>NC_064826.1:45445000-46695000 GCF_024166365.1 Elephas maximus indicus | reverse complement strand
AAGCTCACTCCTCACCAGCATCCCTCTCCAACTCATTGTCCAGTCCAATCCATGTCTGAAGAGTTGGCTTCGGGAATGGTTCCTGTCCTGGGCCAACAGAAGGTCTGGGGGCCATGACCACTAGGGTCCTTCAAGTCTCAGACCATTAATTCTGGTCTTTTTACAAGAATTTGGGGTCTGCATCCCACTGCTCTCCTGCTCCCTCAGGGGTTCTCTGTTGTGTTACCTGTCAGGGCACTCATCAGTTGTAGCTGGGCACCATCTAGCTCTTCTGGTCTCAGACTGATGTAGTCTCTGGTTTATGTGCCCCTTTCTGTCTCTTGGGCTCGTAATTACCTTGTGTCCTTGGTGTTCTTCATTCTCCTTTGATCTAGGTGGGTTGAGACCAATTGATGCATCTTAGATGGCCTCTTCCTAGCGTTTAAGACCCCAGACGCCTCTCTCCAAGGTGGGATGCAGAATGTTTTCTTAATAGATTTTATTATGCCAATTGACTTAGATGTCCCCTGAAACCATGGTCCCCAAACCCCTGCCCCTGCTACACTGGCCTTCAAAGCATTCAGTTTATTCCAGAAACTTCTTTGCTTTGGGTTTAGTCCAGTTGTGTTGACCTCTCCTGTTTTGTGTGTTGTCTTTCTCGTCACCTAAAGTAGTTCTTATCTGCTATCTAATTAGTGAATACCCCTTTCCCACCCCACCTCCCTCCCCCCTCTTGTAACCATCAAAGAATATTTTCTTCTCTGTTTAAACTATTTCTTGAGTTCTTATAATAGTGGTCTTATACAATATTTGTCCTTTTGCAACTGACTAATTTCACTCAGCATAATGCCTTCCAGATTCCTCCATGTTATGAAATATTTCACAGATTCCTCGCTGTTCTTTATTGATGAGCAGTATTCCCTTGTGTGAATATACCATAATTTATTTATCCATTCATCCGTCGATGGACACCTTGGTTGCTTCCATCTTTTTGCTATTGTAAACAGTGCTGCAATGAACATGGGTGTGCATATATCTGTTCATGTAAAGGCTCTTATTTCTCCAGGATATATTCCAAGGAGTGGGATTGCTGGATTGTATGGTAGTTCTATTTCTAGCTTTTTAAGGAAGTGCCAAATCGATTTCCAAAGTGGTTGTACCATCTGACATTCCCACCAGCAGTGTATAAGTGTTCCAATCTCTCCACAGCCTCTCCAACATTTATTGTTTTGTGTTTTTGGATTAATGCCAGCCTTGTTGGAGTGAGATGGAATCTCAGTGTAGTTTTGATTTGCATTTCTCTAATGGCTAATGACCGTGAGCATTTCCTCATGTATCTGTTGCCGACCTGAATGTCTTCTTTAGTGAAGTGCCTGTTCATATATTTTGCCCATTTTTTAATTGGGTTATTTCTCTTTTTGCATTTGAGTTTTTGCAGTATCATGTAAATTTTAGAGATCAGGCACTGATCAGAAATGTCATAGCTAAAAACTTTTTCCCAGTCTGTAGGTAATCTTTTTACTCTTTTGGTGAAGTCTTTGGATGAGCATAGGTGTTTGATTTTTAGGAGCTCCCAGTTATCTAGTTTTTCTTCTGCATTGTCAGTAATGTTTTCTATACTGTTTATGCCATGTATTAGGACTTCTTATGTTGTCTCTTTTTTTTCTTACATGATCTTTATTGTTTTAGATTTTATATTTAGGTCTTTGAGCCATTTTGAGCTCATTTTTGTGCAGGGAGTGAGGTATGGGTCTTGTTTCATTTTTTTGCAGATGGATATCCAGTTATGCCAGCACCATTTATTAAAAAGACTCTTTTTCCCCATTTAACTGTTTTGGGGCCTTTGTCAAATATTAAGTGCTCGTATGTGGATGGATTTATGTCTGGATTCTCAATTCTGTTCCATTGGTCTATGTATCTGTTGTACCAGTTCCAGGCTGTTTTGACTACTGTGGAGGTATAATAGGTTCTAAATTCAGGTAGAGTAAAGCCTCCCACTTTGTTCTTCTTTTTCAGTAATGCCTCATTTATCTGGGGCCTCTTTCCCTTCCATATGAAGTTGGCGATTTGTTTCTTCATCTCATTAAAGAATGTTGTTGGAATTTGGATCAGAATTGCATTAAATGTATAGATCGCTTTTGGTAGCATACATGTTTTTATAATGTTAAGTCTTCCTATCCATGAGCAAGGTATGTTTTTCCACTTATGTAGGTCTCTTTTGGTTTCTTGCAGAAGTGTATTGTAGTTTTCTTTGTATAAGTCTTTTACATCTCTGGTAAGATTTATTCCTAAGTATTTTATCTTCTTGGGGGCTACTTTAAATGGTATTGATTTGGTGATTTCCTCTTCGATGTTCTTTTTGTTGGTGTAGAAGAATCCAACTGATTTTTGTATGTTTATCTTGTATCCTGATACTCTGCTGAACTATTAGTTTCAGTAGTTTTCTTGAGGATTCCTTAGGGTTTTCTGTGTATAATATCATGTCATCTGCAAATAGAGATAATTTTACTTCTTTCTTACCAATCTGGATGCCCTTTATTTCTTTGTCTAGCCTAATTAGTCTGGCTAGGACCTCTAGCACAATCACATTTTTTATAAGACTGGCTTTTCCAACAGATAAGCTTTCCCTGACATTCTCATCTTGGATTAGGTGCCTCAACTGAATCTTTCCATAGGTTCCTGCATACCTTTATCACAGCAAAGTGGCTAAGAGTGTCACTCTGGAATTTGACATTTTATACCTAGCTAATATGCTTACTTGTCTCATTACTTGGAGCAAGATTCTTAACCTCTTTGAACCTCAGTTTCCTTATCTGTAAAAGTATTACCTACCTCATAAGGTTGCTATTAGGATTGAACAAATTAATACATGTGAAATACTTAAAACTGCCTGGCATATTAAAAAACAAAACAAAACCCAAACCCGTTGCTGTCAGGTGGATTCTGTTTCGTAGTGACCCTACAGGACAGAGTAGAACTACCCCATGGTGTTTCTAAGGCACGGCTGGTGGATTTGAACTGCTAACCTTTTGCTTAGGAGCCCAACTCTTAACCACTTAAAGAAAACCAAACCCGTTACCATCGAGTCAATTCTGACTCACAGCAACCCTATAGGACAGAGTGGAACTGCCCCATAGAGTTTCCAAGGAGCGTCTTGTAGATTCAAACTGCCGACCTCTTGTTTAGCAGCCGTAGCACTTAACTGCTACGCCACCAGGGTTTCCCTTAACCACTTAGTAGGTGTTAAATTAATGTTAGCCAACAATTGCCATATGTAGCATATAATACTGTGCTAGGTATTATACTAAATTAATTGGGATATCAATGGTACTGAATTTTTCTGTTTACAAATCTGCCTATCCCACTAGACCTAGCTCATCATTTTTTTTTTTTCAACTTTAGAGAGAGTTCAAGGAATATATGAGAAAAACCCCAAGCCCAAAAAACCCACAAAAAACAACAACCAGATGATCTCAGTGTCTACGACATGGGAAGTTCAATCCAAAATTTTTTAGTTCAATCACTGAGAAAGAAGTCACAGTTTTACAAAATTATTTAAT
The DNA here is from genome assembly GCF_024166365.1 of Elephas maximus indicus. Lineage (NCBI taxonomy): Eukaryota > Metazoa > Chordata > Mammalia > Proboscidea > Elephantidae > Elephas > Elephas maximus. The sequence goes on along the minus strand of NC_064826.1, from coordinate 46,691,461 downwards.
CCAGATGGTCTTACTTGAAGGCATGGAGTAGCCTAATAAGTTATCTAAATTCTTTCCAACTTAGTGATTGCAAATACTATCCTACTGATGTACTCAGGAAACTCAAGAATCTGTCTGAATAGATATGATCAAAATGCCTGAGCTTTGGGGCAGCCATAAGCCCCATCTACGCGTGGGCACAGCCAGCCTGCCGGGCTGCACACTGTAGTGAGCGCAGAGCGCAAGTCTATCACCGCCACAGGTGCACTGCTCACCAGCGCTTGTTGCCTACCTGCCCGGTTTACCTATAGCTCTCTGCTCTTCACTCCTGAGCCCTCCTGTTCTCTGGCTTCATTCCTATGCTTTCCAGATCTGATTCAGATCCTACATCATATTTTGTTATCAATTTTGGATATTATTGATTCAGCCAGCATGCACAGGTTCTAAAGAAATGTTCTATCTGCTCATTTTGGCCCGAGAGACCTTCTGTTTCCTAAAATTCAACCAGTCTTATCTACACATGTGTGGGAGATGAGAGGGCTCAAACAGAGAGGCCTCTGTTCGTGGTATACTAACATGATGCGAAGGAGCCCTGGTGGTGAATTGTTCAGCTGCTAACCAAAAGGTCAGTGATTCAACCCCAGCAGCCACGCCTTGGAAACCCTAAGGGGCAGTTCTACTCTGTCCTATAGGGTCGCTATGAGTTAGAACTTACTTCCCGGCAACAGGTTTTTTTTTTTTTTTTAATGCAGTGCATACTGTGGTTGAAATTATAACAGAGATAGATATGGATTTAAGCTAAGCAAAGGTGAAAAACACTCCTTTCTGGGACTTAGAGACACATGTAAGTTGCCATAAGCAAACAGTGTTTGAGTGGGTATGGAAACCCTGGTGGCATAGTGGTTAAGTTTGGCCAGTAACCAATAGGTTGGCAGTTCATAATCCACTAGGTGCTCCTTGGAAACTCTATGGGGCAGTACTACTCTGTCCTATAGGGTCACAATGAGTCAGAATTGACTCCATGGCAATGGGCTTGTTTTTTGTCTTTTTTTTAGTGGGTACATATTTTTTTACATATGTAGCATATAATAGTATGCTAGGTATTATATTAAATTCATTGGGATATTGGAAAATATGTTTAAAATTATAATCTCAGAGAAAAAATGACCCATTTTCTTTTTGCATGGTTTATTCTTTATACTATTCTTATGAATAAGCAATTAATATTTATGTAGGTTATCCAAAATCCAGTGCCGTCGAGTCGATTCTGATTCATAGCAACCCTACAGGACAGAGTAGAACTGCCCCATAGAGTTTCCAAAAAGCACCTGGCGGATTCGAACTGCTGACCCTTTGGTTAGCACTTAACCACTACGCCACCAGGGTTTCCTATGTAGGTTATAGAATTTTTAAATGCTCTTACATACATAAATTTATTTAGTCAGCTATAATTTAGATGCCTCTGAAAAATGCATTGATTCCATTCACAGGAGTAAAAATGAGTATGTTATTTCTTCCAAGAGCATATTCCAAACTATCCCCTTACTATGAGAAGGAATTTGGCTGTAAGGATTTCCTGTTTGCTGACCATATTCAACTAAACCCAAAGAAATTATCTAACAATTGTACTAAAAATTTTTATTTTTTATTTAGTATATGTTGGTTTCTTCTTTACTAAATAGAATAATAATGATATTAAAAAGTCATATTCATTGTACGCTTTGTGTCAGGAGCCATACTAAGTACTTAGGTATTTTATATCATTTAAGCCTCACAAGAGGAAGAAGATTCTATTATTATACCCATTTTTACAAGTGAGAAATCAAAGGCTTAGAGAAGGTAACTTACCCAAAGTCACACAGACTGACAGAGCCAAAACTGAAAAAGTCTGTCTGACTCTAGAGCTGATGCTGGAAAACTATACCCCATGGGCCAAATTTAGACTACCACATGTTTTTCTATGTCCCACACACTAAGAACAGTTTTTACATTTTTAAATGGTTGGAAAAAATCAAAATAATTATAATATTTTGTGATGTGGAAATTATATGAAATGTAAATTTTCGTGTCCATAGATAAAGTTTTATTGGAACACAGCCACTCTCATTTGTTTATGTACTGTGACTGTTTCCACTCTACAATGGCAGAGTTGAATGCTTGAAACAGAGACTGTTTGGCCCTCAAAGCCTAAAATATTTACTATCTGGCTCTTTACAGAAAAAGTTTGCCAACCCCTACTCTAGGGTGCTACCTCCTGTCTGCTTCCTAACTATAGCCACCATAGGATTTTTTCCATGAACGAAATGAATTGTTATAAGGCTAAGTGAATTGCCTAAGATCATGCCATGTAAGAGGCAATGATTCGGGATAAAAGTTAGGACTTCTGACGGCAAAGCCCACATTCCCTGCACTATATCATTGATTTCGCCATCAAAGAGCTAATCTACATACTTCTGTAGAAAAAAAAGTGTCATTTAAATGGGGATTTAATTCTTTAAATTGAAGTATAAACAAAAAGAAAATTCTTTAACAACCTACTGTTATAATTTGCCTTGAATATTGACCATTATTTATTTGGTTTTAGCCTAGAAACATATAATCTTATGCATCTCTGTACACAATTTGTTGTTGTTGTCGTTCGGTACCATCAAGTCAGTTCCGACTCATAGCGACCCAGTGTACCACAGAATGAAACACTACCCAATCCTGAGCCATGCTCACAATCATTGTTATGCTTGAGTCCATTGTTGCAGCCGCTATGTCAATCCATCTCGTTGAGGGTCTCCCACTTTTTCGTTGACCCTCTACTTTACCAAGCATGATGTCCTTCTCTAGACACTGATTCCTCCTGACAACATGTCCAAAGTATGTGAGACACAGTGTCACCATTCTTGCTTCTAAGGAGCATTCTGGTTGTACTTCTAAGACAGATTTTTTCATTCTTTTGGCAGTCCATGGTATATTCAATATTCTCCACCAATACCACAATTCAAAGGCGTCAATTCTTCGGTCTTCCTTATTCATTGTTCAGCTTTCATATGAATACGATATGATTGAAAATACCATGGTTTGGGTCAGGTGCACCTTAGTCTTCAAGGTGCCATCTTTGCTTTTCAATGCTTTAAAGAGGTCCTTTGCAGATTTGCCCAATGCAATGCGTCTTTTGATTTCTTGACCACTGCTTCCATGGGTGTTGATTGTGGATCCAAGTAAAATTAAATCCTTGACAACTTCATTCTTCTCCCTTTATCATGATGTTGCTTATTGGTCCAGTTGTGAGGAATTTTGTTTTCTTTATGTTGAGGTGTAATTCGTACTGAAGGCTGTGGTCTTTGAATTCATCGGTAAGTGCTTCAAGTCATCTTCACTTTCAGCAACCAAGGTTGTGTCATCTGCATAACCCAGGATGTTAATGAGTCTTCCTCCAATTCTGATGCTGCATTCTTCCTCGTACAGTCCAGCTTCTCGGATTATATGCTCAACATACAGATTGAATAGGTATGGTGAAAGGATACAATGCTGGCGCACACGTTTCCTGACTTTAAACCATGCAGATCCCGTTGTTCTGTCTGAACAACTGCCTCTTGATCTATGTAAAGGTTCCTCATGAGCACAATTAAGTGTCCTGGAATTCCCATTCTTCACAATGTTATCCATAATTTGTTATGATCCACGCAGTTGAATGCCTTTGCATAGTCAATAAAACACAGGTGAACATCCTTCTGATATTCTCTGCTTTCAGCCAGAATCCATCTGACATCAGCAGTGATATCCCCACATCCTCCTCTGAATCCAGCCAGAATTTCTGACAGTTGCCAGTTGATATACCACTGCAGCCGCTTTTGAATGCCCTTCAGCAAAATTTTGCTTGCGTGTGATATTAATGATACTGTTCTATAATTTCTGCATTCAGTTGGATCACCTTTCTTGGGAATAGGCATAAATATGGATCTCTTCCAGTCAGTTGGCCAGGTAGCTGTCTTCCAAATTTCTTGGCATAAACGAGTAAGCACTTCCAGCACTGCATCCCTTTGTTGAAACATCTTAATTGATACTCCAACAATTCCTGGAGCGTTGTTTTTCACCAATGTTTTTAGTGCATCTTGGACTTCTTCCTTCAGTACCACCAGTTCCTGATCATATGCTACCTCTTGAAATGGTTGAAAATCGACTAATTCTTTTTGGTATAATGACTCTGTGTTTTCCTTCCATCTTCTTTTGATGCTTCCTGCATCATTTAATGTTTTCCCCATAGAATCCTTCACTGTTGCAACTCCGGGTTTGAGTTTTTTCTTCAGTTCTTTCAGCTTGAGAAATGTCAAGTGTGTCCTTCCCTTTTGGTTTTCTATCTCCAGCTCTTTGCACGTATCATTATAATACTTTACTTTGTCTTCTTGAGCCACCCTTTAAAGCCTTTTATTCAGTTGTTTTACTTCATCATTTCTTCCTTTTGCTTTAGCTGCTCGACATTCAAGAGCAAGTGTCAGAGTATCCTCTGACATCCAACTTGGCCTTTTCTTTTTTTCCTGTCTTTTCCTTGACCTCTTGCTTTCTTCATGTATGATGTCCTTGATGTTATTCCACAACTTGTCTGGTCTTTGGTCATTAGTGTTCAACGTGTCAAATCTATTCTTGAGATAGTCTCTAAATTCAGGTGGGATATACTCAAGGCCGTACTTTGGCTCTCATGGACTTGTTCTAATTTTCTGCAGTTTCAACTTGAACTTGCATATGAGCAATTGATGGTCTGTTCCACAGATGGCCCCTGGCCTAGTTCTGACTGATGATATTGAGCTTTTCCATTTTCTCTTTCCACAGATGTAGTCAATTTGATTCCTGTGTATTCCATCTGGCAAGGTCCATGTGTATAGTGCCATTTATGTTGGTGAAAAAAGGTATTTGCAATGAAGTCAATGGTCTTGCAAAATTCTGTCATGCAATCTCCAGCATTGTTTTTATCACCAAGGCCATATTTTCCAACCACTGATCATTCTTCTTTTTTTCCAACTTTCACATTCCAATCATCAGTAATTACCAATGAATCCTGATTGCATATTCAATCAATTTCAGACTGAAGAAGCTGATAAAAATCTTCAATTTCTTCATCTTTGGCCTTAGTGGTTGGTGCTTAAATTTGAATAATAGTTATATCAACTGGTCTTCCTTGTAGGCATATGGATATTATCCTATCACTGACAGCACTGGACTTCAGGGTAGATCTTGAATTTTCTTTTTTTTTGACAGTGAATGCAATGCCATTCCTCTTTAAGTTGTCATTCCCAGCATTGTAGACTATATGATTGTCCAACTCAAAATGGCCAATACCAGTCCATTTCACCTCACTAATGCCTATGATTTAGATATTTATGCACTCCATTTCATTTTTGAAGATTTCCAATTTTCTTAGATTCGTACTTCGTACATTCCAGGTTCCCATTATTAGTGGATGTTTTCAGCTGTTTCCTCCCATTTTGAGTTGTGCCACATAAGCAAGTGAAGGTCCCGAAAACTTTACTCCATCCACGTCATTAAGGTCGACTCTACTTTGAGGAGGCAGTTCTTCCCCAGTCATTCACTGAGTGCCTTCCAACCTGAGGGGTTCATCTTCCGACACTATATCAGACAGTGTTCCACTGCTATTCATAAGGTTTTCACTGGCTAATTCTTTTCAGAGTTAGACTGCCGGGTCCTTCTTCCTAGTCTATCTTAGTCTGGAAGCTCAGCTGAAACCAGTCCTCCACGGTTGGCCCTGCTGATACCCAAATACCGGTGGCATAACTTCCAGCATCACAGCAACATGTAAGCCCCCACAATACGACAAACTGACAGAAATGTGGGGGATATATAATTTAAGCATAATAAATATACACACACATTGACATGCATGCAATCCAACACACACTAAGGTATGTACATGTATGTAATTTAAACACATATACCTGACACTTAGTTATACATTTACATATATATTTACATGTAAACACACTTTTAATCTATGCATGTAAGATAGCATACACTAAATTTTTTATACATATTTAATTTACACACATAGACCAGACAAATAGATACCTTATATACATAGTTATTGCAAAAACACATAAATGCACGCTGTTTACACACAGTGTAAGCTATTGTGGTAGGTCATAATGGAGCCCAGTTTTCCCCTCTCTAATGCCCTCCCTATGGCAAAGTGGTTAAACGCCAGCCATTCCTTGGAAACCCTAAGGGGATAGTTCTACTCTGTCCTACAGGGTCGCTATGAGTCAGAATCAACTAGATGGCAACTTTTTTTTTTTTTAATGCCCTCCCTGAATCAACTACCTTAACCTGCCAACATGGAAATAGAAATTTTTTTCTAGCTGCAAGGTGTTCACTCACAAATAACCTGCATAAAGAAAAATATGCACATTCATATATGTACATATTTTTTAAATGTATTTATAGCATACTTCATTCTCAGAAAAAGGGCATGAGAAATACAAAATAGATAAGGAAGTATTACCAGAGTAAATAATTGGATCTCTTCCATTGGTTCTATCTATCAAAACAACCTAACAAGACAGAATTTCCAATTTGTCTGTATTACAACATCCCAGTCAAGCCAGTTCTTTAGCCAAACTTGAGTCTGTTATTTAATTAAATTTATAAAATGTTCAAAGAAAAGGTGTCTTAAGAAATGCTCAATTACTGACGCATGAAACATTGCTTGCAAAACACATGTGTCTTTCAAGGGCACCAAATAATTTTACTTTGATGTAATCACTGAATGTCTAATGTTTTCAGAAAAGAACTAAAGTTGAAGAAAGTAATTAAATCCAGATCCTGACAGTCAGTATATCTGGGGCTCAAGACGCTCAGTGTGCATGTGCTATGGTTTCCAGTGAAACACTAAAATGAGGTAATTTTTTATTCTTATTATTTTCATGACTCTTGCAAAACTTAGCCAGGGTAGAAAATTTTTGTTTTTTCATTTTTCTCATGAAATGGCTTATGCAGAGTATAAGTTATCAATGTCTTGTGCTGAGAAGAGAATTCCCTAGAGTTACCTATTATAAGTAATAAGAGAGAGAAAACTGGTAAATTGTGGATAATCTAAACTTCTCAGTTTAATCACCTTATTTTACTTCTTTCTCTCTTTTATAAATCCAGATAAAGAATTGTGAAATTGGCTCATGGGTCACTTTATTCTCCCTCTTCCTCATCCATTTTCTTTTGGGACTTAATGATTCGTTGCTTTGAAGGAGTCAGGGAAGAGAAAGATTACCACACGCCCAGAAGCGTGAACCTTGGAAGAGGCAAAACTGGTTAAAAGCTGCAACACACACACATTTCTCTATCTTGCTCTTTCCCTCTTACTTTCTATCTCTCCATCTGTATCTCTGTCTCCCCAAAAGCAGGGAGGAAAAAAAGAGGGATGATGAAAAGGAGAAAAATCTTTTTCATGAACTTGAATAGAACAGTTGACCTTGTACAACTAATAATTAAATTATTCCATACTTCCATGATCCTGTATTCCCTTCTTTTATATTTTCTCTTTTAGATCACTGAAAATAAATACATACCAATTTTTTAAAGCTATGCCAGGCTCAGATAGTTGTTTGCATATTTGGTATATGAATAAATGCTTTCATCTAATATCTGAGAGCACCTAAAAATAAGTATGACTCCGAAGAGTGAAAAGAAAAAAATGCCTGGAACTCATAGAATCAAAGAGAATGGCAGAAAACATTGGCATTCTGATTCTTAGCCTCAGGCTTTGGTCAACACTCTCTCAGCCCAAGGAGCATTTAAAATTTAATAAGTGACAGATATTAAGAGGCTATGTCATCACCATGGTAGGTTTCATTACTATGAAATTATTTGTAGTTATAAATATATTGATCAAATATAATTGATCATCATGTAAGAAGTATAACTCAATATTAGAAATATATTTTAGCTGTCTTATTTTAATAACCATTGGTCTACCACCTTGTCAAAAATCTTTTGAAAGCCTGACTAGATCATATTCATGAATAAACCTTTGTTTAACTCTTAAAAGAATGCAATAGGTAAATTATCATGGTTTGACCAGGAACCTTTTGGCTTTTTCACCTAGTAGGTTACATAAATTTAAATATTTTGTAACTCATTCTGTGATTGTAGTTACAATCTTGTCCAGTATAGAAGCTACTAGTCTTCTCTGGATCTTTGTTTTGAAGGAGAATGTTTGTTTTTTATTAAACTCTTTATATAATTGAATATACTGCTAGGCAGATTCCTTAGGGACTTATTAGAATCTTAGTACCAGGGTCTGAAATTGAGGGAAATTGACATTGCTTAACGCTAGTGCCTCCTAAGGAGAGTTCTTAAAGATGTTACATTTTCACGTTAAGTATCATTACATTTCCGAAACAGCAAAAATAACTTGAAAACATTTTTTTCCCACTAAGCCATGTTGTCAACCAACCATTTGGAACAGTAATTCTACATTTCCACCCTTCATTTCTATAAAATTGTCGTGATATTAATTTGCTGAGAAGGTATAGGACTTTGAACCAATTTAAGCTCTCTAGGGCTTTTTTATTTGATGGCACTAGTTTTTTTTTTTTTTTTTTTTAGGGCTTTTTTATTTAGGGCTTAGTTTCCTTACCTGCAAAAACAGGTGGTTGGTTTAGATGGGTCTAGGAGTCCCTAGGTGGTACAAATTGTTAACACACTCGGCTGCTAATGGGGAAGAAAAGCTACTTCTGAAAAATTAGCCATTGAAAACCCTACGGAACACAGTTCTACTCTGACACAGATAGGATCACCACAAGTCAGAATCAACTCTACTTTAACTGGTGGTTAGGTGGTTCTAAGGTTCCTTTACCCCCAGAATTCTAAGCTAAGGTCTAGGGCACCTTTTGACCTGACACCCTCTTCAGCCCACCAGTTTCTGTGGGCAGTAATCAAGAATTAATTCAATCTATCTAGAATCTCCTGAGCGTCCCGAAGCACACCATTGTACTAGAGTATCCTATAGGATTCTTTTCCACCCACTGACTCTCTACCTGGTGTCTGCCTTCCCTTCGATGTGCAGTATTTTAACACTTTTCTATTAGTCATGTTAGAACTTCTTGTAAAGTTCACCTCAAATTCATGGAAGACAACTTAACTTTAGGTTTGCCATGCTCTTTGGACTTCTCGGCTACCATTTAGATTATTGGTTCCCTTTTTAAAAATATCACCTTCTATGTTTTTACTAGTAAGTAAAAACATTTTGTCCTAGTTCAATACATGCATGACATGTGATTTTGCTTTTTCATCTCTTAATTTACCCAAGAAAAATGAAAATATATGTCCATACAAAAACATTGAGCTACTTAATGTTGCGATAAACATAATGTTGTGGCTTATGCTCAATAGCTCCTTTATGACTTCCTGAACATCCCTCAAAGCCAGGTCTAGGAAATTTACCTTTCTCACGAGTTCTTGAAATGCCAATTGAGAACATAATTCAATTACTTACGCGTTCTTTTCCAGTAAAATATGCTAACAGCTATGTTTGCAACTTAAGTTCCTAATTATTGAGTATTTGGCATAATTTTCAAACTCCCCAAATTTTCATGGTTAGATTATATACCATGTCCATCTACAGAGTCCTTTCTTTAAATGTGAAGGCTTTTTATCACATTGAATTTAGTTACTCATATAAAATGTCTACCTGTCCCTCTTTGGAAACCCTGGTGGCATAGTGGTTAAGAGATATGGCTGCTAACCAAAAGGTTGGCAGTTCAAATCCACCAGGTGCTCCTTAGAAACTCTATGGGGCAGTTCTACTCTGTACTCTAGGGTCAGTATGAGTTGGAATCAACTTGACGGCAACAGGTTTGGTTTTTTGGTTTGGTCGCTCTTTATCCTAAAGAGTTTGCCATCTGGAAGGGCGAGAGTAGACAAAAAAGAGGGGAAAACATACACTCTCAGTTACCTTAGGCTGTGCTGATCTGAAAGGAGATCTAAGTAAGGGCCAGGGTTGATCTTAGCTTAACCAAGAACACATACCTGTTGTTCCATTTCCAGTACACTTCTTTTTTTCCACTGTGGCTTACAATGTTTATTCAATTTGTGCTTAATTTTCTATCTTAATTCTTCAACAAAAGATGTTAATTATCTTACCTGAATTCCCATATCGGTGATTTTATAACACTCGGATAAAGAAAGTTCCTTTAATTTTTTATGTCTGGAAAGTGTCATCAAACCCTAAAAATATTTAACATAAAGATCATTTTATGATTTTGATTCAGTATGGAAAGTGTATTTCTAATAAGATAACCATTTATCCTAATTTAAAAATTTAGCTTGTATCTTATATTTCCTTATACTTAACAAAATATAAAATCAATTTGATTAGGTAATGTCATGAAATAGAATTTTCAGGTTGTCTCTGATATTTTAGAATAACTGTTACGGAATCCCAGAGCCAGAAAACTCCTTGGGAGGTTATAATCTTCCCACTTGTTTCCAGGTAAATATTATCTGAATCAACATAGACAAATCTTAAAGATCTCTAGACCTAACCTACGGCTTTATTTTGAAGACACTTCTTGTGACTCATGAATTTGCCAGTAAATATAAAAAATAATTTCCATAAAATTCTAAAACCCTTTAGCTCATTTTATTGTGTTTAATTCCTTAAAGAAAGAAATAATCTTCGTGTAGAGGCCTATATGCAAATAATGGCTCGCCAACAACACCCTTTTTTTTAGATTAAAATTTTTGTTTCATCTTATTAAAAAAAAAATGGCACTTTCAGCCCTTAAAAATTTTTATGTGTGATTTTGCTATCTTATTTCTCTGTGCTTTTCTCCCTACACACACAACACTCATATAAGGAACTGAATGACAACTGTGCCTATGGATACGGTTCTCCCGTTCTGCATTCAGTATAACATTCCTTGTATAATTCTATAAGTTATGCTTCCTAGACTGGCTTCCAAAGCTGACTGGCTGGGAGAATGCCAGGAGCAGTATGAAGATTTATACTTTTTGCATTTTATTTGCAGGACTAGTTTACATTTTATTGATCTTAAATACAACATTTGACCCATAACTGAAAAACGGGTTGTACAAAATTAGATCCTGTTTTTTTTTCCCCCTAAAGTGCAGATTAGGCACAGATCTCACCCTTTCATTTTTCAAAAGAAATTCATATCAGGGGAAAATGTGCTTGAAATTCTGCTTCACCTAAGCTACTGCTTAAACTGTGATTTCATAACTTCATTTAATGATTTTGCACACTACCCAAAACTAAAATCATTCTGTTCATTCTTTTAATTTTATTGTAAATAGAATTTGTTTGCCAGGAACACATTATGTTTTCTGCCTCCTTATTTCAAACCAAAGAATGACCAAGCCCTGTGGAGCTATTGCATGTGTCTGGGTTCCAGATGTCAGTGCTATTTCGTTTATGTTAGAATAATTGGAAGAGTTTAGATATTTATCTAAAAGAAACCAAGCTATTTGAACAAAAACATCAGTCAGAGATGCACAATTTGTCTCTTTGCCTTATGCTTGATGATAGCTTTGTATGTTTTATTCTCCTGTGGGGAATTTGTCCTATGAAACTCTCTCTGAAGTTTTTACTTAGATTTCACTTTTATGTAGCCAAGTCAGAATTTTTTTAACATGAGCTGTAAATGCAGTGCACTTCTAAGTGTGGAAGCCCTGGCAGCACAGTGGTTAAGAGCTATGGCTGCTAATCAAAAGGTCAGCAGTTCAACTCTACCAGCCGCTCCTTGGAAACCCTATGGAGCTATTCCACTTGGTCCTATAGGGTCGCTATGAGTCGGAATCAACTTGACTGCAACGGGTTTGGTTTTTGTTTTGTTTTGTTTTTTGGTTTTCTAAGTATGACATGTAACACCCCGTATTCTCTTTGCCACTTTATTCAAAATTAAAATATTAAAATGGAATGCTATGTTTCATCACTATAATTGTTCATTAAAACTTATGGCCTCGAAATTGAATTTATCTCATGATTAATGGAGAAAAAACTGATGTGTTCAGTGATTTCATTCTACTTGGATAAACAATCAACATCCATGGAAACAGCAGTCAGGAAATCAAATGATGTATTGCATTAGGCAAATCCCCTGCAAAAGACTTGTTTAAAGTTTTAAAAAGCAAAAATGTCACTTTGACAACTAAGGTACCCTGGCCCAAGTCATGATTTTTTCAATCACCTCATATTCATGGAAAACCTAGACAATGAAAAAGGAAAAAAGAAGAAAAATTGATGCATTTGAATCATGATATTGACAAAGAATACTAAATATACTGTGGGCTGACAGAAGAATAAACAAATCAGTCTTAGAAGAAAAACAGCCAGAATGCTCCTTAGAAATGAGGATGGCAAAGCTTTGGCTCACTTACTTTAGATGTGTCATTAGGAAAGACCAATCTCTAGAAAAGGACATCAGGATTAGTAAGTAGAGGATCAACAAAAATGAGGGAATTCCTTGATGAGATGTATTGACACAATTGCCCCAACAGTGGACTCCAACATACCAACAGGCAAGAAGATGGCACGAAACTAGGCAGTGTTTCAGTCAGTTATACACAAGGTCGCCATGAGTTGGAGCCAACTCAACAGCAACTAACAACAACAACAATGGGATTCCTGATTTATATGTGTATTTTCTTTGTTATTGTGCTATTACTTGCATATCTGTCAACAAAATGCTAGTGGGGCATTTCTGTTCATATCATCAAGTATTTTTATCAGATGTGTTGCAGGAGGTAGAATTCCATATTAAGAGCAGGCTTCTTTGAAATTTAGATGAATATTCCCAAGTTATCCTTCAAAGTTATCCTTCAAAAGGGCATTGATCCTTTACACTCACTACAAGCAGGTATGAAAGGGCTTCTTTTTTACACTGGTCTTAACAAGAGGCAATATTTGGCTATTTTTTATTCCAAATTGATGTGCATACTAAAAAAGTGTCTCATCTCTATTATAATTTACTTTATACTCACACATTTGAGATCGGGTACCTAAAATGGCCACTTACAATTCTTTTATTGTTAAATATTTTCATACACCATTTGTCTTACGGGGTTCTATTTTTATTCTGATTGAGAGGAATTCTTTATATATTTTATATGAGCAGCAACTTCTCCCATATCATCCTAGCACAGGGGTGCCTGTCCATACAACCAAGAAGTGATTTGTCCTGTATCCTGTGATCACAGCTCAGCCATCTGTCAAGACATCTGACATGAGGTCCATCTACCTGACACAACAAGTTCTCAGTTCATGGACAAAATAAAGGAAAGGAAGTAGATATTACTAACTTCTCCCAGCCAGCATCCAAGCACTTTGGTCAAGACCCTACCTTCATTGCCAAGTCAGCAGCCGACAGGCCTTATGTTTGCTCCTGTGTTTCACAGCCTATCCCCAGACACTTATCCTAAGCAATGTCCTCAAATCTCAGGCACAGCCAGATATCCTGATGTGGACTACACACCCAGCCTAGAGACTACCACATATAAATGTGGCCAAGACTCTAATTCAGCATCCAGGTACCAGGGAAGAAGTCCTCCTAGGTCCCCATCCAGATTTGCAGAATCCCCAAAAGAAATCGGAACTCAGCCCTTCCAGGCCCCGTAGTAGAGTATTCAGAGACATTATATAGAGACTGTTCAGCACTCCTCCTCCCCAGCCCTAGTAAAACTGGACTAGGATCCAAATAGGCAACTCAAGTAACCATGATGACACTGTGATAGTGTCAAGTATTGCCCTTCAGCATACAACAAAGCTTGCCTGATCATCCCCCAAACCTACACCTGTCAGCCCTGTTCCTGATCAGCTCCTCATAATTATCTTTACAAGGTTGGACACTAGATTGTAGAGCTTCAGGTTCAAAACATCTTTTTGAATCGATCTTCCTGATAAGACTGAACCTCCTGCTCAGAGCCCTCATGTCCTCATTGGAGCCTGGGGGACACTGTTGCCATGTTGCTGAGAGTGTTCTCTTCTGAGAATGAGACTCCTTATGGCAGGGAAGAGTCAGCCTCCAGATTCACATGACTCATAGGTGACTGGTGGACTGAGGAGGGGAACGATGCATTGAGCTTTGCCAGCTGTGGTGCATGTGCAAATGGTGGAACCCCTGATTATATACTGGGGGATCAGCAGACAGACCCTGACTATTTCAATTATGGAAATTACAGTTGTATTTAAAATGGAGCTTATTACACTGTCATATAAAATGCTTTTTTAAAAAGTTGAATTGATCAACATCATTAGTCATTAGGGGAACACTAACCAAAACCACAATGAGATATAAATTCACACCTACTAAGATGGCTATAATCAAAAAAGACATAATAACAAGTGTTGGTGTGGACAAGAAGAAATTGGAAGCCTCGTACATTGCTGGTAGGAATGTAAAATGGTATAGCCACTTTGGAAGAGTCTAACAGTACCTCAAAAAGCTAAACACAGGGTTTCCATATGACCAAGCAATTCCACTCCTAGGTATGTACCCAAGAGAAATGAAAACATCTGCCCATACAAAAACTGATTAACAAATGTTCACACCAGCATTATTCATAATAGCCAAAAACATGAAAACAACCCAAAAGTCTATCAACTGATGAATGGATAAGTAAAATGTGGCATGTCCATACATACTAACACCCTTCAACAGGATTCATTCTTTAATGGCTTTTTAATCCAGCAGCTTTTCAGATTAGTGACTTAAAGAACAATCACAGCCAGCTAGGTAAATACTCCATTTGGCACTGGGAGGTTCATAAATGTTCCAGATGAGGAGGTGTTCTAACAAGTACTGGTTCCAACACTTTAGAGACTTTATTTATACCTTAAAAAGTCTTAAATCTCAGGTTTGGTCAAGATCCATTCATTCTTTTTTTTAAATAATTTTTATTGTGCTTTAAGTGAAAGTTTACAAATCAAGTCAGTCTCTCACACAAAAACCCATATACACCTTGCTACACACTCCCAATTACTCTCCCCCTAAAAAAAAAGAGACAGCCTGCTCTCTCCCTCCACTCTTTTCGTGTCCATTTCGCCTGCTTCTAACCCCCTCCACCCTCTCATCTCCCCTCCAGGCAGGAGATGCCAACATAGTCTCAAGTGTCCACCTGATCCAAGAACCTCACTCCTCACCAGCATCCCTCTCCAACCCATTGATCAGTCCAATCTATGTCTGAAGAGTTGGCTTCGGGAATGGTTCCTGTCCTGGGGCAACAGAAGGTCTGGGGGCCATGACCACAGGGATCCTTCCAGTCTCAGTCAGACCATTAAGTCTAGTCTTCTGAGAATCTGGGGTCTGCATCCCACTGCTCTCCTGCTCCCTCAGGGGTTCTCTGTTGTGTTCCCTGTCAGGGCAGTCATTGGTTGTAGCCAGGCACCATCTAGTTTTTCTGGTCTCAGGATGATGTAGTCTCTGGTTCATGTGGCCCTTTCTGTCTTTTAGGCTCGTAATCACCTTGTGTCCTTGGTGTTCTTCATTCTCCTTTGATCCAGGTGGGTTGAGACCAATTGATGCATCTTAGATGGCCTCTTCCTAGCATTTAAGACCCCAGACGCCTCTCTCCAAGGTGGGATGCAGAATGTTTTCTTAATAGATTTTATTACGCCAATTGACTTAGATGTTCCCTGAAACCATGGTCCCCAGACCCCTGCCTCTGCTACGCTGGCCTTCGAAGCATTCAGTTTATTCAGGAAACTTCTTTGCTTTTGGTTTAGTCCAATTGTGCTGACCTCCCCTGTACTGTGTGCTGTCTTTCCCTTCACCTAAAGTAGTTCGTATCTACTATCTAATTAGTGAACACCCCTCTCCCACACTCACTCCTTCCCCCCTCTCATAACCAAAAAAGAATGTTTTCTTCTCAGTTTAAACTATTTCTCAAGTTCTTACAATAGTGGTCTTATACAATATTTGTCCTTTTGCAACTGGCTAATTTCACTCAGCATAATGGCTTCCAAGGTCCTCCATGTTAAGAAATGTTTCACAGATTCCTCACTGTTCTTTATCGATGCGTAGTATTCCATTGTATGAATATACCATAATTTATCCATTCATCCGTCGATGGGCACCTTGGTTGCTTCCATGTTTTTGCTATTGTAAACAGAGCTGCAATAAACATGGGTGTGCATTTATCTGTTCGTGTAAAGGCTCTTATTTCTCTAGGATATATTCCAAGGAGTGGGATTGCTGGATCGTATGGTAGTTCTATTTCTAGCTTTTTCAGGAAGCACCAAATCGATTTCCAAAGTGGTTGTACCACTTGACATTCCCACCAGCAGTGTAGAAGTGTTCCAATCTCTTCACGGCCTCTCCAACATTTATTATTTTGTGTTTTTTTTTTTTTTTGTTGTTGTTGTTGGAGTGAGAGGAAATCTAATTGTAGCTTTGATCTGCATTTCTCTAATGGCTAATGATCGTGAACATTTCCTCATATATCTATTAGCTACCTGAATGTCTTCTTTAGTGAAGTGTCTATTCATATCTTTTGCCCATTTTTTAAGTGGGTTGTCTTTTTACAGTTGAGTTTTTGCAGTATTATGTAGATTTTAGAGGTCAGGCGCTGACCAGAAATGTCATAGCTAAAAACTTTTTCCCAGTCTGTAGGTAATCTTTTTACTCTTTTGGTGAAGTCTTTGGATGAGCATAAGTGTTTGATTTTCAGGACCTCCCAGTTATCTAGTTTTTCTTCTACGTTCTTTATAATGTTTTCTATACAGTTTATGCCGTGTATTAGGGCTCCTAACGTTGTCCCTATTTTTTCTTCCATGACCTTTATCATTTTAGATTTTATATTTAGGTCTTTGATCCATTTTGAGTTAGTTTTTGTGTGTGGAGTGAGGTATGGGTCTTGTTTCATTTTTTTGCAGATGGATATCCAGTTATGCCAGCACCATTTATTAAAAAGACTGTTTTTTCCCCATTTAACTGTTTTGGGGCCTTTGTCAAATATCAACTGCTCATATGTGGATGGATTTATGTCTGGATTCTCAATTCTGTTCCATTGGTCCATGTATCTGTTGTTGTACCAGTACCAGGCTGTTTTGCCTACTGTGGCGGTATAATAGGTTCTAAAATCGGGTAAAGTAAGGCCTCCCACTTTGTTCTTCTTTTTCAGTAATGCCTTATTTATCCAGGACCTCTTTCCCTTCCATATGAAGCTGGTGATTTGTTTCTCCATCTCATTAAAGAATGTCCTTAGGATTTGGATCGGAATTGCATTAAATGTATAGATCGCTTTTGGTAGAATAGACATTTTTATAATGTTAAGTCTTCCTATCCATGAGAAAGGTACTTTTTCCATTTATGTAGGTCTCTTTTGGTTTCCTGCAGAAGTGTATTGTAGTTCTCTTTGTATAAGTCTTTTACATCTCTGGTAAGATTTATTCCTAAGTATTTTATCTTCTTGGGGACTACTGTAAATGGCATTGATTTGGTGATTTCCTCTTTGATGTTCTTTTTGTTGGTGTAGAGGAATCCAACTGATTTTTGTGTGTTTATCTTGTATCCCGATATTCTGCTGAAATCTTCCATTAGTTTCAGTAGTTTTCTGTGTATAAGATCATGTCATCTGCAAATAGAGATACTTTTACTTCTTCCTTGCCCATCTGGATGCCCTTTATTTCTTTATCTAGCCTAATTGCTCTGGCTAGGACTTCCAGCACAATGTTGAATAAGAGTGGTGATAAAGGGCATCCTTGTCTGGTTCCCGATCTCAGTGGGAATGTTTTCAGGCTGTCTCCATTTAGGGTGATGTTGGTTGTTGGCTTTGTATAAATGCCCTTTATTATGTTGAGAAATTTTCCTTCTATTCCTATTTTGCTGAGAGTTTTTTTTAACATGAATGGGTGTTGAACTTTATCAAATGCCTTTTCTGCATCAATTCATAAAATCATGTGATTCCTGTCTTTTGTTTTATTTATGTGGTGGATTACATTAATTGTTTTTCTAATGCTGAACCAAGGAGTTTCCCATCCCTGCATACCTGGTATGAATCCCACTTGGTCATGGTGAATTATTTTTTAGATATGTTGTTGAATTCTATTGGCTAGAATTTCGTTGAGGATTTTTGCATCTGCATTCATGAGGGATATAGGTCTATAATTTTCTTTTCTTGTGGTGCCTTTACCTGGTTTTGGTATCAGGAATATGGTGGCTTCATAGAATAAGTTTGGTAGTATTCCATCCTTTTCTATGCTCTGAAATACCTTCAGTAGTAGTGGTGTTAACTCTTCTCTGAAAGTTTGGTAGAACTCTGCAGTGAAGCCGTCTGGACCAGGGCTTTTTTTTGTTGGGAGTTTTTTGATTCCCTTTTCAATCTCTTCTTTTGTTATGGGTCTATTTAGTTGTTCTACCTCTGTGTTAGTTTAGGTAGGTAGTGTGTTTCTAGAAATTCACCCATTTCTTCTAGGTTTTCAAATTTGTTTGAGTATAGTTTTTCATAGTAATCTGATATGATTCTTTTAATTTCAGTTGGGTCTGTTGTAATATCGCCCATCTCATTTCTTATTCAGGTTATTTGCTTCCTCTCCTGTTTTTCTTTTGTCAGTTTGGCCAATGATTTATCAATTTTGTTGAGTTTTTCAAAAAAACAGCTTTTGGTCTTGTTAATTCTTTCAACTGTTTTTGTTTTCTATTTCATTTAGTTCAGCTCTAATTTTTATTATTTGTTTTCTTCTGGTGCCTGTGGGTTTCTTTTGTTGCTCTCTTTCTATTTGTTCAAGTTGTAGGGATAGTCCTTTGATTTTGGCCCTTTCTTCTTTTTGGATGTGTGCACTTATTGCTATAAATTGGCCTCTGAGCACTACTTTTGCTGTGTCCCAAAGGTTCTGATAGGAAGTGTTTTCATTCTCATTGGATTCTCTGAATTTCTTTATTCCATCCTTAATGTCTTCTATAATCCAGTCTTTTTTGAGCAGGGTATTACTCCGTTTCCAAGTGTTTGATTTCTTTTCCCGTCACTGATTTCCACTTTTATGGCCTTATGGGCAGAGAAGATGCTTTGTAATATTTCAATGTTTTGGATTCTTCTAAGGCTTGCTTTATGACCTAACATGTGGTCTATTCTAGAGAATGTTCCATGTGCACTAGAAAAGAAAGTATACTTGGTTGCTGTTGGGTGGAGTGTTCTGTATATGTCTACAAGGTCAAGTTGGTTGATTGTGACATTTAGATCTTCCATGTCTTTATTGAGCTTCTTTCTGGATGTCCTGTCCTTCACCGAATGTGGTGTGTTGAAGTCTCCTACAATTATTATGGAGCTGTCTATCTCACTTTTCAATGCTGATAGAGTTTGTTTTATGTATTTTGCAGCCCTGTCATTGGGTGCATAAATATTTAAAATGGTTATATCTTCTTGGTGTATTGTCCCTTTAATCATTATATAGTGTCCTTCCTTATCCTTTCTAATGGATTTATCTTTAAAGTCTATTTTGTCAGAAATTAATATTGGCACTCCTGCTTTTTTTTGATTGTTGTTTGCTTGATGTATTTTTTCCATCCTTTGAGTTTTTGTTTGTTTGTGTCTCTAAGTCTAAGGTGTGTCTCTTGTAGGCAGCATATAGACGGATGGTGTTTTTTAATCCATTCTGCCACTCTCTGTCTCTTTATTGGTGCATTTAGTCCATTTACATTCAGGGTAATTATGGATAGGTATGAATTTAGTGCTATCGTTTTGATATCTTTTTTTGTGTGTTGACAGCTTCTTTTTCCCACTTGATTTTATGTGCTGAGTAGATTTTCTTTATATATTGTTCTTTCCTCATATTTATTATTGTTGACCTTGTTTCTGCTGAGTCTGTATTTTTCCCTTGTATTTTGATGAGTAGGATAGTTTGTCTCCTTTGTGGTTACCTTATTATTTACCCTTATTTTTCTAAATTTATAACTAACTTTTATTTCTTTGTATCGCCGTATCTTCCTCTCCATATGGAAGGTGTATGATTACATTTCTTAGTCCCTCTTTATTATTTTAACGTTGTCTTCTTTTATATAATAACATTGCCATTACCCTTGTTGGGCTTATATATATATATATATATATATATATATATATATATATATATATATATATATATATATATATATATCTTGCTTTGATTTTGGGTTTTTTGGGTTTTTTTTATTTCCTTGTCTGGGTTGACTTCTGGATGCTCTGCCCAGTGTTCTAGCCTTGGTTCGATACCTGATATGATTGATTTTCTAACCAAAGAACTCCCTTTAGTATTTCTTGTAGTTTTGGTTTGGTTTTTACGAATTCCCTCAACTTGTGTTTATCTGGAAATGTCTTAATTTCACCTTCATATTTAAGAGGCAGTTTTGATGGATATATGATTCTTGGAAGGCAATTTTTTTCCTTCAATTTTTTAAATATGTCATCCCATTGCCTTCTTGCCTGCATGGTTTCTGCCGAGTAGTCCGAGCTTATTCTTATTGGCTCTCCCTTGCAGGTGACTTTTCTTTTATCCCTTGCTGCTCTTATAATTGTCTCCTTATCTTTTGTTTTGGCAAGCTTGATTATGTCTTGGTGACTTTCTTTTAAGATCTACCTTATGTGGAGTTTGATGATCATCTTAGATAGATATCTTCTCATCTTTCACAATATCAGGGAAGTTTTCTGCCAACAAATCCTCAACAATTTTCTCTGTATTTTCTGTTATCCCTCCCTGTTCTGGTACTCCAATCACTCATAGGTTATTTCTCTTCATAGAGTCCCACATGATTCTTAAGGTTTCTTCTTTTTTTTTTTAATTATTTTATCTGATTTTTCTTCAGATATATTAGTGCCAAGTGCTTTATCTTTAAGTTCAGAAATTCTAGCTTCTACTTGCTCAGTTCTGCTCCTCTGACTTTCTATTGAGTTATTTAATTCTGTAATTTTATTGTTAATCTTCTGAATTTCTGATTGCTCTCTGTCTATGGATTTTTCCAGCTTATTAAACTTTTCATTATGTTCCTGAATAATCTTTCTGAGTTCTTCAGTTGCTTTATCTCTGTGTGTTCCTTGGCCTGTTCTGCATATTGCCTCATTTCCTTCCTGATGTCTTGAAGGGTTCTGTATATTAAACTTTTGTATTCTGCCTCTGGTAATTCCATGAATGCACTTTCATCTAAAAGATCCCTGGATTCTTTGTTTTGAGAGCCTGTTGAGGTGATCATGGCCTGTTTCTTTATGTGACTTGATATCGAGTGTTGTCTTCAAGCCATCTATAAGTTATTGTATTAGTTTATGCTTGCTTACTGTGTCATAGCTGCTTGCTTTGTTTTGTTTTAGTATACCCCTATGGGTTGCTTGAGTGAGCTAGCTTGATTATTTTTGCCTTTGGAGCTCTGGTGTCCTGTCCCCAGCTGCCCAGAGCTGTTATCAGGTATTATCAGTCTAGGAGTCCATTCAGTTTTCTTGTATGAATTCAGCTCAGGTTTCCAGGTAGCTGATATCAAGTGTGTGGTACAGGCTCTGTCCCACAGTCTTAGAGGGGCAGGGGTGATAGGCGTATATACTGGTATCTGATTGCAGCAGGGGGTCACGCTCTGAACAAGGCAGGGGG
This sequence comes from Elephas maximus indicus, assembly GCF_024166365.1. NCBI lineage: Eukaryota > Metazoa > Chordata > Mammalia > Proboscidea > Elephantidae > Elephas > Elephas maximus. The sequence continues at coordinate 46,669,920 of NC_064826.1, read as the reverse complement.
CTGAGAACTGACCCCCAAGTGTCTCTGAGGAAAACGCATCTCTGTTCCCTAGAGCGTGCTGGTGGGTGGGCTCTGCAGAGGGACCATGCGCACCCAAAGTTTTTGTTGTAAGGACTGGGAGGTACCAGTTATCCCTGGGCCCATGTCGCGTGTGGCTGGGCGACCCAAGTGGAGCCACCAGTCCTTAGGTCCCTGTTGTGGGTAGGTGAGGACCTTGTTTAATAGGCAAAGCAATGTCAAACATCAAACACCCACCACTCCACTGCACCGCTGAAATGGTTGGAGTTTGCCAACAAGGGTCTATTCTCCCGAAATAGGCCCACACAGGTCCATGCAGAAGGGAAAGGTGCTCAAGGTCCATGGATGCTTTATGCCTGGACAGAAGCCGCTTCTGTCCTGAGCTCCCCTGGTTAATGAAGCTAGCAAATTATCTTTTCCCCCCAGTTGGAAATTTTTTCCTTCCCCAAGACCGGGAGGACAGCTCCAGGTGCTCATCGTAGTCTATCTCAGGCCTAGGGATTCAGCCGTTGAAGCTGGCTTGGGGGGAGGGGCACGGTAAAATATACGCAAGTACTTAGCTTTTTCTAGAGCGCCCTTCTCCTCAGGTTCCGGAGGTGTGAGTGGGCTGTGTGGCTGCTGCTTCTCCCTGAGGGAACTGCGGCCAAACTAGGACTAGCCCGCCACTGCAGCTGCCGCCACCGCAGCTGCTCCAGGAATGGTGCCTGAGGGCTCCCCACGATTCAGGTCCGGCAACTTCTCTCCGCTTCTGAACGGTCTCTTCCTTCCCTGCGCCTCAGTTCATTGTCTAAGCTTGCCTTTGATGCACAGGGCTCCCAGCTTGTCACAAATATACTCGTTTCACTTGTTTTTTCGGGTCTTTGTTGTATAGAGGGCTCGACGGAAGCGTCTGTCTATTCCGCCATCTTGGCTCCTTCTCAGTTCATTCTTAATTCATCTTAATTAAGTTGGTAACTATTTATTTAGCATCTACTACATTGACCAGGCTCTGGGACAGGGACTGTGTGTATCAAGGTCAATGAAATGTTTGCTGTCAAGGAGCCCACAATCTAGCGTGGAAGATAGATGTGTACAACAGATCATTACAATCCAGTGAAAGGTAAGTACTGTGCACAATGATGGCACCAAAGAAAGATGATGGGCCAGCTACTGTGGGTTAGAGAAGGCTGCGTGGAGGAAGTTCATGAAAGGGGAAGTATTAGTTGCCAGGAAAATTATGGAGGGAAGGACATTCTAGTCAGAAGGAAAAGAATGTGCAAAGGCATGCCAAGTATGGGGAACTATACAGCTTGGCATGTGTGTGTGAAAGACTTTTAAAATTTATTTTAACACCTGGCCCTAGACTTCCCCTTTAGGAGGAAAATGTGGGACTTCATTGTTGTTGTTTTTTTAATACCCTGTTAAGTGCTTGGGATAAAAGTCCAAGGGGCTGGCTGGTGCCAAGGTTTTACTTCTGGGAAAGACGGAAAGAGGAGATTAGGAAGGCAAAACTAAGGAGGAAAGAATAGCCAGCAAAATGTAGAGGGACTGGGCATCAGGGAGGCAGAGGGCAAGTTGGTGCTTGCTTTTCAGGGAAGCTGTGGCATCTTTACAATGTAAATCCTTTTGGGTCTCCTCCAAAAGTCAGCCAAACTCATGAATGCTTTGCAAGAGAGAGGTTTTGTGTTCCAAAAGTTTAATAAGGGACTAAATTTCACAATCAGACAAGGCACAAAGGAAGGCAGCTGGCGTGGTAGCCTAGAGGAGAAGGCATTAAGTTGTATGAGAGTGCAAGGCCCCGGGAATTCACAGGAATACTGGGGAGCACTGTCCTCCTCCATAGGCCATAGGATTGAGGGGCCTGGATCTGAGGGACCCAAGAGGCTCCATTGCAAAATTGGCTTGCTTGGTATCAGTTCCATTGAGGGGATTGTCAAAATAAAGCTCAAAAGAAAGCAGGCACCAAGTCACAGAGAGCCTTGTATGTTATTCTGAGGAATTTGGATTTCATCCTCTGCAACAGAATTAAACGAGACTTGCCCTCTCTTGCAGGGAATATGAATTGGTACATAAACAGCCATAATGCAAGAAAGAATCAGGTATGTGTTTCAAGAGAGGCATAGGGACCACAGAGCAGGGAGCAATTGATTCCAGTTGGTGGACAGAAGTCTAGAAAAGACTTTCATGGAGGAAGGAGAATTTGACTTGAGCCTTAGAGATTGACAAACTGAGTAATGGGAACAATGTTTCAGGCCGAGGAAACAGTATGAACAAAGACTTCATTTGGAAAGTGTTAGTTGCTTGAGAAGTAGTTCAGTTTGAGGTCTCTAGGAGTAGTGGGAGGAAAGACTGAGTATTGCCAGGAACTGATACTTGTACAGGAAGACATGTGCCAGCAGACCAAGCCTTGAAAAGTACATATATATTTTTTTTTTCAATTTTACATCTGGAATTGATTAGCTGATGTAGATAGACATCAGCAATGAACTAGTTACCAAATGTTGGAATTGAATGTGTACGTTTGTGTGCATACTTACTATATGGCTGAGTCACTTTACTCCTGGTTTCAATATCAACAACATAAACATAAAACACCGCTTCCTCAACTTTTTATCCTGAAAATATTCACATCTACAGGAAAGTTCAAAAATGAGACGATGATTATCTATATGCTCTTCACCTGTATTTACCAGTTATAAACATTTTGCCACATTTGCTTAACTGCTATATGTATATGAATATACATAATTTTATACATATATAAATACAGTTTTATATATACAGGTAGTCCCCAGGTTACGAATGTCTGACTTATGGACAACTCCTACTTGCCTTCAATGTTATGTAAATTTTCCCTCATTTTGAAACCATTGAACCATCCCCTACTTGCAACAAATTCTTCATCACAATCACCTGCATGTACAGCTTTTAAATCATTGAAAAGGCTTCAAGCCTTTTCTTTCACTAAAGTAAGGCTTAGTAAGAACCGGAGGCATCTGTTCCGATTTCCTTACAAGTTTGACTTAAAGACACAGTTAGGAACAGATCTTTTCACAACCCAGGGACTGCCTGCATACGTGTGTGTGTGAGTGTGAATGCCCATTGCTGTCATGACAATTCCAACTGATAGTGACCCTATAGGGCAGAGTAGAACTGGCCCATAGGATTTCTCTATGGAAGCAGACTGCCACATCTTTTTCCGGTGGAGCAGCTGGTGGGTTCAAACTGCCAACCTTTTGGTTAGCGGCTGAGCCCTAAATGACTGTGCCACAAGGGTTCTCTCTCTGTCTCTCTCTCTATACATATATATGCTTTATTATCCCTGAACCTTTGGAAAATAAGTTTCAAATATCATGATGCTTCAGCCCTAAATATTCTATATGCAAGTCCTTAGGAAAGAGGACATTTCCTATGTAACCATACAGTATTGTGATACCTAAGAAAATTAACAGTAATTCCATAATACCATCTAATGTAAAGTCAATATTTAAGTGTTTTTTGGCTTCCAAGAACCAGAGTTCATGCATTGTATTTGATTGCCATCTCTTTAGCCTCCTTTTAAATTTTGTCTTTCAAGACATTGACTTGTTATTATGTAGAATGTCCCACATTCTGGATTTTGTCTGATTTTTCCTTATTATTAAAGTCCAGGTAAACATTTTTTGCAAGAAGACTATCTAGATGCTGTCAGGTTGTCCCCTGTGATGCTGCTGGGTCAATCAGCTCAGTTGCTGATGCCTTCACTAAAAGAGGTGTATTTTCCCTTTTTAAATTAATAAGAAGGTAATCTGTGATGTGATTCTTTGAGACCATGTGATACCATTTTCCAACAATCTTCCAGTTAATGGTTTTAGCATTCATTGACGATCCTCGCCTAAAACATTTATTACACTGGGAGTTGCAAATCAGTAATTTTTTTTTTATCTACACTTATTAGCTGGTATTCATTTAAACCTTTTTTGTTACTTTTCTCTTTAATTCTACTGAATATTTTGGGAGGTGTTTTGAATAAAAAAAGTTAATTTTAGACATAATAACTAACTGTCCTAATTAATTTTTTTGTACAACTATTAACAGTCTTTTTATTTCTCCCATTTCTTGCTGGGAGACAGTTACAAAATGAAGTTATTGTTTTTGCTGGTGTGATTATGTTGTTGGTAAAAGATGACATAGTAAGAAAAACAAAAACATGAATACCTTGCCTCATTATAAGACTAAGCATTGACCATAATTTAAAAATAAACAAACAAACCATGTTTTGTATATGAAAATGTAATGGATGAAACCTTGCTAAACAGAGCTTAACATTCTGAAAGTAAGGTTTAGTCTTTAAAACTTGCCTGTGACTTTTCTTCTGAGACACTTTGCTTTTAGAAAAAGTCTGAAAAGATGATGTAGGCATTATGGAATATGGAATATCAACACTGGAAAAAACTGTAATGTAGCTTATCTGACAGCCACATTGTTACAAGTCATCTGTTAGCAGTATGCTTCAGTTTTGGAGACTGTTAACACTTTAATACAGTTACACCAGGACATTAAATAAGCATAAACTTTATAGTCTCTCCTGCATATGATTAAAGAAGCAGTCTCTTGAAAATATCTATGTAAAATTATATAATATTGTAATTTTTCCAACTTCTAATTCGTTTTCTTAAATAGTCTTTACAAGTAGTAGCCTATGGACTTTTGAGACAAAAATACAAAAACAAATCTCTTATCTATAGTTGTGAAATGAGCCATTGTAAATGTATGGAGAAAATAATTTGAAATATTGCATAACATCTTAAAAACCCTAAATATAAGTTTTGCCACAAATATAACAATGAGTTATAAGGAGTTCATACATATTGCCAGGAGTATGGAGGACCTGGACAGAAAATTCACATAAGAGAAAATACAATTACAACGGTAAGCAAATATAGGGAAAATCATTAATATTACTAGAATTTTTTTAAATGTAAATTCAAATAACAATACAATCTTATTTTCTGTCTATTGTTGAAATTATGCAACCAATACTGGTGAACGAATGTAAGGCTACCATACTAATTTTATTGCTGATAACAATAAAAATTGCTACAGCACACTAGGAAAGCAATTGGCCAAAAAAAAACCAGACCAAACCTGCTGCCACCTAGTCGATTCCAACTCATAGTGACCCTACAGGACAGAGTAGAACTGCCCCATAGGGTTTCTAAGCAGCACCTGGTGGATTTGAACTGGCGACCTTTTGGTTAGCAACTGTAGGTCTTAGCCACTATGCCACCAGGGTTTCCTAGATAACAGGTAAGAAACAGGATTGTAAAAATTTATGGGCAGGCCCCGTGTCTTATTCCTATTTGTATGCAAAACCCTATAGTACTGCAGTAGGAACTAGATAACTATCAAACAAAGGAGAAAAGGTGTAAGAAAAGAATGAATGAAATTTCTCAATAGGAGAAAAATTGAGTAAATTATAGTATACTCACTTAGAATGTTCTATAATCATGAAAAGTGCTATAAAGAATATATAGTAACACACTTAGGTTTAAAAAGCAGAATGCAGGATTATATTTATGTGTGTGCGTGCATGTAAGAACACTCAGATAAAATGAAAATAGATTGCTTTTTTGAAGTAGGCAACGGTATGGTTATATTTTTCCATCATGCATATTTCTTTTAGTGTTGTTAGAATGTTTGTGAAAAATAATTTAGAAAAATCTCAATACATGAGTCTATTATTAAATCTTTTTTTATGTATCACCAAATAATTACATAAAACATTAATACCATGCTTAACACCTTTATACAATGTCACACAGTTCTGGAAAGTTTACCACCTGTTCCAAACAAAGTTGCCCTATAACAGTCCAAGAACCAATATTCAAGCAAAATACTAAACTATGAATGTGAGCATATACAAGTATTACATACATCGATGAAAATTTGTTTGACAAAAATTGATAGGCACTTCTCTTCACATTACTTGATCCATCTGTGAAGCTGGACCCTGCTGACTGCCCCCTGCATTTTGAAACACCACCTCCCATGGTTGCCATGACATCACTTTGAACTCTTTCTCCACCTACTTCTCTGCTCATTTATTTTCAGTTTTTTTTTTGTGTGTGTGTGGGTTCATCTTCCAAATCCATCCTATAAGTATTAGTGTTTCCTTGAGCTCTGAACTTGTCTTTCTGTTCTCTTATCTCTCACCCTTGGTTTCAAGCACTTCCACATCTCCACATTTAGCCCAGATCTCTCCCCTAAGCTCCAGATGTGTTTCTCTAACTCATAACGAGACAGCTGAATTTACCGTTAAAAAAAACAAAAAAACTGTTGGGGTACAGCCTATGTCAACTCATGGCAACCCCATGTGACAGAGTAGAACTGCCCCACAGGGTTTCTAAGGCCATAGTCTTTACAGAAGTAGGCTGCCACATCTTTCTCCCAGGGAGCAGATGGTGGGTTCAAACTGCCAACTTCTCGGTTAGCAGATAAGCGCTTAATTAACCACCGCGCCAGCAGGGCTCCTTGAATGTGCCATAAACACCTCAAACAGGGTGCTGTTCCTATCAGAGGACTGATTTTCAAACTGGAGGTCAGGAGGTTTTAATAGATTCTTCCACCTCTTTCTCCTCACTTCAATCAGAAGTCTGCTCTAAAGCTGAATGAATGGCTCGTGATGGAATTTTCATTGATCTAAGGAAATAACACCTTGCTCTGTATTTTACATACTTTGAGCCTTTTTATAGGGAATGTTTTCCTGATTTGATCTATAAAACCTATATAACTGGTCTATAAAATCTATAGAAATGATCTATAAAACCTATATAACTGAGTATATGTAACATGAGAACACAGGCTACTGGAAAAACAACCCTATGAAATAAGATGGAATGGTAAACCAGGAGTTGAGAATAACTGGGAACCTTGATGTAATTACTGGGATGATGATCATGGGAAATCTAAAAAGAACATAAGGCCCCTTACAGTCAGAAAATATAAGAGGCCTCTCTTCCTGCTGCTTTTATTAATGGTAAAATGTAATGTGAGTTATTATGATGCAGGGAATAGAATTAGGTGGAGACGGTTGAAAATCCTTGTGAAAATCTGCTTTGAGTAATACTTGAATTGGAATATACCTAATTCCTATGATTCCATCCCAGACATCCTAAGAACCGCCCCTCCCCCCCCCCAAAATCTAAGATTCTAAAAGTTAGATGGGCATCTGTCTTCTCTTTGGCACACACACACACACACACACACAAACCCAAACCCATTGCCGTCGAGTTGATTCTGACAGGGACTCACAATCTAGAGAGATGTATCCTGATACTGGTATTAAACGTGTGCAAAATGGAGTTCGGTATTGGTCTCCAAGCCCTAATCCCTCTCCTAGGTTCTATTCCTGTTAATGGTACCACCATGTCCACAACTGACCAAGTAAAAAACCTGGGCATTGTCTATGTCTCTTCCTTCCTCTTACTCCCCATATCTGGCCAACCACTAATCCCTATCAATATTATCTCCTAAATACTTTTCATATCGGTCCCTTCTGCCACTACCCTGGTTAAAATTTCATTATTTCTAGCTGTCTTTGTAATAGCTCACCAGAGGTATTATGATAGATCTTCCTCACTGCCACCAGAGTTGTATTTCTTGTACACAAATCAATACATATTCTTCCCTTCGGAGTTCTTCAGTTCCTTCCACTGCATACAGCATGTAGTCTGAATCACTTTGCAGGGCACATAAGGCCATTCATGCTCTGCCCTCCACCTCTTTCTTCAGTTCCATTTCCTGCTATATTCCCTACCTTCTCAGGTCAGACTCCGAACACTACTGAATCACCTGTGGAATCCTCAACACATAACCCTCTTTCATGTCTCCATGCCTTCCTGCATACTGCTTCTTTCACTGAAGATGTCTTTCCCCTCTTCTTTATCGGCAAACTTAACACTGAAGCTTTCAGTTGCACTCAAAAGCTGCAAAACCTCTCCTGACTCCTCCATAAGAGACAGCAGACACGTAAGAGCTCATTTTCCAACTCAGCCTTGTAGTCATGATGTGGTGCGCATATCTCCATCACAGCAAATACACCTCATTATGTCATAATTCTAGTAAATAATTGCAAAGGTATATTGACCGCTTACCGTGTGCCACGCACTATGTTAGGCACCTTACACGCATTATCTTATTTAGTGCTCACAACACTATGAGGTAAGTAATACAGTAATACCTGGGAAAGCCTGAAACTGTGTAAGGCAGAAACCTGTCAGAGAAGGAAAAATTCAAATATTTTCCACTAAAATGAGTGATAGAAAAGTGGTAAGACCACACCCTATCAAAGGTGGAAAACTTGTGAGACCCAGAAAAACAAGGCAGTCCTGTTGAGTTCCGGCTGTCACCAATTTCACTGTATTATAAATCCTGTTTTAAAGAGAAGGAAACGCAGGCAAGAGAGGCTGAATAACTTACCCATAGTCTCACAGTATGGTGGCACCAGCCAGGACATGAACCCACACTCTGAACTTGTGCTTTTAGTCATGACACCAGACAGTCTTCTCGCTTTGCTACCAGACTATACCTTGAGAGGACAACTCTGTCTAGAATTTAGATACTCCCAGAACCCAGCATAGAGCCTGACACACACTTGGCAATGAATAAATATTTCTTGAAGGAATGGTCATTTATAAAATGATCTGTTTTTGTGGATCCAATTTTCTCTTATCTTACTGGCATACTCTCAGAATTCTTTGATGGAATCTACTTCTGTTTGGAATTGTTTACATTTCTTAGGTTTCTTTCTGAAAGGCTAGCTCTCTTTGGTACTGCCTACCACATCCTTTTAGGAGTAAAGAACAAAACTTAGACTTGGGAATGTGTATTACCTCAATTAATACCTCCTCTTTCTATCACTGATAACATTATCTTGTATATCATCCTTAAAAAATGTATCTTAATCTCACAAGTGATCTTTGCTTTTATATTCTGGTTAGCAATTACGGTTTAATAAAAATTGTTTACCTTTTTCTCATTTGTTTTTGTTTGTTTCTATTTACTTGATTATTAGAATGAATTTTATAATCATTTTTCTTTTTAAAATGTATCAACCTCTTCAACCTAATTTACTGATGTAGAAGTCTAAAGGAAAGCAGGCTTTGGTCAACACACAGAAATGGTTCTATGTTTGGGGCGGGGCTGGGGGGGTGAGGGTGTCAGTATCTCTGTTACCTGGAATACAATAGCTCACCTTGAGACTGCTTGCCTTCTACCTAATGGGGGCTGAGAAGAGGTTTATGCCACCAAAGAGTCTCCTTGGGGGAAGTAACAGGCTCAAGCTGGTCACTTCTGTTTGCACTGTTTCTAGAGGTCTGTTTTCTGAAAACAGGAGACAACTGACTTTAACAACTTTGAGGAAAACCCACTAGTGATGGGACCACCAGATTCTCCTAAGGCTGCTGACTGGGGAGAAGACACTAAGGAGGGTTCCAGCCAACTCCATATGAAAATCTACAGTAGGGAAGACTTCTCATTATGTGCCGATCCTGGGTGGTGCAAATAGTTAATGAGCTGCTAACTAAAAGGTTGGAGTTTCAAGTCCACCCAGAGGTACCTCGGAAGGAAGGCCTGGAGATCTATAACTGAAAAATCAGCTATCGAAAATCCCATGGCGCACAGCTCTACGCTGACACACATGGGATCAACAGGAGTGAGTTGACTTGACAGCAACTGGTTTTTCTTGTTATGTGCTTTTTGAAAATCCAAGGCCAATTCATTTGTCTCAAAATTACCATGTTCCCTTTTAACTCTCATTCTTCCTATTTCCTGAATCCCAAGTGATTTCATATGTTTCCTGCTTTAGAGGTTTTGCTGCACTGAACCTCAGGCTTTATTTGTTATGTGTTCCATGCAGATGGGTGGTCTATTAAAACTGTATCATCAAATTATGACATGCTTTAACTGTAGGTACTCCCACTCAAGCTCAGACCATAGCTGAGAAAATGTGGAATTTAAAGAAACCTTAAGTGTTGGGTTGAGAGTAAGGAAGTGGTACCAGATTCATTGACTCACTCACTCATTGATCATTCAGAATCAAAGATGAGATGGCCCAGTCTCTGCCCCCCAGAAGCTTACAGTGCTTAGGGAGCCAGGCATGGAACAAACATTAAGAGATAATGAGCTGATTGCTTTAGTGGAGGCATATATAAAGTACAGTGGAAACACAGAGAAGGAGCTCCTAAGCCTGCCTGGGAATTCCAGGAAAGCTCCACAGAGCTGAGACTTGAGGGAAAAGTGAGAATTTACCAGGTGGACAAGTAAAGGCGAGGGTGTTTCAATTAGAGGGAATGAATAACTTCCCGAAAGATGGAGGCAGGGAGCACATGACATGTTTCAGGAGGTGTAGGAGAGTCAGTTCTGTATCCCTGGAGCCAAAGATGAAAGGTGGGGAGTTATCTGGAAGTGAGGCTGCAGAGGTAGGCAGGGGCAACTTCAGGAACAGCTTGGTCGGGGAACCTGACACTAGATGGTTTAGATTTTATCCTGTAAGCAAGGGGGAGCCCCTGAAAGAGTCCAAGCAAGGAAGTAATAGGTTCATGTTGGAAACATCACAATGCAGCAGAGTGTAGTTTGGAGGACAGTGATAGTTAAGGCAGAAGAAGCCAGCAAGGAGATAACAGTGCTTGAACTAAGGATTGGCAGTGGGGATGGAGAGGGGCTCAAAATCCATTGCTATAGAGTCTATTTGAACTCACAGAGACCCCACAGGACAGAGCAGAACTGCCCCCATAGGATTTCCAAGGCTCTAAGTCTTTACAGAAGCAGGCTGCCACATCTTCCTCCCATGGAGAGGGGCACAGGAACAGATATGGGAGATATTTGGACTATACTAATGATTGCTAAAGTTCTCAAGCTGGCTTCTTTCTATGTCATAGAGAGGTTTATGTGTATGTGTGTGTTTTAGCTAGAAATATCTGAAACGAGATAACTTTATAGCATATAATTAAAATTAACATGGAAACGACATGCCAATATTCAACTAGTTGTTTTTTTTTTTTTGCAGTACAATTTGAAAATCATTTATGTGAAACCAATAATTAAGAGCCATTATAATTGTGAGGCCATCTAAACAGATAATGCTCCCCTCGGGAATTATGCTATAATGTGGCACAGATAAGATACGGTATATTAGAAACTAAGCAAACTTTACTTATTTTAAAAATATCTAGAGACATTAATCTCACCATGGGAGTTATGTTTTCTTAAAGAAAGAATGCATCAATAAAATGAAATTCATTGACTTTGCCTCAGAATGATCTAGATTGAGTAGGATTTTTTTTATAATTATGTACAGCACCAATGTTCATTATAGATAAAATTATATCAAAAATATTAAAAGACATTATTAGCTTATGTCACAAGGCTTTAATTGTGTCACTATCATCAGTGATTACTTGCTCAGTATCTACCTGCTCAGCCACATGAAGACTGGAAGATGGAGCATCCCAGGCAGAAGTTAAGTTACAAGACATGTAAAGGCTCTGAGACGCGAAAGAATTTGGCTTGTGTGAAGAACTGAAAGAAGGCAGTAGAGCTGGAGGAACATGAATGAGAGGGGCAGGGCTTGAGATGATATCAGAGAGATAAGAAGGGTTCTGTTTAATTAATGGTAAATGTTCTTTAATTTTTCATCTTTTCCTGATTCAGCCTCTCTCTTTTATTAGACACCATTGGCTCTTTTACTTCCTCTGTACTCCACACATGACTCCATTCACCTGGTTCTCTTACAATCTTTTTGACCTTCTTTCTTAGTCTCCTTTATAATTCTTCTTCTTCTTCCATTCCTTAAATATTGACATTCTGCCATGTTCTTGCTGGGTGCATTTTTTTTCTCACCGCACACACTTTCCCTGAGCAACTCGGCCACACTCACACCTCCATGCTAAGGGTTCCCACATCTGAATCTCCAGTCTCCATGTCTCTCCCAAGCTTTTGGCCTAAATGTCCCAAAGATTCTAAGTCAGTCTGATAAATATGAAATCATCTTTCCCTCAAAACCTGTTACTCTTCTTATATTCCCTATCTTTTTTGAGGTAGGACCTCCATCCATCCAGAGTCAGGTTTTCAATCCACATCCTTGACTCCCCCTCCTAGGTCCTCAACTTCACAACTAATCAATCAATCATTTCAAGTTTTCTCAGTTTTGCCTCCTAAATATTCTTGAATATGTCTTTTCCACACTAACTCTGGAACACTTAATGACTCATCATCTCATTCCTTAACTATGAAAATACCTCCTACTGGTCTCCTTGTCCCCAGTCTTTTTTCCCTTCATTCTATTCCCCAGAGAACTATTGAAGTAATCCAAAATAGAAATCTGTCTATGACTATGACTCCCCAACTAAGTGCTATTTTATCATCGATTGGTTCAAGTCCAAGCTCTTTGGCATGGCATGAAATTCTCTAAGTGGCACCTCCTTTATAGTATATTCTAGCAGGACTGAGCTGAAGAGAATTCCCTGAACAAGCCATGGATTTGCACGCCTCTGTGTTGGGAAGCCTGAGTTAAGAATCCTTACCTCTGCTTATCTCGATCACTATACCTACCACATCATACGGAAATTACCCCACCCACCCTTCCAAATCAGATGGTAGGGAATAAGTCTTATTCTCACTTGGCAACACTAACCCACCCAGTGGCAACACTAGAGCCCAGCATTTATCACTTCATTTAATGAGTATTTGTCAAGTGTCTACTACCTCCAAAGGTGCCAAGGAAACAGCGGTGAATAAAGTCTCAGTCCTTGTGATTCTTACATCCTAGGGAGGGGACTCCAGGAGATTGCCTACTATATAAGAGGCAATCAAGATCTATTATTTGAAATGAGGGATTTTGAAAATCAAGCAAATGAAAGATTCTTCTTAAACCACTGTCTAAGCACACCATCTGGAACATTGCTCTAACTCATTTTTCCCTTAAACAACAAATATGGCAGTGAGTAAGGCAACCTTAGCAACAGATTGAACTGCCCTAACTCTAGATTCTGTAGTCTTTAGTAGATGATAATTCTCTTAACTAGTGGAACACATTTCCCTATATTTGTGGAGATACAACTTTATATTTTCTGTACTAGGGAGGAAATGACATTAAAACAAGCTGTAAAAGATTAAAGACTTTTAAAGATACTTTAAGATACCATCATATTAGCAAGCTCTTGCCCTCACCCTGTTCTCTTTATATTACCCATTGCTGTCGAGTCGATTCCAACTCATAGTGACCCTATAGGACAGAGTAGAACTGCCCCATAGGGTTTCCAAGGAGCGCCTGGTAGACCTGAACTGCCGACCTTTTGGTTAGCAGCCATAACTCTTAACTACTATGCTACCAGGGTTTCCTCTCTTTATATTAGAAGAAGTAAATTGACATATTTCTTCCTTCCCTAAAATGTGCTTATTAGGTAACTTCCTAAACAATTTTTACTCATGGGCGATACAATAAATTAGTCATTATTTTCCACAAAAGGAGTGACTTAGGACAATAATATTATCATAAGAAACATATAAAGTTTGAAATATCTGTATTCTCCTCTTTGCTTTCCCCACTTGAATTAATTTTCAATTAGACATCTCTCCAGATGTCCAAATATCTGAATTTTTGCCTTTGCTTGTTAACTTCCTCATGAGTTTCCATGATTTTTCAGAACTCAATGCTTCTTCACACTCTGCAACCCTAAAAGCTCTTCTCCCTCTGAGGAGTAAATTTAAATTATTTTCCTTTTTCTTTCCTGAGTTCCTCCACATCTTTATAAAGCCTTTTTGCAGGTACTGCAAACTAAAAATTAAACATGCCCATCTTTCCCAACTGCAGTAAACCTATTCCTCCCACTGTGTCCCCCAGCTCAGGAAGTGACTCTCCCATTTATCTAGATGCTCAAGCCAAAGATCTTGGCACCATTCTTGATTCCCTCTCTCTTCCTTACCCACTCACACACCTTATCTATATCTCATGTTGATTCTTCTTCCTAAATGTTTCTCAAATTGACTATGCTTTATCCCTACTACCATCTCCACCTTATAACTTTTCACCTGGATTTCTGCTTTATAATCAGTCACTAAAAAAAAGTCACTAGTGCATATATTATTCTCAGATCTGCCCAGCAAATACAGTGGTCTATTTAAAGTGTAATGTAAAATATAATGATCATGTTACTGCCTAGTTAACAATACTGAATGTCCTCCCATTGACAAAAGGGCAGAAACCAAATTCCTTAAGGTAGCTTATGGGCCCCTAGTGACCCACGCCTCTGCCTACCTTTCAAATATAATAATTCCACTATCAAGTCATAACCAAATGCTCAAATTTCCTTGATGCCACCATGTTTTAAACCTTCATACTTTTATGTGGGCTGTTCTTTGGTTCACAGCACACCCCTTCTCCTTCTCTTCAAAAAGAATGTTATTGTGACTTTTTGAGCCAGGATAGCTTTCCTTTCTCTTTGTTCCCCAAATGTATCCTACTTTATAACCACTTGCTCCATGCCTGTCTTCCCACCAGGACATAAGTGCTAGGAGAAAAGGCCATGTCTGTTTTGTTCATTCCAGCATACCCAGCACAAAACACAATGAAGTCAGAATAGACATTTGTTAACGAAATGAGGAGTGTAATTCTAACTGAAAAGTCATCATTAAAAAAGAATTAAGAGTGAACATATTATTAGAAAACTTAACAAATACTTTTTTTTCCCAAAAGGCACAACTGGTGACATTTGATCTTTGGTGAATACCTGTAACATTCCACATTTAAATCTCAAGTGTTCAGTCTGCAGTCAATTTTGCTCTTCATCAGACCTACAATCAGGCGGTGTTTAGCTCCCCAAGTTGGACATCTGAGCTGACTCATTTTAATTTGACTGTGAGGTTAGCTTCCACAGCTGTTCTAGAGTTGTCAGTGTCAATCATTTGGCTTTTAGAGCAGATTTTAACTGACTCAGAGGAAGAAAACAACAGGTTTTCAGACTTATTTTTCAGTCTTTCAGCAGAGAACAACTAGCATCCTTCCCCACAGATGTCCATTGGCAGCTGTCACAGATGACATATATTCTTTACAAGAAAACAAAAACAGTGAATGGAACCTGGGGGGTATATCCCTAAGTTTCTAACTTGTCCTTAGTAGATGAAATTTTAATATATGGTGTTTGAAAATAAAAACCAAAAGCTAAAAACAAAGGTAGAGTGTTCTCTCTAGGTACCAAAAAAAAAAAAAAACCCGTTGCCAGTTGAGTTGATTCCGACTCATAGCACCCTATAGGACAGAGTAGAACTGCCGCATACAATTTCCAAGGCTGTAAATTTTTACGGAAGCAGACTGCGGCATCTTTCTCCTGCAGAGCAACTAGTGGGTTTGAACCAACGACCTTTCAGCTAGCAACTGAGCACTTAACCACTGTGCCACCAGGGCTCCTTCTTTCTAGGTAGAAGGGTAGAAACTTCACTCCGTTCATTTAACAAATATTCACTGGGCACTTGAGGCATGTAATAAAAGCTATGGTGGAATTATATTTTGATATATTTAATAATGTGCTTTGGTTTTCTATTTGTTGTTATCCTGAGACCCTTCAGACAACAGCTGGGAATTCTACTTGTATGTGTCAGAGAAGGGATTTTACAGAACACAGGAGGAAAAAAAAAATCCTGGACCTATGAGCTTCAAAAGAAAGACTTGGGGCATAACATTTTGAAAAGCCATGTAATCAGTGGAACATTTTTTCCACCCCTAGACTGGGTGAAGAGTCTATGCCAAGAAAAAGGAAAAGAGTGGAGAAGGGAAGAGAGGGAGGGAGAGGAGGGGAGGAGAAGGGAGAGAGGAAATGAAAGGAGGAGAAAGAAGGGGAGAAGATGGAAAGGGGGAGCCGGAGGGAAGCAAAAGCATGAGATGCTGGGGGATCCCCCATATGGGGCTCTGTTCTAACCTCCCTGGACTTTACTCAGCTGTAGAGAAAGATGGAACCTCCATATAGGTTTGGCGACCTAGGGTGAAACAGGAACCCATTCTACCTTTCCCTGGTACGGTGGGGAACAAGCATCATGGTAGAGGACAGCAACAAGACATCAGAGTTTTCCTGTGCTCATTATTGTATCACATAAGATCCAATGAGGGAAACAAAAATCACTGATTATTCAAAACTAAGGAATTTTTAATTGTAATTGGAAATTGGTTACATAGGTGATAGAGAATCTGAGAAGCCAACCAGGATAATGACAAAATCTAGAGATTAGCAGCAACAGGAAGCCACTGCTAACACCTATGGTGGAAGGACAGAGGGAAGGGGGCCAAGGTCACCCAGTGAAGCTGGAGCCACAGCAGGCTGGTTCAAAGGCAGTGGACCACACAGACGAAATGCAACTGCTGATGATGATACAAAGAAAGATAGGGAAAACCCTGGCCTCTCCTTTCTTCTGACTTTCCAGTCTCTCACAAATGCCTCTTAAGCCCAACATGAGAAGTTAAACCTGCATGGGTCAGCCACTCTGTACCAGAGCAGGGAGGGGAAGGGTCAGGAATGGGTCTGAGGACAAGCACATCCAAGAGAAAATGTCTGCATGGGATATCTAGGACTATGGATCTAAGCCTCATAGATGCCCCATGTTCCAGCAAGGCCCACACATGACAAGGGTGCTTGAAAACTTGAAGGCATCTACTTCAATAGAAAATCAAAAATGCATAGGCCCTTGGACATCTCGGGGGATTCCAGATGGACAGAAGACAACTCTGAGAGGACCAGACACTGACCCCACCATGCACCGGCTTCATGTTACCGCTCCCCGCTTCCACTCAAATACCACACTTAGATGATACTCCAAAGAAGAGGGGAGGAGACCATTTAGGAAAATGGAGGCTGAGTTAAAGTTCACTGGTAGATAAGAAAGGAAGGAACCCAAGCTGATGAACAGAGACACAGTCCTTCATGTGAAAGAGCTCACTGAATGGTGGGCAAGGACGGACACTGTGCAGTCAGAAACAGACCATGTTAAAAGAGGCACGGGAGCTGGAGATGCATGTAGAGAAGTTCCTCACAGACCGGTGATATTTGATCTGAGCCTTGAGAAATGAAGAAGGATTTAACAAGCAGATGCATGGAAGGATGGAGATTATTAACGTCAGAGGAAATAGCAATACAGGGAGGCATGGGGATATTTCAGGAAAAGCATTAAAATGTAGCTTGAGATGGTACTTAGTTGACAGATATTTGTGTGCATGTGATATTTTTGCAATATGAAACTTGGAATAAAGTTTCCAGGAAACAGGAATGAAGAGAGAGAGGAAGCAAGATCAGTAAAACAAAATAAAAAGGAAGACTCGAGAATACAACTAGACTTGGAATTTCCACATCAATATCTTTTTAACTTTCAGAGTCTCTTTCTAAAGGATACTCACCTCTCTGTTATCTTCCTGTATCCCTCCCATGGCACTGCTTTTGAACAGAAACCAGTATACTCCTTACCTAACTCCCATTACTTTGGGTCGATTCTGACTCATGGTAACCCCATGTGTTACAGAGTAAAACTGCTCCCATAGGGTGTTCTTGGCTGTAATCTTAACGGAAGCAGACTGCTAGGCCTTTCTTTCATGGTACCAGTGAGTGAGCTTGAACCTCCAACCTTTAGGTTAATAGTTTAGCACAAATTATTTGCACCACCTAGGGACAATTAAAGTCTTTCAGAAACATGGCAGATCTCCCAGAGTTTATCCTTTTGATTAATAAATGACACGTCATTGGAGAGAGTAGGATGGGAACAACCTAAGTTTCAACTATGAGGAGCATCAGTGGCAGCTTGCAGGAAACAAGTTCCTCAAAATTTATCATTGTATATTTGATGGGGCCTATATAAAAAGAAAAAAAAAATTTTTTTTTTTTTTATACTAGACTTTATACTAGACTTCAGCCTTGAACTAAAGACTTAGACCTCGAGGCACCCAGGTAGTCTTACAGAATGTGCAATCCACAAGAAAAATATACTTAAGCCATATAAAATATATTATCTCTTTACTGACTAAACTTCTATAATAAAACAAATTTCAGATCTGTCATGTAACTTTTCAATTTGTCAGGACTTTCCTCAAAAGACTGAGTTTTGCTACTGTTATGGATTGAATTATGTCCCACAAAAATATGTATTGTAAATCCTAACCTCTATGCTTGTGGTTATAACTCCATTTAGGAATGAGTTGCCTTTGTTAAGTGAATGAGGCAGGATTAGTGTAGGGTATATTTTGAGTCAATCTCTTTTTAGATATAAAAGAGATTAAACAAGCAAGCAGAGCAGAGATAGGGGAAGAAAGATGCCAACGCACATGAAGATCGCCCAGGAGCAGGAACTCAAAGAAACAAGGACCTTCCTCCGGAGGTGGCAGAGACACAAAGCTTTCCCCTAGAGCTGCCACCCTGAATTCAGACTTCTGCCCTCCTAAACTGTGAGAAAATAAATTTCTGCCTGTTAAAGCCACCCCACTTGTGGTATTTCTGTTACAGCAACACTAGAGAATTAAGGCAGCTACTTTTTAAAGAGAGAAACAAGACCATTAATTTACAAATATCTTCATCTAAAAAAAATTCTCACAACTGGATCAATAAGCAACAGCACAATAAATGGAGAAAAGATTGACAATGTCAAGGATTTCATTTTAATGGATCCACAATCAACAACCATGGAAGCAGCAGTCAAGAAATCAAACGAAGCATTGCATTGGGCAAATCTGCTGCAAAAGACCTCTGTAAAGTGCTAAAAAGCAAAGAAGTCACTTTGAGGACTAAGGTGTGACTACCCAAGCCATGGTGTTTTCAATCACTTCATGTGCATGAGGAAGTTGGGCAATGAATAAGGAAGACCGAAGAAGAACAGATGCCTTTGAATTGTGGTGGTGGCAAAGAATATTGGATATAACATGGACTGCCAAAAGAGCGAACAAATCTGACTTGGAAGAAGTACAGCAAGAATGCTCCTTAGAAGCAAGGATGGCGAGACTTCATCTCACATACTTTGGACACGTTATCAGGAGGCCAGTCCCTGGAGAACGACATCGTACTTGGTCAAACAGAGGGTCAGAGAAAAAGAGGAAGACCCTCAAAGAGATGAATTGACACAGTGGCTGCAACAATATGTTCAAGCATAACAATGATTGTGAGAATGGCTCAGGACTGTGCAGTGTTTTGTTCTGTTGTACACAGGGTCACCATGAGTCAGAACTGACTTAATGGCACCTAACAACATCACTCTTCCAGAAACAGTATTCATAAATTTGCGTTCTATGATTTAAGAAATAAAATTGTGGTTCTAGCCATTGTTTAAAAAATGTCAGATGGTATATTACAGAAAACAATAAAAGTCACTAAACTGTTTTGAATTGTTTTGTTTTGTTTACCTCATTAGAGATGACTGTTCCGGAGAGATCTACAGATACCAAGGAAAAGATGTTTACAATATGCTCAATTCCCAGGTCAGTCAAATGTTCACAATTTCGTAAATTCAGGTAGTTTAAATTAGGGCACCTGAAAGAAAATAGCATGAAGAATTAATTTTAGCTTTCACCATGTTATCAGTAGCAATTTCTTCATATCAAAACTACCTGGGGAAAGTAAATGATATTGAAGCAAGGAGTTCCCTTCACATAAAAGTAAGCTTAAAAGTAAAAAATAATTTGGACTTACAAAATTGGAAGAAAAGGTGGAGAATTAGTATATATAGGTATTTCTTTCTATGATTTAGTTTCCTATTGCAATTACAATTTCTAATAAAAAAAAAGTACACACAAAAAAGTATCAAGTAAGTACTATGGTAAATGACCACTAAAAGTGCAAGGTTAAGTTTTTCACTTATACTTTACAAGTTTGCTATAGAAATTGGGCTTGACCTTTAGTGAACATTGACCTCGGACAAGTACGAAGGGGTAAGGATAAACCCACCAGCCATAACATCCCTAGGCAAACACCAGAACAGAGGTTTACATAGAGATAACATCCTTGAAAAGTACACAGATGTCACCATGTCTAGACATAAAATGACTATCCCAAACTCTCTCTTAGTTGAAAGTAACATATCAGATATAATTAAGAGGTTAGTACAATCTGTGACTTCTATGTCTTTTATCTGCTTTCACTGAGCATTGGACCAATTTCTGGGCATCCCTGATATTTTCCAAATGATTTAAGTCTTTCTTTTAGGTCTATCTCTGATCTCTCCTATTAGCAAATATGCAATTGCTAGTGACACGATCATAAGATAGTGTTCTGTCATACCGCTCCGATAGTCTCACAATGGAAGCATCACCCAAGTGGATACAGTTATTTAAATTTAGCTCTCTTATCTTTGTGCTCACAGGACCATCAAGCAGTTGCTTGAGTCCTACATCACCAATTCTGTAGGAAAGAGTGAGAAAAACATTACATATGATTTTATATATAAATACACAGAATACTATTAAAAGAATAGTTACTATACTCAATACATTTCAAAGTAACTAATATCTATACATTGGTATTTTTTCAACATTTTAAAATCAAATTTGATTATATAGTTTTTAATGTAATATAAAAAGTATAAATGATAGTAATGGAAGAGTATTAATCACAATGTTCACTAAATTAGGTAGCATGATTATAAGACAGATGGCCATTAAGGTCTCTTTCTCTTGAATTAAAATGTGATCAGGTTAAGCAGCCCCTGCTGCAATTGCCCGTAATAGGAAAATACAAAAACTTATGAGAGGGAGAACAAAGACTAAGAGTGAAACTACTGCCACAATCTGGGAGGATTTTCCACAAAACACAAGGTCAATGAAACTGGACGGCAAACTCAACAATGACCTATGAATTCTTTCCCTCTGAATCTGAGAAAACCTGAGGCTGAAAAAAGGCTCTGACCTCAGCCTTCCCACAATGTCTGTCCCTAAACAGAGATGCATTTTGCATTTGAGGAAGTAAAGCAGGACAGGAGATTGCACATTACATTCTGAGAGAGGCAGTTTTCACCCACAACAACCCTGAAGGTGGGTGTACAGATGGGAAGAGCCTGAGAAGCACGACATGCTGAGAAGTGACATTTTGTATAGCTTCCATACAGTCGGGTTCACAAAGAACTGAGCAGCACAGGCAGAAGGAGAGCCCATTTCAGCTGAATTGAAAGAGTAGTTTCATGCCTGCTGTGCCCATCAACCCACCTCCCACCTATAATTTGAGAAGGAAACTTTGCCAGCATCTGGGAGAACCATTAAGGGCAAGGAACAGGATGGGGTGGGAAGTTGGGGGAGGGTTGGAATCCAATGCAACAACAAAAAAAGTTGCCATCAATTCAATTCCAACTCATGGCGACTCCTGTATTACAGAGTAGAGTTGCTCCACGGGGAAACCTGTGTTGTCATTGGGTGCTGTAAAGTCAGTTTCAACTCAGGCGACCCCATGTGAAAGTGCAGAACTGCCCCATAAGGCTTTTTTGGCTGTAATCTTTACAGAAGCAAATTGCCAGGTCTTTCTACCGCAGAGCCACTAGGTGAGTTTGGGCCACCATCCTTGCAGTTAGGAGCCAAGCACTTAACTGTTTGTCCTCCAGGGTGCCTGGGGCAGCTTATACATCTTATCTATTAGCAAATACCAACGGTGGATTTTTCATCATGAGATTTTTTATACTAACAAGATTTTAAAACACTGTATAAGAGTTGTAAGACTGAGAAAACATACCTCTGAAAATGATTTTAAAAAGATAACAGAAGAACATTTTAAACAGTGTGAAAGAAAAGTAGGAATTAATAAGGAGAGATCTGGTTGAAATAAAAATGAGGATAGTCTAAGATAAATTCTGAGTGAAACAGTTGCTATCTGAGATAAGAACAGATGGCCAAGAAGCTAAATATTTAGTGATAAGATAGTAACCTGATTTAAGGCATCCAAACAAAAATGACCCTTTATAAAACTGAATTAGTAAGTAGAGGGCATGTTTGAGAAGTTCCCTTGGAATATGAAAGGATGAAAACTTAAAAATAAATGAGATAGAAAGTAGAGTATTAAGATTCAACCTTGGAATAAGGGGGTCCTTGAGAAAGATATAAGAACAAATTAAAAAAAAAATAATAATCAGAGGTATATGAAAGCTTTTGAAATAGCAAAACACAATCCATAAAAACAATCCATACATACATTAAAACAGAGAACACGAAAGAAAACAAGAAAGCAAATATAAGTCCAAATAGTAGAACACATGGAAGAGACCAAAGAAGACCAAATACATAAATTTTATAATAATGATAAATATAGTTTAAAATGTGGCTTATTAAAAGAGATTCTCAAATTGGTTTAACAATATCTAAACTACAAGCAGTTTACAAGAAACACATTTAAAATAAAATGACAACAAAAACAAAGATATTGCAAAGATTGTTGTTGTTGTTAGGTGCTGTCCAGTTGGTTCCGATTCATAGTAACCCTATGTACAACAGGACAAAACACTGCCAGTCCTGCGCCATCCTCACAATCGTTGTGCTTGAGTCCATTGTTGCAGCCACTGTGTCAGTCCAACACCCACTGAGGGTCTTGCTCTTTTTCGCTGGCCCTCTACTTTACCAAGCATGCAAACTTAATACAGGGGTGGAAGTTTTATATTGAGTCCAAATACTATGCTAGTAAAAATATTAAACAAAACTAACAGGATTATTTTATATTGATTAAAGGTATGACCCCCAATGAAAATAATTTGACCAGATATAGAATATTGAAATCATATCCTTTCCCCTCTTGAAATGGTGTACAGTAAAAAGGTATAATGGTGTAATTATGGGAAAAAAATATATATATATTTATATATATACATTAAAAAAAACCCAAAAAAACCCAAAAAAACCCAAACCCATTGCCATCAAGTCAATTTGGACTCATAGCAGCCCTATAGGACAGGGTAGAACTGCCTTGTACTGTTTCCAAGGAGTGGCTGGTGGATTCGAAGTGCCGACCTATTGTTTAGCAGCCTGAGCTCTTAAACACTATGCCACCAGAGCGCTCTCTCTTCCTCCTTCCCTCCCTCCCTCTCTCTCTAAGTTCCTTTCCAATGACCCTGTCTTAAGTCCGCTCTGACATAAGTCGAATACCTCTTGAGATATAAAAGGCAGAGGCAAGCAGAGAGACAGGGGGACCTCATACCACCAAGAAAGCAGCACCAGGAGCAGAGCTCCTCCTTGGTACACGGGGTCCCTGTGCCTGAGAAGCTCTTTGACCAGCGGAAGATTGAGGACAAGGACCTTCCTCCAGAGCCGACACAGAAAAAGCCTTCCCCTGGAGCCAAAGGCCAACTGCACTTATGACTCTTTTTTTTTTTTTTTGTACATCTTATCATTAGTAATATGTACCACATACAGTGTAGCAGCACATAATTTATCAGTGTTATTCTCAGATAACCTATTGCCATCAAGTCGATTCCGACTCATAGCGACCCACAGGACAGAGTAGAACTGCCCCATAAAGTTTCCAAGGAGTGCATGGTGGATTCCAACTACCAACATTATTTTGGCAACACTATCCCAACTTCCATGGGCTCTGCAGTGTCGTGGAGAAGGTGTGTCCACCATGCCACACACATCCCGAGACGTGCCAGGAGCACCCCACCGATGTTGAGCAATGGGCACCCAAGACAGGGCGGCCCTGACTCTTGCATAATGCCAATTTTCACTTAACTACCTGGTTTTTGGAACTTAACCCTGTCAACAAGTGGGTGTATAAGGATTCCACACAGGGGAGAGGCTGGGATATCCACTGGCAAAGAGGCTTCAGCAAGACTTTGATCTCTGTTTACCTGAGAATGGAAACCCTGGTGGCTTAGTGGTTAAGATTTTGGCTGTTAACCAAAAGGTTGGCAGTTCAAATCCACCAGCCACTCCTTGGAAACCCTATGGGACCATTTTGCTCTGTCCCATTGGGTTGCTATGAGTCAGAATTGACTCAACGGTGATGGTTGGGGGGGGTACTACCTGAGAATACCAGGATAGAAGGCCAATAATGGCCCAGCGGAAGATAAGGTTTTAGTAGGAACTTGCCATCCATCAGTCTGTGAGAGGAGAAGTCTAACCAGAATCCAAAAGGAAAACCTTTAGTAAAATGTTCCCTGTAAGCAAGTCAGAAAGTCCATTTAGGAAAGAATCTATTAACTGAACCAGCTGTGGGAACCCTCACTAAGAAAAAAAAAACTAAGAAAGACAGACCAAAAGTGTTCCTGGGAGTTCTCTTAATCTTACAAGGGCCTATGAATCCTCAAATCCTGAGCTTTCCCTGACAATCTCCCTGTAGCCCCATACAACCAGTCTGAGTTGGGTACCCCTCCTCTGTGTTCCCACAGAACTCTGTATTTACCTCCACATTGGCATTTGGACTCCTGCCTTTCCTGTGTACCCCACTAACCAGTAAGCTCCTTAGGGAGAAAGCCTGACATACACTATTCAATCAATGTTTCTTGAATAAATGACTAGATAGCTTCATTACCCTACACAATTTGCCAAATTCAACACAGTCAGTTGCTTCAAAACTGAAAGGGACTTGAGGCTGCCATCTGTTAATCCTTTGCAGTCCACCATGTAAATGTGACGGATATTCGGATAATGTTTGTCTATAAATTTGAAGCAACTATCGGTGATCCTTTTATTTCCTGTTACAAAACACAAGAAAAGACAAGAATTCTATTTATAACGTCATAAGAGTAAAACTAAAAAATATAGAATGCAACCAAATTATCAACATGTAAGACATCCAGAAATACAAATACAGAGCAAAATACTAGAGCAACATTTTTTTAAAAAATGCTGAACCATATTTTTAATAGCACAGACCTTCAAATCGGATCTTTCTGAGATTACAGGTGGAAAGAGCTTTGAAAGCACAATCGGAGATATGTGGCGCACCGATGAAAACCACTGATGTAATACGAGAGCACTTTTCAACTAAAGCCTTCAGGAGAAAAAAGAGAATGAAATTCAACCAGTGCGTAAAACAAGCTTAGGAAAGTAATGAGGTCACTTTTTTTCTCTCAATATTTTTAAAAACTGGCACATTAACTATTAAAATTTACCAATTTCAGAGAAAATGGAATTTCATTCAATATATATTTTAGTACATTTACATTTGAGTAATGCAGAGGAAACGGAATTAAATCATGTTATAAAAAAAAAAAAAAAAAAACCATTGCCATTGAGTTGACCCACCTCGTGGCATCACCATGTGTGCCATTGCCATTGAGTGAGTTGACCCACCTCGTGGCATCACCATGTGTGCCACTGCCATTGAGCTGACCCACCTCGTGGCATCACCATGTGTGCCATTACCATTGAGTGAGTTGACCCACCTCGTGGCATCACCATGTGTGCCATTGCCATTGAGCTGACCCACCTCATGGCATCACCATGTGTGCCATTGCCATTGAGTGAGTTGACCCACCTCGTGGCATCACCATGTGTGCAGAGTAAAACTGCTCCATCAGGTTTTAAAGGCTGTGACCGTCAGAAGCAGATCACCAGGACTTTCTTCTGAGGCGCCTCTGGGTTGGTTCAAACCACCAACCTTTTGGTTAGTAGTTGAGCACTTAACCATTTACACCACCCAGGGACTCTAAGAGTATGGGGGTGGGGGAAGAGTATGGAAAAACATGAGACAATGGGATGTTGAAAAATATACATTTAGTAGCTAGATATGGAGAACTAAACTTAGTGCTTAGTTACAATATCACTGAAATGAAAATATCCTAACCATGAAACAGTTCTTAAGAGTTCTAAGTTTCTAAAGATTCCAGTGTTTAAATGTTTGTGTGCATGTGTGCGTATAAATTTTTCATGATTTTCTCCTATAAAAAAAAAGATTAAAATTTCATTCATATTTTCCAATAATTCACGTCACTAGAAAATATGCCCATCTAATGGGACTTTCCAGTTACCTACTTTTACGCATTTGTCCGTCAGAGTTGGCATATCATTGATGGTCAGATGCATAATTCCACTACAGCTGTTTGCAATGTTCCTGAAGCCTTGGACTGAAATCTAAATTGTACAGAGCAGGCGAAA
Source organism: Elephas maximus indicus (assembly GCF_024166365.1). Lineage (NCBI taxonomy): Eukaryota > Metazoa > Chordata > Mammalia > Proboscidea > Elephantidae > Elephas > Elephas maximus. The sequence continues at coordinate 46,643,855 of NC_064826.1, read as the reverse complement.
ATGATGGGAGAACCCATTAGCATGACATCTAATAAAACCTCAAGGCAGTAATAACCAAAGGTATGTTATGATTTTGTTACTATATTTCAAAATTAAAACGATAAAATATGGCAGGCATACAGGGAAAGAATATAGTCCTGATTTTTTTTTTTAAATTGTATTGCAGTGAAATGCACATAACATGAAATTAACAATTTTAAAGTGAACAATTCAGTGATATTTAATACATGAAAAATATTGTGCAACCATGACCTCTGTCGAGTTCTAAAAAATTGTAATCACCTCATAAGGAAACCCGTAATTATTAAGCAGTTGCTCCCCATTCCCCTCCCCTCAGTCCCCACAACCACTTTTTTTTTTTAATAATTTTTATTGTGCTTTAAGTGAAAGTTTACAAATCAAGTCAGTCTGTCACATATAAGCTTATATACACCTTACTCCATACTCCCACTTACCCTCCCCCTAATGAGTCAGCCCGCTCCCTCCTTCCAGTCTCTGCTTTCGTGACGGTTTTGCCAGTTTCTAACCCTCTCTACCCTCCTATCTCCCCTCCAGACAGGAGATGCCAACACAGTCTCAAGTGTCCATCTGATACAAGTAGCTCACTCTTGGTCAGCATCTCTCTCCAACCCATTGTCCAGTCCCTTCCATGTCTGATGAGTTGTCTTCGGGAATGGTTCCTGTCCTGGGCCAACAGAAGGTTTGGGGACCATGACCGCCAGGATTCCTCTAGTCTCAGTCAGACCATTAAGTCTGGTCTTTTTATGAGAATTTGGGGTCTGCATCCCACTATTCTCCTGCTCCCTCAGGGGTTCTCTGTTGTGCTCCCCGTCAGGGCAGTCATCAGTTGTGGCCGGGCACCATCTAGTTCTTCTGGTCTCAGGATGATGTAAGTCTCTGGTTCATGTGGCCCTTTCTGTCTCTTGGGCTCATAGTTCTCGTGTGACCTTGGTGTTCTTCATTCTCCTTTGATCCAGGTGGGTTGAGACCAACTGATGCATCTTAGATGGCCGCTTGTTAGCATTTAAGACCCCAGATGCCACACTTCAAAGTGGGATACAGAATGTTTTCATAATAGAATTATTTTGGCAATTGACTTAGAAGTCCCCTTAAACCATGGTCCCCAAACCCCCACCCTTGCTCCACTGACCTTTGAAGCATTCAGTTTATCTCGGAAACTGCTTTTGGTCCAGTCCAGTTGAGCTGACCTTCCCTGTATTGAGTATTGTCCCTCCCGTCACCTAAAGTAGTTCTTATCTACTAACTAATTAGTAAATAACCCTCTCCTCCCCTCCCTCCCTCCCTCCCCCCCTCATAACCACGAAAGTATGCTTTCTTCTCAGTTTATACTATTTCTCAAGATCTTATAATAGTGGTCTTATACAATATCTGTCCTTTTGCAACTGACTAATTTCACTCAGCATAATGCCTTCCAGGTTCCTCCATGTTATGAAATGTTTCACAGATTCATCACTGTTCTTTATCAATGCGTAGTATTCCATTGTGTGAATATACCACAATTTATTTACCCATTCATCCGTTGATGGACACCTTGGTTGCTTCCAGCTTTTTGCTATCGTAAACAGAGCTGCAATAAACATGGGTATGCATATATCTGTTCGTGTAAAGGCTCTTATTTCTCTAGGGTATATTCTGAGGAGTGGGATTTCTGGGTTGTATGGTAGTTCTATTTCTAACTTTTTAAGAAAACGCCAGATAGATTTCCAAAGTGGTTGTACCATTTTACATTCCCACCAGCAGTGTATAAGAGTTCCAGACTCTCTGCAGCCTCTCCAACATTTATCCTTTTGTGTTTTTTGGATTAATGCCAGCCTTGTTGGAGTGAGATGGAATCTCATCGTAGTTTTAATTTGCATTTTTCTAATGGCTAATGATCAAGAGCATTTTCTCATGTATCTGTTAGCTGCCTGAATATCTTCTTTAGTGAAGTGCGTGTTCATATCCTTTGCCCACTTTTTGATTGGGTTGTTTGTCTTTTTGTGGTTGAGTTTTAACAGAATCATATAGATTTTAGAGATCAGGCGCTGGTTGGAGATGTCATAGCTGAAAATTCTTTCCCAATCTGTAGGTGGTCTTTTTACTCTTTTGGTGAAGTCTTTAGATGAGGATAGGTGTTTGATTTTTAGGAGCTCCCAGTTATCTGGTTTCTCTTCGTCATTTTTGGTAATGGTTTGTATTCTGTTTATGGCTTGTATTAGGGCTCCTAGGGTTGTCCCTATTTTTTCTTCCATGATCTTTATTGTTTTAGTCTTGATGTTTAGGTTTTTGATCCACTTGGAGTTAGTTTTTTGCATGGTGTGAGGTATGGGTCCTGTTTCATTTTTTTGCAAATGGATATCCAGTTATGCCAGCACCTTTTGTTAAAAAGACTGTCTTTTCCCCAATTAACTGACACTGGGCCTTTGTCAAATATCAGCTGCTCATATGTGGATGGATTTATATCTGGGTTCTCAATTCTGTTCCATTGGTCTATGTGCCTGTTGTTGTACCAGTACCAGGCTGTTTTGACTACTCCCACAACCACTTTTTGTGGAACTGCCAAACTGCTTTCCACCAGCAGCTGCACCACAATGCTTGGTAAAGTAGAGGGCCAGTATAAAAGAAGAAGATGGATTGACACAGTGGCTGCAACAACGGGCTCAAACATGGAAACAATTGTGAGGATGGCGCAGGACCAGGCAGTGTTTCATTCTGTTGTGCATATGGTCACTATGAGTCAGAACTGACTCTGAGGCACCTAACAACATCCCTTGCCTTCAAAGGTTACAGAACACAATTGAGAACAACTGCCAATGACCCACCCGTGCTTAGTCATAAACGTGCTGGCCTACTAAAAGATGTTGGAACTACTCTTTCTCCTTCTCAGAAACACAGGGCCTGGACTGCTAGGCAGCTTGCACTCTAATACGGGATGCTGCTGCTTTTTTTTTTTCTTTTCTTTTTTTTTAGTTGAACTTAGATGAAGGTTTACAGAAAAAACTAGTTTTTCATCAAACAATTAGTACACACATTGTTCTATGAAATTGGTTAACAACCCCATGACATGTCAACACTCTCCATTCTCAAACCTGGGTTCCCTACTACCAGCTTTCCTGTTTCCTCCTGCCTTCCAGTCCCTGCCCCAGGGCTGGTGTGCCCCTTTAGTCTTGTTTTGTTCCATGGGCCTGTTCAATCTTTGGCTGAAGGGTGAACTTCAGGAGTGACCTAATTACTGAGCTGAAAGGCTGTCCAGGGCCCATACTCACAGAGTTTCTCCAGTCTCTGTCAGGCCAGCAAGTCTGGTCTTTCTTTTTAAGTTAGAATTTTGTTCTACATTTTTCTCCAGCTCTGTCCAGGACCCTCTATTGTGATCCCTGTCAGAGCAGCCAGTGGTGTTAGATAGGCACCATCTAGTTGTACTGGACTCAGTCTGGTGCAGGCCATGGTAGATGTAGTCCATTAGTCCTTTGGACTAATTTTTCCCTTGTGTCTTTAGTTTTCTTCATTTTTCCTTGCTCCTGAAGGGGTGAGACCAGTTGAGTATCCTAGATGGCTGCTCACAGGCTTTTAAGACCCCAGACACTACTCACCAAAGTAGAACGCAGAACATTTTCTTTATAAACTAAATGCAAATTGAGCTAGATGTTCCCTGAGACCACGGTCCCCACAGCCCTCAGGCTAGCAATTTGGTCCCTCAGGGAGTTTGGTTGTGTCTGTGGAGCTACCATGAGCTTGCCTTGTACAGCTTGTGCTGTCTTCCCCAGTATTGTGTACTGTCTTACCCTTCACCAAAGTTACCACTTATCTATCATCTATCAAGTGTTTTTCCATCCCCACTCCTTCCCTCCCTCGTAACCATCAAAGATTGTTTCATTTTGTGTATAAATAAACCTTTTCGTGAGTTTTTACAGTAGTGGTCTCATACAATATTTCTCCTTTTTTGATTGACTTATTTCACTCAGCATAATGCCCTCCAGATTCATCTATGTTATGAGATCCTTCACAGATTCATCGTTGTTCTTTATAGTTGCGTAATACTCCATTGTGTTTGTCTACCACAGTTTGTCTATTCATTCATCTGTTGATGGTCATCTAGGTTGTTTCCATCTTTTTGATATTGTGGGAATGCTGCTTCTTGACAGCTCATTGCTTTTCCTCCATCAATTATTTCTTGTCTGCTTCCACTCCAGAGTGCAATGTCTAAAAAACAACTAGTCAAGGAGTGGGGTGGCAGTATCCATAGCCTGCCCTGGAAGATGCAGTTCCCAAGGAATTTGCTAATGAGCTGCACTGAAAACACAGAGTTCACTTAGCAGTCTCCGTCCATGGACCCTGTGAATTCAGAGCAGTTATACCCAACCTTCTCCTTCAAACCCCCTAAGGTACTTGTTCCATTCCCTTAATGTCCCAGTCCCAAATATTTAATTAGGGAACTTCAACCTTTTAATGTTAAGTTACTAAATTATTATGGGAAAATTCCATTTTTTTAATGCAAGTGTATGATTTAAAACGTGTAACTTAAATTTTACATAGCTTTGGGAAAAATTATGTTCAGCACCTTTAGAGTTCTCACAGATATGTGATATTCCATCATGCACTGCTGTAAATGCTCTCTGCTCATAACTGACTACCCACACAGAATGACAGATTACAAAATGGCTAGAGGCAGAAACAGTAGGAGAAGCAGCGTGCTATTCTGAGTTTAGACTTCTCCTATAGACTAGTAACCTCCAGTAGGTGAGGATAGGGAGGCTTAGGTCCTGTGGTTGATTATCCCCAAATTACAAATTGATAGAGAACGCAGGCATTCAAATTCTTAAACCAGCACTCGTCTTGATTAACATTCTTCAATAATAACATCCAGTTCAAGTGTCCCATTCCAGCTTCCAGTGATCTTCAAACCCTGCTGCTCCAGCCACAAAGACCCCTCACCTTCCTTGACACTTACCGGACTTACCTGCTTTTTGTCTAACCTGGTACCTCCCCCAGCTCCTTTCTCTTTTCATCTAATCAAGGCTTAACTAGTCCCCAAGTCCTGATGACCCCAGCCCTACGCTGCTAGTTTCCTTCTCTTACCTACAGGCTGTAACCCCTTATTTTGGTTTATAACTCCTATAATCTGTGCAAGTCCCTCAAAGAGTTTACCTTATGTTCTTTTTTTAATTCTTTACTGTGTGTTGGATAACTATCAGGGGCTGAACAAATTAAGTTTAGAAGATAAGGCAAACAAAGTCTGGGAAAGAGTATAGAACATGGCTACAGAAAAATTGTAAAGGATCCCAGGTGGGAGGTAGAGTGCAAGCAAAGGCAAAGCAGTGGAAACACTGGGCTTGGCTTAGAGACAAGATCATCATCAGGGCTAGAAAAGTTCAGTAGGTAAAGAGGGAGGGAGAACTAATGGAGGACCCATAAGGCAAGAATGAGATATTTTGTACTGCCATGAATTCTTGAGTAAATTTTCCACAAGCACTCCCAAAGAAAAGTCCAGGGGAAATAAGCAAACATTCAAAAATGTGGAGAACAGAGCAGAAGGGGAGAACTCTGTGTTTTAGAGTCAGAAGAGCTGAGTTTGAGACAGTCATAACAAAAGGCGACTCAGCCTCTTTTACTCGTTTCCTCATCTGTAAAAATGGACATAAGAGTACCTATTTTAGGAGATTTTTGAGAAAACAAAATGAGGTAATGTATATAAAACTAGTTAACACAATGTCTAGCATGTAACATCGATGCCAGGTTTCCTCTTGCAGTTCTTCTGGACACATGTTCTCTCACAGAAAATGAACGAATCAAGAATTAGAGGCAGAGGATCTTTAGAGATCATTCTAGTGCATCTCTCTTACTGCAAAAAAAGAAATGTTATTCAGGGAAGTTGCATGATTTAAGAGCAGCAGATTCCTTCTCTACTTCTCACGTGTGTCCCCAGTGTAGGACAGATGTGTGGCTCAGAGTGGGCCAACACTCGTGCTTGCTGAATGAGGGAATGATTGTCCTCAGCCCCACAGGCAGTCAGTGGCAGGGCCAGGGCTTGAAGCTAGAGGCCACCTCTTCCCATTATGACACACGTCTCTGCAGACAAGAACAATTCTTCCTTTATCTCAGACTCTAGTCCATTCACAGCACCAACATCTCCAGTGATGACTTCCACAAAACGAACAAATAACCTTTTCTTTCTTGCTGTCTTGGAAACACATTCATGACGAGATCCCTGAACAAGGGGGAAAAAATGATAGTAGCAAACAACCACAGCTGGGTGATTCCTTCCAACACTGCAAAAAACTCAGCGCTATCAACCAATAAGATGGTATTCAGAAAAGTGGGGCGGGGGGACACTGAGAAGAGCTTTTTAGCTTTGTCCTGGCATGAAATGCTTGGTTCCCCACGCAGTTTATATTAGAATACCCAAAAAGATGTTTGGCTAACATTTTATGACTCTAATAATCCTGCCAGAATCTTTTAGGCCGAGCAACTATTAGTTGTCCTTTCTCTTTACTGAAATAATGGGGATATAAGTCTGAAATAAAAAATTCCTCTCTAATGGAAAAAGCAAAATATTTTACCATGTTAAAATTCCAGACCTTGCCACAGCTGTGCATTTTCTTTGTTGGATTCTTACAATACTACAGATCCAGTATCTATTTGTTTAGTTGTAAAGTGATTTTGCCTCAATTTTGACACAAACCAAAGCCCTGCCACTCTGCCCTTTGCTGGTTACGCCCTCACTGGTTAGGACGTTGCAGAAACTGGCCTCACCAATGCATTCCAACCTCAAGTCCCAGCAGGCAGCTACTGCTGCCGATGGGGGCAAGGAGCTTTGGTGATCACAGGAAAATTCTCTCCAGCTGTCTCTGGGTGGGTCTTAACCAATGAGCAGGATGGGACAGGGCTGTCTGTGAGGGAAATGAGTTATCAGTGATCCACGCAAAATGAAGACAAAAGTGCTAAGCACCAGGTCTAGTTCAAATTCCCTCTTTGCCCCTCCAAGGTGGTAAAAATAAGGAAGGAACTTAAGACAGAGATACCTTCTTACCCATCTTCCACTTTCCACTCCTTTGTAACATTGTCTCTGAATCTGTACAGTTCAGTAACACAGAAAAAAAAGATACGTGCAGGGCCAGACACTCTATGACAGCTAGAAATATCCATCATAGGTAAACATGGTCCAAGTTGTGCTCTTTTTCCATTTCCAGCTGTTTCTCTCACTCTAACATCACAGTAACCAGTGACTAATGGGTAATATGATGACTTTAGTCATATCCATATCTCCAAAAAAAAAAAAATTTTTTTTTTAATATCTCCTTCACAGCCTCTTAGTGACCTCAAAGGAGCCTAGCTTTGCAAGTAAAATGAAATGTTGGAGAGAATAACAAAATTTACCCCCCAAAACATATGGAACATTCTGTTTTATTGCATTCAAATATGCCACAAGCATCCTCAGCAGCAACACTTCCAGGATTTGTCTTAAGAGGGTTTGACAGACCCTCAGATATTATGTTTTCTGGTGCGGACAGGAAGAGGCGCCTGGTTATCATGCCTTTTGAGGTCCTGCCAACCTGTCTCTTTGGATGATCCTGTAGTTTCCCGGTCCATATATGCCTCATGGCCACTACCACCTCTACAACCTAAGATCTTATCTCTTCACTGTTCCAGGTAGCCCTCCCTGATCATGTCAGGTAGAGGTATTCCTTTCTCTTACATCTCAGAGCCCCGACGTCGATAGCTCTCACTTGGCATTTTTCATCCTTTGGCTCCTATGATAGTTACTGTGCACATGTCTAACATCCCTGCCAAGGACATTGGCAGCATCTGATCCATTATTGTATACTTTACAGCACGCAGGGAACTGGCATAGAGTACAGTGCAACAAAGATTTGTTAACTTGGTCTCGAGTAGTTGTTGAATGAATTGGATGTCAAATGTAAAATTAGAATTCATAGTGTCAAGTGGGAGGAGGTGGTCAATAGGGTCAGTTGTTAAAGATTGCTGCATTTATCTAAAAACACTGGACACCCGAAGTTGCAAAAATCATTCCATTTTCCCATGTGAGTGAGGAACTAGAACACAAGATCAGGAAAGCCTACAGATGCCAGGAAGGCAAGCCTGTGTGCCAGCTCTCACCACACCAAGGCTCAGAGTGGCCATCTGCCAGAGGCAGGCTGCCCATGTCATACTTGTCTAGAGTACACTATCTTGTTCTTTCCCTCACCGCTTCCCCTGTATTATAATGGAGCTCTATCTCCTAATAACAGAGAAAACCACAGCCGTAATACTTTATTTTTTTAACAACACGGTAATCCACAAAGTTACTTTGGCTTGTCTAAGTTTCTTCAGGTAGATGCTGGCTTTACAGCTACGATTTTAACCACATACTTCACGCAGGTCCAAAGACCAAAATAGCCTTGTGAACAGTTTATGAAATGCTGTGTATAAATCTCTTCCTAAGATAGGGAACAGGAAAGAAGCTAAAATAAGTATGGTTTTCCGAAAGCACTAATGTTTTCAAACATTTTCCCAAGAGTGGGAAACATGATCTTACTCCCCTGAGACTCATCATTTTGTCATCTGATTCTTCAAGATTTATAAATTGTTGCCAGATGTTTCATTTTTACTACTTAATATAATAAATATTCTTATATATTTTGCCTACAAAAGATTACATTAAGCTATGGATGTTAAACAATAGGGTGTTTGTTATATCTCTTTGCTATTATTTTCAGTATGGCCAACATAAATTTGTGTCCAAATTAATAATTATAACTCCTATTTAAATTTATAGAAGGCCTATTTATTAGGCACATAAAAAGGTTTTAATACATTTTTTTTTTTAAATATAGGCTGAAGTGTGGCTCAGAAAAGACACAAAGCATTCCTTTAACAGGGAAACTGAGGTACAACAACTGACCCAGAAAAACAGGAATTGCACTGTGATTTTTTGACTCAACTGCCTCTTCCATTAGAATGCCTCCTCACTAACGGCAGTGAGACCACAGAACATTTTTTCAAATACAAAATCCAAAAATAAAATGCTGTTTTTAAAAAATCATATACAGTATAGCACTTTATAGTTTTATAAAGTGATTTTCCAAGTAGTCTAGTGGTTAAGAGCCTGGTCTTCAGAATCACATGAGTCAATGTTCTAATCTCAGCCCAGACATTTTCTAACTGTGTGACCTTGGGTAGGTATTTACCCTACTCTGTCGTTACATCAGTTCCAGTGGTGTATACAGCTGACTTGTGAGAGCACATTGTTAAATTTTCAGAAACTCTGCAAGCCAGTTGTTAAACACAGCCATTGTTAAAAATTAAATCATATAAACTTACAATTAAATAAACTACATTAAAAGCAAAGGTAATAAATACTCAAAATTCATCACTTTTTTATTCTTTTACTACATGTTTACTATGCCCTTGAGGTTATTTACATCTATTGTAGCCGTATGGTGGAATACTATATAACTGGGTGTTACCATGCATCTGAGCCCTGGTGGCACACTGGTTAAGCACTTGGCTACTAAACCAAAAGGTTGGCAGTTCAAATGCACCAGCCCCTCCTCTGGAGAAAGATGTGGCAGTCTGCTTCTGTAAAGATTTACAACTTTGGAAGTCCTATAGGGCAGTTCTACTCTGTCCCACAGGGTCGCTATGAGTCAGAATCGACTCGACGTCAGTGGGTTTGGTTTTGGGGATTTTGACTACGTATCTCTTCCCAACTCTCTGTTCAGTGACCCTGCCAGTAGCTTGAAATAAGCCACAGTGAGAGTATTTATACCACGGAAAATGGCAAACGTTACAAATCATCCCCTGAGCCCCCCTTCCCCTGCCATGAGCCAACGGTTAAACATTTACCAGCATGACATTCATTGCTCAGCTTCCACACATCTAAAGTGGGAATAATGATACCTGCTTCATAGAGTTATTTGTAAAGATTAAATGAGATAATAATGTAAAGCATTTACCTCAACACCTAGCACACAGTCAAACCCAAGACATGGTAGCAATTATTATTACCTTTCATTAAAATATAGAATAAAGGAATATGGAATCAACTAAATGTAAGTGCACTATAATATCAAGTTTAACTATTGCTGATTCACTTTGATACATAATCTGCTTATTTACAAATGGTTTAGCTGGTCACATAATTGTTCCAATTACTCCTCATCAATAAATTCCCAAATCTACTTCCACTCCTACCTGTATTCCTAGGACCAGATTTCTGCTTACAATCAGTTCCTTGTCATTTACACTCAGGTTTATCACCAAAACCAAAACCAAACCCAGTGCTGTCCAGTCGATTCCGACTCATAGTGACCCTATAGGGGTCTGACTATGAGTCGGAATCGACTGGATGGCATTGGGTTAGGTTTATCACACAAACTGAAAATTCTGTTTTTCCAAAACAAAATTCATTACCCCACCCTGCCGCAATCTTGTTCCTTCCTTGGTTATTTGGTTAGTCACCATATTGAAAGAAAATTCTAAAGCTGAAAAAGACTTCAGAGATCACCCAGCCCAACCTAGCCATTCTACAGATTAGGAAACTGGGACAGAAAAACCAAGGTACTAGATTCCAGGTCTTATAATTCCAGTTCGGGCTCCTTTTGCTATCAAACTACCTTCTGTAGTGCAAAAAAGAAAGAAAGGAAATGAATAAGAAACTCTTTTCCACTCTTCTTTGCTTATGCAATATCTATTCAATTTGGCTAGCACATTCATTCCTGGACATGTCTAGGTGGCTTTCTCCCACCCCTACCACAAACCCCAGGGGTGAACAAGTAAGACCTTCCATGATCTCTGTCTCCCAGTTCAGGGAGATGGAAATTCACGTAGCCTAGAATCAACTGATATGACCTTGGAGTCATCCAGTTTGCAGCTTACACAGCCTACCTTTAACTTTGTGGGTCCCAGAGAGATTCAGCAGTATAAGGACTACTGATAAACCATTATTATTGCTTTGAGTGTTACCATCATTTTAACATTTCCAGTGTCAGCAAAACTGGAAGCAGATTTAATCTGGCTTCTTGGGTTTTAAGGATTGCTTTCTAACCAGTCACAAGCATACTCAAAGCAACAAATTTCAGTTTATCATAGAATATGAGCCTGTGATGAGTTTCAAGTTTCACAGCTAGAAGTTTGTACCAAAGAAAATGGCATAGTTGTAAGATAGGGATGCAAAGATGTCTGCAAGAATTATCCTCACAGGTTATTTATGATAGCAAAAATTGATCTGCTAATATTGAATGGTTAAATAAATATTGGTATTTTGATATAATGGACTCCTACATAGCCAGTAAAATTAATTTACAGAAAAATATTTAATGACATAGAGATGTTCACTTTAAAGTATGTTAAATGAAATGTGTTTGTATGCTATAATACAATTTAATTAAAAAAAAAAAAGTGTAGACATTCCTAGAAATAAGACCAGAAAGTTATACCCCAATACTAATAGCATTCATTACTTCTGGCTGGTGAAATTTCTGGCTAATTTAAATTTTTTCTTATATATATTTTCAAAATTTTCTGCACTAAACTTGTAAGGAGGAAAAAAAAGCCAAAGAATTTTTAAAAAGAAATAAAGATAAGACAAAGTGCAAAGTGTACGGCTAGATGTTTGCACTGGCTACAAAAGCCCCTCTAGCCTTCCTGGGGGCTGAGTGTAGAAGAGATTTTTTCGAAGAGATGAAGCCAGAGCAGAAGCATCACCTCAACTTCATCAAATATTACAACACTCAGGTGCATGTGTAAGTTCGGTATTCATTAGAAAATCAGTTACATTACTTAATGCACCTAAAGTGTTTAATCAATCTAAAAAGAATGCAGAATATTTCTGAAACATATGTAATTGATTTTCAGTCTTCTTTGCAGCTCTCCTTCACCCATTTATTTCCTTTTCTAACAAGTCCTGTTAAAATTTTTTCACAATATTGTACAAATAAAGCTTTCCTTTTTTGGTCAACAGTGACTATATTAAAGTTTAGTCTTCGACCTATTTCGTTTATGTTACTCCAGAGCTACTGGAAGATAGAGTTGATTGTTTTATTCATCTTCGATTCCTCAGGCTTCCCAGTATTCAGCAGGTACTCAGTAAACAACAGTGAAAACATTTAGGTGTAATCTTCTATTCTCAAGTCTTTTTTGTTTTATTAGGGCCTTTTTCACTTGGTCGGATGTGTTAACACATGACTTCCTACTGTGAAATACCAAACTTATGTGACAAAAATTGATTTCAGTTTCCAAGATGGAACTTCTTAGTTAAAGGGGAGAACCTTAAAAACCTGTGAACTATAAATTTTCCTTCTTTGAAACTAACCCTTACAGAGCTGGGGAGGTAGATGGAGCCTCCTCAAAGGACTTAAGACGTTGCTCAGAAGCAGTAACATCCAACCTCATGGGTTTTTTTCTGAAGAAACGGGAGCAGCCACTATTGAGATATCCATGATTCAATAAAGGAGCCCTGGTGATGCAGTGGCTAAAGTGCTCAGCTGCTGAGAAGTTAGCAGTTCAAACCCACCAAATGCTTGGTGGAAGAAAGATGTGTCCATAAAGATTACAGCCTTGGAAACTCTACAGGGCAGTTCTACCCTGTCGTATAGGGTTGCTATGAGTTGGAATTGGCTCAACAGCAATGGGTGTTTTTATGGTTCAGTAATAAGCCCATTTCTTATACCCAAAGGGTCTAAAGGGGCTCAGTCTCAAATGGCACAATTTTCACTGCCTGGAAACCACCTGATACCTACAGTTAAGTCTCTTGAATTATTAAATAAACATGTGGAAATGGAAGAGCAATGAGCTAAAGAAACTAACATTGTTTTGTATAATGATGTGAAATACTAACTTCATTGTAGTTTGGGAGTGCCTTACAAATTAAGGAGCAATTAAGAAAAGAATTCTGTTCCTTTTAACACATTTAGTCCAAACTCAAATATCTATTGAGGCCAAGCAATTAAGGCCAAGCAAGCAGGTAATGCAGTTAAGTGATAGCAGTCCAGGTATAAGTGCATGTGTGGGCATTGCTGAGTGGAGCACAGGGGGGAAAACTAAAGAGATTTGCTCCATCTCAAGGGGGCAAGAGTGCCATTGCTGCCATACGAGAATGGAGGCCCAATTTCACTAGTTCTTTCAACTTTTCAAGAGAAGTTTGAAATCTAGGGTTTTATGTGGTCTCCCAAATTTTAAATGTCAGTTCAAAATTTAAAGATAGACTGTGCAGGCTAAAATATCTCTGTGTTCTTTGTATGCAGATCTGGGCAGTAGGCCACCTATTTGAAACCTTGGATTTGCACTTTACTATGTCTAAGAATTAATATCTATCCTTTGAAAGTGTTTAGGTGTGTTTGTGTATATGTTATGTGTTGTTGCTATAGCAATTACTCCCTGGAAACTGAGAAGAACAAGGAGATAAGTTGCACTGTGGGGTGCTTCTGAAGGGAAATAGAGTGAAGAAGTAAAGCCTGTCCTAGACTCTTCCACTAGAGTCCCCAAGAGTATTGTTCTGGACTGAATAACTTAGATTTGGGGAGACAAGAGGTAGTTACATACTCAACAACACTTCTCCCCTTCTTCCTTGTCAACAGAACCTCAATTTTGTGCAGTAATTCACCCCTTAGGGAAGATGATTGCATTCCCAGCTCAAAGACACATTGTGAATAGTTTATGCCAACTGTGGTCATTCCTTTGCATTGCCAGTAACTGCTTTAAGGATGGGCATGTGGCTAAAAAGTGACCAGTGAGTTATCAAGGGGGAAGTTCTCTGACAGGTGTCTCAGAAAGGTCTTTCACTCTCAAAAAGAGATACACGCACACACAAAAAAGACACATGAAGAAAATGCCATTTCTTTTTCTCTGGTGGACATTGTTGTATCTGGTGTGAAGCCTGGAATGTGGTACCCATCTTACGATCATTAGAAGCAAAGCCAACATGCAGAGGACAAAACTGACTGGTTGTTCAGGAATCTGTCTCCTTTTCCTCCTGAACACACTAATTGACCACAAAGGCTGAATCTTAGCCAATGGAGTGTGAAAGGAAGTGATGTATGCAATCTCTAGGCCTAGTTTGTAAAAGCAAAACAAAACAAAAACCTTTCTTATAATCCTCCACTCCTATCTGCTGGCAAGAAGCCAAGGACTCAGCAGAGAACTCTGAAGCCCTATAGGATAAAGAGTTACAAGATAGAAGGAGCCTGGATCCCTGATTCACCCATGGAGGGGCACCTGCCAAACGCCCGTGTTGAGCAACAAACTGAGTAAGAAATGGGATTCAGTTGTGTTAAATCACTGGGTTTTTTGGTTGTTAGAGCAGCTACCTCCCCCAAGTAACAAAGATGAAAAGAATCTGAGTCCTTGATGAAGATGTCAAACCAATGAAGCAATTAATCCTGGAGCCACTTACCTCTGAACTTCTTGTTATATGAGATACTAAAAAATATCCTTATTGTTTAAGCTCTTTGGAATTGGGTTTCTTTTCATTGCTGCTGAAAGTTTCTTAATTGATACAAATACTAACAAGATTAATGTGAAATATGGGCATTGAATCAAGGCCAACATCCATGGGTAACAATTGCGCTATCTCAAAAGGCAGGTAGAGGTTTTCATTATGAAGATTTAAAGAAGGATCATTCCTATAGAGGAATGTGGACCAGTTAACAGAGGAAAATGATTAAGAACTGGGATGCATCCATGAAGGGACATTCTCCTGTAAAATCTCAATTTCTTAGGTGCTTTTCCTTTAGGCTGGGAAAAATCATATGAAGCATACAGTTTTAAATTGTCATATGTGTTGTCGTTGTGAGGTGCTGTCAAGTAAATTTCAACTCACAGTGACCCCATGAGACAGAGTAGAGCCCGTAGGGTTTCCTAGGCTGTAATCTTTACGGCAGGAGTAGATCACCAGGTCTTCCTCTCACAGAGCCTGCTGGGTGGGTCCAAATCACCAACCTTTTGGTTAACAGCTGAACACTTAACTGTTGTGTCACCAGGACTCCATGTTACATATTTATCAAAAAACAAACCAAACCTATTACTGTTGAGTCCATTCTGACCCTTAACAACCCTACAGGACAGAGTAGAACTGCCCCATACAGTTTCCAAGGCTGTAATCTTTACAGAAGCAGACTGCCACATCTTCCTCCTGTGGAGCAGCTGACGGGTTCAAACTGCCAGCCCTTCGGTTATCAGCTGAGCATTTAGCCACTGTGCTATCGGGGCTTCTTTATTACATATATACTCATTTTAATTTCCTATATCCTACGGTGAAGTCTCATAGACCTATACTGCTTTATATATGGTCATAATGGAGGGACATTAAAGGTGGGGTTATAGATCCTTTAGGGAAATAAAACTGCCCCATGTTCAATTTCCCCATGCTTTCCCCCCACCACACCAAGACCACCATAAAGTATAGCTCTGGGGTGGAAGGCTGAAGTCCATCAAGTCCAGTTTTAAATCAGCAGCAAAGTGATGGTATCAACTGAGAGTGGTGAGGAGAAGAGGCCAGGAGGTTGCCTGAGGGGCAGACATGAAACAGGACCTCCTTCCTCTGCAACTAATCTCAAGGGAGCTGACTCCAAGGGGAACAAAAAAATGAATACTGGGGTTGCTATGAGTCGGAATCGGCTCTACTGCGACAGGTTTGGTTTGGTTTTTTTTTTTAAGCATGACACAACCTTAAGTATCAACGTTACCAAAAAATAACTATGAAGGATTTGGAAATGTCTTAGATAAAAGATGTATTTTTAAGTTTTTTCTATAAATTAAGTCTAAGAAGAAATGTATATAAATATTGATTAAAAAACCCCATTTTGAACAAGCTCCACAGAACAACTGCATTATTTTGTGACAGCAGAATATTTTAACATCAAGTCTATTACTAAAAATCACATCTCAAGAGCTGGAAATGAAAGAGAACTAAGGCCAAAACTTTTGTCTCCAAGAGTCCTGAACAATAGGAGCTGGTTGAATGGACATAGGAAATCTGGGGTGAAAAGGGGGAGTGTGTTGTCACATTATAGGGAAAGCAACTAGGGTCACATAAAAATGTGTGTATAAATTTTTGTATAAAAAACTAACTTGAGCTGTAAACTTTCACCTAAAGCACAATTTAAAAAATTAAAATAAAAAGAGTCCTGAATATCATCATAGATGCTAGCAGTTGTAACTTACAACTGTACCAGTACTATGTGCTTTTGCCAGCTGTGCAATGTTGAGAAATTTATTCAACCAACTGCTCTGAGCCTTAGTTCCTAATTTGTAAAACAGACATAATAAATACATACTACACAGCACTTAGATGAGGAGTAAATCTGATCTGTGTAAAGCACTCAGCACAGCAACTGCCATAGAGTAATGACTCAACAATGGTACCCATTAATATTTCAGCCAATTGTCACCTGTACTACGCATTATATTATTCTCAGAATGATGAACATACTGTGACACCAATAGTAATAAAATACACAGAGAGGTGGAAACAATGAAGTTAAAAGAGTCATGAGCAGAAGTAACTACCAATAAGGCAGTAACCTCTTCCAAAATACCATGCCCTCTCCTCCACAACGCCAGTCTGTGTTCTGCCTAATTTTCCTGAATCCTGTCCCCTCAGACTTAAAATGTTTCCCACGCAGATCTCAAATCCTCATGTTATTTAACCAAGGATGGAATACATTTTTTATTGTAATTTTTTTTACATTTCCTTTCTCACATTTATCACTTGTAGCACTTTCCCCAATACTATCCACCTTTTGAAAGCCCATGTGAGAGCTAATTGCCTTTTCAGCAAGTTCTTTGCTGATCGATCCTTCCTCCAAAAAGGTTTTCCTTTGTTTATATCTTGGTAGCAACTCTACAATCTTCAAGATTTGGGCTCCAGTCTTAGAATTGTACTCAGAGTGTCTACACAGAAGGGGATTCCTCATCCAATGAGATTTGCCTGTTTGTCGATGTGACACTTGGATGGAAGGAAGCCAAGAGCCTATAGTATTCCTGGGGAAAATTTAAGCAGCTGTGGCCATGTAATTTAAAACCTCTGGAGAAGTGTGCTGCAGGCTGTGCACAGCATTAGCACAACATGAGTGCTGGATGCAGCCTGTTCTCCGGAGGACTCCTTCATGATCTGCTGCAGGAAAGAGAAGACTGAAGGACAAACCTGGGTGCAGCCGGAAAGGTCCAGATAGGTGAGCTTGTGGCATCCTTTCCCTAAATTCAGGTACTGTAAACCTTTGTCTGTGAACTTTCTGCAATAAGCCAAACTAAGGTTCTGTAAATTGTGGAAGTTCCTGAAAAGACAAGGCAAGAGAAGAGAGGAAGAAAAAAGCTTAGCTTTAGTTATTTTTCTCACTTCTTTCTTAAGCCTCTGTGACAAAGAGAATAGTGTAAATTAATCCTCTCTCCTTGCAAATGGTCAACAGTTTAACGTTATGGTTAACTTTCTCCCTGTTAAGAACAGGAGGTTGCAGCAGTATATCAGACAATGCATAGTTATATTTCAAGTAAAGATCAATTAAAGATTTCCCTAGATTTTCAGGAAAGCTGACTGGGATAAAGCTTTGGGGGAGTGAATTCATATTGTTTGGAAGTTAGTTTGCTTTCGGAACCAAAGTTACAGAGTTTGCTTTCTTGCTGCATTGAGGTTTTCTCTTTGAAACACCAAAATAATGTACAAAATGTCTGCAAGGAACAAACAGTTTGCAAATATTTAAATAGGGATTAACTGTTACGTGAGCATACTTAAGATTCAATCATTTAGAAGGAACTGGGGCAGAATGAAAGCAAAGTAGAACATAAGAAGCTTTTAAAATAGGCTTGATAAATTGTTTGGAAAACAATAGATTTGAATATGCATGATTTTGTAAATAACAGTTTTATTATTATAGTTAAAGGAAGACTGATATGCAGAGCTTAAAAACTGGTTAAGAACAGTTGGCAAATGAGTGGGCAACATATGAGAAGAATAAAACTACATCAGAGGCTATCAATCTGACTGGAGTTGAAACAGATTAAACATGGCATTACCACAATGACCAAAATGAGAGCTTCCAGAAAATAGGAGGGTAATTAGGACGAGCCTGCACTTCTGTGCAAGCACTTGAAGTTTGGACACGTTTGGCAATTTTCCAAGCTCTCCAAAGGCAGGCATTTCTTAAAAGTACAAGAACTCCCACTACTGCTTGCTTTTGTAATGGGAGTGTACAACATGCTCTTGGTTTGTGATCTGCAGTGGTTTAACAGCAAATAAGAAAGCAAAAAGAATAAACAGCAAGGAGAAAATGCCTCTCTGCCCCAGAAGCCCACAAATGAATAATAAAGCTTAGCTTCACATAAGTGGGAAATAAGAAATGCAAGCATTAACCATTAATTGAACTTACTCCTAAAATTTGAAAATCACATTATATAACAATTCCCATTCCATAGTGAATTATTTGATTCAAAATACACATTGTTCTCTGGCTGTGGCTGTGTACATGAGCTTCCACAGAACAGAAGGGGAAGCCTTTTGTATCCCCCAGTGGCTGGGTGGGCAGTGGCCTTCAAGGAGAAAGCAGCACTAATATCCCAAAGACACGCCTCCTCTCCTGGGGCCCTGAGTTGAGCTGTGCCAAAGTTTGGAAAGATCTTGGAGATGCTGTATCTTCTTCTCCCTTGAGTGCATGTACTCTGTGACTCAACTGAGCAATTACAATATTCCTGAGGCAGGAGGTGGGGTGGGGAAGTATTTCTAACAATCTTTCAGCTCTGTAATTTGGAGAGAGGAAAGTGAGGAAGGCAGCACAACCCAATGGAAAATACACAAGGTTTTGGAATCTGACCAAATTGGATTTGAATCCCAGCCGTGACTCAGTAATCAACTTCCCTAAACTCAGAGATTGTTTCTCCAACTGCTGAGTGGAAGTGATAATGCTATCTTTTTTTTTTTTTTTTTTTTTGACCCTGATCAACTGAGAGGCCTCTACCTTTTCTGAGCCTCAGTTTTCTCATCTGTGAAATGGATGTGATCATATTTACTCTTTTAGAGGTGTGATGATTAAATAAGAACATAGATGTAATTGTAATATCTTGAGAGTGATTTTGATGATTCAAATCACCAGGGACTTGGTAGAAGCTTTAACAACAGATGTATTATTATTACTACTAAGCCAAAAAAAAAAAAACCCTTGCCACTGAGTCGATTCCAACTCATAGTGACCCTAAAGGACAGAGTAGGACTGCTCCATAGGGTTTCCAAGAGGCCCCTGGTGGATTCGAACTGCTGACCTTTTGGTTAGCAGCCAGACTCTTAACCATTACACCACTAGGGTTTCCATTATCACTACTACTACCCCCAGATAATAATAACATACTAATTGTTTTTATGGAGTTTTTACTATCTCCTGCCACTTAATGGAATGGATATCATCTGACAAAAGTGGTACATGAAACAGAATTCTAAGTTTGGGAGACTTCACATTGGGTCTACACCCCTTGTCCAAGCATATTGTTCAATTTTCTTAAATCCATGTGATGAAGTTAACAAACACCAAAAATGGGAATTGAGCTAGGGTCTCTAAGTTTTTTTGTTTTTGATTTTGTGGGTCTGGTGAAGTCTATGGACCCTTTTGCAGCTTAACATTTTTAAATGCATAAAATAAAATGCATATGATTACAAAGGCAGCTAATTCCATTGAAATATATAATTATCAAAAATTTCTTTTCAAAATATTTTTAAAAAATCAAATGCACAGAATAGTAATATATGTGCTTCTTTATTAACATTAAATAATAAGCTCTTCTGTCAGGCCTACTAACTACTGTGATTTTGAAGCCATGATTGAGTGTAAATGGCACTTCAAAATATCTGTAACAACTGTAATGTGATAAGAAAATATTTGTGATTTACCTGGGTGAAAAAGCCCCATACCTATTGCTGTGGAGTAGATTCCAAATCAGTGACCCTACAGGACAGAGTAGAACTGCCCCGTAGGGTTTCCTAGGCTGTAATCTTTACAAAGCAGACTGCCACATCTTTTCCCTCAGAGTAGCTAATGGGTTCAAACTGCCGACCTTTCAGTTAGCAGCCTAGCCCTTAACCACTGTGCCACCAGGGCTCCTTGAAAAAGTCCCCAGGACTGCTAATACTACTCTGGTTTTTAGTACACTTTAGTTAGAACTTAGTGAAAAGAGAGATGATTGTTTTTCCCCACCAAAATTCAGGGAACCCATGGATCCCATCCATGTTCCCACTGGCTCCCAGGTTAAGACCCTCTGGTTTAGGCAGAGAGGTTGTTCTTCATTAGGCTAAATGGCTCCTGGATTGAAAGTCCTGGATAACTTTGCGAGTGGCCACCTAAAACACTCCACTGGTCTCACCCTGTCTGGAGCAAGGGAAAATGAAGAAAACAAAAGACACAAGGGAAAGATTAGTCCAAAGGACTAATGGTCCACAAGTACCACAGCCTCCACCAGACTCAGTCCAGCACAACTAGACAGTACTCGGCTACCACCATCAACTGCTCTGACAGGGATTGCAATAGAGGGTCCCAGACAGAGCTGGAGAAAAATGTAGAACAAAATGCTAACTCACCAAAAAAAAAAAAAAAAAACAGAGATGGGACCAAGATGGCGGAGTAGCCAGACACTTCTGGTGAACCCTCTTACAACAAAGACCTGAAAAAAAACAAGTGAAATGATTACATTTATGACAAGCTAGAAGCCCTGAACATCAAAGGCAAAGTTAGAAAACGGACCAAGCGGCAGGAGGGGAGATAGATGGTTCAGAAGCAGAGAGGAGTTGCCGGACCTGAATCCCCAGGATCCTTCAGGTACCATTCTCAAGAGTGGCTGCGGCGGGCTGCTGGTAGCACTCGGCCGCAGTTTCCTCAAGGAGAAACAGCCAGCCGCACAGTCTACTCACACCTCCAGAACCAGAGAAGAATGGCGCTCTTGGCAAAAGCTAAGTACTTGTGTATATTTTACTGCACCCCCAGCCCTGAAGCTGGCTTCAGTAGCTGTTGATTTCAGTAGAATAGACAGCTGTTGGCAGACTGTAACTGTTTCAGCTGTGCAGCAGAGATGGGGGTTTTTGATGTTTGACGCCACTTTGCCTATTAAAAACAGGGTCCTCACCTACCCACATCAGGGACCTAAGGACTGGTGGCACCACTCAAGTCATCCAGCCACCCGCAACAGGGGTACAAGGAAAACTGGTACCTCTCAGTCCTTATGGCCAAAAGCACTGGGTGCACACAGTCCATCTGCAGCCTGCCTGTGCACTCTAGGGAAAAGGACACGCTTTCCTCACAGACACTTGGGGGATGGTTGTCAGCCCCCTGCCTTGTTCAGGGCATGACCCCTGCTGCAACCAGATACCAGTGCATACACCAACTCCCCCTGCCCCTCTAAGACTCTAGGACACAGCCTGTACCACACACTTGATGACCAACTACCTGGACACCTGAGCTGAAGCCATACAAGAAAATTGAATGGACTCCTAGGCTCACATGCCTGGTAACAGCTCTAGCCATCTGGTGACAGGGCATTAGAGCTTCAAAGGTGAAAATAATCAAGCTAGCTCACTCAAGCAACATATTTGGACATATCAAAACAAAGCAAAGCAAGAAGCTAGGACAGAGGCGGGGCCAAGATGGCTGACTAGGTAGATGCTACCTCGGATCCCTCTTGCAACAAAGGCTCAGAAAAACAAGTGAATCGATCACATACGTGACAATTTATGAACCCTGAACAACAAACACAGATTTAAAGAGTTGACCTGAGTGACAGAGACGGAGAACGAACAACTACAGGGAAGCAGCAACTGTTTTCGGAGCCTGGAGCCGGCGTCCCAGTCAGGTAACCTTGGCGCCGGGCTTAGGACTGGGCACAGGGGAGCTGAAAACGACATCTGTGACGGCGCAGACACGGGGTGCAGCCCTGGCCCCCTGAACTGACCCCAGGAGGGGGCCCAGCCGGTCCGTGCGGGCGGCGCGGTGATGCGGCCGGCAGG
The DNA here is from genome assembly GCF_024166365.1 of Elephas maximus indicus. Taxonomy (NCBI): domain Eukaryota; kingdom Metazoa; phylum Chordata; class Mammalia; order Proboscidea; family Elephantidae; genus Elephas; species Elephas maximus. The sequence continues at coordinate 46,621,885 of NC_064826.1, read as the reverse complement.
AGGAGAAATCCCCGGGAGGCAGTGACTGGTTTCGGAGCCAGGAGTGCAGCATCCCAGCCAGGGAACCTTGGTGCCGGGCTTTGGACTGGGCACAGGGGAGCTGAACGTGGCATCTGGTCGCGGCGCAAACACGGGGCACAGCCCTACTCCCCTGAACTAACCCCGGGAGGGGGTCCAGCTGGTCCACAGGGGCGGCACAGCGACGTGGCTGGCGGGACGAGAAGTCCCCGGGAGGCAGCGACTGATTTTGGAGCCAGGAGTGCAGCGTCCCAGCAGGGAAACCTTGACGCTGGGCTTTGGACTGGCAGCGGAGGATCTGACCGTGGCTTCAGCGGGCCAGACCCTTGGGGACAATCTCCACACAGCCAGCACACATAGGCAACACGCCCCTCGGGAACCTCAGATAAAATAGTCATCCCAAGCAAGATGAGCAACTTTGGCTATATTCTGGGGTGCTACTCTCTGCTGTTTTTCTGAACCCTCCCGTCCCCTTCCCAGGCGGCTTCATTAACATTGGAATTTCCTGAGCCAGAGGGAGAACAGCTCCAGCCCCATGGCTTTGCTTTTCCCTTTTTTTTTTTTTTTTTGGTCTTTTCCTAATCCAGTCTTCCGGCTTGAGAGAAGCAACCACAAAAAACCCAGGGACCAAAAATCCTTCCCTAATTGGACTAAAAACACAGAACCAGCTCCAGCCAAGCATATATGATCCAAATCTCGGGCTTTCATCCTTACAGGGAACAAGGTGGCTGTCATAATGCAAAGCCAGTTCTGATAGGGATCTGACTGCATTTTTTTTTAGCAGATTTACTGGAAAAACAAGTTCCCCAGGTCTGATATCTCTGCTTATTCAACAGAGCCCTAACTGACCCACAACAGGGAACTGAGGGTTGAAGCTCGCCCCAGACCACCTAGCCTCTTGCCTTAGGGGTCTAAGGAGGGTGACACCTACCAATCAGTAGAGGTACTTGCATTGGGGGCCTAAGGGACAGCAGAACTCTCCACCCAACTGTTGCAAAGTATACTTTTTTTTCTAGCGCACATGGAACATTCTCTAGAATAGACCACATATTAGGTCATAAAACAAACCTTTGCAGAATCCAAAACATCGAAATATTACAAAGCATCTTCTCAGACCACAAGGCAATAAAAGTAGAAATCAATAACAGAAAAACTAGGGAAAAGAAATCAAATACTTGGAAACTGAACAATAACCTGCTGAAAAAAGACTGGGTTATAGAAGACTTTAAGGAGGGAATAAGGAAATTCATAGAATGCAATGAGAAAGAAAATACTTCCTATCAAAACCTCTGGGAAACAGCAAAAGCAGTGCTCAGAGGCCAATTTATATTGATAAATGCACACATACAAAAAGAAGAAAGAGCCAAAACCAGAGAACTGTCCCTACAACTTGAACAAATAGAAAGTGAGCAACAAAAGAATCCATCAGGCACCAGAAGAAAACAAATAATAAAAATTAGAGCTGAACTAAATGAATTAGAGAACAGAAAAACAATTGAAAGAATTAACAAAGCCAAAAGCTGGTTCTTTGAAAAAATTAACAAAATTGGTAAACCATTGGCTAGACTGACTAAAGAAATACAGGAAAGGAAACAAATAACCCGAATAAGAAACGAGAAGGGCCACATCACAACAGACCCAACTGAAATTAAAAGAATCCTATCAGATTATTACAAAAAATTGTACTCTAACAAATTTGAAAACCTGGAAGAAATGGATGAATTCCTGGAAAAACAGTACCTACCTAAACTAACACAATCAGAAGGAGAACAACTAAATAGACCCACAACAAAAAAAGAGATTGAAATGGTAATCAAAAAACTCCCAACAGAAAAAGCCCTGCCCCAGATGACTATACTGCAGAGTTCTACCAAACTTTCAGAGAAGAGATAACACCACTACTACTAAAGGTATTTCAAAGCATAGAAAATGATGGAATACTACCCAACTCATTCTATGAACCCACCATCTCCCTGATACCAAAACCAGGTAAAGACACCACACAAAAAAGAAAATTACAGACCTATATCCCTCATGAACATAGATGCAAAAATCCTCAACAAAATTCTAGCCAATAGAATTCAACAACATATCAGAAAAATAATTCACCACGACCAAGTGGGATTTATACCAGGTATGCACGGCTGGTTTAATATTAGAAAAACCATTAATGTAATCTACCATATAAATAAAACAAAAGACAAAAGCCACATGATCTTATCAATTGATGCAGAAAAGGCATTTGACAAAGTCCAACACCCATTTATGATAAAAACTCTCACCAAAATAGGAATTGAAGGAAAATTCCTCAACATAATAAAGGGAATCTATGCAAAGCCAACAGCCAACATCACTCTAAATGGAGAGAGCCTGAAGGCATTTCCCTTGAGAACGGGAACCAGACAAGGATGCCCTTTATCACCGCTCTTATTCAACATTGTGCTAGAAGTCCTAGCCAGAGCAATTAGGCTAGACAAAGAAATAAAGGGCATCCGGACTGGCAAAGAGGAAGTAGAATTATCTCTATTTGCAGATGACATGATCTTATATGCAGAAAACCCCAAGGAATTCTCCAGAAAACTACTGAAACTAATAGAAGAGTTTGGCAGAGTCTCAGGTTATAAGATAAACATACAAAAATCACTTGGATTCCTCTACATCAACAAAAAGAACATCGAAGAGGAAATCACCAAATCAATACCATTCACAGTAGCCCCCAAGAAGATAAAATACTTAGGAATAAATCTTATCAAGGATGTAAAAGACCTATACAAAGAAAACTACAAAGCTCTACTACAAGAAATTCAAAAGGACTTACTTAAGTGGAAAAACATACCTTGCTCATGGATAGGAAGACTTAACATAGTGAAAATGTCTATTCTACCAAAAGCCATCTATACATACAATGCACTTCCGATCCAAATTCCAATGTCATTTTTTAAGGTGATAGAGAAACAAATCACCAACTTCATATGGAAGGGAAAGAAGCCTCGGATAAGCAAAGCATTACTGAAAAAGAAGAAGAAAGTGGGAGGCCTCACTCTACCTGATTTCAGAACCTATTATACAGCTACAGTACTCAAAACAGCCTGGTATTGGTACAACAACAGGCACATAGACCAGTGGAACAGAATTGAGAACCCAGAGATAAATCCATCCACATATGAGCAGCTGATATTTGACAAAGGCCCAGTGTCAGTTAATTGGGGAAAAGACAGTCTTTTTAACAAATGGTGCTGGCATAACTGGATATCCATTTGCAAAAAAATGAAACAGGACCCATACCTCACACCATGCACAAAAACTAACTCCAAGTGGATCAAAGACCTAAACATCAAGACTAAAACGATAAAGATCATGGAAGAAAAAATAGGGACAACGTTAGGAGCCCTAATACAAGGCATAAACAGAATACAAACCATTACCAAAAATGACGAAGAGAAACCAGATAACTGGGAGCTCCTAAAAATCAAACACCTATTCTCATCTAAAGACTTCACCAAAAGAGTAAGAAGACCACCTACAGACTGGGAAAGAATTTTCAGCTATGACATCTCCAACCAGCGCCTGATCTCTAAAATCTATATGATTCTGTCAAAACTCAACCACCAAAAGACAAACAACCCAATCAAAAGGTGGGCAAAGGATATGAATACACACTTCACTAAAGAAGATATTCAGGCAGCTAACAGATACATGAGAAAATGCTCTCGATCATTAGTCATTAGAGAAATGCAAATTAAAACTATGATGAGATTCCATCTCACTCCAACAAGGCTGGCATTAATCCAAAAAAACACAAAATAATAAATGTTGGAGAGGCTGCGGAGAGATTGGAACTCATACACTGCTGGTGGGAATGTAAAATGGTACAACCACTTTGGAAATCTATCTGGTTTTATCTTAAAAAGTTAGAAATAGAACTACCATACAACCCAGAAATCCCACTCCTCGGAATATACCCTAGAGAAGTAAGAGCCTTCACACAAACAGATATATGCATACCCATGTTTATTGCAGCTCTGTTTACAATAGCAAAAAGCTGGAAGCAACCAAGGTGTCCATCAACGGAGGAATGGTTAAATAAATTGTGGTATATTCACACAATGGAATACTGCGCATCGATAAAGAACAGTGACGAATCTGTGAAACATTTCATAACGTGGAGGAACCTGGAAGGCATTATGCTGAGCGAAATTAGTCAGAGGCAAAAGGACAAATATTGTATAAGACCACTATTATAAGAACTTGAGAAATAGTATAAACTGAGAAGAACACATACTTTTGTGGTTACGAGCGGGGGAGGGAGGGAGGGTGGGAGAGGATTTTTTACTGATTAATTGGTAGATAAGAACTGCTTTAGGTGAAGGGAAGGACAATACTCAATACATGGAAGGTCAGCTCAACTGGGCTGGACCAAAAGCAAAGAAGTTTCCGGGATAAACTGAATGCTTCAAACGTCAGCGGAGCAATGGTGGGGGTTTGGGGACCATGGCAAAACAATTCTATTATGAAAATATTCTGCATCCCACTTTGAAATGTGGCATCTGGGGTCTTAAATGCTAACAAGCGGCCAACTAAGATGCATCAATTGGTCTCAACCCATCTGGATCAAAGGAGAATGAAGAACACCAAGGTCACATGATAACTAAGAGCCCAAGAGACAGAAAGGGCCACATGAACCAGAGACCTACATCATCCTGAGACCAGAAGAACTAGTTGGTGCCCGGCCACAATCGATGACTGCCCTGACTGGGAGCACTACAGAGAACCCCTGAGGGAGCAGGAGATCAGTGGGATGCAGACCCCAAATTCGCATAAAAAGACCATACTTAATGGTCTGACTGAGACTAGAGGAATCCCGGCAGTCATGGTCCCCAAACCTTCTGTTGGCACAGGACAGGAACCATCCCCGAAGACAACTCATCAGACATGAAAGGGACTGGACAGTGGGTAGGAGAGAGGTGCTGATGAAGAGTGAGCTAATTACATCAGGTGGGCACTTGAGACTGTGTTGGCATCTCCTGTCTGGAGGGGGGATGGGAAGATAGAGAGAGTTGGAAGCTGGCAAAATTGTCACGAAAGGAGAGACTGGAAGGGCTGACTCATTAGGAGGAAAGCAAGGGGGAGTATGGAGTAAGGTGTATATAAACTTTTATGTGACAGTCTGACTTGATTTGTACACATTCACTTGAAGCTCAATAAAAGTTAATAAAAATAAGAAGCTAGGATATAGTAAGCAAACATAAAATAAACTAATAGAATAACTTATAGATGACACAAAGACAACAGTCAATATCAAATCACATAAAGAAGCAGACCAAGATCTCATCAACAAGCTCTCAAAACAAAGAATCAAGGGATCTTCTGGATGAAGGTGACTTCCTGGAATTACCAGATACAGAATACAAAAGATGAATATACAGAACTATTCACGATATCAGGAAGGAAATCAGGCAATACACAGAACAAGCCAAGGAACACACAAATAAAGTAGTAGAAGAAATTTAAAAGGTTACTCAAGAACATAATGAAAAATTTTATAAGCTTCAAGAATCCATAGAGAGGTAGCAATCAGAAATTTAGAAGATTAACAATAAAATTACAGAAGTAGACAACTGAATAAAAAGTCAGAGGAGCAGAAATGAGCAAGTGGAAGGCAGAATTGGGAGACCGAAAATAAAGCACTTGGCACTAATATATTTCAAGAAAAATCAGATAAAAGAATTGAAAAAAATGAAGAATCCTTAAAAATCATGTGGGACTCTATCAAGAGAAATAACCTACGAGTGACTGGTGCACCAGGACAGGGAGAGATAACAGAAAATACAGAGAGAATTGCTGAAGATTTGTTGGCAGAAAACTTCCCTGATATCATGAAAGATGAGAAGATATCTATCCAAGATGCTAATCGAACTCCACGTAGATCTTAAAAGAAAGTCACCAAGACATATTATAATCAAAGTTGCCAAAACCAAAGATAAAGAGAGAATTTTAAGAGCAGCTAGGGCCAAACAAAAAGTCATATACAAAGGAGAGACAATAAGAATAAGCTCAGACTATTCAGCAGAAACCATGCAGGCAAGAAGGCAGTGGGATGACTTATATAAAGCATTGAAGGAAAAAAATTGCCAGCTAAGAATGATATATCCAGCAAAACTATCTCTCAAATATGAAGGTGGAATCAGGACATTGCCAGATAAACAGAACTTTAGAGAATTCATAAAAACCAAACCAAAACTATAAAAAATACTAAAGGGAGTCCTTTGGTTAGAAAATCAATAATATCAGATACCAACCCAAGACTAGAAAACTGGACATAGCAATCAGATGTCAATCCAGATAGGGAAATCACAAAAATTAATCAAGATTAAAAAAAAATGCTCAAAACAGGGAAACAGCAATGTCGTTATGTAAAAGAATGCAACATTAAAACAATAAAGAGGGACTAAGAAATGTAGTCACAGATCTTTCATATGGAGAGGAAGACAAAGCAATATAAGGAAATAAAACTTAGATTTAAACTTAGAAAATAGGGGTAAATATGAAGGTAACCACAAAGGAGACTAACTATCATACTCATTAAAATAAAATACAAGAAAAAAGTAGAGACTCAGCAGAAACGAAATCAACAACAATGAATAAGAGGAAAAGGCAATATATAAACTACTCAGCACAAAAAATTAAGAGGGAAAAAGAAACTCTCAACAACACACAAAAAAAAGACATCAAAATGACAGCACTAAACTTATACCTAGCCACAATTATGCTGAACGTAAATGGACTAAATGCACCAATAAAGAAACAGTGGCAGAATGGATAAAAACAACATGATCTGTCTATATGCTGCCTACAAGAGACACACCTTAGACTTAGAGACACAAACTAAAACTCAAAGGATGGAAAAAAATATATCAAGCAAACAACAATCAAAAAAGAACAGGAGTGGTAATATTAATTTCTGACAAAATAGACTTTAAAGTTAAATCCACCACAAAGAAAAAGGAAGGGCACTATATAATGATTAAAGGAACAATATACCAGGAGTATATAACCATATTAAATATTTACGCACCCAATGACGGGGATGCAAGATACATAAAACAAACTCTAACAGTGAGATAGACAGCTCCACAATTAGAAGACTTCGACACACCAATTTCGGTGAAGGACAGAGCATCCAGAAAGAAGCTCAATAAAGACATGGAAGATCTAAATGCCACAATCAACCAACTTGACCTCATAGACATATACAGAACACTCCACCCAACAGCAACCAACTATACTTTCTTTTCCAACGCACATGAAACATTCTCTAGAATAAGCCACATATTAGGTCATAAAGCAAGCCTTAGCAGAATCAAAAACACTGAAATATTACAAACCCTTTTCTCTGATCATAAGGCCATAAAAGTAGAAATCCATAACAGAAAAAGCAGGGAAAATAAATGTGGACAACACCCTGCTCAAAAATGACTGGGTTATAGAAGACATTAAGGATGGATAAACAAAGTCATAGAATCCAATGAGAATGAAAACACTTCATATCAGAACCTTTGGGACACAGCAAAAGCAGTGCTCGGTGGTCAGTTTATATCAATAAATCCACACATCCAAAAAGAAGAAAGGGCCAAAATCAAAGAATTATCCCTACAACTTGAACAAATAGAGAGCAACAAAAGAAACCCTCAGGCACCAGAAGAAAGCAAATAATAAAAATTAGAGCAGAATTAGTTTTTAGAACAGAATTAAAATAGAGAACAGAAAAACAATTGAAAGAATTAACAAGACCAAATGCTGGTTCTTTGAAAAAATTAATAAAATTGATAAACCATTGCCCAGACTGACACAAGAAAAACAGGAAAGGAAGCAAATAACCAAAACAAGAAAAGAGATAAGTGATAATTCAACAGACTCAACGGAATTAAAAGAATCATATCAGATTACAACAAAAAATTGTACTCTAACACATTTGAAAACCTAAAGAAATGGATGAATTCCTAGAAACACACTACCTACCTAAACTACCACAGAGGTAGAACAACTAAATAGACCCATAACAAAAAAAAGAGATTGAAAAGGTAATCAAGAAAACTCCTTCCCCCCCAAAAAAAAACAAAGCCCTGGTCCGGACAGCTTCACTACAGAGTTCTACCAAACTTTCAGAGAAGAGTTAACACCACTACTACTAAAGGTACTTCAGAGCATAGAAAAGGACGGAATACTCCCAAGCTCATTCTATGAAGCCAGCATAATATCCCTGATACCAAAACCAGGTAAAGACACACAGAAAAAGAAAATTACAGACCTATATCCCTCATGAATGTAGATGCAAAAATCCTCAACAAAATTCTAGCCAAGAGAATTGAACAACATATCACAAAAATAATTCACCATGATCAAGTGGGATTCATAGCAGCTATGCAGGGATGGTTCAACATTAGAAAAACAATTAATGTAATCCATCATATAAATAAACAAAAGGGCCACATGACCTTATCAATTGATACAGAAAAGGCATTGGCAAATTTCAACACCCATCCATGATAAAAAAAACTCTCAGCAAACTAGGAATAGAAGGAAAATTCCTCAGCATAATAAAGGGCATTTATACAAAGCCAACACCCAACATTGTCTTAAATGGAGAGAGTTTAAAAGCATTCCCTTGAGATCGGGAACAAGACAAGGATGCCCTTTATCACCATTCTTATTCAGCATTGTACTGGAGGTCCTAGCCAGAGCAATTAGGCTAGATAAAGAAATAAAGGGCATCCAGATTGGTAAGAAAGAAGTCAAATTATCTCTATTTGCAGATGACATGATCTCATACACAGAAAACCTTAAAGAATCCTTAAGAGAACTATTGAAACTAATAGAAGAGTTCAACAGAGTATCGGGATATAAGATAAACATACAAAAATCAGTTGGATTCTTCTACACCAACAAAAGGAACATTTAAGAGGAAATCACTAAATCAATGCCATTTACAGTAGCCCCCAAGAAGATAAAATACTTAGGAATAAATCTCAGCAGAGAGGTAAAAGACCTGTACAAAGAAAACGACAAGACACTACTGCAAGAAACCAAAAGGGACCCAAAAGGGACCTACATAAGTGGAAAAATATACCTTGCTCATGGATAGGAAGACTTAACGTTGTAAAAATGTCTCTTCCACCAAAAGCCATTTTATATATATATATATATATATATATATATATATATATATATATATATATATTAGTTACAATCCAATTTCAATCCAAATTCCAACATTTTTTTTATTAACTTTTATTGAGCTTCAAGTGAACATTTACAAATCGAGTCAGTCTGTCACATATAAGTTTATATACATCTTACTCCTTACTCCCACTTGCTCTCCCCCTAATGAGTCAACCCTTCCAGTCTCTCCTTTCGTGACAATTTTGCCAACTTCCAACTCTCTCTATCTTCCCATCCCCCCTCCAGACAGGAGATGCCAACACAGTCTCAAGTGTCCACCTGATATAATTAGCTCACTCTTCATCAGCATCTCTCTCCTACCCACTGTCCAGTCCCTTTCATGTCTGATGAGTTGTCTTCGGGGATGGTTCCTGTCCTGTGCCAACAGAAGGTTTGGGGACCATGACCGCCGGGATTCCTCTAGTCACAGTCAGACCATTAAGTCTGGTCTTTTTATGCGAATTTGGGGTCTGCATCCCACTGATCTCCTGCTCCCTCAGGGGTTCTCTATTACCAACAACATTTTTTAACGAGAGGGAGAAACAAATCACCAACTTCATATGGAAGAGAAAGAGGCCCCAGATAAGTAAAGCATTACTGAAAAAGAAGAACAAAGTTTGAGTCCTCACTCTACCTGATTTTAGAACCTATTATACTGCCATAGTAGTCAAAACAGTCTGGTGCGAGTACAACAGATACATAGACCAATGGAACAGAATTGAGAATCCAGACATAAATCCATCCACATATGAGCAGGTGGTATTTGACAATGGCCCCAAGTCAGTTAAATGGGCAAAGACAGTCTCTTTAACAAATGGTGCTGGCATAACTGGATATCCATCTGCAAAAAAATGAAATGGCCCATACCTCACACCATGCACAAAAATGAGCTCAAAATGGATCAAAGACCTAAATATAAAATCTCAAAAGATAAAGATCATGGAAGAAAAAGTAAGGACAACGCTAGGAGCCCTAATACATGGCAAAAACATTATACAAAACATTACAAACAATGCAGAAGAGAAACTAGATACCTGGGAGCTCCTAAAAATCAAACACCTATGCTCATACAAGGACTTCACCAAAAGAGTAAAAAGATTACTTACAGACTGGGAAAAGTTTTTAGCTACGACATTTCTCATCAGCATCTGATCTCTTAAATCTACACGATACTGCAAAAACTCTACTACAAAAAGACAAATAACCCAATTAAAAAATGGGCAAAGGATATGAACAGGCACTTCACTAAAGAAGACATTCATGTAGCTAACAGATACATGAGGAAATGCTAATGATCATTAGCCATTAGAGAAATGCAAATCAAAACTACACTGAGATTCCATCTCACTCCAACAAGGCTGACGTTAGTCAAAAAAACCCAAAATAATAAATGTGGGAGAGGTTGTGGAGAGACTGGAACACTTATACACTGCTGTTGGGAACGTAAAATGGTACAACCACTTTGGAAATTGATTTGGTGCTTGCTTAAAAAGCTAGAAATAGAGCTACCATATGATCCAGCAATTCCACTCCTTGGAATACATCCTAGAGAAATAAGAGCCTTTATACCAACAGATACATGCACACCCACGTTCATTGCAGCATTGTTTACAATAGCAAAAAGATGGAAGCAACCAAGGTGCCCATCAATGGATGAATGGATAAATAAATAATGGTATAGTCACAAAATGGAATACTATGCATCGATAAAGAACAATGATGAATCCGTGAAACATTTCAAAACATGGAGGAACCTGGAAGGCATTATGCTGAGTGAAATTAGTCAGTTGCAAAAGGACAAATATTATATGAGACCACTATTATAAAAAAAAAAAAAACTATTATAAGAACTCAAAAAATACTTTGAACAGAGAAGAAAATATTCTTTGATGGTTATGAGAAGGGGGAGGAAGGGAGAGGGATATTCATTAATTAGATAGTAGATAAGAACTATTTTAGGTGAAGGGAAAGACAACACACAATACAGTCGAGGTCAGCACAGCTGGACTAAACCAAAAGCAAAGAAGTTTCTGGAATAAACTGAAAGTATCAAAGGCCAGTGTAGCAGGGGCAGGGTTTTGGGGACCATGGTTTCAGGGAACATCTAAGTCAATCGGCATAATAAAATCTATTAAGAAAATATTCTGCATCCCACTTTGAAACGTGGCGTCTTAAACACTAGCAAGTGGCCATCTAAGATTCATCAATTGGTCTCAACCCACCTGGAGCAAAAGAGAATGAAGAAAACCAAAGACACAAGGTAATTATGAGCCCAAGAGACAGAAAGGGCCACATAAACCAGAGACTACGTCATCTTGAGACCAGAAGAACTAGATGGTGCCTGCCTACAACCAATGACTGCCCTGACGGGGAACACCACAGAGAACCCCTGAGGGAGCAGGAGAGCAGTGGGATGCAGACCCCAAATTCTCATAAAAAGACCAAACTTAATGGTCTGACTGAGACTAGAAGGACCCCAGAGGTCATGGTCCTCAGACTTTCTGTTAGCCCAAGACAGGAAACAGTCCTGAAGCCAACTCTTCAGTTAGGGATTGGAATAGACTGTGGGATAGAAAATAATACTGTTGATGAGTGAGCTTCTTGGATCAAGTAGACACATGAGACTGTGTGGGCAGCTCCTGTCTGGAGGGGATACGAGAGGGCAGAGAGGGTCAGAAGCTGGCTGAATGGACACGAAAAGAGAGAGTGGAGGGAAAGGGTGTGCTGTCTCATTAGAGAAGAGAGCATCTAGGAGTACATAGCAAGGTGTTTGTAAGTTTTTGTATGAGAGACTAACTTGGTTTGTAAATTTTCACTTAAAGCACAATTTTTTAAAAAATGGTAGTAAAATCTCCAAAAAACAAACAAACAAATGGAAAAAAAAAAAAAGAACAGGCTTACTGATCTGACAGAGGCTAGAGAAACCCTGAGAGTATGGCTCCTAGACTTCTTTTTAACTCAGTACTGACATCACTTCTGAGGTTCACCCTTCAGCCAAAGATTAGACAGGCCCATAAAACAAAACATGACTAAATGAGCACACCAGCCCAGGGGCAATGGCGAGAAGGGAGGAGGGGACAAGAAAGCTGGTAATGGGGAATCCAAGGTGGAGAAGGGGAGAGTGTTAACATATCGTGGGGTTGGCAGCCAATGTCACAAAACAATATGGGTATTAATTGCTTAATAAGAAACTAATTTGTTCTGTAAACCTTAATTAAAAAAAAAATTAACAAAAAAAAAGAAAGTCCCTGATAACTCTCTTTACAGTGAAATCTCACAGGATCCGTAAGTTTGAAAGTAAAGCACACTGATCTTGAGTAGCTCTGTAATCCTTTCTAGGGATTTACAGTTCTAGAAACATAAACCTGCTGGGGATGGGAAAAGTATCAGTTGACAGTGAACTCACTGTCATATATTAAGCAATACACTTGGCATATATTAAGCAATACTACTGCTTATATTCTGAATTTTAGCAAAGGAATGTGTCCCCTACATGAATGAGATTAAATAAAAAAGTAGGTTCCTCATTTTCCCAACCCAGAGTCCATTGCAGAATTCTAATTCTACTTTGAAGCAGAGTTTTGCAGGCTGTGTTTATCTTTCCCTAAATATTTGATAACTAAGCATTTCTTGTGTAGGTAGAAGAGTCCTCTCTTATCTTTGTGATTTATTTTTCTGCTACTACTATAATCTTTAAGAATTTACAACTCTTATAGAAACCACAAAATTTTTTTTTTCTTTTTTCTGGCTTTTTTTCCGTTAAAAAAGTGAGACCTTCTGTGTTAGGTCTCCAACCCCTGAGGGAATTATTACTGGAAGGAAAGTACAATTACATATTTAAAGGAAAATTTCTCTGAAAAATCACCGAGACAAGGCCCAGTCTGTAAAACAACAAATTTTCATGTTGGTTCCTTTGAGTTAAGCACTGGGCTTTCTGGTTTCTAGTAACAGAATTCCTACAGAATAGCTAAATACAGTGATTTGGTCTCATATTTTGGTCTCAGGGTAGACCTCAAGATTGTCCCATCAACGCAATAGCTTACTCTGTCCCATTCTGTCCAGCACTCGTGAGACTATGTAACAGGATAGTCCCAACCATTAAGAAGTTTCCAAGCTAATGAGAAATTGTACTCTACCAAATTTGAAAACCTAAAAGAAATGGATGAATTCCTAGAAACACACTACCTACCTAAATTAACACAAACAGAGGTAGAACAACTAAATAGACCTATAACAAAAGAAGAGATTGAAAAGGTAATCGAAAAACTCCCAACAAAAAAAATCCGTGGTCCAGACGGCTTCACTGCAGAATTCTACCAAACTTTCAGAGAAGAGTTAACACCACTACTACTGAAAGTATTTCAGAGCATAGAAAAAGACGAAATACTACCAAACTCATTCTATGAAGCTAGCATATTCCTGATACCAAACCAGGTAAAGACACCACAAGAAAATTACAGACCTATATCCCTCATGAACTTAGATGCAAAAATCCTCAACAAAATTCTAGCCAATACAATTCAACAACATATCACAAAAATAATTCACCATGACCAAGCTGGATTCATACCAGGTATGCAGGGATGGTTCAACATTAGAAAAACAATTAATGTAATCCACCACATAAATAAAACAAAAGACAAGAATCACATGATTTTATGAATTGATGCAGAAAAGGCATGTGACAAAGTTCAACACCCATTCGTAATAAAAACTCTCAGCAAAATAGGAATAGAAGGAAAATTCCTCAACATAATAAAGGGCATTTATATAAAGCCAACTGCCAACATCACCCTAAATGGAGAGAGCCTGAAAGCATTCCCATTGAGATCAGGAACCAGACAAGGATGCCCTTTATCTCCACTCTTATTCAACACTGTGTTGGAGATCCTAGCCAGAGCAATTAGTCTAGATAAAGAAATAAAGGGCATCCAGATTGCTAAGGAAGATGTCAAATTATCTCTGTTTGCAGATGACATGATCTTATACACAGAAAACCCTAAGGAATCCTCGAGAAAACTACTGAAACTAAGAGTTCAGCGGAGTATTGGGATACAAGATAAACATACAAAAATCAGTTGGATTCCCCTACACCAACAAAAAGAACATCGAAGAGGAAATCACCAAATCAATGCCATTTACAGTAGTCCCCAAGAAGATAAAATATTTAGGAATAAATCTTACCAGAGATGTAAAAGACTTATACAAAAAAAAACTACAGTACGCTTCTGCAAGAAACCAAAAGAGACTTACATAAGTGGAAAAACATACCTTGCTCATGGATAGGAAGACTTAACATTATAAAAATGTCTATTCTACCAAAAGCGATCTACACATTTAATGCAATTCCAATCCAAATCCCAACGACATTCTTTAATGAGATGGGGAAACAAATTATCAACTTAACATGGAAGGGAAAGAGGCCCCAGATAAATAAGGCATTACTGAAAAAGAAGAACAAAGTGGGAGACCTTACTTTACCTGATTGTAGAACCTATTATACTACCACAGTAGTCAAAACAGCCTGGTACTGGTACAACAACAGATACATAGACCAATGGAACAGAATTGAGAATCCAGACATAAATCCATCCACATATGAGCAGTTGATATTTGACAAAGGCCCCAAAACAGTTAAATGGGGAAAAGACAGTCTTTTTAACAAATGATGCTGGCATAACTGGATATCCATTTGCAAAAACATGAAACAAGACCCATACCTCACTCCACACACAAAAATGAGCTCAAAATGGATCAAAGGCCTAAATATAAAATCTCAAAAGGTAAAGATCACGGAAGAAAAAATAGGGACAACGTTAGGAGCCCTAACACATTCCATAAACAGTATACAAAACATTACTAAGAATGCAGAAGTAAAACTAGATAACTGGGAGCTCCTAAAAATCAAACAGCTCTTCTCATCCAAAGATTTCATCAAAAGAGTAAAAAGACTACCTACAGACTAGGAAAAAGCTTTTAGCTATGACGTTTCCGATCAGCGCCTGTTCTCTAAAATCTACATGATACTGCAAAAACTCAACTACAAAAAGACAACCCAATTAAAAAATGGGCAAAAGATATGAATAGACACTTCACTAAAGAAGACATTCAGGTAGCTAACAGATACATGAGGAAATGCTCACGATCATTAGCAATTAGAGAAATGCAAATCAAAACCACAATGAGATTTCATCTCACTCCAACAAGGCTGGCATTAATCCAAAAAACACAAAACAATAAATGTTGGAGAGGCTGTGGAGAGATTGGAACACTTATATATTGCTGGTGGGAATGTCAACTGGTACAACCACTTTGGAAATTGATTTGGCACTTCCTTAAAAAGCTAGAAATAGAACTACCATTCAATCCAGCTATCCCACTCCTCAGAATATATCCTAGAGAAATAAGAGCCTTTACACGAACAGATAAATGCACACCCATGTTTATTGCAGCACTGTTTACAATAGCAAAATGATAGAAGCAACAAAGATGCCCATCAACAGATGAATGGATAAATAAATTATGGTATATTCACACAATGGAATACTATGCATTGATAAAGAACAGTGAGGAATCTTTGAAACATTTCATAACATGGACAAACCTGGAAGGCATTATGCTGAGTGAAATTAGTCAACTGCAAAAGGACGAATATTGTTGTTGTTGTTAGGTACCGTCGAGTCGGTTCCGACTCATAGCGACCCTATGCGCAACAGAACGAAACACTGCCCAGTCCTGAGCCATCCTTACAATCGTTGTTATGCCTGAGCCCATTTGTTGCAGCCACTGTGTCAATCCACCTCATTAAGGCTCTTCCTCTTTTCAGCTGACCCTGTACTCTGCCAAGCATGATGTCCTTCTCCAGGAACTGATCCCTCATGACAACATGTCCAAAGTATGTAAGACACAGTCTCACCATCCTTGCCTCTGAGGAGCATTCTGGCTGCACTTCTTCCAAGACAGATTTGTTCATTCTTTTGGCAGTCCATGGTATATTCAACATCCTTCGCCAACACCACAATTCAAAGGCGTCAACTCTTCTTCGATCTTCCTTATTCATTGTCCAGCTTTCACATGCATATGATGTAATTGAAAACACCATGGCTTGGGTCAGGCACACCTTAGACTTCAGGGTGACATCTTTGCTCTTCAACACTTTTAAGAGGTCCTTTGCAGCAGATTTGCCCAATGCAATGCATCTTTTGATTTCTTGATTGCTGCGTTCATGGCTGTTGATTGTGGATCCAAGTAAAATGAAATCCTTGACAACTTTAATCTTTTCTCCATTTATCATGATGTTGCTCATGGGTCCAGTTGTGAGGATTTTTGTTTTCTTTATGTTGAGGTGTAATCCATACTGAAGGCTGTGGTCTTTGATCTTCATTAGTAAGTGCTTCAAGTCCTCTTCACTTTCAGCAAGCAAGGTTGTGTCATCTGCATAATGCAGGTTGTTAATGAGTCTTCCTCCAATCCTAATGCCCCGTTCTTCCTCACATAGTCCAGCTTCTCGTATTATTTGTTCAGCATACAGATTAAATAGGTATGGTGAAAGAATACAACCCTGACGCACACCTTTGCTGACTTTAAACCAATCAGTATCCCCTTGTTATGTCGAAATAACTGCCTCTTGATCTATGTAAAGGCTCCTCATGAGCACAATTAAGTGTTCCGGAATTCCCATTCTTTGCAGTGTTATCCATAGTTTGTTATAAGACCACTATTATTAGAACTTGAGAAATAGTTTAAACTGAGAAGAAAACATTCTTTTGTGGTTACAAGAGGGGGAAGGGGCGGGGGAGGGGTATTCACTAATTATATAGTAGATGAGAACTACTTTAGGTGAAGGGAAAGACAACACACAATACAGGCGACTTCAGCACAACTAAACCAAAAACAAAGAAGTTTCCTGAATAAACTGAACACTTTGAAGGCCAGTGTAGCAGAGGCAGGGGTTTGGGGACCATGGTTTCAGGGAACATCTAAGTCAATTGGCATAATAAAATCTATTAAGAAAACATTCTGCATCCTACTTTGAAGAGTGGTGTCTGGGGTCTTAAACGCTAGCAAACAGCCATCTAAGATGCATCAATTGGTCTCAACCCACCTGGATCAAAGGAGAAGGAAGAACACCGAGGACACAAGGTAATTACGAGCCCAAGAGACAGAAACGGCCACAAAAACCAGAGACTACATCAGCCTGAAACCAGAAGAACTAGATGGTGCCTGGCTACAACTGATAACAGCCCTGACAGGGAACACAACAGAGAACCCTTGAGGGAGCAGAAGAGCAGTGGGATGCAGACCCCAAATTCTTGTAAGAAGACCAGACTTAATGGTCTGACTGAGATTAGAAGGACCCTGGTGGTCATGGCCCCCAGACCTTCCGTTGGCCCAGGACAGGAACCATTCCCAAAGCCAACTCTTCAGACATGGACTGGACTGAACAATGGGTTGGAGAGGGATGCTGGTGAGGAGTGAGCTTCTTGGATCAGGTGGACACTTGAGACTGGTGGGGAGATGAGAGGGTAGAGGGGGTTAAAAGCTGGCAAAATGGACACGAAAAGAGAGAGTGGAGGAAGGGAGCAGACTGTCTCATTAGGGGGAGAGTAATTGGGAGTATGTAGCAAGGCATATATAAGTTTTTGTGTGAGAGACTGACTTGATTTGTAAACTTTCACTTAAAGCACAATAAAAATTTTTTTAAAAAAAGAAGTTTCCAAGCTAACTGAAGGATGAATTCATCCACATGAAAAATAATTAGACACCACTCTCTGGAATATATGTTGTCGTTAGGTGCTGTTAAGTCAATTTCAATTCATTGTGACTCCACGTGAAGAGTAAAACTGCCCTATAGAATTTTCTAGGCTGCAATCTTTATAGGGAGCCCTGGTGGTGTAGTGCTTAAGCGTTTGGCTGCTAACCAAAAGATAGCAGTTTGAACCCACCAGCCACTGCTTGGAAGCCCTATAAGGCAGTTTTAATCTAGCCTATAGAGTCACTATGAGTCCATATCAACTCAACGGCAGCAGGTTCGGTTTTTGGCAGTCTTTATGGGAGCAGATCGCCAGGTCTTTCTCCTGTGGAGCCACTGAATAGGTTCAAACCACCAACCTTTCAGTTAGTAGGCAAGCACTTAACCATTGCATCACCAGGGCTACCCCTGAGCCATATAAGGCTCCACCAAGGAGCAAAGATCACAATAGCTTCACTCACTACTGAATGCCCAGAATGCCTCGCACAGAGTGGTTAACCATGGTGAACAAGTAGCAATGTTGTTGTAAGAATTCAGAGAAGAGAGAAATTACTGTGGACTGCCAGAAGATGGTGTGATTTGAGGTGTAAAGGCCGTGGCTTAGCAAATAGAAGAGGAGGGCTTTCCAGCTGAAGAGAAAGCAGGAGCACATAGCAATCAGATGACCAGAGTTGAGGGCTTCTTTTGGGAAACCTGGGCAGGTAAGGTTGATGCAATAATGTTCAGGGACAGTAAGGGAAGGGTCTAGATGTTATGCATGGTAAAGAGATGGTGAGAAGATTGTTCCAGGATGATTCTTCTTGTAGCATGCAGCAGAGTGGATTGACGGGGAAGAAAGCTGGGGGTAGAACCATCAGGATGCGTGCCAAATGAGGTGCTGAAAGTGCCACCTAGGTCATGGCAG
This sequence comes from Elephas maximus indicus, assembly GCF_024166365.1. Classification (NCBI taxonomy): domain Eukaryota; kingdom Metazoa; phylum Chordata; class Mammalia; order Proboscidea; family Elephantidae; genus Elephas; species Elephas maximus. The sequence continues at coordinate 46,602,992 of NC_064826.1, read as the reverse complement.
CAGGAATAAATAGAAGGAGTTTAATTTAGGAAATATTTAGAAGCAAAAAATTTCCTAGAATGAGCATACTATGGGCAGCCCTCATTTTTAACTTTATAAAACCGAGCAAGTCCTTGGGAGGTGAGGAAAATATTCAGATTAAAAGCTGGCAAATCAATACTGACAAGAAGGGCAAAAAAATTACATCTTTCTTCTGGTAAATGATTTCTTTGGAAAGAAATACTAGAGGCAATGCAGAGAGAATGACAGCAGCAACAACCAACATTTCTCTGGTTGTTTATAGTTAAAGAATGCTTTTGCAAGTATGTTTGAAACAATGAAAAACAAAGTAAAAATAGGGAATCATTGTGAAATCTATTTTTATCATAGATAAGAATATCAGAGTGCATTTTTTTATATGACAAAAAAAAAATCAGTAACAAGTACCCTTTATTCTGAGTGTTCTTACAATAGCAAGAACTAGAAGTTAAAATCCAAAACAAAGTTCTTATTCTGAGTCCTACCTTTTTATTATCCACTAAAGGCATAGCTTAATCTGTGAAGTAAGTGTCCCTAAAAAGTTATGCGTGGCTGTAGTATTATATTAAATGTCCTAGGGTAATAGGTTATTTCAAAGCATGATTGGAAAAAATATGATTTAAGTAAATATATACATATGTATAATTTTATAATGTGATATAAGCTACTCCCAAATCATCTACTTTGCAAGTTCAGATCATATGGATTTTACAATATATTCTAAACATATATATATGGAAACCCTGGTGGCGTAGTGGTTAAGTGCTATGGCTGCTAACCAAAGGGTCAGCAGTTCGAATCTGCCAGGTGCTCCTTGGAAACTCTATGGGGCAGTTCTATTCTATCCTATAGGGTTGCTATGAGTCGGAATCGACTGGACAGCACTGGGATTGGTTTGGTTGGTTATATGTATAATCGGCTGCTGTCCAGTCGATTCCAACTCATAGTGACCCTTCAGGGCAGAGTAGAACTGCCCCATGGAGTTTCTAAGGAGCGCCTGGTAGACTCGCACTGCTGACCTTTTGGTTAGCAGCCATAGCACTTAACCACTGCGCCACCAGGGTTTCCAGTTATATATATGTATAAAATTCTATATATATATATGTCATATATATATATATAGAATTTACACACATTTATATTTTTATATGTATACACACACGCATATCTTAGTATGGAATACCTAAAGAAAAATAAAAGTACTTGGCGATGTTCTATATGACAGGACTAAAATCAAACCAAACCAAACCCATTGCCGTCAAGTCGATTCCAATTCATAGCAACCTTATAGGACAGAGTAGAACTGCACTATAGGGTTGCAAAGGAGCAGCTGGTGAGTTCAAACTGCTGACCTTTGGGTTAGCAGCTGAGCTCTTAACCACTATACCACCAGAACTTAAAGACCCCTGAAAGAGTCTTGGGGATCCTCACGGCCCCTCACAGTGGTGTCACTGGAGCCGGCTGGCACTAGCTCATGAGAGCCAATTGTTAGCATCTCTTCCCTACTCCACCTTCAATAACTTGTTTCTAGCTTAAAATCAGCTATGGTGGAAGTATTTACAACACGGAAATTGGCAAACCCTACTAATCAGAGCTCCCCCGCCCCATCCCCAGGCCAGTTCCTAAACATTTAGCAGGACACTACTGCCCCTGGAGCACTCTTTGAGAACCACTGATGTAGAGAACGCAGTATGCTGAGAGGAAATGTATATAGAGATGAAAATAATGAAAGATAAGATGCCAGGCAAAGGAAAGAGGATAAAATTTTGATCTAAAAAATAAAAGAGGATTCTTAAGATAAAGCTTGAACAAATGGAATAGTAAATGTATTAAACAGAAAAAGGCCTTTCTTGGCTGAGAAAAGATCTAGGTTTTAACGTTAAAAAAAAAAAATTATCGTGTTCCAGGAAAAATTAATTGAAAGAACATAATTAAGCTTGGAAAAGATGTTCAATTTCTCAGAGAGAAGGAAAGTCTTGCCACCATCTTGGCAGAAAAAAACAGGAACAAAAAACCAAGCTGGCCTTAGATCTTACTTTAATTTGAAATGTCAAAGACTATGGAGCAACATTTGTAGGGTTTAAAGGATAAAATAGAGGACATGATTCAAGCACAATGCACCAAGAGAAGTTGTTCATCCTCAAAGACTATAGAGAGCCATTTTCAGAAAAAAGCAACTGGAAATCTAACATTTATGGATCTTTCCTGCAAAACAGTACTGTATTTTTATGAAAGTATTACCTACTTTCTACATTTGTTTGCCAACCATGCCCTTCCCCGTGAGGTATTTTCATAAGTGCCACTATGCCAATTTTTTTTTAAATGTTGTTTTATGAAAACAGGAAACCCTGGTGGTGTAGTGGTTAAGAACTACAGCTGCTAAGCAAAAGGTCAGCAGTTCCAGTCCACCAGGCACTCATTGGAAACCCTATGTGGCAGTTCTACTCTGTCCTATAGGGTTGCTATGAGTTCGAATTGACTTGAGGGCAATGGATTTGGTTTTTGGGTTTTTTTGGCTTATGAAAATGCCTGGTGGTGGGGTGGGGGAAGCATGGCTGGCAAACAAACGTGAAAGGCACACGATATTTGTGTAAAAATACTGTATTCAGAACTATATTTCTGGTCATCATAGGATGAATCAAAATTAAAGAAAAAGCAATTGTGGAACAAACAGGCTATCAATAAATGGCAAAAATACTTATGACTCTATATAATCATTATAAATATGACTATAATATATATTTAATATTAACTATATATTTCATCCACCATCCGCTTCTTGGGAACCCTAAGGGATAGTTCTACTTTGTCCTATAGGGTCACTATGAGTCAGAATCAGCTGGACAGCAATGGTTTTATATACATATATATATATAAATATTTCAAGGGAGAAATAGAAAATTTAAATGTATTAGATCTCTTGTCTAACATGGGGGAATCAAAGTTACTCTTCATCTTGACTTTGATAATTAGACAAATGCATGATAAAGTATGTTTTTAAAAAAAAATTTAAGTGCCAATAGTTAGAATTCACAACAGACTGTATATACCTTTTAGGTGTCTTCAGAATATAAAAGTAAACAACATAGTTCGTGTAGCAAAAGCGGAAACAATGAGTAGAGCAATAGCATAAACATCACAAACATTCTACATCCTAGTTTGATGAGTAGTGTCTGGGGTCTTAACAGCTTGTGCCAACAGCCATCTTAGATACAGCTATTGGTCTCTACTCATCTGGAGTAAAAGAGAATGAAAGAAACCAAAGACTCAGAGAAGTCCACAGGGCTAATAGTCTCCATGAACCAATACCTCATCTACCCTGAGAACAGAAGAACTAGATGGTGCCCAGCCACCACAACCAACTGTTCTGATCAGAAACATGACAGATGGATCCTGATAGAAGGGGAGAAAATGTGGAATAGGACTCAATTTCTTAAAAAAAGTCCTAACTTACTGGACCAATTGAGACTGGAGGACTCCCTGAGACTATCCCCTGAGATACTCTTTAAACCTTGAGCCAAAACTATTCCATGAGGTCTTCTTTTAGCTAAATAACGGATTGGCTCATAAAATAAACAGTATCACCTGTGAGTACTGTGCTTCTTTAAAAATAATGTATATGAGACCAAATGGTCAACACTGACTCTAAAGCAAAGACAAGAAGGCAAGGGGGCAGGGACTAGATTACTGGAAATAAGAAGAAAATTATATAAAATGTAACTAATGTCACTGGACAAATTGTGTAGAAATTGTTAAATGGGAACCTAATTTGCTGTGTAAATTTTTACCAAAACCACAATAAATTATTATTTTAAAAGTATCACAAACATAAAGCAAGATGATAAAAAATAAGACTATATACTAAATTTTCACAGGAAATATTAATCTTTAAAACTGCCCTCAAAAAGGCAGAGTGTGAAAATATTTTTTAAAAATGAAGTTAGCTGCATGCTATATATAAAGATAAACCTAAAATACAGTGATGCAAAGGTTAAAAATAAAGAGATACATAAAGTTATTCCACGAAAGTACAAGCAAAAGAAAGCAAAGGTGGCTGTATTAATAGCAGACAAAATAAAATTCAAGGTAAAGTAATATCAACCAGAATAAAGAATACATTTTATGTGACTAAATGCTATAATCCAGAAGGAAACGTAACACTTATTGATCTTTTATATAAAATAATAACATTAAAATAAGTTAAGGGAAGTTTGATTACAGTAAGAAACTAATATACTGCTGCCAAGAATTTATACATAAATGCACACATACACACAAACTCTTTGTTTTAAGCATTTACGGATCATTGATATAAACTATCCACAAAGAAATCTCAATAAATTCCAAAAAGCAGAAATAATTCAGTCCACATTTCTTGACCACAGTACATAAGACTAGAAATTAAAAACAGAAGTTCAATCAAAAAGGAAACCCTGGTGGCGTAGTGGTTAAGTGCTACAGCTGCTAACCAAAGGGTCAGCAGTTCGAATCTGCCAGGCGCTCCTTGGAAACTCTATGGGGCAGTTCTACCCTGTCCTATAGGGTCGCTATGAGTCGGAATTGACTCGACGGCACTGGGTTTGGTTTTTTTGGTTTCAATCAAAGAAACTTCAACCACTTGGGATCAAAAACTCTTTTCTAAAGAAGTACTGGGTCAAAGAGGAAATCAAATGTGTAATCATTTTGTTTAGGACATGAGAACAATGCTTATCAAATCTTCCAAGTTTTCCCCAAATTATTACTTGGAAGTAACCTTAGAGCCCTAAATGTTCTCTTCCAACTTTAAAAAGAAAGAAATCAAGTCATTCAAATGGAAAGTTTAAAAAGATACCTGCACCATATACCCAAGTCCAAAATTGACCACTTTGGAAATATAATTAGAAAATATAACCAGAAAGGATACCATTCACAGTGGCAACTAAAAACAAACAAAAACCCTAGGAATAACTTTCACAAAAATTATCTATAAGAATAAAACAAAACTTTATTGACAGATATAAGAATATCTGAGAAAAAACATTTAGAGGTATACTGTTTCTGAGACAGAGGCTACATATTGAAAAATATAAACTATTTTCTCATTTATTTTATGATTAATTGTGTACTGAAACATGTTTTAACAACTGGCTCTCCAAAAAATGTGTGTGCACAAGTATTTTTTCAATTTACTATGAATTTTTACATTTTACTATTTAAAAAAAATTTTTTTATTGTGACTTTAAGTGAAAGTTCACAGAGCAAATGAGCTTCCCATTCCATAGTTCGTACATAAAGTTTCATGACGTTGGTTGCATTCTCCACAAGCGTCAACACTCTGCCCGTTTCTTCCCTCGGTTCTCTATCTCCTTTCATCCTGATTTTCTACCTCTTCCTGCGTTCTCATCTTTGCTTTTGGGTAAATATTGCCCTTTTGACCTCATATAATTGGTTGTTCTAAGGTGCACGGTCCTCTCAGGTGTTAGTGTTTCTATCATGGGCCTGTCTATTGTTTGGCTGAAAGGTGGTCTTGGGAAATGGCTTCAGTTCCAGGTCAGAAGGGTGTCTTAGGGCCATAGTCTCTGGGGTTCCTCCAGTCTCTTTCAATTTCTGTGAGTTTGATTTTTTTGTTCTACATCTTTCTCCTGCTCTGTCTGGGACCCTCTGTTGTGATCCCAGTCACGGTGGTCTGTAGTGGTAGACGGGTACCATCTAGTTCTAACCTTGGGGTTGTGTAGGCTGTGGTTCATGTGGTCCATTTGTCCTTTGCACTAGTTGCTCCCTTGACTCTCTGGTTTTCTTCACTCTCCTTTGCTCTGGATACATCTTACTATTTTATACTTACTATCTTAATAAAGCATGTGTAGCATACAATTTACAAATAATAAAATACACAGTACTCTTTAATGTAAATTCCATATAGTAAATTGATTTTCATGAAATGCTTTTATTAATTTTTGCCTAAAGTCTTGTATCTGTAGGCAACCTATGGCCGCAATTGAGGAATGAGCGCAGTTCCGGTATTAGTATGTCCATTTACATTACTAGGATAAAGGTGAAACAACAAGGATATCTTCTTTGCTGCATCAGATAATATTTTTCAAGTATTGAAAGGATAGTTTCTCATTTTTTATTCTATTTACAATGTAGTGCCTACAAACATGAAAGATTTTTAAACCTGCTTTATTACTTTCTCCATCATTTTCTCAACTCTGAATAATTAACAAAGCAATAAATCGAGCCCTCATTTGCAGCAGTTGCTAGTTTCTGTGATGCACAATACTCCCATATTGGCTGATCTCAAGCTACCAAAAAGAAGTCACTAGACAGGGAGTTGAGGAGAGGTGCACAGTAGCTCCCCTTTAGTATTTTCACCATGCAAATACAATAGATACATGTAACCTCAAGAGCAGAGATAATAGTAATGGTTAGAAAATGTTAACAAGTGATGAGTTTTGAGTATTTATTGTCTGTATAAGGATTTTAGATATATAAACTGTCACATGTCCCTTGAGAAAAGAAGTCTTCAATAAATGATGCTGGAATAATTGATTTGTTATTCAGCCCACATTTCTTGACCATAAACCATAGAAGAAAAAACACAAACCATACAAGAAAAAAAAAAAAATAATAAAAAAGGCAATACACATCAAATGACTAGGAGGACTTTCTATGTTTACAAGTATCAGCATAAATTTCAAAGGAAAGATTTGATAGATTTGACTAAATTAAATGTGGAAAGTCAAATACGATATGCTGAAAATATGGTGCCACATTTTCAGGCTTGTACATTTGTAGAAAATGGTTGGCGTCAGGAGATAAGGAAAATGGCCACCCAGAATTTTTTCTGTTTAACCTCTTCCACATGTCTCACTGTAATTTTCAAAGAATATTAAAAAAAGTCATGTTCCAAAAAAGGGTTCATTCCTTCACAGTAGTTTGAGAAATGCTTTCCCAATGTCAAATTTGAATGTCTCCCAATATAACTGTACATTCTACCTCATTAGTGTTTCTTTATTGAAAATAAAGAATAACTGAATGACAAAAATTTCAGATATATTTGAATAAGCTATCAACTTTAGGAGATGTCTCGTGTCCCGTTTCTTCTCCTTCAAAGAAGGCTGATGAGAAGAAATATTTATATCTGGGGTTGTCAACAGTCAGTCATGAATCAAAAAACAACCAGTATCAGGTTCCCTGGAGGTGGTGGGGGTCCCAGTAGGTCAACAGAGCATAGCAACAGGGAATCTGGGGATGGCAGTGCTCAAAGTCTAGGCAGGTAGGATGTTGATGTTTTTCTGTTGTAGCAAGATCCCAGACACCAGACTGGAGTTTAGGAGCCAGGCTCCAATGCCCAGGAAGGGGGATCAGAAAGAGACAGGTAAGGCCTGATTCAAGCTACTGGGCACATTGCCAGTAGAGTGACACAGAAACAAGGGCTAAGGCAGAAGCCCAGTTATTCAAACTTGGTCCATCAAGGAGGGAGAAGGCAGGTACTTGGGGACTTGGGAACAGGAGTATTGTTAGTGGTGTCACAGTAGCAGCATGTTGGCAAAGGGAACACTGCCTTTGGAAAATTCTAGAGCAAACCCAAAAGGTTCCTAGGTGGTGCAAAGAGTTTGCACTTGCTCACTAACCTAAAGGTTAGCAGTTCTAACTCACCCACTGGCACCATGGAAGAAAGGCCCGGTGATCTACTTCTGTAAAGATTACAGCCAAGAAAACCCTATGGAAAAATTCTATTCTGTAACACATATGGTTGCCATTAGTTGGAATCCACTTGATGAGACAGATTAGTTATTTTTGTTCTCGTTGTTGTGGTTTTTTTTTTTTTTTTTTTTTAAGAGCAAGCCAGAGTCTGGAAGCACATAATTATTTTTGGTGTAATTCAGGTAACACAAGCATTACCTCGGTAGGAGTCGCATCGTCCTGTTGGTGATACCTGTGTTAGATAGATTGAGATACAGGACCCCGGGGCAGCCCTCCGAGATGTGCCTCATGGATTCATCCTACATAAAAAAAAAAAAAAAGGGAAGAATATTATCAAACCCTAACTAATGGACTTTGCTATTTTCCCATTATCTCTCCATCATTTCTTTTCTGCCCCAGGGGAAAAAAATAAATGTGAAAGTTGGTCTCTTCATATTCTTTTATATTAATTGTAAATGAAATTAAATAGAAGCCAGTGGTTTTGCTTGCAGATTCATTCTTCCTTCCCTTTGTCACTCTTTGGAAATAAATTGTCACATTCCATCACAATGCCACTTCATTAAAATTTGAACCCTTGCAAGGGTTCAACTCCCTGGAGGAATTTTGAGCTCGAGTGTCAAAATGTCACACACTGCCAGTCTTCAGATGCATGAAGGCAATTTAAACTGATCCATTTTAAAACTTACTAAAATCATTCCAAAGGACAGGAATAGTAAACAATCTTAACAACTGGACTTCCTAAAACAGGAGTCCATATTTACATTTATATATTTATATATAGATACATGTGTGTGAGTGTGTGTGTGTGTATACATATATATCAAGTTTACCGATCAAGTATCCGGTAGTGTGCATTTGTTGAAAGACCCAGCGAAAATGCAAGGAGAGGAAAGAAAGCCCTCAGGCAGCTGTAGAGAAAAATAAATGAAACCGTGGGGCCGGGAAGGGGAAGATAGAGTAGAGAAGAATTTTGACTTTCCCTTTGAGATAAGGAGTCAAAACAAACTGTTCTTTGCATTTGCCTGTCTGGAAGACTTCCAAATGAGTTCAGACCAATCATACGCACAGTTCTTTAAAAAAAACTAAAAACTCGATCCCCAAATGTCTGACCATATGAGTGTAAAATTAATGTCTTTTAATGTTGCAGCATGATTTATAAATTAGTTCACAGTGCACTTGAATCTTTCTGAATGTAATACATTTCATAAGGCAAGCTTCTTAGAAATCAAAGCTTTTTAAGCGAACGTTACCCAACTCCTTAGATGTAAGCCTGTCTCCCAACGGCTCTATGTGGAAGAACAATAGTAAAATGTAGCTGGATAAAATTATCAGCCCTTTATATTATTAGACTCCAAAGCTGGAAAAGACTTTGATGTTTCCAAACTCAACACAGATGGCATTGTTTTGACTTTCCTCTTAGAAAGCCAAACTTAAAGAATATGATCTTCTACTCAAGTATAGAACCGAAGCTCCTTGAAGGTAGAAAAAAAAAAAATCCACAGAAAGAATGAATACACGTGACAAACCACCTCATTATCCATACACGGACATCTGAAGAATGTGGTAGCAAAGATTTTAAACCTCTCTCAATGAAGGAGCCCATCTTCATTTTCCCAGTGGAGAAAGTTGAATACAATTAGAGAAAGTAGAGCATTTTCTCTCTGATGTGGTCTTTGCCATGTTTATGCCTCCATTTCTTGAGGATCAACTCTGAGGGCACTTTTAAACATAAAGAAGCAGCTTATTTACGTAAAAGTACGTCACCCCAGAGATGCTTAGCTACATCAAAGTCTAGAGCAGTTCTCCAAGTTCTAGTGGACAGGGATCAAACGGCTAATTTAAATGCTTAATTTGTGTCTTGGGGTAGTTCTGAGGGTTTTTTAATTTTTATGTACACATTTTATTTATTTATAAAATGTCTTCTACCTTTCAAAATTTTACGGAAAAATTCTAAAGGAGGATTTTTAAAGAGCTCTCAGTTTGGAAGGGGTTACACATATGTAAACGTAATTTTAATAGAGAATGGAAAGTAGAAATGTTAAAGGATTGAGACCACAGATGTAGCTCAGGAAAGGGAGAAATTAATTCTGTCAAAAAGTGAACAGAATAGAACAGGGGTCAGGAATCACTGCTAATAGGCACAGCGTTTTTTTTTTTTTAGTCCTAAATGAGCAGACAGGCATGTACTTTGACAACACCTCTGCACTTAAGCACCCCAATGTAGCAAGTCTGAATCTACGTAAACAACCGTAAAAGAAGCTTCTTATACTCACCGTGAGCGTGGGGCAGTCAGAGACGTTCAGCTCTTGCAAATTTCTACAGTGGCCTAAATCAAACAAGTTACACATCACTAAAAAACATGTTATGAATGTTTAAACTTAAAGTTTTTCCATCCTATATTCAGTGTGATGTATTCATTAGAAAACAAGCAAAAACCTTGGCAAGTAATTTGTTCTAAGTATATGGTTTCTTTTCCCAGAAAATGGATTTCTTTTGGCCTAAAAAGTAAAATATATGCACATTTATTACTGTTTGAAGATTATATGAGGAAGAGGGAAAGAGAAAATGCTACTTTTGGAAAAACAGTATATACTTGGAGCTTTTAGCTTGGAAGAACTTGAAGAAACCATCCTGCTTTTTTTGTAGCATGCCTTCTTTGTTCATTTTTGTTTGCTTGTTTGTTTTGCTTCCTTTCAACATTTTATTATGCAAACTTTAAAATATACAAAAAGTTAAAAGGACTGCACAATGAATACCCATGTATCCACCACCTAGACTCTATAATTTACATTTTACTATATTTGCTTTATCACATATCCACCCACCTCTCTAGTGGTCCATCAATCCATCTTACAGTTTTACAAATTTCAAAGTAAGTTACAGATCAGCACACTTCTCCTAAAAACTTCAGCATGCACATCATTAATAGAGTTCAATGTTTGTTTATGACTTTTTAGGTTAGAATTATGTACAATTTATATACAGTGAAACGCAGATAGAGACGAGGAGGGCTGGAAAGGCTAAGTGCCTGAAGAGCTCTAGGACCAGAGGCAAGTGCTGAGCCTGGGCTCAAACCTGGTCTCCAGACTCCAAAGCCACTGCACAGCTTATGGTCTCACAGGGGAGACAAGACATGTATGCAAATAGCTAGACAGCAAAGCATCCCACAATCTGTGCCCTGGATCTAGATGGAAGTAAGTGCCACTCCAAATCCAAGATAGAAGAAAAGCATTTAGGGGAGGACACACAAACCAATGAATAGGAGGAATTCTTAAGGCAAAGAAGAGAGAAGGCATTCAAAGTGGAGGAGGTGCCATGAAGCAGGAAAACTCCAGGCAAGGGATGATCCTAGCATTCCGACTGCTACAGTGAATGGAAAAAACATCTGCTGCTTATAACCACATAGCCCCACATGAACAACAGCAGAAATGTTATTCATTATAAATCCATATTGAGCATTTCTTCCTTTGCCAAGAGTGGACTATGTCCTAAGTAATAAATGCAAACCAGGAATACTTTCAGAATTAAAAAAAAAAAAAAAAGAACACAATTCTTAAGAATGTGTTGATCTCAGATGTTATCAGTACAGGAAGAAAAATAGGTTCCCAAAATAATGTAAGTAATTAAGTTTATGAGATAAATGCTCTTATAGAATAGCTACTTTATACGTTCATAAATTCAGCAAATATTTATTGAGAACCTGCTATGTGCCAGAGACTCTACAGTGCTGAAATACAGCAGCAAACAATATAGAAATCCTGCCCTTAAGGGGGTGCGTAGCAGAGAGGGAGACTGAGAATGAAAAAAGAAGGAACGGATCTACTTTGACAGATAGTGGTAAGTGCTATGGAGAAAGGGGGTGAGTAGGAGGGGATGTGATTTTAAACAGGGTGGTCACAGAAGACTTCACTGAGAAGGTGGCATTGAGCCAAGAAGAACGATGCAATTTACTCTGAGCATTTCCAGAGCCCACAGTCAACGTGGCTGGTGGTTGGGAAACAATAAAGCAAAGAGAAAGCAAGCTCAGGAGGACAGGTATTTGAGGCCTACTCTTGGTTGCTTATCTCAAGTCTAAAAGGAATTCCCTTAATTTTTTAAAAATGATGAATCACAGGTTTAAGTTTTCATATATGGTCACTCTGAGTCAGCATGGACTCCATGGCAATGGGTTTTTAATCTCTAACCTTTATGGTGTACCCAGGACCCGGTGCTGTGAAAGGCCTTGCAGGCATCAGCCCGTTTCATCCTCCCAACAATACAACGGGGTGTCCTTAGGCCCGTTTTACAGATGCTGAAGATGAGGCTAAACAACTAGCCTGGGGTTGCACAGTTAGCAGGTAGAAGAGCACTGATTCAAAGTCAGGGCCACTACACCAGGTGAGTAAGAGGGTGTGCAGCCTTCCTCACCACTTCTGCATAAATCTTTTTATCTGGAGTGCCCTTCTTAAAAAAATTAAGTTAACACTGTGTTCTTAACAGCTTCTAATATTCTTTTTCTCTTCCAGCCCAGGCATTACACGTACCCCAGCTGGGTCTTTTTGTTCCTGAACTGCTTTAGTTAAGATTGCTCAAACTTGGATTTCAAAGGAATATTTTCATTGCTCCATCTGTCACACCCCGTAATTGGGGCCAGCTGGATGTCAGGATGCATGTGGTTACCATTGCAATCCTGCTCTTCTTTTGTAAAGCCGCTGAGCTCCGCAGGGCAAGCCCTGGGGGCTCGAGAAGCCAAGCGAATCCCAGCAGGGCCAGCGGGGGCCGGAGAGGCTCCAATCCAGTCAAACGCTATGCGCCAGGCCTCCCCTGTGAAGTGTACACTTACCTTCATGAGAAATACTTAGATTGCCAAGAGAGAAAACTGGTTTTTGTGCTGCCTGACTGGCCCCAGGATTTGCTGCACATGCTATTAGCAAGAAACAAGATGCGCATATTGAAGAACAACATGTTTTCCAAGTTTAAGAAGCTGAAAAGCCTGGATCTGCAACAGAATGAGATCTCCAAAATTGAGAGTGAGGCTTTCTTTGGTTTAAACAAACTTACCACCCTCTTACTGCAGCACAACCAGATCAAAGTTTTGACGGAGGAGGTATTCATTTACATGCCTCTCCTGAGCTACCTGCGCCTGTACGACAACCCTTGGCACTGTACTTGTGAGATAGAAACACTTATTTCAATGTTGCAGGTTCCAAAGAACCGGAATTTGGGGAACTATGCCAAATGTGAAAGCCCACACGAACTAAAAAATAAAAAACTGCGCCAGATAAAATCTAAACAGCTATGTAATGAAGAAGAACAGGAACAACCGGACCCAAAACCCCAAGTGTCAGGGAGACCTCCAGTCATCAAGCCTGAGGTGGACTCTACTCTTTGCCACAATTACGTCTTTCCCATACAAACTCTGGACTGCAAAAGAAAAGGTTTGTACTAAGTTTCTTACTTTCATTCTATGGACAATTAAAAAATGCTCTTTTGAGTCTTAAAACCGTCCCTATACCCCACCATGCCTTGGAATTTCTGGGGTCACTTCCACCAGAACTCTTCCCCCAGTGGCAATGGAATTTACTCCAAGCATTTCTGGAGTCCAGACTCCCATGGTTGGTGATGGGGAGGAGGCAGTAGAAGAGAGGTGGAAGTATGCTCAGGAGGGGCAACTTTTTGGCAGAGCTTCCAAGCAGTTCAGAACAGTTAATGGTTCAGTAATTGTCAACTTAAATAAGGGCAGCATGCACATTGAGGGAACCACTGTTTCCTAACCAAACCAAATCTTTTGCCCATGCGATTTTGACTGCAGTAGAAAACAAACAGCTATGCCCTGCTCAAAAATGGCAGCTGACGTTGCAGCTTTGAATATGTGTCACTCTCCACTGTTCTGCCAATAATTCAATTTCTCACATCAGGCTCCTGAAACTTTTGGAATCCATGGAGGAGATAGGCACCCCGGTGGAGCAGTGTTTAAGCATTCGGCTGCTAACCAAAAGGTCAGCAGTTGAAATACATCAGCTGCTCTTTGGAAACACTGTGGGGCAGTTCTACTCTGTCCTATAGGGTCGCTGTTGGAATAGGCTCGATGGCAATGGGTTTGGGTGGGTTGCAAGAGATTGGATTATTGGCAAGACTGGGGAGAGTGACACATATTCAAAGCAGTGCACTTAGGCTGCCATCTTTGGGCCGGGGACCACTGTTTGTTTCCTAACCAAACCAAACCTGCTGCTGTCAAGTCGATTCAGACTCACAGCGACCCTATAGGACAGAGTAGAAGTGCCCCCAGAGAGTCCAAGGCTGTAATCGTTATGAAAGATGCCTTTGCATTATGGTGTTGGTAAAGAATATTGAATATACCATGGACTGCCAGAAGGATGAACAAATCTGTCTTGGAAGAAGTACAGCCAGAATGATCCTTAGAAGCAAGGATGGCGAGACTTCATCTCACTTCCTTTGGGCACGTTATCAGGAGGGACCAGACCCTGGAGAGGGACATCATGCTTGGTGAAGTAGAGGGTCAACAAAAAAGAGGAAAATCCTCAAGGAAATAGATCAACACAGTGGCTGTAACAATGGGCTCAAGCATAACAACAATTGTGAGAATGGGGCAGAACTGGGCAGTGTTTCATTCTGTAGTACATAGGGTCCCTATAAGTGGGAACCAGCTCAATGGCACCCAACAACAACAATCTCTATGAAAGCACACTGCCACATCTTTTTCTCATGGAACACTAGTGGGTTCAAATCACCGACCCTCTGGTTAGCTTAGCGCTTAGCCACTGTGCCACCAGGGCTCCTTGTTTGTTTCCTACCGGGGTCAAAATCCCACGGGAAAAAGATCTGGTTGCTGTGTAACACATATGCTGCCCTAGTTTACATCTGCAATTACTGTACAGTTCCCGAACCATTCAGAACTGTTCAAAGCCCTGCTGGGTCCTAGTCACATTTGCTCATCTCAAACCACAGCTATAAGGGATTCCTTTAATTTCTTAAATCTGGTGTAATTTAATTTAGGTAAACCAATGTGTATGAAATCAAATGCAAGTGTGTGTTGTTAGGTGCCATGGAGTCAGTTCTAACTCATAGCAACCCTATGTGCAACAGAACGAAACACTACCTGGTCCTGTGCCATCCTCACAAATGTTGGTATGCTTGACCTAATTGTTGCAACCACTGTCATTACATCTCATTGAGGGTCTTCCTCTTTTTCACTGACCCTCTACTTTACCAAGCATGATGTCCTTCTCCAAGGACTGGTCCCTCCTGATAACATGTCCAAAGTAAGTGAAACGAAGTCTCGCCGTCCTCACCTCTACGGAGCATTCTGGCTGTACTTCTTCCAAGACAGATACGTTCATTCTTTTGCTACTCCATGGTATATTCAATATTCTTCACCAACACCATAATTCAAAGGCATCAGTTCTTCTTCAGTCTCTTTATTCATAGTCCAGCTTTCGCATGCATATGAGGTGACTGAAAACACCATAGCTTGGGTAAGGCACACCTTAGTCCTCGAAGTGACATCTTTGCTTTTTAACAGTTTAAAGAGGTCTTTTTGCAGCAGATTTGCCCATTGCAATACGTCCTTTGATTTCCTGACTGCTGCTTCCATGGGTATTGATTGTGGATCCAACTGAAATGAAATCCTTGACAACTTCAACTTTTTTCCATTTATCACGATGTTGCTTATTGGTCCAGTCGTGAGGATTTTTGTTTTCTTTATGTTGAGGTATAATCCATACTGAAGGCTCTCGTCTTTGATTTTCATCAGTTTTTCAAGTCTTCTTCACTTTTCAGCAAGCAAGGTTATGTCATCTGCATATCACAGGTTGTTAATGAGTCTTGCCCCAATCCTGATGCCACATTCTTCTTCACATAGTCCAGCTTCTCAGATGATTTGCTCAGCATACAGATCCTGAAGCACACCTTTCCTAATTTTAAACTACGCAGTATCCCCTTGTTCTGTTTGAACGACTGGCTCTTGGCCTGTACCTGGGTTCCACATGAGCACAATTAAGTGTTCTGGAATTCCCATTCTTCACAATGTTATCCATAATTTGTTATGATCCACATAGTCAAATGCCTTTCATAGTCAATAAAACACAGGTAGCATCTTTCTGGTATTCTCTACTTTTTGCCAAGATTTATCTGACATCAGTAATGATAGCCCTCATTCCACATCCTCTTCTGAATCTGGTTTGAATTTATGGCAGCTCTCTGTTGATGTACTGCAGCAACCGTTTTTGAAATATCTTCAGCAAAATTTTACTCACATGTAATACTAATGATATTGTTCTTTAATTTCCACATTCTGTTGAATCACCTTTCTTTGGAATCGGCACAAATATGGATCTCTTCCAGTCAGTTGGCTGGGTATCTGTCTTCCAAATTTCTTGGCATAGATGAGTAAGCGCTTCCAGTGTTGCATCCATTTGTTGAAACATCTCATTGGTATTCCATCAATGCCTTCAGTGCAGCTTAGACTTCTTCCTTCTTACCATTGGTTCCTGATCATATGCTACCCCTGAAATGGTTGAATGTCAACCAATTCCTTTTGGTACATTGACTGTGTGTATTCTTTCCCTCTCCTTTTGATGATTCTTGTCATTTAATATTCTGCCCATAGAATCCTTCAATATTGCCACTCGAGGCAGAATATTTTCTTCTGAGAAGAGAAATGCTGAGTGTGTTCTTCCTTTTTGGTTTTCTAACTTCAAGTCTTTGTACATTTCATTATAGTACTTTACTTTGTCTTCTCGAGCCACCCTTTGAAATCTTCTGTTCAGCTTTTTTACTTCATCATTTCTTCCATTCGCTTTAGCTACTCTGGGTTCAAGAGCAAGTTTCAGAGTCTCTTCTAACATTCATTTTGGTCTTTCCCTGTCTTTTTAATGATCTTTTGCTTTCGTCATGTATGATGTCCTTGATGTCATCCCACAACTTGTCTGGTCTTCAGTCATTCGTGTTCAATGCATCAAATCTATTCTTGAGATGGTTTCTGGAATCAGATTGGATATTCTCAAGGTCGTACTTTGGCTCTCGGGACTGTTTTAATTTTCTTCCCTTTACTTGAACTTGTGTATGAGCAACTGTTGGTCTTTTCCACAGTTGGCCCTGGCCTTGTTCTGACTGATGATATTGAGCTTCTCCATCATCTCTTTCCACAGATACTTCCGATTTGATTCCTGTGTATTCTATCTGGCAAGGTCCATATGTATAGTCACTGTTTATGTTGTTGATAAAAGGTATTTCCAATGAATAGGTCATTGGTCTTGCAAGAGGTTATTTACATTAACCTGACTTACTCCAATTAAAGTCAAAACATGACAGCAACTAACAACAGCACCCCAGTTAAATTCAAAACGTGGCGTGCTTCTGTGGGGACACAGTAACTTCAAGGAAATCACCTGCTGAACAGGACTTGTGAGAATACTCTAAGATAGAGGCCAAACAGGATGTAGCCATGGCACATCTGTCTTTCTTATAATTTCTTCCCAAGGATTTAATATATACCTGTAACTTCCTGTATCTTAATTGCCCCCAAATTATCCAAAATAAAACATAAAAATATTTAAAAGTTCAAATTTAAATTATTTAATACAAGAACTATGTGATTAAGAAAATCTTTCTAGAATATTACCTGCTTCCTGCAAATCATTACTGGCTTTCACATCCCACACAAATATGTGCTAGTGATGTGCAGGACTTGCACATGCAGGATAAATCCAGGATAATTCTCGAAATAAGGAAATAGATGGGAGATTTTCACAATGCTTTTGACATGTTAGTTGAAGACCAATGTTCTCAAAGGGTAGTCTGGGAACAGCTAATCTACCCTAGAATAACAAACTATATGACAGTGTCTATATATTTCATTTCTGGTAGGAATTTGTAATTTATTTGTAATATTAAACTAAAGCCAGGCATCATTTGGATTAGAGTCATATAAAGTGGTATCATCCCTTGCACTTATTTTGGGAGGTGTTGCTTTATTTCTTTGAGGACAAAAGAAAGGGAAAGCTAAGAGGATCTCTCAAGGAAACCATGAGCAGGAATTTGTTGACATTGAGAAATCAGGCAACCTGAGCCAAGAGTAAATTTGTTCGTTCATCAGCAAAGTCATGCTCAATCTTAACCTTAACTTTGATTCTGAAAGGTGGTACCTGGTTAGGTCACACACAGCTGTGTGGCATGGAGAGGTTTGCTTACTTCAATGCCCTGTGAACAGGGTATAGTTTGATGTATAGTAGAGCAGTTATAGAATCATAACCTAGGAAAAATGCTATTCTAGGCTTCTCTGAATTTGAGAAAAAGTGCTCATTAACTGAGAACCTACTATGCTCCAGGTACTCCACCCACATGCTGTCCACAACTTCCAGGAAGGCAGTTCTACCACACAGGTGAGAAAAATCAGGCCCAGGGAGATTTAGCTACTTGGCTGAGGTCTCGCAGGTAAGCAGCAAAGCTGAAACTTGAACCCTGGTCTACCTAAGCCAGAACCTGTGAGCTCTTCATCTTGCTGTCCCACAGCATTATCCGATCATGTTCAAACAAGCAGCTACCTCAACAACTGAAGCATTAGAGAATTACAGAGTCAGTATGTGGTTTCTCTGTAGCCAGACAGGGTAGAATTTCCCTGACATTGTTTGGGTGACTGCCTAGTGCTTCATACTTAAAGCATGTTTTGCTAGAATTTCCTTTGTGATGCTTAGATTTAAAACTTTACATATGCTTAAAATTAATACAAAGCTACTACCTTAGACTTGAGTTAGAAAAATTACTTGATAAGCTATTTTACTTCTAGCTAATGTTAATTTGCACTTGCTGCACCAAGGATCCAAGAGAAAAATAGGTATCATTAAATTCATTAATTATCTGAAAAAAAAAAAAAACTATCTACACAAAAATGAAGACATCTACAGCTAAATTATACTGTAACCTAAAAAAGATAACATATTAGGATATATCTTTCTTTCTTACTGCCTTTTTTCACTCTGGGCCATCCTTTCCCCCAGGACTGAATGCTCCTCTTAGGCTCTGTACAAGTACACCCGGTACGTGATCTCATAGGAGCCACATACAGGGTTTCCGCATGGAAGCTGAGCCGTTTCCAGCTGACTTGGAATGAGTCACATGGTATCCATAGGGTGTTTAATGTGTGACAGTTTGACCACATAGACTTCAAAGATCTCTATTTCTTCCCTAAACATCTGACAACAAGAAAAAGAAATAATGACTTTATTCACTGGGACACAGACACTCTGCCAACAAAACTTAGTCTTTCAAAGGGAATCAGCGTGGGATTAGTTGAAAGGCATGTTCAGGCCATCTTGAGGTGAATGGATTTGCCAAAAACACATGTAAGTAAAAGTTTTTAAACAGCTTTTACCTTCACATTTACCAGAATAATTTACTCATTTTTAAGGGGTCATTTTATTTCTAAGATGAGGGCTGGGTAGAATTATGCAGGTAGATTGCTCCCAGCTGCTTCTGAAGTTAAGGGCACAATTTTACCCATGGCTTGAACAATAGTTAAGGATTTTTAAGTTGTAATAAACAGGATCATTTATGTCTTTCACCTACTATTACCAAGACTTTGGAACAGTCCTGAGGTGGCTGACAACCAGGATAGCCTACAAAATGGGAAATTATATAGAGAAAATTACCCAATTTCCTCCTCAAAATCAACAGTTTGGTTGGGGGAGCAAATGAGGTTTGTAGAGTAATAATCAAGTGAATTTCGTCATTTGTTTGTTGAGGGTTTACCAAGAATTTTGAATAGCAGTAAATATGGAGACCACATGATGCCTGGTTATGTGATGACCATATGATACCTGGTCTAGAAATGGCAACTGGCCAAATTTGACTTCTTGTCTGGGAAAATTCATATTATATTCTCTTGATCAAAGACAAATATACATTACCTCAATATTTGCAATTCTCATTCGAGTTCTAAGGTAAAAGTACTAAAGAACTGTTTTTATTCAATATAACACAGAAGATTTTTCCAACTCTTTCCAAGCCATACTTGTACAGGCTTTGGTTTGCATTTCCTGGGATTACTCGTAGATCCTATTTTTACTCAGGGCTGCTGCTGACAACCCTGAGGTTGGTTTGCAATCCATATTCCTTTTCCAGCATCCAGAAGTCTGCCACATTGCTTAAGCTGGGTTTCAGGGTGTTCTCATAAACTTTTTTTTCTACCCATTTATTTGTGGTTAACCCACTTTAGCTTGTCCTACAGTGGTTGCTTAGGAGTTCTACTGGCATCCATCCTCATGTCTGGCCCAGAGATGTGGGTTCAGCAAGCAAGTCCTGATAAATAGGCTGCTTTCTAGAACGTAGGAGGTGCTAACTCTGGTGATAAGGCCTACCTACAGCCCTTGAGGACTCTGCCATTTGGAGAATGAGGAGCCATCTGGAGGAGCAACATGACTGACATATTTTAACAGGATCACATGGGCTTAGGACACTAAAAAAAAACTCCAAAAAAAAGTTGTTTTTTTTTTTTTAGTGTCCTAAGCCCATGTGATCCTGTTAAAATATGTCATGTCATAGGACACTGTTGGAATACAAATCCATCATAAATTGGAATCGTCCATCATAAGTACAAAATGATGGTGGTTGGGACCAGTGTGGTAGCAGTGAAGTAGAGAGAAGGGATAGGATACTGGATATTTTAAAATACACCTCTATTCTGCACTGAAAGCCTCTGAAGAAGATGCCACAGCCTTTCTCAATAATTATTCTAATCCTAAGTGTGAAGAAATTATTTCTATCTGTCCTCAGACTTCAATTGTCTCTATACCTTTCAAATACTGCTAACATCTCTATCCTCTTGTTTACTTGTAGAACCTATTGTTGCAGTATTTTAATAAATTCAAATCTTAAAATCTTTCTTCTTTAAATTTTTGTCAGACACAACCTAAGTCAAACTGAATATTATCAGAAGACAGAAAAAAGATGGCTTCAAATTTTCACAGCACTTCTATTAAAAGAGGCCTAACATTCCTGAGGAAACCCTGGTGGTGTAGTGGTTAAGTGCTATGACTGCCAGCCAAAAGGTCAGCAGTTCAA
The DNA here is from genome assembly GCF_024166365.1 of Elephas maximus indicus. NCBI lineage: Eukaryota > Metazoa > Chordata > Mammalia > Proboscidea > Elephantidae > Elephas > Elephas maximus. Next base: position 46,582,229 of record NC_064826.1, on the reverse strand, counting down.
GTCCACCAGGCACTCCTTGGAAATTCTATGGGGCAATTCTACCCTGACCTATAGGGTCGCTATTCGTTGGAATCTACTTGACAGCGATGGGTTTGGTTTTGTTGGTTTAACATTCCTGAAAGGGGCCCTGGTGGCACAATGGTTAAGCATTCGGGTGCTAACAGAAAGGCTGGTGGTTCAAATCCACCCAGGAGCTCTGTGGGAGAAAGACCTTGTGATCTGCTTTCATAAAGATTACAGCCTAGAAAACACTACAGGGTGGTTCCGCTCTATCACATTGGGTCACTATGAGTCGGAATCGACTTGCTAGCACACAACGACAAAAATATTCCTGAACCATAAACCTCAAAAAAATTCAGTAAGCCCTTATTACTTACCATGTATTAGTTATTCATTGAAGACCCTGGGTGGTGCAAATGGTTAATGAACTCAGCCGCTAACCAAAAGGTTGGAAGTTCGAGGCTACCCAGAGGTGTCTCAGAAGAAAGACCTGATGATCTACTACTAAAATTCAGCCATTGAAAACCCTATGGAGCATGATTCTACTCTGACACGCACAGGGATAGTCATGAGTCAGAGTGAACAGCAACTGGTGGAGTTATCTATTGCCGTGTAACAAATTGTCCCAAAACTTAGTGGCCCAAAATCATACATATTTATTATCTCACAGTTGCTGTGGATCAAGAATCAGGTATAGCTTAGCTGAGCCTTGTTTTAGGGACTTTCACAAGGCTGCAGTCAAGGCGTTGATCAGGGCTCAGGGCTCAGGCCTCAGGTCTGTGGTCTCATTTGAAGGCTGAACTGGGAAAGGATCCTCTTCCAAGCTCACGTGGTTGGTGGCAATATTCAGTTCCTTGAGGACTGTTAGGCTGAGAGCCTTAGTTTCTTGCTGGCAGTTGGCGAAAGGCTACCAATCAAATCCTTGCCATTTCAATTCTCCAACATGGCAGCTTACTTTATCAAAGCCAGCAAGAAAGATTCTGCTAGGAGGATGAAAGTCACAGCTTCTTATAACTTAATCATGGAAGTGACATCCACCACAATTGCCATACGGTGCAGTGGTTAAGCCCTTGGCTACTAACCTAAAGGTCTGAGGTTCAAACCCACCAGCTGCTCCAAGGGAGAAAGATGTGGCAGTCTGCTTCGTTAAAGATTTACAGCCTTGGAAACCTTATGGGGGCAGTTCTACTCTGTCCTATAGGGTCGCTATGAGTCAGAATCAATTCAACAGCAATGGATTTGTTTTTTTTTTTTAATAGGTTAGAAGCAAATCACTAAATTTAGCCCATACCCAAGGGGCTATCAATAAGTGAGGATGATTGGGTACCACTTTAGAAGCTGTCTCTCTCCCATATACCACTTATTTATTTACTCCACAGTGTTCAAGGCCTCCCTGGTGAACCTTCCATGATGTGTGTGTGTGTGGGTGGAGGGGAGGGGTGCACAGAAAATAGAAAAAGACCCAGTAAAATATACAATATGTCTGATAATGATAACTGCCATGGAGAAAAATAAAGCAGGCAACAGTATTATTGTTACTATTGTTACCCACTTGGAGGCAGAGATATGTCATTTTAAATATAGAGCTAGGAAGGTCTCAAGGCCTCCCCCCTATATCCCCCACACTCACCCTACCTGTCAAGCTTGATAGGGTATTCTGGGGCAGATGGAAAAGCAAAAATGAAGCAGAAAGGTAATATGGAGAGGCAGCAGATCATAGTGGTTAGAAGTATAAATTCTGGGGATAGCATGGCTGGGTTTAAATCCAGCTGTGTGGCCATGAGTAAGTTAACTAAACTCTCTATGTCTTACTTTCCTCATCTGTAAAATGAGGGATAATAATGGTTCTTAACTCATAGGATTCTTGTCACTTAATATTTGTTAGCACATCTAGAACAGTCCCTGCACATAGATACTAAGGTACCATGATCCCATGAAGAAGGAAAAGCAGATTTAACGGTATTAAAAGATAATTAAGGAACTGACAATGCCATTCCATTAAAGACCATGAATTTTGAGGTGCTTAAAGAAATAAGCCTAGTCTTTATGATTATAAATATACTATGGATTAAGAAATCATAAATATTGATTTCTTAATCATAAATATCAGAATTTTAATATTTAGAATAAATTATTAGAACTTAAATTATTCTGTACTAAAGGGACATTATGGATAAATGGACACTACCTTTCATAAATTTATTTTATTGTAGCCAGTTTAAAGAGCTTCTAGTTCTTCAGAAAGCCTTTGAGTCATGCTATTTCTCAGTATCAGTTAATCTGGGCATTTTATTGTTATTTATGGTTTTCCTTCTTAGGGACAGATTTACTTCTCTTCATGGGCTTTACTTGCTCTACTTAAAACTGAATAAAATATCTTCAGAACATTTTGCTAATGATTGTGAGAAAGGGATATATTATACTAAAATATAAACACACTTCACATTATCTAAAAGCATGATTTAAAGAAGCACAACAGTAAAAGATTTGTTGTTGTTAGCTACCATTGAGTGGGTGAACCTTGATTTCCCATTAACCTGTGTAAAATAACGTGGACTCCTCTTTCAGGGGTGTTTCCTATATTAGTAGTAGTAGTCGTACTACTATTGTTATTGCTACTCAGGAGTCTGCACCCAGGAAGAGTCAGGGTGTGATGGAGTATAAACTAAATCACAAGGATTCAGAGCGTAACTGGGTGACGTGGAAAGAGGGGCAGCAAGTGAGGACTACTCTTTCTTTGACTTTAGCACCCGGGGAAAAGAGAAATATGATAATCACATAGGGGTCATCAGGGTCAAGAACTTTTGTTTTTAGAGTGGAGATTTATTGTCATTAGCTGCTGTCAAGTTGATTTCGACTCAGCAACCCCACGTGACAGAGTAGAACTACCCCAGAAATATCCTAGGCTGTAGTCTTTATGGAAGCAGATAGCCAGGTCTTTCTCCTGCAGAGCTGAGTGGATTTGAACCGCCAACCTTTCAGTTAGCAGCTGAGCACTTAACCTTTTGCACCACCAGGTAACTGAGCTTAATTGTGGGCTGATAAAAGGAGTCTAAGGAGAGGGATGAAATGAAGATGCAACAAAATCTGTTCGCACAGAGTTGATTCTGACTCATACCAACGTTATAAGGATAGAACAGAACAGCCCCGTAGGGTTTCCAAGGCTATAATCTTTACAGAAGCAGATTGCCACATCTTTCTCCCGAGGAGCAGCTGGTGGGTTCCAACCACCAACCTTTTGGTTAGCAGCTGAGCGCTTAACCCCTTCATCACCAGGGGCTCTTTTAGATGCAACAAAGAGGCAATAATTGACAGACAAAACTCCTTTAGGACTGGTAAGGGAATGGAAGGGGGCACATATACAGCAGCTGGATTTATTTGTTTTGTTTTGGCTTTACAAAAAAAAAAAAAAGCTTTCCAGGTGATTCTAATGGGTAGCCAGGATTGAGCCCACCTCCTTGCCTGATGACTCAGAGTCAAAGAAGCTGCACTACTACCAGTCCTTCCCTTGACCGTTTGCTGCTATCTCTGTGAAGTTTCTGATCAGCTCAGAAAAGGGTGATATCCCCTCCTCTAAGCCTGACACAAGGAGCTCTGATGGAGTGGTGGTTAAGCACTCAGCTGCTAAATGAAAGGTCAAATCCGCCAGCCACTCCATAGGAGAAAGATGTGGCAGTACGCTTCCATAAAGATTACAGCTTTAGAAACCCTATATAGGGCAGTTCTGCTCCGTCCTATAGGGTCACTATGAGTCAGAATTGACTTACTGGTAATGGGTTTGGTTTTTTTTGTAGGGCTGACACACTTAGTTCACTGGGCTCTGATGGAATTAGCGAATCCAAAAATCAGCCAATGAAAATACTGCAGTCGCAATGGACCAATCTGCAACCAATAATGGGGATGGTGCAGGACTGCACAGCATTTAGTTCCCTTGTGCATGGGGTTACCATGAGTTGGGGATTAACTTAACAATAGCTAAGAATAACAACCTTACTCATGCTAAATGTGTTATTTGGCTTTAGTATCCCTTTCCCCTTTATCTTTAAGAGCTGACTCTTCAACCACATGGCTACAACAGTGTGGAGAAAATGATGAGGGGATAGCATGATAACCTAGATGTTATTATTTTTTCCAGAATTGAAGAAAGTTCCAAAAAACATCCCACCAGATATTGTTAAACTTGACTTATCATACAATAAAATCCACCAACTTCGACCCAAGGAGTTTGAAGATGTTCATGAGCTAAAGAAATTAAATCTCAGCAGCAATGGCATTGAGTTCATAGATCCTGGTAAGTTCCACTGAATAGGCCCTTACTGATGACAGGTATTCTCTGATTTTACTTATGGCACCAAATACAATAAATACAACTTAGTTTTTTAAATAAAAAACAAAGTAAATAATAAAAAAGCATGTATTTAAATTAAACATGAAGTTTTACCCCACAGGACTGTCAGTTTGTTGTACTGTGGTGGATTGTGTGTTGATCTGATTCTGGAAGCTATGCCACCAGTATTTCAAATACCAGCAGGGTCACTCATGGTGGACAGGTTTCAGCAGAGCTTCTAGACTAAGATAGACTTAGGAAGAAGGATCTGGTGGTCTACTTCTGAAAAAACTGGCCAATGAAAACCTTATGAATAGCAGCAGAACATTGTCTGATACAGTGCTGGAAGATGAGGCCCTCAGGTTGGAAGGCACTCAAAATATGACTGGGGAAGAACTGCCTTCTCAAAGTGGAGTTGACCTTAATGACATGGATGCAGTAGAGCTTTCATGACCTTCATTTGTTGATGTGGCACAACTAAAATGAGAAGAAACAGCTGCAAACATCCAGCAATAATCAGAAAGTGGAATGTACAAAGTATGAACTTAGGAAAATAGGAAGTAATCAAAAATGAAATGGAGTACATAAAGATCAACATCCTAGGCATTAGTGAGCTGAAATGGATTGTTATTGGCCATTCTGAATCAGATAATCATATGGTCTACTATGTCAGGAATGACAAATTGAAGAGAAATGGTATCAAATTCATTGTCAAAAAGTACTTTCAAGATCTATCCTGAAGTACAGTGCTGTAAGTGATACGATAATATTCATACTCCTACAAGAAAGACCAGTTAATACACTAGTACTCAAATTTACCCACCATTAATGCCAAAATGAGGACATTGAAGATTTTTACAAACTTTTGCAGTCTGAAATTGATCAAACATGCAATCAAGATGCATTGATAAATTACTGGTAATTGGAATGCAAAAGTTGGAAACAAAGAAGAAAGATCAGTAGTTGAAGACTATGGCCTTGGTGATAGAAACAATGCCAGAGATCGCATGATAGAATTTTGTAAGACTAATGACTTATTCATTGCAAATACTTTTCATCAGCATAAATGGCAACTATACACGTGAACCTCACCAGATGGAAAACACAGGAATCAAATCAACTACATCTGTGGAAAGAGACAATGGAAAAGCTCTATATCATCAGTCAGAACAAGGCCAGGAGCAGGCTGTGGAACAGACCAGCAATCGCTCATAAGCAAGTTGAAGTTGAAGAAAATTAAAACAAGTCCATGACAGGCAAAATACCGCCTTGAGTATATTCCACCTAAATTTGGACACCATCTCAAGAATAGATTTGACTCAATGAACACTAATGACTGCAGACCAGTTGTGGGGTGACATCAAGGACATCATACATGTAGAAAGCAAGAGGTCATTGAAAAGATAGGAAAGAAAGGAAAGGCCAGAATGGATGTCAGAAGAGACTCTGAAAGTTGCTCTTGGATGTAGATTTGCTAAAGTGAATGGAAGAAATGATGAAGTAAAAGAGCTGAACAGAAGATTTCAGAGGGTGGCTCAAGAAGATAAAGTATTATAATGAAAAGTGCAAAGACCTAGAGTTAGAAAACCAAAAGGGAAGAACAGGCTTGGTGTTTCTCAAGCTGAAAGAATTGAAGAAAAAATTCAAGCCTTGACTTGCAATTTTGAAGGATTCTGTGGGTTTATGGGCAAAATATTGAACAATGCAAGAAGCATCAAAAGAATATAGAAGGAATACACAGAGTCACTGTACCAAGAAGTATCGGTCAATGTTCAACCATTTCAGGAGGTAACATATGATCAAGAACTGATGGTATGAAAGAAGAAGTCCAAGCTGCACTGAAGGTATTGGTAAAAAACATGGCTCCAGGATATGACGGAATACCAATTGAGACATTTCAACAAATGGATGCAGCACTGGAGGTGCTCACTTGTCTATGCCAAAAAATTTGGGAAACCGTTTCCTGACCAATTGACTGGAAGACATTCATATTTGTACCCATTCCAAAGAAAGGCAATCCAAAAGAATGAAGAAATTATCAAACAATATCATTAATATCACACTCAAGTAAAATTTTGCTGAAGATATTTCAAAAAAGGTTGCTGCAGTACATCAACATGGAGCTGCCAGAAATTCAAGCCTGATTCAGAAGAGGACATGGAACAAGGGCTATCATTGCTGATGTCAGATAGATCTTGGCTGAGAGCAGAATACCAGAAAGATGTTTACCTATATTTTACTGACTATGCAAAGGCATTCGACTGTGTGGATCACAGCAAATTATGGATAACATTGTGAAGAATGGGAATTCCAGAACACTTAATTCTGTTCATGTGGAACCTGTACATAGACCAAGAGGCAGTTGTTCAAACAGAACAAGTGGATACTGAGTGGTTTAAAGTCAGGAAAGGTGTGCTTCGGGGTTGTATCCTTTCACCATTCTTATTCAATCTGTATGCTGAGCAAACAATCCGAGAAACTGGCCTATATGAAGAAGAATGGGGTATCAGGATTGGAGGAAGACTCATTAACAACCTACGATATGCAAATGACACAACCTTACTTTTTGAATGGGAAGAGGACTTGGAGCATGTACTAATGAAGATCAAAGACCACAGCCTTGAGTACGGATTACAGCTCAACCTAAAAAAAAAAAAAAATTTTTTTTCTTTTTTTATAAAAAAAAAATCTTCACAACTGGACCAGTAAGCAACATTATGATAAACAGAGAAAATATTGAAGTTGTCAAGGGTTTAATTTTACTTGGATCCAAAATCAATGCTCATGGAAGCAGTAGTCAAAAAATCAAAGAATGTATTGCATTGGGCAAGTCTGCTGCAAAAGTCTTCTTTTAAGTGTTGAAAAGCAAAGATGTTACTTTAAGAATTAACCTTAATCCTCATGTCTGACCCAAACCATGATATTTTCCATCAATTCATGCATGTGAAAGCTGGACTATGAATAAGGAAGACCAAAGAAGAATTGATGCCTTTGAATTATAGTGTTGGCAAAGAATATTGAATATACCATGGACTTCCAGATGAAGGAATAAGCCTGTCTTCAAAGAAGTACAGCCAGAGTGCTCCTTAGAACCAAGGATGGCTAGACTTTGTCTCAAGTACTTTGCATATGTTATTAGGAAGGATCAGTTCCTGGAGAAGGACATTATGCTTAGTAAAGTGAAGGGTGGACGAAAAAGAGGAAGACCCTCAATAAGATGGATTGACACAGTGGCTGCAACAATGGACTCCAACATAGCAACGATTGTGAGGATGACATAGGACCGGGCAGTGTTTCCTTCTGTTGTACACAGGGTTGCTACAAGTCAGAACTGACTTGACAGCACCTAACAACAACAACAAATGGAATCTAAATTAGAACCTTTTTGTCTCTCAGAGAAATATTTGCCAGGATGTTGTTTTATAAAGTATATAACCCCATATATTACAATTGGCCCAAATAGTTAAAGTGTTTTTTAGAATAGACGAAGAGAATAAAGATATGTGACTAGTGGTCAGTAATACTCTAAGAATTTAGTAATTTTTAGAGACAAATTCAGATTCATCATTTTCTTCATCATTCACCAGGCCCCAATTTGCTTAAAATAAGCTTGGTACAATTTAACAAGCTCATAAATTATGACAAAAAGTGCTCAAAGCAGAACCAGTCATGTCTTACTTAATCCCAGCTCAAGATCAAGCCTCTTTTCCATCTTCCAAGTCCCTTCTCCATTTGCCAATCTGAGCCCCTGGCAGAGACGAGCTTGGTAAATTAAGTAAAAACACTAGATTTGGAAAGCACTGAGAATTACTGTAATATTGATCTGATTTTTTAGTATATACAGCATTTGTGTTTTTCCAATGCTATTTCAATTTGAGAAATCCAGTCTATAAAAATGATTATTAATACTATTAATAATTCCATGTTAATGTCATAAATGTTTTAAATAACTCGTTTCTTCTGATTTTCTTATTGGCAATTTAATAACCATTAATATAACATTAGGCGCTCTGGTGGTGCAGCAGTTAAAGCGACTGGCTGCTAACCAAAATGTCAGATGTTCGAAACCGCTAGCGGCTCTGTAGGAGAAAGATGTGGCTGTCTTCTGTAGAGATTTTCAGCCTTGGAAACCCTATGGGGTTGCTATGAGTAGGAATCCACTCAAGGGCAGTGGGTTTGGTTAAATATAACATTAGGATTCTAACATTATAGAAGTGAAAATTGAGAATGAAAGTTCTGGAGCAACAAAGGTATATTTTAGTATTAATAACATCTTTTTAAAATATTAGGAAATCATGATTTTACAAATTTTCCCAGGGGACAATATGATACACGTATACGTTAGCCTGGACAGATAGTGTAAACTTGGGGGTATCTTTCAATTGTGAAGTCAGAAGCAATGTTTCCTTCACAGTAAAAAAGACTATACTACAGAGACACTCTTCTCCCAAATGAAATGACAATCATATTAGTATGCAGGTCCACCACTGGTAGACAACCTCCGCAAATCCGGGTCAGGATGAAGAATGTGGAGGTAGAGAGGGAGACCCTTTCTGTTCCCCCAGACCCAAAGAACTGCAGGAAATCTATGCTATGCCTCAGGTCCCAGACACTGTATTCCAAAACTGTAGTTTACTCTCAAAGTATTAGTACAAACAGGTTTTATGGCTACCTCTAAAAGAGACTAACATACTAGTTATCATATGGCCAAAGTTAAAATGAATTTATTACAGTAGTGAATAGTAGTGCAACAGTGTTTTCATTATAATAGAACTATAGTACATAAAGAAAACTATAGAAAAATGAGAGAAGACAATGCAGAGAGATTAAATAATAGAGTAAAATGGATTCGATTACTTCTCTATGAGTCGGGATTGACTTGACGGCACTGGGTTTACATTTTTGGGGTTTTTTTTGGTGATGTTTTCCATCATCGGCTATGGATTTTCCATAGTTGCTAAGATTCCTCCATGATTTTCTACCCTTGGGATCTTCTGAAGATGTTTTAATCTGGTACCAATTATGTTTTTCTTGCTGACACCCAATGTGTTCTCTGTTATCAGCTCATCCATTCCAACTCATAGTGACCCTGTAGGACAGAACTGCCCCACAAGGTTTCCAAGGTTGTAAATCTTTACAGAAGCAGACTGCCACATCTTTCTACCACAAAGCAGCCGGTGGGTTTGAGCTGCCGACCTTTCGGTTAACAGCTGAGCACTTAACCACTGTACCACCAGGGCTCCTCCTGTTTTCAGCAGCAGTACTTTTTTTAAATCTTTGTTCAGTTCAGTCCTAAAACCTGTTGCCCATGGCTGTCGTGTTGATTCTGATTAATAGCGACTGTATAGGGCAGAGTAGAACTGCCCCATGAGGTTTCCAAGGCTGTAATTTTTACGGAAGCAAACTGTCACATCTTTCTTCTGAGTAGCAGCTGGTGAGTTCGAATTGCCCACTTCCGGTTCACAGCTGAGCGCTTAGCCACTGCACCACTAGGGCTCCAGTTCTGTCCCAGGAAAGTATTTTATAGCATCAGCAAATATGCACTGAGCGCCTACCAAATGCCAAGCAATTTGCTCGGTGCCGTCTTCTGGAGCAAAAAACATCTCAGCACTTACATAAGGTAAAACGACCTAAAGGAGTTTTAAAATAAAAGACCTTCTACCTTTCAGGGCCTTTGAGATGAAACACTGCCAAAGTAGGCTTGCTTTAACAATTTATGTTGGTAGTTATACGAATGCAATGAGATTGCTAGTCTTTAAAAGGCACGGATAACAATCAAGTAACATGCCAGGCATTATTGCAGAAAGGGAAAGATGACACCAGATGAAAGCTAGCTTTCCCAAATGCTAGAATACATACGGTTTAAGTAACAACTATGACACGTTCAAAATAAAATTCAGGAATGTTTACACATGCTTCCAGTTTGAAGGGCTGACTTGTTTTAACTAAAGTTTGTGAGATCATTGACTAAGAGAGTTTTAGCAAATAGAAAAAAAAGTAACATATTCAGAACTATCACCACGAGGGCTGGCCTTTTGTCACTACCCCCCAGCTCTCAAGCCATTGTTTTGCACCAAAAAAAACTTCAAATACTGTTTTTAGTGAGAATTATCAGTTTTATCCAAGAAAAAATTATAAGAGAATTGTTAATGGTATTCATATGAGAACACATTTTCCAAACTCAACATAAGGGCACTGTATGCTCTAACCAGAGTATTTTTAAATAGTAATGAGAAAATTGTTTGAAATAGAAACCAAATATTTGAAATGAGGATTGACCCATAAATTCTGGAGTGTCTGGTTGGTCCACATCAATTGTAATGGGGATAATCTAAGCTTAGATTTCTCTGCTCTTGGAGGAGAAGGGGCTTTTTGTTTTGTTTTATGTGTGTGAATATTTGTTTTAATCATCCACCCTTTAGCAGAATTAAATACATATGGTTTCAAAGTTGATAGATACCACAGCTTGTTGAAACATGTCCAGGTATTTTCAAAACATTGGTATAATTGTTTTCAGACTCTATGGGAATATAATCTCCGACCCTACCCCCAAAATGAGAAATGCTGTTTTCTAGGCACTTTCAGAGTTTACTAATATCCCAGGGAGCTGTCAAATCTTCACCAGACACATTTTTCACTTTTCTTATGCACTTATGTCTTATATCTGAAATATTTTCCTAATTCTTGCAGCATTCTTCCAGTGAGTATAAAAAATGCAGATGAACCCAAAATACATTTTTTAAAAAAGCTAACTTAAAACTGATTTTTCAAATAGAATAACTGAATTCTAGTCAATCTAATGAAGGGAAAAGCTTTGTTTGAGTAGAAATATATTTCAGAGTTTTGCATTTAAGCGTATATACACCATATGGTTGCATTTTACTTACTCATTGGTTTAATAAATATTTTCTGTTTATAGCTGCTTTTTCAGGGCTCACACATTTAGAAGAGTTAGACTTATCAAACAACAGTTTGCAAAACTTTGATTACGGAGTATTAGAAGACTTGTATTTTTTGAAACTCTTGTGGCTCAGAGATAACCCCTGGAGATGTGACTACAACATCCACTACCTCTACTACTGGTTAAAGCACCATTACAACGTCCACTATAACGGCCTGGAGTGCAAAATGCCTGAAGAATACAAAGGCTGGTTTGTGGGAAAATATGTTCGGAGTTACTATGAAGAATGCCCCAAAGACAAGTTACCAGCATACCCTGAAACATTTGACCAGGATACCGAAGACGACGAGTGGGAAAAAATACATACGGATCACACAGCAAAGAAACAAAGTGTAAGAATCACTATTGTGGGATGACTTCAAAAATTGTTATAGTTTTAACTAGTTTTGTATTTGCTATGCTAGTGTCAGAAAATCTTGTTTACATTTTGATGACTGTGTTGCCTATTTATGCAAGGTCATCCAGCTAAAGGAGGGTTTCTTGAATTATTATTATTGTGACGATTATAGTAATCAAGGGAATAGTCTCATCCTGCTTGCCTGTCTGCTTGTGGAGCAGCCTCCGGTGACACACTGGTTACCTGCAGGAGTTGGGTCCTAATGATGACATTAGTATTTCATAATGTCCTGTATAAATGTTTTTACTGCGTTTTGAAAATAATAATAATAAAAAAAATTGGTTCATTTTTACATGCCTTTGGATGGCTGTTTGTACATACCTAAAGATGATCAAAATGAAGATAAAAACACTTAGTCATAATGAAATGTTATCCTCCCCCTTTATTTTTCCAGTAAGTCAATGTATGTATTGAATCTATTTCCATTTCGGCTTCCTGTGCATCCCAAAATGAGATCCCCAAAATTCTCAACCACTTTTAGCTGATCCTTGCAAAATACTGTCAGCTAGACCTGAAAAAGAATTTGTCTCAAGCAACAAGTGAAGAATATGAGAATTATACTGGTGCCCGGTCAGAAGATGGGACTCTGAGAAGCAGTTGTAGATGGTGTCAGTAAGAAGCCCTAAAGAAGTATCAATGCCAGTGACGTGGAAACAGCATTATGTTTTGAGCAAGGCTCGCACTCGGAAGCCACCTCTCAGTGGGAGAAGGGCCTGAGTCTCCCTGATAAGCTTAATATGTCAAGGAGCATAAAATAAAGGGTGAAGTTAGGATTCAGGGTCAGGATTTGGGATGAAGCAGAAACAAACAGGAAGCAATATCAGAGGCAACTAACTGAGGGAGTGGACGGCACCCAAGAGAATCCCATAATTTGCGTTTGCAGGTTAAATTCTCTCACCTGGAGAAACAGATCATCAAGAAAAAAAGGATATATTTGGAGACCTTAAATTATTGACCCCCACCAGTTTGCATTTAAATAGTCAATTATACTCTCTATAGAGAGACAAAGTAAAAAGATATATCTATTCCCAGGAGATACCATTTTTTCCTTTTCTTTTCACAGTGAGTTGGATACGTTTTTACTTCTCATATCAAGGTACTCCTACAATGCTTAGCAACTGCCCTTATTTGATACTTGCATAAATTCCCTAAGCATAGAAGATGGTACACCACAAATATTTTATTTCTAATTTTTACGAGATCTCTCTGAGGTAGGGGATGTTATCTGCCTTTTAAAGATGAAGAAGCCAAAGCTTAGTGTTTAGATAGCTTGGACAAAGCCATAGTTGCTAGGTGGTGACAGGTGGCAGGGCCAGGTTTCGAGTCAGCCTAAGCCTTTTCTGCCATCCAGGGCTGCAGAATGTTCTGAAAGTTACCCTTGGCTCATGGCTACCCGGCATCAGAACTTCCAGAACCAGATCCAAAAAGAGAAGCAGGTCCCAGGAAGATTAAGCCTTTCTTTCCAGGGACACTCATGAGAGATTTGGCAGGAATCTTAGGTTTAAGACATTTAAATCTGCGTAAGTCTGCACAGGGAACCAGGAGACAAAGGGGAAGAAAACAGGAAGGACTGCCAGAGCTAGTGGTTCAGGAAATGGCTGGTACTGTGAGGTTCTAACCACTCAGCAAGGAGCCCTGGTGGTGCAGTGGTTAAGCGCTTGGCTGCTAACCAAAAGGTCAGTGGCTTGAACCTACTGGCCACTCTGAGAGAGGGAAGATGTGGCAGTCTACTTCTGCAAAGATTTACAGACTTGGAAACCCTATGGGGCAGTTCTACTCTGTCTTAGAGGGTTGCTATGAGTCAGAATCAATGGCAACAACAACAGAGTTTAACCACTCAGTCCACTTTACCAGTGGTTTGGCCCCCTCCTTTGGGTCAGCAGTGGAGCCTTAGAGGTATTCATCCTGTATGACTCAAAAACATGACCGTCCCCACATTATTCACTATGAGGCTTCACAGGCAGATATTGAGTTTGAAGTGTTACCGGAGAGATGTAACAAATTCATTTACTACTGTTCATAAGCTCCTAGAGTGGAATATCAAGGACATGGGAAGCCAAGATTTGATGGTAGAGAAAGTTCGGTGGGACATCAGCAGGAGACCAGAAGCATGCAGTGGGGCATGAGGGCCCTGGAAAGACATGAGATTTTATCTTATTCATAGAAAGGGCCATATTACAATCTGGTTTACTTTTTAGAGGTTAGTTAGGGATTTTACTAGTTGATTTTTATATTCAGTATCACCTCCAACGATCTATTTGGAAATAAAGTTCTGAAACACAATTCAATAAAAATTGATCCAGACCATTGAAAATTCAGTCAGTTGGAGTTGCTAATATCTCTCAGGGCCAGAATTGAAGTATATTCTTTGAAAACGTAAGCTTTGCCCCTTCTGTGAATCAGAGTTCGTATTTTTTCAGGGAAGTATAATTGATAAATGACTGAATAAGCAATTAGGCAAATCTCTCTTCTACAAAGTTCTTGATAGTTACTTCAATAACTTGCCTTTGGATCTTCTTTCTGTTCAGTAGATGAAGTTGAGGAGATTAAAAAAAAATAAGTATGTATTATGGCAATTCTGAGATATATTTGAACATATATGTTCAATATCACTTGTTTGGAGAAGATTTTTAAGTTTCCTGCTGGTCCTAAGATTCTCTGATTTTTCTGAAGTAAACAAGATTTACTGCAAAATGAGACCTCCTGAGCCCTAAGCCTGAGTCAGCTCTGACCTAATGCCTGCTTATTTGGGAAAAATATTTAACCTGGAGTAGCTTAGCTTTTTCATCTCCTAACCCTTCCCTCCTCTGGAGCTTATGCTCTGGATAAATTCGTGTCTGTTTCTGAAAAATCAGAACCAGTCTTCTGCTGTGGCTAAGAGATGAGAGAGGAATTCACTCCAGTGAATCTACTTGTCTACCTTCTCTGGGCCCTGGAGGCTCCTTTCCACAGGAGGTGGGGGTGTTGGTGGATTAGGGGGTGGTGGGTATAATTTGCAACTAACAAATCAGAGTCCGTGCTAACATTACTCCTGATATAACTAGTAATGTTAAAATGAATGCAGTGACCTACCAAATTGCAATCACTGGCAAACTGTTTCATAAATCCTGTTCAGAAAAATTTCAGTATTCGGAATCATGGTAACATAACAATACAACCCTAGGGGTATTCAGAAGTCAAAGCTTCTTCTAATCTTGCCAATCATTGAGTGGGTGGAGAAAAATTGCAAAAGGCTGAGCAGGGCTTCTTGTCCCCAGGGTGTCTGTTTTACTCAGGCCAAACAATGCAACTACTGGCCTTGAAAATCGCCCTGTGTACTCTTGCCAAATGTTTGGTAAAGTGTTTTCGTATATACTCTGCACGCTTAGCTATCACAATATTATAAGAATCATTTCCCTTCCCTGCTCGCAACTGCCTTCTAAATATTTTAAGATAACATTTAAATTCTCTTCTAAAGTTTTTATAGACAACGAAGATCACAAGTACAACTGCTGTGGCCTTTCAGACAACGCAAAAGATCGGCCAATATTTATCTTCAATCTAACAATCAGCCAAACTTCTTGTCACAAATGTGTATGATTCTAGACACACCAATAGATGAACTGACCTTAGCTGGCAGGAAGAGAAACTGGAAAAGCCAAAAACATCTGTGACGTTGGCTTTTACCTTTGATACAACTAAGGTTGCTGGCATTAAAAAAAAGTAGTTTTATTAAACAAGTCTTTGACAAATTAAAAATAGTATATTACACAGACATTACACTTACTTCCTTCAAAAATAAAGGTCTACTCAGGCTTGCATGCCTAATTGTTTCCATGATAAAGAGATTTGTACTGAGAATTTCACTGCCAGATAAACATGAAATATTTTTTAAATAGACAACAAAACATCAAAAAGTTTAAAGCAAGAAAATATTTTTAGGCTACCTTAAACCTCAGATAACAATATAAACATATAAACTACTAAAACATATACAAAAAAAAATTTTTTTTATATAAACTACCTAATAATATATATATACACTAAACCAAAAAAAAAAAAAAAAAACCTGTTGCCATCAAGTCGATTCTGACTCACGGCAACCTTACAGGGCAGAGTAGAACTGCCCCATAGGATTTCCAAGGAGTGGCTGGTGGGTTTCAGCTGCCGACAACCTTTCGGGTGGCAGCCAACGTCTTATCCACTGTGCCACCAGGGCTCCATATATATATGATATATATCAGATATATCATCATTTTCTGAGGTAACGAACATATAGTCAATTTGCCGATCGAATAGTAGAGAATTTAACTTAGGCATTTTCATTATCTGACTTTATACTCTTTACAAGAGCCCTGGTGCTGCAGTGGTTAAGCACTGGGCTGATAACCAAAAGATTGGCTGTTTGAATTCACAAGCCGCTCTACAGGAGAAAGATTTGGCTGTCTGCTTCTGTAAAGATTTACAGCCTTGGAAACCCTATGGGGCAGTTCTACCTGCCCTATAGGGTCACTGTGAGTCAGAATTGACTTGATGGCAGTGGGTTTGGTTTTTGGTTTTCATACTCTCTACAAAAGTTACAGCCTCGTTTTCCCATTTCTTCTCCATTCCAAATTTTCCAGCAGGCTCTGTGGCTAAATTTCACGTGGAAGCAGGTTAAAAAAAAAAAAAATCTAGGGAAGGTTAATAGTATTTTATCCAGATTCCTCTCATTTTCCTTCTTATCTCTACCTCTTCTAATCCCCAGAATTCTATCCCATTCTTCCTGTTTTAAATTGTTAGGCACATTGCTGTTTAATGACCCTTTTCTCAGTTTCCATGAAAACAAAAAGTGGCTGTTACAGGCATCACCTAAACTTCACCTCCAAGGTAGGTTTGGACCTTGGCAGAATCATATACAAGACCAAACCCAAAGGATTTCAACAGCTATTTTCTGCTTCCTTGCCCCATGGGTTCCATAACAGAATCAGAGCTTCTGTTACAGGTTCCTATATCTCTAAATATAATAATAGTAATAATAACTCCAAGGTATCAGTAAGAGCTGACCATATTATAAGCTCTTTAAATGGTTTTAATTGACATTCACAAGGCCTAAGACTGTAACTGAAGTCTCCTTTTTACTTACACTTTTCTTTGGATTTGTTTAATGACAGCACAGGAAAGTGAAATAAATAGTTGTAATGGAATATACTTACTGACAGATTTCAAAGTTTTGGGTTTGAGAAGGCAACCACGAAAATTCAAACGCAGCACATTTAGACGCCACCTTTGTAAAGTAGACATTATATATTTATCAATAGCCATACTTTTCATTGTGGAAAAATCAATCTAGAAAGGATAAACAAAAAACATTAAGAAACAAAAAAGATCAGGTACTAATTAAAAATATTTTAAGGTAATGAGTACTAAAATCTCATCAGTTCCAACAGAAAGGAGTTTGAAATATTAAAGAGTGCTCTGTTTAGTACAGTATGCAAATTCCATAAGTAAAACAAAGAATATGTATATACATGTACATATATTCCTGATTGGAGTGGCTAATAGAAATATAGTATGTTATGACAAAAATGAGTAAGTGTAAAATGGCTTATTAACATATGAGATAATGTCCAGCCTCTCCTGTGAGTTGAGATATACAAATTAAAGTAACCATGAGATATTACATATCAAAAAGTTTGATTAGAAAGAACTGGGAAGAGTTTGGAGCAAAAAACATAACTTCATACATTTTTGTGATTATAAATCAATCTAACCTTTAATCTAACAAGTCTACTTCTAGGAATTTATCCTGCAGAAATAATTATACATGGGTACAGAAAGCTGAAGAACAAGATATTCTCTACAGCATTATAATACAAAAGATTAGATTCAACCTAAATGTCCTTCAGTAGGGGACTGATTAAATAAATTGAGAGAATTCCATACCATGGAACACCAAACAGAAGCTGAGTTCAGGGCAGAAAATACAACTAGTAAAAGAAACCTAAATTTATAAGATTCAAGTGCAATACTCTTTAGCTGACTGATTCAGTTCTAGGGCAAAGTTCACAATATCAAGATAACTTAGTGAACTCAAATCTTTTATGAAAATCATTCCTCAGTGCCAAGCTTTTTATAATAGTTAGATCTCAGAATTCAAGGTTATATTATTTTAAAGAAACCTTGAAAACAGATATTCTATGCTGTCAGAAAAGCAAATGACAAACCTGGTATATAGTATAATACTAAATATAGAAATATTTAGTAATTAAGACCACATACTTTGTAGTCAGCAAGGTCAAAGTTTGAATTCCACCCCAGCCACTTAGATTGGGCAATTGCTTAATGAAACCTTAGTTCTTTCATCTATAAAATGGAAAAATAATAGTGCCTAACTCACTGCTGCAGTGATAAATTGAGAAATGCAAGTAAAGTGCTTAGTGCAGTGCCAGAAATACAGACAGCACTCAATAAATATTAGCTACTAGTATTAGTTCAAAAAATATAATGAAGGAACATAGAACACAGAGTGAAGAAATAAAAGCCAGTTGAGACAAAGTGGGCATGGAATAGGACTAAACACGTGGTAGTACACAAAACCAGTTTGATAATCTTACTGCATTTGGTTGCACACAGACATACACACACACACACACATTTCCTATTATTAATTCCTAGCCTGGCATCTCTGTATTATTCTTCCCCTAGTACCAGTGTACTATTCCTGTAACCTGGAACGTGCCTGTGTTTCTCATTCCAAAGAGACATCAGAGAAGGGCCTCAACCAACAACATAAAACAAGCATCTATTGCCCCCCTCCAGCTTTTCTGTTTCTTGGATATTTTAATCTGAATAAAAGTGACATCAATCAATGTTGCAATGACAGCATTTTCCTTGTTGTCTAAAGTCCAGTCAATAGCTGACTTTACCACCCATCCTTACTTGCTAATGATTGGAGAGCTAATGATATCATGTACTTAGACGGACCAATGAATAGGTGGCCTGGAGCCCTTCATCAGAAACTCTAAAATATCCACAAAGAAACAAAGAAGAGTTGACAAAATCAGGGCTCTAGCTCCATAACTGACTCATCATTTTTACATCCCATCTGAGTGCCATCCCATTCTTGGCTGCATTGTTCTACTCTCACCCTGCGCATTAATGGCAAGAAGAGAAAGTGCTTTGAAAAGATGCTGGCAGTCACCCAAGCCTTCCATCTTAGCTCACCCATCTGAGCTCACAAATTAGGTATTCCTGTCTTAAGTTCATTTTTAGTTTAAGGCAGTGGTTCTCAAACTAACATGCATCCGAATCATCTGGAGGGATTGTTAAAACACAGCTTGCTGGATGCTACCCCCAGAATTGCTGATCCCTCAGGTCTCAGATTGGCCCTAAGGATTTCCATTTCCAAGTTACTGGGTGACGCTGATATTGCTGGTCCTGGGACCACACTTGGAGAACCACTGGTTTAAAGTAATAAATCTCTTACCTATGTGGCATATTTGGAGGTGTTACTTTTGCCTTCAAAAAACCTGTAAAGAAGGTGAAAATGAAACCATATGGTCTGGAAGAGAAAGAATATGTACAATATTAACATCGGGACAGGTCCTTCACAAGCCTCACCAGAGTTAGAAAAAGCCAGCATTTCTGCCCAGAACTTCACTGGGTAAAGACAGCAAATAGGAGCACGCAGCTGTGAATAACAAAGCCAGAATAGAAAGGCTCCTTATGTTCATGCTATGTTGCCTCTCACCTTCAATTATTCTGCCTTTATTTGTGAAGGTTCAAATGTGACACAATTATAAATGAACAGTTTTAGCATCAAAAAATAGCTTTGTTCAGAAGAAAATGAGAAATTGGATGTTCACAAACAGACTTTTAGCTGCAAATATCACCAATACTATGGTATCAATGTTGTTGTTCTCAGGTGCTGTCGAGTCACTTCCAACTCATAGCGACCCTATGCACAACAGAACGAAACACTGCCCGGTCCTGCGCCATCCTTACAGTCGTTACGCTTAAGCTCATTGTTGCAGCCACTGTGTCAATCCATCTCGTTGAGGATTTTCCTCTTTTCCACTGACCCTGCTTTGCCAAGCACGATGTCCTTCTCCAGGGACTGATCCCTCCCAACAACATGTCCAAAGTATGTAAATGCAGTCTCACCATCCTTGCTTCTAAGGAGCATTCTCGTTGTACTTCTTCCAAGAGAGATTTGTTCGTTCTTTTGGCAGTCCGTGGTATATTCAATATTCTTCGCCAACACCACAATTCAAAGGCATCAATTCTTCTTAGGTCTTCCTTATTCCTTGTCCCGCTTTCACGTGCATATGATGCAATTGAAAACACCATGGCTTGGGTCAGGCACACCTTAGTCTTCAAGGTGACATCTTTGCTTTTCAACACTTTGAAGAGGTCCTTTGCAGCAGATTTACCCAATGCAATGTGTCATTTGATTTCTTGACTGCTGCTTCCATGGCTGATGATTGTGGATCCAAGTAAAATGAAATCCTTGACAACTTCAGTCTTTTCTCCGTTTATCATGATGTTGCTCACTGGTCCAGTTACGAGGATTTTTCTTTATGTTGAGGTGTAATCCATACTGAAGGCTGTGGTCTTTGATCTTCATCAGTGCTTCAAGTCCTTTTCACTTTTAGCAAGCAAGGTTGTGTCATCTGCATAATGCAGATTGTTAATGAGTCTTCCTCCAATCCTGATGCCTCATTCTTCTTTATGTAGTCCAGTTTCTTGGATTATTTGCTCAGCATACAGATTGAATAGGTATGGTGAAAGAATACAACCCTGGCGCACACCTTTTCTGACTTCAAACCAATCAGTAATCCCTTGTTCTGTCTGAACAACTGCCTCTTGATCTATGTAAGGGTTCCTCATGAGCACAATTAAGTGTTCTGGAATTCCCATTCTTCTCAATGTTATCCATAATTTGTTAGGAGCCACACAGTCAAATGTCTTTGCGTAGTCAATAAAACACAGGTAAACATCCTTCTGGTATTCTCTGCTTTCAGCCAGGATCCATCTGACATCAGCAATGATATCCCTGGTTCCACGTCCTCTTCTGAAACCTGCCTAAATTTCTGGCAGTTTCCTGTTGATATACTGCTACAGCTGCTTTTAATGATCTTCAGCAAAATTTTGCTTGCGTGTGATATTAGTGATATTGTTCTATAATTTCTGCATTCAGTTGGGTCACCTTTCTTGGGAATAGGCATAAATATGCATCTCTTCCAGTCAGTCAGCCAGGAAGCTGCCTTCCATATTTCTTGGCATAGACCAGTGAGCACCTCCAGTGCTACATCTGTTTGTTGAAACATCTCAGTTGATATTCCAACAATTCCTGGAGCCTTGTTTTTTGCCAATGCCTTCAGAGCAGCTTGGACCTCTTCCTTTAGTACCATCGGTTCCTGATCATATGCTACCTCTCAAAATGGTTGAACATTGACTAATTCTTTTCGGTATAATGACTCTGTGTATTCCTTCCATCTTCTTTTAATGCTTCCTGCATCATTTAATATTTTCCCCCACAGAATCCTTCACTATTGCAACTCGAGGCTTGAATTTTTTCTTCAGTTCTTTCAGCTATGCTGGGGATGACAACCTGAAGAGGAATGTTGTTGCATTCATTGTCAAAAAGAACATTTAAAGATCTATCCTGAAGTCAACGCTGTCAGTGATAGGATAATATCCATATGTCTACAAGGATGACCAGTTAATACAACTATTATTCAAATTTATGCACCAACCACTAAGGCCAAAGGTGAAGAAATTGAAGTTTTTTATCAGCTGCTGCAATCTGAAATTGATCGAACATGCAATAAGATGCACTGATAATTACTGGTGATTGCAATGTGAAAGCTGGAAACAAAGAAGGATCGATAGTTGGAAAATATGCCCTTGGTGATGGAAACAATGCCGGAGATTGAATGATAGAATTTTGTAGACCAATGACTTCTTCATTGCAAATACCTTCTTTCACCAACCGACTATACACATGGACCTCACCAGATAGAACACACAGGAATCAAATTGACTACATCCGGGGAAAGAAACGATGGAAAAACTCAATATCATCAGTCAGAACAAGGCCAGGGGCCGACTGTGGAACAGACCATCAATTGCTCGTATTCAAGTTCAAGCTGAAACTGAAGAAAATCAGAGCAAGTCCATGAGAACTAAAATATGACCTTGAACATACTCCACCTGAATTTAGAGACCATCTCAAGAATGGTATTAATGTTATCATATATGACCCAGCCCTGGTCACTCAGAGTGCACAAAAATCTCTGTGCTCTTCAATTTTGCACACCATCCTCATCACCCAGGTACACTAAGGTCACGTCCTTCCTTTTGTCTGGAACTATCCCTTTCAAATTATGAACTATGAAAAGGCCATTACAAACCATGCATGCTAAACTGTCTTTCTCATAGCCAAGGGCAAAATATATAGTCTGTGCTCATAAAAACGAAGAAGACATTTAATAATGAACCCAGGATGGGGTACAAACCACTCAATATGATGAGGTTTTATGTTTCAATCCAAAAGATAACATTAAATTTATTCCTACCATTTAAATTAGAAAATACAAGTAATGTATTTCTTAGGGTAACTATTGTCTCTTTAAACCCTTCCTTCAGGCTTATGCCTGGCCAAAGAAAGCAGCTGTAGTTGGTGGCCACATACAGGGGAACAAGGAAAAAGGTAATCCCACTACAGTTGTCTCTATTGCAGCCCATTCTCCTTTAATAACTAAGATAAGAAAATTGCTTCAAAAAGCACATACTTACAGCATTCCATAATGAGCTCATTTGTGTCATCAACAGCCAGGAGCGACTAACTTGACTACATACTAACATATCTCTTATAGTGAGGTAGAAGAAAATCTAAACACAAAGAAAAGAAATACAGAATTTTGAAAAATACATGAACTTTGTTGTAACTCTTCCTATTACCATTTTTGTGTTAATAATGTAATACCTATACATTGGGGTAAAAAAAAATAGCAGGGGTTTAAGTGCTGGACTTTTTATCTGAAGATACGAATTTTACCTGAAATACTGAAATTTATCTGCTGAAGACTTTGATATAATGTAACCCTTTCAGTTTAAATATAATTCCAAGCTTTCATACATAAAAAAATGATATTATCATGCACAACTATATCATAGTGGTATTTGAAATAATAAGAAAAAAGGAAAGAGCTTTGAAAAACTATACTAAATATATTAAAACTTTAAGATTCTGGGTAAATAGCAATGGTAGCTGAAGCAACTTTAGAAAATAAGGTGTCTTCCTTGGCTGTTAATTTAAGGTGTACCCTTCCATAACTACCCACACATCTGTCACTTTGTCGTACTGTGAGAGCTTGCATGTTGCTGTGATACTGGAAGGTTTGCCACTGGTATTTCAAATACCAACAGGGTCACACATGGTAGACAGGTTTCAGTGGAGCTTCCAGACGAAGATAGACTAGGAAGAAGAACTTGGCAGTCTACTTGTGAAGATTTGGCCGGTGAAAATCTTATGAATAGCAGCAGAACACTGGCTGATATAGTGCCAGAAGATGAGTCTCTCAGATTGGAAGTCACTCAAAATACAACTGGGAAAGAGCTGCCTCCTCAAAGTACAGTTTATTTTAATGATGTGGATGGAGTAAAACTTTCAGGACCTTCATTTGCTGATGTGGCATGACTCAAAATGAGAAGGAACAGCTGCAAAACATCCATTAATTATCAGAATGTGAAATGTACAAAGTATGAATCGAGGAAAATTGGAAGTCATCAAAAATGAAATGGAGCTGGGGGCCAAGATGGCTGACTAGGTAGACGCTACCTCGGATCCCTCTTGCAACAAAGACTCGGAAAAACAAGTGAATCGATCACATACATGACAATCTACGAACCCTGAACAACAAACACAGATTTAAAGAGTTGACCTGAGTGACAGAGACCCAGAACGAACAACTACGGGGAAGCAGCGACTGTTTTCAGAGCCTGGAGCCAGCGTCCCAGTCAGGTAACCTTGGCGCCGGGCTTTGGACTGGGCACAGGGGAGCTGAGCACGACATCTGTGATGGTGCAAACACGGGGCGCAGCCCTACCCCCTGGAACTGACCCCGGGAGGGGGCCCAGCTGGTCCGCATGAGCGGTACGGTGACATGGCTGGCGGGAGGAGAAGTCCCCGGGAGGCAGCGACTGGTTTTGGAGCCGGGAGTGCAGTGTCCCAGGCGGGGAACCTTGGCGCCGGGCTTTGGATTGGGCGCAGCGAAGCTGAGCACCACATCCTGTGATGGTGCAAACACGGGCGCAGCCCCAGCCCCCTGAACTGACCTGGGGGGGGCCCAGCCGGTCCGCACGGGCAGCTCGGCCATGAGGCTGGCAGGAGGAGAAGTCAAGGGGAGGCAGCGACTGTTTTTGGAGCCGGGAGTGCAGCGTCCCAGCCGGGGAACCTTGACGTTGGGCTTTGGACTGGCAGTGGAGGAACTGACAGCGGCCTCTGAGACAGCGCAAGCACGGGATGCGGGCCTGACCCTTGGGAGCAATCTCTACCCAGCCAGCGCACACAGGCGACGCGCCCCTTGGGAATCTCAGATAAAACATTCATCCCAAGCAAGATAAGTAACTTGTCTATATTCCAGGGTGCTACTCTCTACTGTTTTTCTGAACCCTCCTCTCCCCTTCCCAGGCGGCTTCATTAACATTGGAATTTTCTGAGCCAGAGGAAGAACTGCTCTGTGGTTTTTCTTTTCCTGTTTTCTTTTTTTGGTCTTTTCCTAACCCATTCTTCTGGCCTGAGAGAAACAACCACAAAAAACCCAGGGACCAAAAATCCTTCCCTAATTGGACTAAAAACAGAAAACCAGCTCTAGCTAAGCATATGTGATCCACAGTCTTGGGCTTTCATCCCTACAGGGAACAAGGTGGCTATTATAATGCAAAGGCATTTCTGATAGGGATCTGACTGCATTAGCTTTAGTGGTTTTACTGGAAAGACAAGTTTCCTAGGTCTGATATCCCTGCTTATTCAACAGAGCCTTCACTGACCCACAACAGGGAACTGAGGGCTGAAGCTCCCCCTAGACCACCTAGCCTCCTGCCTTAGGGGTCTAAGGAGGGTGACACCTACCCATCTGTAGAGGTACTTGCATTGGGGGCCTAAGGTACAGCTGCAGAGCCCACCCACCAAGGTGCTTTAGGAATAGAGACACACCTACCTCACTGACACTTGGGGGAAGCCTGTCAGCATCCTGCCTCCCCTGGAGTGTGAACCCCAGCTGCTACTAGAATCTGGTGCACACAACTATCACCACTACTTCTCAAGGTGGATAGGTGTCAGAGTGCATCACACACTTGATGACCCAAAATCAGATTCTGCTCAAGAATAGTGAATGGACTCAGGCATATATATCTCGTAACAGCCCAAAACAGCTGGTAATAGGTCATAAGTAAGTCAAGGGCTACAACAATCAAGACAGCACAATCTAGTAGCCCATCCACGTATACTGAAAGAAAACAAAACAAGATAAAACTCAGTGATCAAATATAGAATAAATCACTACAATATCTTACTGATGGCTTGGAGACAGCAGTCGATATAAAACCACGTAAAGAAGCAGACCATGGCTACTTCTACAACCCCCCAAACAAAAGAATCAAAATCTTTCCCAAATGAAGATACTGTCCTGGAATTATCAGATACAGAATATAAAAAACTAATTTACAGAATGCTTCAAGACATCAGGGATGACCTCAGAAATGAAATAAGGCAATCTGCAGAAAAAAGCCAAGGAACACACTGATAAAACAGTTGAAGAACTCAAAAACATTATTCAAGAACATAGTGGAAAAATTAAGAAGTTGCAAGAATCCATAGAGAGACAGCATTCAGAAATCCAAAAGATTAACAATAAAATTACAGAATTAGACAATGCAATAGGAAGTCAGAGGAGCAGACTCAAGCAATTAGAATGCAGAGTGGGAAATCTGGAGGACCAGGGAATTAACACCAACATAGCTGAAAAAAAACCAGATAAAAGAATTTAAAAAAATGAAGAAACCCTAAGAATCATGTTGGACTCTATCAAGAAGGATAACTTGCGTGTGATTGGAATCCCAGAACAGGGAGGGAGGACAGAAAACACAGAGAGAAGAGTTGATGATCTGCTAACAGAAAACTTCCCTGACATCATGAAAGACAAAAGGATATCGATCCAAGATGCTCATCGAACCCCATTTAAGGTTGATCCAAAAAGAAAAACACCAAGACATATTATCATCAAACTTGCCAAAACCAAAGATAAAGAGAAAATTTTAAAAGCAGCCAGGGAGAAAAGAAAGGTCTCCTTCAAGGGAGAATCAATAAGTTCAGACTACTAAGCAGAAACTATGCAGGCAAGAAGGCAATGGGATGATGTATACAGAGCACTGAAGGAGAAAAACTGCCAGCCAAGGATCATATATCCAGCAAAACTCTCCCTGAAATATGAAGGTGAAATTAAGATATTTACAGATAAACAGAAGCTTAGAGAATTTGCAAAAACCAAACCAAAGCTACAAGAAATACTAAAGGAAATTGTTTGGTCAGAAAACCAATAATATCAGATACCACCACAACATAAGGTCACAGAACAGAACATCCTGATACCAACTCAAATAGGGAAATCACAAAAACAAATTAAGATTAATTAAAAAAAAAAAAGCTCAAAACAGGGAATCATTGAAGTCAATATGTAAAACATCACAATAATCAAAAAGAGGGACTAAATACAGGTGGCATAGAACTGCCATATGGAGAGGGATACAAGGCGATATAGGACAATACAAGTTAGGTTTTTACTTAGAAAAATAGGGGTAAATATTAAGGTAACCACGAAGAGGTGTAACAACTCCATAACTCAAAATAAAAACCAAGAAAAACGTTAACGACTCAGCAAACAAAGTGAAATACTATGAAAATGAGGAACACACAATTTACAAAGAAAAACATCTCAGCACAAAAAAGTAAGTGGAAAAATGAAATTCAACAACACACATAAAAAGGCATCAAAATGACAACA
Organism: Elephas maximus indicus; assembly: GCF_024166365.1. NCBI lineage: Eukaryota > Metazoa > Chordata > Mammalia > Proboscidea > Elephantidae > Elephas > Elephas maximus. The sequence goes on along the minus strand of NC_064826.1, from coordinate 46,555,515 downwards.
CTAAACACATACTTATCTATAATTACGCTGAATGTAAATGGACTAAAACGCACCAATACAGAGACAGAGAGTCTCAGACTGGATAAAGAAACACGATCCGTCTATATGCTGCCTACAAGAGACACACCTTAGACTTAGAGACACAAACAAACTAAAACTCAAAGGATGGAAAAAAATATATCAAGCAAACAATAAGCAAAAAAGAAGAGGACTAGCAATATTAATTTCTGACAAAACAGACTTTAAACTTAAATCCACCACAAAAGATAAAGAAGGACACTATATAATGATAAAAGGGACAATTGATCAGGAAGATATAACCATATTAAATATTTATGCACCCAATGACAGGGCTCCAAGATACATAAATCAAATTTTAACAGAACTGAAAAGTGAGATAGATACCTCCACAATTATAGTAGGAGACTTCAACACACCACTTTCGGAGAAGGACAGGACATCCAGTAAGAAGCTCAACAGAGACACGGAAGACCTAATTACAACAATCAACCAACTTGACCTCATTGACTTATGCAGAACTCTTCACCCAACTGCTGCAAAGTATACTTTTTTTTTCTAGCGCACATGGAACATTCTCTAGAATAGACCACATATTAGGTCATAAAACAAACCTTTGCAGAATCCAAAACATCGAAATATCACAAAGCATCTTCTCAGACCACAAGGCAATAAAAGTGGAAATCAATAACAGAAAAAGTAGGGAAAAGAAATCAAATACTTGGAAACTGAATAATACCCTGCTGAAAAAAGACTGGGTTATAGAAGACTTTAAGGAGGGAATAAGGAAATTCATAGAATGCAATGACAATGAAAATACTTCCTATCAAAACCTCTGGGAAACAGCAAAAGCAGTGCTCAGCGGTCAATTTATATCGATAAATGCACACATACAAAAAGAAGAAAGAGCCAAAATCAGAGAACTGTCCCTACAACTTGAACAAACAGAAAGTGAGCAACAAAAGAATCCATCAGGCACCCAGAAGAAAACAAATAATAAAAATTAGAGCTGAACTAAACGAATTAGAGAACAGAAAAACAATTGAAAGAATCAACAAAGCCAAAAGCTGGTTCTTTGAAAAAATTAACAAAATTGATAACCCATTGGCTAGACTGACTAAAGAGATACAGGAAAGGAAACAAATAACCCGAATAAGAAATGAGATGGGCCATATCACAACAGACCCAACTGAAATTAAAAGAATCCTATCAGATTATTACGAAAAATTGTACTCTAAAAAATTTGAAAACCTGGAAGAAATGGATGAATTCCTGGAAAAACACTACCTACCTAAACTAACACAATCAGAAGTAGAACAACTAAATAGACCCATAACAAAAAAAGAGATTGAAATGGTAATCAAAAAACTCCCAACAAAAAAAAAAGCCCTGGCCCGGATGGCTTTACTGCAGAGTTCTACCAAAATTTCAGAGAAGAGTTAACACCACTACTACTAAAGGTATTTCAAAGCATAGAAAATGATGGAATACTACCCAACTCATTCTATGAAGCCACTATTTCCCTGATACCAAAACCAGGTAAAGACATCACAAAAAAAGAAAACTACACACCTATATCCCTCATGAACATAGATGCAAAAATCCTGAACAAAATTCTAGCCAATAGAATTCAACAACATATCAAAAAAATAATCCATAATGGCCAAGTGGGTTTTATACCAGGTATGCAAGGCTGGTTTAATATTAGAAAAACCATTAATGTAATCCACCATATAAATAAAACAAAAGACAAAAACCACATGATCTTATCAATTGATGCAGAAAAGGCATTTGACAAAGTCCAACACCCATTTATGATAAAAACTCTCACCAAAATAGGAATTGAAGGAAAATTCCTCAAAGCCAACAGCCAACATCACTCTAAATGGAGAGAGCCTGAAAGCATTTCCCTTGAGAACTGGAACCAGACAAGGACGCCCTTTATCACTGCTCTTATTCAACATTGTGCTAGAGGTCCTAGCCAGAGCAATTAGGCTAGACAAAGAAATAAAGGGCATCCGGATCGGCAAGGAGGAAGTAAAATTATCTCTATTTGCAGATGACATGATTTTATACGCAGAAAACCCTAAGGAATCCTCCAGAAAACTACTGAAACTAATAGAAGAGTTTGGCAGAGTCTCAGGTTATAAGATAAACATATAAAAATCACTTGGATTCCTCTACATCAACAAAAAGAACATCGAAGAGGAAATCACCAAATCAATACCATTCACAGTAGCCCCCAAGAAGATAAAACACTTAGGAATAAATCTTACCAAAGATGTAAAAGACCTACACAAAGAAAACTACAAAGTACTACTACAAGAAACTAAAAAGGACCTACTTAAGTGGAAAAACATATCTTGTTCATGGATACGAAGACTTAATATAGTAAAAATGTCTATACTACCAAAAGCCATCTATACATACAATGCACTTCCGATCCAAATTCCAATGTCATTTTTTAAGGTGATAGAGAAACAAATCACCAACTTCATATGGAAGGGAAAGAAGCCTCGGATAAGCAAAGCATTACTGAAAAAGAAGAAGAAAGTGGGAGGCCTCACTCTACCTGATTTCAGAACCTATTACACAGCCACAGTAGTCAAAACAGCCTGGTACTGGTACAACAACAGGCACATAGACTAATGGAACAGAATTGAGAACCCAGAAATAAATCCATCCACATATGAGCAGCTGATATTTGACAAAGGCCCAGTATCAGTTAATTGGGGAAAAGATAGTCTTTTCAACAAATGGTGCTGGCATAACTGGATATCCATTTGCAAAAAAATGAAACAGGACCCATACCTCACACCATACACAAAAACTATCTCCAAGTGGATCAAAGACCTAAACATAAAGACTAAAACGATAAAGATCATGGAAGAAAAAATAGGGACAACATTAGGAGCCCTAATACAAGCCATAAACAGAATACAAAACATTACCAAAAATGACGAAGAGAAACCAGATAACTGGGAGCTCCTAAAAATCAAACACCTATGCTCACCTAAAGACTTCACCAAAAGAGTAAAAAGACCACTACACACTGGGAAAGAATTTTCAGCTATGACATCTCCGATCAAGTGCCTGATCTCTAAAATCTATATGATTCTGTCAAAACTCAACCACAAAAAGACAAACAACCCAATCAAGAAGTGGGCAAAGGATATGAACACACACTTCACTAAAGAAGATATTCGGGCAGCTAACAGATACATGAGAAAATGCTCTCAATCATTAGCCATTAGAGAAATGCAAATTAAAACTACGATGAGATTCCATCTCACTCCAACAAGGCTGGCATTAATCCAAAAAACACAAAATAATAATTGTTGGAGAGGCTATGGAGAGATTTGAACTCTTATACACTGCTGGTGGGAATGTCAAATGGTACACCCACTTTGGAAATCTATCTGGCGATATCTTAAAAAGTTAGAAATAGAACTACCATACAACCCACTCCTCGGAATATACCCTAGAGAAATAAGAGCCTTCACACAAACAGATATATGCACACCCATGTTTATTGAAGCTCTGTTTACAATAGCAAAAAGCTGGAAGCAACCAAGGTGTCCATCAACGGATGAATGGATAAATAAATTGTGGTATATTCACACAATGGAATACTACACATCGATAAAGAACAGTGAAGAATCTGTGAAACATTTCATAACATGAAGTAACCTGGAAGGCATTATGCTGAGCGAAATCAGTCAGAGGCAAAAGGACAAATATTGTATAAGACCACTATTACAAGATCTTGAGAAATAGTATAAACTGAGAAGAACACATACTTTTGTGGTTACAAAGGGGGGAGGGAGGGAGGGTGGGAGAGGGTTTTTTACTGATTAATTGGTAGATAAGAACTGCTTTAGGTGAAGGGAAGGACAATACTCAATACATGGAAGGTCAGCTCAACTGGACTGGACCAAAAGCAAAGAAGTTTCCAGGATAAAATGAATGCTTCAAAGGTCAGCGGAGCAAGGGTGGGGGTTTGGGGACCATGGTTTAAGGGGACTTCTAAGTCAATTGGCAAAATAATTCTATTTTGAAAACATTCTGCATCCCACTTTGAAATGTGGCGTCTGGGGTCTTAAATGCTAACAAGCAGCCATCTAAGATGCATCAATTGGTCTCAACCCACCTGGAGCAAAGGAGAATGAAGAACACCAAGGTCACACGACAACTATGAGCCCAAGAGACAGAAAGGGCCACATGAACCAGAGACTTACATCATCCTGAGACCAGAGGAACTAGTTGGTGCCCGGCCACAACCGATGACTGCCCTGACAGAGAGCACAACAGAGAACCCCTGAGGGAGCAGGAGATCAGTGGGATGCAGACCCCAAATTCTCACAAAAAGATCATACTTAATGGTCTGACTGAGACTAGAGGAATCCTGGCGGTCATGGTCCCCAAACCTTCTGTTGGCACAGGACAGGAACCATTCCTGAAGACAACTCATCAGACATGGAAGGGACTGGACAGTGGGTAGGAGAGAGATGCTGATGAAGAGTCAGCTATTTGTATCAGGTGGACAGTTGAGATTGTGTTGGCATCTCCTATCTGGAGGGGGGATGGGAGGATAGAGAGAGTTGGAAGCTGGCCAAATTGTCACGAAAGGAGAGACTGGAAGGGCTGACTCATTAGGGGGAGAGCAAGTGGGAGTACGGAGTAAGATGTATATAAACTTATATGTGACAGTCTGACTTGATTTGTAAACGTTCACTTGAAGCTCAATAAAAGTTAAAAAAAAAAAATGAAATGGAATTTGTAAACATTGATATCCTAGGCATTAGTAAGCTGAAATGGACTGGTATTGGCTGTTTTGAATCAGACAATCATGTTGTCTATTATGCCGGGAATGACAAATTGAAGAGGAATGGTGTCACGTTCATCATCAAAAAGAACATTTCAAGATCTATCCGGGATACAATGCTGTCAGTGATAGGATAATATCATATTCCTACAAGGAAGACCAGTTAATATGACTAGTATTCAAATTTATACACCAACCACTAATGCTAAAGATGAGGAAATCAAAGATTTTTACCAAATTGATCAAACATGCAATCAAGTTGCATTGATGATTACTGGTGACTGGAATGCGAAAGTTGGAAACGACAAGGATTGGTAGTTGGAAAACATAGCCTTGGTGATAGAAACATTGCCAGAAATTTCATAATAGAATTTTGTAAGACCAATGACTTATTCATTGCAAATACTTTTTCAACAACATAATTGGTGACTATACACATGGACTTTACTGGATGGAACACAGGAAGCAATCACTTGTCTATGCCAAGAAATTTGGAAGACAGCCATCTGGCCAGCCAACTAGAAGAGATCCATATTTGTGCCCATTGCAAAAAAAAGTGATCCAAAAGAATGTGGAAATTATTGAATACTATCATTAATATGACATGCAACTAAAATCTTCCTGAAGATCATTCAAAAGCAGTTGTAGCAGGACATCGAAAGGGAACTGCCAGATATTTAAGCCTGATACAGAAGAGGATGTGGGACCAGGGATATCATTGCTAATGTTAGATGGATCCTGGCTGAAAGCACAGAATACCAGAAAGATGTTTACCTGTGTTTTATTGACTATGCAAAGGTATTCTACTGTGTGGATCAAAACAAATTATGGATAACATTGCAGAGAATGCGAATTCTGGAAAGCTTAATTGTGCCCATGCAGAATCTGTACATAGGCCAAGAGGCAGACATTCAAACAGAGCAAGGAGATAGCACATGGTTTAAAATCAAGAATGGTGAGCATCAGGGTTGTATCCTTTGACCATACTTATTCGATCTGTACGCTGAGCAAATAATCCATGAAGCTGGACTATATGAAGAATAACTCGGTATCGGGATTGGAGGAAGACTTATTAACAACCTGCTGTGTGTAGATGACACAACCTTGCTTGCTGAAAGTGAAGAGGACTTGAAGAACTTACTGACGAAGATCAAAGACTACAGTCTTCAATATGGATTACACCTCAACATAAAGAAAGCAAAAATCATCACAGCTGGACCAATAAACAACATCATGATAAATGAAGAAAAAACTGATGCTGTCAAGTATTTCATTTTACTGGGATTCACAATCAATGCCCACGGAAGCAGCAGTCAAGAAATCAAGTGATGTATTGGGCAAATCTGCTGCAAAAGACCTCTTTAAAGTGTTAAAAAGCAAAAATGTCACCTTGAGGACTATGGTGTACCGGACCCAAGCCATGGTATTTTCAATTGCCTCATATGCATGTGAAAGCTGAACAATGAATATACAAGACCGAAGAAGAATTGCTGCATTTTAATTACGGTGTTGATAAAGAATATTGACTGTACCATGGACTGCCAGAAGAACAAACAAATCTGTCTTATAAAAAGCACAGCCAAAATGCTCCTTAGAAGTGAGGATGGCGAGACTCGTCTCATGTACTTTGGACATGTTATCAGAAGGGACCAGTTCCTAGAAAAGGACATCATGCTTGGTAAAGTAGAGGATCAGCAAAAAAGAGGAAGACTCTAAACAAGATGGACTAATGCATGGCTGCCAAAACATAGAAACCATTGTGAAGATGGTGCAGGACCAGGCAGCATTTCATTCCGTTGTACAAGTGTAGCTACGAGTCGGAATCGACTCAACAGCACCTAAGAACAGAGGCTGCCAGCATTTCTTGCCCCATTTGATCCAGGATTGAATTGCTCCAACCTCACATCTTTTCCAATTCTCCTGCCTCCCTCTTTCACTTATAGGGGGCTTTGTAATTACATTGGGTCCACCCAGATAATCCAGCATGATTTCCCTCTCATGATCCTTAATTTAGTCACATCTACAAAGATCCTTTTGTTAAGTAGGTAACATATTAACAGGTTCAAGTGATTAGAATAGGGACACTTTTGGGAGATGTCTCAACATAAGGAAATGATAAACACTAACATTAAGAGAACACCTCCCTCTGAGGGTGGGAAGGAAATGCAATCAGGGAGAGTTCAGGGAGATTTCAATTGTATTTGTTTTGCTTTACTTCTTGCATAGACTGGTGAGTACACAGGTTTTCATTATGTAATGGATACATCTTTGTATGTCTGAAATATTTTATTTTATTACTTTTTTATTCTGCTTTAACTGAAAGTTTACAAGTCAGTCTCTCATACAAAAATTTATATACACCTTGCTATATACTCCTAATTGCTCTCCCCCTAATGAGACAGCACACTCCTTCCCTCCACTCTCTCTTTTTGTGTCCATTTGGTCACCTTCTGACTCCCTCTGCCCTCTCATCTCCCCTCCAGACAGGAGATGCCAACATAGTCTCTTGTGTCTACTTGATCCAAGAAGCTCAACCTTCACCAATATCATTTTCTATCCCATTGTCCAGTCCAAACCCTGTCTGAAGAGTTGGCTTTGGGAATGTTTCCTGTCTTGGGCTAAAAGAAGGTCTGGGAACCATGACCACTGGGATGCTTCTAGTTTCAGTCAGACCATTAAGCCTGGTCTTTTTATGAGAATTTGCTGTCTGCATCTCACTGCTCTCCTGCTCCCTCAGGGGTTCTCTGTTGTGTTCCCTGTCGGCGCAGTCATCATTGTAGCTGGCCACCACCTAGTTCCTCTGGTCTCAGGATGATGTAGTCTCTGGTTTATGTGGCCCTTTCTGTCTCTTGGGATCATAATTACCTTGTGTCTTTGGTGTTCTTCATTCTCCTTTGATCCAGGTGGGTTGAGACCAATTGATACATCTTAGATGGCTGCTTGCTAGTGTTTAAGACCCTAGACACCACTCTCCAAAGTGAGATGCAGAATGATTTCTTAATAGATTTTATTATGCCGATTGACTTAGATGTCCCCCAAAAGCATGGTGCCCAAACTGCTGCCGCTGCTACAATGGCCTTCGAAGCATTCAGTTTATTCAGGAAACTTCTTTGCTTTTGGTTCAGTCCAGTTGTGCGGACTTCTCCTCTACTCTGTGTTGTCTTTCCCTTCACCTAAAATAGTTCTTATCTACTAACTAATTAGTGAAAAACCTTCTCCCTCCCTCCGTCCCGCCCTCCCTCCAGCCTCTCGTAATCATCAAAGAATATTTTCTTCTCTGTTTAAACTATTTCTTGAGTTCTTATAATACTGGTCTCACACAATATTTGTACTTTTGCAACTAATTTCACTCAGTGTAATGCCTTCCAGAGTCCTCCATGTTATGAAATGTTACACAGACTCACCACTGTTCTTTATCAATGCATAATATTCCATTGTGTGAATATACTATAATTTATTTATCCATTCATCCATTGATGGGCACCTTGGTTGCTTCCATCTTTTTGTTATTGTAAACAGTGCTGCAATAAACATGGGTGTGCATACATCTTTTCATGTAAAGGCTCTTATTTGTCTAGGATATATTCCAAGGAGTGGGATTGCTGGATCATTTATGATAGTTCCATTTCTAGCTTTTTAAAGAAGCGCCAAATCGATTTCCAAAGTGGTTGTACCATTTTACATTCCCACCAGCAGTGTAGAAGTGTTCCAGTCTCTCCACAGCCTCTCCAACAATTATTGTTTTGTGTTTTTTGGATTAATGCCAGCCTTGTTGGAGTGAGATAGAATCTCATTGTAGTATTGATTTGCATTTCTCTAATGGCTATTGATCATGAGCACTTCCTCATGTATCTGTTAGGGACCTGAATGTCTTCTTTAGTGAAGTGTCTGTTCATATCCTTTGCCCATTTTTTAACTGGGTTATTTGTCTTTTTCTAGTTGCATTTTTGCAGCATCATGTAGATTTTAGAGATCAGGCACCGATCAGAAATGTCATAGCTAAAAACTTTTTCCCAATCTGTACGTAATCTTTTTACTCTTTTGGTGAAGTCCTTGGATGAGCATACTTGTTTAATTTTTAAGACCTCCCAGTTATCTAGTTTCTGTTCTGCATTGTAAGTAACGTTTTTTATACTGTTTATGCCGTGTATTAGGGCTCCTAACGTTGTCTCTATTTTTTCTTCCATGATCTTTATTGTTTTAGATTTTATATTTAGGTCTTTGAGCCATTTTGAGTTGGTTTTCATGTACGGTATGAGGTATGGGTCTTGTTTCATTTTTTTGCAGATGGATATCCAGTTATGCCAGCACCATGTTTTAAAAACACTGTCTTTTCCTCAATTAACTGACTTTGGGCCTTTGTCAAATATCACCTGCTCATACGTGGATGGATTTATGTCTGGATTCTCTATTCTGTTCCATTGGTCTATGTATCTGTTGTTGTACCAGTACCAGGCTGTTTTGACTACTGTGGTAGTATAATAGGTTCTACAATCAGGTAAAGTAAGGCCTCCCACTTTGTTCTTCTTTTTCAGTAATGCTTTACTTATCTGGGGCCTCTTTCCCTTCCATATGAAGCTGGTGATTTGTTTCTGCATCTCATTAAAAAAGTCACTGGAATTTGGATTAGAATTGCATCATATCTATAGATCGCTTTTGGTAGAATAGAAATTTTTACAATGTTAAGTCTTCCTATCCATGAGCAAGGTATGTTTTGCCACTTACATGGGTCTCTTTTTTCATTACCTGCTGGTGTAATGGTTGAGAGCTATGGCTGCTAACCAAAACGTCAGCAGTTTGAATCCACCAGGCGCTCCTTGGAAACCCTATGGGGCAGTTCTATTCTGTCCTATAGGGTTGCTATGAGTCGGAATTGACTCGATGGCAACAGGTTTGGTTTGTTTTTTTTAGGTCTCTTTTGGTTTCTTGCAGTAGTGTTTTGTAGTTTTCTTTGTATAAGTCTGTTACATCTCTGGTAAGATTTATTCCTAAGTATTTTATCTTCTTGGGGGCTGCTGTAAATGGTATCCATTTGGTGATTTCCTCTTCAATGTTCTTTTTGTGGGCGTAGAGGAATCCAACTGATTTTTGTATGTTTACCTTTTATCCTGATACTCTGCTGAACTCTTCTATTAGTATCAGTAGTTTTCTTGAGGATTCTTTACGGTTTTCTGTGCATAAGATCATGTCATCTGCAAATAGAGATACTTTTACTTCTTCTTTACCAACCTGGATGCCCTTTATTTCTTTATCTAGCTTAATTGCTCTGGATAGGACCTCCAGCACAATGTTGAATAAGAATGGTGATAAAGGGCATCCTTGCCTGGTTCGCCTTTTGAAGGGGAATGCTTTCAGGCTCTCTCCATTTAGGATGACGTTGGCTATTGGCTTTGTATAAATGCCTTTTATTAGGCTGAGAGACTTTCCTTCGATTCCTATTTTGCTGAGAGGTTTTATCATGAATGGGTGTTGAACTTTGTCAAATGCCTTTTCTGCATCAATTGATAAAATCAGGTGATTCTTGTCTTTTGTTTTATTTATATGATGGATTACATTAATTGTTTTTCTAATATTGAACCATCCCTGCATACCTGGTATGAATCCCACTTGGTCATGGTGAATTATTTTTTATATATGTTGTTGAATTCTACTGGCTAGAATTTTGTTGAGGATTTTTGCATCTAGGTTCATGAGGGATATAGGTCTGTAATTTTCTTTTTTTGTGTTGTCTTTACCTGGTTTTGGTATCAGGGATATGCTGGCTTCATAGAATGAGTTTGGGAGTATTCCATCCTTTGCTTTGCTCTGAAATACCTTTAGTAGTAGTGGTGTTAACTCTTCTCTGAAAGTTTGGTAGAACTCTGCAGTGAAGCTGCCTGGGCCAGGGCTTTTTTTTTTTGTTGTTGGGAGTTTTTTTTTTTTTTTTTTTTTCATTACCTTTTCAATCTCTCCTTTTGCTATGGGTCTATTTAGTTGTTCTACCTCTGTTTGTGTAAATTTAGGTAGGTAGTATGTTTCTAGGAATTCATCCATTTCTTCTAGGTTTTCAAATTTGTTAGAGTACAATTTTTCATAGTAATTTGATGTGATTCTTTTAATTTCAGTAGGGTCTGTTGTAATATCGCCCATCTCATTTCTTATTCGGGTTATTTACTTCCTTTCCTGTTTTGCTTTTGTCAGCTTGGCCAATGGTTTATCAATTTTGTTAATTTTTTCAAAGAACAAGCTTTTGGTCTTATAGAGTCTTTCAATTGTTTTTCCATTTTCTATTTCATTTAATTCTGCTCTAATTTTTATTATTTGTTTCCTTCTGGTGCCTGAGGGTTTCTTTTGTTACTCTTTTTCTATTTTTCAAGTTGTAGGGATAATTCTTTGATTTTGGCTCTTTCTTCTTTTTGTATGTGTGCATTTATTGATATAAATTGACCTCTGAGCACTGCTTTCACTGTGTTCCAAAGGTTCTGATAGGAAGTGTTTTCATTCTTATTGGATTCTATGAATTTCTTTATTCCATCCTTAATGTCTTCTATAACGCAGTTTTTTTCTGAGCAGGGTATTGTTCAGTTTCCAAGTGTTTGATTTCTTTTCCCTGCTTTTTCTGTTATTGATTTCTACTTTTATGGCCTTATGGTCAGAGAAGATGCTTTGTAATATTTCAGCATTTTGGATTCTGCTAAGGTTTGTTTTATGATGTAATATGTGGTGATCTATTCTAGATAATGTTCCATGTGCACTAGAAAAGAAAGTATAATTGACTGCTGTTGGGTGGAGTGTTCTGAATACGTGTATGAGGTCAAGTTGGTTGATTGTGCCATTTAGATCTTCTGTGTCTTTACTGAGCTTCTTTCTGGATGTTCTGTCCTTCACTTAAAGTGGTGTGTTGAAGTTTCCTACTATAATTGTGGAGCTGTCTATCTCACTTTTCAATGCTGTTAGAGTTTGTTTTATGTATCTTGCAGCCCTGTCATTGCGTGCATAAATATTTAATATGGTTATATCCTCATGTATATTTTCCCTTTAATCATTATACAGTGTCCTACCTTATCCTTTGTGGTGGATTTAACTTTAAAGTCTATTTTGTCAGAAATTAATATTACCACTCCTGCTCTTTTTTGATTGTTGTTTGCTTGATATATTTTTTTCCATCCTTTGAGTTTTAGTTTGTTTGTGTGCCTAAGTCTAAGGTGTGTCTCTTGTAGGCAGCATATAGACAGATCATTTTTTTTTTTTATCCATTCTGCCACTCTCTGTCTCCTAATTGGTGCATTTAGTGTATTTACATTCAGTGAAATTATAGCTAGGTATGAATTTAGTGCTATCATTTTGATGTCTTTTTTTGTGTGTTATTGATAGTTTCTTTTTCCCACTTAATTTTATGTGCTGAGTAAATTATCTTTATTTATTTTCCTTTCCTTGTATTCGTTGTTGTTGAGTTTGTTTCTGCTGAGTCTGTACTTTTTTCTTGTGTTTTATTTTGATGTGTAGGATAGTTTGTCTCCTTTGTGGTTAACTTAATATTTATCCTTATTTTTCTAAATTTAAACCTAACTTTTATTTCTTTGTATCACCTTGTCTTCCTCTCCATATGGAAGATCTATGACTACATTTCTTAGTCCCTCTTTTTTGTTTTAATGTTGTCTTCTTTTACATAATAACATCGCCGTTTCCCAGGTTTGAACTTTTTTTTTTTATCTTGATTTAATTTTGTGATTTCCCTGTCTGGGTTGACATCTGATTGCTCTGTCCAGTGTTTTAGTCTTGGGTTGATACCTGATATTATTGATTTTCTAACCAAAGAACTCCCTTTAGTATTTCTTGTAGTTTTGCTTTGTTTTTTACGAATTCCCTAAACTTCTGTTTATCTGGAAATGTCCTAATTTCCGAACATATTTGAGAGACAGTTTTGCTGGATATATGATTCTTGGCTGGCGATTTTTTTCCTTCAATTCTTCATATAAGTCATCTTATTGCCTTCTTGCCTGCATGGTTTCTGCCGAGTAGTCCGAGCTTATTCTTATTGACTCTCTTACATAGGTGACTTTTTGTTTATCCTTAGCTGCTCTTAAAATTCTTTCTTTATCTTTGGTTTTGGCAAGTTTGATTATAATCTGTTTTGGTGACTTGCTTTTAAAATCTACCTTATGTGGAGTTCAATGAGCATCTTGGATAGATATCTTCCCATCTTTCACGATATCAGAGAAGTTTTCTGCCAACAAATTTCAACAATTTCCTCTGTATTTTCTGTTATCCCTCACTGTTCTGGTAGGGAGGTTATTTCACTCGTAGGTTATTTCTCTTAATAGAATCCAACATGATTCTTAAGGTTTCTTCAGTTTTTTTTTATTCTTTTATCTAATTTTTCTTCAAATACTTTGGTGCCAAGTGTTTTATCTTCAAGTTCACCAATTCTGCCTTCCACTTGCTCAATTCTGCTCCTCTGGCTTTCTCCTGAGTTGTCTAATTCTGTAATTTTATTCCTAATCTTCTGAATTTGATTGCTCTCTGTCTATAGATTTTTCCAGCTTATTAAATTTCTCGTTATGTTAATTTCTTCAACTGCTTTATCTGTGTGTTCCTTTGATTGTTCTCCATATAGCTTGATTTCTGTCCTGATGTCTTGAAGTGTTCTGTATATTAGTATTTTGTATTCTGCTTCCGGTAATTCCAGGAATGCGCTTTCATCTGAAAGATACCTTGATTCTTTGTTTCGAGAGCTTGTTGAAGCGATCATCATCTGTTTCTTTCTGTGATTTGATATTGACTATTGTCTCTGAGCCATCTATAAGTTATTGTATTGGTTTATTTTATGTTTGCTTAGTGTACCCTAGCTTCTTGCTTTGTTTTGTTTTGATATGCCCAAATGGGTTGCTTGAGTGAGCTAGCTTATTTTCACCTTCGAAGCTCTGACATCCTGTCACCAGATGGCTAGAGCTGTTATCAGGTATATCAGTCTAGGAGTCCATTCACTTTTCTTGTATGGATTCATCTCAGGTGTCCCAGTAGCTGCTCATCAAAGGTGTGGTACAGGCTCTATCCTGCAGTCTTAGAGGGGCAGGGGTGATTGGTGTAGGTACCAGTATCTGGTTGCAGCAGGAGGTCACGCTCTGAACAAGGCAGGGGCTAAGAACCGTCCCCCAAGTGTTTCTGAGGAAAGCACATCCCTCTTCCCTAGAGCATACAGGAGGGTGGGTTCTGCAGATGGACCATGGGCACCCAAAGTTTTTGGTTGTAAGGACTGGGAGGTACCAGTTATCCTTGGACCCCTGTCACGGGTGGCTGGGTGACCTGAGTGGAGCCACCAGTCCGTAGGTCCCTGATGTGGATAGGTGAGGACCCTGTTTAATAGGCAAAGCAGTGTCAAACATCAAACACCCACCTCTCCACTGCACAGCTGAAACAGTTGTAGTCTGCCAACAAGGGCGTAGTCTCCTGAAATAAGTCCACACTGTTCCATCCAGGGGGGGAAGGTACTCAAAGTCCATGGACCGTTTATGCCTGGACAGTAGCCACTTCTGTCCTGAGCTCCCCTGGTTAGTGGAGCTAGCAAATTATCTTTTCTCCCAACTGTGATTTTATTCCTTCTCCAAGGCCGGGAGGATGGGTCTAGGTGCTCAACAGAGCCTATCTCAGGCCCGGGAAATCAACAGCCGCTGAAGCCAGCTTGCGGGTGGGGGTGTGGTAAAATATACAAAAGTACTTAGCTATTGCTAAGAGCGCCGTTCTTCTCTGGTTCCGGAGGTGTGAGTAGGCTGTGTGGCTGGCTGCTTCTCCCTGAGGAAACTGCAGCCCAACGCCAGTACCAGCCCTCTCCAGCCACTCCCTGGAATGGTACCTGAAGGCTCCTGGCGATTCAGGTCCGGTAACTCCTCTCCACTTCTGAACTGTCTCTTCCTCCCCCTGCTGCTCAGTTCATTTTCTAACTTTGCCTTTAATGTTCAGGGCTCCTAGCTTGTCATAAATATACTCGTTTCACTTGTTTTTTCAGGTCTTTGTTGGAAGAGGGCTTGCCAGAAGCATCTGTCTATTCCGCCATCTTGGCCCCACCTCCTGAAATATTTTATTTTGAAAACTTCTCTTTTGTCCATATGCACAGAAGAGGGAAAGAAATATGCCATCAATTAAGTCAGCCATTGAAATGGCCAAGAAACTTTGGAAAAATTTGGTAGATCAGGTGGCCTGAAAACTGTACTTGTACAGTTTTGTACTTGTATTTCTATAGTATTTTTGAAGAGACAGGAAGTGCTATGATAAGGCCAATGCCCACAGAAGTAAAAGCACCCTGGAGAAGGGAAGTAGCAACACAGAATTGCAGTAGAAGTGTGGGACCATGTTATTGAGAGTCTAAGGGATACAACATATGTAATTTTTTGCCAAATGTGTCCTCCTCCCCACCATGGTATTTGTACTATGCTATTTTTTTTTTACAGCAACACATAAAAAAAATCAGCATCGCAGTCTTATGAAAATACCTCAAAGGGAGGGTGTGGCTGGCAAAAATAAAGTACAACACATGTGTTATTTGAAAAAAAAATACGATATATTAATTATAACAAAAAAAGCCTAAATTTGGTTGGATCCTACCCATCATCTAGAGGCTAAATTCTTGCATAAGTGGAGACAGACTTTTATCTGAAAAGTATACCTGCATGGTAAAGAAGGAAGGAGCTATTAGAATGAGACCATATAATGCCTTTTCCAACATGTGGGGAGTTATTAATTTATTAACTGACTCACTTAACAGCTATTGTTAAGCACCTACTTATGATAGCTATATATCATTAATTCCATAGAAGATTGCAGAAATATTTAAAAGGCAGGTGTTCCACATTTCAGTGTGGACTAAGCTGTTGTAAAGACTTTGAGTATAACTACTGCAAACTTAACACTTTCTCCTAGTGAGTTGTGCCATTGTTATATTACACTGAGAGTTTTAAAACATACATACGAATTTTCACTTGGAAAAACTAAAAAATAATTCCACATGGAGAGAGTGGGCTGTTGCCAACATGGCAACCTGGGAAGAACATCAGGCAGGAGAATGTGAATTCCTAATTCAATTCCATGTATAATTATTATGTGTTTATTCTGTACAAGACATTCTAATCCAGAAATCTGACAAGGTGTGACACAGAAAAAAGAGGGAAGTTTTGTTTTGTTTTTAAATTGCATACTGCTGAAACTGTATGCATGATACAGAAGTATGAAGCTGCCTGATCCTATTCAATATCTACCAGAACTCACTATGCACCGGGGGAATTTGGATCTTTCAGATGAAGAAAGAGCATCTAAGGTGCCATGATCAAATGAGGAGCTGAGCAAAGGGAACTGAAGTCCACTGGATGAGAGAAATGGAGGGTTGGAACAAAGAAGGTAATGGAGAAGACCAACCAAGCAGTTGCAGTCAAGATGACTCCAACTCAGGGCAACCCCATGTGTGTCAGAGTAGAACTATGCTTCATAGGGTTTATGATGCTGATTTTTTTGGAAGTAGATCACCAGGCCTTTTCTCCAAGGTGTCCTGGGTGGACTTGAACTTCTAGTAAGTAGCTGAGCTCGTTAACCACGTTTGCCACCCAGGAACTCCAATGGGGCAGAACAAAAGAAAAAGAATTAACAAGTGCAAGGAAGTCAGCTCTGCCCTAATGGAGTCAAAATGAGTCCTGGTGGTACGCATCTTAGTTGAGGAATATAGAGGCAGCTGCAAGAAGAGTTTACCCAGGGAGGCTGGGCCAGAGAGCCTGTTAAGACTTCTCCAGCCTCCTGCCCACTCCCCACTCCTCCTGACTCTTATGGTACTCCCCATTCCTCCTGACTCCCGTGGAGGTGAATGACACTCTTAGAAAAGACCAGGGATGCCTCTTGGGATGGAAGGACTATGAAATGTTGGCAATAAGCCGAAGCACCAGGAGCACAGGAGATATTTTCATTTTGACCTCGAATGTAGAACTAGGGCCCCTGGGAGGAAATCAGAAGCAGAGAGACTTCAGTTTTATTTAAGAAAAGGCCTCTAGGCTAATGGCTTCTAGCAAAAGACTGTGATTCTAAGACTTTGTAATTCCCTGTTCTCTAGGACAAGAGAGTTTCCAAAGAAAAGAACTTACAATGTTCAAAGTGGGAACTAAATCTATTCTCTAATCCTAGGGTGTTAGATTGGTATTGGGGTATCACAACAAGACTGTTTTTGTTCACTGACAATGATTGAACATTGGTTGTATTATAGAGAGGATTCTGACCTGGGAGGCAGGTAGAAGGAGTGGTGATTAAAAGAGATAAACTCTAATTCCCTTCTAGTGCAAAGACTCTATGATTCTAAGACTTTATAATTCCCTTCTATGACAAGCCAGCTCCCAAAGAAAAGAAATTACAATGTTCATGATGAGAACTAAATGTATTCTCCAGTAACACCAGCAATCCCTACATACTTGTTAGATCGTCTGGATAGTAATGGGTTTCGTGTGGAAGCTCTTGCTGTAAGCAGAGTAGAAACCAAACAAAAACAAATCCAGCACTATTTTGGCACTGGAGGAAAAAAGTTACAGTATAAATCCTCTAAATTAGACACACGTACACATCACAGAATTCTATGACACTGTGCACTATCAAACAATAACAGCAATGTCTCCTTAGCAACTGTATAGCACTTAGTTTACAAAACACTTTTGAATTCTGTAACCAAGACAGCATACCTCAAAGTTGGAGACATGGAAAAGGTGAGTGAGTGGACTTTTTTTTGATGAAAGATAAACTATAATAAAATCACAAGTTAAAAAAGGTAAAGGTTCAGTTCTGGACCATTATACATAATGTGCCCCCACGTGTCTGTCAGTTTGTCGTACTGTAGGGGCTTGTGTGTTGCTGTGATGCTGGAAGCTATGCCACTGGTATTCAGATACCAGCAGGGTCACCCATGGAGGACAGGTTTCAGCTGAGCTTCCAGACTAAGACAGACTAAGAAGAAGGTCCCGGCAGCCTACTTCTGAAAACCATTAGCCAGTGAAAACCTTACGAATAGCAGCAGAACATTGTCTGATATAGTGCTGGAAGCTGAGCCCCCTGGGTCGGAAGGCACTCAAAAGATGACTGGGGAAGAGCTGCCTCCTCAAAGTAGAGTCGACCTGAATGATGTGGATGGAGTAAAGCTTTCAGAACCTTCATTTGCTGATGTGGCACAACTCAAAATGAGAAGAAACAGCTGCAAACATCCATTAAAAATCAGAACCTGGAATGTACAAAGCATGAATCTAGGAAAATTGGAAATCGTCAAAAATGGAATGGAACGCATAAACATCGATATCCTAGGCATTAGTGAGCTGAAATGGACTGGTATTGGCCATTTTGAATCGGACAATAATATAGTCTACTATGCTGGGAATGACAACTTGAAGAGGAATGGTGTTGCATTCGTCGTCAAAAAGAACGTTTCCAAATCTATCCTGAAGTACAAAGCTGTCACTGATAGGATAATATCCATATGCCTGTAAGGAAGACCAGTAAACACTATTATTATTCAGATTTACACACCAATCACCAGGGCCAAAGATGAAGAAATAGAAGATTTTTATCAGCTGCTGCAGTCTGAAATTGATCGAACATGCAATCAAAATGCATTGATAATTACTGGCAATTGGAATGCAAAAGTTGGAAACAAAGAAGAAGGATCAGTAGTTGGAAAATATGGCCTTGGTGATAGAAACAATGCCGGAGATCGAATGATAGAACTTTGCAAGACCAACGACATCTTCATTGCAAATACCTTCTTTCACCAACATACACAGTGACTATACACATGGACCTTGCCAGACGGAACATACAGTAATCAAATTGACTACATCTGTGGAAAGAGACAATGGAAAAGCTCAATCTCATCAGTCAGAACAAGGCCAGGGGCTGACTGTGGAACAGACCATCAATTGCTCATATGCAAGTTCCAGCTGAAACAAGAAAATCAGAGCAAGTCCACGAGAGCCCAAATATGACCTTGAGTATATCCCACCTGAATTTAGAGACCATCTCAAGAATAGATTTGACACATTGAACTCTAGTGACCGCAGACCAGACGAGTTGTGCAAGGACATCATCCATGAAGAAAGCAAGAGGTCACTGAAAAGACAGGGAAGAAAGAAAAGACCAAGATGGATGTCAGAGGAGACTCTGAAACTTGCTGTTGAGTGTCAAGCAGCTAAAGCAAAAGGAAGAATTAATAAAAGAACTGAACAGAAGATTTCAAAGGGCCTCTCGAGAAGACAAGATAAAGTATTACAATGACACGTGCAAGGAGCTGGAGATAAAAACCAAAAGGAAAGAACATGCTCGGCGTTTCTCAAGCTGAAAGAACTGAAATAAAAATTCAAGCCTCGAGTTGCAATAGTGAAGGATTCCATGGGGAAAACATGAAATGACACAGGAAGCATCAAAAGAAGGTGGAAGGAATACACAGAGTCATTATACCAAAAAGAATTAGTCGATATTCAAACATTTCAAGAGGTGGCATATGATCAGGAACCGATGGTACTGAAGGAAGAAGTCCAAGCTGCTCCGAGGGCATTGGCAAAAAACAAGTCTCCAGGAATTGATGGAATATCAATTGAGATGTTTCAACAAACAGATGCAACGCTGGAGGTGCTCACTCGTCTATGCCAAGAAATATGGAAGAGAGCTTCCTGGCTGACTGACTGGAAGAGATCCATATTTATGCCTATTCCCAAGAAAGGTGATCCAACTGAATGTGGAAATTATAGAACAATATCATTAATATCACACGCAAGCAAAATTCTGCTGAAGATCATTCAAAAACGGCTGCAGCAGTATATTGACAGGGAACTGCCAGAAATTCATGCTGGTTTCAGAAGAGGACATGGAACCAGGGATATCATTGCTGATGTCAGATGGATCTTGGCTGAAAGCAGAGAATACAAGAAGGATGTTTACCTGTGTTTTATTGACTATGCAAAGGCATTCGACTGTGTGGATCATAACAAACTATGGATAACACTGCGAAGAATGGGAATTCCAGAACACCTAATTGTACTCATGAGGAACCTTTACATGGATCAAGAGGCAGTTGTTTGGAGAGAACAAGGGGATACTGATTGGTTTAAAGTCAGGAAAGGTGTGTGTCAGGGTTGTATTCTTTCACCATACCTATTTAATCTGTATGCTGAACAAATAATATGAGAAGCTGGACTATATGAAGAAGAACGGGGCATTAGGATTGGAGGAAGACTCATTAACAACCTGCGTTATGCAGATGACACAGCCTTGCTTGCTGAAAGTGAAGAGGACTTGAAGCACTTACTAATGAAGATCAAAGACCACAGCCTTCAGTATGGATTACACCTCAACATAAAGAAAACAAAAATCCTCACAACTGGACCAATGAGCAACATCATGATAAATGGAGAAAAGATTGAAGTTGTCAAGGATTTCATTTTACTTGGATCCACAATCAACAGCCATGGAAGCAGCAATCAAGAAATCAAAAGACGCACTGCATTGGGCAAATCTGCTGCAAAGGACCTCTTCGAAGTGTTGAAGAGCAAAGATGTCACCTTGAAGACTAAGGTGGGCCTGACCCGAGCCATGGTATTTTCAATCGCATCATATGCATGTGAAAGCTGGACAATGAATAAGGAAGACTGAAGAATTGATGCCTTTGAATTGTGGTGTTGGCGAAGAATATTGAATATACCACGGACTGCGGAAAGAACGAACAAATCGGTCTTGGAAGAAGTACAGCCAGAATGCTCCTTAGAGGCAAGGATGGCGAGACTGCATCTTACATACTTTGGACATGTTAGGAGGGATCGGTCCCTGGAGAAGGATATCATGCTTGGCAGAGTACAAGGTCAGTGGAAAAGAAGAAGACCCTCAAAAAGGTGGATGGACACAGTGGTTGCAACAATGATCTCAAGCATAACAACGATTGTAAGGATGGTGCAGGACCGGGCAGTGTTTCATTCTGTTGTGCACAGGGTCGCTTTGAGTCGGAACCGACTTGACGGCACCTAACAACGACAACAACATACATAATGTGGCAGCCCTGGGGACATAGTGGTTAAGTGCTATGGCTGCTAACCAAAATGTCAGCAGTTCGAATCCACCAGGCACTCCTTGGAAACTCTATGGGGCAGTTCTACTCTGTCCCATAGGGTCGCTATGAGTTGGAATCAACTCAACAGCAACGGGTTTGGTTTGGTTTATACACAATGAGCTAAAGCGTATATATCACGTTTGGTCCATTATAGAGGAGATTCTAACTTGGTGGAAGCGGGTAGGGGAAGGGTGATTGGAAAGGATAAATTCTAATTCCCTTCTAGCATGCAGACTTTATGACAGAAGTAATTAAGATGTAAAATATGACACTGAAGTGAGTATCTCTACATCCCAGGCCTTCAGACAGGCCTGTCCTCTGCTCCTGGGTTATTAGTAATAAAAGAAAAAGCAGAGGAAGAAAAATGTCCTGATCCACGCTACAACATGGATGAACCTTGAAAACACCATCCTGAGAGAAATAAGACAGTCACAAAAGGACAAATATTGTATGATCTCACTTATGTGAAATATCTAGAATAGGTAAGTGTATACAGATTTTAGGTGATTAGCAGGGGCAAGCAGGAGGGAGACGGAAAGGAGGACTCAATGCTTAGGGGACACTCAGCTTCTATTAAAGGTGATAGAAAAATCTCCAAACAGATAATGGTGGTGGTTGTACAACATGATGAACACAACCAACGTCACTGAATTATACATGTGAAGATGAGGCTGAACAATGTAGGCATCTGCCTGGAGCATGAGAAATGGCCCAGTGGAAAGTCTCAGAGTCAAGGTGAGGAGCATGTCCATTTAGGAGGGCTGTTCTCCAATGTAGATGTTAGAGCTCAAGTGATGGGGAGGTGGAGGGGAAAGATCGTGGAATGTCAGAGCCCCAACAGGGTGAGGAAGCTGGTCTGGCATAGGGGATAGAGCCCAGATGCATGGAAGGGTGGTCTAGTCAAGGAGTGGGGCCCCAGTGGGGATAAGGTAGGTGGTTACACCGATGGGGTGGTATGGAGCTTAAGTAGACTGAAGAGGGTAACCGCATGTGCAGTGAGGGACTGGCCAGATGTAGGACGTCAGAGCCAGAGTATGGGGAGGAGGGCGTTTTCACAAGAGAGGTGGCAGTGGAAAGGGAGATTGGTACACACAACGGAATAGATCAAGTAAGTAGAAATATTAGGAAATTGGGAGCCAGGTTTCTTGATCTAGGAGAAGGTAGTTACAAATATGGAAAGGAAGAAAACTAAAATTAATCCTGGGGTGTTAGACTATAATTGAGGATATCAGTGTGAAACCATGGTTTTCAATATATACAACTAGACAGATAGCAGTAGTTTGTTGAGTCCTATGAAGAAGCCCTGGTGGTTCGACGGTTAAGTGCTTGGCTGCTAACTGAAAGATTAGCAGTTCAAAACCACCTAGTCGCTCTGCAGCAGAAAATTGTCTCGACAACACTTAACAACAACAACAACGATGGCGACAATAGGCCCAGCTTGGTTGTTCTCCTGGAACTTAATCTGCTATATCTATGGCATCTGCAATGTCCTTTGGGCTAAACCTGATCCTTGACCTTACTCCATTCTTGCCATCCCTGTCCCAGGGGCCACCCATGTCCTGAAATACTAGTTTCATCAGAACAGATAGAACCAAATTCAAGGACAAAAATAAAAATTCCCCAAAGATCTTTTCTGGCTATACTGAATTTACCTCAAAAATGCCAGTTTTCATAATTCCTAGATATTAAAGATAGAGTTCTGTTGGAAGGTGAATGCCTCTAAACATTCACTAGGGATGTTAATTTGGGTCACTGTTGGGCAGCTTGGACACGTGTTTTAAATGTTAAGGAATAAACCTCTCAGGCCCATTCCACCATTGACTGCCTATGATTTGTTTCATACTGGTAAGCTCATTCGAAAATATTATTGCTCCCATCAACTTTAATTCTCACATCAACTTTATTCCCATTATACAAACCAGAAAGCTGAAGATGAAAGTAGTTAATTACATGCCCAAGGTTATGCGGTGATCTAGAGCAGGGATTCAAACTCTGCCTTCTGATTTCATATTTAAGATTCTTCTCCAAATACAATTCTCACAGAAACCTTACCCCGTTCTAGAATGGTAGATTCTTCCTGCCTAACTGCAATCCTGCTTAGAATAATAGAATGAGCCTGTTTATTTATAAAATATCTGTCAGCATAAAACTCAATCCTTACTATACAAACTCTATTTTGAACATTTTCCCAAATGCTTATAAGGATAATAACTGGATCTGTTCAATCATGAACAACTTGAGAATATTTAATAATGATTTTTATTCACTTCTGTTAACAAATTTCCCTAGCAGATATTCTTGTCAAAATTCTGCCCTCATTTACTTGAAGGCAAAATTTGTTCAAAAGTAAACCTCAGTTGTTTAACGCAGTCATCCTTTTCACACAAAATCAAAATGAAACTTTGACCAGTATAAGGTCAAAAGCTTTCTGTTCCTTGTTTAAATGAACGTTCTTTTTTGCACCACATCTAATGTCAAAAAATATAACAACACTTTTACTTCCAAACACTTAGAGGAAAATTTAACCACACCCCATTAGAAACAGAAGTCCTAACAGTCAAAAAAAAACAGTAAAATGCTTAACAGTTAAACAACCTGCTCCCATGGTTAAATTGCATTCTATTTAAGCTTAATCATTTTAAATTTTAAATATTGATACAACACCTGGACTATTCTTAGCAATTATCTCGTTCTGCATACCAAAACCAGGGCATTCTATAGAAGTTTCCCTTATTTTTAATGCAGTATTTCTGATGCATAAAATAGTAGGCAATCTAAAAATATATCTAACGTGAGCTTCTCATGTATATGCCATTCTGAAGAAAAATTAAGTATTGTCTAAATTTTCACTCTGCAATTCTTTCTTTCTTTTTTTTCCTAATTTTGGCTTATTCTAAAAAACGCTCCACTATATTTCTCAAATAGCATGAAAAGTTAAAATATTATTTTGGGTATAATGTGTGCCATATGGGTCTGATTTGTGGTACTTCCAGCCCAGCTTTCAAACATTGGGCCTCAGGGATATATAGACAAATATTTCTAGAAGATTTACATGAAATATTAAAAAGTACTTTGTAGGAAGAGAAAGGATTATGTGGGCAAATATGTTTGGGAAATTGCGGGTTAAAGAAAGAGAAAACTGTTGGAGCCAACATGGTGCCCTAGAAAGACACATGATGCCGTCCCTCTGCAGCAAAAACCTGAAAAACTAAGTAAAACAGATACAAACGTCAATTCTGGAGCCCTAAGCACCAAACGAAGGGATAAAGAACTAAATCAAACGCTGAATGGAAGAAGAAACTGAGAGAAAACAGAGAATGAGGAGAGATATGGAGTGGAGATCCCTGCCAACTAACATGGCACAGTGTTGCCATCTTGGAACATAGCAAGCAACAACCCTGGACAGGAAGTACAGGAAGGCAACTTCACCGAGCTCCCAACAGGAGACAGAGCACCTGGTAACCAAAGAAACATGCTTTCCCACTCTTTGCCCTTCTGGTGAGTAGCAGCAAGAACCCCTCCAGCTCAGCAGCCCCTGCTACTGGGGTCCACAATGTGAGCCTCCCGTCTCCCTGGCCTGCCCTGCCCTCTCCTGCCTAAAGGCTTTTTGTTTTTCTCTCTTTCTTTCTCTTTTTCTCCCTCACACATAGCCCCATACACCACCTCCCCCCACCTCCCGCCAAACTCCCTATCCTGCTGCAGTGGCTGGAGAGCTACTGGCCCACCACTGCCCCAGGTCCAACCTGCCCCCATGAGCTGGCTCTCCCTGTGCCATTTCTGTCTTCTTTTTTTTCCTGTCATTTCTTTCTCCCTTCCACCTAGCCCTGTATGTTACTTCTCTTCCCTTCTAGCTGGCCCGTGGGTCTGCCCCACACCCGCCAGCCAGAGCCTGCCACATCACCATTGTTTGTTTTCCTTTTTTCCCTTCTACCTAGCCACATATGTCATCTCCTCTCCTTTCCCACTGAATCTCTGCCATGCCATCACCCTCCTCTTCCCGCTGGTCCTTGAATCTCCTCTGCCCCTATTTGCTGACGACTACTACCACACTGCCTCTTTTTTTTCTTTCGTTCTTTCTCTCTCTTTTCTTATCCCTCCCACCTAGCCCCATACACCACTTGCCCCATTTCCCACCAGCCGCCATTGCAACTCCATGGCTGCAGTATCCCTGGCACTCAGGTCTGCCACCACACTGAGTCCACACCGCCCATCCCCTCCCACCACTCGAACAGCTATTGAACAGTGGGAAGTGAGCCTGTACTACTCACTGTACAACAACACTGCCCATCTGGCAAGGGGATGTGAACACTTACACACCACTGGACCAACATCAGGAGTTAAATAGTGCCTGCCTCAGCTACCTCACCAAACCAGTTTACAGCAAAGGAGGATCACCCTGCCTGTTGCTGCCCCATCCACCAAGACAAGGTGGTGACAGTTATTGTGCCCACAGATAAGAAAGTAGGAAGCACATCCAGCCCACCCCCCCTGACATATCAAAACAAAACAAAAACGGACAAAAAAAAGGAACACTCAATCAATAAAGAAAATAATAAGGAAACAGGACAAGATGGCTCTAGCAAGTGACCAAAATAAAGAATCAGATAAACTTCCAGTAAAAGAAAGGCAGTGGAGTTACTTGACAGGGAATTCAAAAGATTAATATTTAGGGCTCTCCAAGAGATTAGGAAAGAGATCAAGGAAAACACAGACAAAACAATGAAAAAATAGACAAAATCATGAAAAACACAGACAAAACCAATGAAGATACAGCCAAATCAAGGAAAACACAGACAAGGCAATAGAAGAATTCAGGAAAATAATATAAGAATAAAACATCAAAATAAAAAAACAGAATTCATACAAAAATAGCAACTAGAAATCCAAAAGATGAACAACAAAATTTCAGAAATGGACAACTCAATAGAAGGTTTTAGGAGCAAATTGGAAACAACAGAACACAGAATCAGCAAAATTGAAGACAAATTCATAGAAGCCACTTTTTTTTGAGGGAAAATCAGAGAGAACAATGGAGAAAAACAAAGAAAACCTAAGAACTATGTGGGCACGATCAAGAGCAAAAATTTGGTGTGATTGGAGTTCCAGAACAGGAGAAGAAAATGGAAAATGCAGAGAAGATTGTTGAAGATTTGCTGGCAGAAAACTTCTCAAATAACATGAAGATGGCAAGCCAACTATCCAAGAAGCTCAGTGAACCCTATATAGAATAGACCCTGTCTTAGTTATCTAGTGCTGCCATAACAGAAATACCATGCGTGGATGGCTTTAACAAAGAGAAGTTTAGTCTCTCACAGTCTAGGAAGCCAGAAGTCCGAATTCAGGGTGCCAGCTCCCAGAGAAAGTTTTCTCTGTCTTTTGGCTCTGGGGGAAGGTCCTTGTCATCAATCTTCCCCAGTTGAGAAGCTTCTCAGTGCAGGGAACCAGGTCCAAAGGACATGCCATTCTCCTGGTTTTCGTTTCTCAGTGGTATGAGGTCCCCCTGTTGCTCTGCTCATTTCTCTCACTTCTCACTTCTCTCTTTTATATCTCAAAAGAGATTGGCTTAAGACACAACCTAATCTTGTAGATTGAGTATTGCCTCATTAACATAACTCCCTCTAATCCTGCCTCATTAACATCATAGGGGTAGGATTTATAACACATAGGAACATCACATCAGATGACAAAATGGTAGACAATCACACAATACTGGGAATCACAGCCTAGCCAAGTTGACATATGTTTTGGGGGGACACAATTCAATCCATGGCATTCCAAACTTTGGTGCCCCAAAATTTATGTCCTTGTCACATGTAAAACATATTCACCCCATCATATCATAGCAAAAATCTTAATTCAACTCTAAGTCCAAAATCCAAAAATTCTTCTTCATCTGTGAAATCTAGAATACAAGTTATCTGCTTCTAAAGTACAATGGTAGAACTGACATAAGGTAGACATTTCCATTACAAATGGAAGAAATTGGAGGGGAAGAAGAGATAACAGGCACCAAGCAAGTCAGCAGAACACATTACATCAGCCTTCAAGGCTTGAAGATAATCCTCTGTTCTCTGAGGCTATTTACGCAGTGGCCCTGCCCTATAGATTCTGGGTATTGGCCACACTCTCCACATTCTGCGTGGAGGCCCCTCAGCCCTGGGCTTCAGCTCCACCTTCCAGGCCCACTAGAATGGCAACTCTGCTCCCTTTGCTTCGGGTGGTCCCATTTTCCTAGTCCATCTGAGTGGTGACTCCACCCTTTGAGGCTGAGGGAGCTCTGCTTCCTGTGTTCCTTGTCTCTTCAGCTTCTGCTTCCTTGGCCTCTCAGTCCCCAGGGCCTTACCACCTGCATCTGCCGGCTCCTGCAAGTGTTCCAAAGCTCCTTAACTCTACCAGTAAGTGCCTGAAGTCACCACACTCCACCAGGAAGCTTCCTACACACAGGCACTCAGCTTTTCTAGCTCCATGGGTCAGCTCCAGTGCTGTCTCATGCTGGTCTCTTGGTTCTGCTGCTGCCATTTTTCTGCTGCTGCCCCTTCTCTGCTACTGCCCCTTCTCTGCTGCTACCCTTTCTCTGCTGCTGCCACTTCTCTGCAGCTCCTTCTCACTGACTGCGCAATCTCCAGCGTAACAGCTCTCCTCGCTTCTTTCTGAGTCATCACCAGAATTTTCTTTGATGTCCATAATTCCACCAAGAGTCTCTTCAAGGCAATCTAAGCTTTTATTATTAGGCACTTTAAAACTCCTCCAGCCTCAATCCATTCACAGTTTCAAAACTGCTTCAACATTTTAGGTATTTATTAGGGCAGCACCCTACTTTTGGTACCAAATTTTGTCTTAGTTATCTACTGCAGCTATAACAGAAATACCACAAGTGGATGGCTTTAACAAAGAGAAATTTATTCTCTCACAGTCTAGGAGGCTAGATATCTGAATTCGGGGTGCTAGTTCCAAGGGAAGGCTTTCTCTGTCAGCTCTGGGGGTCCTTGTCATTAATCTTTGTCAGTTGAGAAGCTTCTCAGTGCAGGGGCCCTGGGCCCAAATGACATGCTATTCTTCTGGCTCTTGTTTCTTGGTGGCATGAGGTCCCTGTCTCTCTGCTTGCTTCTGTCTTTTATATCTCAAAAGAGATTGACTCAAGATGCCTAATATTGTAAATTGAGTCCTCCCTCATCAACATAGGTGCCTTTTTAATCCTGCCTCATTAACATCATAGAGGTAGGATTTACAACACATAGGAAAATCACATCAGATGACAAAATGGTGGACAATCACACAATGCTGGGAATCATGGCCTAGCCAAGTTGACACATGTTTTTGGGGGACACAATTCAATCCACGACAGACCTCAAAAGAAAGTGACCAAGACATATCATAATCACATTTGCCAAAACCAAAGACAAAGAAAAAACCCTGAGCACAGCTCAAGAAAAATGAAAAGTCAAATACAAAGGAGAAACAATAAGACTAAGCTCTGATTACTCAGCAGAAACTATGCAGGCAAGAAGGCAATGGATGACATACATAAAGCCTTGAAAAAAAAACTGCCAATCAAGAATAATATATCCTGCAAAACTCTCTCTCAAACACAATACTGAAATGAAGACATCTCCAGATAAGCAAAAATTAAGGGAATTTGTAAAAACCAAACCAAAATTACAAGAACTATTAAAAGGAGTCCTTTGTTTAGAGAACTAACAACATCAGACAACAACCTGATTCTAGGACACAGGACAGCATCAGCCAGACACCAGCCTAGGTAAAGAACTCTCACTAGTAAAACAAAGCTAAAAGACTTAAAATGGGGAAACACAGACACCTATCAGTAAATGACAACATCAAAACAATAAGAGAATAAACAGTGTGCATATAGAACTTTCAAATGGAGAGTAAGTCAAGGCAATATCAAGTAATAAAAGACTGTTGGTTCAAACTTAGGAAGGGTAAATATCAAAATAACTGCAAAATAAGTTTAAAAAATCTACTCATCAAAATGAAAAAGAAGAAAAACATATAAGACTCAGTAAACACAAACTATATGATAGCAAAAGAAAAGCAAAGAAAGTCTACAAACAAAAGGAACTTAGCACAGGAAAGTAAGAGGAACAAATAAAACTTCAGCACCACAAAAAAGCACAACAGCAGTAAACTCATTCCTATTGTCTTAGTTATTTAGTGCAGCTATAACCGGAACACCACAAGTGGACGGCTTTAACAAAGAGAAATTTATTCTCTTGCACTTTAGGAGGCTAGAAGTCCAAATTCAGGGTGCCAGCTCTGAGGGAAGGCTTTCTCTCTCTGTTGGCACTGGAGGAAGGTCCTTGTCATCAATCTTCCCCAGTTGAGAGTTTCTCAGTGGACCCCAGATCGAAAGAACACATTATTCTCCTGACTCTTCTTTCTTGGTGGTATGAGGTCCCCCTGTTCCTCTGTTCTCTTCTTTCTCATATATCAAAAGAGATTGACTTAAGATACTTCATCTTGTAAATTGAGTCCTGCCTCATTAACATCACAGAGGTAGGATTTACAACACATAGGAAAATAACATCAGATGACAAAATGGTAGACAATCACACAATACTGGGAATCATGGCCTAGCCAAGTTGACACATATTTATGGGGGACACAATTCAACCCATGACACCTATCGATAATCACACTGAATGTAAATGGCTTAAATGCATCCATAAAAAGACAGAGAGAGAAAGCCTTCCCCTAAAGCTGGCACCCTGAATTTGGACTTCTAGCCTCCTAAACTGTGAGAAAATAAATTTCTCTTTGTTAAAGCCATCCACTTGTGGTATTTCTGTTATAGCAGCACTATATACCTAAGACACACAGCATACCAAAACCTTTGTGACACAGCAGAAGTGATGCTTAGGGGTCAATTTATAGCAATAAATGCACACATCAAAAAAAAGGAGGACAAAAACCAAAACATTAACCCTACAACTTACAGAAATAGAAAGAGAACAGCAAAAGAAGCCCACAGGAACCAAAAGAAAGGAAATAATAAAGATTGGAGCAGAAGTAAATGTAATAGAGAACAGAAAAACAATAGAAAGAATCAACAAGACCAAAGTTGGCTCTTTGAATAGATCAACAAAATTGATAAACCACTGGTCAAACTGACAAAAGAAAAACAGGAGAGGGAGCAAATAACCCAAATAAGAAATGAAATGTGGACATTACAACAGACCCAAAGGAAATAAAAAGGATCAAAACAAAATACTGTGAAAAACAGTATTCCAACAAATTTGAAAACCTAGAGGAAATGGACACATTTCTAGAAACACACTACCTACCTAAATTAACACAAACTGAGATAGAAAATTGAACAGACCTATAACAAAAGAAGAGATTGAAGAGGTAATTAAAAAAAAAAAAAACCTCCCAAGAAAATAAAATCCTTGGCCCAGATGGCTTCACTGGAGAATTCTACCAAACATTTGAAGAAGAGCTCACACAAGTACTACTCAAACTATTGCAGCACATAGAAAGGGAAGGAATACTGAATTCATTCTATGAAGCCAGCATAACCTTGATACCAAAGCCAGGCAAAGACACCACAAAAAATAGAAAATTATAGACTAATAACTCTCATGAATATAGATGCAAAAATTCTCAACAGAATTCTAGCAATAGAATTCAGCATCATATTTAAAAAAAAACCCAATACACCACAAACAAGTGGAATTCATACCAGGTATGGCTCAATATCAGAAAATCAATCAACCTAATCCACCACATAAATATAACAAAAGTAAAATGATCATCTCAGTCGATGCAGAAAAGGTATTTGATAAAATCCAACACCCATTTCTGATAAGAACTCTGAACAAAATATGAATAAAAGGGAAATTCCTCAACATAATAAAGGGCATCTATACAAAACCAAGAACCAACATCATTCTCAATGGAGAGAAGCTGAAAACATTCCTCCTGAGAACAGGAACAAGACAAGGATGCCCTTTATCACCACTCCTATTTAACACTGTGCTGGAAATTCTAGCTAGAGCAATAAGGCAAGAAAAAGAAATAAAGGCCATCCAAATTCGTAAGGAAGAATTAAAACTGTCCCTATTTGAAGACAATGTGATACTATATATAAAGGACCCTAAAGACTCCACAAGAAAACTACTGGAACTAATAGAAAGATTCGGCAGAGAAGCAAGATGCAAGTTCAACATACAAAAATCAGGTGGATTCCTTTACATCGACAAGGAAAACAATAGCATTTATTATAGCCCCTAAAAAGATAAAATACTTAGGAATAAATTTAACCAGGGACGTAAAAGACCTATACAAAGAAAACTACAAAACACTATTGCAGGAAACCAAAAGAAACCTACATAAATGGAAAAATAAACCATGCTCATGGATAGTAAGACCCAACTTTGTGAAAATGTCGATGCTACCCAAAGTGATCTACAGATGTAATACAATCACGATCAAATACCAACAGCATTCTTTAAGAAGATAGAAAAACCCAATCACCAACTTAATATCGAAAGGAAAAAGGCCTTGGATAACTGAGACATTATTGAAGAAAAAGAAGTAGGAGGCCTCACACTACCTGATCTCAGAACCTACTATACAGCTATGGTAGTCAATACAGGCTGGTACTAGTACGATAACAAGCACATAGACCAATGGAACAGAATCGACTATTCAAATGTAAACCCATCCACCTAAGGTCAGCTGACCTTTGATAAAAGACCAAAGTCCATTAAGTGGGGAAAAGGCAGTCTTTTTAACAAATGGTGCTGGTAAAACTGGATGTCTATCTTTAAAAAAAATGAAATAAGACCCATACCTCACACAGTACACAAAAACTAACACAAAATGGACCTAAATATAAAACCTAAAATAACAAAGATCACGGAAGAAAAAATTGGGACAACACTAGGGGCCCTAATACATGGCATAAACAATATAAACTATAACAGTGCACAAACATCAGAAGAGAAACTAGATAACTGAGAATTCCTAAAAATTGAACACTTAGGCTCATCAAAAGATTTCACCAAAAGAGTAAAAAGAGAATCTACAGACTAGGAAAAAAATTTTTTGGCTATGACATATCCAACAAGGGCCTAATCTCTAAAATTTATAGGATACTTCAACACCTCAACAACAAAAAGACAAATAATCCAATTTTAAAATGGGCAAAAGATATGAAGACACTTCACCAAAGAAGACATTCAGTCGGCTAACAGACACATAATGCAATCATTAGCCATTAGAGAAATGCAAATCAAAACTACCATGAAATACCATCTTACCCAGACATTATTGGCACCAATAAAAAGAAGAAAATAACAAATGTTGGAGAGGTTCCAGGGAGATTAGAACTTTTATGTACTGCTGATGGGAAGTAAAATGATACAACCACTATGGAAAACGATATGGCGTCTCCTTAAAAAGAAATTAGAAATATCATATGATCCAGCAATCCCACTACTAGAATATCCTAGAGGAATAAGAGCCATCACACAAATAGACATATGCACACCCTTGTTCATTGCAGCATTATTCACAACAGCAAAAAGATGGAAATTACCTAAGTGCCCATCAACCATCAACAGATGAATGGATAAACAAATTATGGTACAGACACACAACGGAATACTACATAATGATAAAGAACAATGATAAATCTGTGAAACACCTCACAACGTAGATGAATCTGGAAGGCATTAGGCTGAGTGAAATAAATCAGTCACAAAAGGACAAATATTTTATGAGACCACTACTATAAAAAAAAAAAAACAAGAAAAGGTTTATGCACAGAAAAAACAATCTTTGATGGTTACCAGGGAGGGGAGGGCTGGGAAGGGGTAATTACTAACGAGATAGTAGTCAAGTGGTAACTTTGGTGAAGGGAAAGACAACATACAATATAGGGGAAGTCAGCACAACTTGACTAAGGGAAATTCATAGAAGCTTCCTAGACACATCCAAACACCTTGAGGGACAGAGTTGCTGGGACTGAGGGCTCGGGACCATGGTCTCAGAGGACATCTAGTCAATTGGCATAACACAGTTCATAAAAAAATGTTCTACATCCTACTTAGGTGAGTAGCATCTGGAGTCTTAGAAGTTTGCGAGCAGCCATCTACGACATATTTATTGGTCCCATCCTGTCTAGAACAAAGGAGAATGAAGAAAACTAAACACACAAGGAAAATATTAGCCCAAAGGATTAAAAGACCACATGAACCAGATATTCCACCAGCCTGAGTCCAGAAGAACTAGATGGTGTCCTGCTGCTACCATCACCTATCCCTCTGACAGGGATCACGATAGAGGGTCCCAGACAGAGCGGGAGAAAAAAGTGGAGCAAAATTCAAATTAAAAAAAAAGTGGCCAGACTTGCCATTCTGTCAGAGACTGGAGAAATCTCTGAGACTATGGGTCCCAGACACCCTGCTAACTCAGAACTTAAGCCGCTCCCAAAGTCCACCTTTCAGCCAAACATTAGACAGGTCTATAATACAAAGGAAAGTGTTTCTCAGTTCAATCAAGTATATATAGGAGCCTAAATGGGCAACGCCTGTCCAAAAGCAAAGATGAAAAGGCAGGAAGGCACAGGAAAACTAGACAAATGGACACAGGAACCCGTGGTAGAAAGGGACATATTTATTGTCTAGAACACAATGCCAGGATTGCAACCAATGTCATAAAGCAATTTGTGCATAAATTTTTAAATGAGAAACTAATTTGCACTGTAAACTTTCACCTAAAGCACAATAAAATTGAAAAAAGAACATTTTATTATGCAACATATAAATATACAGAAAAGGACATAAATTAATAACAAACATACCCACTAATCAGATTTTAACAAAAGCTCTCATTTCTTTGATATCTAGTCTCAAGATTTGCCAAAGGGCAAATGGAAGATATCCAGTACCTTTCTTTATCTCTGATAATATTCTTTGCCTCTGATACAAACATTTGTTATGCCAGATTTCCTTTGGTTTGTTGTTGTTAATTGCTGTTGAGTCGATTCCAACTTATGGTTACCTTAGTGTATCTTTTCCCATCTTTTTACTTTTAATTAACTTTTCTGCATTATGTTTTGGAAAAGTATATCTTTTGAAACATAAAATAGATGGATTTTGTTTTGTTATCCAATCTGAAAATCTCTTTCAACAAAGGAGTTTAATCCACTTAAATGTATTATAATCACTTTGGATTTATTTTTTGTGGAAACCACTGTCTATTGAATTCTTAACAGTCATCCCCACCTCCTTCTGCCTAGATGACAGAGCCCTGATTTCATCCAAATGTTCAACTTCTCTGGTTTCAGGAAAAGTGGCTTTTCCCCAGCCCCACGGGTAAACAAAGTCTGTAGTGGTACTTCTATTTCCTTTTCCCTGGAACTTTAATACCACTTAGGCAATGGCTATACCAGAAAGCCCGCTGAAAGTTTCTGGGAAAGTTTCCTCCTGTATAAAAAGATGTGTGAGAGAAGCCTGCCCTTCCTTCTTTGGCCAGTGTTGGGTGATGATGTGAAAAGCGTTTGGGGCCTTGACATAGGCTGCTGAAGGACTTAGTACATGAAGGAATAATAAATCCTTTATTGTGTAAAAACTTTGAGTAGGGTAGTCTATTACTTACAGCCAAAACTGTCCTAAATGATACACTGATACCATGTTGTTTTTTATTATTTACTATGCATTTTCTTTCCTTTTTATTTTCTCCTTTCTTGCATTTTATTGAACTGATAGTTCTCTGAATACCCTTTGTGCTGTCTATTGATTTTGCAGTTATACTTCTTATTCTCGTTCTTTTAGCGATTACCCTTAAATTGTGAACATTCATGCGCAACATAAACTAAAAGTAGAAACCATTATTCATCTCTCAAACAACACAAGAATTTCTGAATGCTTTAATCTTCACCCTGACATCACACATGTTGAGATCTACTATTTTTTTTTCACCACTATTTTAGTGGCACCTTTTTCTTATATCACATAAACCATATATTTAGTGTTCTCATTGTTATGATTTAGATTCTTTGATAATTTACAGTTACCCACATCCATCCCTGTTTTTTGTTTCTTACCACTGCCTTTTACATCTCTTTCTCACTCTCTTTTTTCTGGATTCAATTTCTTCATATTAGGGTATATCTTTTAGTCATTATTTTGTTGAGGGTCTGTGATTACTATACCCTAAGTCTTTATTTGCCAAAGATGTATTTTGATTTCACTCTGGAATGATTCTTTCTCTTGGTATAGAATTCTAAGAGGGAAGTTATTTTTCCTCAGTACTTTGGAGATATTCCATTTGGTATCTGGTTTTGCTGTTGTAAAGTAGTAGTCAGTCTAGTTGTTCCTTTGTAAATAATCTTTCTTTTCTTGACCGGTGCTCTTCAGGTTTCCTCTTTATTTCTAGTGTTCTTCAGTTCCGCTGTAGTATGTTTAGTGTGGGTTTGTTTTTCATTGCTTTGGGAGGCAACGTGCTTCTTGAATCTGAACGTTCTTTACCACTTTTGGAAAATTCTCAGACTTTTTTCTTTGATTGTTCCCTCTTTTCCCACTCGCTCTTTTCTCTCCTTATGGAACTCCTTTTTCAGGGAGTCCAGTTCTTTCGTTTATGGCAACTACTGTTTCTCCATCATAGTCTTTTTTTTTTCATATGTGTGTTCAAGTTTTGGAGTTTTGTTTTTTTGTGAACCCATCTTCATTAAATTTGTCTTCCTTGGGACTTATGTGTGCTCTAGGCTGTGGAGATGTCTTTACAGGGCAGTTTTGTATTTGTTTCTACTGGGGCCATTGGAGTTTCAATGTTTCTTAGCCAATTTTTACATTAATTTTTCAACTTTGGTTCCCATAAAATTCAGGCAGTGTAAGTTCAGATCCTATAACACAACATGGTGCAGGCCTGGAGCTTTGATATCTCGAGGGGCACTTTTGTTTACCATTAGCCTTGGGAAGGCTTCTTGATGCTTCCCTGGGCTGATGGGGTATTTACCCTGTCTCATTTTCACTGAAGGAGCATCCCTTAGAGGCTCAGGGTTTTACATCGAAGGTTCTGTTTCAGCTTTCTACCTTGCATGGGCTTAAGATTACATCTTCTGTCCTCCTGTGGGCATTAAAATTGTTGTCCACCATCCCCAGGCCTATATCCAGATCCAAATCCCTGTGGGTAGCCTTCTGACTTTCAGTTCCTATTCTGTTCTGACTCCCGGGGATAACACTTTCTTTTTGCAAATTAACTGAGTAGTTAAAATTAGTTTTTCTATTTCATCCAGGATTTTTGCGTAGTGCTTTGGGGAAGAAGGTGGTCTGCTTCAATGTTTTATCAGAAGTGTCCCTGTATAGTTTTTTTTTTTTTTACTGCAAGACTTAACAGAACCTTGTATATACTGTTGGACATTGTGACTCCCCAAGGTGCAGATACATGCAGTGTTTTCCAAATTTATTTTGTAAGAGATCCTTTTTCCCATGGAGCAACTCTCAGAACTATTGTCTCACTGAGCACTTTAAGAAAAACTACTGAGGAAGGGAATAATTGTCCTTGGGGTCGGACTCCCATGACTTTATTTTTAGTCATGTTTATTGAAGCGTAATTTACATACAGTTAAATTTACCCATTTTAGGAGTACAGTTTTATGAGTTTTGACAAAGTATACAGTCAAGCAGCCTCTACCACAACCAGGCAGACAACACTTCCATCACCCGCTTTGCGTCCCTTTGCAGCAATCCCCTCTCACAACAGAGCCTTGGGCAGCCACTAAGCTGTCTTCACTGTTTAGTCTTTTCTAAAATGTCATATGAATGGAATCATACAGTAGATAGGGTTTTGTGTCTGGCTTCTGTCACTCAGTATAATGCTTTTGATATTCCTCCAAGTCGTTGCACGTAGCTGTAACTCATTTCCTTTTTATCTCTGAGTGGCATTCCATTTTATGGATGTAATGCTGTTTATCCAGTCACCAGTAGATGAATATTTGGGTTGTTTCCAGGTTGGGGCTATTTTGAATAAAGCTGCTATAAATATTTGTGTATAGGTCTTTGTATAGACACATGATTTTATTTTTCTTGCATATCAAATAACATTTAAATTAAATATCAAAATTACGAGCTTCTCTAAAGGTATGGTATTTTTGGCCAAATAAATAATAAGAGAGAAAAAGTCCATTTTGTGTGATCGTCTTGGGCAATCAGTTCTTCCTCTCCAGGCTTGCTCTTGTACTTGAGGATTTATAGCAGAAGGGCCAAGAGTTTTCATTACAGTTCGTGGTCCCATTTTTGCAATCACAGCCCAAATATTCTTTTGTATTTCTGATTCACACCTCACCTATTTCCAAAAATGATTTAAAGGCCTTATAATAAAAAGTGCACAAAGGGAGGAAACATTATAATGAGGAGAAAGGGACAAATGCCATATAACAGAGGCACAGAAATAGATGTACAGGTAAGCCCAGGCTAAGGCTTATTGCTGCAGTTAAACATGAAATATGCCTCTGAGATTCTCGGCAGTCAATGCCACAATGCTTCCACATGTACTGCATTCCTCCATAGAAGCAGCACGTCACATCATCCAGAAAGCCAAACATTTTGCTAGTCCAAATTCTCAGAAGGCCTTCACATAGTTCATTTGAAAACTGTATCAGAATTACTTCAATTACAAACTAAAATGAGGAAATAAGTACCCCTTCTGCCTTCTGCTTTCTGTGTTCCAGGCTCTTAAAGAGAACTGAAAGTCTATAATTTACACGAAAACCAGGAGTATCGACCATTGGAGGGTTTCTCCTACATATTCATAGAGCCACATATGTTGTATAAATACCTTGATTTTTTAAAAAAGCATTTATTTTAGTTAGACAAAACAGTGTAGTATTCACATATGAAATAGCTGTTTGTAAGAGCTGCACACTCTCCATATAACATATCAGGTTGGCGACTCTAGGCTCACGCTATATTGAGAAGAAATCTGGCATACATTTTGATGGCATGTGTGGAACAATGGTACTCTAAAATTGAAGGGGTAGAATTTTGCCTGTTTTATAAAGAGAAGAGACCACACTTTGAGTCATAGAATTATAAAGTTTTATAGTGAGCAGAAAACAGCTCATGTAGAATGGCTCTTTCATTTATGTAATGCCAGTATGGCCCAAGAGAGAATTAACTGACTCGCCGAAAGCCACTGAAGTTGTTAGTACAAATGCAATCCTAGGTCTCCTGAATCAGTCTACTACCCTTTTAGAAACTATATTCAAGAACCTTTTCATTACAACTTTCTTTTATCTCTAGAAAAGGACCTCCCTTTTTCCCCTGGAAATTCTCCCAGCTGCTAAGATGACATATTACCTATCCTGATTCTTCCCTAGTTCTCCACTCTCGGTTCTCTGCCCCTTCATTGTGTCCCCAGTCTCTGCCTTTTCTAAAATCGTAGGCATCCCCCCAGGATTCACCCTTTGGCACTGGCTGATTTTTTTAAAACTCTCTGCCTCAAAGAGCTTATTCATTGTTAAGAATTTTGGGGTGTTTTCTTCATTATAACTATGTAATCGGTTTTTAAATGCTGTACTTTCAACTAAGAACGGAAAGGTTGTGTGGAGGTAGAAGGGAGCTTTGTATTTGTTGTCTACTTTCCTTAAAAGAACCTCATTACTTGTCAATTATTATCCCAGTTTAGATGAAGGGACCAAGTGCTATACCATCCTCTAGTTCTCCCTGGATTAGGGTCGCCACATAAAATACAGGATAAACAGCATCTATTTTTTTTTTTTTTTAAAGAATAAATATGTGCCAAGTGTTGCAAGGGACATGCTTGTACTACTAAATAAATAAATAAATCCACTGTTTATCTGAAATTCAAGTTTAACAGGGCCCCTTATATTTTTCTTTGCCAAAACTGGCAACCCTAACATGGATTGGAATCCGGAATTGTTGATGCTGACCCTCTCACTGCTTTACCCTTACAGACAGATTCTCACTACCTGTCACCTGAGGACCTGATCCCAATCACTTGCCTGTCACCAAGATCAACATATGCTGACATCTCCTAGACCCCCCATCACTGTGCTTCACCCATCTGCAGGACTTCCACCAGGTTTGAATTCTTCTATGCTCTGTACCTCACCAGGCTATCACCTATTAGCCCCCTTGATTATAGCCACATCCTCTGGAGACTTGGTCCATCCACAACCAGCTACAGGACAGTCTGTCCCTTATTTTGTCCAGAACCTGTACCAACCTGGTGGCTGTGCTAAACATCCCACCAACAAACAAACCACCCTACCTTCCACACAACACATGATCTTGGGAAGGGAAAAACATGGATAAATAACTGATTTAAAAAAAAAAAAAAACAAAAACCCAGAGAGGCAAGTCACAGACCCTGGCAGCAGAAACAGCCCCAGAAAAGGGGAGTAAATGGATTTGTGTCAACATTTTTCAACATGGATAAGACTGTAAGCAGCATGTTATCAAACCAGTGAATTTCGCAAGGCTGGAAAACATAGCTAACTCATAGAATTTTGGAATCAGGATTAAAAGACATCTCAGTAGGCTGAAATGATTGTCCAAAAGGAACGAGATGAAACTGAATGGGAATAGCAGGAATTGTTGTGTTTAAGTTGAGAATAGCAGTTACATAAGCCAACAGTTATGCTAAAGAAGACCTCAGCATTTTGGTTCAACATAAGTTCAGAGATAGACGTTATCATGTACTGGGGGGAAAAAAACAACAACAAAAATCCAAGGTTTAGATTCAGTCAAGCCTGATCTCAAATGCTGATTTTACCAATAAGTTGCCATTTCCTCAAATAAAATGTGCAAAATCCCAAACTCACTGAATCATGGATATTAACGAGATAACTCAATTGTGCCTTTTTGAACAGTGCCTAGAACATGGGAGATACTCAGTGAGTTCCTCATCCCACATCCCCAGCATCTGGACAATGTCCAGCCATCAATACTTCTGGTAGGAGACATCACAGTGTACTTGGAGGATAATCTATTAAAACATTAATTTTTGTTTTGTTCTCTTTACTGTAGGAGGCTGGAAGAAAGGGAGGACATGAAAGCTTGTGTGGTAATATTTGAGTCCTTTATGATGTCTGGAAACCCTGGTGATGTAGTGATTAAGAGCTATGGCTGCTAATCAAAAGGCTGGCAGTTCAAATCTACCAGGTGCTCCTTAAAAACTCTGTGGGGCAGTTCTACTCTGTCCTATGGGGTCACTATGAGTCAGAATCAACTCGACAGCAGTGCGTTTGGGTTTTTGGGTTTATGATATTTATATGGCAGGGTCAAAAGCAAAAATTGCAAACCGGCAAAAGCCAAACCAAGCCCACAAAAAACCTAGTCTTAGAGAGAGATAGATCAATCAGTATAAGCTGCAGGAGGGTGGGAGGAAGGAAGAGTCCTGAGACTTGCGGAGCGTATGAAGGTTTATGACAAACACTCATAGGAAGACCCTCCTGACAAGTAATACGCCCTCTAATTGGGTGCTGTCAGAAGGCCAAGACAACTGACTCCTAAAAAGGCCTTCCCTCTGTGTCACAGTAAAGGTCCCTGTGCTCAAGTTTGATTCAGACACTGTGGACCTTCCTCCCTTCAAGCAATCACGTCCACTTTGGCAGTGAGCACACACCCACAGTGGCCAGTGTGAGTTCCAGGCCAGTGCTCTTCTTGGATACTTGGACTCTAGCACAACCAAGGAGCCAGGGCCAGGGGGGAATTAGGATTGAATTTTATAATTGAGATTGAATTTGCTGACTACCAAATTCATGAGGATATGCAGGAGATTGACCTGGTGTAGGAAAATAAATAAGTATGACATTTATTTTCATCTAAATGTTAGGGAGTATAGTTCATACACTCTACAAAGTAGTTAGACAGGCTCAAGTCCAAATTCCAATCCTACCACTGTGATTTTACTTATTTCTTCAAGCATCACTTTTTTTTTTTAATTATTGGAAAGATTTAAAAAATAATAATACCTAGAGCTGTTGGAAGAATTAAATGAGATAACATATACTAAAAATCTTAACATAATTCCTAGTGTAATGTGGTCCCATTTTATACAGAAATTCTGTGGGTTTAAAATAGTGCAATAAAGTATATGGCAAATTTTTGAATAATGTGAATCTCACTTTATATTTCTTTGCATATGGAAATGAGTGTCAGATGAGTATAATTTACTAATCACTGAATCCATGTATAGAATAAAAAGGAGTAGTCTACGATAACTTCTAATTCAGATGACAGGATAAGTGATGATGCCATTCACTAAGAAAGGTCAGGAAAATGGTGAGGGGTGGGTAATGAGTAGACCTGTAGGAGGTGGGGAGTGATGTCTTCAAGTTGGAGACGTTAAGTGGAACATTCAAGTGGAGTTACCCAGCAGGCATTGATTATAGCGGCCTGGGTTTCAGAACAGAGAGTTGGCTGGAGATCTATCGATTAGGGAGTCATGAGTAAACAACATATAACCCGAAGCATGTGCTGGGAATCACCCATGGCTTGAGGATGGAATGAGAAAAACAGAGGAGAAATGATGGAGTTCTTATAAACACCAGCATACAAGAAGTGAATGGGGACGTGTTCCCCCTAATGGAATCTTAAAAGGAATGGTCAGAGAGGTGGACAGAAAACCAGGAGGGAGTGCTGTCACTGAGGCTGAGCTTAGAAAGGAATGTAATACAACAGAAGCTGACAGATCATAGAGAGGTCAATAAGGTAAAAAAGTTGTTTTTTTCATTAGTTACTGAAGGTCAATGGTAAGGTTGGACCACATAACTCTAAAGTTGTTCTATATGTAGGATTCTGTGACTCTTTGACTTTGCAGATACTTCTAGAACCTTCTAACTTAATGTCTCGTTGACATTTCAAATTCAATGAATCTAAAATTAAATTTATCTTCCCGCAAACCAGGATCATTCTCCCAACATTGTTGCACATCAAAGGTACCACTGGCCTCACGCTCACTGAGATTTAAAATGTTAAAGTTTCCAATAGGCAAGGAAGTTGGAAACATCCCTCTCACGATTCCAGATCAATCCTAACATTATCGAGTGATGGCTGAAAAGATGGCTGCAACTGCTCTGACCCGGTGAGAGTGAAAAGAAGATAGAGAGGGCAAGGTCAAAATTCAGAAGTGCTATCAGAGTTGACGGTGAGGGGAGAATGAGAAACCTATCATGAGGATGGAGAGATAATTCCCAGAGAAAGAACCAGGAAAGGTCATGTCACAGAAGCCAAAAAAGAATATTTCAAGAAGGAAGTAGAATTGAATGCTTCTGAAAGAACAAGGAAGATGGCAAGTGAGCAAAGGAGATAGGAATTGATGATTAAGAAATTCATGAGACCTTGATGGGACCAAGTTTGTAGTGGTGGAGCCGAAAGGAAAACATCATATTACAATCATTCATTCAACCAACATTTATCGAGCATGTAGGGATTGTGAATTTAAAAGCAAGTAAGATGCTGTCCCTGCCCTAAGTCACTTATTGTCAAAGAGGAAAATCGGAATTACAACAGACAGTACGAACAGCTTCAAGGGGCTCTGGGGACCCATATGAA
Organism: Elephas maximus indicus; assembly: GCF_024166365.1. Classification (NCBI taxonomy): domain Eukaryota; kingdom Metazoa; phylum Chordata; class Mammalia; order Proboscidea; family Elephantidae; genus Elephas; species Elephas maximus. The sequence goes on along the minus strand of NC_064826.1, from coordinate 46,513,034 downwards.
GAGTAATTAACCAAGACTGAGGGAGAGGACAAAAGTTTCAGGTACGCTTCCTGGAAGAGATGACATTTGAGCTGTGTCTAAGCAGGAGTGAACCAGGCAGAGAAGAAGAGAAGGTAGCCCTACACACACCCTCAGAAAATGACGGGTAAAAGCATGAGGAGGGGGCACCCAGAGAGGGTGCCTTGCACTTGGGTTATAGAGAGCTGCTCAGCATGGACAGAGCCAAGAGCTCCTATGGGGAAACAATAATGGAGAATGGCGCTGAGAGGTACTAAGAGGTCAGGATATGAAAGGCCTTGTGGGACATGTTAAAGCCAATGGGGAGTCCAAGAGAGATTTTAAGCAGGAAAGTGACATGAATAAATGTGATTTTAGGAAAACAGCTCTAGTAGCTAAATGAAAAATGAGTTGGAAAAGGCCAAGGTCAAGAGTAGATGCTAGAAGACCAATAAAGTGGCTTTGATGATAATGTTCCTGATGGATCATGAGTGCCAGAGAGAATGGAGAGAAGAAAGAAAGAAAGAAAGATTACAAGCTAAAAAGGAACAGAATACGCAGTGGGAGACAAAAGAGAGAAGTCAAAGATAATTCTGGCTAAGTCAACTGGGTTAATGACAGCATCATTCATTTAGGAAAGGGATACAGGGGAAAGAGGGGGTTGGTGAAGGGAAACAATAAGTTCTATTTTGGAAATGATAAATTGTGCTTTTGGAACATCCAAATACAGATTATTTAAAAGCATTTCAGAGTGTCTCAGTGGGCAGATGAGAGGTAGAGTCAAGAATTTTGACAATAAATAGGAGAAAAATAAAGAGAAAAAGCAGGATTGAGAGATGTTTGGTAGCAAAGGAGTGAGTTGAGGACAATTTATAGACATGAGGGAATAAGTCAATAGAAAGAAAGAAATTGAAGGTGGGGATAGGGAAGGAGCAGGGGGAGAGCAGGGTGGAAGTTCTCTCCTGTTTAATTTTACCTCGTAGTGCTATAAAAGGAAAGCTGTCTTCTGAGTGGACACCCTGGTGGTGTAGTGGTTAAGTGCTATGGCTGCTAACCAAAAGGCTGGCAGTTTTAATCCACCAGGCGCTCCTTGGAAATTCTATGGGGCAGTTCTACTCTGTCCTATAGGGTCTCTATGAGTCAGAATCGACTCGATAGCAGTGGGTTTTTGGTTTGGTGTTCTGAACACAAAGCTCATTGGTAAGTTACTTCAGTGCAGATCACTAGCTGCCTAAAATAGGCGGTAAGCTGCTAAAATGAACTAGGTTCCACCAATAATTTCAATAGAACATTTTATAGTATGGAAAGAAAAACACTTGGCAAGATAGGACGTATGAGTCAGGTATAAGTGGTAAGTGGTGTGATTCACGCATTTAGATAGGTCAATAAAGAAGCTGGCTCTGCTTCTGTCTTCATTATTTCTCAGCTCCCCACTCCTCTAGTCACCCAGACTGAAAGTTGCCCTATCACCCTCCTCCCTCACTATCTCGGTCCACATACTATTGGTCCCAGAATTCTGCCAATGCTTTGATTCTCACTTGGGGCCTTTTCTTTTCATGCCCACTGGCACTATCCCAGTGTTCATTCCTAGAAAAATCCTCTCCTGGTTCTAGATTTCTCCTGACCTCCTGAGTCCACCCAGGGTGGGTAGAAGGGTGGAAAGAAAATAGTGTTCTCAAAGTCTGCCATCATGCCACTGCCCTCCTTGAAAACTTATGATGGTTCCTCACTTACCACTGGTTAAAGACCAACTCCTGAGTGGACATTCAAGGCCTTTCAACATATAGTCCTGACCCACCTTTCCAATTGGCCTACTCAGCATTGCTGAAATACTTCTCTCATTTTTCTGGCCTTTTTTTTAAAAACACTTTCAACAAATATCCTGTATAGTTAGGCCTTCCCTGACAGCACCATTTATACTAGCAACCCCAGTCACTCTTCATCCCTTTATCCTGGTTTATTTTCCTCAAAGCACTGAATTCTGCATGACATTTTCTTGTGTATTTGTTTACTATCTGATTCTTCACACTAAAATATACATCCCATGAGAGCAAGGCCGCTGTTTGTCTAATCCACTATTTCCCCAGCACTTAAAATAGAGCCTTGTACATTATAGGCATGCAACGAATGTATAAAATAAATGTATAAAATCTGGATTGAGTGCCTGCTTGTGCTAATCCCTCAAAAATTAAGGGTAAGAGAATGATAAAAAACATAGAATTCTTGGACCCAAAAAGCATATCATTTATTAGGACAGACAGAAAACAAGAAGATTTTTTAAAAATTAATTTTAACTGATTAATTAAAATTATTAAAGTTGTAAAATATTAACAATGGTGTGCTAAGAAGGGTAAGAATAACTCCCCCCCCCCCCAAAAAAAAACCCGTTGCCTTCAGGTCAATTCCAATTCATAGTGACCCTACAGGACAGAGTAGAATTTCCAACTGTCACATAGGGTTTCCAAGGCTGTAATCTTTACAGAAGTCGACTCCCATAACACATCTTTCTCCTATGGAGCAACTGGTGGGTTCAAACCACTGACGCCTCGGTTAGCAGCCACGCACTTTAACCCCTGTGCCACCAGGGCTTCTTTGGTAAGATTACAACCATTGAAATCCCAGTGCTTGCTTTGGCAGCACATACACTGAAAATTGGCATGAAATCCCTATGGAGTGCAGTTCTACTCTGACACACATGGGGTCATCATGAGTCAGAATTGACTCGCTGACAGTGGGTGGAAAAGCAATTTTTAGATGTCTTGCTTCATCTGTTTTTTTCACCCACATCACAAGCTGAGCCAACACACACATAGTTCCTTGATACAACAGTGTGGTTTCAGAGTCTCCCATTATCTGAAGTTCATACAGTACATGCTACAAAACCTGGAACCATTCTCTCTCTTGGTGAATTGAGGTTGGACTGACCCCTGAGGTTATCAAAACATGGATTTGAAAAGTCATTGAGAATAATCATTTTTACTACAATTCCAAGTAATTTAATCAAACAGGCCTGAACCATCTGGTTCTTCTGCAACAATGGTGCTGGTTTTAATAACTGGCCAGGTTGTTGGTTTTGGGTTTTTTTATTCCCATGTGAGAAGATGAGTCATCAGCACTGTAAAATCTGAAGATGATTTTATAACTTTTTGCAGGTCCACACTTTATATATGTTTTATAAACAAAGTTATAGTCACCTAAAATGAAATACAACCCTAAAACACTGCATATGAAACAATTTTACATTCTAAGATGATGGCGTTACTTAATTATATTAGTTAGCATTTCCAAATTCATCAACGTAAGGCTTTTCTTGCCAAACTACACAGGGGAAAACAAAGTTGCATTTTCATGGAAAATGGACTTTGCCAATCCTCCCACTAGCTCAGAATTTGGCCTGAAGTTTGACTGATAGTATTATGAGTCCTACCATCTGCTAACTAAGCAGTGTCCCCTAATTGGTAAATTATACTAACGAAAATGGTTGTAAAGCAGAACCTGACTTATTTTCATGAGTTGATGTAACTGAACCTAAAAAGCAAGCCTACAGTTTATATGTGTTTTCCAAGTAAGTTCAAGTTGTAACCCATTCCAGATTGCTGTTTTTAATTATTCCTTCAAAACATTAGACTTCTTAAATGTACAAATCTCAATTTATTTTAAAAACTAACACTTCCAGAGGCTGAAAATAAAGTTTAGACCCAACTCACATTAAATTTTATGTGATTACAATTTTTTCCTCAAGTTCCAGAGAATTAGTTGACCAGAGATGTCACTGAATTGAATACCATTTTAAAAAATATAATTTAAAAGTTAACTTCTCAAATCTATTACATTAATAACTGTATTACCTTCCTAGGGCTGCCATGACAAAATACCACTAAACTGGAGAGTTTATAAGAACAGAATTTATTGTCTCACAGTTCTGGAGCCTGGGAGTCTGAGATCAGGGCGTTGGCTGTGTTGATTCCTTCTGAGGCTTTAAGGGAGAGTCTGTTCCATGTCCCTCTCCCAGCTCCTGGTAGCTTCAAGTGTTCACTGCCTTGCAGCTGCAACTTCACATGGGGTCCTTTCTCTATCTCCCTGTCTCTGTGTATCTTCTTCTCTTTTATAAGAACCCTAGTCATATAGGATTAGCACCCACCCTATTTCAGTATCACCTTATGTTAACCTAAGTGATAACATCTTTGGAAGAAGGCAGTTCTTTGGGCAGCCTAGTGGTCATGGTCTTCCGCATTCCACCTCCTGCTAGTATCTCTAGGCCTCAGGAACAAACCACTGCCCCCCTGAAGCCAGATAATCTGTTCAAATAACCAACAGGGCTAAAGAGATGACGTTCTACCTGGAATCTTACAAAAATGGCTTATTCCAGGGCTGGGGCAGGGAAACCACAAGATGAGCCTGGGACATCATGCTATGTCAGAAAATAAGAAGTGCTCAAAGAATGATGGCAACATGTCAAAAGGACACAGAAGTCAGCTTAAAGGGATTACCATAAACCAAACTTGGGACAATTTGAACATCAAAATAATGATAAGCAGTTGCCATTGAGTCTTCTCCAACTCACGGCAACCCCATGTGTGTCAGAGTAGAACTTTGCTCCATAGGGTTTTCAGTGGCTGACTTTTCAGAAGTAGATTCTTCCAAGACACCTCTAGATGAGCTCAAACCTCCAACCTTTTAGTTAGTATCTTAGCTGTGGATTATAACCGATTATAACCCAATGAATAAAACAGGAAACATCGAGTCCATACTGACAGTAATTAATTAACTAACTGAAAGTTTGATGAGGGATCGGATATTTACACAATTTTAAAGTACCTATCTAAAATTCACAATAATTACAAAGGGGAGAAGGGAGTAATTTAATAGTGTAGAAGCCTGGCAGACACTATCTTTGTCAAGAAATCAAAATGATCATCAAAAAAACCAAACCCAGAGGCAGAGCCAACATGGTGCTACAGACAGAGGCACCACACTGTCCCTCTACAGCAAAGACCTGAAAAACTAAGTAAGACAGATACAGTCATCAATACTGGAACCCTAAGCATCAAATGAAGGGATAAAGAACTCAACCAAGTATGGAACAGAATAAGAAACTGACAAAGAAGAGAGAATGAGGAGAGCTACGGAGTGGAGTCCTCTACCAACTAACATGGCACAGATATGTCATCTTGGACCCCTCAGCCACCAAGAACAGCAGACAGGAAGTACAGGAAGGAAACTTCATGGAGCTCCAAGCAGGAGTCAGAGCAACCGGTAACCAGGGATATGTGCTTTCCCACTCCCCACCCTTCTTCCCTCTGTGCAGCCTCCACCACTTTCCAACAGACCGTGGATGCTTAGCCAGAGAGAAGCCAGCTCCTTGCCACTTGGATTCACCCTGCCCCCACCAGTCAGCTCCTTCAGTGCCTTTATTTTGTTGGCTGCTTTCTGTTTCCTCTCTCTCTCTCATCTCCTTCCTTTCCTTTCTTCTGCTTAGCTGGTGCCATGTGCCACTTTTTCGATGGGCTATGCTTGCTGCTCAGCTAGGGAGCCATTTCCCCAGACTGTGCCACCACAACCAGTGGGCTCTATCAGGGCATCCTCCCCCGCCACCCAGGTTTCTTGACCCTCTCTACCTTTCTTCCCTTCCTTTCTCCAGGTGCTGTCTCCACTGCTTTTTGATGGGCTGTGCCACACTGCTCAGATGGAAAACCACCAGCACATGTTTCCCCAGGCTGCGAAGCCACACTGGTGGGCATATTCAAGGTATTTTTTTCTCTCTTTCTCAGTTTCTTCTCTCTCTACTTTCCTTTCTCCTGACCACCTGGGTATGTGTGCCATCTCCGCCCCTTCTTGATGGGCTGTGCCACACTGCCCAGCTAGAAGACCACTGGCACACAGCTTCCCCGGTCTGTGCCACTCCACTGGCAGGCTTCCTCAGCATCGTTTTTTGTTTTAGGTCTCTGTTTCTCTTTCTCTCTCTTCTTTCTCTCATCCCCTCTTAGCTGCACACATCATATCCTCCCCTTCCCTCCTACCTAACTGCACTGCATGCTGAGTGCTGCACCCCTGAGCAGCACAGGCATGAACCACTGGACTTTGCCCTGCAGGTTCCAGTACATGCCACAAATGACCAATCCCACCTCTCTCCATCCACTGGACCTGCTCTGCTGAACCATAGCTAAGCAACCAGCTGCCTGGACAAGGTGGTGAGAAGTATCGTGTCCACAGATGAGCAAACAACAAAGAATGCCCAGCACGCCTGCCCACACGTAACAAAATAAAACAAAAAAAAGGACAAAACAAACAAATCGACAATCGATAAACAAAGAAAATAACTCCTGAAGGTCCTGAAGACAGGAGAAAATATCAAAACACACACAAAAAAACAGGACAGGATAGCTGCAGAGAACGTCCAAAATAAAACACCAGATGACCCTCCAATAGAAGAAAAGGCACTGGAACTGCCTGATTAGGGAATTCAAAATGCTCATATTCAAGGTTCTGTAAGAGATGAAGGAAAATGCTGACAAAAATAAGGAAAAAATGGACAAATTCATGGAAAACACATACAAAACAATGGAAGGATTCAAGAAAATAATACAGGAACAAAATGTCAAAAAAAAAAAAAAAGACTACAAATCATACAAAAACAGCAATTAGAAATCCACAAGATAAACATAAGATCTCAGAAATGGGCAGTGCCATAGAAGGTTTTAGGAACAAATTTGAAACAATGGGAGGCAGGATCAGTGAAATTGAAGACAAATCCTTGCATACCACTTTGTTAGAGGAAAGAAAAATGAAGAAACCCTGAAAATGATGCTCCTAAAGGTTAAACACTTATGCTCATCAAAAGACTCCACCAAAAGAGTAAGAAGAGAACCCATAGACTGGGGAAAAAAATTTAGCTATGACAAATCCAACAAACATTTAATGTCTAAAATCTACTGGAAAAATCCAACATCTATACAATGAAAAGACAAATAATCCAATTAAAAAACAAGCAAAGGATATGAACAGACACTTCACCAAAGAAGACATTCACGTGGCTAACAGACACATGAGGAAATGCTTACAATCACTAGCCATTAGAGAAATGCAAATCAAAACTACAATGAGATATTATCTCACCCCAACATTACCTGCATGAATCAAAAACACAGAAAATAACAAATGTTGGAGAGTCTGCTGGGAGACTAGAACTCTTATGCACTGCTGGTGGGGATCCAAAATGGTTCAACCATTTTGGAAAACGATATGGTGCTTACTTAAAAAGCTAGAAATAGAAATACTATTGATCCAGCAATCCACTCCTAGGAATATATCCTAGAGAAATATGATCCATTACACAAACAGACATATGTACACCCATGTTCACTGCAGCATTATTCACAACATCAAAAAGATGGAAACAACCTAAGTGCCCATCAACAACGAATGGATAAACCAACTGTAGTATGTACACACAATGGAATACTAGTCAACAATAAAGAACAATGATGAATCTGCAAAATGCCTCACAACAGGAATGAATCTGGCGGGAATTATGCTGAGTGGAATAAGTCAATCACAAAAGGACAAATATTGTATGAGACCACTATTATAAAAACTATAATAGTTTTTATAATAGAAACAATCTTTGATGGTTATGAGGGAGGGGAGAGGTGGGAATGGAAAAACACTAAATAGGTAATAGATAACAGGTAACTTTGGTGAAGGGTAAGACAGTACACAGTACTGGGGAACCCAGCACAACCTGACCAAGGCAAGGTCATGGAAGCTACACAGACACATCCAAACTCCCCAAGGGACCGAATTACTGGGCTGAGGGCTGGGAACCATGGTCCTGGGGGACATCTAGCTCAATTGGCATAACAAAGTTTATAAAGAAATCCTACATCCTACTTTGATGAGTAGTGTCTGTGGTCTTAAAAGCTTGTAAGTGGCCATCTAAGATACTCCACTGGTCTCACCCTGTTTGGACCAAGAAGAATGAAGAAAATCAAAGACACAAGGGAACAATTAGTCCAAAGGATGAATGGACCACAAGTACCAGAGCCTCCACCAGACCAAGTTCAGCACAAATAGATGGTGCTTATCGACCATCACCAACTGCTCTGACAGTGATCACTACAGAGGGTCCCAGAGAGAGTTGGAGAAAAACACAGAACAAAATTCTCACTTACACACACACAAAAAAAGACCAGATTTACTAGTCTGACAGAGACTAGAGAAACCCCAAGAGTATGGCCCTGGACTCCCTTTTAACTCAGTATTGAAGTCACTCCTGAGATTCACCCTTCAGCCAAAGATTCCTGTTAACCCCTTGTGTCAAGTCAATTCTGACTCATAGTGACCCTGTAGAACAGAGTAAAACTGCCTATAGGGCTTCCAAGGAGTGGCTGGTGGATTCAAACTGCCAACATTTGGTTAGCAGCTGAGCTCTTAACCACTGCTATACCAGGAAACTTAGCAGATATACCAACAAATTACAACATGTGATTGATTCCAGGTTGGATACTTTGGTTATGAAGGGCTTTACTGGGACAACTGGAGATGCTTGAATAGGGTCTGAGGGTTTTGATGATTGACTGTAAGAGAATGCCTTTGTTTATAGGAAATATGCACAATAATATTCAGGTGTGATGAGGCATCATGTCCGCAACTTAAAAATTGTTCAGGACGGGAGGCGGGGCCAAGATGGTGGACTAGGTAGACGCTACCTCGGATCCCTCTTGCAACAAAGACTCGGAAAAACAAGTGAATTGATCACATACATAACAATCTACGAATGCTGAACAACAAACACAGATTTAGAGACGGAGAATGAACAAATTCAGGGAAGAAGCAACTGCTTTCGGAGCCTGGAGCCAGCGTCCCAGTCAGCGGATTTTCTGGAAAAACAAGTTTCCCAGGTCTGATATCTCTGCTTATTCAACAGAGCCCTAACTGACCCACAACAGGGAACTGAGGGCTGAAGCTCCCCCTAGACCACCTAGCCTCTTGCCTTAGGGGTCTAAGGAGGGTGACACCTACCAATCAGTAGAGGTACTTGCATTGGGGGCCTAAGGTACAGCTGCAGTGCCCTCCCACCAACGTGCTACAGGAATAGAGACACACCTACCTCACTGACACTTGGGGGAAGCATGTCAGCATCCTGCCCCCCCGTAGGGTGAACACCAGCTGCTAATAGAATCTGGTGCGCACAACTATCACCACTACTTCTCGAGGTGGATAGGTGTTAGGGTGCAGCACACACCTGATGACCCAAAATCAGATTCTACTCAAGAATAGTGAATAGACTCAGGCATATATATCTGGCAAAGGCCCAAACCAGCTGGTAAGAGGTCATAAGTAAGTCAAGGGCTACAACAAACAACACAGCACAATCTAGTAGCCCATCCACGTATATTGAAAGAAAACAAAACAAGATAAGACTCAGTGAGCAATTACAGAATAAACCACTACTATATCTTTTTTTTTTTTTTATATCTTAGTGATGGCTCGGAGAGAGCACTCGATATCAAACCCCATAAAGAAGCAGACCATGACAGCTTCTACAACCCCCCAAACAAAAGAATCAAAGTCTTTCTCAAATGCAGATACTGTCCTGGAATTATCAGATACAGAATATAAAAAACTAATTTACAGAATGCTTCAAGACATCAGGGATGACCTCAGAAACGAAATAAGGCAAACTGCAGAAAAAGCCAAGGAACACACTGATAAAACAGTTGAAGAACTCAAAAAGCTTATTCAAGAACATAGTGGAAAAATTAAGAAGTTGCAAGAATCCAAAGAAAGACAGCTTTCAGAAATCCAAAAGATTAACAATAAAATTACAGAATTAGACAATGCAATAGGAAGTCAGAGGAGCAGACTCAAGCAATTAGAATGCAGACTGGGAAATCTGGATGACCAGGGAATTAACACCAACATAGCTGAAAAAAAATCAGATAAAAGAATTAAAAAAAATGAAGAAACCCTAAGAATCATGTGGGACTCTACCAAAAAAGATAACTTGCGAGTGATTGGAGTCCCAGAACAGGGAGGGAGGACAGAAAACACAGAGAAAATAGTTGAAGATCTGCTGACAGAAAACTTCCCTGACATCATGAAAGACAAAAGGATATCTATCCAAGATGCTCATCGAACCCCATTTAAGATTGATCCAAAAAGAAAAACGCCAAGACATATTATCATCAAACTTGCCACAACCAAAGATAAAGAGAAAATTTTAAAAGCAGCCAGGGAGAAAAGAAAGGTCTCCTTCAAGGGAGAATCAATAAGAATAAGTTCAGACTACTCAGCAGAAACCATGCAGGCAAGAAGGCAATGGGATGACATATACAGAGCACTGAAGGAGAAAAACTGCCAGCCAAGGATCATATATCCAGCAAAACTCTCTCTGAAACATGAAGGCGAAATTAAGATATTTACAGATAAACACAAGCTTAGAGAATTTGCAAAAACCAAACCAAAGCTACAAGAAATACTAAAGGAAATTGGTCAGAAAAACAATAATATCAGATACCAGCACAACACAAGGTCACAAAACAGAACATCCTGATATCAACTCAAATAGGGAAATCACAAAAACAAACAAATTAAGATTAATTAAAAAAAAAAAATGCTCATAACAGGGAATCATTGAAGTCAATACGTAAAAGATCACAATAATCAAAAAGAGGGACTAAATACAGGTGGCATAGAACTGCCATATGGAAAGGGATACAAGGCAATATAGGACAATACAAGTTAGGTTTTTACTTAGAAAAATAGGGGTAAATATTAAGGTAACCACAAAGTGGTATAACAACTCCATCACTCAAGATAAAAGCCAAGAAAAATGTAACGACTCAACTAACATAAAGTCAAATACTATGAAAATGAGGATCTCACAATTTACTAAGAAAAACGTCTCAGCACAAAAAAGTAAGTGGAAAGATGAAATTGTCAACAACACACATAAAAAGGCATCAAGATGACAACACTAAACACTTATTTATCTATAATTACGCTGAATGTAAATGGACTAAATGCACCAATAAAGAGACAGAGAGTCTCAGAATGGATAAAGAAACACGATCCGTCTATATGCTGCCTACAAGAGACACACCTTAGACTTAGAGACACAAACAAACTAAAACTCAAAGGATGGAAAAAAATATATCAAGCAAACAATAAGCAAAAAAGAAGAGGACTAGCAATATTAATTTCTGACAAAATAGACTTTAGACTTAAATCCACCACAAAGAATAAAGAAGGACACTACATAATGATAAAAGGGACAATTGATCAGGAAGATATAACCATATTAAATATTTATGCACCCAATGACAGGGCTGCAAGATACATAAATCAAATTTTAACAGAACTGAAAAGTGAGATAGACACCTCCACAATTATAGTGGGAGACTTCAACACACCACTTTCGGAGAAGGACAGGACATCCAGTAAGAAGCTCAATAGAGACACGGAAGACCTAATTACAACAATCAACCAACTTGACCTCATTGACTTATACAGAACTCTCCACCCAACTGCTGCAAAGTACACTTTTTTTTCTAGCGCACATGGAACATTCTCTAGAATAGACCACATATTAGGTCATAAAACAAACCTTTGCAGAATCCAAAACATCGAAATATCACAAAGCATCTTCTCAGACCACAAGGCAATAAAAGTGGAAATCAATAACAGAAAAAGTAGGGAAAAGAAATCAAATACTTGGAAACTGAACAATACCCTCCTGAAAAAAGACTGGGTTATAGAAGACATCAAGGAGGGAATAAGGAAATGCATAGAATGCAACGAGAATGAAAATACTTCCTATCAAAACCTCTGGGACACAGCAAAAGCAGTGCTCAGAGGTCAATTTATATCAATAAATGCACACATACAAAAAGAAGAAAGAGCCAAAAGCAGAGAACTGTCCCTACAACTTGAACAAATAGAAAGTGAGCAACGAAAGAATCCATCAGGCACCAGAAGAAAACAAATAATAAAAATTAGAGCTGAACTAAATGAATTAGAGAACAGAAAAACAATTGACAGAATTAACAAAGCCAAAAGCTGGTTCTTTGAAAAAATTAACAAAATTGATAAACCTTTGGCTAGACTGACTAAAGAAATACAGGAAAGGAAACAAATAACCTGAATAAGAAACGAGAAGGGCCACATCACAACAGACCCAACTGAAGTTAAAAGAATCATATCAGATTATTACAAAAAATTGTACTCTAACAAATTTGAAAACCTAGAAGAAATGGATGAATTCCTGGAAAAACACTACCTACCTAAACTAACACAATCAGAAGTAGAACAACTAAATAGACCCATAACAAAAAAAGAGATTGAAACAGTAATCAAAAAACTCCCAACAAAAAAAAGCCCTGGCCCAGACGGCTTCACGGCAGAGTTCTACCAAACTTTCAGAGAAGAGTTAACACCACTAAAGGTATTTCAAAGTATAGAAAATGACAGAATACTACCCAACTCATTCTATGAAGCCACCATCTCCCTGATACCAAAACCAGGTAAAGACATCACAAAAAAAGAAAATTACAAACCTATATCCCTCATGAACATAGATGCAAAAATCCTCAACAAAATTCTAGCCAATAGAATTCAACAACATATCCAAAAAATAATTCACCATGATCAAGTGGGATTTATACCAGGTATGCAAGGCTGGTTTAATATCAGAAAAACCATTAATGTAATCCACCACATAAATAAAACAAAGGACAAAAACTACATGATCTTATCAATTGATGCAGAAAAGGCATTTGACAAAGTCCAACACCCATTTATGACAAAAACTCTCACCAAAATAGGAATTGAAGGAAAATTCCTCAACATAATAAAGGGCTTTTTTTTTTTTTTATTCAAAGCCAACAGCCAACATCACTCTAAATGGAGAGAATCTGAAAGCATTTCCCTTAATAACAGGAACCAGACAAGGATGCCCTTTATCACCGCTCTTATTCAACATCGTGCTAGAAGTCCTAGCCAGGGCAATTAGGCTAGACAAAGAAATAAAGGGCATCCGGATTGGCAAGGACCAAGTAAAATTATCTCTTTTTGCAGCTGACATGATCTTATACACAGAATACCCTAAGGAATCCTCCAGAAAACTACTGAAACTAATAGAAGAGTTTGGCAGAGTCTCAGGTTATAAGATAAACATACAAAAATCACTTGGATTCCTCTACATCAACAAAAAGAACATCGAAGAGCAAATCACCAAATCAATACCATTCACAGTAGCCCCCAAGAAGATAAAACACTTAGGAATAAATCTTACCAAGGATGTAAAAGACCTATACAAAGAAAACTACAAAGCTCTACTACAAGAAATTAAAAAGGACATACTTAAGTGGAAAAACATACCTTGCTCATGGATAGGAAGACTTAACATAGTAAAAATGTCTATTCTATCAAAAGCCATCCATACATACAATGCATTTCCAATCCAAATTCCAATGTCATTTTTTAAGGTGATAGAGAAACAAATCACCGACTTCATATGGAAGGGAAAGAAGCCTCGGATAAGCAAAGCATTACTGAAAAAGAAGAAGAAAGTGGGAGGCCTCACTCTACCTGATTTCAGAACCTATTACACAGCCACAGTAGTCAAAACAGCCTGGTACTGGTACAACAATAGGCACATAGACCAGTGGAACAGAATTGAGAACCCAGATATAAATCCATCCACATACGAGCAGCTGATATTTCACAAAGGCTCAGAGTCAGTTAATTGGGGAAAAGATAGTCTTTTCAACAAATGGTGCTGGCATAACTGGATATCCATTTGCAAAAAAATGAAACAGGACCCATACCTCACGCCATACACAAAAACTAACTCCAAGTGGATCAAAGACCTAAACATAAAGACTAAAACGATAAAGATCATGGAAGAAAAAATAGGGACAACCTTAGGAGCCCTAATAGAAGGCATAAACAGAATACAAAACTTTACCAAAAATGACGAAGAGAAACCAGATAACTGGGAGCTCCTAAAAATCAAACACCTATTCTCATCTAAAGACTTCACCAAAAGAGTAAAAAGACCACTACACACTGGGAAAGAATTTTCAGCTATGACACCTCTGACCAGCGCCTGATCTCTAAAATCTATATGATTCTGTCAAAACTCAACCACAAAAAGACAAACAACCCAATCAAGAAGTGGGCAAAGGATATGAACACACACTTCACTAAAGAAGATATTCAGGCAGCTAACAGATACATGAGAAAATGCTCTCGATCATTAGCCATTAGAGAAATGCAAATTAAAACTACGATGAGATTCCATCGCACTCCAACAGGCTGGCCTTAATCCAAAAAACACAAAATAATAAATGTTGGAGAGGCTGCGGAGAGATTGGAACTCTTATACACTGCTGGTGGGAATGTCAAATGGTACAACCACTTTGGAAATCTATCTGGCGTTTCCTTAAACAGTTAGAACTAGAACTACCATAAAACCCAGAAATCCCACTCCTCAGAATATACCCTAGAGAAATAAGAGCCTTCACACAAACAGATATATGCACACCCATGTTTGTTGCAGCTCTGTTTACAATAGCAAAAAGCTGGAAGCAACCAAGGTGTCCATCAATGGATGAATGGCTAAATAAATTGCGGTATATTCACACAATGGAATACTACGCATCGATAAAGAACAGTGACGAATCTATGAAACATTTCATAACATGGAGGAACCTGGAAGGCATTATGCTGAGCGAAATCAGTCAGAGGCAAAAGGACAAATATTGTATAAGACCACTATTATAAGATCTTGAGAAATAGTATAAACTGAGAAGAACACATACTTCTGTGGTTACGAGGTGGGGAGGGAGGGAGGGTGGGAGAGGGTTTTTTTTACTGATTAATTAGTAGATAAGAAGTGCTTTAGGTGAAGGGAAGGACAATACTCAATACATGGAAGGTCAGCTCAACTGGACTGGACCAAAAGCAAAGAAGTTTCCAGGATAAAATGAATGCTTCAAAGGTCAGGGGAGCAAGGGCGGGGGCTTTGGGACCATGGTTTAAGGGGACTTCTAAGTCAATTGGCAAAATAATTCTATTTTGAAAACATTCTGCATCCCACTTTGAAATGTGGCATCTGGGGTCTTAAATGCTAACAAGCGGCCATCTGAGATGCATCAATTGGTCTCAACCCACCTGGAGCAAAGGAGAATGAAGAACACCAAGGTCACACCACAACTAAGAGCCCAAGAGACAGAAAGGGCCACATGAACCAGAGACCTACATCATCCTGAGACCAGAAGAACTAGTTGGTGCCTGGCCACAATCGAGGACTGCCCTGACAGGGAGCGCAACAGAGAACCCCTGAGGGAGCAGGAGATCAGTGGGATGCAGACCCCAAATTCGCATAAAAAGATCATACTTAATGGTCTGACTGAGACTAGAGGAATCCCGGCAGTCATGGTCCCCAAACCTTCTGTTGGCACAGGACAGGAACCATTCCCGAAGACAACTCATCAGACGTGAAAGGGACTGGATAGTGGGTAGGTGAGAGATGCTGATGAAGAGTGAGCTAATTATATCAAGTGGTCACTTGAGACTGTGTTGGCATCTCCTGTCTGGAGGGGGGATGGGAGGATAGAGAGAGTTGGAAGCTGGCAAAATTATTACGAAAGGAGAGACTGGAAGGGCTGACTCATTAGGGGGAGAGCAAGTGGGAGAACGGAGTAAGATGTATATAAACTTATATGTGACAGTCTGACTTGATTTGTAAACGTTCACTTGAAGCTCAATAAAAGTTAAAAAAAAAAATTATTCAGGAGAAAAAGTTTTTTGTATTGTACTTGCAACTTTTCTGTAAGCTTAATATTGTTAAAACTAAAAAAAAAAGCAGTATGCTTGGTAAAAGATAATTGTTTAAAGCAAAATAATAAATTATATTTTAGGCTTTATAAATATGTAAATATAAAATGTATGACAATAATAGCACAAAGCACAAGAACGGAAAAATGAATTGTTGGGTTTTTATGTTAAATGGAAAGTGGTATAAAGTTATTTGAAGGAATATATGATAAGTTAAAAATGAATATTGCAAACTCTAGAGTAGCCACTGATTAAGTAAACAAAAAACATCATCAGTCAAAGAAATAGGAGTTCAAAAAACAAACACAGCTGCATAAGTCTAGGAAGGAATGTGATATAAAAAAAAAAAGTGATATAGTTTAGAAAAACAACTAAGAATGAGAAGACATATTAGTAACACAAAAAGAGAAATAATTAGGGCAAGGGTGATAAACCAAAAAAAAAAAAAAAAAAACCCAAACCCACTGCCATCGAGTCAACTCATAGCGACCCTATAGGACAGAGTAGAACTGCCCCATAGAGTTTCCAGGGAGCACCTGGCAGATTCGAACTGCTGACTTCTTGGTTAACAGCCATAGCACTTAACCACTACACCACCAGGGCAAGGGTGATAGACTTGATTATATACAAATTTTAAATATCTGTTATCAAAGGACTCCACAGGCAAAATTGAAAGCAAACATCAAGTGCGGAAAAAACATCTCCAAATGTATTCCAGACAAAGGATTAATATTGCCAATACATAAAGAGCTATTACAAACCAATAAGAAACCTGTAGGAAGTTCAACTTAAAAATAGGCCAGATAAAAACACTATGAGCAGACAACTTATAAAGGGAGAAACAACGGGCAAAAATATCCTTAAGTCCATGCTATTACAAAGTGCAAGATATATAAATATTACACTTGCATTTCAAGTTTCCAGAAATAACTCAATTCTCTGCATTTAAAGAGTAGGTTCAATATATGGGATTTTAAATGTAAAGTTGCCAGCAACCAGAATAACATGATATTTTGTAACTGTTCAGCCATTTATCAGGTAGTTCTACCTATCTATCAAAATGGGACAGAATATAACCAGAAGTTGGAATTATGGTTTCTTTTTCAAAAAGCAATTCAATGAGCTGTTAGATATAGACATGCGACTCTTGTTTTTTATGAATTCACAATCTAAGGAAGAAACATGATACCATAGATATTTTAACTAACTGACAGGTGCAACAAGACATTGCAGAATGAAGGCATAGTGTTTAGGTTAAGGGACTAGGGACTAAAAATTAGAAGATAAGAGTTAGTGTCTTTAATATCTGTTAAATCTCAAATGACAACGTATGCTTAAAGGAGGAAGGGAATATTCTTTTCATTCTTATTTCTAATGGTTTCAATTTCTCCATTTTTAATTTTTGTATTTATCTTATAACATTCCAAATGAATGACCTCCAAAAATGAGATTTTCCGAAGTTATTCATTAAAAAAAATTTTTTTGAAATATGACTTCTATCACTCACGTAAGGTTCATAAAACTACTCTTTAAACAAGCATTGTGAAAAGAACTGGTTAAGACATACGAATAATACAAACCTGTAATATTGCTCTTTCAGGTAACAGTGAAATGTCAAATGGAAGACTCTCACCTACTAGAGAGAATTCAGATGGACTTCGTCGAGGAAACATGGATTCTTCTTCAGTCACTAATTTTGATTTTGACTTACTTTTCCATTTTCTTAGTTGAAGTTCATGTTTTAACATCTGCAATAAACATAATTATAAAATCCATGGAATTATTGTAGGGGTTAAATGAAGTTATATATATAAAGACTTGTTAACAAGCTACATTATGCAGATGACACAACCTTGCTTGCTGAAAGTGAGGAGGACTTCAAGCACTTATTGATAAAGACCATAGCCCCCAGTATGGATTATACCTAACATGAAGAAAACAAAAATCCTCACAACTGGACCAATAAGCAACATCATGATAAACAAAGGAAAGATTGAAATTGTCACTATTACTCAGATTGATTACTTGAAATTGTCATTTTTCTTGGATCTACAATCAACACCCATAGGAGATGCAGTCAAGAAATCAAACGATGCTTTGCCTTGGGCAAATCTGCTGCAAAAGACCTTGAAGACTAAGGTGTGCCTGACCCAAGCCATGGTATTTTCAATAGCCTCATATGCATGTGAAAGCTGGCCTTTGAATAAAGAAGACAAGGAAGAATTGATGCCTTTGAATTGTGGTGTTGGTGAAGAATATTGAATACACCATGGACTCATGGACTACAAAAAGAAGGAACAAATCTTTTTTGGAGGAAGTACAGCCAGAATGTTCCTTAGAAGCAAAGCTGGCAAGACTACATCTCACATACTTTGGACATGTTATCAGGAGGGACCAGCCCCTGGAGGACATTATCCTCGGTAAAGCAGACAGTCAGCAAAAAAGAGAAAGAATCTCAAGAAGATAGATTGATGCAGTGGCTGCAGCAATGGACTCAAGCATAATAACAACTGTGAGGATGGCACAGGGCCAGGCAGTGTTTTGTTCTGTGGTACACAGGGTCACTATGAGTTGGAACTGACTCAATGGCACCTAACAACAACAACAACACATATATATACATGCATATAATATATATATATATATAAAATCGACTCAACGGCACTGGGTTTTTGGGTTATAATGTGTGTGTATAAAATACTAGGTATACATGTATTTATACAACAACTATTATGTGCAAAACATTATGCTTTGCTCGAGCAACTGGAGTCAAATGTAGTGTTAACTTAGTGATAGACAAAGAAACAATAAGAATCCAGCAACTAGAGATAATAGTGTCACTGCTGTGACTGTTGTACCAGGCTTCACTTCAGATATCTAGACTCTAATGGAAATAAATGTAAATTCTTATATTAGTATAGAATGGAAAGTCTTCAGAGATAGTAGAACAAAATAAAGTTTTTAATTAATCACTATCGTAAGAGAAGATTACTTAGAGTACCCCCTGACTTCTAAGGAGGAGACTTTACTGTCCTTTGCAGGCGAGCAGTATGTGAGAATGTCTGGGAGGAAGCTGGCTGGAATCAGAATCTTTAAGAGACCCTAAAGAGTGAAAGATTTTCAGAAAAATGAAACAACACCCATACCTCACACCATGTACAAAAACTAACTCAAAATGGATCAAAGACCTAAATATAAAATCTAAAACAATAAAGATCATGGAAGAAAAAATAGGGACAAGTTAGGAGCCCTAATACATGGCATAAACACAATACAAACCATAAATAAAAATGCACAAACACCAGAAGAGAAACTAGATAAGTGGGAGCTCCGAAAAATCAAACACTCATGCTCATCCAAAGACTTCACCAAAAAAGTGAAAAAGATAACCTACAGACTGGGAAAAAAACTTTGGCTACGACCTGTGCGATCAAGGTCTAAACTCTAAAATCTACAAGATACTGCCAAACCTCAACAACAGAAAGAAAAATAACCCAATTTAAAAAATGGGCAAAGGATATGAACAAGCACTTCACCAAAGAAGACATTCAGGTGGCTAACAGATACATGAGGAAATGCTCATGATCATTAGCCATTAGAGAAATGCAAATCAAAACCACAATGAGATACCATCTCACCCCAACAAGGCTAGCATTAATTCAAAAAACACAAAATAATAAATGTCAGAGAAGTTGTGGGGAGACTGGAACACTTACACACTGCTGGTGGGAATGTAAAATGGTACATCCACTTTGGAAATCAATTTGGTGCTTCCTTAAAATGCTAGAAATAAAAGTACCATGTGATCCATCAATCCCACTCCATGGAATATATCCCAGAGAAATAAGAGCCATCACACAAATAGATAGATGCACTCCCATGTTCGTGGCAGCACTGTTCACAATAGCAAAAAGATGGAAACAACCTAGGTGCCCATCAATAGACAAATGGGTAAACAAATTATGGTACATACATACAATGAAATACAACACTATGATAAAGAACAATGAAGAACCCGAGAAACAGCTCACGACACGGACGAATCTTGAGGGCATTATGCTGAGTGAAATTAGTCAGTCACAAAAGGACAAATATTGTATGAGACCAACACTATAACTCAAGAAAAGTTTTAAACACAGGAGAAAATATTCTTTGATGGTTACGAGGGTGGGGAGGGAGGGAGAGGGGAATTCACTAATTAGACAGTAGACAAGAATTATCTTAGGTGAAGAGAAGGACAATACACAGTACTGGGGAAGTCAACACAACTGGACTAAGCCAAAAGCTAAGAAGTTTCCTCAACACAACCAAATACTTCGAAGGACAAAGTAGCAGTGGTGGGGGTCTGGGGACCATGGTTTTGAGGGACATCTAGGTCAATTGGTATAACAAAGTTTATTAAGAAAATGTTCTGCAACCCACTTTGGTGACTGGCGTCTGGGGTCTTAAAAGTTTGTGAGCAACCATCTAATATGCATCAACTGGCCCCAGCCTACCTCAAGCAAAGAAGAATGAAGAACACCAAAGACAAGGAAAATATTATCCTAAGAAACAAAAGCCTAAGACCAGAAGAACTAGATGGTGCCCAGCTACCACCAATGACTGCCCTGAAAGTGAACACAATAGAGAGTCCCTGACGGAGCAGGAGAAAAGCGTGGAGCAGAACACAAATTCACGTAAAAAGACTAGACTTAATGGTCTGACTGAGAGTGGAGGAACCCCTGAAGACATGGCCCCTGGACTCTCTGTTAACTCAGAATTAAAACCATTCCTGAAGCCAACCCTTCAGACAAAGATTAGACTGGACTATAAAACATAAAATACTCATGAAGAGTGTGCTTCTTAGCTCAAGAAGATATTCAAGACTAAATGGGCAGCACCTGTCCAGAGGTGGGATGAGCAGGCAGAAGGGGATACGAACTGGGTGAATGCACATGGGAAACCTGGGGTGGAAAGAGGGAGTGTGCTGTCACATTACAGAGATTGCAGCTAGGGTCACATAACGATATCAAGAAATTAAAGTATAATTGTCTAAAGATTTAATAATAGAGGAATAGTAATCAAATCCCAAGAAATAGTCATTAGCTTTAATTCAACCACATCTCAAGTAGATATCTTGATCCAGATGCTGTATTTTAAGAGATGTATAATGCATCAGATAAAGAACACATTCAGTACTGTTTGTTGGGTGAATGGAAGGAAGGGAGGGAGGGAGGAAAGAAGGAAGGAAGGAAGGAAGGAAGGGAGGGAGGGAGGGAGGGAGGGAGGGAGGGAGGAAGAGATGGTAATTGACAAATTAAACTCCATTCACAAGAGCGTTCCCAGAGATTTTTGACTCTAGGAAACACAACCCATAAAATATTACCGAAGCAAGAAAATTCATTTAGCTTAGAAAAGACTCTAGGGCTAAAAGCAATCATTATATTTAAATATTTAAAGCACTGTTACGGAAAAGAAGTTCTGATGGACTTGTTCTGTTTTGTTCCACAGACTATACTACACTCAATAGGGAGAAGAGAGCAGGATGCAGCTTCAGAAACAAAATGATAGACATTTCTAACTAATGCTACTATCCAAAGATTTCTAATTACAGATAAGACAGCTAGCTAGCACAGGCTGCTGCATCCTTCCCAGGACATAAAACTGGAGATGCTACAGAAGAGATGAAGAGATTGATGAATCTTATGTTCGTGCTGAACAACTAAGACCAGACATATGAAATCCCCCCAAGGGAAGGTCAAAACTGTCTGAGACCACATGGAGAAGAAAGATGATAGCTTGGGACTGGAGGAAGAGGAGTAAGAGTCAGGAATTGGACTGGGACAGAGCTATTTCCTCTGCCACATGGATTTGAGAAAGCCCAAGTCTGGAGGTGACATTGGAGCAGGTGAGTATAGGTCAGAACTGGAAGGCCCCTCTCCTGTTCTATTAATAAATTTCACAGCTCAAAAAAGAAGAATGCTCCAAAAAAGAACCAGGAACACGCTATCATGATCACACATAAAAACATGATTAGAAACAGCAATTATGAAAACAAATTAAGACACTGACCATAAAAACTATGATTCTTCAAACAGAGAAGTCAATGAATGGGTTGAACGGTGGAAATGGAAGCAACCAAAGGAAAAATTAGTGATGTGGAAGATATGGTTCAATGAACTCTCTTAGAAAATATTAGGAAGGGATAAGAAGAAAAGAAAAAAGAGATGAGAGAATTTAATAAGGTGACAGCCATTATATCGGAGACCAGAACTAAGGGAAGAGAATGTGGTGATACCAGTCTTAACATGTGACCCAATTTTGCAGGAGCGAGGCATGGGGATTGATCCTGCCCTCCACAGGACAACCACAAAACAGGGAGGTTTAATTTTCTTCCTATTTTTCTCTGTCTTATTTATCCTGACTTTGTGTTTCAAAGAATATTAGCAAACTATTTCCTACTAAAGAACTACAAAAAAAAAAAAAAATCCAGCATGCTAGTAGTTACTCTGAATATTCTCCAACAATATTAGTAACAATATACTACTAGCTGAAGCAAACTACAGGTATTTTTAAGTTTGGAGGAGTTTGCTTGAGTCCTCTGTTTCAGTTGTTTAACTCTTAGTGGGTGTCTCAGTTAAGAACAGTCCTTTAAGTTTAACAATTTAATAATAAAAAAACTTAATAATTAAAATTATAATTTCTCAAATTGGATGTTGAAAAAGAATGAATAAATAGCAATATAATCTTATGTAGAAAAGGAATAAATTTATTCAGTCTTTATCATTTATGATATTCATCATAATATGATTATTATTTCTCTACTAATCTACTAATTTCTCTTCCATTTTGGATATCTATACCTATTTAAGAAAACCCTGGTGGTGAAGTAGTTAAGTGTTACGGCTGCTAACCGAAAGGTCAGCCGTTCGAATCCACCAGGTGCTCCTTGGAAACTCTATGGGGCAGTTCTACTCTGTCCTATAGGGTCACTATGGGTCGGAATCTACTCAACAGCAACAGGTATAACAGGTATATCCATTTAAATATTTTTAAACAAAATTCTCAGTTTCTTCATCAGTAAATTTAAATAAAGTGTTAAGAGATTTTTCTTTCATGTTAATCATTTAAACAAAGCAACAGAATTTATTAGGAAATATTTTGGGTGCTGAAGTGAAATTTAAATTACTGAGTTAAAAGAACAAAGCTGCCACTGAAAGTACATAATAGTCAGGATTTTAGTGTTTTCCATATATAGCATTATTACCTGAGGCAATGAGATTAACAGCTTATGAATATAACTGCAAGATAATAAGTTTCCAATATACCATACCAGGTCATCTTCTCTCTTTCTATTCTTATATCTTGCTTTATCCCGCCATTTTGTTAGGATATTTATTAGCTTGTAACTATACATCTTTTGGATCCGCAACAGTGTCTCTAAAAAAAAGTTGTTATTGTATATAGTCAAAACTGTTTCCAAAAAACAAAGTATTTTAATATCCCATCATGTTTATAATATGAACCAATGTTGCATCTGGTAATTTTTGCTGAGCTGTAATTATATCTGAAATTAATTACTTTGGGAGCATTTGATAGTACTCCTGAGACTTTATTAACTTGTAAACATCACCTTTGTCCTTAGAAATTAAGATGTAATAGAAATGTCAATATACATATCATTTCTTTTTTAACTAATCAGTTATTTATAAAATTCCAAGCTCATTTATAAAAAATATAATTATGAGGTAGTATTCAGATCTACCATATTTTTACACAAATAACACATGCCTTCATTTGTTTGCCAATTACTCCCTCCTCCCACCTTGAGGTATTTTCATAAGTGCCGCTATGCCACTATTTTTTTTACACGTTGCTGTGAAAAAAAAATAGCGTAGAACACTGTCCCGGTATTGTATGATTGTCTACCATTTTGCCATCTGATGTGATTTCCCTATGTGTTGTAAATCCTATCACTATGATTTAACGAGATGGATTAGTGACCGTTGTACTGATGAGAGCCACAAGATTGGATAGTGTCTTAAGCCAATCTCTTTTAAGATATAAAAAAGAGAGAAGCAAGCAGAGAGACATGGGGACCTCATACCATCAAGAAACAGTGCTGGGAGAAAAGCATGTCCTTTGGACCTGAGGTTCCTGTGCTGAGATGCTTCCAAATCAAGGGAAGATTGATGACAAGGACCTTCCTCCAGAGAGAGAAAGCCTTCCCCTGGAGCTGGCACCCTGAGTTCGGACTTCTAGCCTACAGGACTGCGAGACAATAAACTTCTCTTCGTTAAAGCCATCCACTTGTGGTATTTCTGTTATAGCAGCACTAGATGACCAGTACAAGCATTTACAAAATACCCCAGGGCGGGTGGGGAGGTGGGTGGGAGGAGCAACTGGCAAACAAATGTAGAAGGCATGCATGATTTGTGTAAAAATACAATAGTGCCTTTGAATTTAATTAAATGCCCTATGATTTAAAAGACTTCCTTTTATATGTTAGCCAGGGATCAAAAGCTCAAATACAAGGGCCAGGCCAGGAAGCAGGGTATACATCCCTGCTTTATACAGAAGCAACTTAAAGAGGGATAAGAAGATAAAGAGCAGGAAATAGAAAGGGGGTAATACATGGAGAAGAGGCAGGTGAATGACATTAGGGAAATGGAGAGCAGAGAGATGGCATTAGGGAAAAGCAGAGCAGAGAGAGAGGAGGGAGGGAAGGAGGAATGAATATTGGCATTATCACATGGGTCAATCTAACGGTGAGAAAGATGTTGGGAGGTGGGGGAAACAAAGAGCAAGAGAGACAAGCGATGAATACAGAGAAATAAAAGAGAAGGAGGGGATGCAAAAGAGGGAAGAGGGAGGAAAAGTGAAAAGAAAAACAAAAAGAAGGACCAAGAAACTGCCAAGAAGAGGGAAAGGAGTTGAGAAGCAGAATAAAAAATTACAGCCTAGAAGTGCAGTGTTTCATTCTGTCATACACAGGGTAGCTATGGATGGCACCTAACAACAAGTTCAGAAAGGAAAACAAACTGACAGAAAAGCCATTCTACTGTAAAAAACTAAACCGCTTTTGCTACAGAGCTTGTGGTTTATCCAGGATATGAATTTTAAAGATAGTTATCACCTATTATCGGAGCCCTGGTGGCACAGGGGTTTAGAGCTCAGCTGCTAAGCAAGAGGTCAGCAATTCCAATCCTATGGTGCAGTTCTACTCATAGGGCTGCTATACTCATACAATCAACTGGACTGCAACGAGGTTTGTTGTCGTTGTTTTTTATCACCTATTATTACAACCCTTTTAAATTCTAGTCAGCCAGTTCACCAGTTTCTAGAGTCCCTAGAGGAGACCTGATGGTGCAGTGGCTAAGTGCTCGGCTGCTAACCGAAACCTTGGCAGTTGGAACCCTCCAGCTGCTCCACGGTGAGAAAGACGTGGCAGTCTGCTTCCGTAAAGATTACAGCCTTGGAAGCCCTATGGGGCAGTTCTACTTTGTCCAGTAGGGTCTCTATGAGTGGAAATTGACTCGATGCCAAAGAGTTTGTTTTGGTTTGATTTGGTTTAGGGTCCCTGGAGGAGCTCTAGTGGTGCAGTGGTTAAACACATGGCTGGTAACCGGAAGGTTGCCCACTGGAAACCTACAGCCTCTTCACAGGCGAAAGATGAGACAGTCTGCTTCCCTAAAGGTGGGGCAGTTCTACTCTGTCCTATAGGGTCCCTATGAGTCGAAATCAACTCACCAGCAACAGGTTTTGCTAGAGTCCCTGGGTGGTGCAGTCAACGAGCTCAGCTGTTAACCGAAAGATTGGAGATTTGCGTTTACCCAGAAGTGCCTCGGGCTAAAGGCCTAGTGATCTGCTTCCACACAATCTGCCATTCCATTGAAAACCCTATGGACCGCAATTCTACTCCGACACACATGGGGTTGCCATGAGTCAGCATCAACTCCACAGCAACTGCTTCACCCCTCCATTACACTTACGTTAAAATCTTCCCAGGGTCCACTCTGAGTTACCAACAGCAGCCTGTCAAAGGATAATGTATCTCTAGGCTGCAGCAGCTAAAACAAATTGCTATCTGGTGAGCTGGATAAAATCTAAGCAAAGGCTGAGAGCTCTCTATTTCCGCTCCCAAAACCCCATACATGCACTGTCCACCCTTGCACACACACCATTATATCTATCAATGTTTTAAGTAAAAAAGAACAATTTTTCTTTAAGTTTTATCATATATGCATTAATTGAAATATCTATAAAGACTGTAGAGCTCTCTACAAAAATCAGTTTTGGTTACCCACATTCAGTATAGGAGCCCTGGTGGTGCAATGGTTAAACACTGGGCTGCTAACCAAAAGGTCAGTGGTTCAAACCCACCAACAGCTCCACAGGAGAAAAGACCTGACAATCTGCTCTTGTAAAGATTACAGCCTAGGAAACCGAATGGGGCAGTTCTCTGTCATATAGGGTCACTATGAGTTGGAAACGACTGGACAGCATACAACAATAACAACGTATACAGCTCTCTATTATGTAAAAAACTGATAATAGATCCTTATTTAAACTTATATTTATATACCCATATACACACTTACAAATAGCATTTTATTTTAAATATCTTTTTATTACAATAAAATCCTTTGAGACAAGTCTCATTAAATATTTTAAATCAGTGAAACTACCCTCATTTTGTGACAATTCTCTAAACATAAAAATAGTAAGTCTCTAAATGAACAAACTATGTGTAATTAAGTTTCTTCAGTTTGTAAATAAATGAATACAAAAACTAATTGCTACTACATAGGGACTTACCTTTACGTTGCTGTTTTTTATTTTCCACATACGGGTGCCAGTGACAGAATATCCATCTTTGAAGTCTGAAGTCATTATACTCCTTTGCTTTTTTCATATTTTTAGCCATAGTCTCACTTTCACTTACACGGGATAGTATTGTGTCTCTCCAAGTGCTACACACAGAAAATATAGAAAAATAATAGTTTGATATTATGGAAATACATTTGTAAATAAATTAGGAGGGAGAAGTGATGCCTCCCTTATCCCCTCAAAAACCACAGCACAGAGAGAAACTTCCACAAACTGTGCATGGCTTGACGAATTCCTGATGGTTAGAGAGGAAAATGGAAATTATACGACAGTTTTATATTTCTCTTTGGACAAGATAAAGAAATCACAGGAAAAAGTCATGCTATCATAACTTCAACTTACCAAAGGAATTACCCTGGTGTTAACCCTAGAATACGCCTCTAACATATTTATTTCAGAAAAACAAGAAAATAGGGTACAGTATTTGAAACTTTGGGGCCATGGGGCTTCCTGGCCTTCTCTGAGTCTAGGATTGTATTAACAGTATACATTCATTCCATTTAAAATAGATACATGATTGTATAGAAGAGCAAAACCTTGGTACAATTAAAAGAAATATAATAGAATTTATGATAGTATAGATTTTCATGCAATTTTACAGTACATGAATAGTTTGGGCTTTAAATAATCCAGATTAGCATAAATTTGCAAATAATTGTCAATGACCAATGGTAATTGCCATTTTAAATATAATGAATCACATCTTTTATTTAAGAATTTGAGAAATATCAAACAAAGCTTTATTTTATGTTGCCCAAAATTAAACTGGAATCAAATATATGTAAATGCTTCCTTGGCCCAAGAAGGCTGTGATCCAGACAGTAGATTTTCTTCACAGTTCAGGTAAAGAGGGCCTTATAAAGTTCAGAGTTGAAATGTTCGGTCTTGAATCAATCTCAAAACAGTTCCAGAAGTGGGGCAATGCAAAACACGAAGGCTGATTGCATAATCTGTGAGCTTCCTAGTTTCTTCCAAATCAGACCTTTGCACTTTACTGAGATTTATTTAGTTGAATGTTAAAAGGTCTTGAATTCCCAGATAAATTCAAATGTACATATTAATTCTAGAAAATATGGTGGTGAATATTACAATACACGTGCATACGTGCATATGCAAACACATATGTACACAAAATTAACAACAAAAGAAAACCCAGGAATGATGTTGAGTTAGGGATGAGGATTCCCTAAGTGCTAACCATGCACCACTAACCTCAAGCAAATTCTGCCAGATTAGTATGATAGGACTGGGAACTGACATAAACCTTTTTTCTCAGGACAGCGATGCAAAGAGTTGTGGCCAGAAAAGCAGAAAACTTAAGTAAATCCTACAAATATCCCCCAAAATGGAGAAACCAAGACTTGTGAGATGAGTGACCCAAAAAAGGGCAGGGGTCCCCATGCATGAGCTCTTCCCCTACAGATACAGCTGTTCTCCAGGGCTTCAGTGGAAGGCAGGCTGGAAGAAAAAGGCTGCAGACATTCCTCATGGTTTCTTACTGATTCGTCATCTTAATAGTAGCAAACACTTTACCCAATATTGGGAGAATCATAATGTGGAGTGGCAACACTACTCTTCCAGAAAAAGAAAAAATACACCCACTTATTGTATGAGGCAAGCATAAACTTGATACCAAAACTCAACTAACCAAAAACCAAATCCATTGCCATCGAGTGGATTCCGACTCATAGCAACCCTATAGGAGAGACTAGAACTGCTTCACAGGGTTTCCAAGGAGCACCTGGTGAATTCAAACTGCCAACCTTTTGGTTAGAAGCCGAGTTCTTAACCACTGCACCACCAGGGCTCCAGACTGGACTAGACAATATAAGAAAAGAAAATTACAGGCCACTCTCACAAATGAACATATATGCTAAATATTTACAAAGTATAGTGGACAAAATTCAGTAATGTGTAAAAAGGATAATACATCATGACCTGGTTACAGAAATGCAGGGTTAGTTCGACATTAGGAAATCAGTTGATGTAATTCACCACATTCACGGATTAAGAATTACATGATTATCTCAACAGATGCTAAAAAGGGACTTGATAAAATTCAGCAGGCATCTATCATTTAAAAAACCAAACTCTTAGCAAACTTCTTTAATATGATAAAGGAATCTACCAAAAACAAACAAAAAGCCCTACAGCAAACATGATTTTCAGTGGTTTCACTTTGAATGCTTTCGCTTTAAGTCCTGGAATAGGTCAAGGATGTCCTCTATCTTCACTTCCATTTAACACTGTACTAAAAGTCCTAGCAGCATAGTAAGGCAAGAAAAGAAGACAACTGGAGAAAAGAAACTGTCCTTTTTCACAAATATCTAAATATGAAAGGTGAAGGGGTTAATATTTTAGAAAAACGTGGGAGAATATCTTCACGATTTCACTGAGGGAAGGAATTCTTAAACAAAACAACAAAATCATACTAAAGGAAACATTTGACTTTGTTCAAATTAAGAACTTCTGCTCATCAAAAAACACTGTAAAGAATTTGATAAAACAAGTCAGAGAGTGAGAAGGAAGATTTATTGCAAATGATCTACAAGACCTCCCAAAGAAAATAATATAACTTTCATTGAGAGGCACTAGAGAAGGATTAGTATTCTAAATACATAAAGAAATCTTACAAATTAATAAGAAAAGGCGATAAGCCAATAAAAAGAAACTGGGCAAAAGGCTTGAAGAAGCTCTTCACAAAAGATGAATCCAAAAAGTCATATAAAAACCTATATAAACCACTCAAGATCATTAGTTACAAGAAAATGTAAATTAAAATCACAAAGAGATATACTAAACACCAACCAAACTGGCAAAAAAATAAAGGTCTGACAAGACCAATTACTGGTGAGAATGTGGAGCAACAAGAGTACTGTCATTTAGAAAACAGCTTGGCATAGTTTAGTAAAACCGAAGCTGCACATATCTACAGTCCAGAACTTCGATTCATAGATCTGTACCCTAGAGAAACTGAGGCAATGTTCATAGCAGTGTTGTCTGTGATAGCGAAAAACTGAAAGCAACTCAAAAATTTATCAAGGGTAGAAGAAAAGAATTATTAAGGGTATATTTTATGTTCTTTTCTGTATTTTTGTTCATTTAAAATTTTTTAGTTTTAGAAATTCTGATCATTTTCAATGCATTTTAGAAATTCTAATTCACTTTCAATGAATTTTACCTACTATATCTGGCCAGTTTTAATTTTTTTTAAACTTTTCTCCTGTTCTAAGTAAATTATCCAAAGGTTAAAAAAAAAAAAGCCAAACCCAGCGCCGTCAAGTCAAAACTGCCCCATGTAGTTTCCAAGGAGCGCCTGGTGGATTTGAACGGCCGGGCAGCCATAGCACTTAACCACTATACCAGTAGGGTTTCCAATCCAAAGGTTATTGATTGTAAATGAAATTATCCAATCCCTACTTCACATACCAAAAAAAAATTTCGAATACTATGACAATTTTATAACTTTGTTTCTTTTTAGCAATTCATCCATCCATTTTCTAAATTTATTTTTCTTGTTTTATTTCTAGCCAGTCCTTTAATCATCTTTGAGGTTGCACTTCCTTTTTCTATTCCTTTTTCTAAATTTCTAAAATCCAGAAAGTTCTCAAATCCAAAATTTTTTTCATTACCTGTTCAGTGGTAAAACTAGAACTGATCTTAACTAATTTTACAGCAAAGTATTCCTGGAGCTGACACAGCCGTTCAGAGCCTTTATTTCACTTAGCAAGCAAGACTATTTATATGTTTCACCACAGAAATACTAATATGTTCTGGTATGTTGGATTTCAACATGCTGCCCCATTCACAGCTGAGGATGTTATATAATATACAATATGTGTAAAGAATTACCTTCTTAAAAACAACAAAGAAATAAATCTAAATTCCAGAGCATACCTGTTTACAAAGATTTCTGAAAAAGGATTGTAGACACATATTTTCAATTTTAAAGTTTTGTTTAAAAAAAAAAAGACAAGGTGACACCTTATAGAAGAACATATTTTAACTAAGGAAAAGCTGATTAAATATATAAAAAACATACAATACAAAATGGCAGAAACACGATTAAATAGATAAAATAAGTACATGTGACCAAAAATTCTCTTTGTATAGAGAATATCAAGAATAAGAATACAAAGGAAGAAATGGTATATAGAAAACATTCTTACCTAAAGCAGGTCTTTACTAAATTTCCAGTATAAAAACTACATGCTTTTACCATCAATTCTGGAGTCATCTAAGATAAAAAAAATAATTGAAATAACACACATTAGACATAAATGAGACACACAGGCTAACTCTGGAAGAAACATGAGAAAACGAGAGAAATGGTTGCCTCCAAGGAGGGGAACTGGGGGTCAGGAATGGACAGGAAGACTATATATCATTCATGTTTTAGATTTTTTAAATCAGTGGCAAGAGAAGAAATTAAAAAGAACTCATAGATTATAAGAGACATTAGATACAGAGCAACCAAGTTTAATATATGGACTCTGTTTAGATTTTGATTCGAACAGAGCCTTATGTAAAAAGGCATTTCTGAGACATTTGGGAAATCTGAACAGGTATTAGATGATATTCAAGAATTATTGCTAATTTTGTTATATTAGGCAATGACATAAAAAATGCTATTTCCACTTAGAGATGCACACTGAAGCATTTATTGATAAAATAATACAACATCTAGGATTTGTTCTCTAATACTCCAGCAAAAATGGAGGAGAGGAAAATAGATGAGCAAGACTGGCAAAATACTGATTGTTGTTTAAGCTGGTTGATGGGGGATCACTACAGTATTCTCTCCACTTGGTGTTATGTTTAAATTTTTCCATCATAAAAATATTTTTAATGTTTTATATGTCTTTTCTTCCTATAAGTAGTAGGCCCGTCTGGAGGTTTCATTTCCTCAGAAATGAGAATCAAGTCTGTGAAGTTAGCGTCCTCCACATCATAGCTGAATCTTTCATGTTGGAAGACACTGTTAAATGGTCTTTCTACCTCCCATTAGAGCAGTTCCAACTTTTCTGGACTTCTTTGGCTTACTCACAGCTTCCTGTACTTACCCTTCTCTGTTTACACAAATAGAAGCAAGTACATTTTATAATTTATAAATAGACAGATGCAGGCAGTCCTCACTTTGCACAGCAGTGCAGTACTGTAAAGATGGCCATGCAAGCTGGAACTGTGCAAACCAATCTTAATAATCAACCGGAAAAATTACGATTGTTCTGGGACCTTTAAAAATTTTTGCCAAAACATTAAAAACTCTCCTACTGGCAGTTATAACTCTATAGAAAAATGGGAAGAAAAAAGTAAAATTATTATTTATTTAATGCATTGTAATTTAAAATATTAGAAACACTGAGAACTAAAGTGCTTTGTTTTTTTGTAAAAAACATTTTTCTTTCAGAGTGAAGGAGAATAATCTAAATCCAGCCTAGGCTGAACCTTCTAACCCAGCAACCCTAGGGTGCCTGGAGATTTACAATTTCATCACTTTTTCTCATTGCTTTTGCAAAGTCACATTTTGCTTTTATTTTTTCTAACTTACGACACATCTTTTCTATGCCTTGCAAGTTGTCATACTTCTTTCTAGGTCTGGGTGAGCTTCCAACATTTTTCCTTTGTCCTTTCCACATTGTGAAATATTTTTGAGAATTTGCTTTCTAAAAAACCTTGAGGTTTGAAGTGACTATGATGTCTTTCAGAATTTTGTGCAATTTTTTAAAAGATTCCCTATAGGCTTCCTGCTAGGCATTGGAGACAATCTGACATTATATTTTACAAGATCCCTTTGAAGATATTGACAACGAGGTTTATCCCTCTAGATCAGTAATTTTTAAAACTTTTAGCATCTTTAGCAAGAGTTTTCAAGCGAAATCATACTCCAAGCAGAACTACTCTATAATACAGGTGTGAGGATGGGGTATTCGAATCCCATCCCTAGGTCCCCCTGAGGTTGCCCCCAGTATCTCCATGAACACAGTTTGCAGATATCTGCACTCCACAGTAGATCAAAGATCTGTAGTTGATAAAGCACGGCCACTAAGACATCCACATGCCGTGATACAGATCCAGTAAGAATTGGGCATACAGGCACTTCCCCGTGTACTGATGCCGCCGAATCACGGCAGGCTCAGCAACCTGTCCCTCTATTTCTGTTTCTCTACTGCAAAGCCCTGATTAGGATTCAGCATTACTCTTCCCCTGTCCTTCGAAATCTGCTTCAGATTGGTTCAAGCTGCCTGCATCCATCTTGACCATGGCTTTGCTTCCACTTTTTTCTTTTTTTGCTTGCCTCCAATTTATTTATATTGATCTTTTAAAAAAGGAAATACTACAGTTTTAGACTCTTATATACCTGGATTCTTGTCCCTGATCCACTAATAATTAGATTTGGAATCTTATGAAAGTCTTTTAAACAAACTCTTTGGGTCTCAGTAAAATGAGGATATAAACTAACTTTGAAGTTCCTAAAATTCCATAGATTCAATCATTCATTTGCTTCAATGAATTCTTTGTTGTTGTTGATTCCACTTTTGAAAGCCCAACTTCACCAGCAATTCCCAAACACTAGCCAGGCTTGCACAAACACCAGCCCTGGGATCTGCAAGTATCACTCATGGTCCCAGGCACACCTAATTCACATTGATATTCTTTCCTCACGTGCCTTTGCTCTCCATGAGGGTTTGTTATGTAAGCTTCTCCTATATGCATAGTCTCTGTTCTAAAAGTCTTCATGTCTTTAATTACTTTTTTGTCCTCTTTACATTCTGTGAAGTTAGCTTCCTCCACGGTTGCTGGAGCCAGTGGTTTCTTTCAGTAATAATTAGGTCTTGATTTCAAGTTAGATCTCATTAAAGGCTTGGCAATGTCTTCATGAATATAATTCCTGTGTCCCAATCTAGAAGGCATGAAGGCAAAGGGAATGGAGTGGGTGCAGAACACAAAAGGAAACAGATTAAGAAGAAAAGAAAAATCTTCCTTTAAAGTTTTTCATAATGCTAAGTTTATCATTATAAAGATGCGTGAGAGGAGAAAAGGAGAAAGAAAAAGGGGAAAGGGGAAATTTAAGGTAAAGGTTTTATCAGAAAGAGGAAGAACAAATGCCTGTCTAAATGCTACTTGCAAAGTTGGAGAGGTTACTAGAGTGTGGCTGGCTCTGTGTGTGTGTGTGCGTGTGCGTGTGTGTGTGTTTGTGCGCGCGTGACGTTCCTTTACTTCTCTACGGGTCCCAAATCCCAAAGTCTGATCTCACACCTCCCATAAAATCTAAAATTTGGAAAATTTCATCAAAACTTAAGGTGTATATTTTAGGATCCTTGGTTACTAATAATTACCAGCTGATCTTCCAGTCCAAAAAGTTGTTCCAAATAAGTCTCAGACAATCTTCGAATTGTTGGTTTCACTGATGGATCAATGCACATATCCCTTTAATAATACCAGAAAATACGGTCAAAAAATGATTTTATTTCATAGTACTTAGTTTCACAATATGTTTACACTTAGAGTCTCTACCAGTGGTTCTTGTGGGTAGATTGTAAGGGAGAGGAAGAGACACTTCCCCTTGGGAGAAGCATATCAGAATCGCCTGAAGGACTTAAACTGTCCCCCGAGATTTTGCTGTGTTCCCCAAGGAAGATGCACTAACTTTCCTTGCTCCCAACGTGAAATAAACTGCCTTATGAATGCATGTTACCGATGAGAATACACTGCATTTCGCAACCTGAGAACCAGAGC
This sequence comes from Elephas maximus indicus, assembly GCF_024166365.1. Classification (NCBI taxonomy): domain Eukaryota; kingdom Metazoa; phylum Chordata; class Mammalia; order Proboscidea; family Elephantidae; genus Elephas; species Elephas maximus. The sequence goes on along the minus strand of NC_064826.1, from coordinate 46,478,585 downwards.
ACTAAGTATTCATATGTAAGCCTTTGGGGCTTAAATATTTATGAGGACATTAAGTCTTCCCCGTGGCCTCACAAAAAACTACTGCTAACATTTTGGTGTAGCTCCTGGTCCCCCACCCTCAAATTTGTTCTCTGTATTTAGATTTTAATCTGCTCTCTTAATCCATTTTATTTTCATTTTACATTATAACACTTGTGTAATCAGAATTTTTTAATAACTTTTTTAGTAGTTTCAGAATATTCCAAGTGGATATACCCCTGATGTTTTTAGCCATTTGCCAGTTTGTGTAAACCTGTGTTGATTCCTTTTTTTTTTTTTTACAATTAAAAAAATGATCATTGTGATTAAAAAAAAAAGATTATGAGGGGATTCTTTAACAATCTAGAGATTGGAGGCATTCATTGGCAAGACTTTGTTTTAATACTATACAGTGAGTGTTTTATTTTCAAAATAAAATATTTCCCTATCATAAATGAAAACAATACATACCAAAGAAGTCTTTGAAGTCCATTTTCAATTATATACTTGATCATGACTTCTAAATATCTCAGTGGATCCTCAGGACAGGTAGCAAGTAGACCGCATAACAGAGCCTTGAAAAAAATGAAATGGAAAAATGTTTCTGAATCATCATGTTCTTATTAAGCAGCAGACTTTCCCTCAAACAATTAAAAAGTCAAATAATGTGACAATTCTAAAATAAACATGCTTTAAGGAGTTTGTATGGCTGCATCACTGGTCCAGTGAGAAAGCCCTACTCAGACAGGGAGCAGGCACACCAGGGCTTCGTTCCTTTAGGTAGGCTATTTGACCTTTCTAGATTCCACCTGGGGCAGGGGGTGGGGTGGGGAGGAATGTTGGGCTTTCCTAGCTCTGTAGTCTAATATCTGAAATCGATTTATTCTATATGATTTATAAACTTTTTATTGACGTATAATTTACATGCAGAAAAATGCATGACTCATAAAAAAAAAAATTTTTTTTTTTTTTATAGATACTCCCACCTGAATATTTGCTAAAGGCAAATCATCCCACCTGAATATTTGCTAAAGGCAAATCAAAATGCAGTTTGCCTTTCCGATTTAAAAAAAAAAAAAAATCCATCCACCGTACACGATGCAACAAAAGTCACTGCACAGATATAGGAGAACTGGACTAAACCAAAAGCAAAGAAGTTTCCTGAATAAACCAAATGTTTCAAAGGCCAGTGTAGCAGGGGCAGGGGTTTGAGGCTCATGGTTTCAGGGGACATCTAGGTCAATTGGCATAATAAAATCTATTAAGAAAACATCCTGCATCCCACTTTGGAGAGTGGTGTCTGGAGTCTTAAACGCTAGCAAGTGGCCATCTACGATGCATCAATTGGTCTCAACCCACCTGGAGCAATGGGGAATGAAGAACACCAAAGACACAAGGTAATTATTAGCCCAAGAGACAGAAAGGGTCACACAAACCAGAGACTACATCAGCCTGAGACCAGAAGAACTAGATGGTGCCCGGCTACAACTGATGACTGCCCTGACAGGGAACACAACAGAGAATCCCTGAAGGAGCAGAAGAACAGTAGGATGCAGACCTCAGATTCTCATAAAAAGACCAGACTTGATGGTCTGACTGAGACTAGAAGGACCATGAAGGTCATGGTCCCCAGACCTTCTTTTAGCCCAAGACTGGAACCATTCCCAAAGCCAGCTCTTCAGACAGGGATTGGACTGGGCTATAAGACAGAAAATGATACTGGTGAGGAATAAGCTTCTTGGATCAAGTAGACACATGAGACTATGTGAACAGCTCCTGTGTGGAGGGGAGATGAGAAAGCAGAGGGGGACAGAAGCTGACTGAATAGACACGGAAATACAGGGTAGAGAGAAGGAGTGTGTTGTCTCATTAAGGGGAGAACAACTAGGAGTATATAGCAAGGTGTATATAAATTTTTGCATGAGAGACTGACTCGATTTGTAAACTTTCACTTAAAGCACAATAACAATTTTTTAAAAAGTCACTGTACAGTGTTTTGCATTATATGAGGAGTAAGCTTTTTACAGTCTATTCAAAAACATAGTTGTGATGATTTAAATCAGTGGTTTCTACACTTTTTAAATATAAAGAACCACTTTTTAAAGTAAAAAAAATTCCTCAGATCCAACCATGAAAATGAGAAAATCCACAATCAAAATCTACTGTGAATTCCTGAGCTCTTAAAAATTCTTTTGTATGTGATCACTCATGAAATCTACAGATCTTGTGTTCAAAAAATTGTAGCACAGTACACATCAGTGGGCAACAAACAACTTACTGGATCTAAGATCACTTACACGGAATACATGGAACACATACACAGAACCCAGAAACCTCCTGCCACCTCATTTTGCCCTTTGAGCTCCCCACAAAAGCAGAGACTTCTCATTAGAAGTATTGATTAGACATTCAGAATTTATTGACGATTTCTTCATTTGAGACAGAGAAGAGTTAACAGTACAGATCCTACAGAAAGAATCTGGAATTCACCTTAGACATTTCTGTTTTCCTTTTGGTTCTCTGTCTCTGGCTGAGCCTAGTGTAGAAAGGGTTGGGCAGGAAGCACTTTCTTTGGTCCCTCTCCCACATAGGGCCCACTCTGGCTGCCTTTTTTCCTGCTCCTCTCTCAGGAACAAAATTTTTCCACCCCTGACTCATGGTGATAAAAACAGTTCTTACCACCTCCATGGGCCACATATCAGCTGATCCAGTCTGGGATTCCATCTTAGACTCTCACCACTCATCAGAGCATTCCTCCAACAAAAAGGTAATTCTTCTAATTGGCCCCTGAATTATATAATTTCCTCCTTTACAACAGCTTCCTGTCCTCCTTTTAGTGTGCAGCCTGCAGGCCAGGAAACCCTGCTTTAACACAATGGCAAAATGGCAAGACCTGATCCCTCTCACTCTCCAGCTCTGTGTTCTGACTGATCCCCATCCCAGCTGTTCACAGTGAGATCTCAGCCACCTATGGATGGACTTCCTTCTCCCAAACCCAGGGAATACGGTTAGACAGGAAACCAGAGGCTCTCATTACAGTTGCCAGCTGGATTTTAAGTCTTCTATTGCCTAAGGGTTGAAGTGGCTGGAGGCTGGTCAGACTTAAGACAGCTCTCTGAATAGGGTCGCTATGAGTCGAAATCAACTCGACAGCACTGGGTTTGGTTTGGTTTTCTTTCTGAATAAAATCCCCCCCAAAAAAACCCAGTGCCATCGAGTTGGTTCCAACTCATAGCGACCCTATAGGACAGAGTAGAACTGACCCCATAGAGTTTCCAAGGAGCGCCTGGCAGATTTGAACTGCTGACCCTTTGGTTAGCAGTCCTGGCTAATGGCCCTCTGCACTCTGGCACATTTGGGCCTGGGTCACCAGAGTCCTGAGTTTCAGTACTCTCTACTCTGTTTCCCCGTTTCCATCTTATTCTAGCACCCTGAGGACATCTGCATTAGAATCACTTGGGGAAAGAACATGCCTCTGAGGATGGGGGACCAGGAAACTTTTTTTTTTTTTAATTTATTGTGCTGTAAGCGAAAGTTTACAAATCAAGTCAGTCTCTCATACAAAAAGTTATACACACCTTGCTATGTACTCCTAGCTGCTCCCCCCATAAGGAGACAGCACATTCCTCCTCTCCACCCTGTATTCCCCGTGTCCATTCAACCAGCTCCTGTCCCCCTACACCTTCTCATCTCCCCTCCAGACAGGAGTTGCCCACATAGTTTCCTGTGTCTATTTGAGCCAAGAAGCTCACTCCTAACCAGTATCATTCCAGTCTAATCCCTATCTGAAGAGTTGGCTTCACAAATGGTTCCAATCATGGGATAACAAAGGGTCCAGGGACTCTCTAGTGTCAGTCAGACCATTAAGCCTGGTCTTTTTACAAGAATTTGAGATCTGCATCCCACCGCTATCCTGCTCCATCAGGGATTCTCTCTTGTGTTCCCTGTCAGGGCACTGATCAGTGGTAGCCCAGCACCATCTAGTTCTTCTCATCTCACACTGATGTACCCTGGTTTATGTGGCCCTTTCTGTCTCTTGGGCTCATCTTTACCATATGTCTTTGGTGTTCTTCATTCTCCATTGCTCCAGGTGGGTTGAGACCAATTGATGTATCTTAGATGGCCTCTTGCCAGGGTTTAAGAACCCAGATGCCTCTCACCAAAGTGAAATGCAGAATGTTTTCTTAATACATTTTGTAATGCCAATTGACCTAGATGTCCCCTGAAACCATGGTCCCCAAACCACTGTCCCTGCTACTCTGGCCTTCAAAGTGTTCAGTTGTATTCAGGAAACTTCTTTGCTTTTGCTTTAGCCCAGTTGTGCTGACCTCTCTCCTGTATTGTGTGTTGCCTTTCCCGTCACCTAAAATAGTTCTAGTGTACTATCTAATTAGTGAATACCCCTCTTCCTCCCTCCTCACCCTCGTAACCATCAAAGAATATTTTCTTCTGTAGAAAACCGCACTGTAACGAGCTCACCAGGTGGATTTCCTACACACACACACAAGTCCGAGAACTTATGCCTTAATGGAGTTCAGCTTTAAAGTGAATGTTTAAGAAAGGTAGTAGGCATCTGGTTAATGAATATGGAAAATGCATATTACTTTATATTGCCAAGCTCTGTAGATCAGAAAACTGCTTTTCCTGAAAAGTTATTCTGCAGAAGTCAAATCAAGTTGAGAGGATAAGGCTCTGGGATGCTAACAGAGGCATATGGAGCTAGCACAATTGAAATGTTCACTTTTTCCATAAAAAATCTCACTGTTCATCTTTTTCCATTGAACAAATAAAACAGCCTGAGGTTTTACATGTTAATATTTACCATGAACCATTATCTTCAGCAGCGCATATCTTCATGTCAATAAGACAACACAATCAATATACCAATATTTTTTCTGCGTTAATGAAAATAAAAATTCCCAGACCACTAACTTAGTCTTTATTATAACTAGAAGCAAAGTATGCAAACACAAGATGAATGTTTGACTCTCAAAAACATTAATCAGGCCTTTATTATTGTTAACCTTCATAGTAAAAACTTACATAATAAAGAACAAAAAAGGACCTTGGTTTAATTATCCATACTGGCTTTCTGAAGATTGTAAATTCCCCAAACAATTATGCAACCCTCCACTTTCTTTTGGCTTTGCTTCCCTAATCTCAGTTCCCAGTGTTTCTCAAATATTCTGAAACATGCTCTGGATATGGGGGATAAACATGGGTTTATGCAGTATGGTTGTTTCTGCACCTTTCCATTACTACCCATTTTTAAGGAGCAAGATAATGCAGTAGGTAGAGTCCACTTGGGTTTAAAACCTGGATCTGCAATCTTCCAGTGTGCAGCCTTCTACAAGTTAAACTTAACTTCTCTGTTCCTCTCTATCCATAACTATAGAATGTGATAATAAAGGTTTATGTGTTATAGGGTTGTTGTGAGAATTAAATGAATATAATAACATGCTTAGAATAGTATCTAGCACTAAGCAGGCATTCAACAATGATAGCAAGCCACCATAATGATTTTTGATCGTTCCACTGCTAATAATCACCTCCATTAGAGAAAAACACTGGGAAGAAGAGAAAAGATATTTAAAATATTCCCCTATACCATTTGGGTTTGGTTTTGGTTTATACCACCCAAAGGCCAGTGTCATTTAAGAGGACTGGGGGTAAGATACTGACTTTATACCAATTTTAATGGAAGAGATTAGGACAAATACATTTGGAGAAAAATGGTTAGGAGACAGAACTTCATATAACTATGGTTCAAATATAAACAGCACAAAAGGATCTGTCTATTTTAACTATGGGTAGATATACAAAAACAGATGTTAAGAAACATAAGAGAGCAATGGCCTTGTTTATCTACTCAGATAAACATGGTAAAATATGCTAAGGGCCTAAATAATAATACAAAAAATAATTGCTCCAAGAGTGCAGAGAAGAGAGTGGTTATTAAATGCTTGTGGAACCCTCAGCAACTGGGGAGACGTCCAAGTGACAAGGAAGATAAAGCAAGAGCAAAAGCCCCGAGAGCACAGACCAGTTTGGCTAGAGTAGAGGATTAATGTAAGAATAGCAGATGGAGCCACTCTGTAAAAAAAAAAAAAAAAAAAACTGTTGCCGTAGCCGTAGAGTTGATTCCGATTCACACTGACCCTTTAAAACAGAGTAGAACTGCCCCACAGGGTTTCCAAGATGGATGGTGGATTTGAACTGCTGACCTTTTAGTTAGCAGTCGTAGCTTTTAACCACTGTGCCACCAGGGTGAAGAAGCTAGAATTCTGTACTAGGACCTGGACTGTGTCCTTTTCTAGATCCAACAGGCCATCCATGACCAAACCCCAGCCAAATGTGGGAGACCGTCATGCATCAGACAGTCATTGCCCAGTTTGTTCCCAAGGTCCCACTAGGGATGACTTTGAATTTTAGGGGATGTACTCCTGTTCCTCATTTCACAGATGAGGCAAAGAAGGGTCAGGTGATTCACAGAGCCAGTAGGCTTGTGAACTACAACCCTAGGGCTCTTCCCTTGCCCAGACCGCACACACTCACCCAAAAATATGAACGTGTATATCTTCTCCTAGAACTTGAGGGTTTTCATAGCAGGTGGGGCAGGTGAGCAAACAGTGGCCTCTGTGATGTGAGGCAAGGTGACTGATACCTGCTGCACTGTGGCTGTCCCAGTGGAGGAGTCGTTGCCAGCTTGCTCAGCCCTAGATAGATGAACATTTACTTGAGAAATAATAAGTCATATGCAATTTGGCTTGTTTGTTTTGTCCCATGGATTCTCCTGGTGAACTGCATCTGTGAACTGGCTGGCTGGGCTGAGAAAGTTCAGGGAAGCTAACCAACCACCCTTATGAGAATCCAGAATGTGCTCCCACCTTTCTGCCCCAGGACCCAGCAAAATGAGCTAGCGTAACCAGTTCCTCCTCTCCTAAATCAGCGGGGTGGCCTCTCTCACATAATCAGTAATTCCTGATTCTTGCATCTCTAGGGAATATACTCAGCCTTTAGTCCCTAAAAAAATACCCAATAATGTAGCTTACATGATTTCTTTAATAAATGCAATTCTTTAAAAATACAGATGTATGAAAACTTCATCTTGAAAGAAGCAATTAAAAAAAACTGCTTAGTAAAAATCATGATCGTAACTTAACTACGCCCTCTGCTGGGCAGATTTAGTTCTGTAACCTCATTTTAATCTTTCAATTACTTTAAGCTGAAATCTGACCTAATTATTTGAAGAGCACTTTGTCACTCACAGATACAGTCACTCAGGCATAATAATATCTAACCTATATTTGGTCTCTGTGACCTTGTTTGTCTGTAGACAGTAGCTGACTTCAGCCTAGTAGCGAATTGAAGGAGAAACACAGATTTCTAAATATTTTGAATGATCCAGGGTCTGAAGCCCAACCAACAGAGCTTCATTGTTTTGGGCTTCGATCATAAAATACAAATGCCTTTCTGAACTAATACCTCCAAGGGAGGAGAGCCTATTAATTCCCACGGTGGTGGAAAGAGTATCTGAGAGTGCTCAGAGAAAGAAATGAGGAATACAGCAAGGGTGAGGGATCAGAAGGAAATACTCAGTTTTCCTACAATTATGCCTTGGTGCAGGCCCTGAGTACCTACATGTAGACTTTAAAAAGAAGACAAAAACCTTTCACTTTCTAAAACATATTTTTTTCCTGAGTCTTAAAAATACTGAGTAAGTATGGAGTACCTGAGTGGTGCAAACTGTTAATGTGCTCACCTACTAACCAAAAGGTTGGAAGTTCTGAGTCCATCAGAGGCACCTAGGAAGAATGGCCTGGCAATCTACTTCTGAAACATCAGCCATTGAAAACCTTAGGGAGCACAGCTCCTACTTTGACATACATGGGGTCGCCATAAGTTGGATTTGACTCAATAGCAACTGCTTTTACCGGGTTAAATATTGTATTGTTTTACACACTACCTATCTAAATTGATATAAACCAAGGTAGAAAAACTAAATAAACCTATAAGAAAATAAGACATTGAAGAATTAAAAAAAAAAAACTCCCAAAAAAAAAAAGCCCTCGTCCTGACGGCGTCACTGGAGAATTCTACCAAACTTTCAGAGAAGAGTTAACACCACTACTACTAAAGGTATTTCAGAGCATCGAAAACAATGGAATACTCACAAACTCATTCTATGAAGGCAACATAACCCTGATATCAAAACCAGGTAAAGACATCACAAAAAAAGAAAATTACAGACCAATATCCCTCATGAACATACACACAAAAATCCTCAAAAAAAATCTAGACAATAGAATTCAACAACATATCAAAAAAAAAAATTCACCACAACCAAGTGGGATTCATACCACGACAGCACTGGGTACTGGGTATGCAGGGATGGTCCAACGTTAGAAAATCAAACAATGTAATCCATCACATGAATAAAACAAAAGATAAGAACCACACGATCTTGTCAATTGTTGTAGAAAAGGTATTTGACAAAGTCCAACACCCATTCATGATAAAAACTCTCAGCAAAATAGGAATACAAGAGAAATTCCTCAACATGATAAAGGGCATTTATACAAAGCCAACAGCCAACATCATCCTAAATGGAAAGAGTCTGAAAGCATTTCTCTTGAGAATGGGAACCAGACACGGATGTTCTTTATCTTATTCAACATTGTGCTGGAGGTCCTAGCGAGAGCAATAATGCAAGAAAAAGAAATTAAGGGCATCTAAATTGGTAAGGAAGAAGCAAAAGTTTCCCTACTTGCAGATGATCTTAGACACAGAAAACCCCAAAGAATCCACAAGAAAACTACTGGAACTAATAGAAGATTTCAGCAAAATATGAAGATGCAAGATAAACATACAAAAATCAGTTGGATTCCTCTATACCAACAAAGAGAATTTCAAAAGGGAAATCACCAAATCAATACCATTTACCGTAGCCCCCAAGAAGACAAAGTACTTAGGAATAAACCTAACCAGAGACGTAAAAGACCTATACAAAGAAAACTACAAGTCGCTACTGCAAGAAATCAAAAGAGACCTACGTAAGCGGAAAAACATTGCTCACGGATAGGAAGACTCAACATTGTGAAAATGTCATTTCTACCCAAAGTGATCTACAGATACAATGCAATCCCAATTCAAATTTCAATGATGTTTTTTAACAAGATGGAGAAACAAATCACCAACTTCATATGGAAAGGGAAAAGGCCCCGAATAAGTAATGCATTACTGAAGAAGAACAAAGTGGAAGGCTTCACACTACCAGATTTTAGAAACTATTATAATGTCACAGTAGTCAAAACAGCCTGGTCCTTGTGCAACAACAGACACATAGACCAACGGAACAGAATTGAGAATCCAAATGTAAATTCATGTACCTATGAACAGCTGATATTTGACAAAGGCCCAAAGTCTGTTAAATGGGGAAAAGACAGTCTCTTTAACAAATGGTGCCAGCATAACTGAATATCCATCTCCAAAAATATGAAAAAAGGCCCTCACTTCACATCGTGTACAAAAACTAACTCAAAATGGATTGAAGACTTAAATATAATATCTAAAACAATAAAGATCATGGAAGAAAAAATAGGGAAAATGCTAGGAGCCCTAACACCTGGCATAAACAGAATACAAACCATAACTAACAATGCACAAACACCAGAAGAGCAACTAGATAACTGGGAGTTCCTAAAAATCAAACAGCTATGCTCATCAAAAGACTTCACAAAAGAGTAAAAAGTCTACCTACAGACTGGGAAAAAAAAATTTGGCTTCCTAATATCTGACAAAGGTCTAATCTCTAAAATCTACAAGATATTGCAAAATCTCAAAAACAAAAAGACAAATAACCCAGTTAAAAAATGGGCAAGGGATATGTACAGGCATCCCAGCAAAGAAGACATTCAGGCAGCTAACAGATACATGAGGAAAAGCTCACAATTCATTAGCTCTTGTTTTTAGCTGCCATTGTATCAGTTCCGACTCATAGCGACCCTGTGCACAACAGAACGAAACACTGCCGGTTCCTGCGCCATCCTTAAAATCGTTCTTATGCTTGAGCTCCTTGTTGCAGCCACTGTGTCAATCCATCCTACTTGAGGGTCTTCATCTTTTCCGCTGACCCTGTACTCTACCAAGCATGATGTCCTTCTCCAGGGACTGATCCCTCCTGACAATATGTCCAAAGTATGTAAGACCCTGTCTTGCCATCCTCGCTTCTAAAAAGCATTCTGGTTGTACTTCTACCAAGACAGATTTGTTCGTTCTTATGGCAGTCCATGATATATTCAATATTCTTCACCAACACCACAATTCAAAGGCATCAATTTTTTTTCAGTCTTCCTTATTCATCGTTCAGCTTTCACATGCACATGATGTGATTGAAAATACCATGGCTTGGGTCAGGCGCACCTTAGTCTTTAAGGTGACATCTTTGCTTTTTAACACGGGAAAGAGGTCCTTTACAGCAGATTTACCCAATGCAATGCGTCTTTTGATTTCTTGACTGCTGCTTCCATGGCTGTTGATTGTGGATCCAAGTAAAAGGAAATCCTTGACAACTTCAGTCTTTTCTCCATTCATCATGATGTTGCTTACTGGTTCAGTTGTGAGAATTTTTGTTTTCATTATGTTGAGGTGTAATCCATACTGAAGGCTGTGGTCTTTGATCTTCATTAGTAAGTGCTTCTAGTCCTTTTCACTTTGAGCAAGCAAGGTTGTGTCATCTGCATAACGCAGGTTGTTAATGAGTCTTCCTTCAATCCTGATGCCCCATTCTTCTTCATATACTCCAGCTTCTCAGATAATTTGCTCAGCATACAGATGGAATAGGTATGGTGAAAGAATACAACCCTAACACACACCTTTCCTGACTTTAAACCAATCAGTATCCCCTTGTTCTGTCCAAACAACTGCCTCTTGATCTATGTACAGGTTCCTCATGAGCACAATTAAGGGTTCTGGAACTCACATTCTTCCCAGTGTTGTCGACAATTTGTTATGCTCCACACAGTTGGATGCCTTACCATAGTCAATAAAACACAGGTAAACATCCTTTTGGTATTCTCTGCTTTCAGCCAAGATCCATCTGACTTCAGCAATGATATCCCTGGTTCCATGTCCTCTTCTGAATCCAGCCTGAATTTCTGGCAGGTCCCTGTTGATATACTGCTTCAGTCGCTTTTGAATGATCTTCAGCAGAATTTTGCTTGTGTATTAAAGATATTGTTCGATAATTTCCTTATTTAATTGGATCATCTTTCTTGGCAATAGGCATAAATATGGATCTCTTCCAGTCAGTTGGCCAGGAAGCTGTCTTCCATATTTCTTGGAATAGACAAGCGAGTACTTCCAGCGCTACATCCATCTGTTGAAACATGCCAATTGATATTCCGTCAATTCCTGGAGCCTTGTTTTTCACCAATGCCTTCAGAGCAGCTTGGACTTCTTCCTTCAGTACCATCAGTTCCTGATCATATGCTGCCTCCTGAAATGGTTGACCATAGACTAATTCTTTTCGGTATAATGACTCTGTGATTTCCTTCCATCTTCTTTTGATGCTTCCTGTGTTGTTTAATACTTTCCCCTGAGAATCCTTCAGTATTGCAACTCAAGGCTTGAATTTTTTCTTCAGTTCTTTCAGCTTGAGAAACACCAAGCGTGTTCTTCCCTTTTGGTTTTCCATCTCCAGCTCTTTGCACATGTCATTATAATATTTTACTTTGTCTTCTTGAGAGGCCCTTTGAAATCTTCTGTTCAGTTCTTTTACTTCATCAATTCTTCCTTTTGCTTTAGCTGCTTGATGCTCAAGAGCAAGTTTGAGAGTCTCCTCTGACATCCATCTTGGTCTTTTCTTTCCTGTCTTTTCAATGACCTCTTGCATTCTTCATGTATGATGTCCTTGGTGTCATTCCACAGCTTGTCTGGTCTTCAGTCATTAGTGTTCAACGGGTCAAATCTATTCTTGAGACGGTCTCTAAATTCAGGTGGGATATACTCAAAGTTGTATTTTGGCTTTCATGGACTAACTCTGATTTCCTTCAGTTTCAGCTTGAATTTGCATATGAGCAATTGATGTTCTGTTCCACAGTCGGCCCCTGGTCTTGTTCTGACTGATGATATTGAGCTTTCCCATTGTCTCTTTCCACAGATGTAGTCGTTTTGATTCCTGTGTGTTCCATCTGGCGAGGTCCATGTGTATAGTTGCCATTTTTGTTGGCGAAAAAAGGTATTTGCAATGAAGAAGTCATTGGTCTTGCAAAATTCTATCATTCTATCTCCAGCATCATTTCTATCACCAACACCATATTTTCCAACTATTGATCTTTCTTGTTTGTTTCCAACTTCTGCATTCCAATCACCAGTAATTATCAGTGCATCCTGATTACATGTTCAATCAATTTCATACTGCAGAAGCTGATAAAAATCTTCAGTTTCTTCATCTTTGGCCTTAGTGGTTGGTGTGTAAATTTGAATAATAGTCGTATTAACTGGTCTTCCTTGTAGACGTATGGATATTATCCTATCACTGACAGCATTGTACTTCAGGATAGATCTTGAAATGTTCATTTCATATGCATGCAAACCCAAAAAAACCAAACCCATTGCCGTCGAGTCGATTCCAACTCATAGCAATCCTACAGGACAGAGTAGAACTGCCCCACAGAGTTTCCAAGGAGTGCCTGGTGGATTCAAACTGCAGAAGTTTTGGTTAGCAGCTATAGCACTTAATCACTATGCCAGCAAAGTGAACAATAAATAAGGAAGACTGAAGAAGAACTGATGCCTTTGAATGACGGTGTTGGTGAAGAATATTGACTATACCGTGTAGTGCCAGAAGAATGAACACATTTGTCTTGGAAGTACAGCCAGAATGCTCCTTAGAAGCAAGGACGGTGAGACTTCATCTCACGTACTTTGGGCATGTTATCAGGAGAGATCAGTCCCTGTAGAAGGACACCATGCTTGGTAAAGTGAAGCATCAGCAAAAAAGAGGAAGACCTTCAACGAGATGGATTGACACGGTGGCTGCAACAATGGGCTCAAGCATAGCAATGATTGTGAGGATAGTACATGATGAGGCAATGTTTTGTTCTGTTGTACATGGGATCGCTATGAGTCAGAAGAAACTTGACGGCACCCAATAACAACAACATGAGGGACAAAACCAGACTCCTGCAAACCTGAGGACATGAACCATGAAGGAGGAGATGACAACAATGGTGTCAAACTTATTTTTTAAATACAAAAAATAAAAAAATTCACGGGAATCCCAAAACATAATGCAAATGAAAGCAGAGCTGTTGCAGGGAAAAGTTGGAAATCTACTGAGGCAATTAGCCCTAGAGAAGGCCTGTCTGGAAGCTAAACCTGATTGAGAGGTTTTAGGAAGTTGCCAGCTGAGAAAGGGCTTTCAGGCTGACCAGAGAAGGAAACAAGTGGTCCAAGAAACCTCAGCTGTGCAGCCAGAGGTAAGAGGGCACTCACCAGGGGGAGACCAGGCACAAGCCTGCAAGCCAGCTGGCTAGCCTAGGATGAGAAACCAGTGTTTCACAGCAATTTGCTTTCAACTTCTTGTGTTTTCTCTGTTTATTTCTTTTTAATTCTCCATCAGTATAGTTCATTTGAAAATACTATGTGAAACCAAAAAAAAAGAAGAAGAAGAAGAAAATATGTTTCTCTACATTTGGGCCAACATTTATTTTGTTTTCACTTATGAACATTTTTTCTGATTGTAAGAGTAGCATGTGCTTTCTAAAACTTGGAAAATTCAGAGAAAGTACAAAAAAGAAAATAATAATTGACCATTATCCTGCCAATCAATAAAATCTTTAGAAAGAATATTAATTTCCTCTTTCCTCAGTGCACATACTTTTTTTTTTTTTTTACAAAGTTGAGATAATAGTATAGCTTTGTACCGCTTATCTTTCTCTTTATTTCTCCATCTCCTTTTTTGGCTAAACATTATACAGTACTGTACACATTTTTTCATATCACTAAAAAGTGTTCAAAAACATCATGTATTGAAATTGGTTGATAGTCTACTGTAAAAATGTGCCATAGATATTTAATAACTTCTAAATTGTTGGCCATTTAGGTTGTTTCTTACTTTTCCCTTTTTTAAAAATGATATGCATACATATCTCATTACTATTAATGAGACTTACATATCATTACTAATAATGAGATCTACATATCTTCATCTCTGATTATAGAATTTGATTATAGAATCAAAAGCTGTATTTTGAAGCTCTTCAGACATATTTCAAAATTGCTTTCCAGAAAGTCGTTATCAATTTATCCTCTTATCAGTAGCCAGTGAGAGTGTTCATTCTGACTCTAATTTCTGAAAATTAGAAAATTTTTATTTTTGTTGATTTCATGGGTGAAAAATGGTCATTGATTTTCACCTACTTCTTTTTTTTTTTTTTACCAATGGGGTTAAATAAGCTTTCTTACATTTATCCAGCCATCTCTGACTTTCCATAAATTTTATTTGTCCCTTTATTGGGATGAGCTTCATGTAGATAGGGAGGCAGATACAGCAGCAACCAAAGACAGAGAATCCCAAAGGGACAGCAAAATTCAGAAGGACAGAAGGGAGGCTACTTGTTCAATGTCCATTCACGTCCTCAGAAGTGTACTCCAGGGTCCTTCTCAGCTGAGGGGTTTACACAGTGTCTTAGTTATCTAGTGCTGCTATAACAGAAATACCACAAGTGAATGGCTTTAACAAAGAGAAATTTATTCTCTCACAGTTTAGGAGGCTAGAAGTTAAATTCAGGGCCAGCTCCAGGGGAAGCCTTTCTGTCTCAGACAGCTCTGAGGGAAGGTCCTTGTCATCAATCTTCCCCTGGTCTAGGAGCATCTCAGTGTAAGAACGCTGGGTCCAAAGGACACACTCTGCTCCCAGTGTTGCTTTCTTGGTGGTATGAGGTCCTCCTGTTTCTCTGCTCAATTCTCTCCTTTATATCTCAAAAGGAATTGACAGAAGACACAACCCAACCTTCTAGATTGAGTTCTACCTCGTTAACATAACTGTCTCTAATCCTGCCTCATTAACATCATAGAGGTAGGATTTACAACTCACAGGGAAATTACATCAAATAACAAAACAGTGGACAGTCACACAGTACTGGGAATCATGGCCTAGCCAAGTTGATGCACAATTCAACCCACAACACATAGTTTTGTGCTTCATTTCATTAATTATGCTCATATTACTTCTTTTGTTTTCACAATAAAATCTAATCACTGTGATTACTGAAGCAAATTTGAAAATATCTATCTTCTCTGGTGCATGAGAGAACTACTACTTGCCAGGACTGAAGTGATCAACCTGACTGGCCAGGAGACAGGCCCACCCCCACCCTCCTTGTGCACTTGGGCTCCTCCTAAATTTCCAAAAGCTGCAGTGAAGTTGAAAAGAATAACTTTCTCAAAGAGACAGTGATTATTTCTTGGTTGAGGGTCATTTTCCTTGGCTTATTAAGTATGTAAATATATTCTAGACCTTACCAGTTGCAATCGAGTCGACTCCAACTCATGCTAACCCCATGTGTGTCAGAGTAGACCTGTATTCCACAGCGTTTTCAATGGGTGATTTTTCAGAAGTAGATCAGCAGGCCTTTCTTCCAAGGCATCTCTGGGGAGACTCAAACCTCCAATCTTTTGGTTAGGAGCCAAGTGTCTTAATTGTTTGCACCAACCCGGACTCCCAGGCTAGACCTACACTTTCCAATATAGTAGCCACTAGCTAAATGTGGAGAGCCCTGGTGGTGTAGTGGTTAAGCACTCAGCTGCTAACTGAAAGATTGGCCGTACAAACCCACCAGCTGCTCCATGTGAAAAAGACGTGGCATTCTGCTCCTGTAAAGATTACAGCCTTAGAAATCCTATAGGGCAGTTCTACTCTGTTCTATAGTGTCGCTAAGAGTCGGAATCCACTCGATGGCACTGGGTTTCGTTTTTTGGTTTTAGCTACATCTGACTATTGAATACTTCAAATTTTATTGCTGTTTGGTTAGGCACCATGAAGTCAGTTCCAACTCATATCAACCCTATGTACAATACTGCCCACTCTTGCCCATCCTGCCTATCCACACAATCGTTGCAATGTTTGAGCCCATTGTTGCAGCCACTGTGTCAATCCATCAAAGGTCTTCCTTTTTTTCACTGACCCTCTACTTTACCAAGCATGATGTCCTTCTCCAGGGACTGGTCCCTCCTGATAACTTGTACAAAGTATGTGAGACAAAGTCTCACCATCCTCACTTCCAGTGAGCACTCTGGCTGTACTTCTTCCAAGACAGACTTGTTCATTCTTTTGGCAGCCCACAGTATGGTCAATATTCTTCGCCACCACCATCATGCAATGGGTCAAATCTTCTTCGGTCTTCCTTATTCATTGTCCAACTTTAGCATGCATATGAGGCAATTGAAAATATCACGGCTTGGTTCAGGTACACCTTAGTCTTTAAAGTGACATCTTTGCTTTTAACACTTTAAAGAGGTCTTTTGCTGCAGATCTGCCCAATGGAACATGTTTGATTTCTTGACTGCTGCTTCCACGGCCGTTGATGGTAGATCCAAGTAAAATGAAATCCTTGACAACACCAAACTTTTCTCAGTTTATCATAATGTTGCTTACTGGTCCGGTTGTGAAGATTTTTGTTTTCTTTATATTGAGGTATAATCCACAGTGAAGGCTATTCCTTTTATCTTCATCACTAAGTGCTTCAAGTCATCTTTATTTTTGACAAGCAAGGTTACATCACGTGCACATCACAGGTTATTAATGAGTCTTCCACCAATCCTGATGCCACATTCTTCTTCATATAGCCCAACTTCTCAGATTACTTGCTCAACCTACAGACTGAGTAAGTATGGTGAAACGATACAACCCTGACACATACCTTTCCTGATTTTAAATCACGCAGTATCCCCCTTGTTCTGTTCAAACGGCAGCTACTTGGTCTATGCACAGGTTCCATATGAGCACAATTAAATGTTCTGAAATTCCCATTCTTTGAAATGTTATCCGTAACTTGTTATAATCCACACAGTTGAAAGCCTTTGCATAGTCAATAAAGCACAGGTAAACATCTTCCTGGTATTCTCTGCTTTCAGCCAAAATCCTTCTGACATCAGCAATGATGTCCCTTGTTCCACATCCTCTTCTAAATCAAGTTTGAATTTCCCTGTCCATGAACTGCTGCAACCATTTTTGAATTATCTTTAGCAAAATTTTACTTGCACATGATATTAATGGTATTGTTCGAGAATTCCCACATTACATTCCATCACCTTTCTTTGGAATGCGCACAAATATGGATCTCTTCTAGTAGCCGGGTAGCTGTCTTCTAAATTTGTTGGCATAGACAATGAGTGAGCACCTCCAGTGCTGCATTGGTTTGCTGAAACATCCAATTGGTATTCCATCAATTCCTGGAGCCTTGTTTTTCGCCAATTCCTTCAGTGCAGTTTGAACTACTTCCTTCAGTACCATCAGTTTTTGATCATATGCTACCTCCTGAAATTGTTGAAGATCAAGCAATCCTTTCTGGTACACTGACTCTGTATATTCCTTCCATATTCTTTTTTTTTTTTTTAATAATTTTTATTGTGCTTTAAGTGAAAGTTTACAAATCAAGTCAGTCTCTCACACAAAAACCCATTTACACCTAGCTACACACTCCCAATTACTCTCCCTCTAAAGAGACAGCCCGCTCTCTCCCTCCACTCTCTCTTTTTGTGTCCATTTCTCCAGCTTCTAACCCCCTCCACCCTCTCATTTCCCCTCCAGGCAGGAGATGCCAACATAGTCTCAAGTGTCCACCTGATCCAAGAAGCTCACTCCTCACCAGCATCCCTTTCCAACCCATTGTCCAGTCCAATCCATGTCTGAAGAGTTGGCTTCAGGAATGGTTCCTATCCTGGGCCAACAGAAGGTCTGGGGGCCATGATCACTGGGGTCCTTCTAGTCTCAGTCAGACCATTAAGTCTGGTCTTATGAGAATTTGGGATCTGCATCCCACTGCTCTCCTGCTCCCTCAGGGGTTCTCTGTTGTGTTCCCTGTCAGGGCAGTCATCGGCTGTAGCTGGGCACCGTCTAGTTCTTCTGGTCTCAGGATGATGTAGTCTCTGGTTCATGTGGCCCTTTCTGTCTCTTGGGCTCATAATTACCTTGTGTCCTTGGTGTTCTTCATTCTCCTTTGATCCAGGTGGGTTGAGACCAATTGATGTATCTTAGATGGCTGCTTGCTAGCATTTAAGACCCCAGGTGCCACTCTTCAAAGTGGGATGCAGAACGTTTTGTTAACAAATTTTATTATGCCAATTGACTTGGATGTCCCCTGAAACCATGGTCCCCAAACCCCTGCCCCTGCTACGCTGGCCTTTGAAGCATTCAGTTTACTCAGGAAACTTCTTTGCTTTTGGTTTAGTCCAATTCTGCTGACCTCCCCTGTATTGTGTGCTGTCTTTCCCTTCACCTAAAGTAGTTCTTATCTACTATCTAATTAGTGAATGCCTCTCTCCTTCCCTCCCTGCCTCCCCCCTCTCATAACCACAAAAGAATGTTTTCTTATCAGTTTAAACTGTTTCTCAAGTTCTTATAATAGTGGTCTTATATAATATTTGTCCTTTTGCAACTGGCTAATTTCACTCAGCATAATGCCTTCCAAGGTCCTCCATGTTAAGAAATGTTTCACAGATTCCTCACTGTTTTTTATCAATGCATAGTATTCCATTGTGTGAATATACCATAATTTATTTATCCATTCATCTGTTGATGGGCACCTTGGTTGCTTCCATCTTTTTGCTATTGTAAACACTGCTGCAATAAATATGAGTGTGCATATATCTGTTCATGTAAAGGCTCTTATTTCTCTAGGATATATTCCAAGGAGTGGGATTGCAGGATCATATGGTGGTTCTATTTCTTGCTTTTGAAGGAAGCACCAAATCGATTTCCAAAGTGGTTGTACCATTTGACATTCCCACCAGCAGTGTATAAGTGTTCCAATCTCTCCACAGCCTCTCCAACATTTATTATTTTGTGTTTTTTGGATTAATGCCAGCCTTGTTGGAGTGAGATGAAATCTCATTGTAGTTTTGATCTGCATTTCTCTAATGGTTAATGATCGTGAACGTTTCCTCATATATCTGTTAGCTACCTGAATGTCTTCTTTAGTGAAGTGTCTAGTCATATCTTTGGCCCATTTTTTAATTGGGTTATTCGTCTTTTCGCAGTCGAGCTGTTGCAGTATCATGTAGATTTTAGAGATCAGGCGCTGATCAGAAATGTCATAGCTAAAAACTTTTTCCCAGTCTGTAGGTGGTCTTTTTACTCTTTTGGTGAAGTCTTTGGATGAGCACAGGTGTTTGATTTTTAGGAGCTCCCAGTTATCTAGTTTCTCTTCTACATTCTTTATAATGTTTTGTATACTGTTTATGCCATGTGTTAGGGCTCCTAATGGTTGTCTGTATTCTTTCTTCCATGATCTTTATCATTTTAGATTTTATATTTAGGTCTTTGATCCATTTTGAGTTAGTTTTTGTGCATGGAGTGAGGTATGGGTCTTGTTTCATTTTTTTCAGATGGATATCCAGTTATCCCAGCACCATTTGTTAAAAAAGACTGTCTTTTCCCCCATTTAACTGTTTTGGGGCATTTGTCAAATATCAACTGCTCATATGTGGATGGATTTATGTCTGGATTCTCAACTCTGTTCCGTTGGTCTGTGTATCTGTTGTTGTACCAGTATGAGGCTGTTCTGACTACTGTGGCGGTATAATAAAAAAAAAAAAAAAATTTTATTATAGGTTCTAAAAATCAGGTAGAGTAAGGCCTCCCACTTTGTTCTTCTTTTTCAGTAATGCATTATTTATCCGGGGCCTTTCCCTTCCATATGAAACTGGTGATTTGTTTCTCCATCTCATTAAAGAATGTCCTTGGGATTTTGATCAGAACTGCATTAAATGTATAGATCGCTTTTGGTAGAATAGGCATTTTTATAATGTTAAGTCTTCCTATCCATGAGCAAGGAATGTTTTTCCACTTATGTAAGTCTGTTTTGGTTTCTTGCAGAAGTGTGCAGTAATTTTCTTTGTATAAGTCTTTTACATCTCTGGTAAGATTTATTCCTAAGTATTTTATCTTCTTGGGGGCTACTGTAAATGGCATTGATTTGGTGATTTCCTCTTCAATGTTCTTTTTGTTGGTGTTGAGGAATCCAACTGATTTTTGCATGTTTATCTTGTATCCTGATATTCTGCTGAACTCTTCTATTAGTTTCAGTAGTTTTCTGGAGGATTCCTTAGGGTTTTCTGTGTATAAGATCATGTCATCTGCAAATAGAGATACTTTTACTTCTTCCTTGCCAATCTGGATGCCCTTTATTTCTTTATCTCGCCTAATTGCTCTGGCTAGGACTTCCAGCACAATGTTGAATAAGAGTGGTGATAAAGAGCATCCTTGTCTGGTTCCCAATCTCAGTGGGAATGTTTTCAGGCTCTCTCCGTTTAGGGTGATGTTGGCTGTTGGCTTTATATAAATGCCCTTTATTATGTTGAAGAATTTTCCTTCTATTCCTATTTTGCTGAGAGTTTTTATCATGAATGAGTGTTGAACTTTGTCAAATGCCTTTTCTGCATCAATTGATAAAATCACGTGATTCTTGTCTTTTGTTTTATTTATGTGGTGGATTACATTAATTGTTTTTCTAATGTTGAACCATCCCTACATACCTGGTATGAATCCCACTTGGTCATGGTGAATTATTTTTTTGATATGTTGTTGAATTCTATTGGCTAGAATTTTGTTGAGGATTTTTGCAAGTGCATTCATGAGGGATACAAGTCTATAATTTTCTTTTCTTGTGGTGTCTTCACCTGGTTTTGATATCAGGGATATGGTGGCTTCATGGAATGAGTTTGGTAGTATTCCATCCTTCTCTATGCTCTGAAATACCTTCAGTAGTAGTGGTGTTAACTCTTCTCTGAAAGTTTGGTAGAACTCTGCAGTGAAGCCGTCCAGACCAGGGCAGGGCTTTTTTTTGTTGGGAGTTTTTTGATTACCTTTTCAATCTCTTCTTTTGTTATGGGTCTATCTATTTAGTTGTTCTACCTCTGTTTGTGTTAGTTTAGGTAGGTAGTGTGTTTCTAGGAATTGATGCATTTCTTCTAGGTTTTCAAATTTGAGTATAATTTTTCATAGTAATCTGTTATGATTCTTTTAATTTCTGTTGGGTCTGTTGTAATATCGCCCATCTCATTTCTTATTCTGGTTATTTGCTTCCTCTCCTGTTTTTCTTTTGTCAGTTTGGCCAATGATTTATCAATTTTGTTGATTTTTTCAAAAAAACAGCTTTTGGTCTTGTTAATTCTTTCATTTGTTTTTCTGTTTTGTATTTCCTGTGTTCAGCTCTAATTTTTACTATTTGTTTTCTTCTGGTGCCTGTGGGTTTCTTTTGTTGCTCTCTTTCTATTTGTTCAAGTTGCCGGTATAATTCTTTGATTTTGGCCCTTTCTTCTTTTTGGATGTGTACATTTATTGATATAAATTGACATCTGAGCATTGATTTTGCTGTGTCCCAAAGGTTCTGATAGGAAGTGTTTTTATTCTCATTGGATTCTCTGAATTTCTTTATTCCATCCTTAATGTCTTCTATAATCCAGTCTTTTTTGAGCAGGGTTTTGTTCAGTTTCCAAGTGTTTGATTTCTTTTCCCTGCTTTTGCTGTTCTGATTTCCACTTTCATGGCCTTAAGGTCAGAGAAGATGCTTTGTAATATTTCAATGTTTTGGATTCTGCTAAGGCTTGCTTTATGACCTAATATGTGGTCTTTTCTAGATAATGTTCCATGTGCACTACAAAAGAAAGTATGCTTGGTTGCTGTTGGGTGGAATGTTCTGTATATGTCTACAACGTCAAATTGATTGATTGTGGCATTTAGATCTTCCATGTCTTTATTGAGCTTTTTTCTGGACGTCCTGTCCTTCACCAAAAGTGGTATGTTGAAGTCTCCTGTTATTGTGGTGCTGTCTATCTCACTTTTCAATGATGATAGAGTTTGTTTTCCGTATCTTGCAGTCCTGTTATTGGGTGCATAAATATTTAATATGGTTATATCTTCTTGGTGTATTGTCCCTTTAATCATTATATAGTGTCCTTCCTTATCCTTTCTGATGGATTTAACTTTAAAGTCTATTTTGTCAGAAATTAATATTGCCACTCCTGCTCTTTTTTGATTGTTGTTTGTTTTATGTATTTTTTTTCATCCTTTGAGTTTTAGTTTATTTGTGTCTCTAAGTCTAAGGCGTGTCTCTTGTAGGCTGCATATAGACGGATCTTGTTTTTTAACCCATTCTGCCACTCTCTGTCTCTTTATTGGTGCACTTAGTCCATTTACATTCAGGGTGATTATGGATAGGTATGAATTTAGTGCTATCATTTTGATGTCTTTTTTTGTGTGTTGACAGTTTCTTTTCCCACTTGATTTTATGTGCTGAGAAGATTTTCTTTATACATTGTCCTTTCCTCATATTTGTTGTTGTTGATTTTGTTTCTGCTGAGTCTGTATTTTTCCCTTGTATTTTATTTTGATGAGTAGGATAGTTTGTCTCCTTTGTGGTTACCTTATTCTTTACCCCTATTTTTCTAAATTTAAAACTTTTATTTCTTTGTATCACCGTATCTTCCTCTCCACGTGGAATGTGTATGATTACATTTCTTAGTTCCTCTTTATTATTTTAATGTTGTTTTCTTTTATATAGTAACATCCCTGATACCCCATGTTGGGTTTTTTTGTTTTTTGGTTTTTTTTAATCTTGCTTTGTTTTTTTGGATTTCCTTGCCTGGGTTGACTTCTGGTTGCTCTGCCCAGTTTCTAGTCTTGGGTTGATACCTGAAATTATTGATTTTCTAATGAAAGAACTCCCTTTAGTATTTCTTGTAGTTTTGGTTTGGTTTTTATGAATTCCCTCAACTTGTGTTTATCTGGAAATGTCTTAATTTAACCTTCATATATAAGAGACAGTTTTGACAGATATATGATTCTTGGCAGGCAATTTTTTTTCCTTCAATTTTTTTAAATATGTCGTCCCACTGCCTTCTTGCATGGTTTCTGCCGAGTAGTCCGAGTTTATTCTTATTGGCTCCCCTTTGTAGGTGACTTTTCTTTTATCCCTCGTTGCTCTTATAATTGTCTCTTTATCTTTGGTTTTGGCAAGCTTGATTATAATATGTCTTGGTGACTTTCTTTTAGGATCCACCTTATGTGGAGTTCGATGAGCATCTTGGATAGGTATCTTCTCATCTTTCACATTATCAGGGAAGTTTTCTGCCAACAAATCTTCAACAATTTTCTCTGTATTTTCTGTTATCCCTCCCTGTTCTGGTACTCCAGTCACTCATAGGTTATTTCTCTTCATAGAGTCCCACATGATTCTTAAGGTTTCTTCATTTTTTTTAATCCTTTTATCTTATTTTTCTCCAAATATATTAGTGCCAAGTGATTTATCTTCAAGTTCAGAAATTCTAGCTTCTACTTGCTCAATTCTGCTCCTCTGACTTTCTATTGAGTTATCTAATTCTGTAATTTTATTGTTAATCTTCCGAATTTCTGATTGCTGTCTGTCTATGGATTTTTCCAGCTTATTAAACTTTTCATAATGTTCCTGAATAATCTTTCTGAGTTCTTCAGTTGCTTTATCTCTGTGTGTTCCTTGGCTTGTTCTGCGTATTGCCTTATTTCCTTCCTGATGTCTTGAAGGGTTCTGTATATTAAACTTTTGTATTCTGCCTCTGGTTGGGTTGCTTGAGTGAGCTAGCTTGATTGTTTTTGTCTTTGGAGCTCTGGTGTCCTGTCCCCAGCTGCCCAGAGCTGTTATCAGGTATTATCAGTCTAGGAGTCCATTCAGTTTTCTTGTATGAATTCAGCTCAGGTTTCCAGGTAGCTGATATCAAGTGTGTGGTACAGCCTCTGTCCTACAGTCTTAGAGAGGCGGGGTGATTGGCTTATATACCGGTATCTGATTGCACCGGGGGTCACGCTCTGAACAAGGCAGGTGGCTGAGAACTGA
Organism: Elephas maximus indicus; assembly: GCF_024166365.1. Classification (NCBI taxonomy): domain Eukaryota; kingdom Metazoa; phylum Chordata; class Mammalia; order Proboscidea; family Elephantidae; genus Elephas; species Elephas maximus. Next base: position 46,454,472 of record NC_064826.1, on the reverse strand, counting down.
CCCCCAGGTGTCTCTGGGGAAAATGCATCTCTGTTCCCTAGAGCGTGCTAGTGGGTGGGTTCTGCAGAGGGACCATGGGCACCCAAAGTTTTTGTTATAAGGACTGGGAGGTACCAGTTATCTTTGAACCCGTGTCTCGGATGGCTGGGTGACCTGAGTGGAGCTACCAGTCCTTAGGTCCCTGTTGTGGGTAGGTGAGGACCTTGTTTAATAGGGAAAGCAATGTCAAACATCAAACAACCACCTCTCCACTTCACAGCTGAAATGGTTGGAGTTTTCCAAGGGCCTATTCTCCCGAAATAGGCCCACTCAGGTCCATGCAGATGGGAAAGGTGCTCAAGGTCCATGGACGGTTTATGCCTGGCAGGAGCCGCTTCTGTCCTGAGCTCCCCTGGTTAAATAGAGCTAGCAAATTATCTTTTCCCCCCGTTGCAAATTTTTTCCTTCCCCAAGGCCGGGAGGATGACTCTAGGTGCTCACCAGGGTCTATCTCAGGCCCAGGGATTCAGCCGCTGAAGCTGGCTTGGCAGTGGGGGGGGGGGGGGGGCGCGGTAAAATATATGCAAGTACTTAGCTTTTGCCGAGAGCGCTGTCCTCCTCAGGTTCCAGAGCTGTGAGTGGGCTGTGTGGCTGGCTACTTCTCCCTGAGGAAACTGCGGCCAAACGCTAGTACCAGCCGGCTGCCGCCGCCGCTCCAAGAATGGTGCCTGAGGGCTCCCCGCGATTCAGGTCTGTTAATTCCTTTCCACTTCTGAACGGCCTCTTCCTCCCCCTGCCCCTCAGTTCATTGTCTAAGCTTGCCTTTGATGCTCAGGGCTCCCAGCTTGCCACAGATATACTCGTTTCACTCATTTTGGGGGGTCTTTTTTTAAAGAGGGCTCAACGGAAGCATCTGTCTCTTCCACCATCTTGGCTCCGCCTCTCCTTCTATATTCTTTTGATGCCGTGTTGTTCAATATTTTGCCCATAGAATCCTTCAAAATTGCAACTCGAGTCTTGAATTTTTTCTTCAGTTCTTTCAACCCGAGAAATTCTGAGCATATTCTTCCATTTTGGTTTTCTAACTCCAGATCTTTGTACATTTAATTATAATACTTTACTTTTTCTTCTCGAGCTGCCCTTTGAAATCTTCTGTTCAGCTCTTTTATTTCTTTATCATTTCTTCCATTTGCTTTAGCTACTCTACATTCAAGAGCGAGTTTCAGAGTCTTTTCTGACACCCATTTTGATCTTTTCTGTCTTTTTAATGACCTTTGTTTTCTTCATATATGATGTCCTTGATATCATTCCACAACTCCTCTGGTCTTTGGTCGTTCATATTCAACGTGTCAAATCTATTCTTGAGATGGTCTCCAAATTCAGGTGGAATATACTCAAGGTTGTATATTGCTTTTGTGAACTTGTTTTAATTTTCTTCAGCTTCAACTTAAACTTGCATATGAGCAATTGATGATCTGTTCCCAAGTTGGCCCCCAGCCTTTTTCTGACTCATGATATTGAGCGTTTCCATTGTCTCTTTCCACAGATGTAGTCTATTTGATTCTTATATTTTCCATTTGATGAGGTCCATGTGTATAGTCACCATTTATGTTGTTGAAAAAAGGTATTTGCAATGAATAAGTCATTGATCCTACAAAATTCTATCATGAGATCTCCAGCATCATCTCTATCACCAAGGCCAGATTTTCCAACTACAGATCCTCCTGTTTCCAACTTTTGCATTCCAATTACAGTAATTATCAATACATTTTCAAATGTAGCTAGTCCAAATTGAGACCTGCTATAAGTGTAAGGTGCACACCCGATTTCAAAGACGTAGTATAAGAAAAACTGTGATGTCAAATATCGCAATAATTTTATACTGGTTACTTGTTGAAATGATTGTATTTTGGTTAGACTGGTTTACTTAAGATATATGAAAAATTCATCTTTTTCTTTTTACTTCTTGAAAGTATTTTTAGGACAAACAAATGGATACATGAGCAGAGAGCTCAGGAGACAAATTTGAGCGAGAGACAGCTTCAGTGGTTGAAGCTGTTGTGTTTTCTGCCAGCACGTGATTACATGCCCAAAAAATATTTGCTGATTTAACGGTCTAATGCACTGCACTTGACTACCTGTCCCATTCCTCAAGAACTCTGGTGGCCAGAGTTTTTAAAAAAAAAAGTTACCTAACTTGATACAATCCAGTAGTCTTCAAACTGGAGATGTACAAACCTTTGTTGTTGTGTGCCATGGCATCAATTCCAACTCTTAGCAACACTATATGACAGAGTAGAACTGCCCTATAGGGTTTCCTAGGCTGTAATCTTTACAGGAGCAGATCTCCAAGTCTTTTCTCCCTTGAACAGCTGGTGGGTTCAAATCACAGACATTTTGGTTAGCAGTGAGCACTTAACCATTGTGCCACCAAGGAACTTTATACAAACCTTTAGGAGTCCACAAAGGCTTTTCAGGGGATATATGAGCAGAAATACTATAAAGGAGTCAATTCTAGATCCTCACCTTCCCTGTGTTGTTTCCTAAAATTGATCCTAGGACATATTTTATGATTTTCTTTTCCTATATCTCTCTTTCACAATTGTTTTCTCAAACTCCAGAAAATAAAGGCCTGTGTCTCATCTATCCAGAGTCTTACTATAAGAAAACTGAGGCAGAGAGATTTAGAAACTTGCTTAAGGTCACACAAATTAATAAGTGGTGACACCAAGAATCAAACCTAGACAATCTTACAATAAAAGATAACTCTCTTACATTTCTTCGGATGCTTTAGGTTACAAGTAACAAACCTCAACTCAAAAAAAAATTTATTGGCTCCTACAACTAGAAATTCCAGAGGTACATCACGCTTCAGTGTGTGTTTAATGCATTGGTTTATTGATAATCATTTGAAACCTGAGTTCTTTCCATTTCTCTCACTCTGCTTTCCTTGGACTCAGCTTCATCCTAAAACTGTTCCTGCTTTGGGTAACAATCTAATTGCCAGTGGCTCCCATTGCTACATACTTTCCCATCAACATCCAGAGATGGTATATTTCTGTCCCAGTATTCCAACCACAATCCTAAGATTCACTCTGTTTAAGCTGGTTTATATCACATCTTGCCCTCTCCCCATGCATCATTCTCATGGTCACAAGCATTGTGTCCAGGGAAATTGGATGCATTTGCTGGTGTAAGCCAATCAGGGTTCAACTGCAGAGAGAGGGAGTGTCAGTCTCCCCTGAAGTACATGAGTTCTGTGAAGAAGAGGTAGCTTACGGAATAAGAACGTAGGGAATATTAACAAGAAGGAAGAAGGGAGTGTTGTGTAGGCAACTTATAAATGCCCAGCACACATATGTTCCTGAGGAAAATGGACAGAAAAGGAAGAAGAAAGGAGGGAATAATTATTGGAGGGTTGTGCCCCACTTACTGAGTAATGCTGTTGTGATCCTATCTTATTTTGTCAGATTCTGCTTTGAGATCCAGCTTTGATCCCAGAGACTTCCCCTGTCTGAACAAGTGTAGCAGATAGTTTTTTCCAAACTGGCCGTGAGAGAAGCTCCCATCTCCCATGTTCTTTTTTCAATGTAACTTTGATTCCCTTTCCAACAAGAAGTGGAATCTATGTTTCCTCCCTTTGAATCTAGGTGAAAATAATTTTATATGACCGCCAAGCCTAGGTCATAAACGACAATATAACTTCTGTGTACTTCTCTTTGATCATGTTTGCTCTTAGAACCCAGCCACCATACTATGAGGAAGTTCAAGCAGCCCACAGACAGGCCCACATGGAGAGGATCCTGACCACAGACCCAGATGAGCTCCCAGTCAACAGCCAGCACCACCTTGCTACACATGTGAGTGAACCATCTTAGAAGTGAATCACCCCCACTGATCCACCCCAGATGATGTCACATGGAGCAAAGACAAGCTATTCCTGCGAAACCTTGCCCAAACTACAGATTTTTGAGCAAACTGAATTATTCCTGTTGTTTTAAGCCACCATATTTTGGAGTAGTGAATTATGTAGCAATGAATAGCAAGCAAACAGTAACTGACTATACAGTGAAATCAAGGACTAAGAGGAATCGCTATCATTCCACCCATCTCTAGCTACATACATTCTGTGGAAAAAAACACCCAGCCATGACCATTTTTTATTTTAATTAAGTATTATGAAAAATATATAAACATACATAACATATATAAACATATATAAACAATAGTGTAATGAATCCCTATGCACCCATACCCCATTTCAACAACTATCACTATTCTGTGATGCTTGCACCATCTATACCTTCACCCATTTCCCCATCTCTTTCTCATTTTTTCTAGTTTGTTAAAATATATATTAATTCAAATACATAAATCTTATATACATTTTAATTGCTATATTTAGACCACTCACATTTAAAATGAGCATTGATATAGTTGGTAATGTAGAGAGTTAGCGAAAAACAAGACACTTAATGAGATGGATTGACACAGTGGCTGCAAAAATGGGCTCAGACATACCTACTATAGTTAGGATGGGGCAGGACCTGGCATGGACCCCTTATACATGGGCTCACTATGAGTCTGAGCCCATTCAACATTATCTAACAACATAGAAGATTAATATCTACCGTACTTGTAACTGTTTCCTATTTGTTGCTTGTTTTGTTTTTTGTCTTCCATTTTTTTTTTGCCTTCTCTGCTTTTAATTGAACCTTTTATATGATTCCATTTTCTCTATTCTCTTAGTATATTGCTTACACTTTTTTAAGTTGCCCTAGAGTTTGCAGTATACATTTACAACTAATCTAAATCCACTTTCAGACAACAACCAACATACCAGTGAACGGGTAGTGAAAGTACCTTATAACACAGTATTTCCAATTCCTCCCTCTTCTCCCTTATAATGCTGTTGTACATCTCACTTGTCCATGAACTACAATCATCCACTATATTATTGTTATTGCCATTTTGAACAAACTGTTATCTCGTAGATTCGGCGTACTGAATCCAGAAACTCTAAGCCCTCCAGCTTTGTTCTTCTTTTCCAAGATTATTATGGCTGTTTTAGTCTTGTGCACATAAATTTTAGAATGATCTTGTCAATTTCTGTTTTTTTAAAAAAGCCTCCTGTGAATATGATTGGGATTTCACTGATTACATAATTAATTTGGCAAGAATTGACATTTTAAAAACATTGAGTCTTCCAGTCCATGAACAGAGTGTATCTCTACATTTAGGTCTTCTTCAAGTTCTTAGCAATGTTTTGTAATTTTTAATGTAGCATCTTTGTACATAATGTTAAAGTTATTCCAAAGCATTTTATATATATATTTTTAACTTTTATTGAGCTTCAAGTGAACGTTTACAAATCAAGTCAGACTGTCACATATAAGTTTATATACATCTTACTCCGTACTCCCACTTGCTCTCCCCCTAATGAGTCAGCCCTTCCAGTCTCTCCTTTCGTGACAATTTGGCCAGCTTCCAACTCTCTCTATCCTCCCATCCCCCCTCCAGACAGGAGATGCCATCACAGTCTCAAGTGTCCACCTGATATAATTAGCTCACTCTTCATCAGCATCTCTCTCCTACCCACTGTCCAGTCCCTTTCATGTCTGATGAGTTGTCTTCGGGGATGGTTCCTGTCCTGTGCCAACAGAAGGTTTGGGGACCATGACCGCCAGGATCCCTCTAGTCTCAGTCAGACCATTAAGTATGGTCTTTTTATGCGAATGTGGGGTCTGCATCCCACTGATCTCCTGCTCCCTCAGGGGTTCTCTGTTGTGCTCCCTGTCAGGGCAGTCATCTGTTGTGGCCGGGCACCAACTAGTTCTTCTGGTCTCAGGATGATGTAGGTCCCTGGTTCACGTGGCCCTTTCTGTCTCTTGGGCTCTTAGTTATCGTGTGACCTTGGTGTTCTTCATTCTCCTTTGATCCAGGTGGGTTGAGACCAATTGATGCATCTCAGATGGCCGTTTGTTAGCATTTAAGACCCCAGATGCCACATTTCACAGTGGGATGCAGAATGTTTTCATAATAGAATTATTTTGCCAATTGACTTAGAAGTCTCCTTAAACCATGGTCCCCAAACCCCCACCATTGCTCCGCTGACCTTTGAATCATTCAGTTTATCCCGGAAACTTCTTTGCTTTTAGTCCAGTCCAGTTGAGCTGACCTTCCATGTATTGAGTATTGTCCATCCCTTCACCTAAAGCAGTTCTTATCTACTAATTAATCAGTAAAAAACCCTCTCCCACCCTCCCTCCCTCCCCCCTTTGTAACCACAAAAGTATGTGTTCTTCTCAGTTTATACTATTTCTCAAGATCTTATAATAGTGGTCTTATACAATATTTGTCCTTTTGCCTCTGACTGATTTCGCTCAGCATAATGCCTTCCAGTTTCCTCCATGTTATGATATGTTTCACAGATTCGTCACTGTTCTTTATCGATGTGTAGTATTCCATTGTGAATATACCACAATTTATTTAACCATTCATCCGTTGATGGACACCTTGGTTGCTTCCAGCTTTTTGCTATTGTAAACAGAGCTGCAATAAACATGGGTGTGCATATATCTGTTTGTGTGAAGACTCTTAATTCCCTAGGGTATATTCCGAGGAGTGGAATTTCTGGGTTGTATGGTAGTTCTATTTCTAACTGTTTAAGATAACGCCAGATAGATTTCCAAAGTTGTTGTACCATTTTACATTCCCACCAGCAGTGTATAAGAGTTCCAATCTCTCCGCAGCCTCTCCAACATTTATTATTTTGTGTTTTTTGGATTAAGGCCAGCCTTGTTGGAGTGAGATGGAATCTCATCGTGGTTTTAATTTGCATTTCTCTAATGGCTAATGATCGAGAGCATTTTCTCATGTATCTGTTAGCTGCCTGAATATCTTCTTTAGTGAAGTGTGTGTTCATATCCTTTGCCCACTTCTTGATTGGGTTGTTTGTCTTTTTGTGGTTGAGTTTTGACAGAATCATATAGATTTCAGAGATCAGGCGCTGGTCTGAGTTGTCATAGCTGAAAATTCTTTCCCAGTCTGTAGGTGGTCTTTTTACTCTTTTGGTTAAGTCTTTAGATGAGAATAGGTGTTTGATTTTTAGGAGCTCCCAGTTATCCGGTTTCTCTTCGTCATTTTTGGTAATGTTTTGTATTCTGTTTATGCCTTCTATTAGGGCTCCTAAGGTTGTCCCTATTTTTTCTTCCATGATCTTTATCATTTTAGTCTTTATATTTAGGTCTTTGATCCACTTGGAGTTAGTTTTTGTGCATGGTGTGAGGTATGGGTCCTGTTTCATTTTTTTGCAAACGGATATCCAGTTATGCCAGCACCATTTGTTAAAAAGACTATCTTTTCCCCAATTAACTGACACTGGGCCTTTGTCAAATATCAGCTGCTCATATGTGGATGGATTTATCTCTGGGTTCTCAATTCTGTTCCATGGGTCTATGTGTCTGTTGTTGTACCAGTACCAGGCTGTTTTGACTATTGTGGCTGTATAATAGGTTCTGAAATCAGGTAGAGTGAGGCCTCCCACTTTGTTCTTCTTTTTCAGTAATGCTTTGCTTATCCGAGGCTTCTTTCCCTTCCATATGAAGTTGGTGATTTGTTTCTCCATCACATTAAAAAACGTCATTGGAATTTGGATCGGAAGTGCATTGTATGTATAGATGGCTTTTGGTAGAATAGACATTTTTACTATGTTAAGTCTTCCTATCCATGAGCAAGGTATGTTTTTCCACTTAAGTATGTCCTTTTTAACTTCTTGTAGTAGAGCTTTGCAGTTTTCTTTGTATAGGTCTTTTACATCCTTGGTAAGATTTATTCCTAAGTATTTTATCTTCTTGGGGGCTACTGTGAATGGTATTGATTTGGTGATTTGCTCTTCGATGTTCTTTTTGTTGATGTAGAGGAATCCAAGTGATTTTTGTATGTTTATCTTATAACCTGAGACTCTGCCAAACTCTTCTATTAGTTTCAGTAGTTTTCTGGAGGATTCCTTGGGGTTTTCTGTGTATAAGATCATGTCAACTGCAAAAAGAGATAATTTTACTTCCTCCTTTGCCAATCCGGATGCCCTTTATTTCTTTATCTAGCCTAATTGCTCTGGCTAGGACTTCTAGCACAATGTTGAATAAGAGCGGTGATAAAGGGCATCCTTGTCTGGTTCCCGTTCTCAAGGGAAATGCTTTCAGATTCTCTCCATTTAGAGTGATGTTGGCTGTTGGCTTTGCATAGATGCCCTTTATTATGTTGAGGAATTTTCCTTCAATTCCTATTTTGGTGAGAGTTTTTATCATAAATGGGTGTTGGACTTTGTCAAATGCCTTTTCTGCACCAATTGATAAGATCATGTGGTTTTTGTCTTTTGTTTTATTTATATGGTGGATTACATTAATGGTTTTTCTAATATTAAACCAGCCTTGCATACCTGGTATAAATCCCACTTGGTCGTGGTGAATTATTTTTTTGATATGTTGTTGAATTCTATTCACTAGAATTTTGTTGAGGGTTTTTGCATCTATGTTCATGAGGGATATAGGTCTGTAATTTTCTTTTTTTGTAATGTCTTTACCTGGTTTTGGTATCAGGGAGATGGTGGCTTCACAGAATGGGTTGGGTAGTATTCCGTCATTTTCTATGCTTTGAAATACCTTTAGTAGTAGTGGTGTTATCTCTTCTCTGAAAGTTTGGTAGAACTCTGCAGTATAGCCATCCGGGCCAGGGCTTTTTTTTCTTGGCAGTTTTTTGATTACCGTTTCAGTCTCTTTTTTTGTTATAGGTCTATTTAGTTGTTCTACTTCTGATTGTGTTGGTTTAGGTAGGTAGTGTTTTTCCAGGAATTCATCCATTTCTTCTAGGTTTGCAAATTTGTTAGAGTACAATTTTTCGTAATAATCTGATAGGATTCTTTTAATTTCAGTTGGGTCTGTTGTGATGTGGTCCTTCTCGTTTCTTATTTGGGTTATTTGTTTCCTTTCCTGTATTTCTTTAGTCAGTCTAGCCAATGGTTTATCAATTTTGTTAATTTTCTCAAAGAACCAGCTTTTGGCTTTGTTAATTCTTTCAATTGTTTTCCTGTTCTCCAATTCATTTAGTTCAGCTCTAATTTTTATTATTTGTTTTCTTCTGGTGTCTGATGGATTCTTTTGTTGCTCACTTTCTGTTTGTTCAAGTTGTAGGGGCAGTTCTCTGATTTTGGCTCTTTCTTCTTTTTGTATGTGTGCATTTATCGATATAAATTGGCCTCTGAGCACTGCTTTTGCTGTGTCCTAGAGGTTTTGATAGAAGTATTTTCATTCTCGTTGCATTCTATGAATTTCCTTATTCCCTCCCTGATGTCTTCTATAACCCAGTCTTTTTTCAGGAGGGTATTGTTCAGTTTCCAAGTATTTGATTTCTTTTCCCTACTTTTTCTGTTATTGATTTCTACTTTTATGGCCTTGTGGTCTGAGAAGATGCTTTGTAATATTTCGATTTTTTGGATTCTGCAAAGGTTTGTTTTATGACCTAATATGTGGTCTATTCTAGAGAATGTTCCATGTGCGCTAGAAAAAAAAGTATACTTTGCAGCAGTTGGGTGGAGAGTTCTGTATAAGTCAATGAGGTCAAGTTGGTTGATTGTTATAATTAGGTCTTCCGTGTCTCTGTTGAGCTTCTTACTGGATGTCCTGTCCTTCTCCGAAAGTGGTGTGTTGAAGTCTCCTACTATAATTGTGGAGGTGTCTATCTCACTTTTCAGTTCTGTTAAAATTTGATTTATGTATCTTGCAGCCCTGTCATTGGGTGCATAAATATTTAATATGGTTATATCTTCCTGATCAATTGTCCCTTTTATCATTATGTAGTGTCCTTCTTTATCCTTTGTGGTGGATTTAAGTTTAAAGTCTATTTTGTCAGAAATTAATATTGCTAGTCCTCTTCTTTTTTGCTTATTGTTTGCTTGATATATTTTTTTCCATCCTTTGAGTTTTAGTTTGTTTGTGTCTCTAAGTCTAAGGTGTGTCTCTTGTAGGCAGCATATAGACGGATCGTGTTTCTTTATCCATTCTGAGACTCTCTGTCTCTTTATTGGTGCATTTAGTCCATTTACATTCAGTGTAATTATAGATAAGTGTTTAGTGTTGTCATTTTGATGCCTTTTTATGTGTGTTGTTGACGATTTCATTTTTCCACTTACTTTTTTGTGCTGAGACGTTTTTCTTTGTAAATTGTGAGATCCTCATTTTCATAGTATTTGACTTTATGTTTGTTGAATCGTTACATTTTTCTTGGCTTTTATTTTCAGTTATGGAGTTGTTATGCCTCTTTGTGGATACCTTAATATTTACCCCTATTTTTCTAAGTAAAAACCTAACTTGTATTGTCCTATATCGCCTTGTATCCTTCTCCATATGGCAGTTCTATGCCACCTGCATTTAGTCCCTCCTTTTGATTATTGTGATCTTTTACATATTGACTTCAATGATTCCCTGTTTTGAGCATTTTTTTTTTTAATCAATCTTAATTTGTTTTTGTGATTTCCCTCTTTGAGTTGATATCAGGATGTTCTGTTCTGTGACCTTGTGTTGTGCTGGTATCTGATATTATTGGTTTTCTGACCAATTTCCTTTAGTATTTCTTGTAGCTTTGGTTTGGTTTTTGCAAATTCTATAAGCTTCTGTTTATCTGTAAATATCCTAATTTCGCCTTCATATTTCAGAGAGAGTTTTGCTGGATACGTGATGCTTGGCTGGCAGTTTTTCTCCTTCAGTGCTCTGTATACATCATCCCATTGCCTTCTTGCCTGCATGGTTTCTGCTGAGTAGTCTGAACTCATTCTTATTGATTCTCCCTTGAAGGAGACCTTTCTTTTCTCCCTGGCTGCTTTTAAAATTTTCTCTTTATCTTTGGTTTTGGCAAGTTTGATGATAAATATGTCTTGGTGTTTTTCTTTTTGGATCAATCTTAAATGGGGTTCGATGAGCATCTTGGACAGATATCCTTTCGTCTTTCATGATGTCAGGGAAGTTTTCTGTCAGCAGATCTTCAACTATTTTCTCTGTGTTTTCTGTCCTCCCTCCCTGTTCTGGGACTCCAATCACACGCAAGTTATCCTTCTTGATAGAGTCCCACATGATTCTTAGGGTTTCTTCATTTTTTTTAATTCTTTTATCTGATTTTGTTTTCAGCTATGTTGGTATTAATTCCCTGGTCCTCCAGATTTCCTACTCTGCATTCTAATTGCTCAAGGCTGCTCCTCTGACTTCCTATTGCGTTGTCTAATTCTGTAATTTTATTGTTAATCTTTTGGATTTCTACATGCTGTCTCTCTATGGATTCTTGCAACTTCTTAATTTTTCCACTATGTTCTTGAATAAGCTTTTTGAGTTCTTCAACTGTTTTATCAGTGTGTTCCTTGGCTTTTTCTGCAGTTTGCCTTATTTCGTTTCTGAGGTCATCCCTGATGTCTTGAAGCATTCTGTAAATTAGTTTTTTATATTCTGTATCTGATAATTCCAGGATTGTATCTTCATTTGGGAAAGATTTTGATTCTTTCGTTTGGGGGGTTGTAGAAGCAGTCATGGTCTGCTTCTTTATGTGGTTTGATATCGACTGCTCTCTCTGAGCCATCACTAAGATATAAAAAAAAAAAAAGATATAGTAGTGGTTTATTCTGTAATTGCTCACTGAGTCTTATCTTGTTTTGTTTTCTTTCAGTATACGTGGATGGGCTACTAGATTGTGCTGTGTTGTTTGTTGTAGCCCTTGACTTACTTATGACCTATTATCAGCTGGTTTGGGCTGTTGCCAGATATATATTCCTCAGTCTATTCACTATTCTTGAGTAGAATCTAATTTTGGGTCATCAAGTGTGTGCTGCACCCTAACACCTATCCACCTCGAGAAGTAGTGGTGATAGTTGTGTGCACCAGATTCTAGTAGCAGCTGGGGTTCACACTCCAGGGGGGGCAGGATGCTGACAGGCTTCCCCCAAGTGTCAGTGAGGTAGGTGTGTCTCTATTCCTATAGCACCTTGGTGGGAGGGCTCTGCAGCTGTACCTTAGGCCCCCAATGCAAGTACCTCTACTGATTGGTAGGTGTCACCCTCCTTAGACCCCTAAGGCAAGAGGCTAGGTGGTCTAGGGGGAGCTTCAGCCCTCAGTTCCCTGTTGTGGGTCAGTTAGGGCTCTGTTGAATAAGCAGAGATATCAGACCTGGGAAACTTGTTTTTCCAGTAAATCCGCTAAAAAAAATGCAGTCAGATCCCTATCAGAAATGCCTTTGCATTATTACAGCCACCTTGTTCCCTGTAAGGATGAAAGCCCGAGATTTGGATCATATACGCTTGGCTGGAGCTGGTTCTGTGTTTTTAGTCCAATTAGGGAAGGATTTTTGGTCCCTGGGTTTTTTGTGGTTGCTTCTCTCAGGCCGGAAGAATGGGTTAGGAAAAGACCAAAAAAAAAAAAAAGGGAAAAGCAAAGCCGCAGAGCCGGAGCCATTCTCCCTCTGGCTCAGGAAATTCCAATGTTAATGAAGCCGCCTGGGAAGGGGAGGAGAGGGTTCAGAAAAACAGGAGAGAGTACACCCCGGAATAAAGCCAAAGTTGCTTATCTTGCTTGGGATGACTATTTTATCTGAGATTCCCGAGGGGTGTGTCGCCTATGTGTGCTGTCTGTGTGGAGATTGTCCCCGAGGGTCTGGCCCACTGAAGCCGGGGTCAGATCCTCCGCTGCCAGTTCAAAGCCCAGCGTCAAGGTTTCCCTGCTGGGACGCTGCACTCCTGGCTCCAAAATCAGTCGCTGCCTCCCGGGGACTTCTTGTCCCGCCAGCCGTGTCGCTGCGCCTCCCCCGCGGATCGGCCGGACCCCCTCTCGGGGTTAGTTCAGGGGAGTAGGGCTGCGCCCTGTGTTTGCACCATCACAAGATGTTGTGTTCAGCTCCCCTGTGCCCAGTCCAAACTGGGCGCCAAGGTTCCCGAGCTGGGATGCTGCACTCCCGGCTCCAAAACCAGTCACTGCCTCCCGGGGACTTCTCCTCCCACCAACTGCGTCGCCATGCCGCCCGCGCGGGCCCCCTCCTGGGGCCAGTTCAGGGGGGTAGGGCTGCACCCCGTGTTTACGCCGTCACAAGACGTTGTGTTCAACTCCTCTGCACCCAGTCCTAAGGCCGGCGCCAAGGTTACCTGACTGGGACGCTGGTTCCAGGCTCTGAAAACAGTCGCTGCTTCCCTGTAGATGTTCATTCTCCATCTCTGTCACTCAGGTCAACTCTTTAAATCTGTGTTTGTTGTTCAGGGTTCGTAGATTGTCATGTATGTGATCGATTCACTTGTTTTTCCGAGTGTTTGTTGCAAGAGGTATCCGAGGTAGCGTCTACCTACTCAGCCATCTTGGCCCCCCCTTTCTCCGCATTTTATATTTTTGAAGCTATTGCCAATAGAATTGTTTTCCAAGTTTTATTTTCCAATTGTTTGTTGCTACTCTATACAAACACCATTGATTTTTGGATACTGACGTTCTGTACCAAGACCTTGCTAAACTCACTAGTTCTAGGCCCCTACCCCACTTAGAATTTTTTTGCATAAATAACCACATTGGGTACAAATTAAGGGCAGTTTTCTTTGATTCCAATCTTTGTGCCTTTTATTTGATTCTTATCTTTTTGCACTGGCTGGGATCTCCAATACAAATGGCGAGAGTAGACATCCTTGCCTTCTTCCTGATCTTAGGAGAAGAGAGTTCAATGTTTTGCCATGATATTGGCTCTAAGTGTTTCTTATATATGCTCTTTATCAGATTGATAATATTTCTTTCTATTCCAAGTTGGCTGAGTTTTTATCATTGAATGAGCTGGATTTTGTCAAAGGTTTTTTCCATATCTACTGAGTTGACCAAAAGGGTCGGCAGTTTGAATCCGCCAGTCAGAATCGACTCAATGGCACTGGGTTTGGTTGTTTTTTTACTGAGTTGACCATCTATGTTTTTTGCTTTTATTCTAGTAATAAGGTGGACCACATTAATGGATTTTCAAATATTTACCAACTTTACATTCATAGGATAAACCCTACCTGGTTATTTTATATATAGTTGAATTCCATTTGCTAATTTTTTTTGTTAAGGAATTTTGCATCTATGTTCTTGAGGGAATTGGTTTATAATTTTCTTTTCTTGTAATGACTATCAGGGTATTTGGGTTATGTTGGCCTCATAAAATGGGTTGGGAAGAGTTTCTTGTGTTTCTTTTTCCTCCATTTTCAGAAAGAGTTTTTGTAGGGTTGGTATTATTTCTTCATTAATTATTTGATAGAATTCATCAGTGAAACAATCTGGGCCTGAATCTTCTTTAAGGATCTTGATAACAAATTCAATTTTTTTTTGCTAGAAATAGGGCTATTCGGATTTTCTATTTGATCTTGGGTCCGTTTAATATAACCTTAATACCCTTTTGCTCTGTAGGATCTTTTATTCCTGGTATTGGTAATTTGTGCTGTTCTTCGTCATGCAGTCATGCCAGGGATTTATTAATTTTTTTCAATGAACCAACTTTTGGCTTTGTTTATTTTCTCTATTGTTCATCCTGTTTCTGTTTCATGGCTTTCTGTTATCTTTATTGTTCTTTCTACTTACTTTGGATTAAACTTGCTCCTTTTTCTAGCTCTTAGGGTAGAAATTAGAAACCCTGGTGGCGTAGTGGTTAAGTGCTACGGCTGCTAACCAAAAGGTCGGCAGTTCGAAATCACCAGGCACTCCTTGGAAACCCTATGGGGCAGTTCTACCCCGTCCTATAGGGTTGCTATGAGTCAGAATCAATTTGACAGCAACAGGGTTTTTTTAAGGTAGAAATCTAGATCATTGATTTTAAGCCTTATGGGTTCAAATCTCATTTAAATCTATAAATTTCTTTCTAAGCACTGCTGTATTTTTATTATCACTCAGTTCAAAATATATTCTAATTTACTTTTTTATTTCTCCCTTAACCTATGGATTATGCAGAATTGTATTGTTTAATTTCCAAATATTTGGGGCTTTTCTAGTTACCTTGTTGTTATTGATTTCTAAATTAATTTCAATCTTTCAAAAATATGCTGAGATTATCTCACAGCCAGCATATGCTCTACCTTGGGGAAGGTTCCATGTACACTTGAAAAGAACGTGAATTCTCCAGTTGTTGTGTGAAATATTCTGTAGTTGTCAATTAGGTCAAGTTGGTTGAAAATGTCAATCAGATATTCTATATCCTTACTGATTTTTAGTCTAGTTTAGTCAATTACCAACAGAGGGGTATTAAAATCTTCAATTATGATTGTGAATTTATTTAATCCTCCCTTTAGTTCTGTCAGTTTTTGATTCATGTCTTTTGAAGCTCTATTACTAGGTGCACTCATGTTTATATCTGTAATAATATCCTGATGTACTGCCTTTTATCATTATGAAATATCCCACTTTATCTCTGGTAATATTCCTTGCCTTGAGTTTTGTCTGCTATTATATTAATAACTACTCCAGCTTTCTCATGATTAGTGTTTGCATGATACATTTTTCCATCTTTTTACTTTTAACATGTGTCTGCATATTTAAAATGGGTTTCTTATAGATAGCGTATAGTTGGGTCTTGTTTTTTTTAATCAATTCTTCCACTCAAGCAAGGCACGATCTTTGTAGACTTGGCCTGCAGGTCTCACTCTCTGATCTCATCTTATGGTTCCTCTCCTTACTGCTACAAAGAGACAGCAGGTTAATAATACCCAGCAGCAAGCTCAGTCCCTCATTTCTTGCAGGCTTTCATGTCTGGCCAGTTTCTGCTGCACTCAGATGGCTCCTAAGGACAACTGAGGATTTGAATTTAAAGCGACACAAGTCGGCCTAGTTGTGTGTTTTTCCTTTAAACAACATTCAATTGCTCTAAGCCAGGGATGGATTAGTGATATTTGAATTTTACAGTATTAAGTGGTTGTCACATGAATATGATAGGTGGAGAAACAGGCAAAGGAGATAAAAGTGTTTGAAAGTGATTATCATGATTGTGGTGTTGTTAAAATATGTCCACAAATTTTTTACATTATTCTCATAAAGAAGTACAATTCCCCTCCCCTTGAATATGGACTGGCCTTACTGACTCATTCTAAGAAGAAGAATGCAGTGAAAGTAAGGCTGAATAACTTCTGTGGCTACTTTATAAATGGCGATAGTTAAAAAAAAAAAAAAAAATCCTTGAATCGACTCTGACTTATGGTAACTCCATCTGTAGCAGAGTAGAACTATGCTCCATAGAGTTTTCAATGGCTGGCTTTTCAGAAGTAAATCATGGGCCTTTCTTCTGAGGTGCCCCTGTGTGGACTCAAACCTCCAATCTTATGGTTAGCAGCCAAGCACTAATCATTTGTACCACTCAAAGACTCCAAAAGGTGATACTACCTGACTCTATCTCTTGCACACTTATTCTTGGAACTCAGCTTTCATGCTATAAGGAAGCCTAGGCTCCGTGGAGAGGTGACATATAGGCGTTGTAGCTGACAGCCGCAGCCAAGGTCCTAGTAAATGGCTTCAACTGCCATACATGTGAGTGAGGACCAGCCACTGCACGACATGAGATTACATGAGAGATCTTGAGCAAAAATTTCCTATCTGTGACCCTAATACCTTGCAACATGTTTTCTCCGATTCAAAATGGTTGATTGAGAGCTTGACAGAACTAACCCCATAATGATGCTCTAAGTAATCTATAAGCATTTATTACACCAGCTGCACTGGTCTCTTCCAGAGGGGTGCGGAGCCCTCTTGACTCCTGTGGCCTTGGACTCACTCCTCTTCTTTGTTCTCCTGAGAAATGGCCTTCAGCCTGCAAGACAGGTGCTAGGAAGGCTGCCTGGTGCTTTTGATTTGCAACTTTCTTTCTTGCTCCTTATCTCAGAGTGAACTTGGCAGGCCAGTTCCACTAGCCAAGAGATTCTTATGTAAGTTTTTTCAGCCTGATACAAATATACAGATTAGAGTCCAGATGTCCGAAATGTATATCTTTAGTTTAATAAAGAGTTTCTTGTACTTGTTTTGTGTTATATATGACCACCTGTGGGCTACGCACTTAAAAAATTAGGTAATCCTTGCCAAAATGATATATAAACTCTGATGTAAAAATTGCTCTTTGGGACTCCATAGACGCAACCTGTGTTGCTGCCAGGACCTTGGTGATACATACATCTCCTGAATAAACTTTCTCACTCTTTCTGACTTGGAGTACATTTCACTGGCTCGACTACTCCAGGGGATGGACCCCAATCAGATAACGTATCTGTCAAGTCCCATAACTGTGGGAAATAATAATACAAGGATTAATGTTGTTTTAAACCATTAAATTTTGTGGTGATTCATTATGCATCAATAGATACCCGCAACAATGATGAAACCAAGGAATTTAAGATGGGTGAGAAACGAGAACATGAGAGGAATGATTAATAGTACAAACATGATGAAATGAACAAATTGGTAGCATCAATGAGATTGAAGACATGATAAAGTGGAAGTTCTAGCACAAATGAGCCGGGAAGTTAGAAAGAAAGTAATAGAGGTTTCAGAGATGATGCAGCAATTTGGGGTAAAATGGTCAAGGGCACGACCACAGAAGCAGTTGTCTAAGGAATGGTGAAAGCAAAGAAAATTGGAAGACGGGTCAAGGATGTGGATGGTACATTGCTGTGGATGCTGAGGTCACCAAGAATGATAAAAGAAGTGGAGATGGAAAGGAAGATGGCGAGCCAGATGCTAACTCATCAATGAAACACAAAGGGTGACCATGAGGTAGGTAGTTAATAGAGTGAAACTCTGATGTTACGAATATTAAAGAAGCTGAGGTTTCGAAAAGAGGAGCGAATATACATAGTTTGGAAACAGTAATGGGAGGTAAAGAGGATACTTACCCCATCGCTAGATCTGAGGTAAATCAAGGCAAGAAAAAATATATATAAAACAGACTTCACTTCTGAGTTAAAAAAAAAAAATTATAGAATGTAGAAAATCACCATGATCCAATGATCCTGCTGCAACAACTATAAAAATCCAGGTAAAGTACAAAAAAAAAAAAAAGTATTTTAAAAATATACGAGGAAGCTATGGAATTCCAGAGACAGGAGAGTCTTATGAAATGAGCTGACAATGTACAGCATTTCTTCTCTGTGGACGTTTGCCAGTTCTGGGTATAGACTAAGGATTGCCCTGGGCCCAGGTTGGGGAAGTCTACCAGTAGGAAGAAAAACCAGCAAGACTTTTGGTGGTCATATGAGGCTGGTGGTATAGTGGTTTAAGAGCTCGGCTGCTAACCAAAAGGTTGGCAGTTTGAATCCACCAGCCGCTCCTTGGAACCCCTATGAGGCAGTTCTGTTCTATCCTATAGGGCTGCTATGAGTCGGAATCAACTTGACGGCAATGGGTTTAGTTTTGGTTTGGATGGGGCTGATGTGACAGGTTAGAAGCTTGCCCTAAATGTGGCCAGAGGCCCCCATAAAACCAAAAACCAAACCCATTGCCATCAAGTTGATTCCAACTCATAGCAACCCTACAGAACAGAGCAGAACTGCCTCTTAGGGTTTCCAAGGAGCGCCTGGTGGATTCAAACTGCTGACCTTTTGATCAGCAGCCAAACGCTTAACCACTCCTCCACCAGGTTTCCAGATTCCCCCATAAGACATTTGCTAAGTTCTGAGAATGTCATGGTTGAGGAGCTAGAACAGGACTTCTACAAAGCAGAGTGAAGTCTCTCATAATCTCATGGTGCTTAGGAAGAGGAAATTTCCTCAAATACAGAGCCTTAATACATTTGCCAGATTTTAAAGCAAGGGGCCTAGGCAAAAAGCCAAAGAGCTAAGCTCAAAAAATCTCTGAAGGGAAAACTGAATGCTCTGTAATCTCTCAGGGTTAAGGAGACAGAGGCCTGTTACTTTCTCAATCAAAAGCCCAGAAGAGCTATGCCTGAGGAACAGGGAGAAATCAGGTGTGAGCTAAGTCTAAATAAAACTGCAGCTCAGTCCCAACCCAGTTCAATCCTGACTGTGTTGAGGTCATCAGCTCTTCATCCTATACAGGGTAAAGGAAGATTCTTTTTTCGTGGAAGATCATATCATCTGAGGCCTCAACTATTCTTTTTTACACAATGTCCAGCAAAAATCTAAAAATTATTAGATATGTGAAAAGGCAGGGAAGTGTAATAAATAGTCAAGAGAAGAAAACAAGCAATAGAAGCTGATCCACAGATAATCAGGTAGTTAAGTCAGCACATGGGACTTTAAAATGACAACAGTTAACGTTAAAGAAAACAGAGGGAAAGATACGTGAAATGGATAAATAAAGATGCAGATTTTCAATAACTGGAATATATAAAAAAGAATCAAATGGACATTCCAGAACTGAAAAATATACTGTCTGAAATTAAGAACTCATTTGATGTTTTTAACAGCAAACTGGACATAGCATAAAACAGAATTAGTAAAGTTGACAAACCTTTGCCAACGAGTTGATTTCAACTCGTAGTGACCTTATAGGACAGAGGAGAACTGCCCTATAGGGGTCCAACCAGTGCCTGGTGGATTCAAACTGCTGACCATTTTGGTTAGCAGCTGAAACTTTAACCACTACACAACCAGGGTTTCCAAGTTGATGAGAGTCGATGGAAAATATCTAAATGTGAGCACAGAGCAGGGCAAAAAGAGAAGTGGGGGATGAGGGGCAGACAGAACAGAGAAAAAGAGGCATGTAGGACAAAGGAAAAATTTAACATTTTTGTGGAGTCACAGAGGAAAAGATAATGGGATAGAAACAATATTTGAGAAGGAGTATGAATTTTCTAAAACTGATGAAAGATATAAATCAACAAATTCAATAAGCCCAGTGAACGAAGCAGGATTAAAAAAAAAAAAAATCAGCTTCTATTCAAAAGGTTTGAAGAAAAATGGTGTTGTAAGTAGACAACCAGGTCTTATGTAGGAAGTAAAGTTCAGAAGAATTTGAATATATAGGAAAATTTGTGTTGAAAACTATGTATCTCAAAACTCATAGAAACCAAGTTTTAGGAGTACAAGGCTTGGGAAACTGGGTCAGATGAATACAAGAATGCAAGGCACTGCAGGATTCACGCTGATAGTCTCTTGGGTTAATCAGTTCAAGGCAGGTGTGTGGGGCTCCCAAAAGACTTCTTTCTTGCACCTTACGGTAATGTGGAAGCCAGAGGTGAGTGAAGGACTCCTCATGAGAATACCCTCTTAGGCAATAGGGAACACTTAATGTCTTAGTTATCCAGTGCTGCTATAGTAGAAATACCACAAAGGGTGGCTTTAACAAACAGCAATTCATTTTCTCACAGTTTAGGAGGCTAGAAGTCTGAATTCAGGACCCTGGCTGTAGGGGAAGGCTTTCTCTCTGTTGGCTCTGGGGGATGGTCCTTATTTCTTGGTTTCTTGATAATCTCCATGTGGCATAATATCTACCCTCTTCCACCCCTGTTTGCTTGATTGCTTAATCTCTTTTATAGCTCAAAAGAGACTGATTTAAGACAGACCCTATCCTGCCTTATTAACACAACAAAAACAACCCATTCTCAAACAGGATTATAACCACAAGCATAGAGGTTAGGATTTACAACACATATTTTGGGGGGACACAATTCAATCTCTAACATTCTACCCCTTGGCCCCCAAAGATTCAAGTCCTTACCACATGCAAAACACATTAACTCCAACACAACATCCTAAAAGTCCAAAATCTCATCTTCTGAATCATCTAAATCAAATATGGGTGAGACTTTAGGCATATTCCATCCTGGGGCAAAATTCCTCTTCATCTGTGAACCTGTGAAATCTAGACTCCAAGTTATTTGTTTCTGAAGTACAGTGGGGGACCAGGCATAAGGTAGACGTTTCTATTACAAATGGGAGAAATTTGAGGGAAAGAAGAGGTAACACGAATCAAGCAAGTCCAAAGCCCAGCAGAATAATTTACATTAGCTCTCAAGGCTTGAAAATAATCCTCTGTTCTTCGGGACCATCTGAGCAATGGCCCTGACCTCCAGACTCCGGGTGTTAACCACACCCCCTAGATTCTCAGTGGATGCCAACTCAGCCCTGGGCTTCAGCTTCACCTTCCAGGCCCACTGGGACAGCAACTTTGCTCCCTGGGCTTTGGATGACCCCATTCTTCTAGTCCCTCTGACTGGTGACCTCAACCTCTTAGCCCCGGCAAGCCTCGTTCTCCTGTCCCTTGGGCATAGCAGCCCTGCCCCCTCAGCTTTGGGTATCCTCTTGGCCAACCTGAATGGCAACCCCACACCCTGGAACTGAGTTGGCGAAGATCTGACCCTACCCTCTGACACCCTAGAGGCTGTGGCCCTACCCTTTGAGACCCCAAAGGCCTTGGCCCCACCCTTTGACACTGAGGCAGCTCCGCTTCTCATGCTCCTTCCAATAGTTCTGCTATCTCCAAGCTGCTCCAGGAATGGTCCTTTTCTTTTCTTGGAGGACAACAGATATAGCTCCTTTGGCCTATTTCCTGCCTATAGAATTCCAAGATAAAGATAGTATTCTTTCCTTTCGACCTCTGTCCCCTTTGGTCTAAACTGATTAGATTTCTGCTGTGGTAGTTGCTTAGACCCATCAGCCACAGGCTTACTATCTTTATCAAAAGATTGTGCAGTCACATCGTTGGCGAAAACTCTACAACACATGTCCTTAGTTTGTACAACAGAATTTTCCAAATTTTTAAGTTTTGTTTTCATTTCGCAGTCAATTTTTTTTTCTAATTGTGCTTTAAGTGAAAGTTCACAGCTCAAGTTAGTTTCTCATTCAAAAATTTATACACACATTGTTACGTGACCCTAGTCGCTCTCTCTATAATGTTACAGCAAGCTCCTCCTTTCCACCCCAGATTTTTCACATCCATTCAACCAGTTCCTATCCCTTTCTGCCTTCTCATCTCGCCTCCGGACAGGAGCTGCCCATTTAGTCTCATGTATCTATTTGAACTAAGAAGGACACTCTTCACAAGTATTATTTTATGTCTTATAATCCAGTCTAATCTTAGTCTGAAGAGTTGGCTTTGGAAATGGTTTTGGTTCTGGGTTAACAGAGAGTCCAGGGGCCGTGTCTTCCGGGGTTCCTCCAGTCTCATCAGACCATTAAGTTTGGTCTTTTTACTACAATTTGAGTTCTGCACCCCACTTTTCTCCTGCTCCATCAGGGACTCTCTGCCGTGTTTCCTGAAAGGGCAGTTATTAGTGGTAGCCAGGCATCATCTAGTTCTTCTAGTCTCAGGCTGATGCAGTCTCTGGTTTATGCAGCCCCTTTTGTTTCTTGGGCTATTATTTTCCTTGCGTCTTTGTGGGTTGGGACCAATTGATGCATCTTAGATCGCTGCTTGCTAGCTTTTAAGACCCCAGACACCACTCACCAAAGTGAAACGCAGAACATTTTCTTAATAAACTCTGTTAAGCCAAGTGACCTATATGTCCCCTGAAACCATGGTCCCCAGACCCCCACCCCTGCTACACTGTTCCTCGAAGTGTTTGGTTGTGGTCAGGAAACCTTTTAGCTTTTGGTTTAGTCCAGTGGACCAAAAAACCAAATCAAGCCCAGTGCCGTCAAGTCGATTCCGACTCATAGTGACCCTATAGGACAGAGTAGGACTGCCCCGTAGAGTATTCTTCCAGCCTCTACTCATTATCCAATTCCAAAACTACTTCCACATTTTAGGTGTTTGTTGGAGCAGTGGAAACTCTGGTGGCGTAGTGATTAAGAGCTACGGCTGCTAACCAAAAGGTCAGCAGTTTGAATCTACCAGGTGCTCCTTGGAAACCATATGGGCAGTTCTACTCTGTCCTATAGGGTCGCTATAAGTTGGTTCTGACTCAACAGCAACTGGTTTTTTTTTTTTTTTACAGGTTAGAGCAGTACTCCCACTTCTCGGTACCAAATTCTGTCTAGTGCTGCTATAATAGAAATACCACAAATGGGTGGATTTAACAAAGAGAAATTTATTTTCTCAGTTTAGGAGGCTAGAAGTCTGAATTCAGAGCACCAGCTGTAGGGGATGGCTTTCTCTGTTGGTTCTTGGGGGAGGTCCTTATTCCTCAGCTCCTTGATAATCTTCATGTGGCATGGCATCTATCCTCTCCCATCTCTGCTTGCTTGCTTGCTTGTTAAATCTTTTTATCTCAAAAGAGATTGACTCAAAACACATCCTACACTAATCCTGCCTCAGTAACATAACAAAGACAACCCATTCCCAAATGGGATTATAACCACAGGCATAAATAGAGGTTAGAATTTACAACACATATTTTGGGGAGACACAATTCAATTCATAACAATTTATGAGGGACTTCTCTAATGGCAGAGCAATGTGGTAAGCTGGTGGGGAAATAATGTGCTCACTCAGAAGACGTACTAGGGACTGCCTCTTTGCAGCTTTGTATGTATGGCACCTGGAGAAGAGGTGAGGAGAGGCTATCACTTCCCTGAGGTGCCCTGACACTCAATTCAAGTCCATATCTGCTCCCTGCTCCATGATCACACCCTGAACTGGATCATCATTCAGAACAGCTCTATCCTAAATCTTAAATTCAAACATTCTACTTGCTCAAATCAACCTCCTACTTTTCCAGACCCCTTACTCAATTACTCTTTCTACTTCTCTTCACCCATTTTCTAGGAACCTCTACTTTCTATCCATGTATCAGTATAATGTTCCTCTTGTTCTCATTTCCCACCAAGCCCTTGGAGTCCTTGGCCCATCATTTCAGGCACTCTGAAGAGCTTTAGCTCCCTGACCCATTGCCCTTCCATTCTAAATGTCTGGCAAACTCCAATCCTGGATGAAATCAACTCTGTAATTTCTGTACCTATGTCTGGCTTACTAAGTGCTTAAGAAAATCATACAACTGGGAATATGGGTACCGTGCTTTCCACGTATTTTCCCAAATATAACTGCGTGGTGTTAAAACATGAATAAAACTCATAATGAAAAATTAAAACAATACAGCCATACATAGAGTGAAAAGAATTCTCCTTCATCCCCTCCCAAAAACCATTTCCAAAAGCAGCTACTGTTAACAGCTTGACATACGTTCTATACATATATTATTTCCATGCATGTATGATTGTCTTAAATATACACACATACACATACATATAAACAGTATACATATATACATACACATATATACACATATTTGAATATGGTACATAGCTAGAATTGTAGTAGACACTTGGTTGGACAACTTGCCTTTTTTTTAACGTAATATTTCTTGGTGATCTTTTCTTCTCAGTAGATACAAATATACTGCCTTCTGTAAAATATCGTATCCTCTTACTTATATTTAAGTCATTTATTACTTTCACTATGTAACAATAAAGAATATCCTTGTACATGCCACTCCTTGAACACATCTCCAAGTATTTCTCTGAAGTAGATTAGATCATTAGAAGTGGAAATGCTTGGTCAAAGGGTATGCATTTAACAATTTAACAAATACTTCTAAATTATCATCCAAAAAGGAGGGGAGCTGTACCAAACTGCCTTCTCAACTGTACAGGAGAGTTACTGCCCCTTGCAGGGTTCTCAACACTGCCCTGCTCTTGTTTCCATCCCTAGACATCTCTCACCCTCGTCCCCCACAGTAACTCAACCCTCCTATTGCAACCCCCATTCCCACACAAACACACACATTCTTAGCAAATGATCTCACCAACTATTTGTAGGGAAAATAGAAGCCACTGGAGTACTTTCCCAGCTTCCTACCAAAACTCACCCATTCACCCCCATCCTGTCCTTCTTCTGTCCTGTTATGGGGGGGCGGGGAGGAGGTGAGGGGAGTCCTTCCCTCTGTCTGAAGTTAATCCCAGTGTGGGGTCCTTCCTTTCACAGAGAGCTGGCTATATTCTGTCTAAAGGTCTCAGCTTCCACAGCCTCCTCAGCTAATGTCAATCTGTCTTCACTCACCTCTCCATTGAAATGGCTCTCCCTAGGTTCACCTTGGGCCGGATCCACGGAACTCCTTCAGGTCCTTATCTTAGGTAACACTGTTACTCGCTCCTTAAAACACTCTCTTCTTCATAGAAATGCCACTCTCCTGATTTTTCTTTCCCTCTCTCTGGCACTTTTCTTAATATCTCCTGCAGGTACCTCTAGTTCAAATCTTAAAAGTTGGGGTTTGGGGTTTCCGTCTTGGGCCCTGTGCTCACTCCGCTCTTTTCTCCCTGGAAGATGTCACCCGCTCCTCCCTTCAGTCATCATCGCCCCTGTCTTCTCTTCTTGGATCTGTATCTTCAGCTCAGACCACTGACTTGTCCAAAGAGGACCTCATCCCCTCCTATACCGCTCCTCCTCTCCACCCCACGCCCGAGTAGGAAGTCTCCCCCGACTCTTCTCTCCTCTCACTGCTCACAATCGATGTGTCCGCCGCCACTTGGCTCCAGTACCTCGCAAACCTGGGGAATGTAGTTCTCCTTGAAGTAGCTCTTCAGCCAGGGCTTGGCAGTGCGTAGCGAGGCCATGGCCAGAGGCCAGACTCCGAAGCCGCGCTCCGAGCCAGCTCTCCGCGCCCCAGCAGCAGACGGCGCGCGCGGACTAGGGGCTGGCGCGTCCCGACGTTGCCCTGGCAACCGCGGGAGTGGGGAGGAGCGCGGCGGAGTCTCCCGCCCCCATCTCTGGGTCCGCGGGGAGGGAGGCGGGCCTGGAACCTAGACTGAACGCTCCTGGGGAGAACGAGGGGGACGCCCGGGGCAGCGGCGGCGGCTGTGTGCGTAGTCGCCCCTCAGGGCGCGCAGCCCGTGCAACTCCTCGCGGAGTCCAGTCCCCCACCTGCCCACCGGCACCGGCCGCGCGCAGGGCCGTGGGACCGAGCAGGAGGCTTTACTATTTCGGCAGGGCCGTTTCCGGGAGGCGGAGCTCAGACCCCCATTTCCTTTCTCTTCGACTCGGTCGCGCTCCGGCGGAGGCGGCGGCGCCCGCGGGCTGTGCAGACCCCAGCGCCCAGCGCCCGGCGCCCAGCCCACGCCGCAGCCCCCGCGCCAGCCTCGCGAGCCTCTCGCGCCCCCGCCCCGGCGGCAGCATGGGCGGCGCCCGGGACGTGGGCTGGGTGGCGGCGGGCCTGGTCCTCGGGGCCGGCGCCTGCTACTGCATTTACCGGCTGACGCGGGGCCAGCGGCGAGTCGGCCGCGGGCCCCGGCTGCGCCCCTCGCCGTCCGCAGGTGAGGCCGCGGGCGTCTGGCGGTGGTCGGGGGCCGGGGAGGGCGCCAAAGACTCCGCAGGCGCTGGGGGCTTTCCCGCCCTCGCAGTAATCGCGCCAGAGGCGGGAGGGAGGCTGCATGAGAGCGCAAGGCCTGGAAGCCCAGGTGGAGAGAGCGGATTGTTCATTTGATTTGGGTAGGCGCGTTGGATCCTGAGCCTCCTCCCTGCCGCCAATTCTTTGTTCAAAATCACGGGATGAAAGGTTTCCCAAACTTAACTGTTTTTTTGAGTTCAGAGTCCAGCGGAGGATGGGTTTCTCAAACGCACGTTGATTGCCTCGCACTTTAAATCTTGCACTGGGCCTTTGTGGATGGGGCATTTCGTGCCTCGAGCCATAAGATGAAATGCTGTGTGCAGTTCCCTGGAAAAAGGGACGTCACCTGGGCCTGTGCTCGTCCCGGCCCTGTGCGGGGAGACACTTTTAAGTCACCGTGGTCCAGCATCTTGCCTGCAACTTTAAAAGCCAGAAAATCAGTTTTTGTAAGATTGAGCGGAACCCTGTTTTGTAGGTGCAAATGAGGCATGTAAAGGATTCGGGAGTAAAAGCAGCATCCAGGGCCCCTGATCACAAGAGTTAATAGTGGTAATCCGCTGGTTTTTTACATTTCGCTAACAGATTTTTAATTTGGATACCTTAGGACATCATGTCATTAATTGTTGCCCATAATCTACATTTTTCCCTTTTCCTCTTTTTTTTTTTTTTGGTGATTGCTCTTTAAGCAATGCACCCATTTTTAATAATAGGAGTAATGCTTGTTTATGTTTTTAAAAAATTAAAATAGTCTTACAAACAGGGTAGAAAATAAAATTGTTGGTAATCCTAGCTCCCAAAGGTGGCCACCTCTAACAACTGGGTGTATATATATAAAGAGAAGGAAAGGGATAGATATGAGATCATACAGCCCCTGCTGTTGTGTATCCTTTACCTCCCAGTGTATGGTGGGCACATGCACAGTCTGACTTCTGGTCATACAGTTTCATTTGGAAGAAGTCATGTTGAAACTGTATAACACAATAATAGTGTTACAGAACTCGCTTCCGTTTTTCAAATTAACAGCAACTGGGAAGAGTAGATAGGAAACTTAGGGGTCAGTGAGTTTATGTTAATGGGGGAGGAATAATTCCAAAAAGAGCGTGGAAGTGTTTGCACAACTGGAAGGATGTAATAAGTGTCACTGAGTTGTACATGTAGAAACTTAAATTGGTACATGTTCTGCTGTATATATTCTGAACAACAGCAACAAAAAATAATTTGTTAAAATCTGTTATAACTTCACTTTGAATAAATATATAGTTGTTATTTTGTCCGCGGACTGGTATTGGCCATTTTGAATGAGACAATTATTTAGTCTACTGAGAATGACAAACTGAAGAAGAATCGCTTCACATTCATCATCAAAAAGAATATTTCAGGATCTATCCTGAAATACAGCGCTGTCAGTGATAGGATAATATCCATTGTCTACGAGGAAGACCAGATAATACAACTGTTACTCACACTTATGCACTAACTGCTCATGCGAAAGATGAGGAAATTGAAGATTTTTACTGGCTTCTGCAGTCTGAAATTGATCAAATGCACTATCAAGAGGCATTGATAATTACTGGTGATTGGAAAGCAAAAGTTGGAAAAGGACCTGTAGTTGTAAAACATGGCCTTGATGATAAAAAATTGACACCAGAGAACACATGACAGAATTTTGCAACACCAGTGACTTATTCATTGCAAATACGTATTTTGGCAACATAAACTGCGGCCATACATGTGGACCTCTCTAGGTGGAATACACAGGAATCAAATCAGCTATACCTGTGAAAAGAGACGATGGAAAAGCTCAATATCATCAGTCATAACAAGGCCAGGGGCTGACCTCAGAACAGACCATCAGTTGCTCATAAGCAAGTTCAGGCTGAAGCTGAAGAAAATCAAAACAAGTCCACAAAACCAGAATACTGCCTTGAGTATATCCCACCTAAATTTGAGACCATCTCAATAAATGTGATGCATTGAACCCTAATGACTGAAAACCAGACAAGTTGTGGAGTGACATCAAGGACATCATATATGAAGAAAGCAAAAAGTCATTAAAAAGACAGGAAAGAAAGAAAAGACCAAAATTGGATGTCAGAAGAGACTGAAAATTGCTCAGGAACATAGAGTAGCTAAAGCTAATGAAAGAAATGAATAAATAAGAGATCTGAACAGAAGGTTTCAAAGGACAGCTTGAAAAGAGGCAGTATTTATAGTGGAATGTACAAAGAAAGCCAAAGGGAAGAACAGGTTTGGAATTTCTGAAGGTGAAAGAATTGAAGAAAAATCCAAGCCCCGAGTGGCGATTTTGAAGGACTTTGTGGACAAGATATTGAACAATGCAGGAAGCATCAAAAGAAGATGGAAGGCATACACAGAGTCACTGTACTAAAGAATTGGTCAACGTTAAGCAATTTCGGGAGGTAGTATATGATCAAGAACCTATGGTATAGAAGGAAAAAGTCCAAGCTGCACTGAAGGCATTGGTGAAAAACAGGACTCCAGGAATTGACAGAATACCCAATTGAGATGTTTCAACAAACAGATGCAGCACTAGAGGTGCACACACATCGGTACCAAGAGATTTGGAAGACAGCTGCCTGGCCAACTGACTGGAAGAGATCCATATTTGTGCCCATTCCAAAGAAAGGTGATTTCAATGGAATGCAGGAATTAATATCACACGAAAGTAAAATTTTGCTGAAGATAATTCAAAATGGTTACAGCAGTACATTGACAGGGAACTGCCAGAAGTTCAGGTCGGATTCATACTTATTCAATCTGTATCCTGAGCAAATTATCCGAGAAGCTGAACTATATGAAGAAGAACATGGAGCATGAGGATTGGTGGAAGGCTTATTAACAACCTGTGATATGCAGGTGGCACAATCTTGCTTGCTGAAAGCAAAGAAGACTTGAAGCACTCGCTGATGAAGATCAAAGATTACAGCCTTTAGCATGGATTACATCTCAACATAAAACAAAAGTCCTTACAACTGGACCAATAAGCAACATCATGATAAACAGGGAAAATATTGAAGTTGTCAAGGATTCCATTTTACTTGGATCCACAATCAGTGCTCATGGAAGCAGCAGTCAAGAAATTAAAGGATGTGTTGCACTGGGCAGATCTGCTGCAAAAGACCTTTTTAAAGTGTTGAAAAGCAAAGGTGTCACCTTGAAGACTAAGGTGCGCCTATATCCAAGACATGATATTTTCAGTCGCCTCATATGCACGTGAAAGTTAGTGAATAAGGAAGACTAAAGAAGAATTGGTATCTTAGAATTAGTGGTGTTGGCGAAGAATGTTGAATGTACCATGATTACCAGAAGAATGAACAAGTCTCTTTTGGAAGTGGAAACCCTGGTGGTGTAGTGGTTAAGTGCTTTGGCTGCTAATCAAAAGGTCCACAGTTCAAATCTACCAGGCACTCCTTGGAAACTCTACGGGGCAGTTCTGCTCTGTCCTGTGGGGCCACTATGAGTCAGAATTGACTTGACAGCAACAGGTTTTGTTTTGATTTTTTTGTTTGTTTATCTTGAAGTACAGCCAGAGTGCTCCTTGGAAGCAAGGATGGTGAGACTTTGTCTCATGTACTTTGGATATGTAATCAGGAGGGACCAGTCCCTGGAGAAAGACTTCATGCTTGGTAAGGTAAAGGGTCAGCAAAAAAGAGGAAGATGCTCAAAAAGATGGATCGACACAGTGCCTGCAACAATGGGCTCAAACATAGCAGTGATTGTGAGGATGGCACAGCACCAGGCAGTGTTTTGTTCTGTTAATACATAGGGTCACTATGAGTTGGAAGTGACTTGATGGCACCTAATAACACTTGTCCAACCATAACATGAACATGTGATTAAGTCTAAGTATATGTGAAAATGAATGTAATAAAACAGTGCCTTCTTTAAAAAAAGTAGAGATCCCTGTAAAGAGGGTTTTTACTTTAAAGTTCAGGCTATAAAATCTAAAAATCACTGAGCAGATCCAGCATTTGAGTGTTACGGTTTTTATTCAAAATGATGATCTTTTGTGATCACTTCCGGCAGGATTGTTATTTTAGCATCCTGGTCATAATCCCTTGTTCATATAAGCAAGCAAAAATACCACGCAAGCAACACAGGTTACTTCCACAGCTTTTTCTCCTGCCTGAGGTGCTCTTAAAATTGTAAACAGAAAAGGTCTTCTTAAAGCAAATCCTGTTCCTTAATTATTTGTGCTCCATAGGCAGGTGTTCCATTGGATGGGTATACTTGATTTTTCAATGCTATCAGCTTTTAGGGATGTATATCATTTGCATGGTATTGTCTTGCTAATAGAGAAATACTAAGTGATCACTAGCTAATTTCTTAACATCTGTAAGCCTCGGTTTCCCATCTGTAAGATGGGAATAATAATAGCACCTTCTTCCTGGTGTTGTTTAAAGATTAAGTGAGAGCAAGCATGTAAAGTGCTTAAAACAGTGCCTGGCATAGTATCTATTTGATGTTGCTTTTAAAATAAAAAGTCAGTTGATTTTTAGATAAACTCTAAATAATCTTCTTATGCAGAAGACTTAACAGATGGTTCATATGATGAAGTCCTGAATGCTGAACAACTTCAGAAACTCCTTTACCTGCTCGAGTCAACTGAGGATTCTGTAATTATTGAAAGAGCTTTGGTCACTCTGGGTAACAACGCAGCCTTTTCAGCTAACCAAGTAAGTACCCTAGTCCCCGCACACAAACTCCTTCCATTCTTACACACTAGAAGTTATGGTGACCCTGGATATGGTATTTAACCTCTTGGACCCTGAATTTCCTCATCTATAACGTGACACCTTATACCTACAACATAATGTTTACTTCTGAAAAGCCAAACGTAATAGTAGCATGATATGTTGACATGATTCTAGATTCATATGAAATTGGTCACCGGCAACACATTAATAAGTATATCTAATCAATATTTAGCATTAAGTACTTAAAATTCAGCAGCACTTCAGTAGAACAGTGAAAGCATCTAATACTTAACTGGAGGAGCCCTGGTGGTGCAATGGTTAAGCTCTGGTAACTGAAAGTTTGGCAGTTCAAATCCAGCAGCCAATCCAAGGGAGAAAGATGTGGTAGTAAGCTTCTGTAAATATTACAGACAATGCTATCTTGGAAATCCTGTGGGGCAGTTATACTCCACAGCAGCAGGTAACATTTAACAGTGTGTTTTAGATTGTATATTGAACTTAAAACAAATGTGTTTTATTAATGCTGACATTGCAACTACATGTTGTAGATGTTATTAAATTGTTTCATGTATATGTAATCGTTAGTGTGCTTCATATATATTCTGTGAAGGAAACTATAGTATCCAGAATTTTGTGATGGTTTTTAAATATACCTTAAAATTCTCCAAAATGATAATCAAACTTCAGTGTACCTAAGAACTAGGAATTTATTTAAAACGTAGATTGCCGAGCCCCTTTCCCAAAGTTTCTAGTTTAGTAGATAAGGCCTAGGGATCAGAATTCTAACAAGCACTCAGGTATTTCCGAAGCAGATTGTCCCTGGACCAAGTTTGAAAACCACTAACCCAAAAAAAACCCAAACCGGATGCTGTCAAGTCGATTCCAAGTCATAGCGACCATATATGACAGTAGAACTGCCCCATAGGGTTTCAAATGATCGGCTGGTGAATCTGAACCACTGACTTTTTGGTTAGCAGTCAAGCTCTTAACCGCTGCTTATTGTTGTTAGGTACTGTCAAGTTGGTTCTGACTCATAGCGACTCTGTGTACAACAGAACGAAACACTTCCTAGTCCTGTGCCATCCTCACAGTGGTCATTATGCTTGAGCCCATTGTTGGAACCACTGTGTCATTCTGTATCATCAAGGGTTTTCCTCTTTTCCGCTGACCTTAGCAAGCATGAAGTCTTTCTCCAGGGACTGATCCCTCCTGATAACATGTCCGAAGTATGTGAGAAGAAGCCTTGCCATCCTTGCTTCCAAGGAGCGCTCTGGCTGTACTTCCAAGACAAACTTGTTCATTTTCCCAGCAGTCCATGGTATATTCAGTATTCTTTGCCAATACCATAATTCAAAGGCATCAGTTCTTCTTTGGTCTTACTTATACCCAGAGTCTCCCAACCTTATTTAACCACGGAATCCCCTTTTATTGTGGAATATCTCTTAACGTCTTGAGGAACTAGTGTTCCAAAGAATACATTTTAACAGAACATTACTTTGATATTTTAAATCATAATACTTTTCACAGTTTGCCTCTAAGAGAGGCATTAAAGAACTTACTTCAAAAGAAAATAATTTTGTGAATTGTTTTAAGATCATTACATTAGCTCTGCGAATCTTTTTATTGTATATTTCCATGCTATAGTTTAAAAGAATTGCATATCTTACTACGTTGGTAATTTTTCCCTATAAAATTGTGATAGTAAAGGATAAACAGAAATTACAGATTATAATTGTATACGGGAAAGGTATTTCCAAAGAGTTATTCGTTTTTTAATTTTATTTGTAGATGCACAGAATTCAAGGTAAGGGGGTGCATATTAAAGTCATGGTCCTATTTTCTCCCTCTTAGGCCATTATTCGTGAATTGGGTGGTATTCCAATTGTTGGAGACATGATCAGCAACCCCAACCACAGTATTAAAGAGAAAGCTTTAAACGCACTAAATAACCTGAGTGTGAATGTTGAAAATCAAGACATCATAAAGGTAAGTTATCCGAAAACACAAATGTATTAGGTGTACTGTAAATGAAAGAGAAAATACCAAAAGGGTGGTTTTGAAACTTTAGTGGACTATTTTTTATAACATTATGGCTAAGAATTATCTTTAGAAGGATGGAGAATGATCCAGAGGAAGGGATGTGAACCAGCCGATAAGCGATGCATTGGACTTTTGAAGTTGGGAATCAGTTTAATTCAAAGTATGGTAAAGGAGCCAGCCCAGAACCAAATAACATAAACGAGAAAAGACACAATATAAATTGGAAAATTGTCTTCATTTAGTTCAAATCAACATTAATTGAGCTCCTGCTCTGTGCTACAGAATATGGGAATGGACATGATAAAACTCTTGCAAGAAAGCTAGAAGGAGGGATAAGGCAAACCCATTAATAGTTGTAATTCAAGGTAGAACATAATGACGTTCTTTAAGGAAAAATGTAAGACATTGTTGAGAACATAGAAAGGAAAGATCTCATCTAGAAGTCTCTGTGTAAAACATGGAGTCTGATCTGGGTTTGAGAATGTCTTAAGATTTCTAGAAGTAGAGTTGAGGAAACAGAAAATTCCAGTGGGAAGAAACAAGGCAAGGTAGGCACCATTCCAGGAATAACTGAGCTGGACCGTCTAGCAATCTTGTTACAAGAATTACAGTGGGGAAGAGATTTAGAGATAAAAAGGATATAGATGCTTAACACATTTTGGAGAAGCTTTGAAAGACACCACTGTCTTATGAAAATATATGATTTATGAAAGGTAGACAAATGCCATTTTTTAAAGAATGGCTGTGTAATGAAGTTATGACCAAAAGAACTAGTTGGCTTATAAATGTCATTTAGATCTTGAAACCAGATTACAAGTTTATGTCAGTGAATTGTACATATAAAAAAAAATGTTTAAATGGCAACGGTTTGTTACATATTTACCACGATTTAAAAAAAAAGTTTAAACAGCAACCAAAAAAAGAACAGGAACAGCAATACTAATCTCATAAAATAGACTTCAAGGCAAAATCCATCATAAAAGACAAGGAAGGACATTATATAATGATTAAAGGGACACTCCACCATGGAGACATAAGCATAACGAATATCTACACCCAACGACAGGGCTCTAGAATACATAAAACAAACCTTAAAAGCACTGGAAAGAGAAATTGACAGTTCCACAATAATAGTAGCAAACTTCAACACACTACTCTCAGTAAAGAGCAGAACATCTAGCAAGAAACTCAGCAAAGATACAGACGATCTTAAGGCCACAATCAGCCATCTTGATCTCATAGACATATACAGAGCACTCTATCCAATAGCAACAAAGTATACATTGTTTTCCAATGCACATGGAATGTTCTCCAGAATAGACCACATCTTGGGCCAGAAAGCAACCTTCAACAAAATCCAAACATTGTGATAATACAAAGCATCTTCTTTGATCACAACACCATAAAAGTAGAAATTAATAACAGGAAGAGCCAGGAAAAAAAAACAAATACATGAAGACTGAATAACACCTTGCTTAAAAACCACTGGGTAACAGAAGAAATCAAAGATGGAATCAAACAATCCCTAGAATCAATTGAGCATGAAAACGCATCTTACCAAAACCTTTGGGAGACAGCAAAGGCAGTGCTCAGTGGTCAATTTATAGCAACAGATACATCAAAAAAGAAGGAAGGGACAAAATTGAAATGTTAGCCCTACAACTCAGACATATAGAGAACATCAAAAGAAGCCCACAGCCACCAGAAGAAATAATAAAGATCAGAACAGAAATAAATGAAAGAGAATAGAAAAACAATAGAAAGTAAAAAAAAACAGAAGTTGGCTCTTTGAAAGAATCAACAAACTGTTGGCCAAACTGACAAAAGAAAAACAGGAGAGGAAGCAAATAACCCAAGGAAGAATTGAAATGGGGGACATTAAAGCTAAAATAAAAAGGATCATAACACAGCACTATGAAAAACTGTACTCCAACAAATTTGAAAACCTAGAGGAAATGGACAAATGTCTAAAAACACACCATCTACCTAAACTAACACACAGTGAGGTAGAGAATCTGAACAGACTCCTAACAAGGGAAGAGATTGAAGAAGTAGTTTAAAAAACTCTCAACAACAACAAAAAAAACCCTGGCCCAGATGGCTTCCCTGGAGAATTCTACCAAACATTCAGAGAAGAGCTTACACCAGTACTACTCAAACTATTTCAGAGCATAGAAAAGGAAAGGATACTTCCAAATTAATTCTATGAAGCCAGCATAACCCTGATATCAAAATCAGCAAAAACACCACAAAAAAAGAAAATTACAGGTCAACATTTCTCATGAATATAAAACCAAAAATTCTCAACAAAATTCTAGCCAATAAAATTCAGCATCATATAAAAAAAGTAATACACCACAACCAAGTGGGATTCATACCAGGTATGCAGGGATGGTTCAGCATTAGAAGATCAATCGACATAATCTACCGCATAAATAGAACAAAAGGATCACATGATCATCTCAATCGATGTAGAAAAGTCGTTTGATAAAGTCCAACACCGATATCTGATAAAAACTCTCGGTAAGATAGGAATAGACAGGAAATTCTTCAACATAATAAAGAGAATCTGTACAAAACCAACAGCCAACATTGTTCTCGACAGAGAGGCTGGAAACCTTCCCTTGAGAATGGGAACGAGACAAGGATGCCTTTTATCACCACTCCTATTTAACATTGTGCCACCAGTCCTGGCTAGAGCAATAAGGCAAGAAAAAGAAATAAAGGGCATCCAAATTGGTAAGGAAGAAGTAAAACTATGCCTATTCACGGATGATATGATACTATACATAGATAACCCTAAAGACTCCACAAAAAAAAGCTATTGGAATAGAAAGATTTAGCAGAATAGCAGGATACAAATAAATATACAAAAATCAGTTGGATTCCTATATACCAATAAAGAGAACTATGAAAAGGAAATCAGGAAAGAATACCATTTACAATGGCCCCTAAAAAGGTAAAATACTTAGAATAAATCTAATCAGGGATGTGAAAGACCTATACACAGAAAACTACAAAACACTACTGCAAGAAACCAAAAGAGACCTTCATGAATGGAAAAACATATCATGCTCCTAGATAGCAAGACTGAACATTGTGAAAATGTCAATTCTGCTCAAAGCAGTCTACAAATACAATACAGTCCCAATCTGAATACCAACAGCGTTTTTAACGAGATGGAAAAACTAATCATTAACTTTATATGGAAAGGAACGAGACCCTGGATAAGTAAAGCGTTACTGAAGAGAAAGAGCAAAGTAGGAGGCCTCACACTACTTAACCTCAGAACCTACTATACAACTATGATAGTCAAAACAGCCTGGTACTACTGGTACAGTGACAGACACATTGACCAATGGAACAGAATCAAGAATGCAGATGGAAATGCATCTACTTATGGCCACCTGATCTTTGACAGAGGCTCAGAGTCTGTTAAATGAGGAAAAGACAGTCTTTTTAACAAATGGTTCTGGCAAAACTGGATGTCCCTCTGTAAAAAAAAAAAGAGGACCCATACCTCACACCATACATAAAAACTAATTCAAAATGGATCAAAGATCTAAATATAAAACCCAAAGCTATAAAAATCATGGAAGAAAAAATAGGGTCAACACTGGGGACCCTAATATATGGCATAAACAGCATAAAAATAAACCATAATTATCAATACACACACTAGAAGATAAGCTAGATAAATGGAATTTCCTAAAAATTAAACACGCTCATCAAGACACTTCAGCAAAAGAGTTAAAAAGAGAACCTACAGACTGGAGGAAAAAATTTTGGCTGTGACGTAGAAAGGTCTAATCTCTAAAATCTATAGACCAGTATTATAAATAATTCAGTTAAAAAATGGGCAAAGGATATGAGCAAACACTTCATCAAAGAAGACATTCAGGCAGCTAACAGACATATGAGGAAATGCTCAGGATCCCTAGCCATTAAAAAAAATGCAAATCTAAACTATC
The DNA here is from genome assembly GCF_024166365.1 of Elephas maximus indicus. Classification (NCBI taxonomy): domain Eukaryota; kingdom Metazoa; phylum Chordata; class Mammalia; order Proboscidea; family Elephantidae; genus Elephas; species Elephas maximus. The sequence continues at coordinate 46,417,472 of NC_064826.1, read as the reverse complement.
GTGAGATATCATCTTACCCTGATGTTTCTGGCATGAATCAAAAAAAAAACAGAAAATAACAAATGTTGGAGAGGTTGCGGGGAGATTGAAACACTTATTCACTACTGGTAGGAATGCAGGATGGTATTAACATTTTGGTAAACAATGTGATGCTTCCTTAAATAGCTAGAAATAGAAATACCACATGATCCAGCAATCTCACCCTTAGGAATATATTCTAGAGTACTAAGAGCGGTCACATAAATAGACATATACACCCATGTTCATTGCAGCATTATTCAAAATAACAAAAAGATGGAAACCACCTAAGTGCCCATCAGCAGATGAGTGAATAAACAAACCATGATACATACACACAATGGAACACTAAGCAACAATAAAGAACAATGATGAATCTGCGAAACGTTTTACAACATGCATGAATCTCCAGGTCGTCGCCGTTAGGTGCCATCTCATACCGACCCCATGCACAACAGAACGAAACACTGCCTGCTCCTGAGCCAACCCTACAATTGTTATGCTTGAGCTTATTGTTGCAGCTGCTGTGTCAATCCACCTCATTGAGGGTTTGCCTCTTCTCCGCTGACCCTGTACTCTGCCAAGCAAGATGTCCTTCTCCAGGGACCGATCCCTCCTGACAACTTGTCCAAAGTATGTAAGACTCAGTTTCGCCACCCTTACCTTTAAGGAGCATTCTGGCTGTACTACTTCTAAGACAGATTTGTTTGTTCTTTTGGCAGTCCATGGTATATTCAGTATTCTTCGCCAACACCACAATTCGAAGGCGTCAATTCTCCTCCTCTTGTCCAGCTTTCACTTGCATATGATGCAATTGAAAACACCATGGCTTGGGTCAGGCGCACCGTAGTCTTCAAGGTGACATCTTTGCTTTTCAACACTTTGAAGAGGTCCTTTGCAGCAGATTTACCCAATGCAGTGCATCTTTTGATTTCTTGACTGCTGCTTCCATGGCTGTTGATTGTGGATTCAAGTAAAATGAAATCCCTGACAACTTCAATCTTTTCTCTGTTTATGATGATGTTGCTCATGGGTCCAGTTGTGAGGATTTTTTTTTTTTCAATGATTTTTTTATTGTGCTTTAAGTGAAAGTTTACACATCAAGTCAGTCTCTCACACAAAAACCCATATACACCTTGCTACATACTCCCAATTGCTCTCCCCCTAATGAGACAGCCTGCTCTCTCCCTCCACTCTCTCTTTTTGTGTCCATTTCTCCAGCTTCTAACCCCCTCCACCCTCTCACCTACCCTCCAGGCAGGAGATGCCAACATAGTCTCAAGTGTCCACCTGATCTAAGAAGCTCACTCCTCACCAGCATCCCTCTCCAACCCATTGTCCAGTCCAATCCATGTCTGAAGAGTTGGCTTCGGGAATGGTTCTTGTCCTGGGCCAATGGAAGGTCTGGGGGCCATGACCACTGGCGTCCTTCCAGTCTCAGTCAGACCATTAAGTCTGGTCTTATGAGAATTTGGGGTCTGCATCCCACTGCTCTCCTGCTCCCTCAGGGGTTCTCTGTTGTGTTCCCTGTCAGAGCAGTCATCGGTTGTAGCTGGGCACCATCTAGTTCTTCTGGTCTCAGGATGATGTAGTCTCTGGTTCATGTGGCCCTTTCTGTCTCTTGGGCTCGTAATTGCCTTGTGTCCTTAGTGTTCTTCATTCTCCTTTGATCCAGGTGGGTGGAGACCAATTGATGCATCTTAGATGGCTGCTTGCTAGCATTTAAGACCCTAGCCGCCACCCTTCAAAGTGGGATGCAGAATGTTTTCTTAATAGATTTTATTATGCCAATTGACTTGGATGTCCCCTGAAACCATGGTCCTCAGACCCCTGCCTCTGCTACACTGGCCTTTGAAGCATTCAGTTTATTCAGGAAACTTCTTTGCTTTTGGTTTAGTCTAATTGTGCTGACCTCCCCTGTATTGTGTGCTGTCTTTCCCTTCACCTAAAGTAGTTCTTATCTACTATCTAATTAGTGAATACCCCCTCCCACCCTCCCTTGCTCCCCAGCGCTCCCTCCCTCCCTCCCCCTCCCCCCTCTCGTAACCACAAAAGAATGTTTTCTTCTCAGTTTAAACTATTTCTCAAGTTCTTATAATAGTGGTCTTATACAATATTTGTCCTTTTGCAACTAATTTCACTCAGCATAATGCTTTCCAAGGTCCTCCATGTTATGAAATGTTTCACAGATTCCTCACTGTTCTTTATCGATGCGTAGTATGCCATTGTGTGAATATACCATAATTTATTTATCCATTCATCCATTGATGGGCATCTTGGTTGCTTCCATCTTTTTGCTGTTGTAAACAGTGCTGCAATAAACATGGGTGTGCATATATCTGTTTGTGTAAAGGCTCTTATTTTTCTAGGATATATTCCAAGGAGTGGGATTGCTGGATCGTATGGTAGTTCTATTTCTCGCTTTTGAAGGAAGCACCAAATCGATTTCCAAAGTGGTTGTACCATTTGACATTCCCACCAGCAGTGTATAAGTGTTCCAATCTCTCCACAGCCTCTCCAACATTTATTATTTTGTGTTTTTTGGATTAATGCCAGCCTTGTTGGAGTGAGATGAAATCTCATTGTAGTTTTGATCTGCATTTCTCTAATGGCTAATGATCGTGAACATTTCCTCATATATCTCTTAGCTATCTGAATGTCTTCTTTAGTGAAGTGTCTAGTCATAACTTTGGCCCATTTTTTAATTGGGTTATTTGTCTTTCTGCAGTTGAGATTTTGCAGTATCATGTAGATTTTAGAGATCAGGCGCTGATCAGAAATGTCATAGCTAAAAACTTTTTCCCAGTCTGTAGGTAGTCTTTTTACTCTTTTGGTGAAGTCTTTGAATGAGCATAAGTGTTTGATTTCTAGGAGCTCCCAGTTATCTAGTTTTTTTCTGCATTGTTAGTAATGTTTTATATACTGTTTATGCCATGTATTGGGGCTCCTAACGTCCCTATTCTTTGTTCCATGATCTTTATCATTTTAGATTTTATATTTAGGTCTTTGATCCATGTTGAGTTAGTTTCTGTGCATGGAGTGAGGTATGGGTCTTGTTGCATTTTTTTGCAGATGGATATCCAGTTATGCTAGCACCATTTGTTAAAAAGACTGTCTTTTCCCCATTTAACTGTTTTGGGGCGTTTGTCAAATATCAACTGCTCGTATGTGGATGGATTTATGTCTGTATTCTCAACTCTGTTCCATTGGTCCATGTATCTGTTGTTGTACCAGTACCAGGCTGTTTTGACTACTGTGGTGGTATAATAGTTTCTAAAATCAGGTAGAGTAAGGCCTCCCACTTTGTTCTTCTTTTTCAGTAATGCCTTATTTATCCTGAGCCTCTTTCCCTTCCATATGAAATTGGTGATTTGTTTCTCCATCTCATTAAAGAATTTTCTTGGGATTTGGATCGGAATTGCATTAAATGTATAGATCACTTTTGGTAGAATAGACATTTTTATAATGTTAAGTCTTCCTATCCATGAGCAAGGTATGTTCTTCCACTTATGTAAGTCTCTTTTGGTTTCTTGCAGAAGTGTACTGTAGTTTTCTTTGTATAAGTCTTTTACATCTCTGGTAAGATTTATTCCTAAGTATTTTATCTTCTTGGGGGCTACTGTAAATGGCATTGATGTGGTGATTTCCTCTTCGATGTTCTCTTTGTTGGTGTAGAGGAATGCAACTGATTTTTGTATGTTTATCTTGTATCCCGACACTCTGCTGATCTCTTCTATTTCAGTAGTTTTCTGGAGGTGTTTTCTTTATGTTGTGGTGCAATCCGTACGGAAGACTGTGGTCTTTCATGTTCCTTAGTAAGTGCTTCAAGTTCTCTTCACTTTGAGCAAACAAGGTTGTGTCATCTGCATAATGCAGGTTGTTAATGAATCTTCTTCCAATCCTGATGCCCCATTCTTTATATATTCCAGCTTCTCAGACTATTTGCTCAGTATACAGATTGAGTAGGTATGGTGAAAGAATACAACCCTGACGCACACCTTTCCTGACTTTAAACCAATCAGTATTCCCTTGTTCTGTCCGAACAACTGCCTCTTGATCTATGTAAAGGTTCCTCATGAGCACAATTAGGTGTTCTGGAATTCCCATTCTTTGCAATGTTATCCATAGTTTGTTATGATCCACACAGCCGAATGCCTTAGCATAGTCAATAAAACACAGGTAAACATCCTTCTGGTATTCTCTGCTTTCAGCCAGGATCCATCTGACATCAGGAATGATATCCCTGGTTCCACAGCATTGCACTTCAGGATGGATCTTGAACAGTTCTTTTTGATGATGATGTAGCACCATTCCTCTTTGAGTTGTCATTCCCAGCATAGTAGACTATATGATTGTCTGATTCATAATGGCCAATGCCAGTCCATTTCAGCTCACTAATGCCTAGGATATCGATGTTTATGCGTTCCATTTCATTTTTGACGATTTCCAGTTTTCCTAGATTCATACTTCATACATTCCAGGTTCTGATTATTAATGGATGTTTGCAGCTGTTTCTTCTCGTTTTGAGTCGTGCCACATCAGCATATGAAGGTCCCGAAAACTTGACTCCATCCACGTCATTAAGGTCGACTCTATTTTGAGGAGGCAGCTCTTCCGCAGTCATCCTTTGAGTGCCTTCCAACCTGGGGGCTCAGCTTCCAGCACTATATCAGACAATGTTCTGCTGCTATTCATAAGGTTTTCACTGGCTAATGCTTTTCAGAAGTAGACTGCCGGGTCCTCCTTTCTGGCCTGTCTTAGTCTGGAAGCTCAGCTGAAACCTGTCCTCCATGGGCGACCCTGCTGGTATATGAATACTGGTGGCATAACTTCCAGCGTCACAGCAACACGCAAGCCCCCACTGTACGACAAACTGACAGACACGTGGGGGATCATTATGCTGAGTGAAATAAGTCAATCACAAAAGGATGAAAGTATTGTGTACTGTATGAGACCACTATTATAAAAACTCATGAAAAGGTTTACACACAGAAAACAGTCTTTGATGATTTTGAGGTTGGGAAGAGGTGGGAAGGGAAAAACACTGACACTAGACAATAGATATGTGGTAACTTTGGTGAAGGGTAAGACAGTACACAATACTCGGGAAGTCAGCACAGTTTGACCAAGGCAAGATCATGGAAGCTCCATAGATGCACCCAAACTCCCTAGGGGACCACATTACTGGGCTTAGGGCTGTGGGACCCATGGTCTTAGGGGACATCTAGCTCAAGTGGCATAAGAGCTTATAAAGAAAATGTTCTACATCCTACTTTGGTGAGTAGCATCTGGGGTCTTAAAAGCTTGTGAGTGGCCATCTAAGATACTCCATTGGTCCCACCCCATCTGGAGCAAGGGAGAATGAAGAAAACCAAAGACACAAGGGAAAGATTAGTCCAGGGAACTAATGGACCACAGCTATGACAACCTCCACCATACTCAGCCCAGCAGAACTGGATGTGCCTGGCTACCATGACCAACTGCTCTGACAGGGATCACAATAGAGGGTCCCATACAGAGCTGGCAAAAAAATGTAGAACAAAATTCTACCTCACAAAGACGAGACTTATTGGTATGACAGAGACTGTAGAAACCCTGACAGTGTGGCCCCCAGATACCCTTTTAACTCAGTACTGAAGTCATTCCTGAGGTTCACCCTTCAGCCAAATATTAGACAGGTCTATAGGGCCAACAATAATACACATGAGGGACGTGCTTCATAGTTCAATTATGTGTACAAAACTGTTGGGCACAGCAGCCCAAAAGCAAAGATGAGAAGGCAGGAAGGGACAGGAAAACTGGATGAGTGGAAATAGGAAACCTGAGGTGGAGAAGAGGAGAGTGTTGACACCTCGCAGGATTGGAAAGCAGTGTCAGAAAACAATTCGTGTATTAACTGTTTAGTAAGAAACTAATTTACTGTGTGAAGACTTTCACCTAAGTCACAATAAAAGGAAAACAGAAGTTTAATGTCTCTTTGCTTTATTGTCATTTTAGTTCTGTGATAACATGGATATACTGGAGTTAAAAAAAAATTTTTAATGGCTTATGGGATAGTTGATAATTTAACACTTCATATTGGGAAAATTTTTTTGCTAGTTAAAACTTTTGGTGGAGGTCACATTTAGTTTGGTGAATACCATTCATCTGTGAAACATAATTTTTCCAAGCTAAAAAGATCATGACCAGACACAGAAAACAGGTTTCAGGAAACTTTCTGTTACATGGGTTAATTATATATGAAACAGGAATACTTTTGGCATTGCATTACTTTGTGCCAGTGGTAGTTAACCTAACCACAGCAGATAAATAAGAAGAAACTTAGGCCAAATATAGTTTTCCATTTGCTTACTTTTGGTAGCGCTAACTGTAAAGAAAAATTCTGTTTCACTTTGCCCCTTTCTTTTTACTTCTAGCATGACATACCTCTCTGAATTCTACTGTTAAGGTATTTACCATGATACAGAATGGCCTCACAGAGTTCCCCCCTTGACCTGGTGTGCCCAGACCAGTTAAAATAGAAGGGTAGACTGAGTTGGGAGGCCCCAGAAAGTGACAGGCCACCAGTGAGTAGAACTAGATCTCCGGAGGCCAACAATTGTCCCCTACCAGCTGGCCAACTTTGGGCAGAGCATCCGTACTCCTGAACTTTAAAGTCCTCGTTTGTAATAACACCCACCTCATAGAATTGTCTTGAGGATTAAGTGAGGTATATTTGTAAGATGCTCAGCACAGTGTCTGTCATTAACCAAAGGAGCTTAAAAAAAGGTCACCAATGTTTGAAGGCCAGATAAAAATGTCATCTTTTTCCGAGAAGCCAATTCCATCTTGGAAAATAGCCCTAAGCCACTGTGCAGAACGGTCCCTGTTCAGTGGTAGAATTTTGGAGGTTCTAAGATGCTCGCTTTTCTTTTTCCTGTCTTCAGATATACATCAATCAAGTCTGTGAGGATGTGTTCTCGGATCCCCTAAACTCTGCTGTGCAAATGGCCGGACTGAGATTGTTAACAAACATGACTGTCACCAATGACCACCAGCATATGCTTAACAGTTACATCACAGACTTTTTCCATGTGTTACTTACTGGAAATGGAAACACCAAGGTATGAAGCAGCTATTGAAGTATGAAAAGCTATTGCATCAAGCTTATTATGATTGAAACTGAATTTTCAGGTTACCTATCTTAAGTTGATGTCCCTCAAAAAAGAGGAAGTATAGTCAAGGTTTATTAAAACTGTCACATGGGCTCAAGAAAGTAATTTTTTTCCTCCTAAAATTGAATTAAAATGTTAACTTACGAAAATCATCAGTTATTTCAGTTATCATTAGATGTTCATTTGGTTTTCTGTGAATCAGTTTATCTTTTCCTGAAGTGAAGTAGTAGCTAGCCTTTTTTGCCCTGCCAGTAATGTTGTTATTGTTGTTATTTGTTATTTTCTGTTAAGCCATTTCTAACTCATGGTGACCCCATGTACAAAGAACAAAATGTTCCTCAGTCCCATACCATCTTTGTGATCATTGGTATTAGAATTGGGTCATTGGCATGAATTGGTATGAGTTGGTTTGAGTATTCTTCCTTACCTCAGAAATAACATTTTTTTTTTTTTGATGCAGCCATTTTTTTGTTGAAAATCTTTCTAAAACCACTTTAGTACTTCAGTGAGTGGCGTGTATTAAATATGTGAAGGATGTCTCAGTGTCTTTGAATCGTCATTCTAGATATTCTTTGTCCATTTATATAGATATAAGAGGCAGCAGAGATTGACCTGGATTAATGGGGATCTCAGAAGACACTGTGAAAGTTGCTTGAATAAACCCCACATGCCGCCTATATTAGTGAATGTTTTCATCAATTGCCACTTAAAAAAAAGGCATAAAAAAGAATATAGGTTAAGTAAATATTCTGATTATTTCGGTTCCTTGTTATTTAAGATTTTACTGTATTGGTCTGTGTTCTCTGCCACAGTTAAGACAGAAAAATGCATGAGCATTTTAGAAGGACTAAATGTTAAGCTGTACTCCAAATATTTGATGTTGCTGAAGATATTTCTGAGGTTATCAAGATGTGATTGCAGGAGAGCCTCACTGTAGTACAACTGTTGTTATTTGGACTTGCCACAGTTCCAGTTGTTAGGTGCTGTTGAGTCGATTCCGACTCAAAGTGACCCCACATACAACAGAACCAGACCACTGCCTGGTCCTGCGCCATCCTCACAATCATTGCTATGTTTAAGCCTGTTGTTACAGCCACTGTGTCAGTCCATCTTGTTGACGGTCTTCTTTTTTTTTGTTGACCCTCTGCCAACCATGATGTCATTCTCCAAGGACTAGTCTCTCCTGATGATAATATATCCAAAGTACATGAGACAAAAATCTCATCATCCTTGCTTCTACAGAGCATTCTGGCTGTACTTCTTCCAAGACAGATTTGGTCATTCTTCTGGCAGTCCATGGTATATTCAGTATCCTTCACCAATATCACAGTTCAAAGGCATCAGTTCTTTGGTCTTCCTTATTTATTGTCCCAGCTTTCACATGCATATGAGGCCATTGAAAATACCATGGCTTGGGGCAGGCACACCTTAGTCCTCAAAGTTACATCTTTGCTTTTTAACTTTAAAGAGTTCTTTTCCAGCACATTTGCCCAATGCAATATGTCATTTGATTTCTTGACTGCTGCTTCCAGTGAACGTTGATCAAGCACACACCCATCAACATCCCGGCTCTCTCCAGAGGAGCAAGATAACTTCCAAGCCCCTGAGGCCCAAATGGCAACTCCCTTCCCTCTTTCCCTCACAGCATTGCCACTTATAGGAAAGATCTCTCCACTACCTACACTGAAGCAACTCTGCCTAAAAGCCCAGGAGGCACACTAAGTTCAGAGTCTGGCCTGTGTATATTTCTGTCTCAGATATTGTCTGTGTTTTAATATACTTCATAACTTTTTAAAAGATTACTCATGTCACAATAGTATGTTCTATTTTTATGTGTTGTTTTATTTTTCCACTATATTGCCCAATATATTATTTCTGGGATAAAGAATTTATTTTTGTGGTCTGCCTGGGAGTCTAAGCACTGATTAGAACATTGTTTCTCCATAAAAGTTAGTTTTAAAATTCTAACTTGTAAATGAACTTTTGAAAAGTAATCCATTTGTGAGTTGGAAATTGTATCTTGTTTTACATATTTTCTTACTAAGCAAGCACCAAAATGACTTTTTACAAATATTACTTTGTTTTAAGGCAATGATTTCACTGTACTGCAGTCAGTAACCTTCAGCATACACAACTGATTCATAAGTAAATATAGTGAAGGTTAATATAAGTAAACCTTGGACTTGCTACAGCTGTAATGAGAGTAAATAAAATTAATGGCTTAAAATAAATGTCCTGTAGTCACCACAAGATGGCACATGTGACAACAGAAAAAAAGCAGTGGACTTAATATGATTTCAAACCAAAATACGTTGTTCGTTTAATCTGTGGCTATAATCTAACTTTGTGTATTTTTTCTCATGTTTCACTGCCTTCTACAGAGTATACCACCCAGTTGCCACTGGGTTAGCTCCAACTCATGGCAGCCCCTTGTATGTCAGAGTAGAACTGTGCCCCAGAGGGTTTCTGGTGGCAGATTTTTCAGAAGTAGATCGCAAGGCCTTTCTAATGAGGCATCTCTGGATAGAGTTGAACCTCCAATGTTTTGGTTAGCAGCCAAGTGCATTAGCTGTTTGCACCACCTAAGGACTCCCAACGATTCACAGTAACCCACCAAAAAGAAAGGGGCTGTGTTGTTAGTCTTGGTATCCAAAGTGTTCTGAAATTGCATACTTTAAGTAGAAATGAACTGAGCTTTGAGAGATCACTTTTTCCCCCTTAAATCTGTGTGGTAAGTGCTCTGAGAGTGGTGCCAAGTACTGTGAGAGGCAGACTGCCTGACCACCTACATCAGGTGAATTGAAAAGCTTTCATGGTAGGACAGAATCAGAGCCATTTGAAGCAAGGGCAGGACTTTAAAAAGTGGAAACACTGAGAGGATAGCATGCCAGGAAGAGAAAATTCATGTCTAATGGTCTGAAATAAACTAGTATTCTTCTTATTGCAGGTTCAAGTTTTGAAACTGCTTTTGAATTTGTCTGAAAACCCAGCCATGGCAGAAGGACTATTCGGTGCCCAAGTAAATAGCTTACATATTTGTTTTGTAAATACACAAATATATAGATTTGGACCTGTAGATAGATCTAGAAAGATTTATCCTAAAATGTTAACAGGGGTTATCTCTGAGGAGCGATATTAAACATGTTTTTCTTTTTTGCATATGTAAAATTCCTATAAATGAATATATATTACTTTTATTTTGTTTCTAAAAATTCTTCCTAGCAAAAATAAACCTTTATCTACCAAATTTTGGACACACTTATATCATCACATCTTTTATACTTGACCTTTTTTGTTCATATATTACCTCAGACATCCACCAGTATTTGCTGAGTACCTAGTAGGTGCCAGATGCTGTGCCGAGTTCTGGGATATGTATGAAAACGACACGACGTGGTGCTTGTCCTCCTGGACCTCACAGTCTGGTGTAAAAGACAGATGCAACAAAAAAATGTAGTAAACAAAGGAGATAATGAAAAGCTGTGGGAAGTGTTCTGAAGGAAGCAGAGGCGGTGATGAGGTGGAATGGACCTCCCCTCCTGTAGAAAAGGGACCCCGTTGTATTCACCTTCGCATCCCAGCCCCCCTGCCCTGTGCCACGGCAAACATGTGCAGTAAATGTTTGGTGAATTAGTAAGTTCGCACAAAAATGCGATGGATCTTAAAAAGGAGATGGATGTTTTTCCAGATGTCTACGTTCTGGGATTCCAAGTACATAGTAATTTTCAGCTAAAATGCAAAACCTCTTCTTTTTTATTAGTATACAATGTAGGGAGACATCGTTTACACATTCAAGTGTTTTATCTTACGGATAATATCCTATGACAAGACTTAAAAATGTAAAATAATGCAGTTTTAAAATGAAAATATACATGGAAAAGTGTTTTCATCTATTAATACTCGTTGTGTCCTATTTCAGGTGGATTCATCATTCCTTTCCCTTTATGACAGCCGTGTAGCAAAGGAGATTCTTCTTCGAGCGCTTACACTGTTTCAGAATTTAAATAACTGCGTCAAGAAGGATGGTCATTTAGTTCTTAGGTCCACTTCCACCTTTCATAAAGGTTCCTTGTTTTTTCTGTTATATGGAGAAGAATGTGCCCAGAAAATGAGAGCTTTAGCTAATCACCCTGATGTGGATGTGAAGGAAAAAGTTGTAATAATAACGTAATTCTAACGGGCCATGTTTCCAGAGTGATAGAATCTGGAAGTAGTATACATTATAAACGTATACAATTTCCTTATAAAGCAAAGGGAATCTTTCAGCTGTTGAATTTAAATAGTAGATATCATGTTTCATCATTAACACAGCTATAACTTGCCATGGTCTCCAAGTTTATTTTGGATCATTTTATTGATACCAAGTGATTAGTGCTTCTACTGAAAACATTTCTTTTGATTTTGTCTAGATTGAGATATTTTAGTTATTGCCTGTATATGAAGTGACAGTGACTTTTTTTTATGCATAAACCGCCCTTATACCTTTTGCAGTTATTTGCAGCTAGGAGGGCAACCGCATGTGTGCAGAGTAGAACTGCTCCATAGGTTTTCAAGGCTGTGACCTTTTGGAAGCAAATCCCCAGGCTGTCTTCTGAGGCACCTTTTGGTGGATTTGAACCACCAGCCTTTCAGCTAGTAGGTGAGCACTGAACCATACGTGCCACCCAGGGACTCTTAAGAGGACAGTAGTATGTCATTACTGCATTGTTTTAGAACAGCCATGGAAATGGCACCATTCTTTTAGTAGTGATGAGATCCTGAGTCCTCAAGTCTAACTGCCAACCCAGCCATTCTGCTTTCACAAATCTATTCCAATCGTTCGTGCTTCTAGTCAATGAAAAATGTAAACTTTTAGGAGAAAGTATTTCCTAGTGCTTGACCACTCCCATTCAATGTGTCAGTATGTAAAGATGTTATGCATAAAATACCAGGATTGATGAAAATATCTACCCATAGACAATTAAGTAAATTAGTTTTTCTGTTCTTAAAAGGAATGAAGTGGCTCTGATGTGCTGATGTGGAAAGATATCCATGAAATATAGTTGTTTTTTAAAATACGTTGACAGAAAATATATGAGATCCCATTTGTGGTTTTTTAAATGAAAAATATCTATGTTTATGTATACACAGAACACTTCCAGAATGACACACACAAGCTCCTGGGGTGAGACTGGGGAGTGGGGAAATGACTTCTCTGTATACACTCTCTTCTACTGTTTGAATTTTTTACTATGAGCATAAATTTTAAAGTAATTTTTTAAATAAAGGGGAAAAAATCACAAGGTTATGGTTATTTTCTTTCCCTTAATTGGTAGTACTTTATTCATTTTCATCCATATTTTACTTGACTAAAATTATATGAAAATATTTCAACAATTTCTTAATATTTTTATTTCATAAGCTACTATAACAATTTATTGATATATTTGAATTCAGCCAGGATTTAAAGTTCATAACCCTCACCATGCTTACTTAGCAATAAGTAAATCAATATGCAAGCAAAAACTTTGCCACTTATGTATTTATGGCAAAGCTTTAGAGTATTTTTAAATCTCATTTGTAAATACATGGATACAAGACTGTTTCCACAGGAAGTCACAAATCCTTCAACAGAAAAATGTGTATTCTGATATAGAAATCATACTTTGAGGGAGTATTTCACAGTATAAAAAGTTTCAATATAAGGTGAAAATTGAAAATTCCCAAGGGGCTAGAGTAGTAAAGTACACGATGGCTAAGAAGAATATTTTTATGTATTGGTGTTGGAAACAGAAGTATTAATTCCCTGAAAGGCACATTTCTTTGTAACAGTTCTTGTTTGTTTTAAGTCTGCCTCCTTATTTAATGAAAATATGTATTCAAAATGTGTACACACTGAAAACCAGAATTGGCCTTCTATGTGCCTTGGCAGCATTGGATTCTAAAACTCCCATCTCTTTTCCTCTCTCCTCATCATTAGTTTGAGTGGAATCATTCACATATCACATTTTCTAAGGATCAGAGCATTGAGTCTAAAATGTCAAAATGCTGGATTTGAAAAAAATAATTTTTAAGTACCCAAAAAGAATTACACAGTGGAAACGCACAAGTAGGTCCTTAAATATATCAATGTAGGTCGTGGCACACCTTGGCTTTTATTAGGCGGGACTTTTTACTAATTGATGGACTCACCCTCTTGGGCAATAAGACATAAAGTGTCCTCAGTTACTGTAAGGAGAAATAAAATCTTTAATATCCTGCATATCGATTATGGATGCTAGATAATCAAAGAAAATGAAATTAGAGGACAAGACAGACTGAAAAAAAAAAAAACCCCACTGTCGTCAGGTTGACTCCGACTCATAGCGACCCTACAGGACAGAGTAGAACTGTCCCATATGGTTTCCAAGGAGCACCTGGTGGATTTGAACTGCCGATCTCTTGGTTAGCAGCCATAGCTCTTAACCACTATGCCGAGCATTTCCAAGACTGACTAGTAAATGGCGTTACAATGCATCTTAGACTGAATTGAGGGAAGAGAATGGATTTATCTTAATTTTTCAAAAACTATTACCTTCGCTTTCACATAAATCTCTCAAAATGTAACAAGTGAAAAATGATAACATGCACTTAACAGGGTCAGGAGATGAACATGAGTTGCGATAAACACTACAGTAGCTTGTGAGGAGGCCTAGAAAATGAGGCAGGTCCAATTAGAACATGGCAATTTAAGGTGCTTAAAGATCCTCAGTTAAATGGTACATTGTGAATACAAAAATGTTAAGGCTATTAATGGAGAAGAAATATTTAGGATATATTTGCTTCTGTAAGCAGAGGTAAGAGATGAATTTTCAGTTCAGTGTGCAGCAGCAAGGAAGATGGCTACAAGAATGTTGGCTAGTTACAGGGCAACGTGCCCCAAACTAACCCACCATAAACCTAACATCTTAATTCATATCTATTTCAATATTCCCTTTGAGTGAAAAGTTCATCTTGTACAATTTTTTTCCTGAAATTTTATGGGAAAATTGTGCTTCAGTATCCAGAAATCACATACATTATATACACACAGATTACATACACATGTCCCTTTTGACTGATTTGCTTCTTTGTAGATCAAAATGCTAAATTTAGGTAAAGATCATTTACATGTGTCTTGGCTGTTACTCGCCAAATGTACAAATTGAGCTAAAGCTGTTAGTCTTCAATGTATAGTGTCCTAATGTATATGCTTACATTTGCAACAGGACTCATTAGCAAAAGCGTTAGCCTATTTTCAGTTTTCAAATTTACCTGTCTACTAGGCAGTGGTATCTTAATTCGTTTTTCTCCCTTATATTTTCAAAGTGCTTTAAGAAAAAAAACACTTTATTATACTTCATATTTTTCGGAGGTAGGTCAAAATTATCCTCTTGCACGTGAGGAAATAGGCACAGTGAGCATAAGTGACTTTCAGGTTACACAAAAAATCCATGATAACAGCAGGATTAAAATTCAGATTTAGTGGCTAAATGCAGCATGCACCAAACCAAAAACAAAACCCATTGCCATTGAGTCGATTGCAACTCAGACTGTAGGACAGAGTAGAACTGCTCCCTAGGGTTTCCAAGGAGCACCTGGTGGATTCGAACTGTCGACCTTCTGGTCAGCAGCCAAACTCTTTGACACTACACCACCAGGGTTTCCGTGGCATGCGCATACATGTATAAATATATAAAATTACAGACTGCTACCTGTGTAGCATTTAGCATAGAAAGTCTATTTTGATTATTTTGTGTGAATGAAGGTTTCACTGAGACTTACAGGTCAGGAGGATAAAATGGGCCTCTAAGAGAATCTAATCCAGCTCCCTCATTTAGGAACGTTCAGATTAATCGAGTAAATAATGTTGTATGCCGTTAAGTCAATTCCGAATGAGTGACCCTACAGGACAGGGTAAAACTACCCCATAAGGTTTCCAAGGCTGTAATTGTTACGAGAGCAGATCTATGAATACAGGTCCGTTATTAGGACTAAAATTTAAGTCAGATGAAGCCCAAAGTCACCACATTTTTTATCACTAGCATTCCACACCGGCTTAATAAAAGGTAGAATCATGCCTTGTTAGGTTAGGTGCCGTGGGGTTGATTTCAACTCAGCAAACCCCTGTGGCAAAGAACTGCCCCAAAGGGTTTTCTAGGCTATAATCATTACAGGAGAACCGTGGTGGTGTAGCAGTTAAGTGCTATGGTTGCTAACCAAAAGGTGGGCAGTTCAAATCCACCAGGTGCTCCTTGGAAACTCTATGGGCAGTTCTACCCTATCCTATAGGGTTGCTATGAGTCACAACCAACTTGACAGCAATGGACTTTTTAAAAATCTTTACAGGAATAGATTGCAAGGTCTTTCTCCCTTGGAGCCTCAGAGTTGGTTCAGACCAACCACCTTTCAGTTGGCAACTGAGCGCTTAACTATTGCATCACCAGGGGTCCTTGAATCATGCTTGGGGTCATTTAATATAAAAATATAAGACATCTGAATCATGTAAAACAAAGTATTTATAAAATATATCCTACTGATAGATCCAAGAAATTAAAAAAAAGTGTATGTAAATGGAAAGAATAAAATACAATTCAAAGTGTATGGTCTATTAACATTTAAAACCCTCATTTATCTGTGTAAAGTATTATTTCCTTATAGCAGTATTTGTGCTTAGCAGATCTGACTTTCAGATTAAAATAGAAAATGTCTTAAATCATGTTCTTATCATCACACGCTTTCCCCTCTGGCCAAATCAGAGGGCTTTTGACTTGGGGGTTGCAGACATGCACTAGAATATACTGTCCCCCTCTTTTAAAAAAGTTAAGTCTTTAAAAAATGGTAACCTAGCCCAAACCCCTATGTCCCTATGTTTTTATGCTTTAAAAAAAATGACAACATTTGGCATATATACTAATATTGATAGAGCAAGAACTGCTCTGTCTATAAGCATGTGGGAATAAATTTCATCAATTACCATAATATGAATGTAAGAAACATGTTTATATGAATTGCAGGCCTCTGAAAAAAAACCTAGGTAGACAGTCTTGACTCACCTTGTACAACGCCCTGAAGAATAGACTATGAATGAGTCTTTAATACCAGTTTTTCATAACCTCAGAAAATTCCACTACAACTAAAGCATAGTGCTTTAGTAATTTCCATTGCAATGCTTATATCATTGATAGAAGATTTAAAATCCATATTAGCTAATTGATTATTTAAACAATCCACTCACCTTTACTTATATACACTGGCAATCATATTTAAGTAAGCAAGTTACTATACAAGACACGAAACACAATCTTAAAGAAGTTGTTTCCAAATATAAAAAAAATGTTGATGAATTTCTTAGTCTTTTCATTTGTTTTTCAAATTCAAATCAGATGAGACCTTTTTCATTAAAATCCCTTGTACTCATATTTATTTGACATTTTCATTGTCGGTATTTAGGTATCTTGATTCTCCATGATTCAAAACAAAAAAATCTTCAGTGTTAAGTCCGTATCTTTCTAGAGCTTCACGCAGTTTCACTCGCGGTTCTAAGTAATGCTGGCAAAGAGAAGGAAAACAAAAATGAAAAAAGATTAATAATATATATACTTGGAGGATATTTAAACATGAGTTCAAACTAAAATATCCAACAGACACCTACTTAATGTACTTCCTTTCAACTGAAATAGCAAATGAGTCAATCACATTTTCTAATACAGACTCCGTTGCTAAGTGAATAGAAACGTCAGTACTTATCAGTCCATGCGAACACAATGCATGTCAAATGTGGTGCCGTCTTAGATTGAACATCATTAGATTCAGTGAAATTTGATCACAATTTCACTATATGAAATTCCAGGCTAAATGGAATCAATGCCAAAGGTGACAGTAGAGAAAAATGTTATCAACATTTTGAAGAATACAGCAATCTGAGATGATACGTGTATGTAAGGAAAAGCTAGAGCAAAATCTCTAGCCAAATTTTGACACTGTAGTATACCTAACGAGAGGAACCTAGGCGGCATTTCCCTTTATTTCCTCCTCTTCATAAAAAAATCTAAATAAAAATGGAAGGCAGCATAGAATATGTATCAGAATGTGTTCACCACTCAAATGTTTTCCAAATAAACTTGGAATAGTTATTAACAGAGAAACTTTAAAACATAAAAGACAAATCTTTTTCATCAGTTACTTTTAAGAAATCATCAGTTCATCATCTCTTTACATTGTATAATAGTTTTTCCTTATTCAGAGAGTTTTTTCCCCCTAATTTCAATTATAAAAGTTGTAAAATATTGAAGTATTAAGCAGAAATAGAAGTCAAGCTGCCTCTCACCTAATCACCAGCGGGAAGTCTGTCAACGCTTCATGCAATAAATATCTTTTGAGCACCTAAGGTGCGTGCCAGACTAGTGAACCAAATAGACAAGACAAAAATGCTTGCGTTCATGGAGCTTATATTCTAATACAGAGATGGACAAGAAATGAATAAGAAAACAGGAAGAAGCGTGCAGCAGGAGAGCAAAGGTGGAGGTTTAATTAGTCCAGAAAGGCCTTCCTGAGAAGGTATCATTGAGCAGAGACCTAAAGGAGTAGATTGTAGGCAACTGTGACGACTAAGGCTTTCTTCCGAGTGTGATTAGAAGCTGCCAGGCCATCTGGCAGAGGAGTGGCATGATCTGATTCAAACTGCAACAATCACTGCCCTCTGCAGGGTTGTGAACAAACTTTAAGGGGCTGCATGATAGCAGCGAAGGTGGTGAGAAGCAGTCAAATTCTGAACGTAAACTGAAGGTTGAGCTGACAGTATTTGTGGAAGAAGTGGCTAGGGGATATGGGAGGAAGAAAAGGCTAGGAAAACTCCCAAGATGCTGGCCTGAGTAACTAGAAGGAGGGAGTTGCTATTTACTGAGATGGAGGAGAAACAAATTTAAGGAAAGATCAGGAAGTCTGGTTTTAGACTTATGTTCTAGGTGTAAATGGAAATCCAAGTGGAGATGTCAAATAGCCAGAGTTGGACATATAGTTGTGGATTGAAGGGGAGAACTCTGAGCTAAAGAGGAAGTCACAGTAATTCTTGAAGGCCAAGGTTTTTGATCTTTTCTCATTTTTTCCATCTCAGTAAAGACCACAACCATCTACCCAATTACTCAAGCTAAAAAAACTAGGAGTCATCCCTGATTGCTCTTTGAGCACAAATTTAATGAAAACACTATTACTTCAACTAAGTCAGTGATTTTATATATGTGTATGTGTGTGTGTGCACACTCGCACGTGTATATATATATATATATATGAGCCCTGGCGGTGCAATGGTTAAGCATTTGGCTGCTAACTGACATGCCGGCAGTTAGAACCCACCCAGAGACTCTGCTGGAGAAAGACCTGGCAATCTGGTCCTGTAAAGATTACAGCCTAGAAAATCCTACAGGGCAATTCTATCCTGTCACATGGCGTTGCTATGAGTGAAGAAACGTTGTTGTTGTTGTTGGGTGCCGTTGAGTCGGTTCCAACTCATAGCGACCCTATGCACAACAGAACAAAACACTGCCCAGTCCTGCGCCATCCTTACAATCGTTGTTATGCTTGAGCTCACTGTTGCAGCCACTGTGTCAGTCCACCTCGTTGAGGGTCTTCCTCTTTTCCGATGACCCTGTACTCTGCCAAGCATGATGTCCTTCTCCAGGGACTGATCCCTCCTGACAACATGTCCAAAGTATGTAAGACGCAGTCTCACCATCCTTGCCTCTAAAGGGTATTCTGGCCGCACTTCTTCCAAGACAGATTTGTTCGTTCTTTTGGCAGTCCACAGTATATTCATTATTCTTCGCCAACACCACAATTCAAAGGTGTCAACTCTTCTTCGGTCTTCCTTATTCATTGTCCAGCTTTCACATGCATATGATGTCATTGAAAATACCATGGCTTGGGTCAGGTGCACCTTAGTCTTCAGGGTGACATCTTTGCTCTTCAACACTTTGAAGAGGTCCTTTGCAGCAGATTTGCCCAATGCAACGCGTCTTTTGACTTCTTGACTGCTGCTTCCGTGGCTGTTGATTGTGGATCCAAGTAAAATGAAATCCTTGACAACTTCAGTCTTTTCTCCGTTTATCATGATGTTGTTCATTGGTCCAGTGGTGAGGATTTTTGTTTTCTTTATGTTGAGGTGTAACCCATACTGAAGGCTGTGGTCTTTGATCTTCATTAGTAAGTGCTTCAAGTCCTCTTCACTTTCAGCAAGCAAGGTTGTATCATCTGCATAATGCAGGTTGTTAATGAGTCTTCTTCCAATCCTGATGCCCTGTTCATCTTCATATAATCCAGCTTCTCGTATTATTTGTTCAATATACAGATTAAATAGGTATGGTGAAAGAATACAACCCCGACGTACACCTTTTCTGACTTTAAACCAATCACTATCCCCTTGTTCTGTCCAAACAACTGCCTCCTGATCTATGTAAAGGTTCCTCATGAGCACAATTAAGTGTTCTGGAATTCCCATTCTTCGCAGTGTTATCCATAGTTTGTTACGATCTACACAGTCGAATGCCTTTGCATAGTCAATAAAACACAGGTAAACATCCTTCTGGTATTCTCTGCTTTCAGCCAGGATCCATCTGACATCAGCAATGATATCCCTGGTTCCACATCCTCTTCTGAAACCGGCCTGAATTTCTGGCAGTTCCCTGTCAATATACTGCTGCAACTGTTTTTGAATGATCTTTAGCAAAATTTTGCTTGCACGTGATATTAATGATATTGTTCTATAATTTCCACATTCGGTTGGATCACCTTTCTTGGGAATAGGCATAAATATGGATCTCTTCCAATCAGCTGGCCAGGAAGCTGTCTTCCATATTTCTTGGCATAGACGAGTGACAGCCTCCAGTGCTGCATCTGTGTGTTGAAACATCTCAATTGATATCCCATCAATTCCTGGAGCCTTGTTTTTTGCCAGTGCCCTCAGAGCAGCTTGGACTTCTTCCTTCAGTACCAATGGTTCCTGATCATATGCCACCTCTTGAAATGGTTCAGCATCAACTAATTCTTTTTGGTATAATGACTGTGTATTCCTTCCATCTTCTTTTGATGCTTCCTGTGTCGTTTCATGTTTTCCCCATGGAATCCTTCAGTATTGCAACTAGAGGCTTAAATTTTTTCTTCAGTTCTTTCAGCTTGAGAAACGCTGAGCGTGTTCTTCCCTTTCGGTTTTCCATCTCCAGTTCTTTGTACATGTCATTATAATACTTTACTTTGTCTTCTCGAGAGGCCCTTTGAAATCTTCTGTTCAGTTCTTTTACTTCATCAATCTTCCAAGAAACATTATATATATATATGAAATTGGCACCATGTATAGAGTGTTGTTGTTGTTCTTGGGTGCGAGGAATTGGTTTTGACTCATAGCGATCCTATGTACAACAGAGCAAAACACTGCCGGTCCTATGCCATCCTCACAATCACTGTAATGCTTGAACCCATTGTTACAGCCACTGTGTCAATCCATCTCATTGAGGGTCTCCACTTTTTCACTGACCCTCTACTTTAGCAAGCATGATGCCCTTCTCCAAGAACTAATCCTTCCTGATAACATGTCCAAAGTACGTGAGACAAAGTCTCAGAATTCTTGCTTCTAAGGAGCATTCTGGTTGTACTTCTTCCAAGACAGATTTGTTTGTTCTTCTGCCAGTCTACGTTATATTCAATATTCTTTGCCAACACCATAATTCAAAGGCATCAATTCTTCTTTGGTCTTCCTTATGCATTATCCAGCTTTCTGATGCATAGGAGTCAACTGAAGATACAATGGCTTGGGTCAGGTGCACCTTAGCCCACAAAGTGACATCCTTGCTTTTTAACATGTGAAAGAGGTCTTTTACAGGAGATTTGCCCAATGCAATACATTGTTTGAGTTCCTGACTGCTCCTTCAATGGGCATTGACCGTAGATTCCAGTAAAATGAAATACTTGACAGCATCAATCTTTTCTCCATTTATCATGACGTTGCTTATTGGTCCAGGTATGAGGATTTTTGTTTGCTTTATGTTTAGGTGTAATTCATACGGAAGGCTATAGTCTTTGACCTTCATCAATTAACTGCTTCAAGTGCTCTTCACTTTCAACAATCAAGGTGGTGTCATCTGCATATTGCAGATTGTCAGTGAGTCTTCCTCCAATCCTGATGCCATGTTCTTCTTCATATAGTCCAGCTTCTCAGATTATTTGATCAGCATACAGATTGAATTAAGTACGGTGAAAGGATACAACCCTGACACACACCTTTCCTGCCTTTAAACCATGCAGTCTCCCTTTGTTCTGTTCAAATAACTGCCTCTTGTTCTACGGACAGGGTCCCCATGAGCACAATTATGTGTTCTGGGATTTCCATTCTTTGCAATGTTATCCGTAATTTATTACGATCCATACAGTCGAATGACTTTGCATAGTCAATAAAACACAGGTAAACATCTTCCTGGTATTCCTTTCTTTCAGCCAAGATCCATCTGACATCAGCAATTCTGACAGTTCCCTTTCGATGTATTGCTGCAACTGCTTTTGAATAACCTTCAGCAAAATTTTACTTGTGTGTGGTGGTATGAATGGAAACCCTGGTCGCATAGTGGTTAAGTGCTACAGCTGCTAACCAAAAGGTCAGCAGTTCAAATCCACCAGGTGCTCCTTGGAAACTCTATGGGGCAGTTCTACCCTGCCCTGTAGGGTCGCTATGAGTCAGAATCGGCTCGACGGCAGCAGGTTTCGTTTGGGTTTTTTGGTGGTATGAATGATATTCTTTGATAATTTCCTAATTCTGTTGAATCACTTTCCTTTGGAATGGGCACACATATGGATCTCTTCCAGTTGGTTGGCCAGGTAGCTAGCTATCTTCCAAATTTCTTGGCGTAGATGAGTGAGCACCTCCAGTGCTGCAATCTGTTGAAAAATCTCAGTTGGTATCCATCAATTCCTGGAGCCTTGTTTTTCTTAATGCCTATTTTTTTAACAGGTTTGCAGTGCAGCTTGGTCTTCTTCCATCAATACCATCAGTTCTTGATTGTATGTTACCTCCTGAAATGGCTGAACATCAACCATTTCTTTTTGGTACAGTGACTCTCTGTATATTCCTTTCACCTTCTTTGGATGCTTCCTGAGTCATTCAATATTTTCCCTTTAGAATCCTTCAATATTGCAACTTGAGGCTTGGATTTTTTTTCTCCAGTTCTTTCACCTTAAGATATGCCAACTGTATTCTTTCCTTTTGGTTTCCTAACTCCAGGTCTTTGCACATTTCATTATAAGTTTGTCTTCTCAAGCCACCCTTTGAAATCTTCTGTTCAGCTCTTCATCATTTCTTCCATTCCCTTTAGCTACTCTACGTTCAAGAGCAAGTTTCACAGTCTCTTCTGAAATCCATTTTAGTCTTTTCTTTCTTTCCTGTCTTTTTAATGACCTTTTGCTTTCTTCTGATATGATGTCCTTGATGTCATTCCACAACTCATCTGGTCTTCAGTCATTAGCGTTCAATGTGTCATATCTATTCTTGAGATGGTCTCTAAACTCAGGTGGGACGCTCAAAGTCATATTTCGGCTCTCATGACCTTGCTCTAATTTTTTCGGCTTCAACTTGAAGTTGCATATAAGCAATTGATGGTCTCTTTCACAGTCGGCCCCTGGCCTTGTTCTGACTGATGATATTGAGCTTCCCCATCATCTATTTCCACAGATGCAGTTGATTTGATACTTGTGTATTCTATCTGGTGAGGTCCACGTATTTGTTGCCATTTATGTCGTTGAAAAAAGGTATTTGCAATGAATAAGTAGTTGGTCTCGTGAAATTCTATCATGCAATCTCCAGCTTTGTTTCTATCACCAAGGCCATATTTTCCAACTACTGATCCTCTTTCTGTTTCCAACTTTCACATTCCAATCACCAGTAATTATCAATGCTTCTTGATTACATGTTTGATCAATTTCAGACTGCAGAAGTTGGTAAAAATCTTCAATTTCCTCACCTTTGGCCTTTGTGGCTGATGCATAAATATGAATAACAGTCATATTAACTGGGCTTCCTTGTATGTGTATGGATATTATCCTATCACTGACAGGGCTGTTTTCAGCACAGATCTTGAAGTGTTATTTTTGCCAATGAATGTGACGCCATTCCTCTTCAATTTGACATTCCCGGCTTAGTAAACCATATGATTAGAGTAGTAGGCCACTAGAAACTAGTCTCAAACCTCACCCTTCTCCAAACATACATACGTACATATTCATTCATATTCTCATTCATTCTCCACCACTCTCTGAGTTGCTTATTTATTTATTCCATTCTGTCCCCCAATAGTGTGGCTAAGAGTTGCTGCATCGTAAGATGGGAATTTTGATGGTAGAACGGAGTGGTTAAGAAAGATAGTAGATAATTTTGGAACAAATTCCATCTTAGGGAGAGGGCAGGCCAGAATGAAAACAAAGGAGGAATCCTTAGAACCACATGAAAACTCTGGGTTCTAGCAGAGAGTCCCTGGGATGTAGAAGATGCCACAGAAAGCAATGTGGGAGAAGCCCAGTTCTAACCATCCATTTCTAAATTTTGCTTGGGGCAGTCCCTGAGTCCAGGAAAGGATGACAGCTTTATGCTAACCTCCTCTTGATAGAACTTGGCTAGTAGCAGAGTTCTAGGGTTTAGCTACCTTAAGGTAAAATCAACTTTTCTGTATTAGTCTGGGAATAAAACCACCATTTATCCCAATGCTTTACCCACAGCAGATATGAATCAATGTTTACTGAATAACATATTTCTAAAAAGTTCCAACTGTCCATCTAGCTTTCCTTCCCCCATTTCCCTCCAAGCCACCCTTACTCCCACTAAACTGACTCCTCACTATTGCCCATACTTGCTGCCTCCAATCCTATGCTTGCCCTTTTGTCCTCTGGAAATGTCCTCCGTGCCTTCTCACAGCCAAGTTCAAATGTCACCTCTGCCATGAAGCTCCCCCAATCCCTCCAGTCAGTTACAGACTCTGACCAAGACCATTTTATCCGTCCCATGCTTGCACCATCTAGGCTTATCAACAACTGTGTTACAGTTATTATGTACAAGTCCTATATCTTCTGCTACAATGAAAGCCTCCCTGGAGAGAGAAGACATGAATGGTTCATTTTTCCATTTCCCACAGATTACACACACAGATTTTTGGTTATATAAAAACATGCTTCATTAACTGTAGAAATAACCCAAAAGAACAGCATGCAAGGAGGTTTTTTTTTTTTTTTAATTGTATCTAAACATTATGTTATTAATTAATATGATTCATCATCTTAATTCATGTGATGACTCTGAAGGTTCTGATGTGCAGTCTGGTCTCTGAAAATGCTTGTAGGGTTCGGTGATGCCTGAATCCTATTATAGGTCAAACACAAAAAGGCAGCTATTTTTTAATCACAAACTCACCTCATTTGCTAAGGCAAAAGTTCCCCAGTGAATTGCCACCGATTTCTTTGTTTGAACATCAATGTGGATCCTTACAGCTTCTTCTGGGTCTACATGCTGGTATTTCATAAACCACCTGAAAAAACACAGCAATTCATTAAGTCTGGCCTTTAAAATAAACTCTCAATTACTGCTTCATCTAATTATCCTTGACATTTCTGCACAGGAATAAATCATAGTAGATAAAAATCCATCTCCCTGAGTCCACCTTTCTGCTGGGGGTTGAGGGGTGGGAACGAGCAAAAATCTCTCTTGTACAAACTGCTATACCCCATTGCTGTTGAGAAGATTCAGACTCATAGCAACCCTTATAGGACAGAGTAAAACTGCCCCATAGGGTTTCCAAGGAGTGGCTGGAATATTCAAACTGCCAACCTTTTGGTTAGCAGCCAAATGCTTAGCCACTATGCCACCAGGGTTCCACAAATTGCTATACTACAGATAAATCTGAAGCAAAACTTTCATCTATACATATAGTAAGATTTTGTTTCATGTATATTTTTATTTTACCAACGATTTATTCTGAAGAGATGCCTTACTATTGCCTTTAAAAGTAGATGTTTTTCGGCAAAGAAGTTTTCTGAATAAACTGAATGCTTTGAAGGCCAGTGTAGCAGGGGCAGGGGTTTGGGGACCATGATTTCAGCGGACATCTAAGTCAACTGGCATAATAAAATCTATTAACACAACGTTCTGCATCCCACTTTGAAGAGTGGCGCCTGGGGTCTTAAACGCTAGCAAGCAGCCATCTAAGATGCATCAATTGGTCTCAACCCACCTGGATCAAAGGAGAATGAAGAACACCAAGGACACAAGGTAATTATGAGCCCAAAAGACAGAAAGGGCCACATGAACCAGAGACTACATCATCCTGAGACCAGAAGAACTGGACGGTGCCCGGCTACAACCCATGACCGCCCTGACAGGGAACACTACAGAGAACCTCTGAGGGAGCAGGAGAGCAGTGGGATGCAAACCCCAAATTCTTGTAAAAAGACCAAACTTAATGGTCTGACTGAGATTGGAAGGACCCCAGCGGTCATGGCCCCCAGACCTTCCGTTGGCCCAAGACAGGAACAATTCCCAAAGCCAACTCTTCAGACATGGATTGGACTGGATAATCGGTTGGAGAGGGATCAGGTGAACACTTGAGACTATGTTGGCAACTCCTGCCTGGAGGGGAGATGAGAGGGTAGAGGGGGTTAGAAGCTGGAGGAATGGACACGAAAAGAGAGAGTGGAGGGAGAGAGTGGGCTGTCTCATTAGGGGGAGAGTAATTGGGAGTATGTAGCAAGGTGTATATAAGTTTTTATGTGAGAGACTGACTTGATTTGTAAACTTTCACTTAAAGCACAATAAAAATTAAAAAAAAAAGGTAGATGTTTTTCAGCCCTAGATATGAATCAAGGTAAAGAACTGGAAGCCAGAACTCCAATTGCAAATAAACCTGAACAACCTGCTGAAACAAATTTTTAAAATCTGCTAAAGCAAAAAGCAAACAAAAATTAGGTATAATATTCAAACACTGGAAGCAAAAAAACCCAACGGCTATTCAAGGAATTTTATTTAAACATCATAAAACTAAACAATAAGTTGTCTGGTTTGGCAAGAACTGAGAGAACAAGGGGGAATAATGGGTAATGAGACCAACAGGTATGTTAGAGATACTGAAAGGCTGCCTTGAAAAGAAAAAGGGCTCTGGAGGCAGAGGCCCGGGTGTGAATCCAGCTCTACCAACCAGTTTCTGGAATGGCTTTGGAAAGCCCCTTCAAATTCTCTGAGCTTTGGTTTCCTTGTCCATGAAAGAGAAGTTATAGCCACCTTACAAGTTCATTAGGAAACCCTGACGGCATAGTGGTTAAGTACTACAGCTGCTAACCAAAAAAGTTGGGAGTTCGAATCCAGCAGGTGCTCCTTGGAAACACTATGGGGTAGTTCTACCCTGTCCTATAGGGTCGACTCTACAGCAATAGGTTTGGTTTTGGGTTTTTACAAATTCATTGTGAGGATTAGACAAGACAAACTTTATGAAAGCATCAGGTACAGTGCCTGCTTCATAGAATTCTCACAAAAGAATAATGACTTGCCATAATCAATACTTAGGAGAATTATTATTTCTGATACAAAGGAAAAATGTACTGTCTATAAGCAATGCTTTGCTTTCCAAGCTAAGTTTAGGGGAGAAAAAACAACACTGTCTTCACTTTATTTCTATCCCCAGCCTGCTACTGCCTACTACTGCCGACTAAAGCTAGAGTTAAGACTAATGAATATGACTCAGCCTAGGTGCTTCTGCACTTTATAGAACACATTATGGAAAGTTTATCCATTTGCAGCAGTTACAGGGCTGTTATTTACTGTTAGGAGGGGCTGGGCCCTATGGGAACCCAAAAACAAAGCCGCTATGTTCGCCTCAACAATTAGATCTGTTGAGAAGTACTGTTCTGCCACATCTCCTAGCACTGGGAATTCAGGGCAGGATGAAATGGGTTTTGGTATTAAAAACTATACATCAAAGGGATAGACATATTCCCTTCTACTGTGTGTCTATCTGAAACAAATTTAAAATATTTACTCTAGTGCAGAAATTAAAACAAAAACTTAAAATCATAACTGACTTAGGTAGGCTCCCCAGTGACAGCAGATCCCAAAGGTAAGAACTCAACGTTCCAAAGCTATCATGGGAAGTTGTTCTTGGTGCGATTATGTTACACTTACATAGTGCTTTGAACTTCTGTTGAATAAAAAAAAAAAAAAATGGATAACCTTATTTCTAAAGCTCTTAGTACTGACCAAAGCAAAGGGTTATACAGTAGAGGTTACCATGATTAAATTCTTAGAGCAAATGGTCCTCCCTGTCCTCCTCCCACCAAAAGGCTGCAATGAAAGCAGAAAGGGGGAATTATGGGAGCAAATTTGCTGTGGTTTGGCTGTACCAAGTTATATCAATTCTTCTTTTATTTAAATCACATTCTATAAAATACTACATATGAACTTTTTCCAATTACAAATAAGAGACATTCTAATATATTAAGAACATATGTTGAGTAGAGCCCAGTACCATATGAAACTGATTTGTAACAGTTCAAAAAAAATTTTTTTTAGATGTTTTTGGAGGTTTCATTAGAATTTTAATTATTTAAAGGGAAAAGTAAAATGCAAGCAATAATACTGGTTTACAATAATTTTAAAAATTATTAGAAATCAAGGAAATAAAAAAGGTAAAAATACCTAGCACCCAAAATAAAGAAACTACGAATAAACATGAAAGTGAGAAATAAACATTAATAAAGTTAGGGAATAAATAGTTTTGGTGAACTTAAAAAGTTAACATTTAAACAAGCCTAACAAAATCAGATGAAAGATCAGATTTGTTCAATTCATCTAAGTGCTAGAGAAACACTTGTTCTTCTGCTTATTTAAAAAAAAAAAAAAAAAATAGTTGCCACAGAGTTGATGCTGACTTTCTGACTCATGGTAACTCCATGCGTGTCACAGAACTGTACTCCACAGGGTTTTCAATGTCTGGTTTTTTGGAAGTAGACTGCCAGGCCTTTCTTTCAAGATACCTCTGAGTAGACTCAAACTGCCAACCTTCAGTTAGCAGCCATGTGTTAACAATTTGCACCATCTAGGAATTGCCTAAATAAACACATTTGTATGTATCTGTGTTTGCACATTAGAATAAAATTTTTTTTTAATGTTTTATTATCCTTTACATTGTTACTCTTGGTATTTATTTCTTTACCTGTACATATAAACCAGAGTTGACTGAAATCTAACAGAATTGTTTGAAATCTCTTCTCTTTTCCATAAGTAAACAATATTAAGAAAAAGAGACAGTGGACAAAGTCTCCTAGGTGTCAAATGATAGCATGGCCTTTAGTTGCTCTGAAGATACGTGATAAGTACGTAGAGGTCGGGTTGGAGAGGCAGTGCTGAGTTGCCAAATTCACTTCTGGGCTGACTGAAATAAGACCATCACAGACAACTCTTGGTATAGGCCAATTCCACGGTTTCTCTCTCTGGTAAATAAGGGGAGTTGCAGGACAGGGGATCAGCACATATAAGTCATAGAGGGAAAAGCAGTTATAGAAAGTATCCTCAATGCGAAAGGAAGAACAAGAGTTAGACTTGATTACTGACTGCTCATAGTTGAGTTGGAATGATATATGAACTTCTGAGTACTCACAGTAATTCTTTAAACCTTGGTCCTTTTTTTTTGATAGTACCAGTTCTGATTTTGAGTAATTATTTAACTGATATGACTGTGATTAAATTATTTTAAAATTAAAAAAAAAAAAACTAATTGCAGTTGACTCACCAAGCTCCAACCAATGTATAACAAGATCCACAATTAAAATCACAAATCATTAAGTAACATAAAATCATAACTACTTTACTTTTAAATTCAGTTAAGTCATTATGTAGTAGGAATATTTTCTTTTAGGTCAGCTTTTGGAAGTCTACATACCTTGGTTCATAAGCTCCAATGGGAATAGCTGCCAGGTCAAAAGGTCCAAATCTTTTTCCTATCTCTTCAAAAGCCGTACAATAACCAGTATCTCCTGCAAAAAAAAATCTATTCCAAGGCCCCAAGACAGACCAGCTGCCCCACAGAACCTTATTATCATCCGTTAGAGTCCTCTTACACCAGTGCTGGGAAGGTGTAAAGACAAAGGTGACATTATCATGTCTGGGGACACAATTCTCCTCCCACCAGTCCAGCTCAATCACATCCTCACAGCCACATTTTTGCATCCAGTCAAGGAGACCCAAAGGCACAAACCACCTCAACTCGTTACCAAATCGTTCGTTCAGAGCAATGACAGAATTATAGTCCAGGTGGTCATAGTGGTTGTGACTGATAAGAACGGCGTCTATTGGGGGGAGGTCACTTATTGTACATGGAGGGTGACAAAAGCGCTTTGGACCCATCCACTGAAATGGTGATGCGCGATGGCTGAAGATGGGGTCCGTAAGAAATATGAGCTCATCCATTTCCACCATTACCGTTGCATGTCCCAGCCATGTGACTCTTAAGCCAGCTTCCCTCACTCCAGCTTCCTCAGGGTCATTGATAAAATACGGTCTAACCACGGGGAGTTCTTTATCAAGTTCCTATGTATAAAAAGAAAGAAAAAGCAGCACTTAGGGGGAAAAAACATATTTCATCACAGAACATATTTTGAACTAAATTATAGAGAGGAGGGCTGTTTTGGGGGAACTAAAGTCATTCAATAAGCTTGCTATTTTTGCTTTTGTCTTAAAAATGCATGTTTAACTTCTTTCTTTCAAGTCTGAATCTGACTTGATAATCATGATAATGTAATAATGTAAGGTATCCTTGGTCCCAAATGCAATGGGCAAAAGGAAAATTAAATTGAAAACTTTGAAGACAGCTCAAGTCATTAAAAGCTTTTTTAAAGTAGTTCCAGAAGTAGACTGGCCTAAGCAAAAAAAAACAAAACCCATTGCCATTGAGTCAATTCTGACTCAGAGTGACCCTATGCTGCTGTTGTTGTTAGATGCCGTGGAGTTGGTTCTGACTCGTAGTGACCCTATGCACAACAGAACAAAACACTGCCCCATCCTGTGCTATACTTACAATCATTGTTATGCGTGAGCTCATTGTTGCAGCCACTGTGTCAATCCACCTTGTTGAGGGTATTCCTCTTTTCCACTGACGCTGTAATTTGCCAAGCATGATGTCCTTCTCCAGGAACTGATCCCTCCTGACAACATGTCCAAAGTATGTAAAACGCAGTCTCGCCATCCTTGCTTTTAAGAGGCATTCTGGTTGTACTTCTTCTAAGACAGATTTGTTCGTTCTTTTGGCAGTCCATGGTATATTCAATATTCTTCGCCAACACCACAATTCAAAGGTGTCAACTCTTCTTCAGTCTTCCTTATTCATTGTACAGCTTTCACATGCATATGGTGCAACCGAAAATACCATGGCTTGGGTCAGGCGCACCTTAATCTTCAAGGTGACATCTTTGTTTTTTAACACGTTAAAGAGGTCCTTTGCAGCAGATTTACTCAATGCAATGCGTCTTTTGATGTCTTGATTGCTGCTTCCATGGCTGTTGATTGTGGATCCAAGTAAAATGAAATCCTTGACAACTTCAATCTTTTCTCTGTTTCTTATGATGTTGCTCATGGGTCCAGTTGTGAGGATTTTTATTTTCTTTATGTTGAGGTGTAATCCATACTGAAGGCTATGGTCTTTGATTTTCATGAGTAAGTGCTTCAAGTCCTCTTCACTTTCAGCAAGCAAGGTTGTATCATCTGCATAATGCAGGTTGTTAATGAGTTTTCCTCCAATCCTGATGCCCCGTTCTTCTTCATATAGTCCGGCTTCTCGTATTATTTCCTCAGCATACAGATTGAATAGGTATGGCGAAAGGATACAACCCTGACGCATACCTTTCCTGACTTTCAACCACACAGTATCCCCCTTGTTCTGTCCGAACAACTGCCTCCTGATCTATGTAAAGGTTCCTCATGAGTACAATTAAGCGTTCTGGAATTCCCATTCTTCGCAATGTTATCCATAGTTTGTTACAATCTACACAGTCGAATGCCTTTGCATAGTCAATAAAACACAGGTAAACATCCTTCTGGTATTCTCTGCTTTCAGCCAGGATCCATCTGACATCAGCAATGACATCCCTGGTTCCATGTCCTCTTCTGAATCCAGCCTGAATTTCTGGCAGTTCCCTGTTGATATACTGCTGTAGGTGTTTTTGAATGATCTTCAGCAAAATTTTGCTTGCATGTGATATTAATGATATTGTCCTATAATTTCAACATTCGGTTGGATCACCCTTCTTGGGAATAGGCATAAATATGGATCTCTTCCAGTCGGTTGGCCAGGAGGCTGTCTTCCATATTTCTTGGCATAGACGAGTGAGCACCTCCAGCGCTACATCTGTTTGTTGAAACATCTCAATTGATATTCCATCAATTCCTGAAGCCTTGTTTTTCGCCAGTGCCTTCAGAGCAGCTTGGACTTCTTCCTTCAGTACCAACAGTTCCAGATCATATGCCACCTCTTGAAATGTTTGAACATCAACTAATTCTTTTTGGTATAATGACTCTGTGTATTCCTTCCATCTTCTTTTGATGCTTCCTGCGTCATTTAATATTTTCCCCATAGAACCCTTCACTACTGCAACTTGAGGCTTGAATTTTTATTTCAGTTCTTTCAGCTTGAGAAACGCCGAGTGTGTTCTTACCTTTCGGTTTTCTATCTCCAGTTCTTTGCACATGTCATTATAATACTTTACTTTGTTCTCTCGAGACGCCCTTTGAAATCTTCTGTTCAGTTCTTTTACTTCATCAACTCTTCCTCTTGATTTAGCTGCTCGACGTTCGAGAGCAAGTTTAAGAGTCTCCTCTAACATCCATATTGGTCTTTTCTTTCTCTCCTGTATTTTCCATGACCTCTTGCTTTCTTCATGGATGATGTCCTCGATGTTATTCCACAACTTGTCTTGTCTTCCATCACTAGTGTTCAATGCATCAAATCTATTCTTCAGATGCTCTCTAAATTCAGGTGGGATATACTCAAGGTCATATTTTGGCTCTTGCGGACTTACTCTGATTTTCTTCATTTTCTGCTTGAACTTGCATATGAGCAATTGATGATCTGTTCCACAGTCAGCCCCTGGCCTTGTTCTGACTGATGATATTGAGCTTTTCTATCGTCTCTTTCCACAGATGTAGTGAATTTGATTTCTGTGTGTTCCATCTGGCAAGGTCCATGTGTATAGTAGCCACTTACGTTGGTGAAAGAAGGTATTTGCAATGAAGTCATTGGTCTTGCAAAATTCTATCATTCAATGAGGAATGGTGTTGCATACATCTTCAAAAAGAACGTTTCAAGATCTATCCTGAAATGCAACTCTGTCAGTGATAGGATAATATCCATACGCCCACAAGGAAGACCAGTTAATACGACTATTACTCAAATTTACGCACCAACCACTAGGGCCAAAGATGAAGAAACAGAAGATTTTTATCAGCTGCTGCAGTCTGAAATTGATCAAACATGCAATCAAGATGCATTGATAATTACTGGTGATTGGAACGCGGAAGTTGGAAACAAAGAAGAAGGATCAATAGTTGGAAAATATGGCCTTGGTGACAGAAACAATGCTGGAGCGACCCTATAGGACAGAGTAGAACTGCCCCATAGGGTTTCCAAGGAGCACCTGGTGGATTTGACCTGCTGATCTTTTGGTTAGCAGCCGTAGCTCTTAACCATTACACCACCAGGCTTTCCAGACTGGCCCAGATGCAGTCATTTTGTTATTGCTATTTTACTCGGCTCGTGTATTTGCTGCTCAAAACCGTCTCAGAAGCTGGTCAGCCCCTAGAAAGAAAGCTTATGACCATTTGTAGGTGTTGGATTTCAGATACGAATCTGACTTTCTGAGTGCACAGAACTCACAGCAAATCACTGTGATGATTCTTGGGCAAATCACAGTCACAGATGGTTCTCCTCATTCCATATCCTTAAGATTTTCTACCACTGATAACAACAAAAGCAAAACATGGTTCCTGCTTGTGAGAAGTTGATCACTTTTGAGCGGAAATAGATGTAAAACAATACTACAACAAAATGTGGTAAATATTATTCCTTTGGTTATTTTAGATTTTATCCTTGGATCAAGCCAGACACCCCCTCCCCCTCCCCCCCAAAAGCACTTCTGGCCTTTTACAAACCTGCTTTTACTGAACTGTGCTTTGGTATTTCTGTATCAAGGTCTCCTACAGGAAGCTGTCTTTAAACTTGCAGTGCATGTATGGTAGGGCTGTTGTTGAAGACTTGGCACCACCTCCCACTCACCCCTGAAACATTTCTTGCAATTCTCAGTAACAGTAACAACTCTTCTTTCCCCCAAGTAACTGCATGAGTGCCATTGGGAAGACTCCAACAGTTCACGTTTCCCTTTTTGCTTTGTCTTTGGAGTCCCTGGGTGGCACAAATGGTTAAGTGCTCGACTACTAACCAAAAGGTTGACAGTTCAAATTCAACCAGAGGTGCCTCAAAAGAAAGGCCTGGCAATCTACATCTAAGACGTCACAGCCTTGAAAACCCTATGGAGCAGTTCTACTCTAACACACATGGAGTCACCATGTCTCATAACTGATTCGATGGCAACTGATAAGGAAGTTCTGAACAAAAGCTGAGACCACCTTCAGCAATGCGCAGCAGGAATGATAGAATAATATATTTATGTATTCATTTATGGCTGTATTTTATTTTTCTACTCTAATAGTCCATCTGCTCTTTAATGCTCATCCATTTGTTTTTATGCTGCCACTTATACTTTTATAAGTTAATGCAAATTTTGGGAAAAGTGTGGTATTGCATAAGTAAATAAAATACAAGGCATGCTATAGTCTAATAAGAAGGAATAAAGAGCCCACTTGCCAAAGACACCACAACACAGTCACTTGGGAGTTCCTGAATGATGAGAAATTCATGAAGCAGGGTTTCTTTTTGGGATGATGAAAATGTGTTAAGTTAGATTGTGGTGATAGTTGCACAACTCTGTGAGTATACTAAAACTCACAAAACTGTACATGTTAAATGGGTCAATTGTATGGTATGTAAATTTAGTATCAATAAAGCTGTTCAAGAAAAAGAGAAAAAAAGGTGCTGATAAGAGATGTGAATTGAGTAGTCACACTTTTTCATGCTCCTTTCTTCCTGCTGTGTTGCTTCTATGCCCATCAGGAAACAGCAGCTTAAAGAATATGATTTCTAGCACTACTGACCCATAAAATGCAAAGCACTAAAATTTTCAACTGAGCTCCCCAGAAGAAAAATTCATTTTTTACTTTCTATCCTTATCACCAGAGTTTGAAAAACATATAGAATGAGGGAGGAAGGACATGCTTATTTATTTCAGGAAAATCAAGCATTCACTTGGCATTTTCCTAGCTAGATCAGGATTTTCCTGACTAGTCATCTTTTTTGAAAGCTGCCAAAAGGGAAAATCCCAAGGCCCATAATTAACTAGTAGACTAGCTAATGTTTTACTTTTCTTGGGGAAAGAAAAAAACTCTAACATTCATTGAACCACTGCTCTTTGCCAGGTGCTTTAAGTACACCATGTCATCTCACGCTGCGAAGCAGACATTACTGCCATTTTACAGGCAGCCAGGCCAAGGCATAGAGGTATCACTAAGGGATTTACCAAAGTCATACAACAAGTAAGTGTCCCTCCAGGACCGGAATTTAGATCTTCCTGACTCTAATGACCCTCTTTTCAGTACTGTAACTCCTTCCATAGCATAAATATTAACTTACGTTAAAATTAAACAGTAAAAAGCAAATTCTTCACATGCCCCCTTTGCCATGAGGCCAGAAGAACTGCATGGTGCCCAGCTACCACTACTGAATGTTTTGACCAAAGATTCTATGGAAGAATACTGATTAAAAGGGGGGAATGCAGAACAGAATTTCAACTTCTCATGAAATCCAAATTTTCTTGGATCCATGGAAGCTAGATGAACCCCCAAAACTATTACCCTGTAATAATCTTTAAACATTAAACCTTAAACCAAAAATATTCCCTAAAGTCTCCTTAAAACCAAAAAACAGTTTAGCTTAACTAGTAAAGAATGCGTTTTAAGATCTACCTATATGGGATCAAATTGACAACAGCAACTTGAAAGATTAGATAGGAAACTTAGGGGGCAGTGAGTTTATGTTAATGAGGGAGGAACAACTCAGAAAAAGACGGTGAGAATGGTTGCACAATTTGAAGAATGTACTCAATGTCACTAAATTGTACCTGTAGAAATTGTTGAATTGGTGTATGTTCTAGAAGGAAACAGTTTTTCAGATTGAAAGGGCCCACTAGGCACCGAGCACAATGAATAAATAAAGAACCACATAAAATGGTGCCAAAGAGATGATCCTCAAAGATTCTAGAGAGAAAATAGAGGTCATGCACAAAGGATCAAGAATAAGGACTGCACTGACCTTTTCCATGGCAACACTAAAAGAAGGTCATTGAGGTAATGCTTTCAAATTTTGAGAGGAAATGGTTTCCAAACTAAAATTATATATACAAACCATTTATCAAAAGTGAGATTAAAGTCACTTTCAAAAAAGCAAGGTCTCAAAATACTTCCCACGCACCCTTTTTCCAAAAGCTCTTTAAAAACAGGCTCCACAAAAACAAGAAGATGCCCAAGAAAGAGGAACCTGTAAGATGCAGAAAACAGGGGCCAATACAGAACAGGCAAAGGAGCTCAGGATGATGGTGAAGGAGACCCCAGGATGGAAGCTGGCAGCCAGCCTGGAGACCTGTCAGCCCAGACTACAGCCACGTGCTAAGAGACCACCTGAGGGGTCTGAGCCAGTGGAAAATCATATTGAGAAGCCCTGGAAAGAAGAAAAATGTCTTAAATACATAGAAAGCTAAACAGATGAAAAAAAAGTATTATTAACACCAGAAAAAAAAAAAATTATAAGAAAGGAGACATAGCCATAATACATTACTCAGCTCACCAAAGAAAAATATTGATACAGTCACAATAATATAAACTGTGAAATTAACTTAGCCCAAAATTGTGAGGTATCTATTCTGTCTGGCAGAATAGGAAAAAGTCAAGGAAAACCAAGGGGCAGGGTACGGGATGGAGAGTTAAATCTGATACTCTAAGATTGTCATGAATTGAATTGTGTCCCCCCAAACTGTCTGTCAAATTGGCTAGGCCATGATTCTCAGTATTATGTGATTGTCCACCATTTTGTCATCTGATGTGATTTTCCTGTGTGTTGTAAATCCTACCTCTAAGACGTCAATGAGGTGGGATTAGCGGCAGTTATGTTAACGAGGTAGGACTCAATCTACAACATTGGGCTGTATCTTAAGCCAATCTCTTTTGAGATATAAAAGAGAGAAGTGAGCAGAGAAACAGGGGGACCTCATACCACCAAGAAACAAGAGCCTGGAGAATGGTGCATCCTTTGGACTCAGGGTCCCTGCGCTGAGAAGCTCCTCAACCAGGGAAGATTGATGACAAGAACTTTCCCAAAGAGCTGACAGAGAGAGAAAGCCCTCCCCTGGAGCTGGCATCCTGAATTCGGACTTCTAGCCTTCTCGACTGTGAGAGAATAAATTTCTCTTTTTAAAGCCACCTGCTTGTGGTATTTCTATTATAGCAGCACTAGATAACTAAAACAATGACAGAAGTCAGTATAAATGCCAAGGAATGGCACTCATTCCTATTCCTTAGAAAAATGAAGGTAAACTCCAAAGGAAACAACGTAAAAGGTTGAAAGTTGTTGCCTCTGAGGAGGGGACTGGGTGCAGGGGCTGGTTAGAAGACTGGTATTTTTCTCTAAGCCTTTCAGTACTGACTTCTTTTTTAACTATAGACATATATTTATTCTTGTAAAAATTAAAAAGCAACCTGTAGCATAGCATATGTATAAAATAGTTGATATGCTTCATTTGAGTGTCATAAAAGACTTCACAGCAAAGTTAAGTAACGTATGTACTAGGAGTAAATACAAAACACTCAAAAAAGCCAAAAAAGCTACCTCTTTGGAACAAGGAATACTGCTGTGATCTTTTTCCATTATCAGCCACCTGAGAACATTTGGAATAGAGAGATTTTTCCACGTTGGCCAAGGGTTAACAAATCTTCCATCTTTTCCTCTCTTTGATTTAGTTACATCTTCCTCTAATCTATAATCCAATTTGAAGCTTTTCCTGGAAAATCTAGAAGAATCACTTCCACTAGAATTCCGTGCTAAATTTTGGCGTTTTCTGACTACTTCTTTAGGATATTGGCTGCTTGTCATCAGGAACTGGTTGCCTTCAGTTTCATCCATGTCCTTTGGTGAAGAACTAAAAAAAGAAAGGGAGAAAAATACTGAATTTAACAT
Source organism: Elephas maximus indicus (assembly GCF_024166365.1). Classification (NCBI taxonomy): domain Eukaryota; kingdom Metazoa; phylum Chordata; class Mammalia; order Proboscidea; family Elephantidae; genus Elephas; species Elephas maximus. The sequence goes on along the minus strand of NC_064826.1, from coordinate 46,379,902 downwards.
AAAGGCATTAAAGTACATTGTTGTTGTGAGCTGTCATCAAGTCAACTTCAATTCATAGCGACCCCATGTGACACAGAACTACCCTCTTTCATAGACAATAAAATTTTCTCCAAACTTACAAAAATATTATGTCTCTATTAGCTAAAACTTTCTTCCTGCAAAATACAATTTTAGAATTCAATATTAAAATCCATTACTGTTGAGTCAATTCTGACTCATAGTGACCCTATAGGACAGAATAGAACTGCCCTATAAAATTTCCAAGGCTGTAATCTTTATGGAAGCAGATCGCAACATCCTTCTCATTCAGAGCGGCTGCTGGGTTCAAACCACTGACCTTTCGGTTAGCAGCCAAGTGCTCAACCACTGTGCCACCAGGGCTCCTTAAATCCAGTATTACTGTTGCTAAACAGAAAACATATTTGCTTTACTTACTAGCATTACAAACCACTCAAAACCCCTTATCTGCCATAATCTAAAACAACATATTTGCCCAGCCAGTATTTAAACATGAAATTTTAAATTTCAATGACACCCTGTACAATAAATTAAGCCACTTTCATGAATCTATAACATGCTCATTACTTGAATTTTTTAAATATTATTGTGAAGAACACAAAGCAAGATGGACTGCCTTGTTCCACTGAGGATACCTCAGGAATTCAAATGACTTACATATAACCCCACTAAGGCCTAGTCATTTTACACTGAAGATAATCTGTGACCAACATTCCTAAAAAGTGCAATGAGGCCAAATCCCAGGAAAAAAGATATCAACACATTAATTGAGAGGCATCTGAGTAATGCATTTAACTGGTTAACAATATAAATTTGAATTAATTTAGATTCAGAACTGCCAAATCAGTACAGTACGTATCCCAGCTATGTGACCTTGTGCAAGTTTCTTAACTTCTCTGAGCCTTGATTTCCTCATCTATATAACAGAGATAATAATGTTACCTGCCTTCAAGTTTTATTAAAAGAATTAAAAAAGCTAATATAAGTAAAACACTTAGAAGTGTGGTAACATACATATATGCACATGATAACAGCTTAATAAATGTTAGCTGTGGCTGCTGACTTGCTACTACTGCTGCTACTTCCACCATCACCACCTGTCAAACCAAACCCAGTGCCGTCGAGTCAATTCCGATTAGATTAGCGACCCTACAGGACAGAGTAGAACTGCCCCAAAGAGTTTCCAAGGAGTGTCTGGTGGATTTGAACTGCCGACCCTTTGGTTAGCAGCTGTAGCACGTAACCACTATGCCACCAGGGTTTCCACCTGTAGGGTAATGCTATTCACCTGTATGCATCCCCCCCGCCCCCCAATGGAATCAGCTTTGCTCTTCCCCGAAGCATGCTGGGAATGAATTTGGGATTGACTTGGGCTAAGGTACAAGGCCAGGAGTGGCATGATGGGGCCAAGGCCCAGGAATGCCTTAGCAACAAGAAGGAAAACATCTGGGCCTGGACGTGAAGTCCCTGGGAACACTGGCTGCCCAAGGACGTGGGAGAAAAACAATGAGCCTTGGTCCCAGCTGGAATGGTATATAAGCTTGGGTGCCTTGCTAGGCGGTTGTGGAAAATAATCCAGCCAGCCGCTACTGGAGAGCAGCTGCTTGCCCGGGTAAGTTTCCCTGAATAAATTCACGAATCTGGAAAGGGATATTTGTCAGTTCTTGGGGTTACCTGCCAGGACACACAGTGAGGGTCTTTCCTTGCTGGGGGTGTACCCCGACACCACCACTACTTAAGTCACTAAAATTCTTAATTTCAGAACTACACACGACTCCAGACACATAAAATGATAAACAACGTGTTAAGAATTTATCTGCCATAAATTTCATTTCTTTCCTACTCTGTTAAGCAAACACTTGCTTCCTGTTCAATGAGTTTAAATACAATAAAAAAAAAAAATACAATGCATACACATAACATACTTCATAACCCTAAGAAAACAGACATAATAATGAAAAGCCAAATATTTTTATAGCTACACATGATGTTTAAATAGAAATACTGTCCAAAAGAGAAAGAACACAAACCCCAGAATAAATGCATACACCGAACCAAGCCTTTTTTCCCTGTAAATAGTCTGTGGTCTGGAGAATAATCACTCTTAAGAATTCACAGCTGACAAAAGCTAAAGTACAGAATGTTGTTCAGCCATCCATCGTTTGTTGGAAAGTCTAAATGGCTAAGAGAGAGAGTCTTAGGACATTTATATCCTGGGCAAATAACTTAATCTTCTAATCCTCAATTTTCTTATCTGTAAAAGACCTACCTACTATGGTTTGAAAGGATTAAATGAGCTAAGGTACATTAAGTGCTTGGCACTCACCAAGTGCTAATTCTTTTTTCTCCCTAGTCCTGTTAACTGGCCACGCATCTAAATTCTTTAAGGTCTATTCAAGAGCAACAGATCTGGGTGATTAGACCAAAGGACTAACGGACCACATGAACCACAGCCTCCACCATCCTGAGCCCAGAAGAACTAGATGGTGCCCAGCTACCACCACCAACTGCTCTGACAGGGATCACGATAGAAGGCCCCAGACAGGCGGGAGAAAAATGTAAAACAAAATTCAAATTCACAAAAAAAGACCAGGCTTACTGATGATCTGACAGAGACTGGAGGAACCCCCGAGATTATGGCTCCGGGACACGCCGCTAACTCTGAACTGAAGCCATTCCCAAAGTCCACCTTTCGGCCAAAGATTCAATTAAAAAAAAAAAACCAAACCCGTTGCCGTCGAGTCGATTCCAACTCATAGTGACCGTATAGGACAGAGTAGAATTGCCCCACAGAGTTTCCAAGGAGTATCTGGTGGATTCAAACTGCTGACCTTTTGGTTAGCAGCCATAGCTCTTAACCACTAGCCACCACGGTTTCCTAAAGACTAGCTAGGCCTATAAAACAAACAAATAACGCACACGACGAACGTGCTTTTCAGTTCTCATTTTCCATGAGGCCAAATGGAAAACACCTGCCCAAAAGCAACAACAAGAAGGCAGGAAGGGGCAGAAAAACTACACGAATGGACACGAGGAACCCAGGGTGTAAAGGGAAAGGTGGAGAGTGCTGACACAATGTGGAGATTGCAACAAATGTCACAAAACAATTTGTGTATAAATTTTTGAATGAGAAACTGATTTGTGTGAACTTTCACCTAAAGCACAATAAAATATATTTTTTTTTTAAATAAAAAAAAAGTAAATACACACACAAAAAAATCCAGGTGAGTTATCTCAATTCTCACAGAGAGACTTTACCTGGGTTATAATTAAGTTCAGGCTGAGGCTTTTACAAAGAGCAGAAACAAAGACCATCCACTTAAACAGCAATTGTCATTTTTTATAAAACTACAGCTAACACGCCAGCACTATGATCCTTAGAATCCCTTACACACAGGTGTACACAATATAGCACATCTGCTTGAGTCTGGTTCTGGAGATGAACCTAAAAATTTCTCTCATCAGAAAACGGAAACGACATGGCCTTACTATACTCCTGATTTCCCAGGGCTCTGGATGTCACACCATTCAATCCTCAGTTGTTATTGAGGGGTTCATCTCCGGGAGGTGTCAACCAGCGTCTACCCGTTCTTCTAGATGTACTCTGTGCTATTTTATTCCTAAATACCATGTTCAGCACTGAGTTTTAATTTGTAAGTTGTCTGAAGTCTACTTGAATTGGGTTGAGCATAAATCTTAAGTAGAACCAAGAAAAAAAAAAGGACTGAAGAGACAGAAATGGCCACATAAACCAGAGACTACATCAGCCTGAGACCAGAAGAACTAGATGGTACCCGGCTACAACCGATGACTGCCCTCACAGGGAACACAACAGAGAACCCCTGAGGGAGCAGGACAGCAGGGGGATGCAGACCCCAAATTCTCATCAAAAGACCAGACTTAATGGTCTGACTGAGACTAGAAGGACCCTGGTGGTCATGGCCCCTAGGCCTGCTGTTAGCCCACGACAGGAACCATTCCCAAAGCCAACTCTTCAGGAAGGGACTGGACTGGAAAATTGGATAGAAAAAGATGCTGGTGAAGAATGAGCTTCTTGGATCAAGCAGACACTTGAGACTATGTTGGCATCTCCTATCTGGAGGGGAGATGAGAGGGCAGAGGGGGTTAGAAGCTGGCAGAATGGACACGAAAAGAGAGAGTGGAGGGAAGGAGTGTGCTGTCTCATTAGGGGGAGAGCAGTTAGGAGTGTACAGCAAGGTATGTATAAATTTTTGTATGAGAGACTGACTTGATTTGTAAACTTTCACTTAAACCACAATAAAATTTTTTTAAAAAAGGACCGAACTAATTTTTATATACAATTTGAGTATAAATTTACCACTACATCAAGCCATATCCACTAAGCTGAACCTAATATAGAAACTTTTTAATATCTTAAAGGCTCCTACAGTTCTCAGTCATTATTTTTCCTCACATAGCACCCCACTCCCCACCCCCAACTTAAAAAAAAGATGTGCAGAGGAGAGAAAGAATAATATTTCTATGCTGTTGTTAGGACAAGTACACTACAAGAACAAATAATCATAAAGATGATGGAAACAGGGAACTACATTTGGGGAAAGAAAGAGAAGTGAATCCTACATCCTTGAAACCAGGTCTTTAAAACAAAACTCTAAAAAAGAGTATTAAAAGGATGTTTGACAGGAACTGGGAACCAACATAAATGTATCAAAGATAAGTTACAGTGCCCAAATCTCACCTTTTTGGTTAGGGTTACTAGATTGGTAGATTACAAGAATATAAATCTAGCCTTTGCTATAATCCAAATCCACAGCTTTCAGCACAACATTGGAGAAAGTCTTCCACGATTTCCTTGGGAATAAGTTAAAGAAATGCAGGCTGGACATATGGTGGAACTTAGCTCACTTAAGGTCATATAGCTAAAAGGACTTAACACAATGCATTAGTTTCTCCGAGTGGGGTCAATTGGCCCATTTCCACAGATTCACCAAAATAACATAAATCAATCCCCCACCTACCCTTAGAAAACTAAATGAATTTCATGAAAGTGTCTCTGAGAGCCGAAAGTACCTGATAAAAAATTGGGTTTTGATTTTAGCTTAGTTAACACTGAGTTGCTCTTTCTGATGGTAACTGGCCAATCACGAAACAAGAATTACTTGATTCCAATAACAAGGTCAAATCATAAGCAGATAAAGAATTTGTTTATTTCCACTGCTATTTGTTCATGGCAGAATGGGAAACATCCAGTCTACTAAAACCTTGAATCAAGTTACTTATGATATCTTAAGGAGAATCAAAGCTAGTCAAAGTCCTAATTCCTGCCATTTAGAACTTGAATTTGACTAACCTCTCTAGTTCTTAAAAGTAGTAAGATAATGAGGGTTCTCAAGAACTCTGAACCTGTAAACCCTATAAGATCATAGGATGGGGATCCTGAGTTCTAATCTACAGAATCAAAGACTGGAAAGGGAAGTAAACCCACAATTTTGTAAAACTCTCTGTCACTCGATCATTTTCAGCTAGTTAAAACAAAAAATGAGTTATACATAAAGCCCACTAGTTGCTTATTCACTATTCACTTATCACACTAACAATATGTAGATGTATTTCAATGTAAAAATAGGTACATACCTAACTCTCTGTTCATTCAATAAGTATTTTGGAGCAAAATTCCAAGCTAGACTATATGAAAGATGCAAAGGTGCCACTGGCTATGCACCTAACCTTAAGTCCACTAGGGAAGGTGGACAGCTAAACAGAATGAATTAGCTACTGTAATAAATGTATAAAAATGCTGTAGTAGTCAAAGGGCATAATGTAGGAGGGGCTCATGGGAAGAGGTGTTTGGGCTGAGATCTGCAGGCTGACTACAAGCCCATGCCTGTGAGGCAAGTAAGCCAGGTGCTACTGTCTTCATTTAATAGATGAACAAGCACAAGTTTGGAGAGTTTATGTCACTTCTCTGTAAGGTAATATGTCCAATAGATGGTAGAGCTGACCTCATGCTGCCCCTTGTAAGGATAAACAGCTTGTGAGATACATGTATTTGTTAGACAGATTTTTTCACATACACATATATGTCTATGTAGACATATTATGCATATTAATCAAAAAATATATATTTATTTTTAAATATGCATAGATATATTCTTTTAATAATTCTACCAAATATGTATTTTTGGCTCATTATTTTAAAAAACAGATGATAAGGGGTAAAGGAGAAAAAGGCACTGTGACTAAAATGCACAAAAACAAATCCAACGGCATGACACAGGGCCTTCAGACAGCATCTAGTAATCTAATTACCTGGGCCAGAAGAAGCAAGAAGGGATTGTAAGGAGAGACAGTATAGATATAGAATGGAACCAGACTATGGGCCTGGGCTGCCACATTAAGGAGTCTGAGCTGTACCGTACGAACGGGGAAAAATTGAAGGGAAAAAAACTTAGGGAAGACAACTCTGGTACGAGAATGAAAATGAAATAGAGTGACTAAAAACTGGAGGCAAGGAGTTGGATTGTTGTTGTTGTTAGGTGCCCTCAAGTCGGTTCCCACTAATAGCGACCCCATGTACAACAGAACAAAACACTGCCTGATCCAGTGCCATCCTCACAACCGTTGCTATGTTTGAGCCCATTGTTGCGGCCGCTGTGTCAATCCATCTTGTTGAAGGTCTTCCTCTTTTTCCCTGACCCTCTACTTTACCAAGCATGATGTCCTTCTCCAGGGACTGGTCCCTCCTGTTAACATGTCCAAAGTACTTGAGATGAAGTCTCACCATCTTCGCTTCTAAGGAGCATTCTGGCTGTACTTCTTCCAAGACAGATTTGCTCATTCTTCTGGCAGTCCATGGTATATTCGACATTCTTTGCCAACACCATAATTCAAATGCACCAATTCTTCTTTGGTCTTCCTTACTCATTGTCCAGCTTTTGCATGCATATAAGGCAAGTGAAAATATTACGGCTTGGGTCAGGTGTACCTTAGTCCGCAAAGCGACATCTTTGCTTTTCAACATTTTAAAGGTCTTTAGCAGCAGATTTGCCCAATGTAATACATCGTGACTGCTGCTTCCATGGGTACTGATTGTGAGTACAAACAAAATGAAACCGTTGACAATTGTAATATTTTCTCCTTTTATCATGATGCTGCTTATTGGTCCAATTGTGACAATTTCTGTTTTCTTTACATTCAGGTATAATACATACTGAAGGCTGTAGTCTTTGATCTTCATCAGTAAGTGCTTCAAGTCTTCTTGTGTTATCTGCATATCACAGGTTGTTAATGAGTCTTCCTCCAATCCTGATGCCATGTTTTTCATAAATCTGGCTTCTCACATTATTTGCTCAGCATGCAGTTTGAATAAGTATGGTAAAAGGATACAACCTGACACATGCCTTTTCTGGTTTTAAACCATGCAGTATTCGCTTGTCATGTTCAAACAACTGCTTTTTGGTCTATGTACTGGGTCTGCATAAGCACAATTGAGTATTCTGGAATTTCCATTCTTTGAAATGTTATCCATAATTTGAAGAATCAGAGAGCAGGAAACAGAAGAAGCCTAGGATATCCCCTAATAACGAAGTACTAGGCTACATGTTTTACACATTTCATTTAAATTAATGTTCCTTCCAAACCAATTACATCTTCTAATTAAAGCACAAAGAAGTTGACACTCCAAAAGATGAGGGAGTGACAGTGAGAAGAAAAAGGAGAGAACAGAATAGATCCAAGAGAAAATGAAGAAGCTGAATCAGTAAGACCTCAGAGTATCTGAATGGTCTCAAACTTTAGACAATTAATAGGGCAGGTGAAAGAAGGGACTATATAGTAGTGGGAGGAGTCACAGATGACAGCATCACTAACCAAGTAAAGGAATTAGTGCAAAACAATTATTTGGAGCATAGGAGAGAGGGTGGATTTTTGATCCAGGCAGTTTGAGGCCAAGTCTGAGATCACAGGTAAACAAGAATCTGAGAGGAAGTACTCACTGACTCACACCCAATGGGGACGAAGACCCTGGAATCCAGGTAGCTTTGGGGGTGATAAACGTGAAAGTGAGAGAACAGAGAGGTTTCCAAAGTCCTAGAAAGTAAAATGAGAGTGAAATATGCATTCAGGGATCTGTGTTCTCTGAATAACAAACTTTTTCTAAGTTATCTATTCACACTGTCTCCATTTCCTCACCTCCTATCTATTCAGGCTTGCATCCCATCAACCCACAGAAACAGGTCTCACTACCAAATAGCTGTTAGCTGTCTTCTCTTAACACTATCCTCCTTCTGCACCAACCTACGCAAAATCCAGTGTCCAGAAGTGATCCTCTTAAAGCCAAATTTGATAAAACAAACAAAAAACCTTTGAAGGATTCCCCCTTGCTCTCAGAATGTGGGCAAAAGTCATTAGGATGGCCCATGGGGGATGTCTGTGTGTGTCTAGCCCTGCACACACTCTCCTTTGCTCCTTGTGCCCAACACATACCACCTTAGTCTATCTCCTCAGATGCATAGTACTCCCACCCTCAGGGCCATTGACTGTCACCACAGGGCCTTTCACATGATCTTTTCTTTTCCTTGGGGTGGGGATGAGTGTGAAAATAGATATTCACAGGATTATGTACTGTCATGAAAGGCGTTTGAGCAACACAAAATGTTGGAGCACTAAGAGGCACCATTTCATACTATGCACTGTTAGAATGAAATGCTAGAAAGCAGCAGAAGCATGTAAGAATCTGGACCATGATAATCTAGACTGGTTCTTTTGGAGGAAAAGTACCAGGAACTCATCAGTGAATATGCAAAACTACAAGCTCTGCCAACAGACGTTCCTTGTCCTATGGTGAAATGCGTGGATCCTGCCTGAGAGCTGCATCATGTGAGGCCACTCCTGATGAAATATCAACCTTCTGGTCACTCTGTAGCAAAAATCTCACAAAGGACATCCTTAAACACCAGAGATACAATGACAGAAAAACTAGGAATGAAGAAGAGTGGGTTATATGTATGGTTCTGCTATTAACTTGGTTTGAGCTTTGAGAACACAATCACTTCAAATATCTAGGCTGGAATTTCTTTAATTAAATGTAGCGAATTTCCCAACTACTTGTTATGTATATGTCTCCAAAGTTCACACTGAAAGTGAAAATTCTACCTTGATTTCTGTTCAACATTGAGTGAAAGTAGATTTGCATACTCATAAGTATATATAAATTGTAAACTACCTGTGTTTTAAAAGGTGGTTGAAAATTTGATAAGATCTTTACATAATTGTGTATTTCATCCAGTTTAAGATACCACGAAATGTAACAGTGGTATTACATGCCACTAAGAAAGTAAAAATGCTATCAGTTAGAATTATGTCATCCATTATATGACACATTTGACATCAGTGGTATTAAACTGTCTTGAAATTTATGAAATATGGCATTTTATATATGGAAATATATATGTTGGAACAGAAATGAAAACATTAGCCTTGGTAATTAAATACACTTAGAAGCATAAATATTTTGTGAAAACTCCTTTCTTCTGTTTTCTTGCGCAAAAGACCTCTGTAAAGTGTTAAAAAGCAAAGATGTCATTTTGAGAACTAAGGTGTGCCTGGCCCAAGTCATGGTATTTTCTATCACCTCATGTGAGTGTGAAAGCTGAACAATGAATAAGGAAGACCGAAGAAGAACTGATGCCTTTGAACTATGGTGTTGGTGAAGAATATTGAATGTAACATGGACGGCCAAAAAATGAGCAAATATGTCTTAGAAGAAGAGCAGCCAGAATGTGCCTTAGAAGCAAGGATGGTAAGACTTCGTCTCACATATTTTGGACATGTTATCAGGAGGGACCTGTCCCTGGAGATGGACTGACACAGTGGCTGCAACAATGGGCTCGAGCATAGCAATGGTTGTGTGGATGGCGCAGGACCAGGCACTGTTTCGTTCTGTCGTACATGGGGTTGCTATGATTCGGAACTGACTCAATGGCACCTAACGACAACCTTTCCTCTGTGAACAACAGCTAGTTATAACACATACAAAACAGCTAAATTTGGGCTACAAAACTAGAATCCAAAACCAAATTTAAAGATAATAAAGCCCTATGACAACTGATAGCTATAAATTACTTTTTTAAAAAGCAAAGAGAATGTTTTCTCTTACTAAGACTCATATTTCTGAATAACTGTTTTTTTTTTCTTATGGAGTGATTCAAGTTACTAGAAAGAAGTCTCCAAGCGGAGTCATATAACTGAGTTCCAAAGAAGGTAATAATGTAACATGCAAAAGTCATAACCACGAATTGAATTTCCTTAAGATACTACAGTAGGATTTATATCTAATAAGAAATTGAGCTCTATCATATACTTATCAAGCCATCTCATAACTGAATAGATACGTAAAGGTAGTCAATAAGCAATGAAAAAGTGCTTAACATCATTAGTCATTGTTAGGTGCCATGAAATTGATTCTGACTCAGAGCGACCCCATGTGACATAGCAGAACTGCCACATAGGGTTTTCTTGGCTATAATCTTTATGGAAGCAGATCGCTGGGTCTTTCTCCCTTGGAGCTGCGATTCAAACCACCAGCCTTTCTGTTAGTAGCCAAGTGCTTAACAGTTTGCACCACCAGGGTTCCGTAGAGAAATACAAATTAAAACTACAATGAGATACCAGGATATACTCACTAGAATGACAAAAATTTAAAAGACTGACAACACCAAATGTTGGCAAAGATGTGAAGCAACTAGAAAAAAGAAAAAAAAACCCGAAACCCAGTGCCATCAAGTCGATTCCAACTCATAGCAACTAGAGCTTCCATGTATTGCTGTTGGTGTTGTTATATGCTGTAGAGTCAATTTCAACTCATAGCAATCCTATTGGACAAAGTAGAACTGTCTCATAGGGTTTCCTAAGCTGAAATCTTTATTGTAGCAGATCACCAGGTCTTTTCTCATGCCCAGCAGTTGGTGGGGTCCAACTACCAACCTTTTGGTTAGCAGCTGAGTCCTTAGCCATTGTGCCATTAAGGTTCTGCAAATGAAAACATATGTCCATCAAATACTTACACAAAAATGTTCAGAGCAGCTTTATTCATAACAGCCAAAAACTGGAAACATCCCAAAAGTCAATCAACAGGAGAATGGATAAAAAATTATGGCATATTAATACAATTGAATATTACCCAGCAATAAAAGGAAATAAACTACAAATACATGCAACACTGTGCTGAGCAAAAGAAGCCAGACATAAAAGATTGCTGTATGATTCCATTTATATGAAACTAGAACAAGAAAATTGGTGGGGGGAAAAAAATCCAGACTAGTCATTGCCTCCAGGGAGGAGCAACTGACTGGGAAGAGAACTTCCTAGGATGATGGAAATAGTCTATATCTTGACAGTTGTATGCATTTGCCAAAACTTCTCATATTGTGCACTTAAGATCTCAGCATTTTACTGTATATAAGTTTTACCTACAAAAACAAAAAATAAACAAATATGGAACTCTAGTAGGTTTACCTGCTGCAATTGTATAGGCTAGCAATTATAAAACTTTCTATGTATTCCAGATTTAAGCAAATGAATTAACACACTGAGGATAATGGAAGTCAGGTTTCATACTGTTGGGGGAAATATAAAGGAGGAAGACTAGATCATACCCTGTGGCATTGGATTTGAATAAGAGGCACCAGTATGAACTTCATGGTTTCTATTTTTATATAGATAAATAAATATAAATGGGTATGTGTGTGAGAGGGAGAGAGAATGATTATTAAAGCAAATGAGGGGGGCAAAATGTAAACAATTGTTGAATGCGGAGAAAGGATATATGAATATGCCTTGTACCATTTATAGTTTTTCTTAAATTTGAAATTATATTTAAAAAAAAAAAATTCTTTTAAACAGCATCTGGATGTTAAGTACTCTCTGTACTTGTCTCTGTAGCAATACAGCTCCCAGTGTAAGACAGGGCTCAGAAGGAGTCCTTCTAATACTAATTTTGGCACCACTTTGCCTCAAAACACTGGCCACACCAAAAAGATTTTCTCCATTTAAAGCAAAACCCAAAACACCCAGCTAAAAAATCGTTGAATGGCTGACCTTAGAAATGTACTGGAGCCTCACCATAAAGCTGCCCTTGGGGTCCATGCCTGCATCTGACAGGTGCAATCACTCGATTAAGTTCTAAGGTCTGCGTAATATGAGGAGGTGCCCTGACTGACAAGGAAACCAGGCTCAAGGGAAGCTGCAGTGGCCCCAATCACACACCCACTCTCACAAGCACTTATTTTTTTTGAAACAGAATGAAATTAAGGATTTGGATATACTATAGCTTCTGGAATACATTAAACATTTATTACACTAAGGAAAATATAAATTCTATCTAGTAGCTATCAAAGGAAACCCTGGTGGCGTAGTGGTTAAGTGCTACAGCTGCTAACCAAAGGGTCGGCAGTTCGAATCTGCCAGGTGCTCCTCGGAAACTCTATGGGGCAGTTCTACCCTGTACTATAGGGTCACTATGAGTTGGAATCAACTTGATGGCACTGGGTTTGGTTTTCTCGTTTGTTTGTTTTAGTAGTTATCAAGTACATTCTCTACATTTATTTGAAGATTAATTGCCTATTTAATAGCAGAAGGACTTACCCCATGCCTTTAATCAGAGGTCTGAGCTATGACTTTTGGTGACGAGAGGTCTGCCAAGTACAAATATTTTACTCCAGTAATTGCACACATGGGTAAAACACTTTCAGAAAGGAAGAATTCTCTTTCAAAAGCAAATGCCTCATCATTTCTTTTGTTGACATTTAAGATTTGCCAATTGCCTAGAATTGAATGCAATACTTCATTTAAGAAGTTAAACAAAAAAAAAAATACATGAAATTGCAGAACACTCTTCTTAGAGTATACATTTAATAAATGCTAACTGAGTGACTGTCCATCACATACCAAGAAAGATACTGACATTAAACCTGGATAATGTTTAGAACTGTATTTTTAGATACCTCTGACTAAATAACACTATTCATAATATTACGTTTCCCTCACCTTATCTTTATTGAAGAAAAGAGTCCTTTTAATACAATGCTAGACAACACAGCTAATAAAACTATTTCAATGCACTGACACGTTTGCAAAGGGCCTCAGTAGGTTAGAATTAAACTGCTCCCATCTTTTGCATTCAATACAGATGTCATGGGAGACGGGCATTAACCCCCAGAGGCATTCGGGAGACTCGTAGGAAGGCAGATACGTTCAAGCGTGGGAAGTACCCTGGATAATGAGAGGGAGAACGTTCTGTGGGAGGCTGGTACACAACATACATCAACAAAGAAAGTACTGCACTGTTTGTCAGCCCTGTGGATCACTGGATTTCATTTTTAACTCGCTTTATTGACTTAACAACCAGTTTCTCTGAGAAGCTGAAGAAGATCAAAGCAAATAGGAAGCTTAACATACAATACCTAGAATCATACTAAAAACAAGTTATGGCAATTTTTAATAATGATTATTGAGTCAAAAATATTAGAATTCATAATATACATATGCATATTTATACATTTAGATATATGTATTTATAAATCAATATATCCCACAATCAATTTGTCTTCACAGGAATGAAAAGAACATTAGCTGGGAGTCAGGAAGACAGGACACCAGTTCTACCATTCTTACTCATCTGTTAAATAAAGATAATAATCCTAAATGTCTCCCTGAAAGGCCGTAATGAGGAGTAAATGACACCACAGGTTGGTACTGTAAAGTGCTATACAAATGTAAATTGTTATTATTACTATTATTTATGTTCAGCAGAAGAGTAAACAAGACATAGATACTTTTGATTCAACTGAGTTGTTTTTCAGGTGAAAATATAACATTTTAGAGTTCCAGACAGATTGGAAAGGTAGATTGCTGAAAATTTTCCATTTTTCTTTCCTTAATAATTTTACATACAAAGACTACAAAAATATGTTGCTTATCCTTTATAAAAATCACACAATTTTCTTGTATTAAAAAAACTGTATAAATTTGTTTTATAAAGTGCTCATCTGACTATAGACAGAAATACTACTTTGCCAGATAATTCACCAAAAAACGCTAGCTTATGGCAAGCATATTAGAACTCAGAGTACAGAGTTTTGAGAGAAATGAATAAAAAACAATTGGGCTCCTCAGATACTAAATTAGAACCTTTTTTTTTTTTTTAAAAGTAGTCAAGGACAACAAGTGCTCTTTATCATAGATTGCCAAATGCTTTGAAATCCTTAACTATTAGACAAAGTTCAATATATTGAACTACGGAAGCCATTTTACAGGCTATTCATAGATTTCAAGCCACCAAAATACATAAATAGTGCTTCCACTACAATAAGAGTTTTTATACAGTCATGAGCTACGTTCGTTCAGGTAACATCCAACCACAAATTTGTCTGTGGGCTCATAAACTCAGAAATCTGGACTGGAGAACTGGACGCAGATACACTAAAACATCTTTAACACAGAAATACAGTAATAATAATCATAATGTTTCAATGCACGTCACAAAGTAGTACCCTTTTGTTATTATGAACCATTGTGCGTACCTCGAATTTTTAATATAATAAGCTTTACAGGGGTTGGTTCGTAACTACGAGTTGTACTTAAGTTGGACATTCATAACTCAAGGACTGCCTGTGTATGATACGGTGTTCACACAACGTCCAAATTACATAATGTCCTATTTCATAGAACGTATCATGGACATCAGGTGACACGTGACTGTACATATAAGAAAGAAAAGATTTGATTAGAATTAGAAATAATAAAACAAGTTAAACATACAGCTTAAGATCAAAGTTCATTTTAAAATACTATTTACAGTATTAAAACTAGAATCCCTAAAACGAGCAAATTAAAGTAGTTAAGGTAAATTTAGAAAATATGCATAAAATAATATGTACATATGTATTGAAATGCCATCGTTATCATCGCCTTGAATCTTAAAATAATACCACACACAAAGTATAGATTCATTTCTGGTGTAATCATTAATAATATGTAAATGATACACAGAACTATTTAACTGAAAAGGCTAGGGGAAGATGGACAGGGAAGAGAAATAAACTGATGCCTTGTGAAACTTAAAAAATGTATACTAAATTGGTTAGATTATCTTAATTGTTCTTTTTTTACTAATCCTTTTTCAAAGGAAACCCTGGTGGAGTAGTGGTTAAGTGCTATGGCTGCTAACCAAGAGGTCAGCAGTTCAAATCCGCCAGGCACTCCTTGGAAACCCTATAAGGCAGTTCTACTCTGTCCTATAGAGTCACTATGAGTCGGAATCGACTTGACGGCAGTGGGTTTGGTTTGGTTTTTCTGGTTATACTTTCAAAATGTGGTTATTCTCTCTTTCTCTCTCCTCCCTCCTCCATCTATGTCTCTGTCTCATAATCAATTACACAACAAAGAAATGCTTTCTGTTTACAGCATAACAGTAAGGAAAAGGAATGAAGAAACATATGTATCTGTTGCCCCCCCTGGTAAGAATGTAAGGTTAATGAGTGGGAAATGCACTCTTTTCCTTCTTTCTGACTTTAGTTCTGGTTTCAACTTTTACTCTACTGAACTCTGTAATCTTTAAAAAGTCACTTACTATTGCTGAGGCTCACTTTCTTCATCTGTAAAATGAGAGAACTGTGCCATATCTCAAGGGTCACTTCCACCTCTAAAATTTTAAAAATCATTTGGCTGCACCAAAGAGCCAGCCCAGGCCACAGAAGAGCTGTCTGCTCTAACAAGACCTTGGCTGTGGGCCACTCCTCCCAGTTTTCACTCAGAAATCTCCACGAGAGCAGCTCAGGTTCTGCCCACCTTCCCTAGGGTAACCTGCTCCAGGATAAGCAAAGTATTTTCACCTGAGAACAACAAAGTTATCTCCTGGGAGAAAGTTTTTAACTCCCCACATTTATCAGACAGCCCAGGAGATTACTCAGAGCATACAAAATGTTACTTCAGAAGATACTTCGTGACAAATCTGATAACATCATACAGCCACTAGACTTTCAAACTTGTAGTAAGATTTCAGATATAACTTAAAAATATTTTTAAAGTCATAATTAACAAATATTGTTTAAATGTCTACTATATCTAAGTTCTAGCTCTCCAGGTCCTATGAGGATTCAAAATCCTTTAGAGGAAAAAATTATAAATATCAAACAGATTATGGCATAAAATCTTTCCAGAAGTATCAGCTCTGAATAATAAAAAATGTGTAGTCTTTAGAACACACTGGCCCAGATTCTTCAAATGGTGAGGAATACTCTTCCTTACAGGCTGAGTGGTCTACACTGAAAGTCCTGTGATCCCACGGTCAGCGACTCTGAAAAGACTCATAACCTCCTGAACACCGCCAACAAGTTAGAGGGCCCTGAGGTCAACAGGGTAATAGAAGCAAGAAAGTCACTGGAGAGGTTACTTGAGCTCCTGATACATTCACAAATGAATTTGGCAGAAGGGCAGACATGTTATACTGCCCTGGATGTCATGCAGTTGCCAATCCTTTGTGAGAAAGAGGTAAATGACAAAACAAAGCAGCACTGGGGGCTTTTACAAGAAAGCAAGGCCCAGGGCACTGTTGAGGTCAAACCTTGTTCAGGACCCTGGCTCCTGAGCCTTTAGCACAGTGTGGTAACAGACCTTGAGACCTCCCCAAAATGGTTAACTAATAGAAACTTGAAGTTCAAAGGAACTTTGAGGTCCCCAAGTTCTATTTGGTACATTCTTTCTAATAATACAATCGAGTATGTCATAAATTGTAAAAGCGTATAAAAATGGACAGAATTAAAGTATACTTAATCAGTTGTCAGGAAAAGGCACATTACCAGGAAAAGGGATACAGGGTTAAAAATATTTTTAAATAAATATCTGCCAACCTTGCTCCTTTGTCATCTTTTAAGCTTTAGTTTCCTTGTTGATAAAATGGGAATAATAATGTTGCCAGTTCACTGGGTTATTGTATGGATAAAGGACAAAATGTACATAAATCATAGCCTGGAGTCATGACACAAGAGACTCTCAGTAACTGTAAACCACTACTTTACTATACACTGTTTAATAAGGGTTACTGTCATCAAGTGCAGAGCCCTGGTGGTGTAGTGCTTAAGAGCTCGTATGCTAACCAAAAGATCAGCAGTTTGAATCCACCAGCTGCTCCTTGAAAACTTTATGAGGCACTTCTACACTGTCCTATAGGGTCGCTATGAGTTGGAATCCACTCAACGACAACGGGTTTGATTTTGGTTTTTTTGGTTGTTAGCTGCTGTCAAGTCAGCCTCCAATTCATTGCGACACTATACACAACAGCTGGTCCGTTGTGATCCACGGGGTTTGCAGAGGTATTACACCGGGACTTTCTTCCTAAGAAGGGTTAGTAGAATATATATTCCATTTTTAAATTTCTGCACTAATGAGAAGTGGAGACAGAGAAGCAGCAGCATGAATAAACTGAAATGGAATAAACTTTGGAATGTGCTTTTGTTCTTATATTTGAATAAGGGAAGGTCTGGTTTTCCTGGAGTTCACAAAACTCTTAAAACAAATATGAAACCACGATTCTCCACAGGATTCTTACCCAACCCCATAGCTCCTTGTGGCCTCACCAAACCTTCTGGATTTACCAGGAGATTCACAAAAATCTTGATAGTTTCCTGTCTCCAAAAATACAATCACCCTCACCCCTTCATCTTCCCTCAGTGAAGCCAGGAGCAGAAATGTGCAAACTCAGATACTAACTGGCAGCCACATCTAGACTGCACCTTCCCCAAGGCTTCAGCCCCGGGACACAAGATTCTTTTGCTCAAATGAAACACTTCCCATAATGGGAGTAGGCAAAACAGGCAAGCAAGGTCAACTCTAGATAAATTCGAAGTAGTTAAATTTGTCCCCTTAAGCATTTCAGTGTCTTGCCTCTCCTACCCAAGGGACTCTACTAATCTCAGATTTCCCCCCATCTCCCCTTACCATTATCAAAACAGGTTGTTAGGAAAGGATCTGATCTCCAGTTTGTGACTGATAAGGAACAACACGTGACTCCTCCCTAGAGCATTTCAAAGTTAGCTGGATACAAAATCTTAAGCCACTGATTCTCAATGCTGGCTGCACATCAGAATTACCCATGAGGGTTTCGGGGTGATTCTGATGCATAGGCAGAATTGAGAACTACTACTTTATTAGCAAAGAGGTAGACATCAGCAAAAGAGGTCATCGGCATCAGCAAAGAAGTAGGACATCAGCAAAGTCATCAGCAGAGAGGCATTTAGGAGGAACTGAAATAAATTCTCATTAAGCTGTCTGCCATAAAGCCTCCTTTTCTTTCTTGCCCCACACTCCAAATCTGGCATAATCCCAAAACTGACACATAACACTAGGGCTAGGATGATGTATACAGCTGGGTACAAAGTTTGATAGGGTCGCAGACTGTACTCAGCTTATCTGAGGCACAAACTTGACCCTGTGCTCCCGGGAAGCCATAGGAAAGAAGAAAAGAAGGTAGGGAGGGAAGGAAGAAGGGAAGAAGGAAAAGAAAAGAGGGGGAGGGAGGGAAGGAAGGAAGGAAGGAAAAACCAATCAGTAATGGTTCACATTGTCCATAATAACCCACAACAGTCTATACATGATGACTGCTCAATAAACATTTACTGAATGAATTAAATGAAGAACAGAAGCTTAAACTCCTAATCACTCTTGATTTGGAGATAATTATTTTTTAAAAGATCACCTGCTGGAAATCAAACTATAGAAGTAAAAATAACCAAAGAACAGTGAGACAAAAGTCAACAAAGGAATTCCCACCAACTCTGCTGTTTTGCTAGGTGCTGTCAAGTTGGCTTTGACTCATAGTGACCCTATGTGTAAGAGAATGAAATGCTGCCGGGTCCTGTGCCAATTCACAACCACTGCTATGTATGA
Organism: Elephas maximus indicus; assembly: GCF_024166365.1. Taxonomy (NCBI): domain Eukaryota; kingdom Metazoa; phylum Chordata; class Mammalia; order Proboscidea; family Elephantidae; genus Elephas; species Elephas maximus. Next base: position 46,360,960 of record NC_064826.1, on the reverse strand, counting down.
GCCCACTGTCGCAGCCACTGTATCTATCCATCTTGTTAAAGGTCTCCCTCTTTTGAAAAGTGGGTGCAGAACTCAAATTCTAGTAAAAAGACCAGACTTAATGGTCTGACTGAGACTGGAGGAACCCTAGCAGACATTGCCCCCAGACTCTCTGTTGACCCAGAACTAAAACCATTCCCGAAGCCAACTCTTCAGACATAGATCAGACTGGGCTATAAGACATAAACCAATACTAGTGAAGAGTGTGCTTCTTAGTTCAAGTAGATAAAAAAAAAAAGAAAAATCTTTTTTTTACACAAGACTAAATAGGAAGCTCCTGTCTGGAAGCGAGATGAGAAGGTAAAAAGGGACAGAACCTGGTTGAATGAACAAGGGAAATCTGGGGTGGAAAGCAGGAATGTGCAGTCACATTACATGGATAGCAACTAGGGTCATAGAACAACGTGTGTATAAATTTTTGTATGAGAAACTAACTTCAGCTGTAAACTTTCAACTAAAGCACAACAAAAAAAGATCTTCCTCTTTTTCACTGACCCTCTACCTTACCAAGCATGCCGTCCATCTCCAGGGACTGATCTTTCCTGATAACATGTCCAAAGTACATGAGACAAAGTCTCACTATCCTCACTTCTAAGCAGCATTCTGGGTGTACTTCTTCCAAGACGGACTTGCTCATTCTTCTGGTAGTCACTGGTATATATTCAATATTCTTCACCAAAACCGTAATTCAAATGTGTCAATTCTTGTCTTCCTTTTTCACTGTCCAGCTTTCACATGTATATGAAGCGATTGAAAATATTACGGTGCACCTTAGTCATCAAAGTGACATCTTTGCTTTTTAAGATTTTAAAGAGGGCTTTTGCAGCAGATTTGCCCAATGCGATATATCATTTGATTTCTTCACTACTGCTTCCATGGGCATTGATTGTTGATCCAAATAAAATGAAATCCTTGACAACTTCAATATTGTCTCCATTTATCATGATGTTGCTTATTGTTTACTGGTTCAGTTGTGAGGGTTTTTGTTTTCTTTATGTTGAGGTGCAATCCGTACTGAAGGCTGTAGTCTTTGATCTTCATCAATAAGTGCTTTGAGTCCTCTTCGCTCTCAAAAAACAAGGTTGTGTCATACACAAATCGCAGGTTGTTAATGAGTCTTCCTCCAATTGTGAGGCCGTGTTCTTCTTCATATAGTCCATTTTCTCAGATGTACTCAGCGCACAGATGGAATAAGTATGGTGAATGGATACAAACCTGCCACACACCTTTCCCAATTTTAAACCACACAGTATTCCCTTGTTCAGTTCACACAGCTGCCTCTTAGTCTATGTATAGGTTCCACACAAGCACAATTAATTACATGTTCTGGAATTCCCATTCTTTGCAATGTTATTCACAATGGTGATGAAGTGGTGGTAGAGTGGTAAAGACTACAAAATGCCTATTCTAACTTCTCATCTTCCTTTTCTCCTTACGATGGTTAGGTTAACTATGCATCCCACCACTCATCTGTCAGTGGTGGTTTGTGCGCTGCTTTGATGCTAGAAGCTATGCCACCTGTACTAAGCAAGGGGCACAGTAGGTAAATCCCACCTTTATTGATAACTGCTTCTCTTTTGCATGGTAAGAATCATCATGAATACAATTTCCACCCAGAAATTGATGCAGTCTTCACATTACCACGTTTCCATTAACCTCATCACCAGCCATTGACGTGGCATTTTCTCTCTCTGAACCTAACCACCCAAAGTTAGGTCGGACCTTACAAGTTAAAAGGACACAATCCTTCATATCCACTGCCTACACAGCCCTTTTCTGAATTAGCCACCCTAAGTTAAATCAGACTTCACAAGTTAGAGGACTCAGTTCTTCCAATCGCCAGACCCTGCCGGTCCTCATTGCACCCCGTGGGTTCATCAATTCTCTACAGCAGCTCACAGAATTCACAGAGAATATCTATACTTAAAGTTACCCATTTATTATAACAAAGGAAGAGACGCATCTGACAAGGTCTGGGAGCGGTCCTGGAATGAGATTTCTATTGTCTCTAGGGATGTACCACACCCTTCCGAGAACACGTGCTCTCACCAATCCAGGAGGCCCCCATCCATGTTCAAAACCTTTTATAGGTTTTATCACAAAGGCATGATTGGGGCCTCACTGCATCCTCATGATTGACAAAACAGAAATAAAAAAAAACAAAACTCAGTGCAGTCGAGTCGATTCAGACTCATAGAGACCCTATAGGACAGAGTAGAACTGCCCCATAGAGTTTCCAAGGAGTGCCTCGTGGATCTGAACTGCGGACTGATTGACTGAATCACTGAATATGCATGATTGACTGCATCATGCCCCCTCCCTTCCTGAGGTTAATTGCCAGGTGTGGTCTTTGTGGTCCCCATTAATTTGCAGGTGCTATCTGAAGGTTTTACATAATAAAGTCACCTCAATTGCTCTAGAACTTCAAGGGCTATCTTTCAGGAACCAAAGACAAAGGCCAAATTGAGTTCTTTCAAATAGCAACAGGGTTACCCACGGTGGGCAAGTTTCAGTGGAGTTTTCAGACTTAGAAAGAAAGGCCTGGTGATGTATCTCTGAAAATCAGCCAGTGAAAACCTATAGATCACAAGAGAAAACTGTCTACTTGCTTTGGAGGAGGGAACAATGCTAGACGAGGACATCATATTTGGTGAAGTAGAGGGCCAAGGAGGGCATGAGGGATACTTAGTGAGATGGACTGGCATGATAGCTGCAACAATGGACTTAAACATCCTGTTGAATGTAAGGATGATGCAGAACCAGGCAACATTTCATTTTATTGTACATAAGGTCGCTGAAGTGCGATGGATTGCTTTTACATGGCCTTTCTCACCATGGTCTTGTAACTCCCACAAAAAGACTGGATGGTACTATTCAAATGAGGTGCTTGTGGCCCACCAAGAGGATTGGATAGCTTGCTAATAATGTAAATATGGGCATGGCATCCTTGTGGGGGTGGGACTATGCAAACAAGATATATAGAACCCTAATGAGGGGATTGGTCAGTTTTGCCATCCTGCTAGGCTTGCAAGAGAGCCAATTCCAGAGCAGAGAGGGGACCTACTACCTCCAGGAAAGAAGAGCTAGTTGCAGAGTGCATCTATTAGACCCTGGATCCCTGCACAGAGACCCTCCTAAACCCAGGAGATAAGAGAGGGAGCACTGTAACACCGAAGATGGCAAGAAGCACTGGCAGAGAAACTGCAGCTACAAAGGCAGCAGAACCAGGAGACCAGCAGGAGACTGGGCAGTGAGCTTCCCAGACCATGGCGTGAGAAAGCTGAGTGCCTTTGGGCAGCAGGCTTGCTGGTGGAGTAGGGTGCCTCCAGGAACTTGGTGGAGCTAGGTGTGCCAAGCCACAGAGCTAGAGCTGAGTGACTTTGGGCTGAGGCTTACTGGAGGAGTGGGGTGTCTCTGGGCACCTACTGGCGGAGCTAAAAGAGCTTTGTAACATTTGCCCAAGGAGGCAGAGGCCAGGCCCACCCCAGAGGCCCCTCAGAGGGGCCAAGGGCCAGACAGAGGCCTGCCTGCTGCATGGCTGAGAAGAAACTGTCCTGATCCAAGAACTATATCCTGAGTGTTCCTGAACCTAATTACAATCTTCCCTAATAAACCCCAAACTGTGAGTATGGTCTGTGAGTTCTGTGTGGCCACTGGAACGAATTATCGAGCCCAGCAGAGAAGTGTGTGGGAGGGATGGTTGGAAGGCAGAGGCATGTCTGAACCCCACCTCACAGGAATCAGCCTTGCGCTGTTGACACTAATAATTCTTCCCCCCTTGTGAAGTTAGTGTAGGTCACACACCCCCGCCCCAACATTTTTACAGTCATCATGAGTCATAGTTGAATCAACAGCAGATAATAACAATGAGGGGCAGCGGGAAGGGGAAATAGGGATATGTTGCTTAAAGGGTACTACAGTTTCTGATAAGGGGAATAGAACAATTTGGAAACAGAGGTGATGATTATACACTACGCTTAATATAATTAATGTCACTGAATTGTATATGTAAAAAATGGTTAAAATGGCAAATGTTTTAACTCCCTGGGGGACTGAATTACTGGGTTGAGGGCTGTGGGGACCACGGTCTTGGGGAACATCTAGCTCAACTGGTATAACATAGATTATAAAGAAAATGTTGTACATTCTATTCTGGGGTCTTAAAAGCTTCTGAGCAGCCATCTAAGATACTTCACTGGTCTCACCCCATCCGGAGCATGGGAGAATGAAGAAAACCAAAGATACAAGGGAAAGATTAGTCCAAATGACTGATGGACCACAAGTACTAGAGCCTCCACCTGACTGAGTCGAGCACAACTAGATGGTACCTGGCTACCACCACCAACTGCTCTGACAGGGATCACAATAGAGGGTCCCAGACAGAGCTGTAGAAAAATGAAGAACAAAATTCTAACTCATAAAAAAAAAAAAAAAAGACCAGACTCACTGGCCTGACAGACACTGGAGAATCCCTGAGAGTATGGCCCCCAGGCAGTAATGAAGTCACTCCTGAGGTTCACCCTTCAGCCAAAGATTAGGCAGCCCCATAAAACAAAATGAGACTAAGGGGGCACACCAGCCCAGAGCAAGGACTAGAAGGCAGGAGAGGACAGGAAAGCTGATAATAGGGAAGCCAAGGTCAAAAAGGGAGAGTACTGACATATCATGGGGTTGGTAACCAATGTCACAAAACAATTATGTACTCTAATTGTTTAATGAGAAGCTAGTTCGTTCTGTAAACCTTCAACTAAAGTACAATAAAAAAAGAAAAAATAATTTTCAAAAAAAAGGCAAATATTTTATTACATGTTTTCACTATAATAAAAAAAATTAAGTTTATTATGTCGAACTCTTCAAATTTTGGTAATTTTAATATGTGCTCCAACAGTAACATTCACTAGGTTCAAAAGCCTGTTGATGTTGTCAAGAATTTCATTATTCTTGGATCCACAATAACATCCACGGAAGCGGCAGTCAAGAAATGAAACAATGTATTGCACGGGGCAAATCTGCTGTAAAAGACCTCTTTCAAGTGTTAAAAAGCAAAGATATCACCTAGAGGACTAAGCTGTGCCTGACCCAAGCCATGGTGTTTTCAATTGCCTCATATGCTTGCAAAAGCTGGATGATAAATAAGGAAAACCGGAGAAGAACTGATGCCTTTGAATTATGGTGTTGGCAAAGAATATTGAATATACCATGGACTGCCAGAAGAACCAGCAAATCTATCTTGGAAGAATTACTGCCAGAATGCTCCTTAGAAGCGAGGATGGTGAGACTTCGTCTCACATACTTTGGATATGTTATGAGGAGGAATCAGTCCCTGGAGAAGGACATCATGCTTGGTAAAGTAGAGGTAAAGCAGGCAGTCATGAAAGGGTTATTAAGGGTTATTAACCACCCAGTAATAGCTGTTTTTCAGAAAAGTCTACTCTTGCTACATTTTTGTTACAACTTTTCCAAGACTTCACCATGATCAGTGGAATCCCCAGGTCTCTTGTATTCTCCTGGCAGGAGGTCGAGGCGCAGGCGCATTAACTCTGATCTACCCGTTATATTACCTTCCTGTGGTGGCAGTAGAGAGCTGTCGCCATTTTTCAGGGCTGCGTGCAGTATTTTTAGAGCCTTGCACAAAAACCCATTCACTAAAATTATGCAGACTGCGCACGCATCACAAGACTGAAGATCCTCCCCTCACTGTTCATGGATATGTATGCCACTCCCTACAAAAAGAGCAAATCTACCCTGGTTCAGGGAGCTGGCAGCCTTAGGTCACGAGACCCTGCCTGTCTCCCAGTTTGCAAACTACGAATAAACCTTTCTGTTCTTCCAACCCAGTGTTTGGCTGACTTCAATTTGCTAGTCTGCTTGACAAGAACCTATTAGTTGACAGCTTCAGAGGTCAGCAAAAAAAAGGAAGACCCTCAACAAGATGGACAGATATAGTGGCTGCAACAGTGGGCTCAAACATAGTAACAATTGCGAGGATGGCTCAAAATCCCAGTGTTTAATTCTGTTGTGCACAGGGTAGCCATGCATTAGAATCAACTGGATGGTGCCTAACAACGACACATGCAGAAAATGGACTCTTAACAGCATATAGACATTTATATACGAGGGATATTTGGTCTGCGTATAATATAAAACTGAGAATCTATGCGAGGAAAGACTGAGAGGGAAATCAACTTTCATCCTAGAATTTTAAGGTATCTCATCTTTGTGAAATGGTGGAAAAGTCTAATTTTGATGTTTCAGTTCAGTGATATCATGATAGGTTAAAATTCTTATGCAGGTAGAAATAGGAAATGTGTAAGTAAAAGACAGTGAACTGGGTATGTACTCTCTAAGGTCCCTTCCAACTTGAACACTACATGACTCAACTCATCACCCAGGTCATCCCTTTACAGGTAAAGCAAGTCAGGCCAAAGAATTATACGACCTTTCAAGGTCCAGCTCTAGCTGAAGATGGAGCATGGGCTGTGCATTAGCCATACTCTCACCTTACTTATTCCTAAACTTAAACCAAAAGGTGGGCAGTTCAAACCCACCCAGCTACTCTGAGGGAGAAAGATCTGGTGATCTGCTTCTGTAAAGATTACGGTCAAGAAAACCCTATCAGGCAGTTCTGCTGTGTCACACGCGGTAACTACGAGTTGGAATCGACTCGACAGCGCCAAGCAACAACAACCCACGTTTAGTTATACAATCTGTGGCTGTGTTGCAAACCAAAGCTTGCTGATCCACACCACTCTATTGGAATTTCAATGGTACCCCTTTCTAACAAGAGTCAGTGTTGCATACATTCTGCTGAAGGCTGGGGCTGCTGTGCTAAAGGACCTTAGGCAAATCACTAAAATCTCCAAGGCTCAGTTTCCTGTTTTACTCATCTGTAGAATGGGGTTAATAATCTCGTGTATTTTATGTCCATAAAATCACACTAAAAATAAATATATAAAAACATACTTCAAAGGGTTTTTATGTTATAGACTAGGAATATATTATTTAACCAACTGAGTTAGAAGACTCTATCTCTGACATAACAAAACTGCTCCTGGGAATGTATGAGTTCATATATAATCTGTTACAGAAGTGTATTAATAAAATATTTAAATATACAATAATGGTTATTAAGTTCAAAAGACAAGTGAGGTAAAGCACTATAAATTGTAGACAAGTAGAATTATTCAATATTATAGCAGCTAGAATAAGATATTACTTGAACCTTATGCTGGAAACAACATGTATGATTTTTTAATGCCAGCTTTACACATACCTTCAGGATAAAGGTATTCTTTGATGATCAATTATGTACACAGTTCATTTCCTCAATAATACTTCAATAAAAACACCTTTTGGTTGTGAGCATTTCAGTCTAAAATGCTTAGGTCAACACAGCTCTCCAGCTGTAATCATATTCTTATTTACATAAAAAGAGTAAAAAGCAATGGAAAAACCCACCATATCGACAGCTATCCACCACTTCACAAAGAAAAACAGAAATGTTCTCATAAGGAGCAACAATAAAAAATTAATGGCAAATATTTTCCAAACACAGACTAAATGTTCATAAAAATCCCCTCAGTTCTCCAAACTCACAAATATCCAAAATGACAAAATACCTTTAACCATAATACCTGAGGGTGACTGTATCAACTAAAGTGTAACCAAAACCCTATGATGGAATGCTTATACTAAAATGTCCTCCATACAACTATAACTGGACGAATTTCAAACCTAAATTTTGCAATATAAAACTTGTGCAATATAATTTGGAACTGTGAGTGAAGGGTGTGAGAAATATACGGAATATTTTCCTCTCTTGGAGACTACTGAAATTCTTGCAGCAGCAAAATCTGCAGCATGTAACAAAATCTTTGAAAACCGTGACTAAATTGTCAGTTGATTTAAAACTATTTTAATACCTCAACTTCTCTCTTAAATTCTTACTTAAATATATACACTTGCCTTAAATTTCTTCTTTAACAGATCTAACATTTTCCTGCAACAAAATCATACGATTATGTGATATAAGTAATCATTTCTTTTTAACGATTACATAACTTGTTTCTAAACGTGTTTAAGTCTGAGGCTAAATCAAAACCAATGTAACTGAAAAACGAAACGGAACTGCTAGACTTCCATTTCTAACAAAGATAGGAATTATCTCTTATTTTTTAAGAGAACTGTAAGAATGACTTTCTGAATAAATCAGACTTATCAAACACCAAACACTTCATACCAAGCCAAAGCAAAACAGATGAGTCATATTACAGCATATATATAAAACAACCTACAGTAAAAGGAAGGACAAGAACTAAACGACTTTTTAAAGGCTGTTAACTTTTCTCATTCCCTAAACATTTTTCAGGTCCATTTGAAGAGCTACGAATCAGGCGCTAAAGCCCGCGGAAGAGTATTTACCTCAACTACCAGGACCACAGAGAGCTCTACCCTGGGCGGGGGCCGGGGGGCTGTAAAATCTAGCTGCATGCACGTTCTGCAAAGCCTGCAATAACACCCCATTTTAAAAACCACCACAGAACAGAAAACTCGAGAAAGCACCGGGTCCCACCACTCTGCCCCATTCTTTGGCTTTTCATTTCCAAACCATGTTTAACTTTCAAGATAAAACTGGGGGAACCTGTTGGAATGCATTTTCAAAAGATACATACTATAGAGGAAGAAGAACTAAGTTGCTTTGCAGAAGTTGGAGACCAATTAATTCAATTCATTCACACACAACCAAAAGATACACCACATGTATTACAATCCGTGAAGATGCAACCTGGTAAAAAAAAATAACCACCTGGTAATCTGCAGTAAAGATGGGATCTTAAATCCCAGAGACGGCTACTCTCCCAAAGGGAAAAAAATAATGTGGCTCCTCACCCAAGCAGCTTGAGATGCAGGCTCCGCAACTCCCGACGTGCGGAAATTCAAATGAACGCCTGCCACTCACAAGTGCAGCGTCTCTAGCGTGAGGCAGGGCTTGGGGACCCGGCAAAACCCACTCTCAGCTCGTTCTACTTCGTAGAAGAGTCCAAACTGAACCCCTGAGCGGGGGTGTGGACTGCTCCACCCAGACACCGAAGAGGAAGAAGCAGAGACAGGAAAGACAACCCCGGGCGATACGAAGCCGCTTTCCTCGTAGGCCCCGGGGGAGCTCAGAGCACCTGGCGCCCGGACTCCCGGGAAGGCGCGCCGCGCAGGGGCGGGGGCGCGGGCTCACCTCGCGCGGGGGGCGGCCGGGCGCGCGCACCGCCGCGGCTGCTGGGGCTGCTCGGCTGCGGGCCACAGCGCTCCAGGGCACAGCGCCCCCGCGCAGCGGGAGGGGCCGCGGCGGACGGCGCCGGTGTTCCTCCGCCCCCTGCCAGCGCCCCGCCGTCCCCGCCGCGCCACTGCAGCCGAGGGCGCCAGCAGCTGTAGGCAGCGTACCAGTGCTCGCCGTCTCACCATTCTTGGGGCAAGTCGGCGCCCGGTCCGCGACCTACGCCTTAGCTAGGGCCGCTCCATGTTACCCGGTCACTGACTCATTGTGACCTTCGAATTTGGCAGCCCTACAACGTCAGCCCAGCGCTGACCGTCGCCCCGGCTTTACCAAGATGGCCGCCCCCGCGAGCCCCGGCGCTGAGGCAGCCTAGGTAAAGGAGGCGACGCTGGGACTCACACACACTTCGCAGGGGACCTTCCAAGACCGTGTCCTGAACCAGGAGCTAACTTTCATATCCCATGAACACCTACCTGCACATCACCCCCAATTTGCTGAAACTCAGTGCAATCCTGTTTCTCGTATCCTCGGCAGTTGCATTAGACATGCACTTAGTAGCAGCATACTTACAGCCAATGGTTCTGTAAGCCTGGTAAAAAAAAAACCTGTAATTTGTGTGTGTACGGTGGACGTTGAATATTAATGGCAGAACTGCCTTGTCCCAATGTGCTCATTTTTAAAAAGATGTCACAGCCTCCTGCTACTCAGTTCTCATCTAAATTTTCGTCTTTTTACTAATCCCAGGATGATGAGAAAAGAGCATAAAGTTGTGATTCAGATTTGCTTTTTAAACTGCAGGATGAATTAGCTGTTTCAAGAAGTGATTTAAATATAAAACCCAAATATAGCAGATCGAAATAGAATTCAGCAGTGGGTGGCTGGGCAAGACGATCTCTCTATAAAAATTCTGCGGGGTATAGATGTGGACCAGAAAGCCCTACTGTTTGAGGTTCTGGGTATTGTTATCTTGGCAAAAAAGAAACACAGGCCCTAAATGCAGATATAACTGCTGGAAAATGCAACCCAAAGTGTTCTGTATTTTGAAAGTGATTATGCCTGTGATATTGCAGGGACAGAAGATTACCTTAGGTATGGATTTTGTCCCCTCAGGCCAGATTGCAGTTGCTGCTCAGTTTTATTGACTTACTGTGATTAAGAGCTGCTTAAGCCTGGATGGGACCGAGACTGCACAGGCTGAATAGTAACAGGGTGCAGCAACAAAAAAAGAAACAGTCCTCCAGCTCAGAGGGTAAATTGAAGTTACTGCTCACAAGTTCGTCATAGTCCTTTGGCCAAGAAGCTTTAAGAAACTTTTTATTCCCCATTCTAATTGTTTATTATGTAAATATCTAAATGTACAAAAAATAGATATGCCTTTTTGTTATAACTCATTGCCGTGGAGTCACTTCCAACTCAGTGACCCTATGGGACAGAGTGGAACTAGAAGTATAAATAGGGTTTCCAAGGAGTAGCTGGTGAGTTCAAACTGCTCAACTTTAGGTTAGCAGCCAAGGCTTAACCACTGTACCACCAGGGCTCCAAATAAGTTATAGATAGAAATATAAAAATATATATATCATCCCTGCATACCTTAGCCAGCCTCTCCTAAGAATAAGGGCATTTGCTTTATAACCGCAATATCCCTGTAATTCTTAAGAAAATAACAATAATTCCCTGATACCCAGTTCATATTCAGGTTTCCATGATTGTCCCAAAAATGTCTTCTGTAGCTGGTTTTTGTTTTGTTTTCTGAACTAGGATCTTATCTATGCTCATGTATTATGTTCGGTTGTTATGTTTAAATAAGAAACAGCTTGAAATGTTCACTTGCTAACTATTTTTTTTACATAGCCTACTCAGATATGAAGAGACATATGTTCAGAGTGTTTTTCTTTGAGAGCAGGTGTTTTAGATAAGCATATCTCTGTATATGCCAGCAAAATCCTAGGAGAAATGAGTGAATGTTCTTTTAACACAACATTGAGATTATAATTGAAGATGTATTAATTAAGTAGTAATATTTATGCTTTCTTAACTCCTGAACACTACATAAACTTTATGGATTGTGTTGGAATCCCTGCCCAGCAAAACTTCTAAAGCTTAATGTTTGGGTATTTTCTAGACAGCAGAACGAAGCTGTTCAGTGTAATAACATATCACTCCAGGCAAAACATGGCTTCCTCTGCTTCACAGTACAAAACTTCTGGCTGTCCTGCTTCACAGTACAGAATTAAATGAACATTGCACTATCTACATTTTCCTCCTGGTTTAATTTTAGATCCTGATCTGCTGAACTGGGTTTTATTTGTCATTCCCTTTTATACCACCCCTAGGAAGTTGGGCACTCAGCATGTAATGGTAACTATTTGTCTTTTAAGTTGTTAACGTAATTTTTAAACATTAATTTTACACAATTCCCCAAAGGAGACTTAGTGCTCAAGGAAACTCCCGCGCCTCCAGACTAGTGTTAAATAAAATAATTTTAATACTTCACAAAATATTAGGTGCTACTTAAGAATTATAAGTACTTCTGGGAACCACATTTAAAACAATTTTAGCATGGTCTTTAAAGTAAATTCTATAATCAGTACTTTGATAATTTTGGCATTCGGTTGAATCACCTTTCTTGGGAATAGGCATAAATATGGATCTCTTCCAGTCAGTTGGCCAGGAAGCTAGCTGTCTTCCATATTTCTTGGCATAGACAAGTGAGCATTTCCAGCACTATATCCCGTTGTTGAAACAGCTCAGATGATATTCCATCAATTCCTGGAGGCCAGTGCCCTCAGAGCAGCTTCGACTTCTTCCTTCAGTACCATCAGTTCCTGATCACATGCTACCTCTTGAAATGGTTGAATGTTGACCAATTCTTCTTGGTATAATGACTCTGTGTATTCCTTCCATCTTCTTTTGATGCTTCCTGTGTTGTTTAATATTTTCCCCATAGAATCCTTAACTATTGCAACTTGAGGCTTGAAGTTTTTCTGTAGTTCTTTCAGGTTGAGAAATGCAGAGCATGTTCTTTCTTTTGGTTTTCTATCTCCAGTTCTTTCCACATGTCATTATAATACTTTACTTTGTCTTCTTGAGCCGCCTTCTGAAATCTTCAGTTCTTTTACTTCATCATTTCTTCCCTTTGCTTTAGCTGCTCGACATTGAAAAGCAAGTTTCAGAGCCTCCTCTGACATCCATCTTGGTCTTTTGTTTCTTTCCTGCCTTTTCGATGACCTCTTGCTTTCTTCATGTATGATGTCCTTGATGTCATTCCACAGCTTGTCTGTTCTTGGGTCATTAGTGTTCAATGCATCAAATCTATTCTTGAAATGGTCTCTAAATTCAGGTGGTGTATACTCAAGGTCGTATTTTGGCTCTTGTGGACTTGCTCTGATTTTCTTCAGTTTCAACTTGAACTTGCATATGAGCAGTTGATGGTCTTTTACACACTAATATCACACACAAGCAAAATTTTGCTGAAGATCATTCAAAAGCAGCTGCTGCAGTGTATCAACAGGGAACTGCCAGAAATTCAGGCCAGATTCAGAAAAGGATGCAGAACCAGGGATATTATTGCTGATGTCAGATGGATCTTGGCCGAAAGCAGAGAATACCAAAAAGATGTTTACCTGTGTTTTATAGACTATGCAGAGGCATTCAGCTGTGTGGATCATAGCAAATTATGGATAACATTGCAAAGAATGGGAATTCAGAACACTTAATTGTGCTCATGAGGAACCTTTACATAGATCAAGAGGAAGTTGTTTGGACAGAACAAGGGGATACTGCGTGGTTTAAAGTCAGGAAGGGTATGCGTCAGGGTTGTATCCTTTCACAATATCTCTTCAGTCTGTATGCTGGACAAATAGTTGGAGAAGCTAGACTATATGAAGAAGAATGGGGCATCAGGATTGGAGGAAGACTCATTAACAACCTGCATTATGTAGATGATAAAACCTCGCTTGCTGAAAGTGAAGAGGACTTGAAGCACTGGGGAAGATCAAAGGTCGCAGCCTTCAGCATGGATTGCACCTCAACATAAAGAAAACAAAAATCCTCACAACTGGACCAATAAACAACATCATGATAAATGGAGAAAAGATTGAAGTTGTCAAGGATTTCATTTTACTTGGATCCACAGTCAGCACCCATGGAAGGAGAAGTCAGGAAATCAAAAGATACTTTGCATTGAGTAAATCTGCTGCAAAGGACCTCTTTAAAGTGCTGAAAAGCAAACATGTCACCTTGAAGACTAAGGTGCGCCTGACCCAAGCTATGGTATTTTCAGTTACATCATATGTCTGTGAAAGCTGGACAATGAATAAGGAAGACCAAAGAAGAATCGATGCCTTTGAATTGTGGTGTTGGTGAAGAATATTGAATACACCGTGGACTGCCAAAAGAACGAACAGATCTGTCTTGGAAGAAGTACAACCAGAATGCTCCCTAGAAGCAAGGATGGGAAGACTGTGTCTTACATACCTTGGACATGTTGTCAGGAGGAATCAGTCCCTGAAGAAGGGCATCATCCTTGGTAATGTACAGGGTCAGCAGAAAAGAGGAAGACCCTCAATGAGGTGAATTGACACAGTCGCTGCAACAATGAGCTCAAGCATAACACCTGTTGTAAGGATGGCGCAGGACCGGGCAGTGTTTCGTCCTGCTGTGCATAGGGTCACTGGGTCAGAACCAACTTGATGGCACCTAACAACAACATAACCAGTACTGTACCTCCTTCTCCTAGCTCCAGGCGTAAAGGGACACTCTACCAGAAGACATTAATTCGATACGTATTTATAGCAGCACCTGTGGAATTCAGTTAAATACTGTGTTCACCCCAAGTCAAATCAGATTGTTTTCATGATCACTAAGAATCTATAGGTAACTCCAAATAGCAACAGGTAGGATCTTGGGCAGCTAAATTCTAATCACTGCTCTGCTTTGACCTTGGAAGATACCCCTCCTAGCCTCCAGTTCCCCATTCCCACTCCCCCCCACCTCCCCGAAATAACTCTAAGTCTCTATGGCCACTTGCAGCCATAGCATTCTGTGACTCTATGAAGGGGGGAAGTATATGGAGGCAGGGAGTTAATTATAGGGGAAGTTGTTCTGCGTTAGGCCAGGGATCAGCAAACTATGGCTTGAGGGCCAAATTTGGCCAGCCACCTGTTTTTGTATAGCCTGTGAGCTAAGAATGGCTATTACATTTTTACATGGTTGAGAAAAAAATCACAAGAAAAATAATATTACGTGATGCCTGAAAATTAGGTAAAATTCAAATTTCAGTGTCCACAGATAAAGTGTTATGGGAACATGTTGTTGCTGTGTACCATCGAGTCAATTCTGACACATAGCAACCCTATAGGACAGAGTAGAACCACCCATAGGGCTTCCTAGGCTGAAATCTTCTTGGAAGCAAATTGCCAGGCGTTTCCTCCCACAGAGCTGCTGGTGCATTCAAACCACCGACCTTTCGGTTAACAGCCAAACGTTTAGCCATTGTGCCACCAGCACTCCTTTATTGGAACATAATTGTGCCCAATCATTTACATATTGTGTACAGCTCCTTTTGCCCTGCAGTGGCACACCTGAGTAGTTGCTAAAGACACAAAACACATTATGGCTTGCAGAACTGAAAATATTTACAGAAAAGGTTTGTTAGTGCCTTTATTAGGCTACTTTCGCCCTCTGGAGCCCTGGTGGCATAGTAGTTAAGACCTCAGCTGCTAATTAAAAGGTGGGCAATTCAGATCCACCAGCCATTCCTTGGAAACCCTATGGGCACAGTTCTACTCTGTCCTATGAGGTCGCTATCAGCTGGAATTGGCTCTATGGCAATGGATTTGGTTTAAAAAAAAAAAAAACTATTTTATATAGTCTCTTAGAATCTGAGGTGGGGCAGGAAAAGAAAAGGTCAAAGACTCATGGACAGGGATTGTGTTATTAGCGTTTTCCAGTGCTCTACCTAAGGAAAGGGATATTTAAGAAAAAGTTCTCTAAACCTGCTCTTTTTATTGCAAAACAATTTATAGCCCCTTGTGAAACAAAGCAACTGCCCTAAGCCTCAGTTTCTTTACTTGTAAAATGATGTAAAATAATCTACTTAATCACTAAGATCCTTTCCAGTTCTAAAATTCAGAGCTGTGACAACTCATGTTTTACTTTGAATTTCACATCCCCATGTTACTGCTATGGAAACCCTGGTGGTGTAGTGGTTAAGTGCTACAGCTGCTAATCAAAGGGTCGGCAGTTCGAATCCTTGGAAACTCTATGGGGCAGTTCTCTGTCCTGTAGGGTCGCTATGAGTCGAAATCGACTCAGTGGCATTGGGTTTGGTGGGATGTTAATGCTATTATAATCTCTCTCCAGCCTCCCTGTTCACAAAGGGCCCTACACTGCACACACATGTGAGCTTGTGCGCACATTTCTTCTGCTTGAAATTTTCTCCTGGCCTTCACCTCCTGAGCACTCTGACTCATTCCTCAAGAATCACTTTGAGAAGCTTTCCTACATCCCCAAAGCACAATGGTCATCTCTGACGTGGCATTTTTATAGAGCTATTAAAGCAGTAAGGAACCCTGGTGATGCAGTGATTAAGTGCTCAGCTTCTAACCAAAAGGTCAGTGGTTCAAACCCACCAGCCACTTCACAGAAGAAAGATGTAGTAATCTGCTTCTGTAAAGATTACAGCCTTGGAAATCCTGTGGGGCAGTTCTGTTCTATCCTATAGGGTCACTATGAGTCAGAGTCGACTCGACAGCAGCGAGGTTTTTGGTAATCTTTATGGGAGCATATCACCAGGTCTTTTCTTCCACAGATGTACTGGTGGGTTCGAACCTCCAGCCTTCCAGTTAGCAGTCTAGTGCTTAACAACTGTAAATACTCTGATCTGTATTTATACCTCTAGCACCTACTTCTGTGCTTGGCACACAGCAGACACTCATATTTGTGGAATGAATACATAGATGCACGCTTATTACCTGAATTCTGAAGGGCATTAAGGGAATGGGTGAGGAGAGGGAGTGGGGGAGGGATGGAGGTGAAGTACAAGGAGACAGGGAATTCACGGTTTCAGCAAGACACCCAGAGCCCTGGGGAAGAAAAAAAAAAAAGGCTGATTTGTGTGATGATGTAATTCAAGGCTATCCTCAGATACTCGTTGCACATGCAGTTTGGCATCTCTCTTGACCTTGCTTCAAAGTCAGTTTCTAAGTGGAGTTAACAGTGTGTACTTCCTCGCACAGTGATCTGCTGATTAGAAGCTCTTAACTGGGGCAGATGGCAGGCAGCCACACACGATTTGTCGCCTCTGCATCCTTGCCTGGCTCTAGGCAGAGGATGGCAACTTTATAATTTTAGGGTAGCGAGTTAACAACTCTGCCTTTGTAGACCGTTCTGAGTAACAACTCATTAAACTATCTACTTTCAGTTTTCCTTCTTACACATAAATATCCTCCCCCAGCCCCTTGCATGCTCCAGATACATCTTCCATTTTCTTGCTACGAAGTACAAAGGACCAACCTACTCTGAAAATCTCCTTTAAGTGAAAATGAGGTCATCAGTTCCACGTGCCTAGAAAACCTGTGAAATCACACATTTCACAATATGTAGGCTGATGTTAATTTGTAATGTGTCTTTTATCATGCATCAGTGTTTATGATGTAATTAGCTCTGTGTATGCCTTTGATCTTTTATACTATATAAGGTCAGTTCAGAATTTTACGTTTGAGATTTGGCTTCTTTTTAAAAAAAATTCCACATATTGAGTGTTTTCCATGGGCCAGACACTATGCTAAGTCCTCATTTAATATTCATAACAAACTCAGGCCCTAAGCATTATTATGCCCTTTGTATGCATGAGGAAGCTGAGATTTAGAGAGGCTAATTAATTCTCCTGAGGGCATGAGGCTAGTAATATGTGGAGTTGGGACTCCGGCCCACTTCTGTTGGATGGTGAGATCCCATAATTAGACTGTCCTCCTTGCTTTGTACAATGCTAATATGATATTAAGGAGCCCTGGTGGTACAATGGTTAACCACTCAGCTGCTACTGAAAGGTCAGCTATTCAAACCCACCAGCCGCTCCACAGGAGAACAGACCTGGTGATTTGCTCCTGTAAAGATCACACCGTAGGAAACCTAATGGAGCCGTTCCACTCTTCTTAAAAGACTCACTATGAGTCAGAATCAACTCAATGGCGCACAGCAATATGATGTTATTTTTGCTTAAGAAATGCCATTTGACAATTAACAATAGCCTGTGGAAGGAAAATGAAAAAATGCAACCCTTATTTCCAAAATCAACATTTCCATACTTTCCATTGAAAAGCCAAGGCACCACATTCAGGTAATATATATTTACCATCCAGGTGTGAACTACCTGGGCCAAAGAGTTTCCTGCACCTTAAGGGCTAGCAGTTAGCCATCTTGTGAAGCAAACTACTCTCTGTTTTAATTCTTTTTTTTTTTTTTAATTAACTTTTATTGAGCTTCAAGTGAACGTTTACAAATCAAGTCAGACTGCCACATATAAGTTTATATACACCTTACTCCGTACTCCCACTTGCTCTCCCCCTAATGAGTCAGCCCTTCCAGTCTCTCCTTTCGTGACAATTTTGCCAGCTTCCAACTCTCTATCCTCCCATCCCCCCTCCAGACAGGAGATGCCAACACAGTCTCAAGTGACCACTTGATATAATTAGCTCACTCTTCATCAGCATCTCTCACCTACCCACTGTCCAGTCCCTTTCATGTCTGATGAGTTGTCTTCGGGGATGGTTCCTGTCCTGTGCCAACAGAAGGTTTGGGGACCATGACTGCCGGGATTCCTCTAGTCTCAGTCAGACCATTAAGTATGGTCTTTTTATGCGAATTTGGGGTCTGCATCCCACTGATCTCCTGCTCCCTCAGGGGTTCTCTGTTGCGCTCCCTGTCAGGGCAGTCCTCGATTGTGGCCAGGCACCAACTAGTTCTTCTGGTCTCAGGATGATGTAGGTCTTTGGTTCGTGTGGCCCTTTCTGTCTCTTGGGCTCTTAGTTGTCGTGTGACCTTGGTGTTCTTCAGTCTCCTTTGATCCAGGTGCGTTGAGACCAATTGATGCATCTTAGATGGCCGCTTGTTAGCATTTAAGACCCCAGACGCCACATTTCAAAGTGGGATGCAGAATGTTTTCATAATAGAATTATTTTGCCAATTGACTTAGAAGTCCCCTTAAACCATGTTCCCCAAACCCCTGCCCTTGCTCCGCTGACCTTTGAAGCATTCATTTTATCCCAGAAACTTCTTTGCTTTTGGTCCAGTCCAGTTGAGCTGACCTTCCATGTATTGAGTATCCTTCCCTTCACCTAAAGCAGTTCTTATCTACTAATTAATCAGTAAAAAACCCTCTCCCTCCCTCCCTCCCTCCCCCCCTCGTAACCACAAAGGTATGTGTTCTTCTCAGTTTATACTATTTCTCAAGATCTTATAATAGTGGTCTTATACAATATTTGTCCTTTTGCCTCTGACTCATTTCACTCAGCATAATGCCTTCCAGGTTCCTCCATGTTATGAAATGTTTCATAGATTCGTCACTGTTCTTTATCGACGCGTAGTATTCCATTGTGTGAATATACCACAATGTAACCATTCATCCGTTGATGGACACCTTGGTTGCTTCCAGCTTTTTGCTATTGTAAACAGAGCTGCAATAAACATGGGTGTGCATATATCTGTTTGTGTGAAGGCTCTTATTTCTCTAGGGTATATTCCGAGGAGTGGGATTTCTGGGTTGTGTGGTAGTTCTATTTCTAACTGTTTAAGATATCGCCAGATAGATTTCCAAAGTGGTTGTACCATTTTACATTCCCACCAGCAATGTATAAGAGTTCCAATCTCTCCGCAGCCTCTCCAACATTTATTATTTTGTGTTTTTTGGATTAATGCCAGCCTTGTTGGAGTGAGATGGAATCTCATCATGGTTCTAATTTGCATTTCTCTGATGGCTAATGATCGAGAGCATTTTCTCATGTATCTGTTAGCTGCCTGAATATCTTCTGTAGTGAAGTGTGTGTTCATATCCTTTACCCACTTCTTGATTGGGTTGTTTGTCTTTTTGTGGTTGAGTTTTGACAGAATCATATAGATTTTAGAGATCAAGCGCTGGTCAGAGATGTCATAGCTGAAAATTCTTTCCCAGTCTGTAGGTGGTCTTTTTACTCTTTTGGTGAAGTCTTTAGATGAGCATAGGTGTTTGATTTTTAGGAGCTCCCAGTTATCTGGTTTCTCTTCGTCATTTTTCGTAATGTTTTGTATTCTGTTTATGGCTTGTATTAGGGCTCCTAACGTTGTCCCTATTTTTTCTTCCATGATCTTTATTGTTTTACTCTTTATGTTTAGGTCTTTGATCCACTTGGAGTTAGTTTCTGTTTTAATTCTTGAAGTTAGATAAAAAGAAGCTAGAGTCCTAAAGATTTCTTACATCAATTTGGTACAAAGATGAAATATAGGATTATAACGTACATTTAAATGTACATTGAGGGGGAAATTAGCTGCAATTATGGTGCTTTGTAGAAACTCAGATTAATTTATAACCTCTGATCATGTTCAGTGCCATTATTAATTAACATGAAACGTGGCCTAATAATTATTAAAAACAAAATTTTTTTTTATAACTATTAGGGTTTATTTATATCTTAGTTGGTTTTACAAGAGCTGTATGGGATCTTGCAATCTAGGTCTTCTATGGAAAGATTAAAAAAAAAAAATTTTTTTTTTTTGAGGACTTGCAAAAGGATTTCCAGGGCAACCACAATGAGCTTAAACCAAAAACCCATTGCCATCCAGTTGATTCCAACTCACAGTGACCCTATAGGACAGAATAGAACTACCCCAGAGAGTTTCCAGGGAGTACCTAGTGGATTCAAACTGCTGACCTTTTGGTTAGCAGCCATAGCCCTTAACCACTACACCACC
Organism: Elephas maximus indicus; assembly: GCF_024166365.1. NCBI lineage: Eukaryota > Metazoa > Chordata > Mammalia > Proboscidea > Elephantidae > Elephas > Elephas maximus. The sequence continues at coordinate 46,340,706 of NC_064826.1, read as the reverse complement.
AGAGTTTCCACAGTGAGCTTGGGGTTACAAAATGTCCCAGATTCACAAGGCCAGCCCTGAGATTCACAATTGAATTGGCCTTGGTTTTTAAAAGAAGCTACTTGACTCCCCCAGTAGCGAAAACGTAGGCCCCAGTGGTTTCCCCATATGTCTATGGGTAAGCCCAGCTAGTTGCGTAAGAATCACTGGAGAAGTTTATTTAAAACACAGTCACATAGGCCTCACCCCGGTGAAGCCTTAGTAATAATAACAACAGCTGATACTTATATAGTGTTTACTGTGTGCCAGGCACTATTCTAAGCACGAACATTTATTCATTTAACCCAGTAAGTGACCCTGTAAGGTAAATATTATCATCACCACGTATCAGTGAAGAAACAGACACAGAGAGGTTAAAGAATTTGGCTAAGGTTACATAGTCAGTTAGGGGCAGTGCCACATTTGAACATAGGCTGCCTGGCTTCACAGTTCACGCTGTTAACCTCTATGCTATTTTCCCCATAGTCTGTATTTTAAACATCTCCAGGTGATTCTGATGTGCAGCAAGATTTGAAAACCCTGACAAGACTCATCTGATGTATCAGTCTCCATCTCTTATGCCCCTCTACCTGGTGGTCTCTGAGCTAGGCTTGGGGGCCAACTACCTCAGGGCAGCTTATTCTGTTTTTTAAGTTGTTCTGGGCATTAGCTATTGCATTCACTGCTCCATGGGGACTAACTTCAACCCAGGGAAGAAGCATGGTAAGATGTAAAGAGTGTGGGCTTGCTGTGGAGTAAGTAAGGTGGTATGCAAGAGTTGGCTCATACTGGCTCGCAAGAGCCATTTGTGTGCATCGCTTCCCAACCTTGTGTTTACTGACATTATGTCAGTAATTAGAAATCAAACACCATGAATATCAGTAAACACTACAAAACAAAGCTTCTTTCCCCCAGAGAGCTGTCGTTAAACTTTTACCAGCACACCACTGGACTTATGGCATACACCCAACTCAGCCACCTGTTGGCTATGTTACCTCAGGCACAGTCCTTAAACTCTCCAAGCTTCACTTTTCTGGTTTATAACAATGGAGGGAATGACAATTATAGGCATCAAAGGAGATAAGAAATGTGGAAGCTTTCCTTCTATTCCTAGTCTGCTCAGAGTTTTTATCATAAATGTGTGTTGGATTTTGTCAAAGGCTTTTTCTGGATATACTAAGATTATATGATTTTTCTCCTTATCCTGTTAATATAATTAATTAACTTATTCTTGGAAAAAAAGAAACATGGAAGCATTTGGCACGGTCTTGAGCAAAGGAATGAAAAGTAAGCGCTTTAAAATGTTTTTTTTTCTCCGCTAGTAATATTCCCAAAGACACTGATCGTATTTCTCCAAGTCTTCTCTTTCCCAAGCTAAACTTCCTTTCAGTTATTACTACTTGTCAGTAGTATTTCCAGATCCTTTTTTTGTGTTTCTGAATATGTCATATCATAGTGCCTCACAACTCCAGCTCCCTTGTGAAATATTTGGGTTATTCCTCTGAGTCCCCAAGGGGTACCTCATTTGTGCTTTCAGCCTGGTCAGTTCCCTCTGGACTCTGCTGTTTTGTCTTCTGCTCCAGTTCTCTCTGCTGGCGCCACTCTGCCACATCAGGGTACTATTATGGGTGCATAGAGCCCAACAAGGTCAAAGTTCTGTGGCTAAGAGGAATGACAACTCTTATCCCCATATGGTGTGGATTATTTTCCACAAGTACCAAAGACATGTTGCTTAGGCCCTAAAGACCCCCAAATCTTGAAATTTTGGTGAAATTGCTGTTAAATTTTTTGCTCCCCCCACCATGGGAATCAAGTATGAATTTGTGGGGAGATGGCCTGAATCAGGAGATAAATTCTAGTGACAAAGAAAACCTATGGCCAGATCACTTCTTCCCACAATAACAGCGGTGGTTCAGTGGTAAAATTCTTCCTTCCATGTGGGAGACCTTGGTTCAATTCCTGGCCAATGCACCTCATCTGTAGCCACCACCTGTCTGTCAGTAGAGGCTTCAGTTTTGCTATGATCCTGAACAGGTTTCAGCAGAGCTTCCAGGTTAAGACAGGCTGGTGATCTACAGCAAAGAACAACAACCTTGCAGGGGTGATGGGAATTTAGTGATAATGTATGCAAAGTCCTAGCTCCATGTCTGCCACATAGTAGGTGCTTAGCAAGCAGTTGCTATTTTTATTAACGTCAGGTTTTAGCTAGTCTCCAACTATTTAATTCCTCTACTTCCTCAAAGTCTAATGCCACCTCACACCCACTCCTGTCTCTACTCCCTACTGGGAGGCGCAGCTCTGGGCTAGTGTTTAGGGCAATCCTGACCTCAGTGTCAACCCATCTCAGCTGCTGGTTTTCCTGCTTTGGAAACTGGACCTCTGTCCTTTTTCCCTGGGGCTGAGTTTTGGTGCTCTGTCTAGTGCCAAGTCCCTCTCTTTGGGACCTTCTTATCAAACCTCCCAACCCCACAGTCCTTCCTGCACAAGAAAGATCAAGGACAACAGTCCTGCTCATGAGGTCAGTCTAATCAATGCAGTCCTACCATGAGCTAACAAGCCTCTCTGATACCACTGCCTGAATTTTCAAGTATCACCTGTCCCAGACTTCCAAACCTTGTCTCTCACCAGTTAGGATGCCCCAATTACTTTGAGTTACATCTTCCCTCACCTGGCTTGGACAGTGTGTCCTGCCTCCTAGACTACACCTTTTCCCCTGTTCTCTGAATACCTGCCCCAACCCACTTATCAGGTCTAATTCCTAAATGCTGTTTCTCCCTTTCAATCTATTCATATTGGCAGAAATATCACGATAGTAAAGCTATTATACTAAAGACTTCGAGGATCACATTTCTTCCTAATAGGTACTGGGATAGTGTGAGAGGGAAGGTGTGTAAAATTGGGTTCACCTTTGACCTTCTGACTTGAAAATGGAAATGAAGCCTGCAAAGGTCAGGATTAAAACACTCTGGAGTTGTAAGCTAATAACTACTTCTGTGGGACTTTAAATTAATCTAACATGTTCATATATTAAAGAGCTGGAGAGTCTGTTTGCTTTTAGCATTAAACAGTTCACTGAACACTGAGTTTCAGTTTAGATTGTAGATTAGTGTTCTAATATTGGCAATTCTTTAAAAACACAGCTGTCAGTTTGTTGTTGTCTATGTTTGGGAGCTTAAAAATCATAAGAATCATTCATAGCTGGTAGTGTTTTGTCAACACTGTCTGGAGGTAAGCCCAACTCAGACCCAGCAAGTCATTGGGCTCAGTCATCCTTTCTTCCTGATGAGGCATCTGGGGAAATTTCCAGCATAGTGTGTTCTTATGAAGAATTGTTTTTTCTAACTCTTCTACATGCAGTAATCTAAATTAGGGAGAAGAAAATTAGAAAGAACATCTCTTATTATAAAATAATGCATTTTCACTCTAGAAACTTAGAAAAAATAACAAAGTATAATGAAGCAAATAAAATCACGATCAGTCCCAGCATCTAGACACAAGCACTGATAATATTTTCATGCAAATCATGCTTTCTACATTTTTAAAATAATTTTTGCTCATAACAATAGTAATGTGTTTATTAGAAAACTGTTCAAATAGGGACAGGTTCAAGCCAGGGACTTCAGGGAAAGGAAGTGATACGGGATGGGGTTTTAAAGCCAAACCTATGAATAGTTCATAGTCAAATAAGTTTCCCAGTTGGTTGAATTCAGATAGTATAATTAAGTAACAGGTTGCAAACAGTCACCACTTCATTAGCAGGGTGCTCTTCTACAAGTTCCAACCAATATTTTAAGAAAAATTGCCCCCATTCTTTCTTCATGGGTCCTAATGTCTTGCTATCTTGCAATTTGTCTTACCCTCCAAAGCTCAGAGTTGGACAGGTCCTCACTCTAAGGATTCATCTATAAAGACTATACATTTTTATTTTTACCTGGTTGGGACACTGGTTTGCATTCAGCTGTAAAATGGGGGAAATAATGTCTTCCTCAAAGGATTCTTGTGAGAATTATTCACATAATTCAAGTAAGGAAGATAATAAGCACATAGTAAACTTAACAAACTCTACTAAGATGAATGTAATTAAGGTCACTAAATTGTGCACTAAAAATTGGTTAAGATGATGTCTTTGTTACCTAGTGCCGCTATAACAGAAATGTCACAAGTGGATGGCTCTAACAAACAAAAGTATATTCTCTCACAGATGAGGAGGCTAGAAGTTCAAACTCAGGGTGCCAGCTCCAGGGGAAGGCTTTCTCTCTCTGTTGGCTCTGGAGGAAGGTCCTGTATCATCAATATTCCCTGGTCGAGGAGCTTCTCAGCACAGGGACCCTGGGTCCAAAGGATGCACTATTCTCCTGGCTCTTGTTTCTTGGTGGTATGTGGTCCCGCATTTCTCTGCTCACTTCTTTCTTTTATATCTTAAAAAAGATTGGCTCAAGAGAGGATCAAATCTTGTAGATTGAGTCCCACCTCATTAACATAACTGCCATTAATCCCATCTCAACATCATAGAGACAGGATTTATATAGGAAAATCACATCAGATGACAAAATGGTGGCCAATCACGTAATACTGGGAATCATGGCCTAGCCAAATGGATAAATATATTTTTAGGGGACACAATTCAATCCATGGCATTCCACCCTTTGGCCCCCAAAAATCATGTCCTTGCCACAGGTAAAACATATTCACCCCATTATATCATAGCAAAATCTTAAGTCAACTCCAGGTCCAAAATCCAAAAATTCTTCGTCATCTGTGAAATCTAATATACAAGTTATCTGCTTCCAAAGTACAATGGTGGAACAGACACAAGCTAGACATTTCCATTACAAATGGGAGTAATTGGAGGCACAGAAAAGATAACAGGCGCCAAGCAAGTCAGCAGAACACATTGCATTAGCCCTCAAAACTTTGAAAATAATCCTCTGTTCTCTGAGACCATTTAGGCAATGGCCCTGCCCTCCAGACTCTGGGTGTTAGCCCCACTCTTTGGATTCTGAGTGAAGGCCCCTTGGCCCTGGGCTTCAGCTCCACCTTCCAGACTTACTGGAATGGCAACTCTACTCAGCTTTAGGTACACCATTCTCCTAGTCCATCTGAATGGCAACTCCACCCTTAGAAACACAAGAGGCCATGGCTCCACTGCTTTGAGACCCCAGAAGTTGTGGCCGTACCCTTTTAGACTGAGACAACTCTGCTTCCTGTATTCCTTGTGTCTTCAGGTTCTGCTTCCTGGTTCCTTGGCCTCTCATCTCCTCAGGACTCACGCCTCCATCTGCCCTGCTCTGACAAGTGTTCCAAAGCTCTGTACCTCCACTGGTAAGTGCCTGGAGGCAGCCCCTCTGCCAGTAAACTTTGGCCAGAAGACACTCAGCTCTCTTGCTCCATGAGTCGGCAAGCCTAGCTCCTCCAATAAGTGCCCAGAGGCACTCCACTCTGCCAGGAAGCCTCATGTGCAAAGGCACTCAGCTCTCTCGCTCTGTGGGTTGGCTCCAGCACTGTCTCAGAGTGGTCTCCTGATTCTGTAGCTGCCGTTGCTCTGCTGCTGTCTCTTGCCATCCGCACCATCTCCAGTGTAACAGCTCTCCTCATTTCCTTCTGAGTCCTCACCAGAATTGTCTTTGATGTCCATAATTCCACCAACAGTCTCTTCAAGGCAATCTCAAAACTCTTCCAGCCTCTGCCCACTCACAGTTTCAAAACCACTTCCACATTTTAGGTATCTGTTAGAGCAGCACCCCACTCCTGGTACCAAAATTCTGTTTTGGTTATCTAATGCTGCTATAACAGAAATACCACAAGTGGGTGGCTCTAACAAACAAGTGTATTCTCTCACAGATTAAAAAAAAAAATTTTTTTTCTTTTCTTTTTTTTAATCCAAATTCAGGATGCCAGTTGCAGGGGAAGGCTTTCTCTCTCTGTTGGCTCTGGAGGAAGGTCCTTGTCATCTATCTTCCCTGGTCTAGGAGCTTCTCAGTGCAGGGACCCCAGGTCCAAAGGACACGCTATTCTCCAGGCTCTTGTTTCTTGGTGTTATGAGGTTCTCCTGTCTCTCTATTTGCTTTTCTCTCTTATATCTCAAAAGAGATTGGCTCAAGACACAATCCAATCTTGTAGAATGAGTCTTGCCTCATTAACATAACTGCCACTAATGCCATCTCAACAACATCATAGAGGTAGGATTTACAACAGATAGGAAAGTCACATCAGATGACAAAATGGTGGACAATCACATAATACTGGGAATCATGGCCTAGTCAAATTGATACACATATTTTTTGGGGACACAGTTCAATCCATGACGGGTGGCAAATGTTTTGTTATATGTATTTTACCACCATAAAATTTAAAAAATAATAAATAATAGCTACTTAGATGTTATTGTAAATGGAGTCAGTGATTCAAATAATAAAATTCTTTGAGGACCAGTATCCCAGGCCCCACTAAATTGTGCTTTTCTAGTAAGGACTATGCATATTTCTGTATTTATTCTCTAAAGCAGAGCAGGGGTGATATGGAGAATATCCCTGAACAAGTTTGTCTTCATTGTATTAAGTGAACTAATGCCTTCAGTACCAAAAAATTCAAGACCAAAATTTTTTTGAGAAATTCCTTAAACAGACATGTGACAGTGAAGCCTTAGGATGGTGGTAAAGCATAGAATATGGTTACAGCCTTGGATTCTTTTTAGCATCTCACCTCGATTTCTTACAAGCTATGTGATCTTGGTAAAATTTCTTAACTTCTCAGAGCTTCAAATTCTTCACTGATAATATTACCCTATCACTAGTTATTGTAAGGGCTAGAAGAGAAAGTTTTGATGGGAAACTGTAAACTCCTATATAAACTGTGATGATTAACATAGCATGTCAACTTGACTGGCACATGATTCTCAGTGGTTTGGCAGTTACGTAATCATGTAATTTGGCTGTTATGTAATGATGTAATCAATTCCATGATGAGATCTGCTATGAGCAGCCAATCAATTGAAACTGAGTTTCCTTGGGGGGCGTAGCCTGCCTCTAGTATATAAATGGATGTTCTAGCAAGGCTCTCCCTCTGGATCCTGCATCAGGCTCCTCATCATCAGACCTCTGGATCTTGGGAGTTGAGCTAACAGGTTACCTGCCAATACTGGGATTCCTCAGTGTCCACAGACCGTGAGCCAGCAGCCCTCCATCTTACGTATTAATCTTGGATTCATCAGCCTCTGCGGCTACATGAGTGAGGAGAAGGCTCCAGCCTGTCACCTGACCCATGGACTTGAGACTTGCCAACCTCTACAACCACATGAACCATTTCCTTGAGCTAAATCCCTTTCCCTCTCTGTCTCTGTCTCCCATCTGAACAGATCACTCCATCTTTGTGTGCTAAGGAACCCTCTCCAGTAAGACCATTAACCCCTCCACGCCCCATCTGATGAGATTAACCCAGCTGTGTCTGAAGAGCATTTCTCTGAGATATTGCCTGGGATGGTGTCTAATTCATTGCCTGGTGCATTGCCTGAGGCAGATACCTTAGAAAACATTGCTGAATGTTCTCAGAACACATCCTCACCACCAATTTTTCCTTCTAGACCTATAACTAGACTTAAATCCCAGAGAGTTCCAAAAGGTGAAGTACAAAATGTGACCCAGGAGGAGGTACGCTACACTCCAAAAGAACTGCTTGAATTTTCTAATATGTACAAAGAGAAACCTGGGCATAAGTGAGGGATAATGGTGCAAAGAATATAAAGCTGGATCAATTTGAGCTTATTGATATGGGCTTGCTAAGCACAGATTCTTCAGTGTTTCAGCTCAAGAAGTTAGGAAAGGATCTAACAGTTTATTTGGTTGGTTTGCTGAAGCATGGATTACATGGTAGGCTACACTAAATCAAGTTGAAGTACCAGACCTGCCTTGGTATACTGTAGAAGAAGGTATTCAAATGTTTAGGATATTGACATGTTAGAGTGGATTTATTAGGTTAGACCCACAGACCCACACATGGAGTGCCCAGAGGACACACCTCTTACCACAACTGTGAGAAACAAATTTGTGAAGGGAGCCCCAGCATCCTTAAAAGTCTGCCGTGATTGCTATTTTATGTAAGTAAGATTTGACAGTGGGAATGCCCTAACTGAATTAAGACACCTAACTCTAATGGGGTTAATTGGACCCTGTGGTAGTAGGGGCCAAGTGGTGGCACTCAGTCCACAAAGACAAAGTAGGCATGGTTACTGTAAAGACCAGCAGAATCAAAGCTGTTATCAGAATAGTCTGACTCATATGGATTTATGGCATTGGCTACTTAGTCATGGTGTCCCGAGGGGTAAAATCAATGGAAAATCTACTAAATATTTACTTGATCTGTACAAGAATTCTAGGTCACGTGAAGGTGAGTCTAAGTTGAATCACTGGAATAGAGAGTCACAGCCTGTCAAATCAATTCCCAGACTGAACCAGTTTACAAACCTACAACCTCTTGAATGAAGGAGAGGCTGGGTCCCCTCGAGGAAGGACCCCACTACACTGTCAAAAATTTTTTCCCAGCCTTCTCCAAAGGGCTCTACAGCCTTTTATGAAAGTGACTGTTCACTGGGGAAAAGGAAATAATCAGACTTTTCCAGGATTACTGGATACTGGCTCTGAACTGATGCTAACTCCAGGAGACCCAAAATATCATTGTGGACCATCAGTCAGAGTGGCAGCATATGGAGGACAGGTAACAGAGTTTCACAGTGGGTCCAGTGGGCCACTGAACCCACCCTGTAGTGATTCCCCCAGTTCCAGAATGCATAATTGAAATACATATACTCAGCAACTGGTAGAACCCTCACACTGGACCCCTCACAAGTGGAGTAAATGATGGAAAGCCAAGAGGAAACCGTTAGAACTGCCCCTACCTAATAAAATAGTAAACCAAAAGCAATACCACATTCCTGGAGGGATTGCAGAGATTACTGCCACCATCAAGGACTTGAAGGATGCAGGGGTAGTGATTCCCACCACATCCCCATTCAACTCACCTATTTGGCCTGTGCAAAAAAAAAGATCTTGGAGAATGACAGTGAATTGTCGAAAACTCAACCAGGTGGTGACTCCAATTGCAGCTGCTGTTCCAGATGTAGTTTCATTGAGCAAATTAAAACATCTCCTGGTACCTGGTATGCAGCTATTGATTTGGCTAATACCTGTTTCTCCATACCTGTTTCAAAGAGCCACCAGAAGCAGTTTGATTTCAGCTGGCATGGCCAGCAGTACGCCTTCACTGTCCTTACTCAGAGGTATATCAACTCTCCAGCCCTATGTCATAATTTAGTCCAAAGGGACCTTGATCACCTTTCCCTTCTACAAGACATCATGCTGGCTCATTACATTGATAACAGTATGCAGATTGGACCTAGTAAGGAAGAAGTGTCAGTGACTCTGGAGTTAGAGGTAAAACATAAAGTCATAAAATCAGATGTGCACAGCAGCACAGTCATTAAATGAAAGTGGTATATGTGAAATTGGGCCTGAGCAGGACCTGAATGCACAAGTAAGTTGCATGAGGAAATGGTCCAAATGCCCATGGTTTCCACTCCTTTCACATTACCTGCCCTCTCCCTGTCTATACCTATGTTCTCATTGAGTGTTCTTTATGATCAGTTGACTGAGGAAGAGAAAACTCATGCCTAGTTTATAGATGGCTGTGCACGATACCCAGGTACCACTCAAAAGTAGACAGCGGCAGCACTACAACCCCTTTCTGACAACTCCCTGAAGAACAGTGGTGAAGGGAAATTCTCCCAATGGACATAACTTCAAGCAGTGCACCTGGTTGTTCACTTTTCTTGGAAAGAGAAATAGCCAGATGTGTGATTGTATATTGATTCATGGGTTGTGGCTAGTGGTTTGGCTAGATGGTCAGGGACTTGGAAGGAACATGATTGGAAAATTGATGACAAGGAGGTATGGGGAAGAGGTATGTGGATAGACCTCTCTGAATGGGCCAAAAATGTGAAGACATTTGTGTCCCATGTGAATGCTCACCAAGGTTGATCTCAGCAGAGGGAGTTTTTTTTTTTTTTTTACTTGTGCTGTAAGTGAAAGTTTATAAACCAAGTCAGTCTCTTGTACAAAAACTTACGTACACCTTGCTGTGTACTCCTATTTGCTCTCCCTCTAGTGAGACAGCACACGTCTTCCCTCCACTCTATTTTCATGTCCATTCAGCCATCTTCTAACCCCCTTTGCCCTCTCATCTCTTCTCCAGACAGGAGCTGCCCACAGAGTCTCATGTGTCTACTTGACCCAAGAAACTCACTCTTCACCAGTATCATTTTCTATCCCATAGTCCAGTCCAATCTCTATCTGAAGAGTTGGCTTTGGGATTGGTTCCTGTCTTGGGATAACAGAAGGTCTGGGGATCATGACCTATGGGGTCCTTCTAGTCTCAGTCAGACCATTAAGTCTGGTCTTTTTACAAGAATTTAGGATCTGCATCCCACTGCTCTCCTGCTCCCTCAGAGATTCTCTGTTGTGTTCCCTCTGAGGGCAGTCATCAGTTGTAGCCAGGCACCATCTAGCTCTTCTGGTCCCAGGCTAATGTACTCTCTGGTTTATGTGGCCCTTTCTGTCTCTTGGGCTCGTAATTACCCTGTGTCTTTGGTGTTCTTCATTCTCCTTTGCTCTAGGTGGGTTGAGACCAATTGATGCATCTTAGATGGCCACTTGCTAGCGTTTAAGACCCCAGATGCCACTCTCCAAAGTGGGATGCATAATGTTTTCTTAATAGATTTTATTATGCCAGTTGACTTAGATGTCCCCTGACACCATGGTCCCCAAACCCTTGCCCCTGCTATGCTGGCCTTTGAAGCTTTCAGTTTATTCAGGAAACTTCTTTGCTTTAGTGGAGGAGGATTTTAAAAATCAAGTGGATAAGATGACACGTTCTGTGGAAGCCAGTCATCCTCTTTGCCTAGTCACTCCCATCATTGCCTGATGAGCTCATGAACAAAGTGGCCAAGGTGGTAGGGATGGAGGTTATGCATGGGCTTAGCAACACAGACTTCCACTTACCAAGGCCGACTTGGCTAAGCTACTGCTAAGTGCTCAATATGCCAGCAGCAGAGGCCAACACTGAGTCCCCAGTATGGCACCATTCCTCAAGGTGATCAGCGAGCAACCTGGTAGCAGGTTAATTACATTGCCCCACTTCCATCATGGAAAGGGCAGTGTTTGTTTTATTCTTACTGGAATAGATGCTTATTCTGGATACAGATTTGCCTCCCCTGTGTGCACCACTTCTGCCAAAACTACCATCAGTAGACTTAGAGAATACCTTATGCACCATCATGGTATCCCATACAGCATTGCCTTGTATCAGGGGACTCACTTCACAGTAAATGAAGTGTAGCAATGGGCCCATGCTCATGGAATTCACTGGTCCCACCATGTTCCCCATCATCCTGAAGCAGCTGGCTTCATAGAATGATTGAATGGCTTTCTAAAGACAAAATTACGGTGCCAGCTAGGTGGCAATATCTTGCAGGGTTTGGGCAATGTTCTCCAGGAGGCTGTATATGCTCTAAAGTAGTGTTCAATATGTGTTACTTTCTCCCATAACCAGGATTCATGGGTCCAGGAATCAAGGGATGGAAATGGGAGTGACACCACTCACTATTACTCCTAGTGATCCACTTGCAAAATTTTTGATTCCTGTCCCTGCAGTGCTATGCTCTGTGGGTCTAGAGGTGTTAGTTCCAAAGGAAGGGATGCTCCCACCTGGAGACACATCACTAATTCCACTGAACTGAAAGTTAATAATGCCACTCAGCCACTTTGGGCTCCTCATGCCTTGGGATCAACATGCAAAGAAGGGAGTTACCATATTGGCTGGTGTGACTGATCCTGATTACCAAGAAGAAATCGGATTGATATTACATAATGGAGGTAAAGAGGAGTAGATGTGGGATACAGATCTCTTAGAACATCTTTTAGTACTACCATGCCCTGTGATTAAAGTCAGTAGAAAACTACAGCAACCCAATTCCAACATAACTATTAATGGCCCAGACCCTTCAGAAATGGGTCTTTGCCAACCAGGCAAAGAATCATGACCAGCTGAGGTGCTTGCTGAGGATAGAGAAATATGAGAATGGTGGTGGAAGAAGGTAGTTCTAAATACCAACTACAACCACATGACCAGTTGTGGAAATAACGATTGTATTTCTTCCTTGTATGTGTGCATCAAATATCTTGTTTTCTTCACTTATAAAATATAAGATATAGGGGGATATCTAGGCCAATTGACATAACAAAGTTTATTAAGAAAATGTTCTGCGTCCTACTTTGGTGAGTGGCGTCTGGGGCCTTAAAATCTTGTGAGTGGACATCTAAGATACATCAATTGGTCTCAACCCACCTGGAGCAAAGGAGAATGAAGAACACCAAAGACAAAAGGAAAATATTAGCCCAAGAGACAGAAAGGGCCACAGAAACCAGAGAATCCATCAGCCTGAGATGACAAGAACTAGATGGTGCCCGGGTACCACCAATGACTGCCCTGACGGGGAACACAACAGAGAATCCGTGACAGAGCAGAACTCAAATTCTAGTAAAAAGACCAGACTTAATGGTCTGACTGAGTCTAGAGGAACCCCAGAAAACATAGCCCCTGGACTTTCTGTTAACCTAGAACTAAAACCATTCCCAAAGCCAACTCTTCAGACAAAGATTAGACTGGACTATAAAACATAAAATAATACTCGTGAAGAGTGTGCTTCTTAGTTCAAGTAGATACACAAGACTAAATGGGCAGCTCCTGTCTGGAGGCGGGACAAGACAGAAAGGGATAGGAGCTGGGTGAATGGACACGGGAAACCCAGGGTGGAAAGGGGGAGTGTGCTGTCACATTATAGGGATTCCAACTAGGGTCACATAGCAATGTGTATAAATTTTTGTATGAGAAACTAACTTGAGCTGTAAACTTTCACCTAAACAGGGCTAGTGCATCTTCAGTTGTGTGCATGTTAGTTGTACCATGGTAGGTGCAAGTATAACTTTGCAACTGGATTTATTTAGAGATTGTGTATGGTTTAAGGAGATGTGTACAGGTGCCAAGTTGACAAGGGTGGATGGTGATAGTTAAGGTTGTATGTCAGTTTGGCTGGGCCATGATTCTCAGTGGTTTGGCAGTTATGTAATGATGTAATTTGGCAGTTATATAATGATGCAGTCAACTCCATGATGAGATCTGCTATGATCACCCCACTGGTTGAAAGGGAGTTTCCTTGGGGGTGTGGCCTGCCTCCAGTAAATAAATGGATGTCCCAGCAAGGCTCTCACTCTGGCTCCTGCATCTGGATTGTCATCATTTGACCTCCAGTTCTTGGGACTTGAGGTAGCAACTTACGGGCTGAATTTGGGATTTGTCAGCCTACACAGCCTGTGAGCTAGCAGTCTGCCATATTTCCTGCCAATCTTGGATTCATCAGCCTACACAGCTACATGAATCAGGAGAAGCCTCCAGCCTGACACCTGACTCATGGACTTGGGACTCAAAAGCCTCTACAACCATGTGAGCTATTTCCTTGAGATAAACCTCTCTCTCTCTCGCTCTCCATATATAACGACAACAACAACAAAAAAACCCAAACCCGTTGCCATCGAGTCAATTCCTACTCATAGTGACCCTACAGGGCAGAGTAGAACTGCCCCATAGAGTTTTCAAGGAGCACCTCGTGAATTCAAACTGTCAATCTTTTGGTTAGAAGCCGTAGCACTTACCCTCTATGCCACCAGCGTTTCCCTCTCCATATACTTATGTATGCTTCACTGATTTTGCTTCTCTGGAGAACCCAGCCTAAGACATAAACTGAGTAATTATTAACTGAATATACAAGAATATGAGTTTTACATATAGTAATGATAATACTGGGCCTAATTCTCCATATAAACATGGCCTTATTAACCCACCCATTGACAGTAAATTGGTCATACATACTTGAGAAGGCTCAACATTTTAAAGTGTTATGGGACCCAAAATACAAATGGAAAAGATGACTAAATAGCCATTATGAGGTTTGAAGCCATAACCTTGACCTATAGTTCAAGATAATGCCCTCCCTCTAATCAACTGGAAAGGAGTACCTTAGTATAATACATGAATGCACGGTTCCTACTTGATTACAATTAAAGGTATCATCTTACGTAATTACTACCTCAATGTTATTCTAAATGACAATACTTTTTAATAAAAATATATATACACATATCAGATTTGCTGTGAGATAAACACAAAGTATCTAAGAACAAATAAAGTAAATGATTAAAGTTAGTCCAGTGTGAATACTGGTTTTTAAAATGAAATCTCTAGGTAGAATTGTGGAGAGAAAGCATTTAGATTCCTTGTGTAATAGCATGTAATAGCATATATTTTTGCCAAGAAAGTTCCATTTATTTGCTGCAAGTGTATGAGACATTTGTTCACCACTCACTCCCCATCCCTTCATTTTTAATGTGGGCAAAGCATTTCAGGAATTGTTCAAGCTTTCTTTTTCTTCCTGAGAAAGGTCTTGGCATTTTAGAGGCAGATGATTTGAGACAAAGTGACAGGCCTGCTTTTTGTATGTCTTTTAAATTCTTGGTAGCTGATGTCTAGAAGCAAAACACTGTGTGTAGACATTACAGACTGATCCTCCCTGAAGGAAAATCCTAATCACCAATTTCAAAAGCATGAGCTTTGCTAATGAGCAACATTGCAATCTGCAGCCATTATGTTTTACTTTAAACCAGATTTCCTTACAACTCAAAAGTACAAAGAATCAATCTCAATGCCCTGAAGACTCCTTAGGCTATTGCTCAGTGATTAATCATGGGGGGGAGAAAAAAAACAACCTATTTTCAACTTAATTGGTTGGAGGACAATCTAGAGACAAAAAAAAAAAAAAAATCCAATTCACAGACCACTAGTGAACAGCTATGTAAGAAAGGCATACTCTGAAAACACTATTTATATACATTATAAGTAATTATAAAGCAGAATACTGCTTAGTTCACATAAAACCTTTCTGGTCTCATGTGTTTGCTGTATTTTTTCAGTTCCTATCTGCTGCTTCAGTGAGTGAAAAGAATCTTTAGGCAGAAACCATTGAAACACTCTTTAAACCCTTTGCTGCATTTTCATTAATCTAAACATTGTAGGCTGAATCCCAAATACTGGGGCTGGCAAAGTAGTCACAGAAGAACCAGGGAAACCTTTAAGTTTGTCTATTCAACACTTCTTTATTAGTCTTGTTAAAAAACTTGTGGCGGGGTGGAGTGGTGTCAGTTATAGTTTGGCTGCCTTTGTTCTCAGTGTTTGAGAAAGAGCTCAGCATTTTTGATGTATTTCAAAATGAGGTTGGGAAAATGATCTCTCTTCCAAGGTTTAGAATCATAGGATCTCAGATTTGGAAGGGACTCTGTATCAGTGAGGGTCCTGGCAGAAAATATTCCATACAAAGGGTTTAGCTGAAGATAATTTAACCCTAGAATGATTTACAGAGATGTGGGCATGGGGTCACTATGACTTGGAGTCAACTCAAAATGGCAGCCTGTGGAAGGGAAGCAAAAGGGGATGAGAAAGCACCCAGGACTAACAGTGGGGAGTTATTACTACCATGGCTCTGAAAGAAACTGTTGTGAGTTCTGAGAGAGCAGAGTTGTAGAGTAGGAGCCAGCCTTAGGGAACTGCAGTCCTATCTATGTTATTGCCTATGGAGTTGATTTCGACTTATGGGTGACCCCATGCATGCAGAGTAGAACTGCTTCACAGGGCTTTCAAGGCTGTGGCCTTTTGGAAGCGGATCACCAGGGCTATCTTCTGAGGCACCTCTGGGTGGTTTCTAACCTCCAACCTTTTGGCTAATAGTTGAAAGCTTATCCCACCCAGGGATACTGGAAGATGTAGCCACTGCCAGAACTTAAGTGCTAAGGCAGGGAGGAAGCAGGAAGTACTTCAACCTCCTCTTCTCCCTCTCTCTATTCATATTCATTCAACAAATATCTATTAAGCTCCCCTAAGATACTGGGCATGGTGCTAGTGCTGGGAATACAGACATGAATGAGACAGGTATGGTCCCCACCTTTACAGAGTTCATTAGCTTCATAGCTAATAGGTAAACAGATAAAAAATGAATAAATCCACAAATTAATGTAAAATTACGGTTTTGACAAGCGCAATGTAGGAGAAAAATGTGTATGCCAGATAATAACAGGGACATCATTTATATTGAGGATGTGTTAGGGTAGGCTCTCTAGAAGCAGACGCTGAGGTGGGGAATTCTTTTTGTGTGTGTGTGCTTTAAGTGAAAGTTTACATTAGTTTCTTATATGAAAACTTATACACACATTGTTATGTGGCCCTGATTGCTCTCCTCACAATGTGAAGACACATTCCTCCTCTTCACCCTGTATTTCCTGTGTCCATTCAACCAGTTCCTGTCCCTCTCTGCCCTCTCATCTCACCTCCAGACAGGAGCTGCCCACTTAGTCTCATGTATCTAGTTGAGCTAAAATCACACTCCTCACCAGTATCATTTTATATCTTATAGTGAAGTCTAATCTTTGTCTGACAAGTTGGCTTTGGGAATGGTTTCAGTTCTGGGCTATCAGAGCCCAGGGGCCATGTACTCTGGGGTCCCTCCAGCTTCAGACCATCAAGCCTGGTCTTTTTACTAGAATTTGAGTTCTGCACCCCACTTTTCTCCTGTTGCATCAGGGATTCTCCATTGTGTTCCCTGTCAGGGCAGTCATTGGTGGTTGCTGGGCACTATCTAGTTCTTCCAGTCTCAGGCTGTTGGAGTCTCTGGTTTATGTGGCCCTTTTTGTCTCTTCGGCTCATATTTTCCTTGTGTCTTTGGTATTCTTCATTCTCCTTTGCTCCAGGTGGGTTGGGATCAATTGATGCATCTTAGATGGCCGCTTGCTAGCTTTTAAGACCCCAGATGCCACTTACCAAAGTGGGATGCAGGATGTTTTCTTAGTAAAGTTTGTTATGCCATTTGACCTAGATGTCCCCTGAAACCTTGGTCCCCAGGCCCCTGCCCCTGCTATGCTGTCCCTCAAAGTGTTTGGTTGTGTTCAGGTAACTTCTTAGCTTTTGGCTTAGTCCAGTTGTGCTGACTTCTGAGGTGGGGATTCTTGTGCAAATGATTCATTGAGGGAGTGCCCTCGAGAAACTTATAAGGGAAGCAGCAGGATAAGGTAGGGGAAGAAGCTCAGCAAAAATGTGGCTTCAGAATTCTAGTCTCAGCCTGATCCCATGGAAAGCTCTGGAACATGAATTGCACAACTGAGGTTGTCTCAATCAGAGGCTCTTTTACACCATATCAGTTAATAATTGGCCCCATTATCAATTGACCCAATTATCAGGGCTTTGAACCTGTTGGGAATGGTTCAGTAGTTGCTGACATAAACAAGGGCAGTGTACATGTTGCATAGCAACCAGATCTGTTGCTTGTGCGATTTTGACCCAAGTAGAAAACAAACAGCTGTGCCCTGATAAAAGATGGTGGCCAATCACACCACTTTGAATGTGTGTTGTTCTCCACAATCCAGCCAATAATGCAATCTCCTGCATCAGGCTCCTAAAATTTTCAGGATCTATGTGGAATTTTAAATTATTGGCAGGATGATATGGGAGACTGGATTATTGGCAGGACTGTGGACAGCAACACACATTCAAAGTGGTGTAGTCAGCTACCATCTTTGAGCACAGCACCTCTGTTTCTTACTCAGGTCAAAATCTCACAGGCAACAGATATGGTTGCTATGCAACACATATGCTGCACTCTTTTATGTTGGCCATTCCTGAACCATTCTCAACTGGTTCTAAGCCCCACCCATTAGCCAAAAGCAACGCACTAGAGAAAGGTGCAGGTGTAAACAGTTAGCAGCTGCCCATACCTGCAGTGGCTAGGTGTTATGGATTGAATTGTGTCCCCCCAAAATATGTGTCAACTTGGTTAGGCCATAATTCCCAGTGTTGTGTGGTTGTCTTCCATTTTGTGATTGTAATTTTATGTTAAAAAGGATACAGTGGAATTGTAACACCCTTGCTAAGGCCACATTCCTGTTGCAATGTAAAGAGAGTTCCCCTGGAGTGTGACCTGTACCATCCTTTATCTTACAAGAGATAAAAGGAAAAGGAAGGAAGCAGAGAGTTGGGGACCTCATACCACCAAGAAATAAGGACCGGGAGCAAAGTGTATCCTTTGGATCCAGGGTCTCTGTGTGGAAAAGCCCCTAGTCCAGGGGAAGATTGATGAGAAGGACCTTCCTCTAGAGCCGACAGAGAAAGCCTTCCCCTGGAGCTGATGCCCTGAATTTGGACTTTTAGCCTACTAGACTGTGAGAAAATAAATTTCTCTTTATTAAAAGCATCCATTTGTGGTATTTCTGTTATAGCAGCACTAGATAACTGAGACACTAGGGATGGGTACACTGGCAAGGTACAGGTGATGCCTGAGGCTGGGTTCTCTGGAGATGCAAAACCAGTAAAGCATATAAGTATATGTACAGAGAGAGATTTATGTCAAGGAGACAGCTCGTGCAATTGTAAAGGCTGAAATGTCCCAAGTCAGTGGATCAGGATAGAGGCTTCTCCTGATTCACATAGCCACAGGGGCTGGCGAACCCAAGATTGGCAGGTCAGAAAGCAGGACTCTTGCTCACGGGCTGTGAAGATCAATGAATTCCAAGATCAGCAAGTAAGCTGCTAGCTCAAGTCCTAAGCGCTGGAAGTCAGATGAACAGGAGGCAGCTGCAGGATCCAGAAAGGGAAAAGGCCAGAACATCTACTTACATTTGGATGCAGGCTACACACCCAAGGAAATTTGCATTCCACTGATTGGCTACTCACAGCAGATTCTATCATGGGAGTGATCACATGTAAACACTGAGAATCATGGCCCAGCGAAGTTGACACACAATCTTAATCATCACAGGTGAAGTAGATGGAAATCAACAGTATCTGCTACAGAGCCAGGGCGGGGTGGGAGGGCTTCTCTGAAGAAGGAACTTCTGAGTTTAGACATGAAGGACGAGTAAGAGCTAGCCAAAGAAGAGTATCCTACATGGAGGGAACAACAGATGTGAAGATCCTAGGTGAGAAAAATAAAGACAATTAGCAGGATTGGAGTATTGTGAGAAAGAGGAAAACTGGATCAATATTATTTTGGTAAGAGCCTAGGCCATTTTGAATTTTATCCTAAATACAATGGGAAATGGCACAACTTTGCTTGGCAAAAGTGAAGACAAATTAAAGCACTTACTGATGAAGTTCAAAGTAATAGCCGTCACTATGGATTATATATCAACATCAAGAAAACAATAATCCTCACAACTGGACCAATAAGCAACATCAAGATAAAAGAGAAAATACTGAAGTTGTCAAATATTTCATTTTACATGAATCCACAATCAACACCAGTGGAAGCATCAGTCAAGAAATCAAACAACATATTGCACTGAGCAAATTGGCTGCAAGACACCTCTTTAAAGTGTTAGAAAGCAAAGATGTCACTTTGAGAACTAAGGTACACCTGACCCAAGCCATGGTCTTTTCAATTTCCTCATATGCGTGGGAAAGCTAGGCACTGAAAAAAGGAAGACTGAAGAAGAACTGATGTGTCTGAATTATGGCTTTGGCAAAGAATACCTAATAGACCATCGACTCTGAAAAGAACGAACAAATCTGTCTTGGAGGAAGTACAGCCAGAATGCTCCTTAGAGGCAGGGATGGAAAGTCTTTGAGTTATTTTTGACACATTATCATGAGGGACCAGTCCTGGAGAAGGACATCGTTGTTGTTATTGTTAAATGCCATTGAGTCAGTTCCTACTCATAGCGACCCTAGGTACAACAGAATGAAACACTGTCTAGTCCTGCGCCATCCTCACAATCATTACTATGCTTGAGCCCATTGGTTGCAGCCACTGTGTCAGTATATCTCATCGAGGGTCTTCCTCTCTTTCGCTGACCCTCTACATTATCAAGCATAATGTCCTTCTCCAGGGACTGGTCCCTCCTGATAACATGTCAAAGTACGTGAGACAAAGTCTTGCCATCCTTTCTTCTAAGGAGCATTCTGGACATACTTCTTCCAAGACAGATTTTTTTCCTTCTTCTGGCAGTCCATGGTATATTCAGTATTCTTTGCCAACACCATAATTCAAAGGCACGAATTCTTCTTTGGTCTTCCTTATTCGTTGTCCAGCTTTCCTATGCATATGATGCAATTTAAAACACGATGGCTTGGGTCAGGCGCACCTTAGTGCTCAAAGTGACATCTTCGGTTTTTAACACTTTAAAGAGGCCTGTTGCAGCAGATTTGCCTGCCGCGTTCTTCTTCATATAGTCCAGCTTCATGGATTATTTGCTCAGCATACAGATTGAATAAGTATGGTAAAGGGATACAACAGTGATGCACACCTTTCCTGATTTTAAACTACACAGCATTTCCTTGTTCTGTTTGAACGACTTCCTCTTGGTCCATGTACAGGTTTGGCATGAACACAATTAAGTGTTCTGGAATTCCCATTCTTTGTAATGTCATCCAAAATTTGTTATGATCCACACAGTGAAATGCCTTTGCATGGTCATAAAACACAAGTAACATCCTTCTGGTATTCTCTGCTTTCAGCCAAGATCCATCTGACATCAGCAATGATATCCCTCATTCCATGTCCTCTTCTGAATTCAGCTTGAATTTCTGGCAGTTCCCTGTTGTTTTACTGCTGCAACCACTTTTGAATGATCTTCAGCAAAATTTTACTTGCATGTGATATTAACGATAATGCTTGATAATTTCCACATTCTATTGGATCCTGTTTCTTAGGAATGGGCACAAATATATATCCTTTCCAGTCAGTTGGCCAGGTAGCTGTCTTCCAGATTTCTTGGCATAGACGAATGAGCACCTCCAGCACTGCTTCTGTTTGTTGAAACATCTCGGTTGGTTTTCCATCGCTTCCTGGAGACTTGTTTTTTGCCAATGCCTTCCATACAGCTGGGATTTCTTCCTTCAATTCCATCAGTTCTTGATCATATGCTACCTCCTGAATACTCTGTATATTCCTTCCATCTTCTTTTGATGTTTCCTGTGTTCAATATTTTGTCCATAGAAACTTTCAATATTGCAAATCGAGGTTTGAATTTTTTCTTTAGTCCTTTCACCTTGGAAAATGCCAAGTGTGTCCTTCCTTTTTGGTGTTCTAACTCCAGGTCTTTGCACATGTTGTTATAACACTTTACTTTGGTTTCTCAAGCCGCTCTTTGAAATCTTCTGTTCAGCTCTTTTACTTCACCATTCCTTTCATTCACTTCAGCTGCTCTACATTCAAGAGCAAGTTTCAGAGTCTCTTCTAAAATCTATTTTTGTCTCTTCTTTCTTTCCTGTCTTTTTAATGACCTTTTGCTTTCTTCATGTATCGTGTCCTTGATGTCATTCTGCAACTCATCTGGTCTGTGGTCATTAATGTTCGATGTGTCAAATCTATTTAGGAGATGGCCTCTAAATTCAGGTGGGATATAATATTCTCAAGGTCATGTTTTGGCTTTTGTGTATTTGTTTTGATTTGCTTCAGCTTCAATTTCAACTTGCAGAAGAGCAATTGATGGTGTGTTCCACAGTTGGTCCCTGGCCTTGTTTGACTGATGACATTACGCTCCTCCACCGTCTTTTTCCACAGATGTAGTCAATGTGATTCCTGTGCATGCCATCCAGCAAGGTCCATGTGTATTTTACATTGTCGAGAAAAGGTATTTGCAATGTAGAAGTTGTTGGTCTTGCAAAATTCTATCATGTGGTCCCCAGCATCATTTCTGTCCCCAAGGCCATATTTTTCAACTACTATTCCTTCTTTGTTTCCAACTTTAGCATTCCAATCACCAGTAATTATCAATGCTTCCTGACTGCATGTTTGATCAATTTCAAACTGCAGAAGTTGGTAAAAATTTTCAATTTCTTCATCTTTGGCATTAGTGGTTGGTACATAAATTTGAATGATACCTGTATTAAGTTGTCTTCCTTATACGTGTATGGATACTATCCTATCATTGACAGTATTGTACTTCAGAGTAGATCTTGAAATGCTCTTTTTGATGATGAATGCAGTGCCATTCCTCTTCAACTTGTCATTCCTGGCATAGTAGACCATATGATTGTCTGATTCAAAATCAGCTCACTAATGCCTAGGATATTGTGTTCCATTTTATTTTTGACAACTTCTAATTTTCCTAGATTCATACTTGGTACATTCCACATTCCAATTATTAATGGATGTTTGCAGCTGTTTCTTCTCTTTGAATCGTGCCAAATCAGCAAATGAAGGTCCCAAAAGCTTTACTCCATTCATGACATTAGGTCAATTGTACTTTGAGGAGGCAGCTTTTTCCCAGTTGTATTTAGAGTGTCTTCCAACCTGAGGGGCTTGTATTCTGGCACTATACCAGACAATGTTCTGCTGCTATTCATAAGGTTTTCACTGGCCAGTTTTTTAGAAGTAGACCACCAGGACATTCTGCTTGGTAAAACAGAGGGTCAGTGAAAAAGAGGAAACCCTCAACAAGATGGATTGACACAGTGGCTGCAACAATGGACTCAAACATAGCAATAAGTTAGGGTGGCACAGGACCAGACAATGTTCTGTTATAAATAGAGTTGCTACGGGTCGAAGTCAACTTGACAGCACCTAACAACAACCAAAGCAGGAAGCTATTTAAGTATTTTAAGAAAGTGACGTAATCCTCCTTTGACCACCAAGTATTTTAATATCACTTTGGACTGGTAAGCAATGAGTTAGAAGCAGGAAATGGAGGATGCTAGGAAACCAGGTGGGAAGGGGTGAGTGCTGTTGTAACTGTCTAGGGTATAAGTGATGGTGGTTTAGACTAGGAAGGAATGAGGATTAAAGAAAAAGACAGATTTGAGACATATACAGAATTTGGTAATGAATTGGCTGTGATGAGGACAATCTTATATCTTAGGTAGTGAATGGGAGATCAGGGTAAGACTTGGTACTTGTACTATTTACTCCCTTTTTAATTTACTATATGTAAAAAGCAGGCTTAGAGCCTGGGGTTAAGGAGTAAACCCAGAAGCTCCTTGGAAAAAAGGCCTGGAGATCTACTTCTGAAAAATCAGCCATTGAAAACCCTACGGAGCTCAGTTCTACTGTAACACACGTGGGGTTGCCATGAGCCTGAATTGACTCGGTGACAACTGTTTTTTTTTAAAGTCTATGCCAAAAGTGGAGCCCTGGTGGCACAGTGTTAAGTGTTCAGCTGCTGATCAAAAAAAAGGTCAGCAGTTGTGAATCCACCAGCTGCTCCTTGGAAACTCTATGGGGCAGTTCTACTCTGTCTCGTAGCGTCTGTATGAGTCAGAATCGACTCAATGGCAGTGGGTATGGTATGCTAAAGGTAGAACTGGAAATTCTTAGATCAGCACATTGTCCAGAAGGCTCTGTCTGTCTCCACTGAAGAAAGATGGAGTCTCAAGGAAGGTTTGTAGAGTGAATATAAGCCAGGGACAGAAACTCCTAGTACACGTCAATTCAGTGTCAATTAAGGATGAACAATGGAGAAGAAAATGAAGAGGCAATCCTGATTCAAGCACCCCAGGAAGACCACTGGGCACAGAAGGATCCTCACAATCTGGGGTTACCTACATCAGAGTGAAATGAAGGTGAGGAAGATAAAAAATCAGATTTCACTCACATTATAAATGATAAATATAGGTTCCTGTGGAAGAGATATGGTGGCCTGCAGGGGGCAGGTAGGGGATTCAGGTTTTTCAGAAGTTACTTTCATTCTACTTTTCTTGATTATAATTGATTCCTAGTTAATAGCCACAAACCAGAAGCTTGAGGGATTTGAAGTTGTTTGTATAAAGGACCCCGCATTGTCTTCTGCCTCTGTCCTCAAGGACAAATCAGCTAACCTGTAAGCATGTGCACACACATGCACACATACACACACACTCAAACTCAGAAACATTCACAGCATTGAAAGGTACGCAAGAACAAATTTGACAATAGATATGTGGGGCTGTGGGCCACATTCCCAGGGATTGATTGTGACCTCAGTTTCCATGGTGATTACATATTCAACTCGAGTCTTCTCACTCAGTAGAACCTCCCTTAAGAGGTGAGAGACAAAAAGGAATAAAGCCAAAGTACTTCAATGAGCCAGACTGGGCACAAAGGCTGCCAGCACCAT
This sequence comes from Elephas maximus indicus, assembly GCF_024166365.1. NCBI lineage: Eukaryota > Metazoa > Chordata > Mammalia > Proboscidea > Elephantidae > Elephas > Elephas maximus. Next base: position 46,316,455 of record NC_064826.1, on the reverse strand, counting down.
GGCCAGACTCAGGGAGCTACTCAAACTGTCACATTATACATTTCATAGCACACTAATCACTCCCTCATCACAGGGGGCCATTGTAGAAAAGGCTGCATCAGAAAAGCTTTATGAAACATACAAAGATTTTTTGCTCCAATTCATTTGCAGTTCCCTTTATTACCTAATCAGTTATAGCCAGATAAACAATTCTGGAATTCTCTTCCTATTTCAATTTCTATAAGACCATTGTGTGTATGTGTATTTGAATTCGTGACTGAGATACATGATGGTCAGTAGATGGAAATCAGTACTCTTCCCCACTGGTCTCCTCTTGTAATAAATTCGTATGTATATTTGTTGGAAATATAACCTCATTTGTTTTCTTTCAATTAAAATTTTATTCTAAGGTAATTACAGGTTCACATGCAGTTGTGAGAAATAACACAGAGAGAGCTCATGTACCCTTCACCCAAGAAACTGACATCAATTCAATCCACTGACATTAATATTTCACCAGTTTTACATGCACTTGTTTGTGCTTATGTATTTAATTCTACTCAAATTTGTCACTTGTATAGATCCATGTAACCATCACCACAGTCAAGACGCAGAACAGTTCCGTACTCACCCCCTATGAGCCTGCCTTCCCTCCCTACTGCTTCCCCTGGCAACCACTAATGTAGTCACTGTATCTGTAATTCTGCCATTTCAAGAATGTTATACCAATTGAGATGTTTCAACAAATGGATGCAGCGCTGGGGACGATCACTCATCTATGTGAAGAAATTTGGAAGACAGCTACCTGGTCAACTGACTGGAAAAGATACATATTTGTGCCCTTTCCAAAGAAAGGGGATCCAATAGAATGTGAAAATTATCAAACAATATCATTAATATCACATGCAAGTAAAATTTTGCTGAAGTTCATTCAAAAGTGGTTGCAGTAGTAAATCAACAGGGAACTGCCAGAAATTCAAGCTGAATTCAGAAGAAGATATGGAACGAGGGGTATCATTGCTGATGTCAGATGGATCTTGGCTGAAAGCAGAGAATACCAGAAGGATGTTACTTGTGTTTTATTGACTATGCATAGGCATTCGACTGTATGGATCATAACAAATCATGGATAACATTGCAAAGGATGGGAATTCCAGAATACTTGTGTTCATGCAGAACCTGTACACAGACCAAGAGGCAGACATTCAAACAGAACAAGGAAATCTGCGTGGTTTAAAATCAGGACAGGTGTGCATCACAGTTGTATCCCTTTACCATACTTATTCAGTCTGGATACAAATAATCCATGAAGCTGGACTATATGAAGAAGAACACAGCATCATCCTTGGTGGAAGACTCAAGCTGCAATATGCAGATGGCACAACTTGTTTGCTGAAAGTGAAGAGGTCTTGAAGCACTTACTGATGAAGATTGAAGACTTCAGTGTGGATTACATCTCAACATAAGGAAAACAAAAATCTTCACAACTGCACCAATAAGCAACATCATGATAAATGGAGAGAATATTGAAATTCTTAAGGATTTTGTATTAACTTGAAGCCACAATCAACTGCCCATGGATGCAGCAGTCAACAAATCAAATGATGTATTGCATTGGGCAAATCTGCAAAATACCTCTAAAGCGTTAAAAAGCAAAGATGTCACTTTGAGAACTAAGGTACGCCTGATCCAAGCCATGATATTTTGAGTCACCTCATATGCATATGAAAGCTGGACAGTGAATAAGGAAGACCGAAGAACTGATGCCTTTGAATTATGGTGTTGGTGAAGAGTATTGAATACACCATGGACTGCCAGAAGACTGAACAAGTCTGTTTTGGGAGAAGTACACCCAGAGTACTCCTTGAAAAAGAGAATGGTGAGACTTCATTGCACGTATTTTGTTATCAGGAGGGACAGGTTCCTGGAGAAGGACATCATGCTTAGTAAGGCAAAGGGTTAGCAAAAAAGAGGAAGACACTCAGTGAGAAGGAGTGACACAGTGTCTGCAATAATGGGCCCAAACATAACAATGATTGTGAGAATTACACAGGACTGGGCAGTGTTTTGTTCTGTTGTACATAGGGTCACTGTGATTCAGAACCAACTCGACAGTACCTAAAAAATATATATGCATGAGATTATATAGTATGTAACCTTTTTAGATTAGCATAATTCTCTTGAGGTCCATCCAAGTTATTGCATGTTTCAATAGTTCATTCTTTTTTATTGCTGAGAAGTATTCCATGTTTTTGGATATTCCACAGCTTGTTTAACCATTCACCTGTTGAAGGACATTTAGGTTATTCTGGTTTGGGGCTATTACAAATAAAGCTGCTATAAATATTTTTGTAGGTGTTTTTGTGTAAACATAAGTTTTTTTATTTTTCCTGAAATAATGGCCAAGAGTGCAATTGTTGGGCTGCATAATAAGCACATTTTTAGTTTTATAAGAAGCTGCTAAACAATTTTCCAGAGTAGTTGTACCATTTTATATTTCCACCAGCTGCATATTAAGAATCCCATTTCCCTGCATCCTTGCCAGTATTTTGTGTTACACTATTTTTTAATTTTATCCATCCTGCTAGGTATATAGTGACATGTCATTGTAGTTTTAATTTGCATTTCTTTCAGGTCTCATGATGTTGAGTATCTTTTCATGTGCATATTTGCATCTGTATTTCTTCTTTAGTTAAATGTCTGTTCATGTCTTTTGCCCATTTTCTAATTGGATTTTTTTTTTCTGCTGAGTTTTTTTTAAATTGTGCTTTGAGTGAAAGTTTATAGTTCAAGTTAGTTTCTCATGTAAAAACTTATACATGTGTTGTTATGTGACCCTAGTTGCTCTCCCTATAATGTGACAGCACACGCCTCCTTTCCACCCCCGATCTCCCGTGTCCATTCAACCAGCCCCATCCCCCTCTGCCCTCTCATCTCACCTCTGGACAGGAGCTGCCCATTTAGTCTCACATATCTACTTGAGCTAAGAAGAACTCCCTTTACAAGTATCATTTTATGTATTATAGTTCAGTCTAATCTTGAAGGGTTGGGTTCAGGAATAGTTTCAGTTCTGGGTTAACAGAGAGTCCAGGGGCTGTGTCTTCCTGGGTCCCTCCAGTCTCAGTCAGACCATTAAGTCTGGTCTTTTTTCTAGAATTTGAGTTCTGCACCCCACTTTCCTCCTTCTCCGTCAGGGACTCTCTGTTCTGTTCCCTGTCAGAGTGGTAATTGGTGGTAGCCAGCAACCATCTAGTTCTTCTGGTCTCAGGCTGATGGAGTCTCTGGTTTATGTGACCCTTTCTGTCTCTTGGCTAATATTTTCCTTGTATCTTTGGTGTTCACCCTCCTTTGCTCCAGGTGGGTTGAGACCAATTGATGCATCTTAGATGGACTCAGCTGAGATTTAAGGGTTCTTGCAGTCTAGATACAATTCCTTTGTTGGCTATGTGGTTTGCAAATATTTTCTCCCAGTCAGTGGTTTGTCTTTTCTTCCTTTTATCAGTGTCTTTTGCAAAGCAAAAGATTTCTATTTTGGTGAAATCCAATGTTATGGTTTGAATTATGTCCCCCCAAAATATGTGTTGTAAATCCTAACCTCTATGCCTGTGGTTATAATCCCCTTTGGGGATGGGTTGTCTGTGTTACGTTAATGAGGCAGGATTAGTGTAGGGTGTATCTTGAGTCAGTCAGAGACGGGGGAAGATTGAAGCCAAGCCCCATGGAAATCTCCAAGGAACCAGGAAAGAAGCTAAAGAGACAAGGACCTTCCCCCAGAGCCAACAAAGAGAGAAAGCCTTCCCCTAGAGCTGGCGTGCTAAATTTGGACTTCTAGCCTCTTAAACTGTGAGGAAATAAATTTCTGTTTGTTAAAGCTACCCACTTGTGGTATTTCTGTTATAACAGCACCAGATAACTAAGACATCCAATTTATCAGTTTTTCCTTTCATAAATTGTGCTTTTGGTGTCAAGTCTAAAAATTTTTTGCCTAGTCCTGCATGTAGGTCTTGAAGGTTTTCTCTATGTTTTTTTTTTTTTCCAAAAGTTTCATAGTTTTACATTTAAGTTTGTGATCCATTTTGAGTTTACTTTTGTATAAGGTATGAGATTTAGACTGAGGTTTGTTTGTTTTGGCCACAAATACCTAATTGCTTCAGCACTGTTTGCTGAAAAGGCTGTCCTTTCTCCATGGAATTTCTTTCGCATCTTTGTCAAAGATTAGTTGAACCTTGTGAAAGAGATGTGGCGTCAAATCTCATCTAACTTCAGGAGGAGGAGAGAGAATCAAGATCAGCAGCAGCCCAAAGCTGGTTCTTACGTGACAGAGGTTAGACATATCTTCACTCTCCAACCTTTTTACCAGTTCTGACACCAGTCATCCCTACCACTGCACTCTACTCTGTTGGGTTCAGAAATTCATTGCAGTGGCCACGCAGAATTCACAGATCGTACTCATGATTATAGGGCTTATTAGGGGAGTAACAGGTTACAGGAAAACCTAGTGGTGTAGAAGTTAAGAGCTACGGCTGCTAACCCAAAGGTCGGCAGTTCAAATCCACCAGGCGCTCCTTGGAAACAGTTCTACTCTGTCCAGTAGGGTCGCTATGAGTTAGAATCAACTCAACAGCAATGGGAATTGGGAACATGTTATAATTCTGGACCTGGATCAACATGGAAGTAACAGGAACAACTCAGGACAGCTTCTTCTTGGCTGCTGCCACCAGGCCCTCACTCTCAGCCTGGGCCCTCACTTTCAGCTTTGGCCCCTGCTTGGGTCTAGGCTCTGTCCTGCTCGGGCAAGTGTTACAAAGCTCTTTAGCTCCAATGATAAAAGACAAGAGGTAACCCACTGACCTTCAACTTTACCTCCTGCAGGAAGACACTCTGCTTACTCACTGTGCTCCATGGGTCAGTGAGCCTAGCCTATTGGTCCCATGCTGCCGCCAGCTCGTGCCGATATTCAGTGTTACAGCTCTCTCTCTGTCTCCTGGGTCTAGGAAGTTCTCAGTGCAGCAACCGTGGGTCCAAAGGACATGCTCCACTCCTGCCTCTTCTGGATGGTAGTGAGATCCACTTCCAGCCTAGCAGGCTGGCAGAACTGACTAATCCTGTACAAGGTTTTCATGCACCTTACTTGCACAGTCCCACCCCTGCAAGTGTCCCATGCACCTTATTTGCATTAGTAGATTGACTGTTTCTTTTAGTGGGCCACGAGCACCTTATTTACATGTTGTTGTCATTGTTAGGTGCTGTCGAGTCCATTCCGACTCATGTACAGCAAAACGAAACAGCCCAATCCTCCTCCATCCTCACAACCATTACTATGCTCAAGCCCATTGTTGCAACCATTGTGTCAGTCTATCTCATTGAGGGTCTTTCTCTTCTTCACTGACCTTCTACTTCATCAAGCATGATGTCCTTCTTCAGGGACTGGTCCCGCCTGATAACGTGTCCAACGTATGTGAGACAAAGCCTCGAGTTACAAGACCATGGCTAGAAGGGCCATATAATAATAATTCACTGCAATGCAGGCCTATAACAAGTAAAAAGATTGAATCGGTAATCAAAAATCTCCCAACAAAGAAAACCCGAGGACCACATGGCTTGATTGGTGAATTTCACCAATAGTTTTCTACTCTTGTGATGTCTGTCTGGCTTTGGTATCAGGTAATGCTGGCCTCATAGAAAGAGCTGGGAAGTGTTCATGCCTCTTCCTTTTTTTGGAAGTGTGTTGAGAAGAATTGGTGTTAATACTTCTTTAAATGTTTGGTGGAATCCACCAGTGAAGCCGTCTGGTCCTGGGCTTTTCTTTGTTGGGATGCTTTTGATTATTGATTCAATCTCTTTACTTGTTATAGGCCTGTTTGGATTTTCTGTTTCTTCTTGTGGCAGTTTTGGTGTCTAGGAAATTGTTCATTTCATCTAGACTATCTAATTTGTTGATATACAATTGTTCATAGTTTTTTTTTTTTTTAAATCCTTTCTATTTCTGTAAAACTGGTAGTAATGTTCTCATTTTCATTGCCAATCTTAGTATTTTGGCTCTTCTCTCTTTTTCTTAGTCTAGCTAAAGTTTTGTCCATTTTGTTAACATTTTTAGAGAACCAGCTCTTGGTTTTGTTGATTCTCTCTAATGTGGTCTTTGTTGTGTGTGGCCACTGAAGTCTCTGTTCGGTTAGCGTAGTTGTCAGCTAGTAATTGGACAGAGATTTTATAAATGCCTAGAACCAATAAGTCTCCCAGTCTTTGCCGAGGGGCTGTATGTGCAGCACTCCTTCAATGCTCATCTAGGTAATTGACAACTCTACCTTAGCCTTCACTTCCTGCTTGCACAGAGGCTCAAGGTCAACCAGAGGGGAGGGATTAGGGTCTTCTCTAGTCTTCCTTGGGCATGCACACAGCCCTAAACATGTGCATGGCTGTCATGGATTGAATTGTTTCCCCCCATAATGTGTGCCAACTTGGCTAAGCCTTGATTCCCAGTATTGTGTGATTGTCCACCATTTTGTGATCTGATGTAGTTTTTCTCTGTGTTGTAAATACTAAACTCTGCCTGTGGTTAATGAGGAAAGATTAGGTTATATTAAAGAGTACTAGGGTGGGATGCAACACCCTTACTCAGGTCATAGCCCTGATTCAACGTAAGGGGAGTTTCCCTGAAGTGGGCCTGCATCGCCTTTTATCTTACAAGAGATAGAAGGAGAGGGAAGCAAGCAGAGAGAGGGGCCTCTTATGACCAAGAAAGAAGAACTGGGAGAAGAGCCTGTTCCTTGGCCCCAGGGTCCCTGCACTGAGAAACTCCTAGCCCAGGGGAAGATCGATGACAAGGGCCTTCCCCTAGAGCCAACAGAGGAAGACTTCCCCTGGAAGTGGCACCCTGAACTTGGACTTTTAGCCCCTTGAACTGTGAGAGAATAAACTTCTCTTTGTTAAAGTCAAATACTTGTGGTATTTCTGTTATAGCAGCACTAGATAACTAAGACAGGTATGAAGCTATAATTCAATATGGTGGATGCTAAAGGATCAGAATTAGTAAGACTGAATTTAGGGGGAGAATGACAAATCTAACATTCAGTGAGATTACAAGTGCTAGCTACTGCTTGGAACAATCTAACAAAGGCATTTTCATGCCAGGTATTAATTTGAACTCTGAAGAGAGAGAGAATACTTGAGGTAAGCTTCATAAAAAAGCTTCAGAGTGTAAGAAAATTTCCCAAAAGAGGTATATAAATGCTACTGACATGCAAATAATAACTATAATGAAATAAAATCCTCCATTAAATAACATACAGGTTTCTTTTTTTTTTTTTATGTGGGATTCAAGTTTATATTGCTGTTATTACCATGAACAAAAACAAATGGCTAAAAGACTTAATAAGAACAGACATAACAAGGTTTCAAAATTAGCATAGAACATGAACCACTTAATCAAACAGTCCTAACTTGAGAAGCAGGGCAATTTCAAAGATGATCAAGATTTAACATAATGCTATGAATAGTAAAATTTCATCTTCCATGGAAAGTCAGTTATTCATGGTGTGCTACAAGCGGTAGATACTGTTGATATACAAAGGTCTAAGTCACATGATAATATTCAAAGTTTAAAGGAGAATTCTGAGGGTAATAAATATAATAATCACAGTGAAAATTAGTCCAAGAATTTTAGCTGGTTTCATACAGGCCTGGTCCCAATATCTTGGACAGAAGCTGCCTGCTCAGCTGTCGGCTGCTTCTCATCCTGGCACCTTTTTAAATTTTAATTTGTGTTCCTTGGTGGGTTGCACTGTCCAGTTGAGGGCCACAGCTTTCTTTAATTGTAACAGGTGTATCCAAGCTTTTATCCCCCGTAATATTGCAGCACACTGATTAGTAAGAAAAATCTGCTAGAGCCCCGTTGATTGTGGTTCCAGGGTATCCTTTAGCTAATGTCTCTTCCAGTATACATAATCTCCTGGTTAGGTAGCCCTTTCCGTGGGCTCCACAGGCTTTGTCTGATTATAAGCTTCTTTAACTAGGTTGTTATAAGCCTAGGCGTAATGCATTAGGTCTTTACAATATTTTAAAAAGTTTCCTCATATAAAATTGGAATCAACCCAGGTTGACCCATCTGAAACCAAAACCCTCTGCCATTGAGTCGATTCCAACTCATAGCGACCCTGTAGCACAGAGTAGAACTGCCCTGTGGAGTTTCCAAGATTGACCCATAGGGAAGGGCTAAAAGGACAGCTTGTGTGGACCAAAAGTTGTTGAACTTAGTTTTGATAGGACTATGGATAACACCGGAGCCCTGGTGGCACAGTGGTTAAGAGTTTAGCTCCTTGAAAACCCTGTGGGGCAGTTTTACTCTGTATTATAGGGTTGCTATGAGTCGGAATTGACTCAATAACAATGGGTTTGGTTTTGGTTTTATGGGTAACACTTGTACAAGGACAGTCCTAAGGAGTGGGATTACTTTGGCAATTGATTTTTAAATATAGTGTTTGTCATCTCAACCAAACCTGAGGACTGGGGATGGTATGGGGAATTCAACTTCTGAAAAATAGGAAAACCTTTGCACAAATCCTTTATGATTTGTCCAGTAAAGTGTGTGCATTGATCACTGCAAAGTGTTCTTGGGCCACATCAGGTAGAGATGATATTCTCTAAAAGTTTCTTGGTCACAAATGATGCTGTGGAATTCTGGCTAGGGAAAGCCTCAACCCAGTGTGAAATATACAAACCATAACTGAAACAAATATATATCCACTAGAGGGCCTTAATTGAGTAAATTCAATTTGCCATTCAAGCATTGGCTCAAAAGGTAAGGGGTACCTCCCCAAAGGTGGTTTGCAGGCCCAACCAGCATTATATAGAAGGCATATGGTGCAATGTTGGGTGACATGGTTGGCTTAACCCCAATAGTGTCCTCACCATTCCTTTGATAAGATATCTACAAGTTTGTCTCTTCCTCAGTGATTATTAGTATGGAGGGTCCAAGAGAGGGGAACATGTAAAGACTTGGGGAGGACTGGTTTCCAATGGTGGGGCTTAATTTTTCCACTGGGTCCTTCCCAGATCCTAGACACACCATTAAGACAGCACCCCTTTTTCTTCCATTGGTCTCATCTGGAGCCAACCGTTGATGACTCATTAAATCATGCCATATGGCTCACTGGTGGTGTTGTCGTGAACATAAAAGTCCCTATCCGTATGTCTTATGTCAGGTCCCTGGCATTCCCGGCACTCAGTGGATATTGTTGTATCTGCTCAGCTAGATTTTTTCTTCTCATTTCTTCCATCTGAGGAACCCTCTTAGGTTGGTGGGCCTTTACTTTAATAATGGTGATATCAGAGGAAGTAGCATGACTTCTAGAAGATCTGTTGCTAGGGCCATTTTTAAAATCTGGGTCACTGAAGAGATAAGGAAGTCCTGGTACTTCCACAGTGCCCTAAAATTATGTATAACATCAACAGCATATCTCAAGTTTATGTAAATAGTTACAGACTGTTCTGGGGGGGCCAGTCTATGTGGCCCAGTAAGCACAATTAGTTCAGCCTGCTGAGCTGAGGTAACTTCAGGTAGAGGTTCACTTCCTAGAACTTCAGTACATGTGGTGACAGCACAGCCTCCCTGGAAACAAGGACTGCCTGGTCTTAAATAAGAACCATCCACAAGTAAGTTAAAGTCTGCATTTTCAAGAGGGGTCTCTCGCAAGTCAGGTCTGACAGTCAATACATACCCAGTTAAATCAATGCAATCACAAGGTGGGGAGTTTCTTCATCACCTGGCAGGGACGTAGGGTTTTGCTGGGTTTAGCCCTGAAATACTGTGCAACCGTATAGGTAGAGAAAAAATAGGTAGGGCAGCCAATAAAAGAACCTCATAAGATGTTATCCTACTAACAGATACGTGCTGGGTAAAACCGGAATTTAAAATGGCAGAGACTGTGTGAGGGACAAACACATTTAAGTCATTTCCTAACACTATATCAACAATGGTTTCTACCACCTGGGCAGTGGCGGCAACCTACCTAAGACATAGTGGGTGTTATGAATTGAATTGTACCCCCTCAAAATGTGTGTCAACTTGGCTAGGCCATGATTCCCAGTATTGCGTGGTTGTTCACCATTTTGTGATCTGATGTGATTATCCTATGTGTTGTAAATCCTAACCTCTATGATGTTAATGAGGCAAGATTAGAGGCAGTTATGTTAATAAGGCAGGACTCAATCTACAGGATTAGGTTGTATCTTGAGTCAATCTCTTTTGAGATATAAAAGAAAGAATGGAGCAGAGAGGAGAGGGACTTACTACCACCAAGAAAGAAGAACCAGGAGAAGAGCATGTCCTTTGGGCCCAGGGTCTCTGTGCTGAGAAACTTATAGACCCAAGGGAAGATTGATGACAAGGACCTACCACCAGAGCCAACAGAATTCAGACTTCTAGCCTCCTAGATTGTGATGAAACAAATTTCTGTTTGTTAAAGCCAATCGTGTGTGGTATTTCTGTTATAACAGCACTAGATAACTAAGAATTTAGTACTGGGAGTGAGGTGCTGCTGTAACAGATACCTACAATGTGGAAGCAGTTTTGGAATTCAGTAATGGGTAGAGGCTGGAAGAGTTTTAAAATGCCTAATAGTAATTGCCTTGAAGAGACTGTTGGTGGAATTATGGACATTGAAGATAATTCTGGTAAGAACTCAATGGAAGTAAGAACTGTAACACCAGATACACTGCAGACAGTAGGAAGCAGCAGCAGAGAAACTGCAAGAGCAGAGCCAGGAGACTTGCACAAGATGGCATGGGAGCTGACCCACAGAGCAAAAGAGCTTGAGTACCGTTGGGAAGGAGGCTTCCTGGTGGAGTGTGGTGTCTCCAGGCACTTATTAGTGGAGCTAGGCTTGCCAACCCGCAAGGCAAGAAAGCTGAGTGCCTTCCAGCTGAGGTTTACTGGTGGAGTGGGGTGCCTTCAGGCATTTATTTGTAGAGCTAAAGAGCTTTGAAACACTTGCCTGTGCAGGGCAGATGCCAGGCTGGTCCAAGAGGCCTGAAGGGTTGAGAGGCCAAGGAACCAGGAAGCAGAAGCTGAAGAGACAAGGAACGCATGAAGCAGAGCTGCCTCATACTCAAAGGGTAGAGCCACAACATCTGGGGCCTCAAAGGGTGGAACCATGGCCTACTGGGTCTCAAAGGGCGGGGCCATGGCCTCCTAAGTTTCGAAGAGTCAGATCTTCACCAACTTGGTTCCAAAGTGTGGGGCTGCCTTTTATGAGTGCCAGTGGCATGAGACCAGACCCACTGCCCAAAACTGAAGGGGCGGGGCTGACATGTCCAAGAATAGGCCTGCCTGGGCCAAGGGGATATGGTTGCCACTCAGACAGACTAGAAGAATGGAGCTGTTCAAACCCAAGAGAGCAGAGTTACCATCCCAGTGGGCCTGGAAGGTGGAGCTGAAGTCCAGGGCCAAGGGGCCTCCACCCAGAATCTGGAGAGTGAGGTCAACACCCAGAGTCTGAAGCGGAGGGCCATTTCCTAAATGGTCTCAGAGAACGAAGATTATTTTCAAGCCTTGAGAGCTAATGTAATGTGTTCTGCTGACTTGCTTGGTGCGTGTTATTCCTTCTTTTCCTCAAATTGCTCCCATTTGTAATGGAAATGTAGACCTTGTGCCTGTTTCACCATTGTACTTTGGAAACAAATAACCTGTATTCTAGATTCCACAGATGAAGAGGAATTTCTGGAATTTGGACTTGGAGTTGATTTAAGACCTTGGAGTGAATATGTTTTAAATGCGGCAAGGACACAAATTTTGAGGGGCCAAAGGGTGGGATGTTATGGATCGAACTGTGTCCCTCCAAAATGTGTGGCAACTTGGCTAGGCCATGATTCCCAGTTTTGTGTGGTTATCCACCATTTTGTGATATGACATGATTATCCTATGTGTTTTAAATCCTAACATTTATGATGTTATTGGGGCAAGATTAGAGGCAGCTATGTTAGTGAGGCAGGACTCAATCTACAGGATTAGGTACCTTGAGTCAGTCTCTTCTGAAATATAAAAGAGAGAATCAAGCAGAGAGGAGACAGACTTGCTACCACCGTGAAAGAAGAACCAGGAGAAGAGTGTATCCTCTGGACCTAGGGCTTCTGTGCTAAGAAACCCCTAGACTCAAGGGAAGATTGATGACAAGGATCTAACCCCAGAGCCGACAGAGAAAGCCTTCCCCTGAAGCTGACACCATGAATTTGGACTTCTAGCCTCCTCGACTGTGATACAATAAATTTGTTTGTTAAAGCTATGCACTTAACTAGCAGCACTAGTTAACTAAGACAGTGGGTATTCCCTGGCCACAGGGCCTAACTGTACACTATAGTACACTACCAGCTTATGCTGTCCTCCATGCCCTGGGTAAGAACTCCTGAGGCAGGCAGTCATGAAAGGGTTATTTACCATCCCATAATAGTTGTTTTTCAGAAAAGTCTACTCTTGCTACATTTTTGTTACAACTTTTACAGCACTTCATCATGATTGGTCCAATCCCCAGGTTTCTTGTCTTCTCCTGGTAGGAGGCTGAGGCACAGGCACACTGACTCTGCATGTACCCACTATATGACCTTCCTGGGGTGGCAGTAATGAACCATCACCATTTTATTAGGGCCATGTGGAATATTTTTACCGCTGTATGCAAAAACTCATTCACTAAAATTATGCGGACTGCGCATACATCACAAGACTGAAGATTCCTCGCTGTTCATGCATATGTATGTCACTCCCTATAAAAGGAATAAACCTGCCCTCATTCAGGGAGCTGACAGGCTTAAGTCACAAGACCCTGCTTGTCTCCTGGTTTTCCAGCTGTGAATAAACCTTTCTGTTCTTCCAACCCTGTGTCTGGCTGACTTCAATTTGCTAGTCTGCTTGACAAGAACCTATTAGTTGACAGCTTCACCCCCCGAGCATATCCGTTTACCACAGGTACACAAAGGGAAAAACTAAGGCTGTAATTGGGAAACACTAAAGCAGGAGTATGCATGAGAGATAGGCTTTTAGTTTGTAGATGGCTGCTTCTCCCTCCCCTGATAGCTGAAAGGGGTCTGGCTCAGAGGTTTTTAAGTAATGATATAAAGGTTGAGCTAGAAGTGAAAATTTTTATATCCAAGTACAGCAGTACACAGAGGCTGAAGAATTCTTACCTGCTTTTCTGTTTTAGAGATAGGAAATGCCAGAATAGCATCCTTTCCCTTGGGGTCAATAGATACCCCACTGGCTGATAATATATGCCCTAAATATTTACCAGATAGTTGAGCCAGCTGAAGTTTCTCCTTAGAAACCTTATGACCTCTACTTGCTAAGTGTATTCCCATAAAATTATGCTTTCCTTCAAAAGGTCTTCTCAGTGGGAAAGCAATTAACAGATTATCCACATATTGTAGAGGGACCAACCCATGGATAAATTTTAATGATTGCAAGTCCACATGCAAAACCTGTGAAAAATAGGTGGGGACTCGGTAAAACCTTGGGGGGAGCAGTCTAGGTGTATTATCGATTACCCCAGGCGAATGCAAATAAACATTGCCTCTCAGGATGGATGGAGACGCTGAAGAACTTGCTACACAAATCTACTACTGTAAAATATGTGGCCTCTGCTGGAACATTGGATAATACTAGGTGAAGATTCAACACCATGGGAAATCTAGGAATCACTATTTTACTGATGGCCCTTTGGTCAACGGAAGCCCTGGTGGCACAGTGGCTAATTGCTGTGGCTGCTAATCAAAAAGTCAGCAGTTTGAATCCACCAGGTGCTCCTTGGAAACTCTATGGGGTAATTCTACTCTGTCCTATAGGGTCGCTATGAGTCAGAATTGACTCAAAGGCAGTGGCTTTGGGTTTTTTTTTTTTTTGATCCTGAACAAATTCCCAACTTCGATTACTGGCCTTGCAGACTGGGAACCCAGCAGTGTTGCATGGACTAGTACAGGGAATAATGAAGCCTTTTTTCTAAAAACTCTTTGATTGGCATCAGTTTCAGCTTAATAGGCTCAGCTGAAAGGACCCTCCCAATATCAGTGGATGAAGTGGCCCATAGTCAGGCACTGACTTGAGGTAGTCCATAGGAAGGGGAACTAAGGGGGTTAAAATCTGGACTTCAGGTAAGTTAAGAGCATGTGCATAGCACAAGGCCACTTCCTGATCAATCTTAGAAACATGTAAAGGGTGAAGAGGTAGTAAAAAATAAAATAGCACAAGGCCACTTCCTGATCATTCTTAGAAACATGTAAAGGGGGAAGAGGTAGTAGGTATACTTAATAATACTTTCCATTCTTCAGTAAACTGTAAATGGCATTTCCGTTTGGAAAGTAAGCCTCTTCTGAGTAAATTAATGGGAATGTTGGGGCTAAGAAGGAAGGAATGTGAGTCTTCAGTGGGCCCTAAAGACACAGGACACATTTACAGGCTGAGAGTGTGCTAGGGTTTCTTCTGAGTAGCGACCCACACAACTTTAAAATTTCCAGTACTTCAGGGTAGAGACTTTTATAGGCTTGTGGGTTTAAGTGCAGATATTGTCACACCCATGTCCACCAGAAATTTGCAAAGCTCTCCGTTAATCTTAATAACAGTTTCATTTTGTGAGTCCAGGGGAACCACGGGAAAAGCCCCTATTTTATCCCCAGATTCCAGTCACTTGATCATGGGAGGGGCTGAGGGCAAAATGTCTGCCTTGTTTTTAAGCTTGATGCAATCCTTTTTAAAGTGCCCTGGCTTCTTACAATAGTAACATACTCCAGGGCCTTTACTCTGTGGCTTACTTTCCTCAGTAGGCCAATGTTGTTCCTAGTGGATGTTTGTAGGTGCTGTATTTGCAAAGCCATTATTTTGTCTGTTCTTCATTTTTTCTCTGCTCCCTTAGTCTGTTTTTCTAAAGTCTGGCTTAGTTTATAGGCTAAGGCTAGTTTCAGTGTTTTCCCAATCCAGTTTGTGGCACTTGACCAGATCACTGAGCTTGGGTTGAAGGCCATCAACAAAAAATGAGTTAAAAGCAGTCTTGGCACAAGTACCCTCTAGTTTCAGCCCTGAATGTTCATCAGATAATTTGGTTAGGGAGTCATGGTAGCTATAAACACTTTCACCTGTTTCTTGAGTACAACCTTGAATTTTGGCCCAATCCATCTTCCTCAGGAAGACTTTAGGAACAGCCTTAATCAGTGAATCAATAACAGTTTCAGCCAATCAATCATAGTTTCAGCCAAAAGTATATCCCCAGGGGCTTTCCACTGAGCTTCGTCCATCCGCCTGGAAGCGTCGCTGGGACCCCCACCAACATGTAGATGAGGTTGTACATATCAGCCAACCCTGGTGCATAGGTTTGGGTTAAACTAAATTCCTGGGTGAAGTTATAGGGTTTCTCCTGCGGATATGGGAAGCCTTTGATGATAGCATGAAGCTCGGCCCAGGACCCAGGGCAAGGGTTACTTAGGTGTAGTTTATTAGCCTCTTCAAGGTATCAAATCTTAAAAGGCATTTCTAAGGCTGGTTTGGACTCTAGTCCCATGGGGGCACTGGTGAGGGGAAGGGATGGCATAAAGGAAGCACTGACAAATATGGGAGGGCAGGTAGGCAAGGCAGGATAAAGACAAGGAGGAGCAGGAGTAGAAGCAGTAGGAATGAGACGGGGGGATCTGGTCACGGAGAAGCAGGGAGGCAGCAAGTGGGGTAAGGGAAAGGTCAGGGAAGGGATTAAGTTTCTGTGTTTTCAACTTGGATTCTGAATCCACAAGGGAAGCCAGCCTACCTCTAATTGTCTTTTTGCTGATTCTTGAAAACAATTGTAAAAATATCCCATTGCTTCTGTCTGACATAAGGCACCTCATTTCTCTTATTTGGAGCACAAAAAGGTAATTTTTGACGTCAAAAACTCCCCATTTTGGCCAACATTTCTTAATGCTATCTCCAGTTATATCAACACTATCTCCAGTTATAACCTGCCATTAATCTAAATATGCACAGGAACCTGGCCTATAATATTTAAACATAAACTCTGTGGGAGTCCCTGGTTGGGGGGTAGTCTGTTCCTTAGAGCAGACTTTGCCATAGTAACCGAGATAGCAATCGTGTGGAAGAAAAATAATCCTCAAAGCTCTAGAGAAAACAAAAGGCACTCTCAAGACTCCAAATGAGCTCCTTAGGGAAATAAAAGTGAGCAACAGTGACTGGAGAAAGGCACTGCAAGTTCCACTTGAGAAGTGAGGTATGGTAGCAAACTGAAAGTAAAGGAGAGTACAATCTCAGCAAACTGCAATGCAAAGAGTCAAGAGTTCGGACCAGGAAGGCTCTCCTGTCAACCTCCAGGAACTGGTGAGGCAGAGGGGGCACAAAAGACCTCAGCTGGCCCCTGGCATACCTAGTCCTCAGACACAGGGTTGATACAGGCTGAGTAGACTCCTCAACCCACTGCTGCCACCAAAATGTCACCACAATACAGAAAACCAAGTCTGTTTAAGACAAATTACAGAAGTTTATTCCAAGCAAAGATTACAGTTTGAACTGGGAACAGCACAGCTCATTGAGACAAGAGAGTGGTGTCCAAAGAAGGAATCTGAATCAGGGATAATTATACTGCTACAGCAGGCGTCAGCCACAGGTTATTCTTGATTGGTGCACCTCTGATTAGGGAAGTGGGAGGTAAGATCTTGCTAGGCAAGGGAAAGGTACTTTATTGGTTCAAAGGGTACAGCTGCAAAACACTGATTGGTTAGCAATTATTAATAGCTACAATTAGAGATTACAGATAGTTTCAGTGGATGCTTAAAAAGCAGTCACAAGATGTTACATGTATTTTCTTTGTCTATCTTTCAAAAATACCTTGCTGGCAACAGCACCTAGACAACACTCTTCCGGAGTACACATATTTTGAGGGTGCAGATTGTCTCTTGGTCAAGACCACTTGGGGTATATGGTTCCACATCCTGATTTTGACCACTGAGGAAAAACATGTTTTTCTCAAAAACGTAGCTGCCAGACTTGAAATCCAGATTAAAATTAGATAGCACGGTCAGTATATTATGACTCTGTCTCAATGACTGCACTGAAAGTTTTTTCCACCCAAGACATACGAGGATGAGCAACCAGGGATATCATTGCTGATGTCAGATGGATCGTAGCTGAAAGCAGAGAATACCAGAAAGATGTTTACCTGTGTTTTACTGACTATGCAAAGGCATTTGACTGTATGGGTCATAACAAACTATGGATAACATTGCGAACGGGAATTCCAGAACACTTAATTGTGCTCATAAGGAAACTGTACATAGATCAAGTGGCAGTTGTTCGAACAGAATAAGGGGATACTGACTGGTTTAAAATCAGGAAAGGTGTGCGTCAGGGTTGTATCATTTCACCATACCTATTTAATCTGTGCACTGAACAAGTAATCCAAGAAGCTGAACTATATGAAGAAGAATGGGGCATCAGGATTGGAGGAAGACTTATTAACAATCTGTGTTATGGAGATGACACAACCTTGCTTGCTGAAAGTGAGGAGTACTTGCAGCGCTTACCGAGGAAGACCAAAGGCCACAGCCTTCAGTATGCATTACACTTCAACATAAAACCAAAATCCTCACAACTGGACCAATAAGCAACATCATGATAGATGGGGAAAAGGTTGAAGTTGTCAAGGATTTCATTTTACTTGGATCCACAATCAACACCCATGGAAGCAGCAGTCAAAATATCAAACAATGCATTGCATTGGGCAAATCTGTTGCAAAAGATCTCTTTAAATTTTGAAAAGCAAAGATGTCACCTTGAAGACTAAGGTGCGCCTGACCCAAGGCCTGGTGTTTTCAGTCGCCTCCTATGCATGTGAAAGCTGGATGATGAATAAAGAAGACCGAAGAAGAATTGATTCCTTTGAATTGTGGTGTTGGAGAAGTATATTGACTATACCATGGACTGCTAAAAGAGAGAACAAATTTGTGTTGGAAGAAGTACAACCAGAATGCTCCTTAGAAGCAAGGATGGTGAGACTATGACTCACATACTTTGGAAATGTTGTCAGGAGGGATCAGTCCCTGGAGAAGGACATCATGATTGGTAAAGTAGAGGGTCCATGAAAAAGAGGAAGACCTTCAATGAGATGGAATGACACAGTGGCTGCAACAATGAGCTTAAGTGTAATGATTGTGAGGATAGTGCAGGACCGGGTGGTGTTTTCTTCTGTTGTACATAGGGAATCGACTCAATGGCATCTAACAACAACAATAAATATATATATACAGAAGTATACATATATTTATATGTATGTTTGTATTTATATTTGTTCTTAATCAACTGGATCCATCAGCCTAACTGTGAAACAATGGAAGAGTCTTTGCAGTAAAAAATTATTATCACTACAAATGTTCATACATTTGTCATGTGTGGCTACTTAAGTCAAATACATTTGTATTTCTTTATTAATATCAACACATATTTGTTTTGGAAACTTAAGGGAATAACCTTGGCAGTTTTATTACATAATGGATCTGACTAGTTGAGCCTGTGAATCATAACAGAGGGAGTAGGTGGAGAGAGATGAGCAGGGAGAGATAAATGAGAATCAGATCATGAAAGGCCCTATCTGCCATGTTAAGGAGTCTTCACTTTGTAACCAAGGGGAGTTAACTGGGAGATTTTTCCTAATGGAGCTGTCATGCCAAGATTTGCTTTCTAAAAGGATCTCTCAGGCAGCAGTGTGAAAAATTGTGACAGTGGGGCTAGAGCAGACTGAAGACATAGGAAAAGGGTTGATCAATTGGATGTGGAGGGTGATAAAAAAAGGAAGAGCTGAGGATGACATTCAGATTTCTGGTTTGGATGTCTGGGTGAATACAGGGATATTAGCTAGTACTGGAAATATAGGAAGAGATCTAGTGGGAAGACAGTGAGTTCTATTTGGACAAGTTGAGACTGAGGTGCCAATGGGATATTCATTGCAGTTGTCCAGGGGTCAAATGGTTAAATGGGATTGAAGCTCAAGCGGAAGCGCTGGGCTGAGCAGTCAGGGAAGTCATTGTGTGGAAGTGAGAGAGTGTGTAACAAAAAATGAGGCCTAGACCCTGGCCCAGGCCCAAAACCCTGGGGAACATCAACTTTTAGGGTAATATGGTATAGTGGTTAAGAGCACAGGCTTCGGAGCCAGACAGCCTGTTATTAGCAGTGTGACCTTAGGCAAGTTATTTTTCCACATCTGTAAAATAAGCACAATAATTGTACCTATCTCAGAGTTAGAACAGTGCTTGCTATTTTTAGTTTCAATAAGTAATCTATGAACTAAGAGGAGCCCAAAAGGTGAAGGAGAAGGTACTATGAGAAGTAGGAGGAGGTCCAACGTACAATAACAAATGAAAATTTCAAAGAGGTCAATGATGGCAAACCCTACCAATAGGACTGCAAGTAAGGTCTGTGAAGTGTTCATCTCTCAGCAGTAAGCCACCTTACCAAGAGCAATTTCTGTGGGAAGGGGTGGGAGCCAGACTGCAAAGGTTTTAAGAGTCACTGGGGTCAACACTGGATACATCCTTCCCACCTCTCACCACCTGTCTCTCTCACGGAAGACTTCTTTTAAGGGCAGTGAATTATGGATCTTATTCCCTTTTTTCTAATCAATTCCAGCAGACAATGGGATGATATGTTTTACCAGGTTACTTTTAACTCTTCCACATTTGGGCCTTGCACACCATAGGCTGTCAATAAATGCAACTGATGATACAGGGACTTCTACAGATCCTCTAATTCGTGTTTCTTGTATTAGTTTGGAAACCCTGGTGGCCTAGTGGTTAAGTGCTACAGCTGCTAACCAAAAGGTCCGCAGTCTGAATCCACCAAGTGCTCCTTGGAAACTCTATGGGGCAGTTCTGTCCTGTGCTATAGGGTCGCTATGAGTCGGAATCAACTCGACAGCACCGGGTTGTATTTGGTGTAAACTGCTCAGCGCCATGCCTAGGTTGCGATTCTTCCCACGGCCACTTCGGGGAGTGTCATTCCCATCATGGCCACAAGGTAGGGCCCCATCGCCTTCTCTAGGACCTCAAGTCCCAGCTGCCCCGGAAGCACATCCTCCACTCGGTCCTTAGCGGAAATGGCGACGGCGACGGCAGCGGCAGCCCGAGTCTTGCTGTTACCAGCGGCGCGGCAAAGGCTCGGCGGTTTCACCAAGACCTTTCTGGTTGGAGGCGCCGCCAGACGGGTGAGCTTCCCTCCACTTGTCGGGGCGCCGGCCAGGATGTTGCCGGATGGGAGAGGCAGCAGCCCCCGCCTTCACCTGCCGCGGAGGTCGGGGATGGCCCGACCTCACCCTGGACCCTGCACGAGGACTTGGGTCGGGCCTGGCCTCTTCTTGGGGACGCACGGGGCACCAGGCGGCCGGGTCCGCTTAACTCGGGCGGGGCCGGAGTTGCTTCATCTCTCGTCGCGTGTGACCTGCCAGTGACGTGTGGGATGACCCTATCACCCCCTCCTCAATTCCGATCCAGTTCCTGAGGAGTCGCTGTAGAGAGTGTATGTCCTGGCACTCTCTCCGCTGCTAGCCTCAAGTTTGGCGTTGGAACCCGCCCAGCGGTCCAGCGGAAGAAAAGGCTTGGCAGTCTGCTTCCTTTAAGATTACAGCCCAGAAAACCCAATGGGGCAGTTCTACTGTGCACACATGGGGTCCGCTTGAGTCAGAATCAACTGGAAGGCAACTGACAACAGCATGCTCATCACTAAAAACAGAGTGGTTGCAAATGGGGTGAAATTGAAAAATGAAATGGTTACAGGAGTTGTTTTTTCCCCGAATCTGAGCTCATGGATGGGCTTCCAAGACAGATTAAATATTGTCATTATATGCATTTTTCTGATGAGAGAGTCTTTAGCTTTTTCCAAGGGATGTGGGACTTGACTTTAAGTATAAAGAAAAGAAAATCTGTGAAGAGGTGAATAGTCCAGAGTCCACAAATCAGTCAGCCCAGAGGTATATCTTGAGCATCTGCTGTTCTTCCTTGCCTCCGTTTTTTTCCCGTTTCAAAATTTGCTTTTCTTGAACATTGGAAATCTAAGTCTCATTTTTATATCGGGTGTAGGTATATCTGTATTTTTCTTGACTTTTTTTTTTAACCCTTTGTGTCCTCCATAACCCAAAACTGGCTGCTGTCAAGTTGATTCCTATTCATAGCATCCCTATAGGACAGACTAGAACTACCCCATTGAGTTTCCAAGGAGCATCCGGTGGACTCAAACTGCCAACCTTTTGGTTAGCAGCCAAGCTCTTAACCACTATGCCACCAGGGTTTCCGTTTCCTCCGTAGTGAATATGAAAACATTTCTTGAGGGGTGGGGAGGGAGTTTGAAATAAAGTATCTCTCAAGATGAGAATAACTGTGTATCTTCCCTGAAGGAAGAGTGTTTATAGTCATATTGTTGGTCTAGAAGAGTGGTTCACTAAGGAAGTTCCTAGGCCAGGCAAGGGAGTAAATACCAGTGGAACCAAAATTAGAGACTTGATAGTGAAATTTCAGATAGATTTGGATTTTCAATCAACATTTAATATCAGAATCATAATGTGTTGTCCTTTCTTACTGTTTCTCACCTATGCAGTCATTGTATTTCGGAGGCAACAGATTGAGAAGCACACAGGCAGCTACACAAGTTGTTCTGAATGTTCCTGAAACACGAGTAACACGTTTGGAGAATGGACTCAGAGTGGCCTCTGAAGACTCTGGGTTGTCAACATGTACAGTAAGTGACTCAGCCTTCTCTTTTGAATGATCTCTCATTGAGAGAGAACAAGTTGGTGCTTTTAAGTGTCAGCTCTTCCAGTGCATTTATCTAGTTGTTGAAAAATGGTTAGCAGTTATTTTGCCTTGACAGATTACTCAGAGTTGTAAACCTTTTTCCAGTGTTACTTCCATACCCAATGCATGTGTTCCCTGTTCCACTGTCTATGTCTGGTTCTTGTAGCCTAATCTTGTAGAGGTCTAGTGGCACAGTGGTTAAGAGTTCTGCTGCTAACCAAAAGGCCTGCAGTTCAAATCCACCACCCACTCCTTGGAAACTCTACGGGGCAGTTCTGTTTTGTCCTGTGAGGTTTATGTGAGTTGGAATGG
This sequence comes from Elephas maximus indicus, assembly GCF_024166365.1. Classification (NCBI taxonomy): domain Eukaryota; kingdom Metazoa; phylum Chordata; class Mammalia; order Proboscidea; family Elephantidae; genus Elephas; species Elephas maximus. The sequence continues at coordinate 46,294,372 of NC_064826.1, read as the reverse complement.
ACTTCACAGCAATGGGTTTGGTTTTTTTGGTTTAGTGTTGGGTTACTTAATGTCAGTAGTATTGATAATAAGGAAAGAGGTATATTTGCTGGGCTATTCTGTGCCAGGTTTTTATCTTATTTGATCTTTAAAACAATCCTTTGTGGTAGGCACCACCATGCCATTTTATAGTTGAGGAAGCAAGTTCAGAGAAGTTAAATGGTTTTGTCCAAGGTCATGCAGCTAATACGTGACAGAGCTAGAATTTGAGCCTAGATTTTCTGGCAGACTCTGATGTTCTTTATACCACAGTTGTTACTTGGCCGTAGCAGCAAGTTGGACTAAGAATCTGGGTCCTCAGTGAAGCTGTCAAGTCGATGTTTCCGTGCCCAGCAGTGGCCTGATGACCAAAATTGAAAATCCCATTATAGTCTATAAAAATGAGCTGTCAGTTCACTCAGGTCAAGAATACCTTAGTGTCAAGACTGGAAGAGGAAGGAGACCATCCCCACCTCCCATTTCACCCCCCCAAAAAAGAAAATAATGTGTTTAACCTAATTGTTCATTAATTATATTTAGGTTGGGCTTTGGATTGATGCTGGGAGTCGATATGAAAATGAAAAGAATAATGGAACAGCTCACTTTCTGGAACATATGGCTTTCAAGGCAAGTTGTAAGATTTATTTTACAAAAATACATTTTCTTTAAGAGGGAATAAGCACAAAATCTCATTCTTTAAAGGCAAGGAGAATCACTGTTCAGTAGTATAGTTTAGCATGTTTCATTTTTATTATTGTTTTTAATCTCTTTTTCCTCTGGGGCAGTGATCTGAAATAATGACTGATAATTGCTTTGTAAGGTTGAAACAAGGATTTTCTCTGGGGATGTAAGGGTCATCTGAATGAATACCATTTCTGAAGCCTGATGGACTTTACAAATCAAATTTGGCCTCTTACATGAAACTGTTATAGGCTTATTTATGTCCTTTGTATTTGTATCTGAAGTGTTCAGCACAGATGAAGGATAAAAGAAGGTATCATAATTTTTTTTCCTTCTTTTATTTCAGGGCACCAAAAAAAGATCCCAGTTAGATCTGGAACTTGAGATTGAAAACATGGGTGCTCATCTCAACGCCTATACCTCCAGAGAACAGACTGTATATTATGCCAAAGCATTCTCTAAAGATTTGCCAAGAGGTATTCCTATTACTTGTATCACAGATGTGTACTTTTCAGTAGGAGTTGTGAAAGAGTTTTTGATAGTTGCCATTGAGTCGATTCCAACTCAAGGTGATCTCATGTAAAAGAGTAACCTGCAGAAATATGGAGAAATGAACCAAACTCTGAGGGAGGGACAGCTGTTTTATTTTTTTCTCCAAATATGACAAATGCTATCAAGTATTTAGAGACTAGAAGATTTGTTCAAACCAGGCTCTAACACTTGATTCAAACCTGTTTCCTCAAGTGTCATACTTGTGTAGTAAAATATTTTTAATAGTTTTTATCCCTTGTTTGATAAAAACACTATTAGTCCTGAGCACCATAAACAAATATTTACTTAAAGGTTTACTGATGATTGTTTTTATAGCAATAAGATAGAATGGAAATTTTATTCTTATTTTGTAAAAATGAATTAACTATTTTGATACCATGGCAAAGCACCTTGTTACAGTTATGATTGTAGAGTGTTTTAAAATTTTTGTTGTTGTTTTTGAAAGTATACACAGGAAAACATATACCAATTCAACAATTTCTGCATGTAAAATTCAGTGACATTCATTATATTCTTGAAGTTGTATAACCATTCTCATCCTCTTTTTAGAATTGTTCTTCCCCCATTCACATGAACTCACTGCCCCATAGGCTTCCTGTCTGATCTTTCGAGTTGCTGTTGTCAGTTTGAGTCTGTATAGACCTTTGAAAGAACATGATGTCAAGGCAGACATTCTTTATTGATGAAGCTAACTTATCATTTGGTTTAAAGAAGATTTCAGGGGATATTTTTGGTTTGAGGTTTAAATGTTATCTCAGGGCAACAGTTTCAGAGGTTCATCCAGCCTCAGTGGCTCCAGAAAGTCTGGATTCCATGAGAATTTGGGATTCTGTTTCATGTTTTTGTTGCTTTTGATTTTGATCAGGATTCTCCTATAGAATCTCTGATCAAAATGTATTTTGAATTTCTGAAAGGAAGGTTATTACACAAAATGTTTTCCTAGTAGAAGAACTGACTACAAAAATTTAGCAGTTTTTGTGCTAATTGGTGAAATTATTACACTTCAGGGTTCTTGGCTGCTAATAGAAAGGTTGTCGGATCGAACCCACCTGGCAATCTGCTTCCATAAGGGTTACAGCCAGTTTTTTTCTGTCACGTGGGGTCACTATGAGTCGAAATCAACTGGATGGCACCTAACAACAACAGCAACATAGTTTTAGTTAACTTGATTACTTTGACATTTTGGGCTTCTAGTAGGCTTTCATTAATAACGTTTAAATGGTACTTTGGAGCCCTGGTGATGTAGTGATTAAGAGCTTGGCTGCCAACCAAAAGTTCAGCAGTTTGAATCCACCAACCGCTCGTTGGAAACCCTACGGGGCAGTTCTGCTTTGTCCTGTAGGGTCGCTATAAGTTGGAATTGACTCAGTGGCAACGGGTTTGGGTTGTTTTTTTTTTTTTCATTTTTAGGTGGCACAGTGGTTAAGAGCTCGGCTGCTGACCAAAAGGTTGGTAGTTCGAATCCACCAGCTGCTCCTTGGAAACCCTATGGAGCCATTCTACTCTGTCCTATAGGGTTGCTTTGAGTTAGAGTCGACTCGACAGCAACGGGTTTGGTTTTTAGTTTTATACAAGTACTTTTGTGTATGTTATCTCACCCTCTGATGTAGGCATTGCAGGTGTCTCCTTTTTGTAGTTGTGGAAATCCAGGCTCAGACTGACTTGCCAGGGATTGTATAGTTTACCAGGGACTCAAACGTAAATAGTCTTTAATTCAAATTCAGATAGTCTTCTGACTCAGGTTCACTGCACCAGCTTGCTTTGCCAAAACAACAACAAAAAATCCATCACCTGTAAGTAAAAAAAAATTTCATAACTTGGTGTCCTAACTTTAGCATCAGAAACAATTTGTTAACAACAACAATGGAGGATCTGCTGGTTTGAATTGCAAAAATCATTTCTAAGGTTCTTAATGACTTCCTTAGAGTTTTTGCCCTGGGACTACCTAGGCCATGTTGCTTTAAAAGGTTATTTATTCCAGTCCCTCTCTTTTTTTATCTACCCAGGGAATAGCAGGGAAAGCAAAAGAGAGGAATAGAGAAAGGAAAGGAGAAAGCAAAAGACTTTTTTTTTCTCCTTGCTTTTGGCTGAGAAGGATAGAGTGGGAGTGGAAAAGCAGAGGGGGGGCTTTCTGAGGAATCTGAAGGTGCAAATGCTCCCTGAAGCAACTGTCACCTAAGCTTGGTGAAGCCTCGTTTGTGGGATGAAGTTCAGACTCGTGGTTTCTAAACCATTATGGTCACTCATCTGTACAGTAAAAACCTTGATCATACATCCTCAACATATGTGTGTTCATAAATAATGTACTGTATATTAACACATACAAGATTAAATGTTTGTTAAAAATACATAAGGGTCAGATTAAAATATAAATACATACAAAACTTTTAAAATTTTCGTATCACATTCTGCTAAGAAATATGAGCTCCCTACTTTGGAAAATACCAGTTTAGACTACCAATCCCACATGAAAGAAGATCCTCACACAGGAAGAGTTCTTGTCCCCCTATCTGTCTGTGGGCCCTTCCTCGCCCATCTTCTTCTTCTTCTTTTTTTTTTTTATAATTTTTATTCTGCTCTAAGTGAAAGTTTACAAGGCAGTCTCTCACATAAAAACTTACATACACCTTGCTACATACTCCCAATTACTCTCCCCCTAATGAGACAGCCCGCTCTCTCCCTTCACTCTCTCTTTTTGTATCCATTTTGCCAGCTTCTAAACCCCTCTACCCTCTCATCTTCCCTCCAGGCAGGAGATGCCAACATAGTCTCAAGTGTCCACCTGATCCAAGAACCTCACTCCTCACCAGCATCCCTCTCCAACCCATTGTCCAGTCCAATCCATGTCTGAAGAGTTGGCTTCGGGAATGGTTCCTGTCCTGGGCCAACAGGTCTGGGGGCCATGACCACCGGGGTCCTTCCAGTCTCAGTCAGACCGTTAAGTCTGGTCTTTCTATGAGAATTTGGGGTCTGCGTCCCACTGCTCTCCTGCTCCCTCAGGGGTTCTCTGTTGCGTTCCCTGTCAGGTTAGTCATCACTTGTAGCTGGGCACCATCTAGTTCTTCTGGTCTCAGGATGATGTAGTCTCTGGTTCATGTGGCCCTTTCTGTCTCTTGGGCTCATAATTACCTTGTGTCCTTGGTGTTCTTCATTCTCCTTTGATCCATGTGGGTTGAGACCAATTGATGCATCTTAGATGCCTGCTTGCTACCATTTAAGACCCCAGGCGCCACTCCTCAAAGTGGGGTGCAGAATGTTTTCTTAATAGATTTTATCATGCCTGTTGACTTAGTTGTTGTTGTTAGGTGCCGTCGAGTCAGTTCCGACCATTAGCGACTCTATGCACAACAGAACAAAACACTGCCCAGTCCTGCGCCATCCTTAAAACCATTGTTATGCTTGAGCTCATTGTTGCAGCCACTGTGTCAATCCACCTTGTAGAGGGTCTTCCTCTTTTCCGATGACCCTGTACTCTGCCAAGCGTGATGTCCTTCTCCAGAGACTGATCCCTCCTGACAACATGTCCAAAGTATATAAGACACAGTCTTGCCATCCTTGCCCCTAAGGAGCATTCTGGCTGCACTTCTTTCAAGACAAATTTGTTCGTTCTTATGGCAGTCCATGGTATGTTCGATATTGTTCGCCAACACCACAATTCAAAGGCTTCAACTCTTCTTCAGTCTTCCTTATTCGTTGTCCAGCTTTCACATGCATATGATGCGATTGAAAATACCATGGCTTGGGTCAGGTGCACCTTAGTCTTCAGGGTGACATCTTTGCTCTTCAACACTTTGAAGAGGTCCTTTGCAGCAGATTTGCCCAATGCAATGCATCTTTTGATTTCTTGACTGCTGCTTCCGTGGCTGTTGATTGTGGATCCAAGTAAAATGAAATCCTTGACAACTTCAGTCTTTTCTCCGTTTATCATGATGTCGTTCATTGGTCCAGTTGTGAGGATTTTTGTTTTCTTTATGTTGAGGTGTAATCCATACTGAAGGCTGTGGTCTTTGATCTTCATTAGTAAGTGCTTCAAGTCCTCTTCACTTTCAGCAAGCAAGGTTGTGTCATCTGCATAACGCAGGTTGTTAATGAGTCTTCCTCTAATCCTGATGCCCCATTCTTTTTCATATAGCCCAGCTTCTCATATTATTTGTTCAGCATACAGATGAAATAGGTATGGTGAAAGAATACAACCCTGACGCACACCTTTCCTGACTTTAAACCAATCGGTATCCCCTTGTTCTGTCCGAACAACTGCCTCTTGATCTATATAAAGGTTCCTCATGAGCACAATTAAGTGTTCTGGAATTCCCATTCTTCGCAGTGTTATCCATAGTTTGTTATGATCCACACAGTCGAATGCCTTTGTATAGTCAATAAAACACAGGTAAACATCCTTTTGGTATTCTCTGCTTTCAGCCAGGATCCATCTGACATCAGCAATGATATCCCTGGTTCTACGTCCTCTTCTGAAACCAGCCTGAATTTCTGGCAGTTCCCTGCCGATACACTGCTGCAGCCGTTTTTGAGTGAAGTTCAGTAAAATTTTTCTTGTGTGTGATATTAATGATATTATTCTATAATTTCCACATTCGGTTGGATCACCTTTCTTGGGAATAGGCATAAATATGCATCTCTTCCAGTCAGTTGGCCGGGAAGCTGTCTTCCGTATTTCTTGGCATAGACCTCCAGCGTTGCATCTGTTTCTTGAAACACCTCAATTGATATTCCATCAATTCCTGGAGCCTTGTTTTTTGCCAGTGCCCTCAGAGCAGCTTGGACTTCTTCCTTCAGTACCAACGGTTCCTGATCATATGCCACCTCTTGAAATGGTTGAACATCGACTAATTCTTTTCGGTATAATGACTCTGTGTATTCCTTCCATCTTCTTTTGATGCTTCCTGCGTCATTTAATATTTTCCCCATGGAATCCTTCACTATTGCAACTTGAGGCTTGAATTTTTATTTCAGTTCTTTCAGCTTGAGAAACGCCGAGTGTGTTCTTCCCTTTTGGTTTTCCATCTCCAGTTCTTTGCACATGTCATTATAATACTTTACTTTGTCTTCTCGAGAGGCCCTTTGAAATCTTCTGTTCGGTTCTTTTACTTCATCAACTCTTCCTTTTTCTTTAGCTGCTCGATATTTGAGAGCAACTTTCAGAGCCTCTTCTGACATCCATCTTGGTCTTTTCTTTCTTTCATGTCTTTTCAGTAACTTCTTGCTTTCTTCATGGATGATATCCTTGATGTCATCCCACAACTCGTCTGGTCTGCGGTCACTAGCGTTCAGTGCATCAAATCTGTTCTTCAGATGGTTTCTAAATTCAGGTGGGATATACTCAAGGTCATATTTTGGCTCTCGTGGACATGCTCTGATTTTCTTCAGTTTCAGCTTGAACTTCCATGTGAGCAATTGATGGTCTGTTCCACAGTCGACCCCTTGCCTTCTTCTGACTGATTATATTGAGCTTTTCCATCGTCTCTTTCCACAGATGTAGTCAATTTGATTTCTGTGTGTTCCGTCTGGCGGGGTCCATGTGTATAGTCGCTGTTTATGTTGGTGAAAGAAGGTAAAGGTATTTTCAATGAAGAAGTCGTTGGTCTTGCGAAATTCTGTCATTCGATCTCCGGCATAGTTTCTGTCACCAAGGCCATATTTTCCAACTACTGATCATTCTTCTTTGTTTCCAACTTTCGCATTCCAATCACCAGTAATTATCAATGCATCTTGATTGCATGTTTGATGAATTTCAGACTGCAGCAGCTAATAAAAATCTTCTATTTCTTCATCTTTGGACCTAGTGGTTGGTGCGTTAATTTGAATAATAGTCGTATTATCTGGTCTTCCTTGTAGGCATGTGGATATTATCCTATCACTGACAGCGTTGTACTTCAGGATAGATCTCGAAACGTTCTTTTTGACGATGGATGCAACGCCATTCCTCTTCGAGTTATTCCCAGCATAGACTATATGTTTGTCCAATTAAAAATGGCCAATACCAGTCCATTTCACCTCACTAATGCCTAGGATATTGATGTTTATGCATTCCATTTCATTTTTGATGATTTCCAATTTTCCCAGAGTCATACTTCGTACATTCCAGGTTCTGATTATTAATGGATGTTTGCAGCTGTTTCTTCTCATTTTGAGTCGTGCCACATCAGCATATGAAGGTCCCGAAAGCTTTACTCCATCCACGTCATTAAGGTCGACTCTACTTTGAGGAGGCAGCTCTTCCCCAGTCATCTTTTGAGTGCCTTCCAACCTGGGGAGCTCATCTTCCAGCACTATATCAGACAATGTTCTGCTATTCGTAAGGTTTTCACTGGTTAATGCTTTTCAGATGTAAACTGCCGGGTCCTTCTTCCTAGTCTGTCTTAGTCTGGAAGCTCTGCTGAAACCTGTCCTCCATGGGTGGCCCTGCTGGTATCTGAATACCGGTGGTATAGCTTCCAGCATCACAGCAACACACAAGCCCCCACAGTACGACAAACTGACAGACACGTGGGGGTGTTGACTTAGATGTCCCCTGGTCCCCAAACCTCTGCCCCTGCTACACTGGCCTTCGAAGCATTCAGTTTATTCAGGAAACTTCTTTGCTTTTTGTTTAGTCCAGTTGTGCTGACCTCCCCTGTATTGTGTGTTGTCTTTCCTTTCACCCAAAGTAGTTCTTATCTACCAACTAATTAGTGAATACCCCTCTCCCACCCTCCCTCCTGCCCTCCTCTCGTAACCACAAAAGAATGTTTTCCTCTCAGTGTAAACTGTTTCTCATGTTCTTATAATAGTGGTCTTATACAATATTTGTCCTTTTGCAACTAATTTCACCCAGCATAATGCCTTCCGATTCCTCCATGTTATGAAATGTTTCACAGATTCCTCACTGTTCTTTATCGATGTGTAGTATTCCATTGTATGAATATACCATAATTTATCCGTTCATCCGTTGATGGGCACTTTGGTTGCTTCCATGTTTTTGCTATTGTAAACAGTAAACATGGGTGTGCATATATCTGTTCGTGTAAAGGCTCTTATTTCTCTAGGGTATATTCCGAGGAGTGGGATTGCTGGATTGTATGGTAGTTCTATTTCTGGCTTTTTAAGGAAGTGCCAAATTGATTTCCAGAGTGGTTGTACCATTTGACATTCCCACCAGCAGTGTATAAGTGTTCCAGTCTCTCCACAGCTTCTCCAACATTTGTTGTTTTACTTTTTTTGGATTAATGCCAGCCTTGTTGGAGTGAGATGAAATCTCATTCTGGGATCTGCATTTTTCTAATGGCTAATGATGGTGAACATCTCCTCATGTATCTGTTAGCTACCTGAATGTCTTCTTCAGTGAAGTTTCTGTTCATATCTTTTACCCATTTTTTAATAGGATTATTTGTCTTTTTGTAGTTGAGCTTTTGCAGTATCATGTAGATCTTAGAGATCAGGCGCTGATCGGAAATGTCATAGCTAAAAACTTTTTCCCAGTCTGTGGGTAGTCTTTTTACTCTTTTGGTGAAGTTTTGGATGAGTATAGGTGTTTGATTTTTAGGAGCTCCCAGTTGTCTATAGTTTTTCTTCTGCATTGTTAATAATGTTCTGTATACTGTTTATGCCATGTATTAGGGGTCCTAACGTTGTCCCTATTTTTTCTTCCATGATTTTTATCATTTTAGATTTTATATTCAGGCCTTTGATCCATTTTTGAGTTAGTTTTTGTGCATGGAGTGAGGTATGGGTCTTTCATTTTTTTGCGGATGGATATCCAGTTATGCTTGCACCGTTTATTAAAAAGACTGTCTTTTCCCCATTTAACTGTTTTGGGCCTTTGTCAAATATCAACTGCTCATATGTGGATGGATTTATGTCTGGATTCTCAATTCTGTTCCATTGGTCTATGTATGTGTTGTTGTACCAGTACCAGGCTGTTTTGACTACTGTGGCGGTATAATAGGTTCTTAAATCAGGTATAATAGGTTCTTAAATAAGGCCTCCCACTTTGTTCTTCTTTTTCAGTAATGCCTTATTTATCCGCAGCCTCTTTCCCTTCCATATGAATTTGGTGATTTGTTTCTCTATGTCATTAAAGAATGTCGTTGGGATTTGAATCGGAGTTGCATTAAATGTATAGATCGCTTTTGGTAGAATAAACATTTTTATAATGTTAAGTCTTCCTATCCATGAGCAAGGAATGTTTTTCCACTTATGTAAATCTGTTTTGGTTTCTTGCAGAAGTGTACTGTAGTTTTCTTTGTATGAGTCTTTTATATCTCTGGTAAGATTTATTACTAAGTATTTAATCTTCTTGGGGGCTACTGTAAATGGCATTGATTTGGTGATTTCCTCTTTCATGTCCTTTTTGTTGGTGTAGAGGAATCCAACTGATTTTTGTATGTTTATCTTATATCCTGAAACTTTGCTGAACTCTTGTATTAGTTGCAGTAGTTTTCTGGAGGATTCCTTAGGGTTTTTTGTATATAAGATCATGTCATCTGCAAATAGAGATACTTTTACTTCTTCCTTGCTAATCTGTATGTCCTTTATTTCTTTATCTAGCCTAATTGCTCTGGCTAGGACCTCCAACACAATGTTGAATAAGAGTGGTGATAAAGGCATCCTTGTCTGGTTCCCGATCTCAATGGGAATGCTTTCAAGCTTTCTCTATTTAGGGTGATGTTGGCTTTTGGCTTTGTATAAATGCCCTTTATTATGTTGAGGAATTTTCCTTCTATTCCTATTTTGCTGAGAGTTTTTATCATGAGTGAGTGTTGAACTTTTTCAAATGCCTTTTCTGTATCATTTGATTCTTATATTTTGTTTTATTTATGTGGTGGATTACATTGTTTTTCTAATGTTGAACTATCCTCGCATACCTGGTATGAATCCCACTTGGTCATGGTGAATTATTTTTTTGATGTATTGTTGAATTCTATTCCGCCCATCTTCTTGAACTCTGGTTCTCCCATCTGGACAGATATTTTATTTATAGATAATTTTTTTCCTTTGGTCACCTCCAGCTTACTCTTGTATGCCTTTGAGTTGATTCTGACTCATAGTGACCCTATAGGACAGAGTAGAACTGCCCCATAGGGTTTCCTAGGCTGTAATCTTTATGGAAGCAGATCACCAGGGCTTTTCTCCTGTGGAGCTACTGGTGAGTTGGAACTGCCGACCTTTTGGTTAGCAGCTGAGCACTTTAACCATTGCACCAGTCTGTTCTGTCATCATCTTAGGCAGTGTACAAAGGTAATTAATATACAGGAGATCCTTGGTATTTGAACATAATTCATTCTGAGACAAGAGTCCTTGAAGTGAACTTAAAGGACAGAACTTTACAGTAGAGTAAAAAAGTGAAACTAATGAGCATGAATTTATTTTATCTTTAATAAAATTTAGATTGCGATTACAACTATATACAAAACCTTCAAGAATGAATTAGGTTTTTCCTTTTGGGGAGTGAGTGATTTTCTGATAAAATTGCTTAACAGCTTGACGTGGCATCCTTCACTCTAGGCTTTTTGAAATTTAGGGTCATTTTTGTATATGTATTTGAGGGCTTAATCAGTTTTTCCCCAGGGTCGCTCTTTATCGTTTGTCACATCTGTCTCTTGGAATATCTTATCCTTTTCTTCAAATGTTAACTGCTCCAGCTCTGCTAGGTCATCATTAATCGGTGACTTTGCTAAATGGCGAGAGTCTAGCCAACACTGACTAGATGGGTGGAATAGAATAATAACTGGGATTAAATTAACTGGGAAGGATGTTTGAGAGGAGACTAATTGTGTAAGTGGTTCATTGGGGGAATATTTTAGATTATGGTGATTCTCTGCTTCTTTATGTAGCAGCCTCATCGCTGTGAGATTTTGGTAGTAAATACTTGGGTGATGTGGACCCTCTGTATTTCCCTGTGTGTCCTAACACGGATAACTTTCTACTTTGTAATTTTCATAAAGAACATTCATGTGCAGATTTCCAGGACATTTTTGAACTGGCCGTAGTCATTACAAAATGACATGGGGCCTGTAGCAAATTAAGGATTTTTTCCCAAGCTCTTCTGTACCACAGGGGTTTATATTTTATGTTTAAAATTGTCCTTTTAGGTATATTGAGTGCATAGAAAATTTGTTTCTTTTCATTTAGTCAGCATTGAATGATGGACAGTAAGATTCTGATGGTAGTTTAATATATTTTAATATTGAAAGTTAAGATTCTTGACTTAGTGTTTCTTATGTTTTATTTTCAATTAGCTGTAGAGATTCTTGCTGATATAATACAAAATAGTACATTGGGAGAAGCCGAGATTGAACGTGAGCGTGGAGTAATCCTTAGAGAGATGCAGGAAGTTGAAACCAATTTACAAGAAGTTGTTTTTGATCATCTTCATGCCACAGCTTATCAGAATACTGCGCTTGGACGGACAATTTTGGGACCAACTGAAAATATCAAGTAGGCCCTATCAATATAATCAGTTCTCAGGTTTTTTGTTTTTGAGAAATGTTTGAGTTGTGAAAATTAACATTCAAAAACTGTGCTTTAAAATGTAATTTTGGCCTTTTTTCTCCTGATAATCTGAATGAAATTTTAGTTAGCTGTAGTTTAGCCCCTCCTAAATTTTCAGGTGTCTGGGCTCATAGCTACTTCTGGAATAAATGAGGATGGGTATCAAACCTGCCTTTTTTTTTTTTTATATATAAAGAGTTAAATTTCTTTGATACTTGCTGCCTATATCCTGTATCCTGGTGGTGCAATAATTAAGAGCTTGGCTGCTAACTGAAAGGTCAGCAGTTTGAACACACCCAGTGCCTTCACAGGAGAGAGACCTGGCGATCTGCTCCCATAAAAATCACAGCCTAGAAAACCCTATGGGGCAGTTTTACTGTATCACGTGGGGTCCCTATGAGTCCAAGTCAACCCGACAGCACCTGACTACAACATATCCTGTTGTACTGGATTGAACTCTTAGAATACCTTTAGGTCCAATTTTATTTCAAGTATATTATGTAAAAGTAATTATACTTTGTTTCCTTCTTAAATTGATCTACTCCGTTTACAGATCTATAAATCGTAAGGACTTAGTGGACTATGTAACCACACATTATAAGGGGCCAAGAATAGTGCTTGCTGCTGCTGGAGGTTAGTTGATTTAAGTTTGTATATATGTTTTAAACACAGTCATTAGAGTTATTTTCCATGATACTCTTATCAGTTTGATCCTGTTGGGAAATGTCCTAAGAGTTTTTGCTTATGAAGCAATTTGTTTAATTATGTTATATAAGGGAAGTGTGGAGTCCTGGTGGTGCAGTGGTTAAGAGCTCGTACAGGTGTGCGGCACATGCCTAATTTGTTTTGTAAGTTTATGTTTGTGTTCAAGAATCCTTCACTGACTGATTCTATTTGGTTCCCAAGTTTGGATAGTAAGGAATATAGGATCTAGGTAATTCTTAAATTTTGGATGGCAGTTAGTGAGGGTTTGGATTGCTATGGATTTATTCAGAAATTTAGCTGAAACTATTTTATTCCTGAGTTCTAATAACAAGAGCTTATAGAATGAAGGATATCAGTGTATCCAGCTTTCTTTAAATGAGATACAGCTTATATTTGTATTCTTTTCTACTTTAAAAAATTATTGAAAATTAACTTGTTTCTTTACAAGTTTACATTTAGAGCTTACTATAACTTAATACAAAATGATTTTGTATGGGAAGTGGTATTTTCAAGCTCATTATCCTTAGCTGTGAATATGTTGGTATGTTGATGAAAACTGTTACTGCTCTACAGCATGAGAAAGCCATACAAACTCAAGCCTTAAACACCAAGCAAATGAGTGGTGTGTGAGCTTACTCTTAAGTGGCTTTTAGTGAATATAAATAGTTGAAGTGTAACTTACACTCCGTTATATCGCCTAGAACTTATTATACACTTAAGTATTGGCAATTAGTTGTCCAATTTAGATTGTACTTCTTGCTGCTAGATACATGTGAAAATATTTTCCTTCAATTTAGGAGTTTCCCATGATGAACTGCTTGAGCTAGCAAAGTTTCATTTTGGTGACACTCTGTCCACACACAAAGGAGAAATACCGGCTCTGCCTCCCTGCAAATTCACAGGAAGTGAGGTAGGGCAAGCCTTTCCTAAGCCAGTATTTGGCTGTGGGTTTCTTTGTTGTATTTACAAATGAGTGTACAAAATGTGTATATTTCTAATAGGAGTGAAATGGAAGAAATCAAGACTTAAACTAAAACATAGAAACAGGAAGGGCCCATTTGCTTACATTCCTGCCTGGTCCGTATTATTTAACATCTGCTTTAATTTTCTTGTTTAAGGAGGCAAGGTTTTTAAGGGCAATGTTATAAGTTGATCTGGAAAGAGGTCTGATGTTGGTAGCTGTATAGAACTATAGCATTTGCAGTACAAAGGTCAACCTGTAATGCCAATATTGGTTTAAATTAGATAGAAAAATTCAGATTGGCACATAGAGATTGATTTCTGCAAGTGAAACAATTCAACTCTTTTTGATCAGGTGCGAAATCTATAGTATTTCAGTCGGAGATCTTTTGGCTGTCTTTTTTCCCCTAACTCATGAAATTCTTCTGGATTAGACTCTAAAATGTAACACAGGCTTGACGGTTTAAAAAAAGAGTCATGGTGAGCATTTTATCTTTTCAGTTAATGTGACTGATAAATTTTTCTGTTGTTTAGCATGTTATATAATGGTTATCCTAACTAGAGTTTTGTTTTCTCTACCTTAACTAGATTCGTGTGAGAGATGACAAGATGCCTTTGGCACACCTTGCAATAGCTGTTGAAGCTGTTGGTTGGGAACATCCAGATACAATTCCTCTCATGGTCGCAAACACACTGATAGGCAACTGGGATCGCTCTTTTGGAGGAGGAATGGTAAGTGATTTAAAAAAGTAGTTTCCCATAATAAGTGGAAGATTACTGTGTTCTTCCAAATATAAGTTCTTTGTAAGAATCTTTTTTTTTTTTTTTTAATGGCAAAATCGTGCTCTGCACTGTGAATTTTGATTTTTAAAATGTAAACTGATCCTGGACCACAGGTTTTTTTTTCTTTTGCATGAAGTTTGTTAGTGGAATAATTAGCAAAATTTGAATAAGGACAGATCAGTTACTTAATAGTACTATATCTATATTAATATCCTGATTTTAATAATTGTACTGAGCTAATATAAGAAAAAATTTTCAGGGAGTACACACTAAAGTATTTAGGGATAAAGGAGTATTATATCTGCAGCTAATCTCAGTTGAAAAAGTATGTATAAAGAGAATGATAAAGCAGATGTAAAATGATAACAGGGAATTTAGATAAAGGGTATATGGGGATTCTTTTATTTTTGCAGCTCTTCTGAAATTATTTCAAAGTATCAAGTGAATCTGTTTACTCAAAGATTCATTTGGAACACATTTGATAACAAATATTCTAGGCTTCACATGTGATATAATTTTAAATTTGAGAGTGCACATAGCCAAGACTCCTAAAAATTGGGTTGATAAGCAATGAAATCATTTTAGAAGTGGGAGCAGCCACTACATTAATTATAAGAATTTAATTTTCCATTATGAATTTTTCGAAGGATGCACTGGGCTGGTGAGATAAGCACGACACAATGAATTTTAACTTTAATTATTCAGATGTTGCTGGATAAAACTGAGAACCCACCCTCTTAGGGCATTTACTTTTTGCCACGTATGTCATTTTTCTTTCTGGTACTTTTGGACACATGTCTAGAATTCTCTTGGACTGTCTTTATTTTTTTTTTTCCTTTACAGAACTTATCTAGCAAGCTGGCCCAGCTCACCTGTCATGGCAACCTTTGCCATAGCTTCCAGTCTTTCAACACTTCCTACACAGATACAGGATTGTGGGGACTCTATATGGTTTGTGAACCAGCTACAGTTGCAGACATGCTACATGTTGTTCAAAAGGAATGGTGAGAAAATGCTTTGAGTAATTTAAATCTGGTCTAGGGTTCATCTTTTAGGCCAGTTTCCTTTCTACATTGTTGATGATTTTGTTTTAGCATTTAATCAAGGGAACTAAACAATAGCACTAATTACCGTGTTTTCTAAGACAACCTTTTGTTAAAAACAAAACTCTCAATTGTCTAATAATGGGGAGGAACAGATGTCAGGCAAACTAAAAATGTTTTCCAGTCATTGTCGCTGTTCCTACAAGCAGATCTGTGTGTATGCAATATTTGAAAGGAGTGATTGGTAATTATTGCCCTTTACCCCATGTATTTGTTTCTCTTCTTTCCCAAACATTTATCAAGTTTTACGAAATCCTTAAGTGCTCCAATACCACTCTAGACAAATGACCTAGGAAGCAGCGGTCCCTTGTTTTAGGAAGGGTCTGTAATTTTCAGAGATTTCTTCTAAGCCTCACGTTGTAAAGCTGACTTATACTATAGGGAATTTTTAGTCTCTCAGAAGCAGATGACTTCAGAACAAAGATCTCACAGGTTTAAAATGTTTAGATGCCAACTAAGAAGTCATTTGGAAAACACAGGCTTTCACCTGCTTTCCAAAAGTAGAATGTTCCCATGACATCTTTTCTAAGCCAAAATGACATAAAGAAGCAATTACCATTAATTTGTATGGGAAAAAATTTTGAGCATTCCCAGACCCAGAAAATAACCTAGCATAGCTATGATGGCTTAATGCCAAGACGCTGAGTGTGGAGTTTCTGGGAAAGGAGCTTGGTGATGCCACTCTTGCTGCTCAGGGCGCATGCTGTCTCTTTAACAGCTTGCCTCAACACAAACACTGAACACTAAATTTCCACTTTTTTTTTTTGGTAAATGTGAAAATCCTCTTCAGATTTTTTTCGGTCAGCAAAAACAGGTACTAATATAATGTAGGTCTTTCGTAAAAGCAAAGTGGTGTAAGGTGAAATTTTGAAAAGCAGAGAATACCTGTATCCCTAAAAGTAATCTGGCCTGGAAAGGCAATGCTCTGAAAGTGAATCTGAAGTTGCCATGGCTAAAAGAAAAACGTAGTGTTTTAATCAAAACTAGTATCTTGAGTCAGTAGACAGAGGCAGAGAAGTTTAGAGCTTCTTAGAAAACTCATATTTGGCTCTGGTTCCTTTATTCCATCTTCCTAAATCTAGGCAACTGGGGTATAATTATTAATTTGGCTGTTAGGTTTAAGTTAGACTCAACTAGATTCTTTTGAGAAACCACTGACCTACTTGGTCCCGTCCCCCAGCGTATCAGACCCTGACAGATGGGGATTTGTCTAGTCTCAAAATGATTACAGCATTTCTAAAAATGTGGTTAGTCAATTTTAATACTGTATTGGACTTTTGTCTGCAAATCATCAGACAAAATTTATATATTGTTTTGAGAAATTAATACTACTAGGGAAAAGTATACAATCAGTAATATGCTACCCTTCTGCCTGGCTGTTGGGATCGTTAATAACTTCAACTTCTTACAGAGGTGATAACCTTTAAAAATCATCACTCTTGTACATTGGGAAACCCTGGTGGCGTAGTGGTTAAGTGCTACGGCTGCTAACCAAGAGGGTGGCAGTTAAAATCTGCCAGGCGCTCCTTGGAAGCTCTATGGGGCAGCTCTACTCTGCCCTATAGGGTTGCTATGAGTCAGAATCGACTCGACAGTGGGTTTGGTTTTGGGTTGTACGTTGTGGTTTAATATGTAGATTTTCCAAATGTTTTTTAGGATGCGACTCTGTACAAGTGTCACTGAAAGTGAAGTTGCAAGAGCCAAAAACCTTCTGAAAACGAATATGTTGTTGCAACTTGATGGTAAAAATAAAGACATAAATTCTAGTTTGATATGGTTGATCTGCATTCCAATACTTAGCTTTCCTTCTCTTTAAACAGGTTCAACTCCAATTTGTGAAGATATCGGTAGGCAAATGTTATGCTATAATAGAAGAATTCCCATCCCTGAGCTTGAAGCAAGAATTGACGTGAGTAGTCTTGAGATACTGTTACGTCTTGTGTGAAAAATACTTATTACAGGAATTCTTGTTATAAAAACGAAAAAATATGTATTCGGAATTCACCTTTCGTTTTTAAATGTTTAAATGTTCCAGGTATAGAATTTTCTTTAATACAAAAAGCTCTAAATGCTAGTAGTATCTTCCCTATTTCAGGCTGTAGATGCTGAGATAGTTCGAGAAGTGTGCACCAAATATATTTATGATAAGAGTCCAGCTATTGCTGCTGTGGGTAAGCCTAGCTCCTTTTTCTCTATGCAGAACATTGGCCACATACTTTTAATTCTTAGTTTTAATTATCTTCTTTTTAATCCTTAGGTCCCATTGAGCAACTACCACATTTTAACAAGATTCGCAGTAACATGTGCTGGCTTCATGATTAAAGTGCTGTTACTCAAAACGTTTTCAACATATATATTTATAAAACTAACAGAGACAAGGTTTAAGCCATAAGTTCTTAAAAGAAAAAATAAACATGAACATGTTATATCTGGAAATTTGAATGAAATATTATGTCACATTTTCAAAGGATAAGATTGCGCCTGTCCTGAATGTTGTTTTGGATAATGGTTGATCTTTGTACTCAGAATTGGAGGCAGCACTTTCAAATAATCACCATAATTATAAGAATGAAAATTTGTACAATATTTTCAGTTTTATTATAAAAATGCACACACAACAAAGATTGTCACTGAGTCACTTCTTGGCTCTACTTGCATTCAGCACTTGCTCTTGAGCAGCTTTCTTGGCTTTTACCATCTCGACGAGTTCCTAGGAAGAAAAGCGTTAAAACGTTTTAAGAATTTGCAACAGATGTCCACTTAAGAAGTTTTAAGAATTTGCAACAAACATTCGCCACAAATATGTAAATAATTCAAATTGGATGGTTTTATAATCATGACAATACTGAAAGGGTTGATTTCAATAAATGCAAGAACTAGGAAGATTTTGGTTTGGAAACATTTCTAAGGTTGGTCATTTCCTTATACAAATATTGGCCCCATGGCTACTTCTGATATAAACACAAAAACATATTAGGTATTATTACCTAATTATCCAATAGAAGTAATGAAAATGCCTGCTATGGCACAAGTTACAATTTAAGTGATAATGGAATTTATCAGCTAAAAATATGTAACCTTATATCGTTTCATGCAGTCTTTCTTTGTTCTGCCAGGCACTGCGTCTGCTATTTTCTCCCATCTTTCAGGTGTATTTACTGGATACGTTTTCAAAGCTTGTTCCAAAAGCTTCTGCTCTTCTGTTGTCCAAGGGGTGAAATCTGTGCATGGACCTGCTTAAGAAAAATTTTTATTTCAAAGATCTCATCCTAATGACAGGAATTGTTTTGAAACACCTACCCAGATTTGTCTTTTGGTGCATAGTTACCTTGCTAAGTGCCCATTCAAATCTGGGATATGTAATATTGAAGTAACTTTTAGAGTTATGACAGACATATAAACTTCAAACTGTTAGAGAAAAAGAGAAAAAAAACACGATAGCTCACATCTCGGAAAATTAAATATCCGAAGGTCTTTTTAAACATAGTATAAAGCTTTATACCGTTGGTCTTACAACCTAATATTTTACTCACCAGACTTTTTTTTAATCAGATTTAAACTTATAGTTTGACTATTGGGTTCAAAAACATAATCACAAATGATTTACGATTTCTGATAAATCTAGTTCCTCATAAGGAAGGGAAAAAAGCAACCTCTTTAGTTATGAAATTTTTAGCTGCGTGAGACCCTAGAAACCATTGCAGTTTTACGCTGGAGGAAACAAGTCTATCAAAGTTAAGTGCTCAAGGTTTGAGTGCTATAGGGTCAAGCTGACATGAGTCAGTATTCTGTCTGGTGGTCTTTTCACCACATTCACTGAAATCTCATGGAACCAATGCTGAGCACCTCTATGGCTAATGTTACTTTCTTTAATAAAGATCTCATACATGTATTAAAAACAAATACATTCATTTTTCTAATGATCTAAGTATACACAGCCCACTTCCACAGGAAAAATGAGAATGCTAAGTTGTTAAAAAGTTGATTTGGCTATTCTGTTAATGGACTACTGGCAGATAGTTTTTTCCAGGGCTTTGAACTGTTTCTGCCTGGTTCAGTCATGGCCAAGGAAGCATCACTGGAACAGACCCAAATTTTTAAAGTTACAGTGAACCAGAAAGATAGGATAGCCAGCATGGGAAAAATTATGGGTTGAAGTCCTGCTAGAAACTTAATCTCCTTCTTAGAGAATAAGGGCAGTGTAAGCACTGCATAGCAATCAATAGCAATCAAATCTCTTGCCCCTGGATTTTGAGCAGTGTGAAGCAGCACTGCCCCGCTCAAAGATGGCAGCTGACTGCGCTGGTTTGAATGTGTATTGCTCTATTATAGTCCTGCCAATAATCCAATTTCACCAATCAGCCTCCTGGAAAGGCTCACTATGCCTCTTCTGAGTCTCCTGTACCAAGGCCTCGACCTGAAATTTTTCCTGTTCCGTGTACTGTGCTGAATCTGTCAAATTGTAAAACTTTAGGTCTGTTCCGTATTTAGTTTCCTTAGCCATGACTGGACCAGTTCGAACCCCTGATTTTTTCCTATCACACAATGAAAGTGCAGTAGCACCTATAGTACCAGTTGTCTGACTACTGTCTGAAAATGATATCCTGTGGGATCTAGTTAAGCCCAGAAACCAAAGTTATTTCCCAATTTAAAAAAGTGACAGTTAAAAAAAAAAAACCCAACCTATTCAAAACAAGGCATAGGGCCTGTATCTGGATGTGATGGCAGATCAGGAGCTTAAAAGTCAGCTTTTAAATTCCTGGAAGCCTTAGTTGAATTTCCTTTTATTGGTCTGATGCCTCCTGTACACCACACATTTAATTCCTCTTTCTTAATAAGTCCCACAAGAAAGGGCTTGGAACAACATGGTTAATGTAATTGATGTTGCTAAATTGTACACGTGAAAAATGTTGGCAAATGTTATTAAAAAAAGGGGCCTAGAATAGTGTGCTAATATCTGAATGTTGTATATTTTGTGGAAGGTGTAAAGGAGAAGAATAAAACCCTTTAGAATATAAAACCCTTTAGAACTGCCCTCCAGGAGTTCTGAATCTTCCACTTTATCTTTACTAGAAGAGCCAAAATAATGGCTAGCCCAGACAAATCATCCCTGATGATGGCAACCACAGAATTTTTTTTTTCCTCTTCAGAACATTAAGTCTCTTCTTACACTTTCAAATGGAAATTTTGGAATAATAAACCAGACTAAGAGTCCAGGTAAAACTGGATGTGAGAAGACAGGTTGTTGCGTAGAGTCAAGACTGTCAGTTAATCCAAAGACATGTATTTGGGACTGTGATTAAAGTTCAAAGCACATGTGAGATTAGATTAAGGGAGAAAGGACTGGTGGCTCACAAATCCATGAAGGTACCGAAGGTACCTTTCAGGTGTCGAAGAGCACTTTTTTCCAAAAAAAAAAATTTATCAGCAACTTACAGTAAGAAAAATACGTCACAACCTAAAACAAACACATACAAATAAATAAAAGCTTTAAAAGTAATATCTATCAGCCATGAGCTGAAGTGACTCCATGGCAACTAACAATAACATACTCTGGTATTTTTTATTCATGACCCACATATGGGGCAGGACTTCCTTTAAAAAATGCCGGTCCAGAATATTCCAATTAGCTAGAACCCCAAGATAATGTTGGCACCTAAGCTTTTACCTTTTTATTAAACTGAAATAATTTCAGGCTTGATGTCCTGTAGGACATCAAGAATTCCTGTATACTCATCGGATTCCACAAGTGTGAACACTGTACCATAATTTGCTTGTTCTTGTCCCCTCCTATTTCTCCAATTGCCCCAATATCTTTTAACACTGATTTGTAAAATCCAGTAAGGCAAAAAAAGCACAGCCCTTCCCCTCATAGCATCTGATATGAAAGAACTGCAATATTCTATTATTAATGATGTTAGCTGAA
This sequence comes from Elephas maximus indicus, assembly GCF_024166365.1. NCBI lineage: Eukaryota > Metazoa > Chordata > Mammalia > Proboscidea > Elephantidae > Elephas > Elephas maximus. Next base: position 46,273,156 of record NC_064826.1, on the reverse strand, counting down.
GTCAATCTATGTTGAAAATGCTTGTTTTATATCTTCTAGTCTGCTAAACATTTTATTGTCCATCAATCTGATCATGTCTTAGGTCTTACATGGCTAGCACTTTTTACTTAAAAAACAAGATTTAATTACCTTCAAATCGTTCTGAAGGTGTTGCGTTGTCTGCTTGAGGTACCACTCCATGCTCTTTTTTAAATTTATCAAAAGCCTTTTTGTTTATGTCATCTTTTTGATGAGGGTCTGAAAAGTGAAAAAAAAAAAAAAATGAATACACTACAGATCATCTCATTTAGTCTTTCATTAAATTACAGAGATTTTTTTTTTTAAGTATATATTCAAGGTAAAAAATGGATTTCTCAAAACTTAACTCACCAAGTTTTTGGAGACTCTTTGCTTTGCCAATAACATCTTTGGCAGTTCTCTTGACTCCAGAAGAAGAATGTATGTTCATGTAATTAGCAATAACTTCCCATCTAGAGCAACCAATATTACAGCTTAATGATGGTTAAGGAAAAAAAACAAAACAAAACAAAAAAAAACCAGAATGACCCTTACATTTTCACAGCAGAAGGGTTAACGTGTATTATCTATAGCATTAGTTCCAAATTGGTGGTCTAATTAATTATGCTACTACTCCAAATTACTATTGCCTGGACTACAGTTTTTGCTTTTCAGGTTTAAATCAACTATATATAATCTTAGTTTTAAGTCTGTACAAATTTATAGATTGTACAATAAAACCAAATAAAATCACACAATTGTGTACACTCCCATTTTAACAAAATACTATCACTTAAGGAGATAAAACATTTTGAAAAGAGTCTTAGTTCCTCATCTATAGACTGAAGGAGGCTGGCCCTCTAAGGTTTCTTTGAGTTCTAAACACAAACCTGAGGGACTCTAGCTTTGAAATAAACTCCAGTTTGATCTGGAAACCAAAAACAGAGGATTAGGTGGCCTTCACTACAAAAAAAAAAAAACTACAGAACACAAAACCTAGTCTCTAGCACAAGCTCTGACCAAATAAACCAACATGACAGTCAAGGTTTATGTCTCGTGATCTCCAGTTCCCTAAGAAACTGAAGAAGCATCTTGCTCTATGTATATATGTATGTATGTATATGTGTGTTGGTGTAATGGGTAAGACTAGAAGTTTCAAATTGGACCTTGCTTTTCAGACTTCGCACTGTGGCACAGAATTCATTGGAAGGTAGTCTGTCAAGGCTCAAACGTATCTCTGGAAGTTTCTGCTATAACCAATGCTGTCACGTGTATGCGTGTCTACATTATCTCCAGGCTCCAATATGTGCTGAAGAAAAATCTATGTAAAACCCATACCTTGAATTTGTTCCAGCAGGAAAGAGGTTCACAGCTTTAATTAGTAATTGCAGATCATCTTCTGACCAATTTTTACCGCCATTTCCACCTCCACCAGTTGATTTCTCGGCATTTTTGGATGCTTGTCGCATACGAGCCTCAGCTTCCTCTTTCTCTTTTCTAATTTGCTCATTTATTTCTTCTATCTACACAAATATCAAAGTCAGGGACTTAAAGCATCTTGCTACTCCATGCTCCTTTTCTAGCTAGGGCTCTGGTCCTCTACTTTCAGGGTTAGCCTCACTCTGACCCTAGACTCATCCCAAATCAACTCCAAAACCAGCATCAGGTTTTCACTCTGGCTTCCAGGCTGCACAGCTGCTTGGGGAACCAAGAACACTCCCTGCCTGCCCTGCCCTGAACTCACATCATACAACTTTAACTTGCCTTGGACACTGGCACATCTGTGGTAACTGGGTTAGTATTCACCCATGAGGCCGTTTCAAACCTCTAAGCTCATACCCACATTTGATAATCTCATTTATTCTCCATAAAAGGGTAAAGGCATAGCAGAGTGGCCTCTCTTTCATCTTGAAGCTGTACCATTTACATGGTCTCTTCCAGGCCACCTTCAAAATGCACTGGTGATTTCTATTAAAAAAAGAAAACCTTGACTTTGTTTCTTCTGTCAGCGGCTTGCTATCTTGGAGTCATCTCTGACTTATTTCTCCCCTTCAATCCTTAAACCCAGTGCCGTCGAGTCATTAAAAAAAAAAAAACCAATAAATTACCAAGTCCCAATAACTCTAACTTTGAAAGACTCTTCTGGTTCCCATTGCCACCTTACAGTGACATCCTTGTAACTAGTCACTTCCACCTATCTAATGCATCCTGCATACAAATGCAAGATTAATAGTACAATGCTGAATGCCTTGCTATTCAAAGGTCTGTACTAATAGAAATTGGTCATCATAATATTAAAAACATTCTGGAATCTAGCTTTACTTTTTCTAAACAACCTCTTTTCCTATCTATTCCCCATTAACTTTCTGCTTATACTTCTATTTTATAGTTCATGTTTCCCTCACCTGAACTGCCCTCCCCTTTCCTTCATTTCAACAAGGCCATTCCAAACCCTTCACACTTGAGTCTTCCCTGACCACTCAGATCTGGGGCTGGCACTTCCCCATCTAACCCACAGCATTTACTGTGGGCTCTCTACCTTTTGGACCTTAAGCCTTTTCTCTTCAACCTGTTTATGAACTCCTTTGTGGCAGCAATAGCATTAGGCATTTCTCCAAAAGGACCTAGGCACAATGCTACACATAGTAGCTACTAATACTTGTTGAACTGAATTGAATTTCTGGACCTTTGTAAAATAAAAAAGTGTAGACTAGAAAGAACAAAGATCTGTTGGTGCTAAATATTATCCTATGAAAATGCTCAGGGAATAATCAAATTTTTTTCTAACAGTTTTGCTAAAAGCTATGATTAACATGCAAGATACCACAAATCGAACACTATACATCTTAACAACCACACACACTAAATCTAATTTTACTCAACAATAGCACTTACTATAAGTGAGGGGACACAAAGTGGAATCTCTTTGCCCTTAGTAGTTTATATGCGAGGTGGGGAAAGAGGGAGGGAAAAGCGATAATATAAACAGAATTAAATGTGAGATACAGGTAGAAGTGATGAGTTCTATTACCTGTTTTTCCAGAGCAGCCTTTCCTACTTCTTTTGTAGACGAGGTGAGTGTTTCATTCAAGCACTGTAAGCTAAAGAAAAAAACAGATGAAACTTTACCCTAAGCACACAGGAAGACTTCAGTAAGCAGTTCGATAGGTATACCTTGCTAATTCAAGCCGATCACAAAGTTTTTCCACTTCTTCCATCATTTTAACCCTCTCTGCCTCATTGTCAGAAAAGTGATTCCAGGTCTGAAAGCACAAACACAAACATTTTCATCTTGTACCCACCAACAAGAACACATCCATAAACACGATTACAGAGCATGAACATTCCAAAGCCGCTCTGGAGGTGAATCTGCATGAGGGCCTTCTGACCATCACTAATCACATTCCCTGACCAGCTAGCAATTAAAGGCACTACCAAGAGGCAGGTGAGCAAACAGGAAAAAGCGGACAGTATGGTGGACCTCTGGATGTTGTAAGTCAGAATGATTCCTCAGAGATCCACTAGGATCAAGAAATTCTGTATGATCATTCAAATTAACATCTCTTTGGTAGGTTGGCTGTTTTATCAGTATTTACTGAACTGTAAAATCTAGTGAAATTTTTACATGTGAAATTAAAGAAAAAGATAATACAGTGTGTCAAGGAAAAGGAGGTATTAGCAAAAATTCTGATTATGCTCAGAATGGAACACCATAATGTTCCTGGAAATTTAAGTATTTCGGAAGTATTTCCACATTCTTTAAGGTGCTGCTGACACTGTCTCCCATTGTCCTTGCTTCCTTAATCCATGCAATCTGGCTCTCGCTAAGGTGCTAGTGCTCCTTTTATTGTTGACACTTTCCTATGCTTCCAAAAGCACTACTGATTTTCTTCCTCCTTGGCTCTTCTTCCCCTATTAGTACTATAAGTATTAGTGTCTGCAAGGGCCCCAGCCTCCACCCATCTCATTCTCTATTGTCTCCCTGGTGATATCATCCACTCCTCCCATGGCTTCTAGTGCCATTGAGATTTAGATAATGCTATGAAAATACCACTCTTCAACTCCAGACCTAAACTCCATCCCTCCCACTGAGTATTTCCCTTAAGTGTCATAAGAGGCTCAACATACCCAAAGCTGAATTCATTTTTCCCAAGCCTTTTCTTCTTCCTTTGTTTTCTATTTCATTGAGATGCTATCACCCATGCAGTATTCCATGCAGGAAACTGGGGTGTATGCCCTCATTCTTCCATGACTTCCAACATACGATCAACCCCCCAACAAGCTGTAGCCTATTCTACCTTCTAAGTATCTTCATTTCCTCTACCTCTTTCCATTCCCACAGTAGTTCAGGTTGTAGTCCTCTCTCACCTGGATTATGGTAAAAGACTCCCAATTGATCTCTTAGGACCAAAAACAACTCAGGGTCACAGCTTAAACTCTATGGCAAGATATATGAAGTCCTTCGAGTACTGGCTCCTGTTCCTTCTTCAGCTGCCTTTTGCTCTCTAAATCGCATTTCTCTGGATTTGTGCATTCTCTCGATGCTCCTTGACGACTCTCATCTCTAATCCTGTACATACTGCTTTACCTACTAGAATAGTAAGTCCTACTAGATCCACAAAGCCTTCCTTGACTACCTTGTTACATGCGTTCTCATCCTAGCACTCATCTTGAAGTATGTGAATTACTTATTTACTTGTCTATCTCCATCACTAACCAGTGGATTCCTTGAAGGCAAGGACTATGTCATCATTGTATACCCATCAATTATAACTGTTTGGCATGCAGTAAGTGCTCATCAGATATTTATGATGAATAAATGAATTCATGCTGGGAAGGAGCAATAAAATAAAGTCAACAAATGCAAGAACTTTTACTCTCATTCATGCATCACATCTCTAAGAACTATTCAAGCTTTCTATTTTCTAATTGTGCTTTTTAAGGTTTTTGTTGAGTACTCATTATATGTCAAATGTGCCAAATACCACATACATATTATCTCATTTAATCTTCACAACTCTATGACTTAAGTATCATTTTAGCCATTTTATGCTGTTAGTTAGAAACCCTGGTGGTGTAGTAGTTAAGGGTTTGGCTGCTAACCAAAAGGTCGGCAGCTTGAATCCACCAGGCGCTCCTCAGAAACACTTGTGGGGCAGTTCTACTCTGTCCTATAGGGTCACTATGAGTCAGAATCAACTCGACGGCAGTGGGTTTAGTTTTTGGTTTATGTTGTTAAGTTGGCATTGAGTTGATTCCAACTCATGGCAACCCCAAGTGTACTGAGTAGAACTGCTCCATAGGGTTTTCAAGACTGTGACCTTTTGGAAGCAGATTGCCAGGCTTTACTTCTAAGGCATCCATGGGTGGGTTTGAACAGACATCTTTTGGTTAGTAGCCTGGTGCTTAACCATTTGCGCCACCCAGGGAACCCTAACCATTTTATAGGCAAGGAAATTGCGGTACAAAGGAGCTAAGGTAACCTCCTGTGGATCCCACAGCTTTTAAGTGGTAGGGGATGAATGACTTCAAACTCAGGCAGCTTGCCCTGAGTCCAGTGCTATTTATCACTGTGATACATTGTATCCTTCTGAAAAGTATTTCTACCCAGGTGATAGCTGAGGAAAATATTTCATTTTCTCCATTTTGACTTTCCTCCTGCTTACCAAAATCCTGAAGAACTGTCAATGCGTGCATTTTTACTAACCTCTTTCAAAGCCTGGTGGCGTAGTGGTTAAGTGCTACGGCTGCTAACCAAAACGTTGGCAGTTCAAATCCACCAGGCGCTCCTTGGAAACTCTATGGGGCAGTTCTACTCTGTCCTATAGGGTTGCTATGAGTTGGAATCGACTCGACAGCAGTGGGTTTTTTTTTTTTTTTTTTTTGGTTTTCAAAGCCTGTTAATGTATTAATATGTATGTACTGGTGTCTAGAGCCTCTGGACAACACATGAAAGATGACATAATTCTTCTATACACAGTAAATACGTACTTGCTGAATTTATACAACAGTACAGTAGACAACTCTAATATATGTCAGTCCCTACTATAGCTTGGGATTTCATTACTTTATTGAGTCTGTGCTGTTTTAAGGAACAATACTACTCCCTGACTTTAGCAGTTTAAAAAATGTAAAGACAAAAATACATTCCAAAGCTTCTCGGGTTTTTGGTCAATATTTTTTTAGTAAGGGTGTATTTGAATGCAAACTACTAGTGCTCATTCAAATCATATCCCTTGATCTAGACACAAATGAGAACCTTTAGGTCTTTGAAAACAACACAAGTTTAACTTCTAAGGTAGATTTTTTACAAAGATAAAAATTAATTTTACACCATATGAAGCAATCAGCCAAAACCAAATTGTGGGACATTCTACAGAAAAAATGATGTGGTTTCCCCAACAAATCAATAGCAAGGTGGCAATGGTAGATGGCCTATCGTAGAATAAGAGGGTCTTCAGAAACATAGTTAGGAGGCATAATAACTGAAGCCTTAAATGTACTGACCTTAATTTGATCCTAAACCAACTATAGAAAGACAATATTGAGATAATTAGGGAAGTGTGAATGTGGACAGGGTATTAAAAATTAGGGAAGTGTGAATGTGGACAAGGTATTAGGATATTAAAAAAAAAAATTTTTTTTAAGTTTGGTAATGGCATGGTGGTAGTATTAAAAAAAATTAAGAGTTGGATACTGAAAAATGCACCCACAAAATTTAAAAATGAGTTCATCTACAAATAAATTTACATTTTGAGATAAAATGTACAACTGATTAATTATACCCGTATAGTATTTTTAGTATAAGAAAAGAAATATTTTAAAAAGTTTAGTCAACAACCTGATTTACTTGTGGCCTAGTTTTTGTTCAACCACACAGTCTGACATACCTTGCATGAATTTCGAAGTTTTTGTCTTTCCCTCTTAATGGCTTTTTTCTGGATATCTTTCTCCTTCTTTGCCAATAATGCTTGTTGTCTAACTTCCTCTTCTTCTTTCTCTTTAGCTAACCGGGCAGCTTCTAATTCAGCTTGTCTTTGCTTTAATAATGGGGAATAAAATCATTTCAGTAAGAAAACTTGAATTTCTAAATGTTCTATAATCTTATTTAAAAAACTCAACCTTTTGGAGTGTTGACATGTTGTGGGGTTGTTAACCAATGTCATAGAACACTGTGTACTAACTGTTTAATGAGAAACTAGCTTGTTCTATAAACCTTCATTTAAAGTACAATTTAAAAAAAAATCAACTTTTTAATAAATTAGAAAAAAGTAACACACTTCAACTTAAGACTGAAGGCTGAACTGGGAAAAACATCTTGGGAAAGTTCTACATTTATTAGAAAAGGTAAAACAAGGTGTATTACAAATAAGCATAGAATTAAAGGATTTTACGTAGACATCATGTTGTTACTCAATATAAATTCAGTGTTAAGGAAGAATCCTCTATCAAGTGTACCAACCTGTCATGATTCTATTCAGAGTAGGAGCCAATTCTCTGTTCCCAGGTTATGGCTTTATAATAGATCAGGAGAGTAAAGAATTCATGAATGTTTAAAGTCCAACTTTATCCAATGTCATCTCACCTTTTCTTTAGCTTCTTGCTCCTTCCGTTTTGCTTCTGCTTTTGCTTTCTTCTCTGCTTCTTTCTTGGCCTTCTCTTCTTCCTTGAATTTTTTTATCCTTGGATCACAGCTATATGCATTATCTACCAGAAAAAAAGCAAATCTTTTAAATTTTTAGCACTCAGTTGAAGAACTTAAAAAACAAAAACAAAAAACTATCAGTTATACTTACCAACCAGTGTTCTTATTCTGTTCATTTCTTCTTTTTTTCTTTGTGCCCTTGTTGCTCTATTCTGCTTTTCAATCCATCTTCTCTCATCACGACTATAAAATTGAAAAATATTGGAAACGAACTACTGTTTATAGATGGTATGGCTGAAAAATGTAGTATTTCATAAATTTATATTGTAAATAATGTCTTAGAAAGTTAAAATGTTATGTCACTATAAACGTTAGTCAAAAGGTCTCTTTCTACTTAGTATTAATTTTCAGTAATTTTTTTTTTGACATTTCTGTCAGGACACTCCCTTATACACAGAGAGAAAACAAAAATAAAATCTAGGTTAAGCTACCAGAATAATATGCTGAATGAGGTTTACTGACAATTACATTCCTTGGCAATTTCTTAAGTGCATCCTAACCAACTACTGATTTGACCCTATCTACTTTAACTTATAAGAAGTGATTTTAAACTATCAAAAAGCTCATTTAAAAAAGGACAGAAAAAAAAAAATACGTAGCCTATTTTTGCTTCATCACACACAGTATCAAAGAAATTACTAAACATCTTTCTTTATTGACGACTTGGAAACATACCATTCCGCCTTTTCTTTTTCTTCTTCATCTAAATAAGAAAATTCTCTCCAAGAATCAAAATTATACCTAATATAAACAGAAATAAAATAATATCAAGCCAAATCAAATAAAAAAAAAATCCTTTTAAAATTAGGTTAGATGCATTAACTTTAAGAAACAGTAATAGCAAGTTGATGAGTTTATTTTTAATGGAGCCTCTCCCCCACCCCACAACTCGCCCATCTTTTTTGGTATAGAGCTAACACCATGCTTCATTCTCCTTTGTTAACATTTTTAAAATGAATTGTATTTGGCATGAAAATTTAAAATACACTCACAACCCCCAAATCAAAATCACACCTCCCTGCTAGCTCTTCTTTCTTAGGTTTCTCTCTTGCCCAGGACATAGTTTTTCCTGCCTTCACTTTCACTAGTCTGTCAAGTTTTAAGGGAATTTTAAACCACACTGGTGGCATAGTGGTTAAGAGCTATGGCTGCTAACCAAAAGATTGGCAGTTCAAATCCACCAGGTGCTCCTTGGAAACCCTATGGGACAGTTCTACTCTGTCCTTTAGTGTCACTATGAGCCATTAGGAAACCCTGGTGGCATAGTGGTTAAGTGCTATGGCTGCTAACCAAGAGGTTGGCAGTTCAAATCTGCCAGGCGCTCCTTGGAAACTCTATCAGGCAGTTCTACTCTGTCCTATAGGGTTGCTATGAGTCGGAATCAACTCGATGGCAGTGGGTTTCTTTTTTTTTTAATGAGCCATTATTGACTCGACGGCAACGGTGTTTTTTTTTTTTTTTAAACCAGTAACTACTTACCATCAAGTTGATTCTGATTCCTGGTGACCCCTATGTGTGTCAGAGTAGGACCATGCTCCATAGGGTTTTCAATGGCTAGTTTATCCGAAGTAGATCACCAGGCCCTCCGGAATTCCAAGGTACCTCTGGGTAGCCACAAACCTCCAACCTTTCTATTAGCAGCCAAGTGAGCTGTTTGCCCCACTCAGGGATTAAGATAACTCTTACAATGGTTATTTTGCCTCTAATTTGTATCCTCTGCAGGTAAAAGCAACTACAACTGATATAACTAAATTTTATCATTTTGTTTTACAATGATTATATTTTTTTGTATTTACTAGACAATAAGAAAATATGCCACGTATAATACAAAGTAGCCACTAATTTTTGTTTATTACAAATTAATGGATTCATTACAGAAACAAATAGCACTGTCTCCTTCCTCATGTAAACAAGTACTTTTTAAAATTACTATTATACTTTTTTTAATTGTACCTTAGATGAAGGTTTATAGAACAAACTAGCTTCTCATTAAACAACTACTACACATATTGTTTTGTGACACTGGTTGCCAATCCCATGCATGTCAACACTCTCCCCTTCTCAACCTAGGGTTCCCCATTACCAGCTTTCCTGGCCCTTCCCGCCTTCTAGTCCTTGCCCCTGGGCTGGTGTGCCCCTTTAGTCTCATTTTCTTTTATGGGCCTGTCTAACCTTTGGATGAAGGGTGAACCTCAGGAGTGACTTCATCACTGAGCTAAAAGGATATCCAAGGGCCATACTCTTGGGGTTTCTCTAGTCTCTGTCAGGCCTGTAAGTCTCGTCTTTTTTTTTCCTGTAAGTTAGAATTTTGTCCTATATTTTTCTCCAGCCCTGTCTGGGACCCTCTACTGTGATCACCTGTGTCAGAGCAACCGTTGGTGGTAGCTGGGCACCATCTAGTTGTGCTGGACTCAGTATGGTGGAGGCTATGGTAGCTGTGGTTCATGTACACAAGTACTTTTCATAGGAAGAAAGTTAATGAAAATGTGTTGATTCTCAGTGAATTCAACTGACTCCCCAATTTTCATTTTTATCATTACAGTATGCTTAATATCTAGAAATCTGGTTAATAGAAAATGGACTTAAAAAATCATAAAAGCTTAAATAGTATACAGGAGATACACAGCATAATGTAAAAACCTTTTATAATTTCTGAACACACTGACTTTAATGAGCGAAGGTTCTATGATTCACTCACCCCTCAATTAACATGGTGTTTACTGAATCAAGGAGTAACTGGGTGATACAGTTAACGCACTTAGCTGCTAAACGAAAGGTTGGAGGTTTGAGTCCACCCTGAGGTACCCCGGAAGAAAGGCCTGGTGATCTATTTCTGAAAAATTAGTCACTGAAAACCCTCTGGAGCACGGTTCTATTCTGGCACACATACGGTTGCCATGAGTTGAAAATGACTTGATTGTGACTGATGTTGAATCAAGGTCTTATTATTTATCTTAAAAAAATTCAGAACACAGAAAAGGAAGGGATACTTCCTAATTCATTCCATGAAACCACTGTAACTCTGATATCAAAACCAGGGAAAGGCACCACAAAAAAAGAAAATTACAGACCAGTATCCTTCATGAATATAGGTGCAGAAATTCTCAACACAATTCTAGCCAATAGAATTCAGCATCATATCAAAAAAATAATACACCAGGACCAAGTAGGATTCATACCAGGTATACAAAGATGGTTCAACATTAGAAAATCAATGTAATCCACCACTTAAATAAAAGAATCACAGGATCACCTCAATAGACACAGAAAAGGTATCTGACAAAGTCCAACACCCATTCCTGATAAAAATTTTCAATAAAATAGGTATAGAAGAGAAATTCCTCAACATAATAAAGGGCACCTATACAAATCCAACAGCCAACATCATTCATAATGCAGAGAGGCTAAAAACATTCCCCTTGAGAACAAGAACAAGACAAGGATGCACTTTATCACCACTCCTATTTAACACTGTGCTGGAAGTCCTACCTAGAGCAAGAAAAACAAATAAAGGGCATCCAAATTGGTAATGAAGAAGTAAAACTGTCCCTATCTGTGGATGATATGATACTATACATGGAAAGCCCAAAAGATTCCATGAGAAAATAACTGGAACTAAGAGAAAGATTCAACAGAGTAGCAGGTTACAAGATAGACATACAAAAATCAGTTGGATTCCTATAAACCAATAAGGGGAATGACAAAAAGGAAATCAAGAAACAATACCATTTATAATAGCCCCTAAAAAAAAAAACACTTAGGAATGAACCTAACCAGGGATGTAAAAGACCTATACAAAGAAAACTACAAAACACCCCTGCAAGAAACCAAGAGATCTACATAAATGGAAAAACATACCATGCTCATGGATAGGTAGACTCAACATTGTGAAAATGACAATTCTACCCAAAGAGATTTACAAATACAATGCAATCTCGATCCAAATAGCAACAACATTCTTTAAAGAGATGGAAAAACTAATCATTAACTTTATATGGAAAGGAAAGAGGCCCCAGATAACCAAAGCACTACTGAAAAATAAAGTAGGAAGACTCAAACTACCTTATCTCAGAACGTACTATACAGCTACAGTAGTCAAAACAGCCTGTACTGGTATGACAGATACATTGACCGATGGAACAGGGTTGAAAGCCCAGATGTAAATGCATTCACCTACGGTCACCTGATCTTCGACAAGGGCCCAGAGTCCATCAAATGGGGAAAAGGCAGTCTTTTAAACAAATGGTGCTGGCAAAACTGGATGTCCATCTGCAAAAAAAAGAAACAGAACCCATACCTCACACCATACACAAAAACTAATTCAAAATGGATCAAAGGCCTAAATATAAAGCCAAAAACTCTAAAGATCATAGAAGAAAAAAGAGCATCAATGCTAGAGGCCCTAATACATGGAATTAACAAGAAACGAACTGTAACTAACAACACACAAACTCCAGAAGATTAGCTAGATAATGGGACATTCTAAAAATTAAACACTAATGCTCATCAAAAGACTTCGCCAAAAGAGTAAAAAAGAATCTACAAACTGGGGAAAAATTTTTGGCTATTATAAATCTGACAAAAGTCTAATTTCTAAAATCTACAAGAAAATCCAATACCTCTACAACAAAAAGACAAATAATCCAACTAAAAAATGGGCAAAGGAAATGAACAGACATTTCACCAAAGAAGACACTCAAGCAGCTAACAGACACGTGAGGAAATGCTCGCAATCACTAGCCATAAGAGAAATGCAAATCAAAACCACTATGAGATACCATCTCACCCTGGTATTACTGGCACAAATCAAAAAAACAGAGAATAACAAATGTTGGAGAGGCTGCAGGGAGATTGGTGCTCTTATGCTTCTGGTGGGAATGTAAAATGGTACAACTATTTTGGAAAATGATATGGCACTTCCTTAGAAAGCTAGAAATAGAAATAACATATGATCCAGCAATCCCACTCCTAGGAATATATCCTAGACAAATAAGAGCTGTCACACGAATAGACATATGCACGCCCATGTTCACTGCAGCATTGTTCACAACAGCAAAATGATGGAAACAACCTAGATGCCCATCAACAGATGAATGGATAAACTACAGTATATAAACACAACAATGCAAAATGATGAATCTGTGATGATCTTACAACATGGACGAATCTGAAGAGCATTATGCTGAATGAAATAAGTCAATCACAAAGGACAAATATTGTATGAGACCACTACTCATGAAAAAGTTTACACACAAAAAGATACAATCTTTGATGGGGGGGGTGGGGATGGAAAAACACTAAACAGACAATGTATAAGCGGTAACTTTGGCAAAGGCTAAGGCAGTACACAGTACTGGGGAAGCCAGCACAACTTATATAAGGCAAGGTCATGGAATCCCCACTGACACATCCAAACTCCCTGAGGGACCGAATTATTGGGCTGAGGGCTGTGGGACTAGAGGAACATCTAGCTCAACTGGCATAACATAATTTATAAAGAAAAAGAGTAGCATCTGGGGTCTTAAAAGACTGTGAGCAGCCATCTAAGATATTTCAGTGGTCTCAACCCTTTGGGAGCAAGGAAGAATAAAGAAAACTAAAGACACAAGGGAAAGATTAGTCCAAAGGACTAATGAGCCACAACTACCACAGCCTCCACCAGACTGAGTCTAGTACTACTAGATGGTGCTGGGCTACTACCAATGATTGCTCTGAAAGGATCGCAATAGAGGGTCCCAGACAGAGCTGGAGAAAAATGTAGAAAATTCTAACTCACAAAAAAAGACCAGACTTACTGCCCTGCCAGAGACTGGAGAAATCCTGAGAGTATGGCCCCCGGACACCCTTTTAGCTCAGTAATAAAGTTACTCCTGAGGTTCACCCTTCATCCAAAGATTAGACAGGCCCATAAAACAAAACAAGACTAAAAGGGCACACCAGAAGCAAGGACTAGAAGGCAGGAGGGGACAGGAAAGCTTGTAATAGGGAACCCAAGGTCAAGAAGGGAGACTGTTGACATGTCGTAGGGTTGTTAATCAATTTCATAAAATATGTGCACCAACTATTTAATGAGAAGCTTTGTTCTGTGAACCTTCATCTAAAATACAATTAAAAAAAAAAAAAAAAAAACATTGACAGTACCATAGAAACAGTGTATTCACTTACCAGAAGGAGTAAAATGCATCTACATCTTCAAATGATGAATTCGTATCACCAAGTTTAGGAACATTCTTCTTATTTGACCACCTGAAATAGTTAAAGAAAAATATGATTAAAAAATTTTACACAAAAATTCAAGAGACAGTCTAATTTGTTATAACAAGCAAACAAACTGTTTTTACTAATCATGCTAAAATGTCTCTTTTTCCTACAACCTCTAAAATGATAATATGGATCTGGGAGGTCAGCAGTGATGCCCTGAACAAAGTAGGGGCAATAAAAGAGAAGACAAAGGTAGGCTCAGGTGGAACAGTCCTGACCATCAGGTTATCTTCAGTTTTATAAAATACAGGGTTGTAGCAGTTGCCAGGCTGTCTAAGAAAGTTTTTGTTCTAAGAAAGTAGGAGCTAGTCCCCTTCCCCAAGCGTACTTATTGCTGCCCCTAAGTAGACAGCACAGAAGCAAACTGTAGGCCTAGCCTTTTTAAAAAATACTCAGAAAAGGGAACTGATGCCCCCTTTCCACCCTAGTTGCCACCATCTTCCACCTGAGTCAATTTATAGGCTCAGTACTCGGTCCATCACCTCAGGAAGGAATCCTGAGGCTGCTACTGACCCATGTTTTCCTCTCTATGAAACCATCCTACAAAAAAAAAAAAAATACACTTTTAATCACCTTCAACAAGGTTATAAAACAAATGCGAGGAGAAAAGATGGAGGGAATATTCGGCTACGTCAAGTTTCTAATCAAAGTAGTTCTCAAACTTGGCTGCATATTAGAATCATCTGGGAAGCATTAACAAACCCTATATGCTCCTGATCAAAAGGGGGGATTTGCAGAACAGAATGTCAAACTCTAACAGAATCCAGATTTTCTGGAGCCAAAGAGCCTGGATGAACACCTAAAACTATTGCCCTGAGATAATCTTTAAACCTGAAACCAAACATATCCCTAAAATCCTCTTTAAACCAAGCAATAGTTCAGCTATTGCTAGTAAAGAATGTCTGCCTTGAGCACTGTGCTCTTTTAAATCTAAAGAATGTCTGCCTTGAGCACAGTCCTCTTTTAAAATCTATCTATATGGGATCAAATAGACAAGAGCAACTTGATAGATAGGAAATTTAGGGGCAGTGAACTTTTGTCAATGGGGGAGGGACAACATGGAAAAGGAGGGTGAGAATGGCTGCACAATTTGAAGAATGTGATCAGCATCACTGAATTGCACAGGCAGAAACTGCTGAATCGGTGTATGTCCTGTTGTGTATATTCTCAACAACAAAATAAAGTATATTAAAAGACAACAAAACCTCCAAAAACTCTATGCCCACTCCAAATCAATTAAATCAGAGCCTCTGAGATTGGGACCCAGGCACCTGGGGTTCTTTAGGCTTTCCAGGTGATTCCAATGTGCAGCCAAGATGTGTTCATAAAAAAAAGAAAATCTTCCAGGGCAGAGAAAATAAAACATGTAGATTGATATTGATATACACTACTTTAAAGATAGACTTTCTAATGAAAGACATTATATATGCATTACTCTTATCTAGAAATCATCCTTCATCAAAGAAGCCGTATGATAATCAGATGCTCAAAAAATAGAATAAAAGTTTTTATTAATTGATAACGGGCCAAATCAATCAGTGTACTCATTAATAAAGGGGAAGCACAAGGAAGGGAAATTACTATCACCTATAAAGTCTGCTATTGTTCTTTCCTGCAAAGGAAATTGAAAACAGAGAGAAACATCACTTAGTGCTTTCACTATGGAAAGGAAGAACTTCCGTTTACAGAGCAAAATAAATGTGCAAAATGAACTCACCGAGGGCTCAATATTGCAGAGAAAGAAAAAAAGGAAGAGACTGTGGAAATTTTCTAATGAAAACAAAACCATTATCAGAGGAAAAAAGCAGAAACCTGGAAGACTACAATAAGCAAGCCAACAGAGCATTATAACCAAAAGGCAAAACTTAACCCACCTGGAATTTCTTTCAAACACGGGGGAAAATACTTCGAAGAAATTGTCTTTTGCTTCACTTTTGGAAGGAACTGAATTATCAAAAGTAGGATCTACACTGTTAAATGCTCGTCTTTTCACTGGATCAGACAACATTTCATAAGCTGAGGAAAAAAATTACAGTCACATCACTATGACTCTGTACATCTTTTTTTCTGTGAGAAAACATATTTTCCCATTTAAAAAAAATTATTAAATTTCATATATAAAAATTACATGAGTAGGGAAGATTTAATTTAGGAGATGACAGCTCTAACACTACAAGCTATAATCATATTTGAAAAAGTACTCCTAGGAAAAGGTCTGCATTAGTACTCTCATCATGAAATGTAATACCTACATAAACTAACTCTAAGATGAGATTCTCTTAAGAATTACCTGAAAACGAAAACCACACCCACTGCCACTGAGTCCATTTCGACTCATAGCAACCCCACAGGACAGAGAACTGCCCCATAGGGATTCAAGGAGTGGCTGGTGGATTTGAAGTGCTGACATTTTCGTTAGCACCCTGAGTTCTTAATAACTGCACCACCAGGGCTCTCAAGAATCACCTGAGGATCTTGTTAAAATGCAGACTCTGACTCAGTAGGTGTGGGGTGGGGCCTGAGATTTCGCATTTCTAACAAGCTGCCAGGTGTTAGTGATGCTGCTGTTTGTGGAGACCTCACTTTGAGTACTGAGGCTCTAAGGAGACTGCTAGGAATAACCTGACGGAACAGAAAATGTTTTAAAATGTTATATGTTGTTGTTGTTAGGTGCCATTGAGTCAGTTCTGACTTACAGCAACACTAATGTACAACAGAGTGAAACACTGCCTGGTCCCGAGACAGCTCCACCATCCTTGCTATGTGTGAGCCCACTGTTGCACTCACTGTGCCAATCCATCTCGTTGAAGGGTCTTCCTCTTTTTTGCTGACCCTCTACTTTATCAAGCATGATGTCCTTCTCCAGGGACTGATCCCTCCTGATAACATGCTCAAATTACTTGAGACCAAGTCTCACCATTCTTGTTTCTAAGGAGCATTCTGGCTATACTTCTTCCAAGACAGATTTGTTTGTTCTTCTGGCAGTCCATGGTATATTCAGTATTCTTCACCAACACCATATCTCAAAGGCATCAATTCTTCTTCAGTCTTCTTTATTCATAGTCCACCTTTAGAATGCATAGGAGGTGATTAAAAATAGCATAGCTTTAGCAGGACTCACCTTAGTCCTTAAAGTGACATCTTTGCTTTTTAACACTTTAAAGAGGTCTTTTACAGCAGATTTGCCCTATGCAATGCATCCTTTGATTTCTTCACTCTTGCTTCCATGAGTGTTGACTGCAGATCCAGTAAAATGAAATCCTTGACAACTACAATCTTTTTTCCATTTATCATGATGTTGCTTATTGGTATCTTTTCCCCTTTTATCATGATGCTGCTTGGTCCAATCGTGAGGATTTTTATTTTCTTTATTTTAAAGTGTAATCCATACTGAAGGCTGTGGTCTTTGATCTTCATCAGTAAGTGCTTCAAGCCCTCTTCACTTTCAGCAATCAAGGTTGTGTCATCTGCGTATCACAGGTTAATGAATTTTCCTCCAATCCTGATGCTCCTTTCTTCTTCATATAGTCTACCTTCTCAGATTAGCTAGTCAGCATACAAACTGAATTAAGTATGGTGAAAGGATACAATCCTGACACACACCTTTCTTAACTTTAAACCATGCAGTATCCCCTTGTTCTGTTTGAAGGACTGCCTCTTGATCTAAGTACAGGTTCCTCATAAGCACAATTAAATGTTCTGAAACTCCCATCTTTGCAATGTTATCCATAACTTGTTATGATCCACACAATCAAATGCCTTTGCATAGTCAATAAAACACAAGTAAACATCTTTCTGGTATTCTCTGCTTTCAGCCAAGATCCATCTGACATCAGCAATGATATCCCTGGTTTCACGTCTGCTTCTGAATCTGGCTTGAATTTCTGGCAGTTCTCTGCAGATGTACTGTTGCAACCATTTCTTAACATCTTTAGCAAAATTTTACTTGCATGTGATATTAATGGTACCGTTCGCTAATTTCTGCATTCTGTTGGATCACCTTTCTTTGGAATGAGCACAAATATAGACCTCTTTCAGTCAGTTGGCCAATTAGCTGTCTTCCAAATTTCTTGGTGTAGATGAGTACTTCTCGCACTGCATCCTGCAGTGTGATGGATCACAGGGATTGGTCAGTTTTGCCATCCTGCTAGGCTTAAAATGAGCCATTCCGGGAATGGGAGGAGAGAATCTCACCACCACTAAGGAAGAAGAGCCAGGATCAAGAGCGTGTCCTTTGGACCGGGATCCCTGTGCTAAGAAGCTCCTGGGACCAGGAGACCAAGAGAGAAAAAGACAGAGCCAGACAGACAGGAAGATGTGTAACACTGAAGATGGCAGAAGGAGCGGCAGGAGGTACCTGCAGGAGATGGCACAGTGGGCTTCCTGGCTGATGGCTTGAGAAAGCTGAGCACCTTTGGGCAGGCGGCTTACTGGAGGAACAGGGTGCCTTCAGGCATTTGGTGGAGCCAGGTTGGCTGACACACGGAGCTAGAGCTGAGCCCCTTTGGGCCAAAGCTTACTGGTGAAGTGCAGCACTTATCGGGGAACTAAAAGAGCTCTGTGATACTTGCCCAAGCACGGCAGAGGCTGAGCAACAGAGAGAGGGACGCACGTAGGCACAGCTGGGAAGAGGCTGTCATGATGGAAGAACTGTATCCTGAGCACTAGTGAACCTGAATTGTAACATGTTCCTTTCCTAATAAACCCCATAACTATGAGTATGGTCTGTGAGTTCTGTGTGGCCATTGCACTGAACGATCAAACTCAGCAGAGAAGTAGAGAGTGCTGTGGGAGAAATAAATGGTATCAGAATTGACAAAGACAGCTGAGAGAGGAAGCATGTCTGACCTTTGCCTCATAGGAATAAGCCCTGGGCTGTTGATCTTGATTCTCCTTCCCCCCGTGACGGCAGAAGACGTCAGGCACTGCCCTGATCCTGGCACCTTCACACATCCGTTTCTTGAAACATTACAATTGGTATTCCGTCAATTCCTGGAGCCTTATTTTTTGCCAATGCCTTCACTGCAGGTTGGACTTCTTCCCTCAGTACCGTTGGTTCTTGATTATATGCTATCTCCAGAAATGGCTGAACATCGACTAATTCTAGTTGGTACACTTAATGTGTATTCCTTCCATCTTCTTTTGATACTTCTTGTGTCATTTAGTATTTTCCCTGCGGAATCCTTCAATATTGAGACTCGAGGCTTGATTTTTTTCTTCAGATCTTTCAGCTTGGGAAATGCCCAGTGTCTTCTTCCCTTCTTGTTTTCTAACTCCAAGTCTTTGCACGTTTCTTCTCGAGCTGCCCTTTGAAATCTTCTCTTCAGCTCTTCTACATGTTCATTTCTTACATTTGCTTTTGCTACTCTACGTTCAAGAGCAAGTTTCAGAGTCTCTTCTAACATTCGTTTTGATCTTTTCTTTCTGTTCTTGTCTTCTTAATCTTTTGCTTTCCTCATGTATGACGTCCTTGTTGTCATTCCACAACTCCTCTGGTCTTTAGTCATTAGTGTTCAACGCATCAAATTTATTCTTGAGATGGTCTCTAAATTCAGGGGAATATACTCAAGGTCGTACTTTAGCTCTCGTGGACTTTTTAAAATTTTCTTCAGCTTCAACTTGAACTTGCATAGGAACAACTGATGGTCTGTTCTGTAGCCAACCCCTGACCTTGAGGATATTGAGATTTCTTCATCGTCTCTTTCCACAGTTGATTTGATTCCTATGTATTCCATCTGGTGAGGTATAGTCACCAATTATGTTGTTGAAAAAAGGTATTTTCAATGAATAAGTTGTTGGTCTTGCAAAACTCTGTCATGTGATCTCTGGCATCATTTCTATCACCAAGGCCATATTTTCCAACTACCGGTTCTTTTTTGTTCCCAACTTTAGCATTCCAATCACCAGTAACCATCAATGCCATTTGATTGTATGTTTGATCAATTTCAGACTCAGAAGTTGGTAAAAATCTTCAATTTCTTCATCTTTGGCATTAGTGTTTGGTGTGTAAATCTGAATAATAGTCATATTAACTGGTCTTCCTTGCAGGCATATGGATATTATCCTATCAATGACAGCATTGTACTTCAGGACAGATCTTGAAATGTTCTTTTTGATGATGAATGCGATGCCATTCTCCTTCAATTTGTCATTTCCGGCATAGTAAACCATATGACTGTTCAATTCAAAATGGCCAATACCAGACCATTTCAGCTCACTAATGCCTAGGATCCCCACATGTCTGTCAGTTTGTCATAGTCTGGTGGCGTGCGTATTGCTGTGATGCTACAAGCTATACCACCAGTATTCAAATACCAGCAGAGTCACCGATGGTGGACAGGTTTCAGCAGAGATTCCAGGCTAAGAGAGAAGAGGAAGAAGGACCTGGCGGTCTACTTCTGAAAAAATTGGCCAGTGAAAACCTTGTGAATAGCAGCAGAACATTGTCTGGTATAGTGCCAGAAGATGAGCCCCTCAGGTTGGAAGTCACTCAAAATATAACTGGGAAGAGCTGGGAAGAGCTGACCTTAATGACATGAATGGAGTCAAGCTTTCAGGACTTTCATTTGCTGGTGTGGCATGACTCAAAATGAGAAGAAACAACTGCAAACATCCATTAATAATCCAAACATGGAATGTACAAAGTGTGAATCTAGGCAAATTGGAAGTCTTCAAAAACGAAATGGAACACATTAAGATCAATACCCTAGGTATTAGTGAGCTGAATGGACTGGTGCTAGCCATTTATGAGGGATATCATTGCTGATGTTAGATGGATCTTGACGAAAGCAGAGAACATCAGAAAGATGTTTACCTGTGTTTTATGGACTAAGCAAAAGCATTTGTGTGTATCATAACAAATTATGGACAACAATGCAGGAAATGGGAATTCCAGAACACTTAATTTTGCTCATGAGGTACCTGTACATAGAACAAGAGGCAGTTGTTTGAACAGAACAAGGGGATACTGCGTAGTTTAAAGTTAAGAAAGGTGTGTGTCAGGGTTGTATCCTTTCACCATATTTATTCAATCTGTACACTGAACAAGTAAACCGAGAAGCTGAACTATACGAAGAAGAATGAGGGGTCAGGATTGGAGGAAGATGGATTAACAACCTTCGTTATTCAGATGACACAACCTTGCTTGCTGAAAGTGAAGAGGACATGAAGCACTTATTGATCAAAGACTACAGCCTTTTGGTATGGATTGAACCTCAACATAAAAAAAAACAAAAATTCTCACAACTGGACCAATAAGCAACATCATGATAAACAAAAAATACTGAAGTTGTCAAGGATTTCACCTTACTTGGATTCATAATCAATGTCCATAGAAGCAGCAGTCAAGAAATCAAATGACATATCGCATTGGGTAAATCTGCTGCAAGATATTTCTTTAAAGTGTTAAAAAGCAAAGATGTTGCTTTAAGGACTAAGGTGAGCCTGACCAAAGCTAAGCTATTTTTAGTTGCCTCCTATGCATTCGGAAGGTGGACTATGAATAAGGGAGACTGAAGAAAAATTGATGCTTTTGAATTATGGTGTTGGTGAAGAACATTAAATATCCCATAGACTGCCAGAAGAAAGAACAAATCTGTCTTGGAAGAAGTACAGAGAGAACGCTCCTTACAAGCCAAGGATGGCGAGACTTTGTCTCACATACTTTGAACATGTTATCAGGAGAGAATGGTCCTTGGAGAAGGACATCAGGATTGGTAGAGCAAAGCGTCAGTGAAAAAGAGGAAGAAACTTAATGAAAGGGACTGACACAGTTGCTACAACAATAGGCTCGAGGGTAACAAAGATTGTGAGGATGGCGCAGGACCAGGCGGTGTTTCATTCTGTTGTAAACGGGGTTGCTCTGAGTCAGAACCTAAGGACAACAACAAAATGCCTAGGGTATTAATGTTTATGCATTCCATTTCATTTCTGTCAACTTCCAATTTTCCTAGGTGAATACTTCGTAAATTCTACACTGTGATTATTAATCGATGTTTACAGCTGTTTCTTCTCATTTTGAGTCATGCCACATCAGCAAATGAAGGTCCCAAAAGCTTTAATCCACCCATGTCATAAAGGTGGGCTTGGCTTTGAGGAGGAAGCTCTTCCCCAGTAGTCTTTCGAGTGACTTCCAGCCTGAGGGGCTCATCTTCTGGCACTGTATCAGACAATGTTCTGCTGCTATTCGTAAGGTAAAATGTTATATCCACCAAACACCAAACCCACTGCCGTGGAGTGGATTCTAACTCATAGTGACCCTACAGGACGGAGCAGAGCTGCCCCATAGGGTTTTTTTTTTTTTTTAATAATTTTTATTGAGTTTTAAGTGAACGTTTACAAATCAAGTTAGTCTGTCACATATAAGCTTATATACACCTTAGTCCATACTCCCACTTACCCTCCCCCTAATGAGTCAGCCCGCTCCCTCCTTCCAGTCTCTCCTTTTGTGACAATTTTGCCAGTTTCTAACCCTCTCTACCCTCCTATCTCCCCTCCAGACAGGAGATGCCAACACAGTCTCAAATGTCCACCTGATACAAGTAGCTCACTCTTTGTCAGCATCTCTCTCGAACCCATTGTCCAGTCCCTTCCATGTCTGATGAGTTGTCTTCGGGAATGGTTCCTGTCCTGGGCCAATAGAAGGTTTGGGGACCATGACCACCGGGATTCCTCTAGTCTCAGTCAGACCATTCAGTCTGGTCTTTTTATGAGAATTTGGGGTCTGCATCCCACTGATCTCCTACTCCCTCAGGGGTTCTCTGTTGTGCTCCCTGTCAGGGCAGTCATCGGTTGTAGCCGGGCACCATCTAGTTCTTCTGGTCTCAGGATGATGTAAGTCTCTGGTTCATGTGGCCCTTTCTGTCTCTTGTGCTCATAGTTATCGTGTGACCTTGGTCTTCTTCATTCTCCTTTGATCCAGGTGGGTTGAGACCAATTGATGCATCTTAGATGGCCGCTTGTTAGCATTTAAGACCCCAGACGCCACATTTCAAAGTGGGATGCAGAATGTTTTCATAATAGAATTATTTTGCCAATTGACTTAGAAGTCCCCCCATAGGGTTTTCTAAAGCTGTACGTTTTTACGGAAGCTGACTTCCACATCTTTCTTCCATGGAGCAGCTGGTAGGTTCAAACCACCGACCTTAAGGTCAGCAGCTGAGGGCTTTAATCACTGTGCCACCAAGGCCCCTTTTAAAATGTTGCAACAGAGTTAAATGAAATACAGTATTCATAGGAAACCCAATCCAAGTAATTATTATTAGTAGTAGAAATTCCTTACTGTAAAATATTTTCTTACCTTTAGTTATGCAAGTGAAGTAATCATTATCCCCTTCTTTTATTGGTTCACCAGCAGCTTTCCGTTTGTCTGGGTGATGTTTTAAAACCATTGCTTTATCTACAAAATAAGTCAGATTTAGATAATTTGTAGATAATGTCATTGTAGACATCAAAGCTAAAAATAAAGATGAGCTAAACGGAGACCATTTTTAAAATTATAACATTAGTTTTAAAATATTTTCTTCCATGATAAAACATATATTCATTAAATGTGGAAGTTACAGAGAGGATGAAAGAATTAAAAGCTGGCCAAAGTGCTAACACCCAAAGACAATTGCTGGGGACATTTTGGTATATTTCCTTACAGATATTTGCATTTTCCATATATTTCTTATTTCCAATAGTTCTCTCTCTTATTTAATACTTAATTCACTGACCCCAACTCCCAAAATGGCATTAAAAATAGCAGCAGGCTAGTTTCCTCCTAGATTTTAACGGCAGTATCACTACAGCTGCTCAGTTAAAAGTTTACTGACTACAGGTCTGAAACACTTACAAAGGTAGGGAAGTGCTCCTATTTTCCTTTTCAAGCCCTGTTTATTAAAAAGAGATGGGTATTAAACTGCATTTTATGTACTTTCACCATCTACTTAGGAAATCACATAGATTTAACATTATTATCTAAACTACAAACAGATGAAGAGAAAACCTACTCGTTCATGGGAATTATTCTTTTAATCGACTGTTGAATTCAATTTGTGATTCTTTTAATTGGGATTTTTGTATTGATGAATGAGATTTCTAGTCTTTTTAGCTTTCTCTGCCAGGTTTTCACATAGAGACTAATTACATTAACTTCACAAAATTGTTTCAAATAGTTTGTTCAGCATGAGAATTTTCAGTATCTTAAACATGTGAAGGAATTCATGTGCAAAATTATCTGGGCCTAGAAAGTGTATTCTAGTAGATAATTCTTTGATACTTTTTAAATTTTAAAAAAAGATCAATTTCCAAATTCATTTGCATGTAAAGTGATCTAAAAAAATATCTTCTATAATGGTTTTCATCTTCTTTTCCTGACTTCACCATTTGCTTTTTCTTTTTATAAAACCAATTTTGGGATACTGTTTTATCTCTTATTTTTTTCCTCCACCTTCTTTAGTGCTGTTCTTCCCAAAGTTTGAATTGAATACCTGGTTTATTTTTTTCCTCTTTTTAACATTTTAATAAGCTTCTCAGGTGATTTTTAAGAGAATCTCATCCTAGAGTAAGTTTATCTAAGCATTAATGAGGGAAGAACAAGTCAGAAAAAGAGAATGAGAACGGTTGTACAACTCAAAGAATGTAATCAGTGTCACTAAATTGTACACATAGGAACTGTTGAATTGGTGTATGTTTTGCTGTGTATATTTTTAGCAACAACAAAATAAATAAAATCTAGAAAAAAAGTAATATAATAGTTTAAGGCAATGAATTTACTGAAGGTACAGCTCTTTAAGTCTTGAAAGGCAGTGATCTTATTTTCACACACAAAAGATCTATTCTGTAGTACAATTTTTTTTAATTCCTAGGTCCCAGAAAACCAAAACCCAGTGTCGTCGAGTCGATTCCGACTCATAGTGACCCTATAGGGCAGAGCAGAACTGCCCCATAGAGTTTCCAAGGAGCGCCTGGTGGATTTGAACTGCCGACCCCTTGGCTTGCAGCCATAGCACTTACCACTACGCCACCAGGGTTTCCCTAGGTCCCAGAGTATACTTAATTTCCCAAGTGATTTACTTTTTTGGTTTGTTTAAATGTATTTTTTTAATTAAATTGAGATACAATTTACACAGAATAAAATCCTCAGATTTTAAGTATTCAGTTCAATGAACTCTCACAACTGTATACACTCATGTAACTACAAACCAAAAGAAGATATATACCACTTTCATCACCCACAGAGCTCCCTTTTATCCTTTTCCTGTCAACTCACCCCTGACCACCTGGGACAACCCCTTTCTAATTTCTGTCACCATAAGTTCTTAAACTTCATGTAAATGAAAGCATACAATATTATCTGTGTTTGGCTCCTTTTGCTCAACATAATGTTTTCAGATTCATTCACATTCTCGTGTGTACCGGTAACTTGTTCCATTTTTTAATTGCTGAGTAGTAATCCACTGTGTCAATATACAGCAGTTTGCTTATCCATTCTGTTGCTGGACATTTGGGTGGTTTCCAGTTTTTCAGTAAGGTGTTACAAACATTCTTGTACAAATCCTTTTATGGACACATTAAGCTGAGACATTTCCACATATACTGCCCAGGACCAGGAACTGTGACAAATACATTTTGTTTTTTTCAGGTCAGAGATTCTTCTTATAGATAAGGTCGATCAGTTTCTCCACTAACACTTGGGAAGAGGCATTTTCAGCTGGTTTATGCAGAAAAGGAATTTATTAAAAGTGATTAGGTAGCTCAGAGAATCTCCATGAGAGCTAGACGATCAGGTTTGGAGGTTACGTAGCCAGGAACAATAGCCGAATTATACCAGATGGTTTGGAGGCATGATGATTCCACCACTGTTGAGCAGTCACTGTAATTCACAGTATAGATGCTGTGCACAGGCTTCCACCACACCAGGACAGCCAGTGAAAGCTCTAAGTCTCTCACTCTAGGCTTTTTCACCCTTGCCAGCAAAATGGATTTTGTCCAGCACATCTTCACTTACATGTTGTCCTAGGAACTCTAAGTATAAGTAGATTAGTGAAACCTAATTTATCTTAAGACATAAATCTCCATAATTCAGGAACGTTTTCTTTTTTATTTGCAATTACTACCAATTACATTTGTTTTGATTTCTTCTTTATTTGCAAATATTGTTACATCTGTTTTGACTTCTTTAAGGAAATTTAGCATCTCTTCATTCTTTCTCTTTGAATCTTAGAAACATTCCTCAATTTTTATTTTCTAATTTTAAGTCAGCCTTTGAAATTTTAACTGCTGCTCTCACGTTTTTAGTTTCTGGACAATCTTTACGTATTTCTCCAGACTCCTTTCTGCAATGCCTACTCCACCCCAGTGCGGTATCTTCATGTCTCACAACAACATGCAGTAAACAGCTCTCAAGTTTTCTTCTGAACCTTATGATAAATTAAGTCTGAGAGAGGTAATGTCTTCAGTTTCTTCTTGGATAGTTTCCTCTTATGCTGCACTATTTTTTTTTTATTTTTTATGTTGACTTTTCACTTCTTATCACCTGTGCATATTAAAGGATTCTGAGATTGTCCTATACTTGTCCCTGGTAGGCATGTTTTAAAAGTAAGGTAAAGGGTTCGAAGAACACTATCAGTTTGAAAAAGAAACAAAGGTAGCTCGAGATCAGCTGTTATATGTTTACCGAAATTTCAGATTTTTCTTCCCTCTGCTTCCAAATAAAGAAAGTTACTGGGGTGTTTTGAGGCAACTTTAGCAAAGGAGATTTTACATTCGAATTGCTACTGTTATAAAAGGGCTCTAAATATGATTTTTAATTCGTAAAAAGCTTGATATGAAAGTTTTCAATTTAAAAATCAGATATATTTAAGCTAAAATTATTATAATATAAAAAATTCAAATTACCAAAGACTTCATTTTCCATGCAAACATTATCAAATCTACAGCTATCATTTCCAAGTGTGTCAACTTTTACTTCAAGAACAAAATTACGTTAGCAATTTAGATACCACCTTTAGTACTCAAATACTTTATCTTAACCCATCATTTAACTTTTCTAGTAATTTATTCTTATCAGATAATGCGGATAAGGGAGAAAAAAATCTCATTTTATTCAACCTTAACTGACCTCCTAATTTTCATTACAGCAATTCGAAATACATCAAACAAAGCTAAATTTTGTCTGTGTGTTTGTAACTGGATACAACAACTAGAAAGATCTCAAATACTATCAGATATATTTTTTTAATTAGGTTTGTTTGTGCTAACAATTATGGTGGCATAGTGGTTAAGTGTTTGGCTGCTGTCCAAAAGGCTGGCAGTCCGAATTCACCAGACGTTTCCTGGAAACTCTATGGGGCAGTTCTACTTTGTCCTATAGGGTCACTATGAGTCAGAATCTACTTAATGGCAATGGATTTTTTTGGTATACGCTAACTTTGTATTTTTAGATTTGGACTAGACTTTCAGAAAGCAGTTAAACAGCAACTGTTTACTTTATAGTGACAGAGATAAGAGAACAAGTTTCCTTCTGAACAAATACTGATAGAATTTTCAACAAAAGTAGCACAGAATGAGTTAAAATTTCCCTTAATGTTGATAATCTCTGTACTGGTATTGCAAAACTTTTGGTTATAGAATATTCAAAACTTGATTTTTATCATGCCAATAAAAGATTGGACTTAACAAAGTAAACAGATGGTGCTTTTAAAGTTTATTGTACATTTTTCCATCTTAAGAGAAAGAAACTGAATTCCTTTACCTCAAGACACCAACTGTTTTCATAGGTCTAAGTCGCTTCTGATTCTTTTACAAATTTATATGTATCAAGACATATTTGGTATTTGTGTGCTATTATTCCATATAGCACAATTTGACAAATACTTTTTCCCTGACAAATGAATGTTCCTGGTATTTATATATATTGTAATAACTTCACATGCATTAGCATAAGTTTAGTCTATAACCATGTCAATCTTTTAAGAAATCCAATCATAGATATAAACTAATTTCTAAATCCCTTCACTTTATTAAAAAATACCTTCTCGAATTTTCCTAAATGTAAACATTTAGGGAAAAATTTTGAGTTCATCTACTGTACTTAGTCTACATGAGTGTTTCTCAACATAGGAGAGTTCTCATTCAGCCACCTTTTTCCTCCAAGTACAAGTCTTGACTCTCTATTCCATTTCTATATGCCCACAATCTTATCTCCTCCTCTGACCTCAATCTCCATCCTCTGGAGTGGAGGGAAGAACAAGCTCCTAAGATAACACACAGAAAACTAATCACCCTCACCTCTTTCATCAAAGTTTACTAATCAGGTGAAATGAATGCGTATGAAAGAAATGATGTCCATGTTAACTTTGTCAATGAAAATGACAATGAAGCATCAAATAACTTTCTTGGGTACAAGAGAGAAGGTGATATCCACAAGGTGTGACCTGAAAATATTAACATTGAACAACCTAAGTAATAAGGCAACTTCCACTCAGTACAGCTGTTCATACTTCTAAAGAGAGCTAGAATGTTATTTTTTAAAAGCTTGCCATCGGGGGAATGTTCTTTATCCTGCTACAGACACACACGCCCTTACTTCTTATCACTAATGGCAAAGTCCATACATGAGACTGACAAGCCTTTTTTCTGGCTCTGAAAGTAAAGACTGTGGTTATACGTTGTTACGTCAATATAAACAAACCAAAAACCCAGTGCCGTCGAGTTGATTCCAACCCATAGCAGCCCTGCAGGACAGAGTAGAGCTGCCCCAAAGTTTCCAAGGAGCACCTGGTGGGTCAATATAACACGTGCTGCTAAATCTAGAGTTATGGCTATAGGCTATGATCTTACATATCATTCAAAAAGAATAGCATTTCCTGTGCCAGACATTTGATAATTTCAAAAATAACAAAGTACTTACGAGCTGCTTTGATCTGTCTCTGTGTAGCTTTGTATCTTACATGGCCAAGTCCAAGAACTGCATAATGATCCTGGTTCTGACAACGACACAAAGGGGAGTCAAGTTTGAAATTAACCAATATATCCTGCCCCTTGTGTTTTTGCATCCTAAAGCAATGTTTTACAAAGTAAAACTCCCATAATAGGAGTCCATTAAGAGGGTTTGTATAAAATGGGTTCTGTGGTTATATAACTTTGGGAAATGCTAAATATCGGTATAACCCTCTTGATGATTTGCATGCATATACCGTAAGCTTAATAAAGGCTCTGAGAAGTCCTGCAATAAAAAAAAAGGGGAGGGGGCTAACAGAAATCTGTAAAACCCAGCATTTTCCAAACTAATTTGAGCACAGAACCACCCCCCATCCTTTTTTCTTAACACCTACTAATATTCTATGGCCACCCTTTAATTAACAGCCAGGAAGATTTCACAACTGAGGGGAGCATTACAGAAGTCCCAGTAGGCTGGCCAGTTGACAATGACAGGATAGGACACATACATTGAATAAGGTAGGTTGAGTGGAAATTTTGAGAAACTGAGGGATGAAGCTTCTCTGAATAGAAGTACCTGCATATATTCCTGCTTTGGTTAATATCCTACTAAATTTAGAAGCTGAGGTAGCCATTGGAATGAAGATTCCTTAGAGAACTCAAAAGATGCGTTTATATATAGTTTTGGAGAATGATGTCAGCCTACTTTTCAAGTAGGAAAAGGAACTGAGGGTCTAAGACATGGGGGAGAAAAATCACAATAGGACTGACTGGTTTCACACGAAATGCAGTATTACAAACTTCCTATCAATGAGCCCCTTTATTCTGCCTGGCAACCATGGTTTGTTCTGGTCAGTTCACTTTTCCACTCTCTAAGACAACTATTTCATACCTTCTCTCCTCAAATCTCACACACCCTTCTCTACCCTCTCTGACAGATGGCTTTGCCTTGTACTTCACTAAAAACATTAAAATTATCTTTCTCAAATTCCAGCATCTTTCTACCTCCCTACATCTTTTTCCCTTCCCTCCATTCACAATTGAGAGTGCCTTCCCTGTCAAGACAAATTACTCTATCCTTCTTGGTTCTGAATTCCATCCTCTCCAGGCTTCTAAAAGGATAGCATCTTTCAGTTATCACCTAAATTTCAACCTAATTATTCTCATCAGTTAAAAAATATGCTCAGCTATCTCTTATCTTTAAAAACCCTTCCACGATCCTTGTCTAATTACCGCCTATTTCTCTGCTCCTTGTTAAATGTCTTGAAGAAACTACCCACACAACTTTCTCAGCCCCTCACCCATTCATTTTCAACCCACCCCAATCTGATTCTGCTCTGCCCACCCCCACCTCAGGTGCTGTGAAACTGCTCTCTTCAATGTCAATTTTCAAGTGCCAAATCCAAGATCATTTATCTGCCATTACTTGACTTCAATTCCCAGTGGCAGCACAGCTGACTCCTTCCTTAAAACATTATCTTCCCTGAAAGCCTCTGTAAATCTACTCTCTCCTTGTTTTCCTTCCACCTCCCAGTAGCTCTTTTCGGCCACCTCTACTGGCATCTTGATGACCTGCAAAGTTCAGTCCTGGGGTTTTTCTCTCTCTCTACTTTTGTCCTGGATAACCTATCCAATCCCAGGGCCAGAATACAGTACTGTGTGTATGCTGATGGCTCCTAAATTAACTCTAGTGTGGATGCATGTATACTAGCACCTCCAGCTCTCTAACCTCATGGCCTGTCACTCTCTCCCTTGGTTACCCATTCCCAGATACAAGTTTTTTTCACGAAGCATGCCAAGTTCTTTCCCATCTCAGGGCCTCACATGCTATTCTCCCTGCCTGTTATATTCCTCCCCCACTCTTTATGAGGATGCCATCTTGTCCTTTAGTGTAAATGTCATCTCAGTTTAAATGTCATCACCTTATTTAAAATAGACAGCCTTCTCCCCTATCTCAGCTGCTTTTTTTGTTCCCTTCAAAGCAGTTGAAAATTGTCAGAGCTTAAAACTCTCCAATGGCTTTCCACTGACTTGTACTCCTTACCTCCTCGCTCTTCCCTAGCTTTCTCTGCTCTAGCCACACTTGTTCTTTTTCAGCTCCTGGCACATTCCTAGCTTCTTTCTGCTCTACAGCCTCTATATAAGCTCTGCCTGGAATGCTATTCTCCCTGCTCTTTGCAGGTCACTCAGGTATTATTTTACATGTCAACTCCACAGGCCTTCCCTGTCTACTCAATCTAAAGTAGTCACTTGGACACTCTATCACATCACCCTTTTCTGATTCTTTGCCCAGCACTTATTGGCCATGTTCTTGTTTGCTTATTGTCTGTTTCCTCACCGGAATATAAGTTATTTGAGAGCAGTGATATTGTTGTTGAACACAGTATCCTCGGCACCTAGAACAGCATATGACATATAGCAGGTGCTCGATCTATATTTGTTGAGTGAAACAATTAGCTGAATGAATGAACACTGCCACCGTGCTCTGATGTCATCTCTCCTTTCTATTCCAAAGACCTTACACCACTCTTTCTCTTGTAGCTGCCATTCTTTCAGCCTATAAGCATGCTCAACATTCCCCCATTCTATCTTCTCTTGACTCTGCTTTCCCCTCAGGTTACTGCCCTCTCTCACTTTCTTCACAATTCAGCTTTGAGAGTATTTTACTCTTAGGTCTCTACTCCATCACGTCATAGTCACTTCTCAGCCTGCTGCAATCTCTTGCCATCCCAAACATTTTACTGGAACTGCTTTCAGTGAGGTCACCTAAACTTATGTGCCAAATCCAGCACACCATTCTTCGTCTTATATGACTGACCTGCCTCTGAAGCAATGACACCGGTGACTGCCCTCTCTTCCTCAAGACTTCCTCCTCCCTTAGTTTCTAGAAAAGTATAGTGCCTGACTTGTTAAATTAAAAAAGGTCTTTTTCTTCATTTTCTTCCCACTTCTTTCACACTTTTTTTCTTAGTACTCTTGGCTATTTCTCCTCCTCTGTTCATACCTTAAACATCCATGCTCCTTAATGTTTAGTCCTTTTCTTTCAAAACTGATCATGAGTAGCAGTATAATTGACTAAAACTTCCTGAGTTTATTTACTTCTCGTATATGTATGTCTCAC
This sequence comes from Elephas maximus indicus, assembly GCF_024166365.1. Classification (NCBI taxonomy): domain Eukaryota; kingdom Metazoa; phylum Chordata; class Mammalia; order Proboscidea; family Elephantidae; genus Elephas; species Elephas maximus. The sequence continues at coordinate 46,241,147 of NC_064826.1, read as the reverse complement.
CTCATTTAATCCTCGCAACAACCTATGGGATTAGAACTTCTATTATCCGCTAATTGTTTAGCATTTATCATATTCCTAGCACTAGGCTAAGTGCCTTATTTCATCAACCCTCACTATATTCCTTTGAGATGGTGATATTAGCAATCTCATTGCTAAAACGGGAATGAGGTACAGAGAAACTGAATAACTTTCCCAAGGTTCTAGTGCATTAAATGGCAGAACGACATTTGAATTCAGGCATTCTAACTCCACAGCATACAAACTGAAGTATTCTATTAACTCGCTACTGTGGAGTTGATTCCAACTCGTGTGAACCTACGGGACAAAGCAGAACTCCCCCATAGGGTTTCCAAGGCTGTAATCTTTACAGAGCCAGACTGACACATATTTTCTCCCTCAGAGTGGCTGGTGGGTTCAAACCGCTGACCTTTTGATTAGCGGCCAGTCACTTAACCACTGTGCCACAAGGGCTTCTTAATTATTATATTAGTACCTATTGATGCCTATTTGTCTATATTCTTCTCCCTGGCTAATGTAATTCAATCCCCTAGAGCCTCAACCGCTACCTCTGAGCCAATGACTTCCAAATGTCTTTGGCTGTAACCTCTTTTCGGAGTTACAGATCCATTCCTAACCATCTACTAGACAACCTCACCAGTACGTCACAAACACTTCAATTTTAACATAGCTAATAAGTTGAACAAAAACAACACTTCCCACAAACTTCCTTTTCTTGCATACTAGTGTTGGTTACTGACATTACAATCTAGCAAGTCACTCAAGCTAGAATGCTTAGAGGCCTACTGAATACCTCCCACCTCTTGTACTACACAGCCAAGGTCAGCAGGACACTACTACCACCACCACCACCACCAAAAAAAAAATAATAATCTGTTCTCTCTTTCTCAAAATCCGGCCATACCTTCGGTACAAGTCTTACGTTAACCACTTATATTACAGCACTAACCCTTTAGTGTGAACTATTCACTTGCCTTTCATCCCTCTCCCTTTTCAAGCAATTTTCTGTACTGTCAAGAGAATTATTTTTCTAAAAATAGCTCAGAAACTTTTGATGACTTCCTTCTGCCCTGGAGATAAAAGTCTGAATTCCTTCCTTGGTATGGCAAAAAAGGACACTACAGAGTTTGAACTAGAGTTCATTTCAGGCCTAATTTTTCACCACCATCCCTCATACACTCTGCTCTACTCTTCATTAATCCCCAAAAAGACAGCGGCACACATTCTTTTACTCCTTTGTGTCTTTGCATATCTATTCCTTCTGCGCAGATGCCCTTTCTTCCTTCTCTGCCCCATAAACTGCTACTCATTCTTTTAAGAACAGCTCAAACATTGCCTTTTCTGTAAAATCTTCTTAAATTTCTCCACTCAGGGCTTGCAATAAACAGGTGTTCACTGCTGAACCATTTTAAAACACAGTTTATTAATGGAAAACTGCCTATGTCTAACGAAGCATCTGACTGAACAAAAAATTCAGGTATTAAATACCTTCCAGTCTTTGGGATCAAGTGTTTTCAGCATGGGAAACTCTTCTAACTGCAATTCTTCATCTTCTGATTCCTCCGATAACTCTTTCTTATCCTCCAGTTCCTGAAAAGAGGCAGAAGCATTTCTGTTTCTCCTCTTAACAAAAGCTTCAAACCATCTTCCCACAGGTTCAACTTGACAGAGTGTAGAGGCTGTGATTGAAAGTGTTAAGAGAGGCTTCAATGTAATGCATGGCATAAATTTGCTTCAAGGCAACAAGTTTTTTCAGGAAGCAAGATCAAAACTGTGAACCTATCAGAATACATTTTGAAAATAATTAAGAAAATGATTTTAATAATTCAGTTAACATGTGGGTTATCAATAAATAATCATTTCTAGTATTTACATAGTATTCAATCACCTTCTTCCATTTATCTGACACAGTAATACACTCAACAATGTCAGGAATAAATCAATACTTTTCTGGGACTATGAGATGAAGGTGAGGAACAGGGAGAAATACGGCAAACTGCTTTACTTTTAGACCAATAATTGCTGTAAAGCAATAAATTCTGATAAAATGCACCAAGAACTAGTCTCCTCAAAAACAAAAAACCTTATAAAAACAACTCAAAACATCTTAGATAATTATTAAAACCTGGAATGCAGACAGCTTTTAAAATTTTTAAGAACTCACTAGCAATTATCTGTTCTGAAAGATATTTTCCCAAGGAGCTAATGGGGATTTAGTGGAACACACTTTGGGTCTGAAACCAGAAGCTCTGGGTTTTGGTCCAGCTGTCAACTAGGGGTTATACGTCCTGAAATGAGTCAGACACGGCTTCAACTGTAAAATGGGAATAATAAATACCTATTTCACATGCTTCCTAGGAAGACTGAATTAGAAACTATGAAAGCACTTTGAAAATCACAAGCTGTTGTATAAAAGCGAGGCATTATCACTATTCCCGGGAAACTAAAGCCAAACCAAATCCACTGCTGTTGAGTCGATTCTGACTCATAGCGACCCTATATACTACAGAGTAGAACTGCCCCATAGGGTTTCCAAGGCTATACATCTTTTTTTTTTTTTCGTACTTTAGATAAATGCTTACAAACTGGTTTCTCATTAAACAATTAATGCACACACTGTTTTGTGACACTGGTTCCAAGGCTGTAAAGCTTTACAGAAGCAGACTGCCACACCTTGCTCCCACAGAGAGGCTGGTGGGTTCAAACAGCCAACATTTTAGTTAGCATCCGAGTGCTTTAACCATTGTGCCATCAGGACTCTTATTCCTGGGAAGTGGGGGTAAACCACTTTACATTCATATATTACCAATTCAAAAAATATAATTTGGGTCGAAAAAAGTGAACATCTTAATTTTAATTTCATATTTCACAAAAAAGCAAGGATTTTTCCTCCAAGCAACGGAAAACTCTTGGAGCCCTGGTGGCGCAGTGGTTAAGAGCTAAGCTGCTAACCAAAAGGTGAGCGGCTGGAATTCACCAGTCACTCCTTGGAAACCCTATGGGGCAGTTCTACCATCCTATAGGGTTGCAACCGGTCCTAATCGACTAGACCAACAGGTTTGGAATGAATGACTCAGGCGTAAAGTTCTCCTTCCTACCTAATGGTCACAATTTTCTAAAAATAACTAACTTTTCATGTTTTAATTGGTTTGAGAAATTAAGATTTCTCCCCCTCTCCAGGATAGGATTCAAACACCAAGTCCATGAAATACTACTACCTGTTTAGTGCGTGAGTGGATTTTAAGAATATTGCCATTCAAGCCTTTTCTCCTAGTTGAAAGATTATACAAAGACTTCCACAAGCACAAAAGCAACATGTGCCACGAGATTCGTTCAGAATCACATTCAACAAGCGTCTATATAGGCAGCTAAAGGTATTAATGTAGATGGTTGAAACTGGAGACTAAGTTTACAATATCCACGAAATATCTTTGGCTATATCTACAGCAGCAGGACAATCTCACCTGTAGCGACTGTCTTTAAACGTCTGTCTACGCGGATCTTACCAGCAGCGCTGGCAAAGATCTTTTAACAGAGTATAAAAAGCGGTGTCTGAATTCTGACGTTTAAAAAACAAAGCCGTAGCAAAGCTGAAGAGGGAAAAAGGTGTTTAACAGAGCGCTAGCTTTTTTTTTAGCAGTAGTGCTTTGCACGACCCCAGGCACGTGGGGTGATCGCTGCGGGGCAACTTCTTCGCCTTAGACAAGGAGATACTCATGGGAACCTTTTCGGGTATCCTGGGGTTTCTTCCCGAACTACTCAGTCTGATCCGTGAGTCAGCAGACGCGCGATCAGGAAGAAACCAGAGGAACAGAAGACGCCCCCCACTCTCCCTCCTGCCAATCTGGGGGAGGGTTACTGTATCGCAAGGAGCAAAAGGACGCTCGTTGCGCCCTCGGGCGCGAGTCACCAGGGTCAAGGGCAGAGAAATGCCAGGATTGTCAGAAAGGCGGCTGAAGTGACTGCTGCGGGACGGAGTCGTGGTGGGTGGGCACGTACCAGAGGTCAGAGCGTGGGTGATAGCGGTGCCCTGGCCGTCCGCGGCGCTCGGCAGGAGCAGCATGATGGCGCCTGGGCCAGTCCCGCGGGCAGCGGTTCACGGTCCGGGCGGAGGGTGCTTAGCGTTCCCTCCGGCTGTACCTTCCGTCCGAGCCTCGCGCCTTGGCTCTACGACGCCCAGGAACCGGCGCATGGAGACGGTCAATAACCACTTCCGGGATGGAGGCTACGTGATGCAGATGAAAATCCCGTCCCCCCCGCCAGCGTGTGCCTCGTTCCTTCACTGACTCAGCTCCGGCTGGAGACCAAGGCTAGCAAAAGAACAGTTCCTAGATTCATCAATTCCCGTGTAAAAAATGATTATTTTCCTTGCTGAAAAGCAATACGTAGAAAATAGCTTTCTAAAGCAGAGCCTTCCATATTCTATTTAAGTTTTGCTACATTATGTATAAGTCTGAATCTAACCACTGATTTTTCCAGTAGCTCTGTTCGTAAGCATGAAAAGACGTATGAACTAGAGTTGACAGTGATTAGTATATACACCTATAGAAAATTGTCTACATTTATACTTATACTAAATATATATAGTATATACACCTGTGATGTATTTGTTTTCCTAAATAATGGTAGTAGCTATTATTATGTTTGTTGTGATTTTACTAAGTAGTTTACCTTTATTATCTCATTTAATCCCCATAACATTTGTAGAAGAAACCCCTCTCTAGTGGTAGATTCTATTCCAGGGCCAAGCAAATTTTTAAAACTCCTCTAACGGAATTGAGTTTTCTTTCACGATAGTCCCAATTACAGAACGCTGGGACTTCATCGTTTAACATGCAGTAAAATCATTTGTACTTTTACTGTCTGCTTCTAGGACTGAGGCCAAAACCAAGAACTAGCAAGAGGAAGCCAGTGGGTAAAGACTCGCCTCCAACAGCAGTATCTGCAATTGGTGGGGCAAAACAGAAGACTCGATGTGCCACTACTTGGCAGAGAGCACCAGAATTTAGCCATGTATTCTTAGGGATTACATTTTAGCCGTTTAATACATTGAATGGAGCCCTGGTGGCACAGTGGTTAAGAGCCTTCTGCTAGCCAGAAAGTCGACAGTTCGAACCCACCAGCCACTCCTTGGAAATCTTATGGGGCAGTTCTACTCTGTCCAACAGGGTCGCTATGAGTCGACAAAGACTCAACGGTAACGGGTTAATATATTGGTCTGTATATCTACTGCATGGTAAAATTGTACTTTGAAGTTGGCATTTCAAAAACTGAACTAATCATATGCCCCCAAACCTCTTTTTTGACCCCTTTCCCTATGATTGCAACCATTGCCAAAATAGGCTCTAAGGCGCAAAGCAATGACTCCACTTTGTCATTACTAATAATTTTTTTTCACACTTCCTTTTTTCTCGCCATCAACTTAGTTCACGAGTTAGTTTCATTTCTATATAATTATCTCCTAACGGCTCTCTTCTCCAGCTTCTTCTAAACTCATTAATTTCCTTTAAAAAAAAAACTTTTTTTTTTTCCTAACTCCCTTGTACCTGCGGATGGCAGCACCTTTCTTTAGCAGCAGGCTCAAATTTTGAAACTATTTACCTTTACATCCCATGTTAACATCAAATTAATGAACAACTATTTACTTTCACTCTTTTTGTAGATCTAGCCACTACTTTTGGGGTATTTAATATGCCAGGTGTTTTACAAACACTGTTATTTAATGCCTCCACAATCTTGTAAGGTAAAGAGTAGGTAAAGTGTATATTAAAATTCAGAGTTTTTTTTAATTACTCAAGGTTGCAAAAGATTAAATCAGGATTTAAACTCAGCGACAATCTTCGCATTCTTGCTCAGGTGGCTGGGGGAACCTAAAGATAGTGAGAGGCCACCGGGAGTCCGACGGTCCTCTTAAAAGCGAATCCCCGTAACTTCTCCCCGTAACCGCAACCTGAACATTTCAGAGGCTGAAACCCCGGCGCGTCCCTGTGCGCTTGAGTTCAAGCGGCCCGCGGAGCCCGACTCCACTTCCGGTGGGGAAGGGAAAGGCAAGGCGGTACCGGAAGCGAGGAAGGTGCTGTGTAATTACTGAGAAGTTGAGGCGTTTGGAGTCCCTAAAATGCCGGATTACCTCGGTGCAGATCAGCGTAAAACCAAAGAGGATGAGAAGGACGACAAGCCCATCCGAGGTCAGTTGAGAGGGGCAGGAGATGGGGGCCGAGGTGGGACCAGGCTTGGCCCGGGGGGGAGGCTGGATTCCTGCTCCCGACGCGGCGCAGCGGTCCTTTTGTGTTCGTAGTGATTTAGCACCGGGCTTTAGGCGGGCGAACCCGCCTGCCTTCTGTCTTCCTCACCTCACACCCACGTTACATGTTCAGCGCACCCTGGTCTAAATTTTTATTCGTTCTCAGCTCTTGAAGAAGTCACGCACCCTGGTCGGCCTCGCGGGCCTGAGAAGTCCCCCTGTGTAGCAGTGTTTGGTCACCTGGGTCCCTTTTCTCCCTTCCCCCTCCCCCAAGTGTGACATCTTCGTGTTACCACTGTGTGGCGAGGCTCCTGAGCCATAATTTTGTTTTCAAAAGACATTTATTTGACTACATAACCACATTCACATGGTCCAAAATTCTAAAGGCAGAAAAGGATGCATTAGAAAGTTTTTCCCCTTCACCCCAAACACCCACTTTTCTGTGGAGGCAACCATTTTGTGTAAATTTTTTTTTTTTGTACAAACAAGCAAATACTTATTTTTTACATAAATGTAACATGCTGTACTTACATCTTGCTATTTTTTAATCTTACTATATCTTAGAGATCATTTTGTTATATAGTGTTTTGTATGTTTCTCTGCATAGTATCCCATTATATGGTTGTATAATAATGTATTTAGTCATTATTGATGGACATTAAGATTTCTTTCAATCTGTTGTACTTTTAAAGCAGTGAGTACTCTTGATCATAAAACTCTTAACCACATGTGCAAGTATAAGCTGTAAGATACATTTTATAAGTGGAGTTGTAATTTTGGCAGACATTGTCAAATGGCTCTCCATAGAGACTATACCAGTTGACAGTCCCATCCACACACAGCACATGAGATTTGCACACGTTTCAGACATTTATTCCCAGTAGCCCTCTTGTGGTCTCATCTTTATAAATGTTGTTTCCTCCTTTTACTCCTTATAAGCTGTCTTTAAACGTTCTTATTGTTTTTTTTTTTCCTTTCTCTCTCTCCTCCTACTGTTCCCTCTCTAAACTTTAGCCTCTGCTAGCACCCTTTCTTCTCCATCTCTCCCTCTCCTCAAAGAAGAGCTTTTCTTCTCTATTTTCATCCCATACTCTTAGAAGTATTGTATGACACTGAAAACCTCAGAGATATTCAAATCATCTATTAGAAAACTTGGTCACAGAGACTTAGCTTTTGATCAGTGCAGAGATTTGCAGTTTGGTTCTCTGGGTACGGTATCATTCTGTATGTGTGTTAATTTATCCCTTGGATGCAGTTATGACTAAAATCTGTATACAGTTTTATGAGCTTCTTCATCTTATTTGATTTTTACAACCTCACCGTGAGGATAAAATTGTCCTTATTTTTCAGATGAGAAAACGGCTGCTCACTTTTTTCAGGGTTACCTAGCGAATATATCACCTTGCTAGGACGAGCGTCCAGGTTTGATTTCCAAATTCTTTGTTCTTTATGCTTTCTGTCCTTGTTTTGTCACATCATTATGAGGGTCTTTAGCAGCTATGTTGTTAATCCTTGATTACCTCAATTCTCATAATTTGCATCATCACTGCACCTCAGTCACCTAAGGAGGTGATCACTGTTAAACTTGTTTATTAAATGAAGCTGCTTCACTTCTAAAATGTTGAACTTTCCCATTTCTCCTCCGATCACAACTCTTTGCTCTTTAGTCTTCATTACCACCAGACTTTAACTTGACCTGTCTTTTGACAGTCTTTTGGTACTGTCTTTAGTCAGTATCACCTCCAAACGGCTATCTCTTGCTTCCCTACTCAGACTGTTCTTTTTTGACAGTGTTTTTAGTACCTGCCACCTTTGCCCACTTGACTTTCTGTTATCACCTTTTTAGTTTGGGAATTTCATTGTTTCATATTTTTTTGTGTCATGGGCTACCAAGCATTGCTCAAAATAAAGCTTATTATCTCGAATTCAAGTTTTCTGATCTTAACTGACTCCTCCCTGCTAAGCAGCATTTCGATTATCTGTTATTGACTGCATTTTCTTTTGTCATAGTGATTGTTGTAAGCCATTTACACATTTCGAAAGTCGTAGGTTCAATCTCTTTCTTCCGGGCTGCAGATATTAAGAATCCACTTAGAAGTACTCTTAATTTCTCTGTCATCTTCCATTTTTTATTTCAGTCCTGCCTCAGAGGAAGTGTTCAGTTTTTGTCAAGTCTAACCTTCCCATCTGTGTTCCTGACCGTATCCCTTCCTGCTTCAGGACTTTGTTTCATCAGTCACCACCTCTCCGGTTTGTTTTCCTGAGATTTTTTCTTTCACTTTTCCTATAAATATGGTAGTATGGATTGTATCTAAAAAACACAAGGGTGGAGAAGAGCTTTCAACCCCCTCCCCTATCAAGCTGTGACCCATTTTCTTTTCTTCGTTTCACTGCTTAAAAGTGACTGATAGGACAGGCTTTGGAGTCAGAAAGACCTATGCTTGAATCTTGGCTTTACCCCTTCCTTACTGCCTCTTTGACATTGGGCAAGTTACTGAAAACCTGTGAAACTCAGTTTTTCTTATCTGTAATATGGAAACAATTCATTTTACAGGCCTGTAAAGCTTAAATAATAGAATGTACTGTCTATCTCTAATTACAACGCCTTATGTAATAAACTGGAAACCCTGGTGGCATAGTGGTTAAGTGCTACAGCTGCTAACCAAAGGGTTGGCAGTTCAAACCCGCCAGGCGCTCCTTGGAAACTCTACGGGGCGGTTCTCCTCTGTCCTGTAGGGTCGCTATGAGTCGGAACCGACTCGACGGCACTGGGGTTGGGTTTTTTTGGTATGTGATAAACCTCTCAGTGATGGCAGCAGTGGTTGTTATTATTTTGCTCAATGTGTTCACTTCTTTACTACTCATTTGATTTCTTAACTCCTTGCAGTTTGGTTTCTGTCCTTATAAGTGTGTTGAAATTGATCACTGTTTCCTAATTGCCAGATCTGATAGCTTTTTTCATCTAACCTTTGTGTTTTGTACGTTGTTGAGTACTCTGGCCTCCCTTGGGTTCTGTTATTGAACCTTTGTGTTTATCTTCCTTCTTTCACTGCTTCTTCTTTTTCCTTCCTTATGTTCTCGTTCTGAGGTACCCAGGTACAAAGCCTGGGAGCCATGTTTGAGCCTTACGTCCCTCACCTCCTCCTCACATTTAGTCAATTGGCATGCCCTGTAGATTCTTCCCTTTGCAAGGACTTTTCGTCCGCTCCTTCCTTTCTCTTTTCATTGCCACCATCCTTGGTGAAGCTGTTGTGACGTATGACTGGCCTCAGACACACCAAATCTGTTTACAATGTCTTTTTTTTTTAATAATTTTTATTGTGCTTTCAGTGAAAGTTTACAAATCAAGTTAGTCTGTTACATATAAGCTTATATACACCTTACTCCATACTCCCACTTACCCTCCCCCTAATGAGTCAGCCCACTCCCTCCTTCCAGTCTTTCCTTTCTTGACCGTTTTGCCAGTTTCTAACCCTCTCTACCCTTCCATCTCCCCTCCAGACAGGAGATGCCAACACAGTCTCAAGTGTCCACCTGATACAAGTAGCTCACTCTTCATCAGCATCTCTCTCCAAACCATTGTCCAGTCCCTTCCATGTCTGATGAGTTGTCTTCGGGAATGGTTCTTGTCCTGGGCCAACAGAAGGTTTGGGGACCATGACCGCCGGGATTCTTCTAGTCTCAGTCAGACCATTCAGTCTGGTCTTTTTATGAGAATTTGGTGTCTGCATCCCACTGTTCTCCTGCTCCCTCAGGAGTTCTCTGTTGTGCTCCCTGTGAGGGCAGTCATTGGTTGTGGTCGGGCACCATCTAGCTCTTCTGGTCTCAGGATGATATAAGTCTCTGGTTCATGTGGCCCTTTCTGTCTCTTGGGCTCATAGTTATCGTGTGACCTTGGTGTTCGTCATTCTGCTTTGATCCAGGTGGGTTGAGACCAGTGATGCATCTTAGATGGCCCCTTGTTAGCATTTAAGACTCCAGACGCCACATTTCAAAGTGGGATGCAGAATATTTTCATAATAGAATTATTTTGCCAATTGACTTAGAAGTCCCCTTAAGCCCTAGTCCCCAAACCCCTGCCCTTGCTCCGCTGACCTTTGAAGCGTTGTTTACCCTGGAAATTTCTTTGCTTTTGGTCCAGTCCAGATGAGCTGACCTTCCCTGTATTGAGTATTGTCCTTCCCTTCACCTAAAGTAGTTCTTATCTACTAACTAATCAGTAAATAACTCTCTCCCACCCTACCTCCTTCCCCACCCCTCGTAACCACAAAAGTATGTGTTCTTCTCAGTTTATACTGTTTTTCAAGATCTTATAATAGTGGTGTTATACGATATTTGTCCTTTTGCCTCTGACTAATTTCACTCAGCATAATGCCTTCCAGGTTCCTCCATTTTATGAAATGTTTCACAGATGCGTCACTGTTCTTTATCGATGCGTAGTATCCATTGTGTGAATATACCATAATTTATTTACCCATTCATCCATTGATGGACACCTTGGTTGCTTCCAGCTTTTTGCTATTGTAAACAGAGCTGCAATAAACATGGGTGTGCATATATCTGTTCGTGTAAAGGCTCTTATTTCTCTAGGGTATATTCCGAGGAGTGGGATTTCTGGGTTGTATGGTAGTTCTATTTCTAACTTTTTAAGAAAACGCCAGATAGATTTCCAAAGTGGTTGTACCATTTTACATTCCCGCCAGCGGTGTATAAGAGTTTCAGTCTCTCCACAGCCTCTCCAACATTTATTCTTTTGTGTTTTTTGGATTAATGCCAGCCTTGTTGGAGTGAGATGGAATCTCATCGTGGTTTTAATTTGCATTTCTCTAATAGCTAATGATCGAGAGCATTTTCTTATGTATCTGTTAGCTGCCTGAATATCTTCTTTAGTGAAGTATGTGTTCATATCCTTTGCCCACTTCTTGATTGGGTTGTTTGTCTTTTTGTGGTTGAGTTTTAACAGAATCACGTAGATTTTAGAGATCAGGCGCTGGTCGGAGATGTCATAGCTGAAAATTTTTTCCTAATCTTTAGGTGGTCTTTTTACTCTTTTGGTGAAGGCCTTAGATGAGCATAGGTATTTGGATTTTTAGGAGCTCCCAGTTATCTGGTTTCTCTTTGTCATTTTTGGTAATGTTTTGTATTCTGTTTATGCCTTGTATTAGGGCTCCTAACTTTGTCCCTATTTTTTCTTCCATGATCTTTATCGTTTTAGTCTTTATGTTTAGGTCTTTGATCTACTTGGAGTTAGTTTTTGTGCATGGTGTGAGGTATGGGTCCTGTTTCATTTTTCTGCAAATGTATATCCAGTTATGCCAGCACCATTTGTTAAAAAGGCCATCTTTTCCCCAATTAACTGACACTGGGCCTTTGTCAAATATCAGCTGCTCATATGTGGATGGATTTATTTCTGCGTTCTCAGATCTGTTCCATTGGTCTATGTGCCTGTTGTTGTACCAGTACCAGGCTGTTTTGACTGCTGTGGCTGTATAATAGATTCTAAAATCAGGTAGAGTGAGGCCTTCCACTTTCTTCTTCTTTTTCAGTAATGCTTTACTTCTCCAGGGCTTCTTTCCCTTCCATATGAAGTTGGTGATTTGTTTCTCCATCACATTAAAAAATGTCATTGGAATTTGGATCGGAAGTGCATTGTATGTATAGATGGCTTTTGGTAGAACAGACATTTTTACTATGTTAAGTCTTCCTATCCATGAGCACGGTATGTTTTTCCACTTATATAGGTCCTTTTTAGTTTCTTGCAGTAGTGGCTTCTAGTTTTCTTTGTATAGGTCTTTTACATCTTTGATAAGATTTGTTCCTAAGTATTTTATCTTCTTGGGGGCTACTGTGAATGGTATTGATTTGGTGATTTCCTCTTCGATGTTCTTTTTGTTGATGTAGAGGAATCCCAGTGATTTTTGTATGTTTATCTTATAACCTGAGACTCTGCCAAACTCTTCTATTAGTTTCAGTAGTTTTCTGGAGGATTTCTTAGGGTTTTCTGTGTATAAGATCATGTCATCTGCAAATCGAGATAATTTTACTTCTTCCTTGCCAATCCAGATGCCCTTTATTTCTTTGTCTAGCCTAAGTGCTTTGGCTAGGACCTCTAGCACAATGTTGAAGAAGAGTGGTGATAAAGGGCATCCTTGTCTGGTTCCCATTCTCAACGGAAATGCTTTCAGGCTCCCTCCATTTAGGTCATGTTGGCTGTTGGCTTTATATAGATGCCGTTTATTATGTTGAGGAATTTTCCTTCAGTTCCTATTTTGCTGAGAGTTTTATCATGAATGGGTGTTGGACTTTGTCAAATGCCTTTTCTGCATCAATTGATAAGATCATGTGGTTTTTGTCTTTTGTTTTATTTATATGGTGGATTACATTAATGGCTTTTCTAATATTAAAGCAGCCTTGCGTACCTGGTATAAATCCCACTTGGTCATGGTGGATTATTTTTTCGATATGTTGTTGAATTCTATTGGCTAGAATTTTGTTGAGGATTTTTGCATCTATGTTCATGAGGGATATAGGTCTGTAATTTTCTTTTTTTGTGGTGTCTTTACCTGGTTTTGGTATCAGGGATATGGTAGTATTCAATCGTTTTCTATGCTTTGAAATAGCTTTAGTAGTAGTGGTGTTATCTCTTCTCTGAAGGTTTGGTAGAACTCTGCAGTGAAGCCATCCGGGCCAGGCCTTTTTTTTTGTTGGGAGTGTTTTGATTGCCTTTTCAATCTCTTTTCTTGTTATGGGTCTATTTAGTTGTTCTACTTCTGATTGTGTTAGTTTAGGTAGGTGGTGTTTTTCTAGGAATTCATCTATTTCTTCTAGGTTTTCAAATTTGTTAAGAGTACAATTTTTTGTAATAATCTGATATGATTCTTTTAATTTCAGTTGGGTCTGTTTTGATATGGCCCATCTCATCTCTTATTCGGGTTATTTGTTTCCTTTCCTGTATTCCTTCAGTCACTCTGGCCAGTGGTTTATCAATTTTGTTAATTTTTTCAAAGAACCAAGTTTTGGCTTTGTTAATTCTTTCAATTGTTTTTCTGTTCTGTAATTCATTTAGTTCAGCTCTAATTTTTATTATTTGTTTTCTTCTGGTGCCTGATGGATTCTTTTGTTGCTCGCTTTCTATTTGTTCAGGTTGTAGGGACAGTTCTCTGATTTTGGCTGTTTCTTCTTTTTGTATGTGTGCATTTATCGATATAAATTGACCTCTGAGCACCACTTTTGCTGTGTCCCAGAGGTTTTGATAGGAAGTGCTTTCATTCTCATTGCATTCTATGAATTTCTTTATTCCCTCCTTAATGTCTTCTATAACCCAGTCTTTTTTCAGCAGGGTATTGTTCAGTTTCCAAGTATTTGATTTCTTTTCCCTGATTTTTCTGTTATTGATTTCCACTTTTATGGCCTTGTGGTCTGAGAAGATGCTTTGTGATATTTCGATGTTTTGGATTCTGCAAAGGTTTGTTTTATGACCTAATATGTGATCTATTCTACAGAATGTTCCAAGTGCACTAGAAAAAAAAGTATACTTTGCAGCTGTTGAGTGGAGAGTTCTGTATAAGTCTATGAGGTCAAGTTGGTTGATTGTAGCAATTAGGTCTTCCATGTCTCTGTTGAGCTTCTTACTGGAAGTCCTATCCTTCTCTGAAAGTGGTGTGTTGAAGTCTTCTACTATAATTGTGGAGCTGTCTATCTCACTTTTCAGTTCTGTTAAAGTTTGTTTTATGTATCTCGCAGCCCTGTCATTGGGTGCATAAATATTTAATATGGTTATATCTTCCTGATCAATTGTCTCTTTAATCATTGTGTAGTGTCCTTCTTTATCCTTTGTGGTGGATTTAACTTTGAAGTCTATTTTGTCAGAAATTAATATTGCTACTCCTGCTCTTTTTTGATTGTTGATTGCTTGATATATTTTTTTCCATCCTTTGAGTTTTAGTTTGCTTGTGTCTCAAAATCTAAGGTGTGTTTCTTGTAGGCAGCATATAGACGGATCGTGTTTCTTTATCCAGTGTGAGATTCTCTGTCTCTTTATTGGTGCATTTAGTCCATTTACATTCAGCGTAATTATAGATAAGTATGTGTTTAGTGGTGTCATTTTGATGCCTTTTTGTGTGTGTTGTTGACAGTTTCATTTTTCCACTTACTTTTTTGTGCTGAGATATTTTTCTTTGTAAATTGTGTGTTCCTCATTTTCATTAGTCGAATTTATGTTTTTCTTGGTTTTTATTTTGAGTTATGGAGTTGTTATACCTCTTTGTGGTTACCTTAATATTTACGCCTATTTTTCTAAGTAAAAACCTAAAAACCTAACTTGTATTGTCCTATATCGCCTTGTTTCCCTCTCCATATGGTAGTTCTATGCCTCCTGTATTTAGTCCCTCTTTTTGATTGTTGTGATCTTGTACATAATGACTTCAATGATTCCCTGTTTTTAGCATTTTTTTCTTCTTAAAATTAATCTTAATTTGTTTTTGTGATTTCCTTATTTGAATTGATATCAGAATGTTCTGTTCTGTGACCTTGTATTGTGCTGGTATCTGATATTATTGAATTTCTGATCTAACAATTTCCTTTAGTATTTCTTGTAGCTTTCGTTTGGTTTTTGCAAGTTCTCTAAGCTTGTGTTTATCCGTGAATGTTTTAATTTCACCTTCATATTTGAGAGAGAGTTCTGCTGGATATATGATCCTTCGCTTGCAGTTTTTCTCCTTCTGTGCTCTATATATGTCATCCCATTGCCTTCTTGACTGCATGGTTTCTGCTGAGTAGTCTGAACTTAGTCTTATTGATTCTCCTTTGTAGGAGACCTTTCTTTTATCCCTGGCTGCTTTTAAAATTTTCTCTTTATCTTTGGTTTTGGCAAGTTTGATGATAATATGTCTTGGTGATTTTCTTCTTGGATCAATCTTATATGGGGTTCGATGAGCATCTTGGATAGATATCCTTTTGTCTTTCATGATGTCAGGGAAGTTTTCTGCCAACAGATCTTCAACTATTCTCTCTGTATTTTCTGTTATCCCTCTTTGTTCTGGAACTCCAATCACACGCAAATTGTTCTTGATAGAGTTCCACATGATTCTTAGGGTTTCTTCATTTTTTTTTTAATTCTTTTATCTGATTTTTTTTCAGCTATATTGGTGTCAATTCCCTTATCCTCCAGGTCTCCCACTCTGCATTCCAATTCCTCAATTCTGCTCCTCTGACTTCCTATTGAGTTGTCTAATTCTGTAATTTTACTGTTAATCTTTTGGCCTTCTGAATGCTGTCTGTCTATGGATTCTTTCAGCTTATTAATTTTTCCACTATGTTGTTGAATAATTTTTTTTGATTTCTTCAACTGCTTTATCAGTGTGTTCCTTGTTTTTTCTGTAGATTGCTTTATATCATTTTTGAGGTCATCCCTGATGTCTTGAAGCATTCTGTAAATTAGTTTTTTATATTTTCCATCTGGCAATTCCAGGATTGTATCTTCATTTGGGAGAGGTTTTGATTAATTAATTTGGGGAGTT
Source organism: Elephas maximus indicus (assembly GCF_024166365.1). Taxonomy (NCBI): domain Eukaryota; kingdom Metazoa; phylum Chordata; class Mammalia; order Proboscidea; family Elephantidae; genus Elephas; species Elephas maximus. Next base: position 46,225,367 of record NC_064826.1, on the reverse strand, counting down.
GTAGATGCAATCATGGTCTGCTTCTTTATGTGGTTTGATATCGACTGCTGTCTCGGAGCCATCTATAAGATATTGTAGTGATTTATATTTGCTCACTGAGTCTTGTCTTGTTTTCTTTCAATGTACGTAGATGGGCTACTAGATTGCGCTGTCTTGACTGTTGTAGCCTTTGAATCACTTATGTCCTCTTACCAGCTGGTTAGGGCTGTTACCAGAAATATAAGCCTAAGAGTCTATTCACTGTTCTTGAGTAGAATCCGATTTTGGGTTACCAAGTGTGTGGTGCAGACTGTCACCTGTCCACCTAGAGGAGTAGTGGTGATAGTTGTGTGCATCGGATTCTAGTAGCAGCAGGGGGTCACATTCCGGGGGTGGGGGGCAGGATGCTGACAGGCTTCCCCAAGTGCCAGTGAGGTAGGTGTGTCTCTATTCCTAAAGCACTTTGGTGGGTGCGCTCTGCAGCTGTACCTTAGGCATCCAATGCAAGTACCTCTACAGATGGGTAGGTGTCACCATCTTCAGACCCCTAAGGCAGGAGGCTAGGTGGTCTGGGGGGAGCTTCAGCCCTCAGTTCCCCATTGTGGGTCAGTGAGGGCTCTGTTTAATACACAGAAATATCAGACCTGGGAAACTTGTCTTTCCAGTAATCCGCTAAAACAATTAAGGTCAGATTCCTATCAGAATTGCATTTGCATTATAATAGCCACCTTGTTCCCTGTAGGGATGAAAGCCCAAGACTGTGGATCTCGTATGCTTGGCTGGAGCTGGTTCTGTATTTTTAGTCCAATTTCAGGAAGTCAGGGAAGGATTTTTGGTCCCTGGGTTTTTTGTAGCTGCTTCTCTCAGGCCAGGAGAATGGGTAACAAAAAGACCAAAAAAAAAAACTGCAGAGCACTTGACTCTCTGGCTCAGGAAATTCCAATGTTAATGAAGCCGCCTGGAAAGGGGAGAGGAGGGATCAGACAGGAGAGAGTAGCACCCAGGAATATAGACAAAGTTATTTATCTTGCTTGGTGATGACTGTTTTATCTGAGATTCCCAAGGGGTGTGTAGCCTGTGTGTGTTGGCTGGGTAGAGATTGCCCCTAGGGTCAGGCCCGCTGTGCTGTCTGCCACTCCAAAGCCCAGCGCCAATGTTCCCCGGCTAAGACGCCACACTCCAGGCTCCGAAACTAGTGGCTGCCTCCCGGTGACTTCTCTTCCTGTCAGCTGCATCTCTACGCTGCCTGCGTGCACTGGCTGGGCTTCCCCTGACGTCACTTCTGGGGGCTAGGGCTGTGTTCGGTGTTTGCGCCGTCTCAGGATGCCGTGCTCAGCTCCCCTGCACCCAGTCCAAAGCCTGTCGCCAAGGTTTTCTGACTGGGACGCTGGCTCCCTGTGGTTGCTCGTTCTCAGTCTGTGTCGCTCAGGTCAACTCTTTAGATCTTTGTTTGATGGTCAGGGTTCGTAGATCGTCATGTATATCATCGATTCACTTGTTTTTCCGAGTCTTTGTTGCAAGAGGGATCAGAGGTAGCTTCTACCTAGTCAGCCATCTTGGCCCTGCCCTGTTTACAATATCTTAATGAGCTAGTTCTTCCTAAGGCAGAGTCCTATAATGTTAAGATTTTGCAGTGGTTTCTGTTAACCTCGTTCTGGTATTGATGGTCCACCTCATTAGGGCCCCATACTACCATCTACCTAATTTCCTATTAAAATCAGTTGCTGTTAGAGTTGTTTCCGACTCATGGCAACCCCATGTGTGTCAGAGTAGAACTGTGCCCCATAAAGTTTTCAGTAGCTGGTTTTTCTTAAGTAAATTGCCAGGCCTTTTTCCGGAGGTGCTTCTGGGTAGACATGAATCTCCAACCTTTTGGTTAGCAGTTGAGCATGTTAACTGGTCACCACCCCCACAAAAAAAAAAACACTTTGCCATCGAGTCGATTCCGACTTATAGTGACCCTATGGGACAGAGTAGAACTGCCCCATAGAGTTTCCAAGGTGCGCCTGGTGGATTCAAACTGCCAACCTTTTGATTAGCAGCCAGAGCACTCACCACCCAGGGACCCCCATTTCTTATTACTCCCTAGCATATATACTGTATTTCAGCTTAACGGATCTGGCTACTGTTACCTAAGCATGCCTTCTCCTACCTCTAATCTGTTGCTGTCTAGTTGATTCCGACACATAGTGACCCTATAGGGCAGAGTAGAACTGCCCCAGAGAGTTTCCAAAGAGCGCCTGGTGGATTCAAACTGCTGACCTTTTGGTTAGCAGCTGTAGCACTTAACCACTGCGCCACCAGGGTTTCCTTCTCCTACCTCTACTCGTGTTTATTTAAAAAAAAAAAAAAAAAAAGAGTCTTCCCTGCTGTTTTGTGCTGCTGTAACAGATATATCATAAGTGAATGACTTTAGGGACCTGAGTAAGGGTGATGTTACAATCCCACCCTAATCCTCTTAATATAAAATTACAATCACAAAACGGAGGACAACCACAGAATACTGGGAATCATGGCCTAGCCAAGTTAATAACACACATTTTTTGGGAGACATAATTTAGTCCATGACACCTGCCCTGTGAAATAGCTTGTCTTTCCAGATTGAAAAAAAAAAAGTAGGTTTTCCTTGAAACACACACGTGGATACTGAGAGGAAAGTGAGAATCACTTAAAGTCGTTCAGCCAAAAGATAATCGCTGTTAACATTTAAATGAACACCATCTGAGGCTACTCTTTCTCGACATTTGTTTTAAATATTTTTTTTTTTTTTTTTGGAAAAACAAACGCACATTCTGTGTGCTTTAAAAAGAAAATCTACTGATTTTACTTAACATTGTTTCTTGAATCTCTCCCATGTGTAAAAGCACAGCTCTGTGTTGTTTTTAATAGCTTCATTTATCTCATGAATATAGTATAATTTATCTAAACAAGATCCTTGATGGGTATACTTTATATATGCACTTTATAAAGTATATGAAATATGTACTCACGTTCACTAAGTACTTTTCTTACTCCTCCCTCCAATTAGATATAAGTTCCTCGAATCCGGGAACTGTTTGATGGTTGAATTTGTACATCACAACTTTGCTCAGTTTTGGCACTCGATACAATTTGAATTGAATAGAACAGAGAGTTGATTAGCTCTAGTTTCTTTTGTTTGAATCTCATGTATTGTCTCATTTCTTTTAGCACTGGATGAAGGGGATATTGCCTTGCTGAAAACTTATGTAAGTCCTTTCACTGCCTACAAAATATAGATGTTGTATGTTGAAGTAAAAACTACTGTGTGGTCTTGTCCCTCCAAAGTAGTTAGAAGAGAATGTTTTGCAGTTTATAGTAATCTTCACTGAAAAAGGTAACCTACTTAAATTTTTTGTCTAGAGTAAATCAAAGGGTAAATATTCACCCTTCCTAAGGTTACATTATTTTTATACTATTTGTAATTAAAGTGCAGTATGAGTCGGAATCGACTTGACGGTATGCAGCAACACTTAAAAGGATATTTGAAATAATTTACACAAATTCTCAGTGTGTTTAAATGTTATTCAGCTGAATTAGATCTGAAATGGAAAGCTTTAGTACACAGAAATGGGCCTGTAATTTTGGATAATTTCAAGCAGGATTTTCATTCATGTCTTGCATAATGGTGGGTTGTTTTGGGGGGGGAAATACTGGTTTAGGAGTGCTTCTGAAAATAATGCGTTCCTTTACTTTCATTTCACAAGCTTTTGGATAATAATAGCTATGGAGGCTGTAACCACTGGAAGTTTCTGTTTGTGGTTTAGTAAATTGTCAATATCCTGATGTTCTATTAAACTGATCTTTATCTCCTAGGGTCAGAGCACTTACTCTAGGCAGATCAAGCAGGTTGAAGATGACATCCAGCAACTTCTCAAGAAAATTAATGAGCTCACAGGTATGTGGTTTTTTAATTTTCATATCCTCCCCTTAAATGTAATGTGTTAATTATATCAAAAGAGTTTAAATACAGTTTTCCTCTTAAATGAAGAAAGTATTATTTTTCCTACCTGGTAAGAGAAGTGATCACATTAACAATCTCTTTCGCTGCATTTTGCAATCAGGTTTAATGTTTATGTAGTTAGAAAACAACATTATCCTCTAAGCAAGTAATGTTTCTCTTAGTGAAAACCAATAAACTCCAATTAGCAAGTTACAATTTTTTATTGAATAAAAATACGATCTCACATAGTATTGCTTAATGTAAGTGGGCTCTTGCCTGTTTGTTGAAAACTTCTTGGGGACTTGAATGGTGAAGTTTTACAGTATTTGAATTGCATAAAAAAGATCAAGTATAGCATTAAATTTTGGCTTGATGATTACTTTAGGTTCTCAACTAGGGGTGATTTTGTCCACAAGGGACATTAGACAATGTCTGGAGACATTTTTGATTGTCTTGATCTTGATGAAGGAATGGGGAGAGGTAGGGAGGATGCTGCTGGCATCTAGTGGCTAGAGGCCAGGGATGCTGCTATACATCCTACAATGTACAGGACAGCCCTCCACAAAAAAGAATTACTCAGTTCAAAATGTCAGTAGTGCTGAGGTTGAGAAACCCTGCCTTAGGTTGTTGCATGACATTTCAGTGAATTTGTAATCTTCCTCTCTGTAGGCATTAAAGAGTCTGACACTGGCCTGGCCCCCCCAGCACTCTGGGATTTGGCTGCAGATAAGCAAACACTCCAGAGTGAACAGCCTTTACAGGTTGCAAGGTATGCACAGTGCTCTAGGGAAGTTTATTTTGACCGATACTTTGAGCCACTTTTTAGTGTCTCAGATAATGCAACAATTCATAAAGAATTTGTGTTCTAAACTCTAATTTCTACAAAGTCTCTGGGGTTAAAATTTTATTCCTTAAAATATTACTTAAGAAATACATGAAAATGCAATTGTGTGACAGATTCAAATGACAAAGATCCAGAGCAAAACATGAAAGCCTCCCTTCCCATCCTCGCACTTCCAGTACCTCTTTCTCGGACATGACTGCTGGTGGTAATAGTTTGGTCCTCCTCCTCCTCCTGTGTATCTTTATGTACATACTTGCCTACAAAGAAACATCCTAATTTATTTTTTAATCGTAACTGCGTGTTTTAGAAATATTTCCAAGTTTTTTGTATAGGTTTACCTCTTTTTTGTTTTTTAACAACTGTGTGATATTCCATAGTACGCATATAGACGTTAGGCTGTTTGGAATATCTGTTGTTAAACACAGTGCTATATTGAAATTCATACTAAATATCTTTCTGTATTTCATTTGTAATAGGGTAGCTTACTAGAACTGTAATTATTTGGCCAAAGGTGATTACAATTTTGAAAATATGAAAAACACTGATTTGACCTCCTTATACTCTTTACTAAGAGGCAAATGCCCATTCATCAGTATCAGTGTAATGTATGTGATTATCAATTTTTAAACATTTCCCATTTGGGCAAAAATTCATTAATTTGCATTGTGCTGAATACTAGCATGGTCGTTATTCCTCATACTTATTAAAACCAAAACCAAACCAAACTCATTGCCGTTGAGTCAATTCTGACTCATAGCGACCCCATGTGACAGAGTAGAACTGCCCCATAGCGTTTCTAAGACTGTAATCTTCAAGGAAGTAGACTGCCACATCTTTATCCCGCACAGTGGCTGGTGGGTTCGAACTGCTGACCTTTAAGTTAACAGGTGAGTGTTTAACCATTGTGTAACCAAGGCTCCTCCTTAAACTGTTCATCTGTCTTTTTTTTTTTTTTTGACATTTTGTTCTATTGGGTTTCTTGTAATTTTTAGGAGCACTTCATATGCTATGCATATTAATATTTTCTTAAATATGCTACAAATATTTTCTCCCAGTCTGTCACTGACTTTTAACTTTGTGGTACCTTTTGTTGTACTAACATTTTTAGGGAGTAAAATACAACAGTATTTTCCATTATAACTTTTTGGTTTTAGTGTTGCTTAGAAAGGTGTTGCCTAGCTCGAGGTTATAAACATATTTTCTTGTGTTTTATTCTAATCTTTTTAATTTTGCTTTAATATTTAGTTGTTTAATACAGCTAAAGGTTTATTTTCTTTAATGCTCCCTCCCTCCTTTTCTTTCATTCGTTCATTTGTTTTTTCATGGTTTTAAAGAGTTAAATGTTCTATAACAACAGCTATCATCCCCATTTCCTTTTCTTGCAGATACCCATTTTTACCTTTTTTAACTGGTCATTTTGGTATCTACTTTCATCTTTCTAATGGATATTACTATGTCTTATGTATTGCTGCTGGTTTAGTTTTTATTTTCGATATTAACCATTGGCCTCTCACCATGGAAGATGAGGATTTTGTTTTTGTTCCCCTGCCTTCACCCCAAAGACATATCCTTCCTGTTGATACACCCTCTCAGTATGTGCATATTATAATTTTGGTTAGATCAATATTCAGTGTTTACATAATTATGGCTATGTACGCGTACTCACAAAGAGTCAAGTAGTAAACTGTGATTACTTTTCCTTTCGTGTACTAATTTTTGTTTTTCCTGCCATAATTGTTTTTCTTATTTACTGGATTTTCTATGTATGTTACTAACTCGACCCTCAAATCTTTTCTAATTACCTAAACTGCTCTGTAGATGCTTCAGATCCATTAGGTAATATCTCAGGGAGACCTCAGTTTCATCCTCCTCAGGAAGTCTTTGCCAACACCTTCAGACCTGCTTTGATTTGGAGTGGTTGCCCTGTAAGCCTGTTGAATAAGAAACATCTTGTGACTTCCCTACCCTGGAGATTCCCTTTGTCTCTCTCCTCTTGCTTGTGTACCATGATTTTCTCTTTCTTGATTTACTTACACTCTCATTTAGAATGAATATATTCCCTGATAACTTCCTAAAAAGGGTGAATTGAGAGGTGATGTTTTGAGACCACCTATGTCTGAAAATATCTTGGCTGGGTGTAAGATTCTTTTTCCTTCAGAATTTTTAAGACATCATTCCATTGTCCTCTACTTCCCTGTGTAAATCTGAAGCCATTCTGATTCCCAATACTGCATATGTGACCTGTTTTTTTTTTTTTCCCCTCTTAAAGTTGTAGGGCTTTCTCTTGTTCTCACTGTTCTGAAATTTCTTGATGATTGGTCTTAGTGTTGGTCTATTATATCCATTGTGTTGGGCACACTGTCTTTCTTGTCCTTCAGTTTGGCACATTTCCTTGAAATTATTAATAGTTCCTTACCTTCCGTTTTCTTGGTTCTCTCTTTCTGATTTCTATTATTTGGATATTGGACCTTCTGTATTCTTCCTCTAATATACTTGTCTTTTTCTCCTGTTTGTCTTTTTGCTCTACTTTCTGTGAGATTTCCTTAACTTTATATTGGAATCCTTCTATAGATTTTTTTCTCCCCATTCTCTTTTCAAGTTTTTAGTTTCCAGGGACTCTTTTTATATGAATGTATGTAAGTTTATTGTTGTTGTGTGTTTTTAATGTAGTGTTCTTATTTGATGGTTGTAAGATCTTCTTATCTTTCTAAGGAAATTAATGATAACTTCCGAAGGTTTCTTTTTCTTCCAAAGTGCTTTTTTTTCTGTCTCTTTCTTTGGTCTCCATTTTTTATGCTAGATGTTTGGTAATCTTTGGGAGTTTAGTGGGAGACCAAAAACTGATAGAAAGCTCTAGACTTAATAGCGAGGCACATTGATCTTAAGCTTCCCTACGGCCTAATTTCTGCTCTACCTATAAGCACATTCTAGAGGTTATTTATATTTCTCTCTGTTTGTTGCTACAGCTTATGTAGCAGCTTTCTAACATGAGTTCAATTTTTTGTTTTTGCTTTTCTTTAGTAGACATACTATAGAAGAGGAAACGGAGTTAACTATTTTATATTATGATGTGCACGGGATGACAAATTCACCTTCACCAGGTCACACAAAAAGTAAATACGTTTGCATTAAAAATAGCAGCAGCAATAGAATTGGATTTGAGGTATAAAGTCAGGGAAGAATGAAAACACATTTATTTCTTAACGATGTTAAGACAAGATGACTGTCATCTTACAGGGAAAATAAAAAGGAGAGCAACTTAAGATATAGAGGGGTCTCATTAAAGATATAGGGATATAATTATGAAAATCAAGAAACCGGAGAATTCTTAATGATGATATGTTTTGGTTTAATTTTCCAGGGGAATGTGTCTTTTGAAAATTTTATAGCTTGGCTAAAGTTGAGTGAACCCTAGGGGTAGAGCATATTCTACAGAAAGGGATCTTCAACAGTGGCCTGGTTTCTGTGGCTCTAGTTTACACCTGCTAATTAGTATTCTGGAGGCCTCAGGGAGAATCCAGTTACTTGAATTCATTATTAGTGGTTTACATTCCTTATTCTAATCAAGCCTTTTGCTGTGTTAGGTGTACAAAGATAATCAATGCTGATTCAGAGGACCCAAAGTACATCATCAACGTGAAGCAGTTTGCCAAGTTTGTGGTGGATCTCAGTGATCAAGTGGCACCTACTGACATTGAAGAAGGAATGAGAGTTGGGTAAGATTTCTATTTACAGTAAATATTCTTCCTTCCTTATACTGTTAACACCTTCACATCCTTGGCTTTGTTTTTAATGAATGAAAGAACTGAATAACAAGGGATAATCTAGTAATGTACTACAGCTGAACATCCTTCCTTCTGTACCTGCTTCCTCACTTCCCATGTGCCCATCTCCCCCAACTATTGCTTTTTATGGATGGCTTCATTTTTTTTTTTTTTCACATGTCATAAAGTCAGTGCAGAATTTGAGAGTTAACAGTCCATGGTGTATGTGGAAGAAGAACTTGCTTGGAATCAGGCTGAGTTAAAATCCTTTCTGTCCCTTACTAGCTCTCTTTGCCTCTGGGCATGTTATTTAACCTTTTTGATCTGTCTGGGTGAGTTTTCACATCTTTAAGATGGATCCAGTAACTGCCTCTTAGTATGATTATGAGGATTACATGAGTTAATGTGAATAGAGTATTTAGTTTACTCAGCAAACTTTTTTAATCCCCCTTCCCCCTTCAAGCCAAGGTTTCCTTACTGCTATGTAGGTGGTTTTTCACTTCATACTCGTGATTTAGTGTCTGAGTTTTAATGCTGCTTTGTTTTTCTTTGTATAACCTTAGAGACTCTTTCTCTTGCTTGTTTAAAGTATGATTTTGAGGATTAAAGACTAAACATATAAAAGTGTATTGAAAACTTAAAGAATGTGTTAGTGATTATCTTTTCTTACCTCCTTAGCGTGGATAGAAATAAGTATCAAATTCATATTCCACTGCCTCCTAAGATTGACCCAACAGTCACCATGATGCAGGTAAGAAACTATGGAAGGGAAAAGGAATTGAATGACTTTGTAATTGTATGCCACTCAGGAAGTTTCGAAATATTTAACTAATAAATTGTAAATAGGTGGATTTACATATGTCAGAGTTGCTGAAAATTTTTTTTCTTTTATTTTTTAAATAATTTTTATTGTCCTCTAAGTGAAAGTTTACTAATCAAGTCAGTCTGTCACATATAAGCTTATATACACCTTACTCCATACTCCCATTTACTTTCCCCCTAATGAGTCAGTCTGCTCCCTCCCTCCAGTCTTTCCTTTCTTGACCGTTTTCCCAGTTTTTAACCCTCTCTACCCTCCCATCTCCCCTCCAGACAGGAGATGCCAACACACTCTCAAGTGTCCACCTGATACAAGTAGCTCACTCTTCATCAGCATCTCTCTCCAAACCATTGTCCAGTCCCTTCCATGTCTGATACGTAGTCTTTGGAAATGGTTCCTGTCCTGGGCCAACAGAAGGTTTGGGGACCATGACCGCCGGGATTCTTCTAGTCTCAGTCAGACCATTCAGTCTGGTCTTTTTATGAGAATTTGGGGTCTGCATCCCACTGTTCTCCTGCTCCCTCAGGAGTTCTCTGTTGTGCTCCCTGTGAGGGCAGTCATTGGTTGTGGCCGGGCACAATCTAGTTCTTCTGGTCTCAGGATGATGTAAGTCTCTGGTTCATGTGGCCCTTTCTGTCTCTTGGGCTCATAGTTATCGTGTGACTTTGGTGTTCTGCATTCTTCTTTGATCCAGGTGGGTTAAGACCAATTGATGCATCTTAGATGGCCGCTTGTTAGCATTTAAGACCCCAGGCGCCACACTTCAAAGTGGGATGCAGAATATTTTCATAATAGAATTATTTTGCCAGTTGATCTAGAAGTCCCCTTAAGCCCTAGTCCCCAAACCCCCACCCTTGCTCCGGTGACCTTTGAAGCATTCAGTTTATCCCAGAAATTTCTTTGCTTTTGGTCCAGTCCAGATGAGCTGACCTTCCCTGTATTGGATATTGTCCTTCCCTTCACCTAAAGTAGTTCTTATCTACTAACTAATCAGTAAATAACTCTTTCCCACCCTCCCTCCCTCCCTGCCTCGTAACCACAAAAGTATGTGTTCTTCTCAGTTTATACTGTTTCTCAAGGTCTTATAATAGTGGTGTTATACAATATTTGTCCTTTTGCCTCTGACTAATTTCACTCAGCATAATGCCTTCCAGGTTCCTCCATGTTATGAAATGTTTCACAGATATATCACTGTTCTTTATCGATGCATAGTATTCCATTGTGTGAATGTACCATAATTTGTTTAACCATTCATCCCTTGATGGACGCCTTGGTTGCCTCCAGCTTTTTGCTATTGTAAACAGAGCTGCAATAAACACGGGTGTGCATGTATCTGTTTGTGTAAAGGCTCTTATTTCTTTACGGTATATTCTGAGGAGTGGGATTTCTGGGTTGTATGGTAGTTCTAGTTCTAACTTTTTAAGAAAACGCCAGATAGATTTCCAAAGTGGTTGTACCATTTTACATTCCCACCAGCAGTGTATAAGAGTTCCAATCTCTCCGCAGCCTCTCCAATGTTCATTATTTTGTGTTTTTTGGATTAATGCCAGCCTTGTTGGAGTGAGATGGAATCTCATTGTAGTTTTAATTTGCATTTCTCTAATGGTTAATGATCGAGAGCATTTTCTCATGTATCTGTTAGCAGCCTGAATATCTTCTTTAGTGAAGTGCGTGTTCATATCCTTTGCCCACTTCTTGATTGGGTTGCTTATCTTTTTGTGGTTGCGTTGTAACAGAATCATGGAGATTTTAGAGATCAGGCGCTGGTCGGAGATGTCATAGCTGAAAATTCTTCCCCAGTCTGTAGGTGGTCTCTTTACTCTTTTGGTGAAGGCTTTAGATGAGCATAGGTATTTGGATTTTTAGGAGCTCCCAGTTATCTGGTTTCTCTTCGTCCTTTTTAGTAATGTTTTGTATTCTGTTTATGGCTTGTATTAGGGCTCCTAACGTTGTCGCTATTTTTTCTTCCATGATCTTTATTGTTTTAGTCTTTATGTTTAGGTCCACTTGGAGTTAGTTTTTGTGCATGGTGTGAGGTATGGGTCCTGTTTCATTTTTCTGCAAATGTATATCCAGTTATGCCAGCACCATTTCTTAAAAAGACTGTCTTTTCCCTAATTAACTGACACTGGGCCTTTGTCAAATATCAGCTGCTCATATGTGGATGGATTTATATCTGGGTTCTCAATTCTGTTCCATTGGTCTATGTGCCTGTTGTTGTACCAATACCAGGCTGTTTTGAGTACTGTGGCTGTATAATATGTTCTAAAATCAGGTAGAGTGAGGCCTCCCACTTTCTTCTTCTTTTTCAGTAATGCTTTACTTCTCCAGGGCTTCTTTCCCTTCCATATGAAGTTGGTGATTTGTTTCTCCATCACATTAAAAAATGTCATTGGAATTTGGATCGGAAGTGCATTGTATATATAGATGGCTTTTGGTAGAATAGACATTTTTACTATGTTAAGTCTTCCTATCCATGAGCACGGTATGTTTTTCCACTTATATAGGTCCTTTTTAGTTTCTTGCAGTAGTGGCTTCTAGTTTTCTTTGTATAGGTCTTTTACATCTTTGGTAAGATTTATTCCTAAGTATTTTATCTTCTTGGGGGCTACTGTGAATGGTATTGATTTGGTGATTTCCTCTTCGATGTTCTTTTTGTTGATGTAGAGGAATCCCAGTGATTTTTGTATGTTTATCTTATAACCTGAGACTCTGCCAAACTCTTCTATTAGTTTCAGTAGTTTTCTGGAGGATTTCTTAGGGTTTTCTGTGTATAAGATCATGTCATCTGCAAATCGAGATAATTTTACTTCTTCCTTGCCAATCCAGATGCCCTTTATTTCTTTGTGTAGCCTAATTGCTCTGGCTAGGACCTCTAGCACAATGTTGAAGAAGAGTGGTGATAAAGGGCATCCTTGTCTGGTTCCCGTTCTCAAGGGAAATGCTTTCAGGCTCTCTCCATTTAGAGTGGTATTGGCTGTTGGCTTTGTATAATAGATGCCATTTATTATGTTGAGGAATTTTCCTTCAGTTCCTATTTTGCTGAGAGTTTTTATCATGAATGGGTGTTGGACTTTGTCAAATGCCTTTTCTGCATCAATTGATAAGATCATGTGGTTTTTGTCTTTTGTTTTATTTATATGGTGGGTTACATTAATGGCTTTTCTAATATTAAACCAGCCTTGCATACCTGATATAAATCCCACTTGGTCGTGGTGGATTACTTTTTCGATATGTTGTTGAATTCTATTGGCTAGAATTTTGTTGAGGATTTTCGCATCTATGTTCATGAGGGATATAGGTCTGTAATTTTCTTTTTTTGTAATGTCTTTACCTGGTTTTGGTATCAGGGATATGGTAGTATTCAATCGTTTTCTATGCTTTGAAATAGCTTTAGTAGTAGTGGTGTTATCTCTTCTCTGAAAGTTTGGTAGAATTCTGCAGTGAAGCCATCCGGGCCAGGGCATTTTTTTGTTGGGAGTTTTCTGATAACCTTTTCAATCTCTTTTCTTGTTATGGGTCTGCTTAGTTGTTCTACTTCTGATTGTGTTAGTTTAGGTAGGTAGTGTTTTTCTAGGAATTCATCCATTTCTTCTAGGTTTTCAAATTTGTTAGAGTACAATTATTCGTAATAATCTGATATGATTCTTTTAATTTCAGTTGGGTCTGTTGTGATATGGCCCATCTCATCTCTTATTCGGGTTATTTGTTTCCTTTCTTGTATTTCTTTAGTCAGTCTGGCTATTGGTTTATCAATTTTGTTAATTTTTTTAAAGAGCCAGCTTTTGGCTTTGTTAATTCTTTCAATTTTTGTTTTTGTTGTTCTTGTTCTCTATTTCATTTAGTTCAGCTCTAATTTTTATTTGTTTTCTTCTGGTGCCTGATGGATTCTTTTGTTGCTCGTTTTCTATTTGTTCAGGTTGTAGGGACAGTTCTCTGATTTTGGCTCTTTCTTCTTTTTGTATGTGTGCATTTATGGATATAATTTGACCTCTGAGCACCGCTTTTGCTCTGTCCCAGAGGTTTTGATAGGAAGTGTTTTCATTCTCGTTGCATTCAATGAATTTCTTTATTTCCTCCTTAATGTCTTCTGTAGCCCAGTCTTTTTTCGGTAGGGTATCATTCAGTTTCCAAGTATTTGATTTCTTTTCCCAGATTTTTCTGTTATTGATTTCCACTTTTATGGCCTTGTGGTCTGAGAAGATGCTTTGTGATATTTTGATGTTTTGGATTCTGCAAAGGTTTGTTTTATGACCTAATATGTGATCTATTCTAGAGAATGTTCCATGTGCACTAGAAAAAAAGTATACTTTGCAGCTGTTGGGTGGCGTGTTCTGTATAAGTCTATGAGGTCAAGTTGGTTGATTGTAGCAATTAGGTCTTCCATGTCTCTGTTGAGCTTCTTACTGGAAGTCCTATCCTTCTCTGAAAGTGGTGTGTTGAAGTCTCCTACTGTAATTGTGGAGTTGTCTATCTCACTTTTCAGTTCTGTTAAAGTTTGTTTTATGTATCTTGCAGCCCTGTCATTGGGTGCATAAATATTTAATATGGTTATATCTTCTTGGTGTATTGTCCCTTTAATCATTATGTAGTGTCCTTCTTTATCCTTTGTGGTGGATTTAACTTTGAAGTCTATTTTGTCAGAAATTAATATTGCTACTCCTGCTCTTTTTTGGTTGTTGTTTGCTTGATATATTTTTTTCCATCCTTTGAGTTTTAGTTTGTTTGTGTCTCTAAGTCTAAGGTGTGTCTCTTGTAGGCAGCATATAGACGGATTGTGTTTCTTTATCCAGTCTGAGACTGTCTCTTTATTGGTGCATTTAGTCCATTTACATTCAGTGTAATTATAGATAAGAATGTGTTTAGTGGTGTCATTTTGATGCCTTTTTGTGTGTGTTGTTGACAGTTTCATTTTTCCACTTACTTTTTGTGCTGAGATATTTTTCTTTGTAAATTGTGTGTTCCTCATTTTCGTAGTAGTCGAATTTATGTTTGCTGAGTTGTTACATTTTTCCTGGTTTTTATTTTGAGTTATGGAATTGTTAGACCTTTTGTGGTTACCTTAATATTTACCCCTATTTTTCTAAGTAAAAACCTAACTTGTATCACCCTGTATCGCCTTGTTTTCCTCTCCATGTGGCAGTTTTCTGCCTCCTGTGTTTAGTCCCTCTTTTTGATTATTGTGATCTTTTACATATTGACTTCAATGATTCCCTGTTTTGAGCATTTTTTTCTTTTTAAAATTAATCTTAATTTGTTTTTGTGATTTCCCTATTTGAGTTGATATGAGAATGTTCTGTTCTGTGACCTTGTATTGTGATGGTATCTGATATTATTGATTTTCCAACCAATTTCCTTTAGTATTTCTTGTAGCTTTGGTTTGGTTTTCGCAAATTCTCTAAGCTTGTGTTTATCTGTAAATGTTTTAATTTCGCCTTCATATTTGAGGGAGAGTTTTGCTGGATAAATGATCCTTGGCTGGCAGTTTTTCTCCTTCTGTGCTCTATATATGTCATCCCATTGCCTTCTTGACTGCATGGTTTCTGCTGAGTAGTCTGAACTTAGTCTTATAGATTCTCCTTTGTAGGAGACCTTTCTTTTATCCCTGGCTGCTTTTAAAATTTTCTCTTTATCTTTGGTTTTGGCAAGTTTGATGATAATATGTCTTGGTGATTTTCTTCTTGGATCAATCTTATATGGGGTTCAATGAGCATCTTGGATAGATATCCTTTTGTCTTTCATGATGTCAGGGAAGTTTTCTGCCAACAGATCTTCAACTATTCTCTCTGTATTTTCTGTTATCCCTCTTTGTTCTGGAACTCCAATCACACGCAAATTGTTCTTGATAGAGTTCCACATGATTCTTAGGGTTTCTTCATTTTTTTTTTAATTCTTTTATCTGATTTTTTTTCAGCTATATTGGTGTCAATTGCCTTATCCTGCATCTCCCCCACTCTGCATTCCAATTCCTCAATTCTGCTCCTCTGACTTCCTATTGAGTTGTCTAATTCTGTAATTTTACTGTTAATCTTTTGGATTTCTGAATGCTGTCTGTCTGTGGATTCTTGTAGCTTATTAAGTTTTCCCCTATGTTCTTGAATAATCTTTTTGATTTCTTCAACTGCTTTATCAGTGTTTTCCTTGGCTTTTTCTTTAGTTTGCCTTATTTCATTTTTGAGCTCATGCCCGTTGTCTTGAAGCATTCTGTAAATTAGTTTCTTATATTCTGCATCTGGCAATTCCAGGATTGTGTCTTCATTTGGGAAAATTTTGATTCATTAATTTGGGGAGTTGTAGATGCAGTCATGGTCTGCTTCTTTATGTGGTTTGATATCGACTGCTGTCTCGGAGCCATCTATAAGATATTGTAGTGATTTTTTTTTTTTTTTATTTTATATTTGCTCACTGAGTCTTATCTTTTTTTGTTTTCTTTTAGTGTACATAGATGGGCTGCTAGATTGTGCTGTCTTGATTGTTATAGCCTTTGAATCACGTATGTCCTCTTACCAGCTGGTTAGGGCCGTTACCAGAAATGTAAGCCTAAGAGTCCATTCACTATTCTTGAGTAGAATCTGATTTTGGGTCACCAAGTGTGTAGGGTAGACTGTCACCTATTCGCTTAGAGGAGTAGTGGTGATAGTTGTGTGCACCGGATTCTAGTAGCAGCAGGGGGTCATATTCCGGGGAGGGGAACAGGATGCTGACAGGCTTCCCCCAAGTGCCAGTGAGGTAGGTGTGTCTCTTTTCCTAAAGCACTTTGGTGGGTGGCCTCTGCAGCTGTACCTTAGGCACCCAATGCAAGTACCTCTACAGATTGGTAGGTGTCCCCATCTTCAGACCCCTAAGGCAGGAGGTTAGGTGGTTTGGGTGGAGCTTCAGCCCTCAGTTTCCTGTTGTGGGTCAGTGAGGGCCCTGTTTAATATGCAGAGATATCAGACCTGGGAAACTTGTCTTTCCAGTAATCCACTAAAACAATTAAGGTCAGATCCCTATCAGAATTGCCTTTGCATTATAATAGCCACCTTGTTCCCTGTAGGGACGAAAGCTCAAGACTGTGGATCTCATATGCTTGGCTGGAGCTGGTTCTGTATTTTCAGCCCAATTTCAAGAAGTCAGGGAAGGATTTTTGGTCCCTGGGTTTTTTGTAGCTGCTTCTCTCAGGCCAGGAGAATGGGTTAGGAAAAGACAAAAACAAAAAAAACAACAAAGCTGCAGAGCACTTCTCTCTCTGGCCCAGGAAATTCCAATGTTAATGAAGCCGCCTGGGAAGGGGAAGGGAGGGGTCAGATAGATAGGAGAGAGTAGCACCCAGGAATATAGACAAAGTTATTTATGTTGCTTGGTGATGACTGTTTCATCTGAGATTCCCAAGGGGTATGTAGCCTGTGTGGGTTGGCTGGGTTGAGATTGCCCCCCAAGGGTCAGGCCCGAGCCCTGTGCACGTACTGTCTCAGAAGCTGTGGTTAGTTCCTCTGCTCCCAGTCCAAAGCCCAGCGCCAGGGTTCCCCGGCTGGGATGCCGCACTTCCGGCTCCAAAACCAGTCGCTGCCTCCTGGTGACTTCTGTGAGCCGCGTCGCTGCGCTGGCTGCGTGCACTGGCTGGGCTTCCCCCGAGGTCACTTCAGGGGGCTAGGGCTGCGTCGGATGTTTGCGCCATGTCAGGATGCCATGCTCAGCTCCCTGTGCCCAGTCCAAAGCCCGGTGTTAAGGTTTTCTGACTGGGACGCTGGCTCCAGCTCCGAAAACAGTCACTGCTTTTCCGTGGCTGCTCGTTCGTTCTCTCGTTAGTCGCGTCAGTGTGTAGCCTGCTTGCTCTGGCTGAGTCTCTATGGAGGCTACCCCGCGGGGCTAGGAGTTAGGGCTGTGTCCCGTGCCTGCCCCACCTCAGCAAGTCGTTATCGGCCCCGCCACTGGTCACCAGGGAACCGCGAGGGCTCAAGGGTGTGGAGTGGGTTGCAGGTTCCAGAAGCGGTCACTGGTTCAGGGCGCAGCTTTTCGCTCACCTGTCACTCAGGTCGACTCTTTAGATCTGTGTTTGATAGTCAGGGTTCATAGATTGTCATGTGTGTGATCAATTCACTTGTTTTTCCGAGTCTTTTTTGCAAGAGGGATCCGAGGTAGTGTCTACCTCGTCAGTCCTCTTGGCCCTCTGAAAATTTTTAAAATATTTTTTTTCATTTAAGAAAGTCTGTTAGTACTGAGTCCAGTAAAACTATATAGTGCCGGGCTACCACCACTAACTCTTCTGACAGGGATCACAATAGAGGGTTTTGGACAGAGCTGGAGAAAAATGCAGAACAGAAATTCTAACTTGAAAAGACCAGACTTGCTGGCCTGACAGAGACTGGAGAAACCCTGAGAATATGGCCCCTGGATGCCCTTTCAGCTCAGTACTGAAGTCACTCCTGAAGTTCACCCTTCAGCCAAAGATTGAACAGGCCCATGGAATAAAACAAGACCAGTGCTGGGGCAGGGACTGGAAGGCAGGAGGGAACAGGAAAGCTGGTAATAGGAAACCCAGGGTTGAGAAGGGAGAGTGCTGACATGTCGTGGGGTTGCTAACCAGTGTCATAGAACAATGTGTATACTGTTTGATGAGAATCTAGTTTGTTCTGTAAGCCTTCATCTGAAGTACAATAAAAAAAAAAAAGTCTGTTAGTCTTTAGTTTACTTGTTTGTCCCTCACTTATTAGTATCGTAAGAAATAATTCATCAAATGCTTTTAGGGCATTGGGCAGTCTCTTGCATTTTTATTAAAATTCTTACTTGCTATAAGTCTAATTTTTTTACATTTAAGGTATTGGGTCTCCTCTACTGCAGAGGTTATATGAACTAGCAGTCAAAAGCCTGTGAATATATGTTGTGTGTTTTCATTCCCCTCTTAGGTGGAGGAAAAACCTGATGTCACATACAGTGATGTTGGTGGCTGTAAGGAACAGATTGAAAAACTTCGAGAAGTAGTTGAAACCCCTCTACTTCATGTAAGTGGCTTAGTCTATTGCATTTTGAATTTCTTTGCATAAAGATGTTGTAGTCTTTATTTTCCTTAATGAAAATTTTTGAGGGGATGGAGGGAAGAGTAGTGGAAGTATAGAGAACTGATAAGTTCCAGAAGAGATTTAAAAAAGGGGGGGAGGATTGAGAGTACAAGTGTTTTTTTTTTTTTTTTAAACAAAAGGTCTGCTATTTAGAGTAAAAAGAGAGGTTGAGGTGCAACCTTTTAGCAATATCGTAAATATGTTACAGATTATTTTAGATGAAACCATGTGTTCTAATGACATCAAGAGGAAATGGGTTTGAATTGAATCAAGTTAAACTTGAGAAGATAATGAAAAACAAGGATATTAAATACCAGAGAATATTTTTGCTCTTTAAACAGTGTAATTTTTTTTTAATTAGGAAAAAAAAAAAATGAAGACCGAATAGTAGAAACGCCTTTAAAAGCATTATGTATTGATGTGAGTCTATTTTAGATCTTACGTCTCAGAATAATTAAAATGTCTTATTTAGATCAAGTGTATAGGTTGTAGATATAAAAATTTTAAGTATTTTGATGTAGAAATAGTCTTGTTTTTATTATACACAGAAGTAACAAGTATAAAAATTGTGTCTCCATCACAGCCAGAGAGGTTTGTTAACCTTGGCATTGAGCCCCCCAAGGGCGTGCTGCTCTTCGGTCCACCAGGTACAGGGAAGACACTGTGTGCTCGGGCAGTTGCTAATAGGACTGATGCTTGCTTCATTCGTGTTATTGGCTCTGAACTTGTACAGAAATACGTTGGCGAGGTAAAGTAAATTTATCATAATCAAAGAATATGTAGCTATAGGAAAGATTTGTGAAGCATGGAAGAAATTAAAATAGCAATTCCACATTGAAGGATTGAGTCCTGAAATTTCTTCAGTAATTAATTGCAGTTGGTAGTTTAGAAGCCCAGAAGCCACCAGCCTTCCCTTGTAGTTGTTTGGAAGCAGGCAGGAGCTTTTTTAATCATTATGCCCCCTACTCAAAAGGGTAACATTTTCTACAGATCTGGTTTGTAAGACAAATAACCCAGAAATGTTCAGCAAATTCAAGAGTGTACTCTCACTTCATGGTAGTGTTTTATGTTCTGACAGGAAAGATACAACATAGATTGTCTATATGTAACTGTGTGTGGGTATATACACACACTTACACATATATCGTATTTGTTGTTAGAGAATAAGTCTAGGGCTTGTATGTATTGTATCTGAAACCTGTTAATGATTAGTATACTTAGAACGGGAATTGTAAAAGGAACTACATGAGTTGGTAACACTTCTATCCCTGATCACATTTAATGATCAGGAGTTCCAAGTGGTAAACCAGATGCTTTTATTTCCACAAGTTTTACTGATAAGAATGGTTCCTTTTATTTTACAGCTAATTTGACCTCTTCAGATGTTAACGTTATTTGCAGTTTAGGAGATAGAGGGACATGAATACTACTTAACAATACTGTTTTGAGGCCCGTGAGATTAATCTGATGGAACGAGCAGCAAAGTTCAGTATTTTTTTTAAAAAGCTTAAGGTTATAGTAGTTGAGAATACTATCAGGAATATTGAAAAGTTTGAAGCATAACTTTTTATTGTATTTTAAAAGATTTAAAAACCCACTCTAAGAAATCCTTTTTCTCATTAGGGTGCCCGAATGGTTCGTGAGCTCTTTGAAATGGCCAGAACCAAAAAAGCCTGCCTTATATTCTTTGATGAAATTGATGCTATTGGAGGTATGAATACTATCGTGAACTACTTTGGGATTCGGTTCATGAGGCTTCTAAAATGATATGTGAAGAGTTCTCCTGATATGTTAATCTTACACAGAATTTTAATTATAACCCTTATGAGCTCTGGCACATTGAAGCTACAGATTCTGAGAAGCAGTAGGGCAAAACCATAAAAGAAAAAGAAATATATACGCAGCATTGCTGTTTCTCAAAGGCAAATAATTTATCTTTGTACTTACCTAATGAACTTTCCTAAGAGACATTTTTAACAACTAAACTGAGATGCATCTTCAATTAATGTAATAGGCACTTGGGAATAGGATAATTGGTGGTATTTTTTTTTTTTTTTTTTTAGTAATACTGTGTTTTTGGTCGAGGATTTACACAGCAGTTTAGATTCCCATTCAACAGTTTCTTTACACATTGTTCAGTGGTGTTACATTCTTCAGAGTGTGTGAATATTCTGTTTCCATTCTGGTTGCTCCATTTCCATTAATCTAGTTTCCCTGCTCTATTATATTCTCATCTTTGTTTTAAAGTGTTGACCGTTTGGTCTTATATAATGAGGTGGTGGTTTTCTTAGTGTACATAAAGTCATGTTATTGTTGGCTTTCTAGATGTAATGATACACAGTATTAGCTATATGACCTAGGTAAGTTAATTTTAATTAACCTCAGAGCCTTGGTTTGCTCATCTTAAAAAGGGAATGATAATTCCTGCTTTGCTTATTTCATGGATTTTTTGAAAAGTTCAAGTTAATAAGTGCAATAGACTTTGAAAACTAAATCGTTCTGTAGTCATTGGGTATTGTTATAGTCTATACCAGAGTAATAATCTTTAGTAAATTGAGAAGTGTCATGTCAAGGCAGTCAGTTGTTACTTAATGTACTTGACAAAAATGACTTCAAAATATAGGGGACCCCTGTAACACTGTTGGGGACTATGGCTAGGTTACCCAGAATCTTGCTTTTAGGTTGGCTAGGCCATGTTGGGTTTGAACATTGTTTATTTAATGTTTTCAAAGGCCATGATTTGACCAGAGTGTAATGATTCAGTGTTGTGACTCTGAAGTTTTTATAGTTTTGTTGTGCTAAGCCTTATGATGTCAGGATACTCTGAAGTGGTGGTTTCTAGAATGGATTGTGTATAAGACAGTCTTAAGAGGGTAGAAGAAGAAAATACTGGAATTCTCTCTGTATTTGATTTTAATCTCGTTTTAAAATTTTTCATTTTTAAAATAGTTTGCATAATATATTAATATGATCGTATGTATTTATACAATTAAAAATGAAAATATTTATTTGGAGGTTCCTAAAATTTTTTTCTTTTTTGCTGTTCTGATTGACACGAAAGAGATGCTGACATAGACCTGACGTTCTCTAGTATGTCCACATCAGTGTGATAGGAAGCTATCTGCTGTATTCTGGATTTAGCTGTATTTTAAAGGGCAGTTTTAAGAAATTAGGAATAGTATGAATAATAATATTTATGTAGAAAAATAGTTTCCTGCACACAAACACTATTAGAGTGCTAAAGTTTGCATGTTGTCCTGTTGGCTGTGTCGTGTCTATATTGTGTTAAATAAAAGAGGTGTTCTTGAGTGATTTGAAAAATAAAATTCCTTAAAGTAGATTTTTAAAATATTTAAAGGAGCCTATGTTAAATCCATCTGTGATGAATCTTTTTGAAAGTAAAGATTCACTTTCTGATTTGTTTTTGTAAAGCGTGCTTTTTCTTAAATAGGATCTGCTTAACAGTGTGATGTGCACCTGTCCTGGAAGGCATGGTTTGAGCTGAGATTTACAGAACTTTCAGGTTCTGCATGGTGCTACTGTAAGTGGACAGGCAGAGCTTATCTTTCCTTTTGTGTTCTCAGGGGCTCGGTTTGATGACGGTGCTGGAGGTGACAATGAAGTGCAGAGAACCATGTTGGAACTGATCAATCAGCTGGATGGTTTTGATCCTCGAGGCAATATTAAAGTGCTGATGGCCACTAACAGACCTGATACTTTGGATCCAGCACTAATGAGACCAGGGAGGTTGGATAGAAAGATTGAATTTAGCTTACCAGATCTAGAGGTAAGAAAACAATTTCATTTTAGAAAGAGGATTTTTGAAGTTTTTTCTTCCTGCGATTTTTTTTCACTTAATATCTGTTGATTCTCCTATTTTTAGGGTCGGACTCACATCTTCAAGATTCATGCTCGTTCAATGAGTGTTGAAAGAGATATCAGATTTGAATTGTTAGCACGACTGTGTCCAAATAGCACCGGTAGGTGGCAAGTTTTGTTTATACTTGCTGGTCTGTCTCTCCTGGCTGTTTTAATCAATCCTACTTATTTTCTTTTTGTTTGAAAGGTGCTGAAATTAGAAGCGTCTGCACAGAAGCTGGTATGTTTGCGATCAGAGCACGGCGAAAAATTGCTACTGAGAAGGATTTCCTGGAAGCTGTAAATAAGGTCATTAAGTCCTATGCCAAATTCAGTGCTACTCCCCGCTACATGACATACAACTGAGCCCTGAAGGCTGTCAGATGAAAACATTTCTTTAATTGGAATCCTAACCTTATGTAGATTCATTAGCAGTCATTTCACATAAAAATAAATGGTTTCAAATTCATATGCTTTTTCAGCTGTTTTCTCTGTATTATAGTAGAAGGTGATATCTAAAGTCATTAGGCAGAAAAGCTTATCACAGTGTAGACTTTTTTTGATCCAGTACCATTTAAGGATTTCATATCATATAAAGTGCTGGCTTAGACCATGTATGTTCTAGGCATATGCTGGGGGCTGCACATAATCTCATTGTGTCCTCTCATCTGCCCAGTTAAGTGGATCTAATGGATCTGGATCTAATGAATACAAAAACTTGTCTACCTAATTTACTCAGTGGCAGAGCTGGGCTTCAAGACCAAGTTTGTCAGCTCCACCACCTATGTGAGATTCTTTTCAGCCCCTCATCAAAATAACCCATCTAGGCAAATGACAACATGTGTTACCATTGTCTTTCCCCCACCACATTGAATAATGATGCTTTGGCCAAACTTTTTTTTTAAAGTGGAAGAAACGTTATGTTTTGCTTTGTAGTGAACTTTTAAATTAATCAAGAATTGGTTTTAAAAAAGGTTAAAAAAAAAAAATGACTTAAAGGACTCATATCAAATTGGTAATAACGGTAATTTCTGGGGAGGAAAGAAGAGGAATATACTTGGCAGTGGGAGAGGGAGAGTCAAAGGGAATTTGTCTTATTTGTGAATTTTATTACTTACAAAGAATATATTCATGGGTTGTATATGATTTCACATTAAGAGAGGATAAATATAAAAGAAAGGAATTGGTGATTTTAATGAACAGTTTAATTGTGTAGATAAAGAAAAATGTCTACATGCAATTATGGAATTGGTTTCATACAGAGAAGTGCTTGTCTTCATTTTATAAATTAATGGTTTAAAATTTTGGAAAAACTCCTGTTAGATTTTTGGTTTACAATGAGGTATTTCTAAAATAAAGGTATTTGAATCCTCAAAGGATCTGTTTATTTCTGTGCAGCCACTACCAAACCCTCCCTTCTATCACAGTATTCTCCCCAAAAATACTGAGACCCAAGCACAGTGAAGAATATTTCTATTGCAGTTCAGTATTCATAAATAAATAATTCAGAATAGCAAGAGCTGGATAAATTTTTAATTCACAAAAGAAAAAGCTGACAACAAAGAAAATGCTGTGTTGCATTAAAATATTTAAACTTACAAAAGTTTTCAAACAAGAATTTTAAAGCCCTTCATTCATAAAATCTAACATATTCTTTATATTTTATGTAAAATTATCAGAAAAAATTTGTTTTTCTAACTCTGCCGCATTCTTTCTTGAGGTATGAAATAGAATGAACCATTTCCATATTAAGCTTACACTAAAATATACTCAGATTACTGAAGGTGTATATGTTTTTGTGTTGTTCTGGTTAAATAAATGTAAGCATTTAGAACATGCTCCTTGAAGTCTTTCTACTTTTCCATAGAGCCACATATATCATATACACCAATTTGAGACAACTCAGTTGGGTATGTTGAGCTAGCTCAGGCCTAAGATGATACAGGCTCTGAATAATCCTGACATTTCAGTTAGTTACACGATGAAAATCTCTGGCCATACATCAAATATATAATGAATTGGAAACATTTGGATGTTTCTGCCCAACTATCTGTATTCTATTTAAGAACATCAAACATAAAATCACTGGCAACTCCTTCCATCTAAAATAGATGTGTGTGTGCATGTACATGTGTTTATGAGTATGTGTGTAGACATATATGGGGTTCATGACATTAGAAAAATAAACTGCAGGGTCCCTTTGAAAAGCATATTTTTTTTATAACATTTAAAAAATGTGACTGGATTTATAAAAATTCAGTTTCCATGAAGCTTCTCAGATTGATCTAGTTCATAAAGTGAAATGCTATATGCTAAAAAAAAACATTGAAAAGACTGGTGAGCCTTTCTGGGAGGCAAGATAGATTTTTGAGATCTTCAAACTTAATTAAATCCAAGTCAATCAACAGGCAGGGTACTGGTACAGTGTTAGCTTTCATCCATTTCATTGTTGGGATTTCAAAGGTTTCACACTATTGCATGTGTTTTGGTTGGCTATACATTTGGAGAACTAGATAAAGTTTTCAGACCGTATTATTAAGAATCTAAACATAATGAATCCTAAAAATATTCCTGAAAGTTGCACTAAACAAAAGAACTAAGGGGCATTTTTGCACTCACTAAGGTATACAGGCTCACACCAAGAAGTCTTGTTTGATTTTAGAATTTAAATTGGTTTACTCTCTTTAAAGGGACATAATAGATAAAAGCCTTTCTCTACACAAAGGCATCATCCCACCCCTACTCTGCCCCTTCACATAAAAACATACCCACCTACTCCAGGGCAGATTCTCTAGGTTTACTACCCACTCCATTCACACAAGAGGGCTGACTCATTTTCTCAAAAAACACACTCGGAGGTTAAGTGCCTCCTTTTCTTTATTGCACAGGTAAGGATATAAGATCAGATGAAGTAAGTAGGTGTCTTAGATGTTACCCGAAAACCACAAAATGAGCTACTCCCAGGGCTTGAAGAGGATCCATGGTCTTCACTGTGCAGTTGAGATTTGTAGTTGGAACCCACTACTGTCTGCCATATGATTATACAGTTAATGTCTATGACTGAGCTAATGTCTATGACTTAAATTGGGAGTTTCCTAGCTCCTGGTTCAGAATTATTTTCAAATATAGCTCATTTTTCCGTGGAGGCAGACATCAGCTACTGTCAGTCTGCAGGATTTGAGATAAACAAGGGACTTCTCTTTGTGGGGCCTTCCTGAAAACAGGGTTTTCCCATATTGCCACAAAATATGGCTAGTCCCTATATTTATCAATGTGGATTATGCCCATTTTAAAAGGGAAATAATGAATCCAAATCTGAATCAGGGCTGAAAAACAGGAAAAGGCATACACTTGCAGCTTTTAAGGCCCAGAAATAAGAGGCAGACTTACACAGTGGGCTTATACATCAATTCCTTGAGAAGTAGAGAAAAAGGTAAGAAAAAAAGGTCAACATTTTCCACCATATGAAATAACTTTAAGTAAACCATTCTAACATATTTACATATAGACAAAATACTACTTTTTGAAATGCACTCATGTTCTCATATAAAACAAAAATATATTTTCCCACCTTCTGTAAGGGCTAAGTACTTTTTATGTACATGGTAGGATTCCGTTCAAAACAGGTTAAAATTAAAGGACAGAAAAGTTAAATACAAATTTGTAAGTTAAAGACACAAATACTTTTTCTGTACATCACTTTCAATCTGTCAACAGCTAGGACTTGAGCACTGCGTGGAAGGCATTTATGATTGGTGCTAAAGAATATGCGATGAAGTATTTCATACCATGGTTTAAGATCCCTCAGTTCTACTGAAATGGCTGATTGAAACGATGCTGCCCCTTCTACAAAAGCTCCTAGGATAAGCTGAGGTTATCAGCTTATCTCTCAGAGGGCAGTCTCTAGTAGATATATCTGATCTTTTGTGTGATGACTGCAACGGAGATAACAATGCAAATCTAACTCACTCCAGATGCAGATAAAGTACTGATGAGAAAAGAGAGGTCTACCTTGAATTAAATTAGTAAAGTCACTGAGAAACATGATAGGAGTTTAAAAAATATATATATCATGGGGTTTGGCTTCAAGTATGCCCGTGCTAACATAATTCTATCCTGGGATCTGAACTCTTCTCCTGGCAGTGTCTTCATGAAAACTAAAACAGGGAGTCAATAGGAAAATATATAAAAAAGACAAACTTGCTATCAGAAGAAAATCTTAGCAGAGGAAGCTTTACATGGGTTGGTTACTGCCTGTGCTTTGATTTATAGTGAGCTGGTAACCAAAAATAAACCAAACCCATCGCCATCAAGTCCATTCCAACTCATAGTGAACCTATAGGTCAGAGTAGAACTGCCCCATAGAGTTTCCAAGGAGCTCCTGGTGGATTTGAACTGCCAACCTGTTGGTTAGTAGATGTAGTTCTTAACTACTACACCACCAGGGTTTCTAGTGAGCTGGTGAAAAAACCCCATTGCCATCGAGTTGGTTCTGACGCTGAGCAACCCTATAGAACAGAATAGAACTGCCCCATAGAGTCTCCAAGGAGCACCTGGCAGATTTGAAATGCTGACCTTTTGGTTAGCAGCCATAGCACTTAACCACTACACCACCAGGGCTTCCAGTGAGCTGATAAAAAAAAAAAATAGTTAGACACAATTAGAAGTATAAGAACTCTGATGACAAATTGGCTTAAAAGTCTTTCCCCCACCTCCATTTTGAACATAAGCATTTTATTCAATCATAGGGCTTAAAACTGAATTAGATGAATAATTAACTCTTAACTGTTATGGACTTCTAAGAAGATATTAAATTATATCTGGGGGTTAGCTTTAGTAAAAACATGGCCTTAAACAGCTAATTCATTATTAGCAACAACAAAACTTGTAGGGGCTCCTGGCCACAGTTGTGACCATTTGACCATCAAAAAGAGTAAGTACAATGGATCGAACACATTAAAACAAAAATTTATAATTATACCCAAAAAGGAAAAATCTTAAAAAAAAAAAACTAATACGCCAGCATTTCAGGCAACTATTAAACCAACTCCTTACTTTGAAAGTTGATAATTAAATGTAAATAATAAAATATTCACCTTGCCTTTCCAGTAAGAACTGTATTTCAAGTAGCTCAAGTTGAGGAGGAAAAGGTTAGTTTACATAGACACACCAACTAATAAATGCAAAAGAAATGAGAGAATGGGGGATGGGGGGCCAGAACCCTAACAAAATTACTGATTTAGGCAAGCATTATCAGTTGATATTAAGACCCCTTTAGAATAGCTAATGGGGGACCGGGCATTCATTTTATACCAAAGGAGCAGCATACAGATAACTCACTAGTCACAAAGGGGAAAAGGTAACAGTACAATGGAGAACCAGGCTGTCATCATGCTGATCCAGTGGTCTATCTTAGCATCATTAATGGTAGGTCAACTGTAGTCTGTGTTTTCTTATGTGATACAATATGAAGCCTACATCATCACCTATGATATATTCTAGCCAAAAATGTTTAACTAAAATCCACAGACTTTAGACGTAACTTCAAGATTGCAGGTAGCTCAGGGAATAAAGTAACAAGCTAAACACCATGAGAAAACAACTAGACAAATTCCCAAGATAAGTTTCTGCAGGGTAATTGCCCCAGTCTTTTTAACAAGTCAACGTCTGAATAAAGAGACTGTGTTAGATTAAAATAGATTTAAGCAACTTTAGGAGCTCTGGTGGTGTAGTGGTTAAGAGTTCGGCTGCTAACCAAAAGGTCGGCAGTTTGAATCTACCAGCTGTTCCTTAGAAACCCTATGTGGCAGTTCTACCCTGTCCTATAGGGTCGCTATGAATCAGAATCAACTCTGCGGCAATGGGTTTTTTTTTGGGGGGGGGGGTTAAGCTACTTTAAGGGATGTAACTAGTTGAAGACTATGGTCACAGAATGAATACCATTTTGGACAAACCAACTACAAGTCTGGGGAAAATTGGGGAAATTTAAGTATGGTCTTGGTATTTGTTATGGACTGAATTTTGTCCCCTCAAAAATGTGTGTATCAACTTGGTTAGGCCATGATTCCCAGTATTGTGTGGTTGTCCTCCGTTCTGTGATTGTAATTTTATGTTGAGAGGATTAGTGTGGGATTGTAACACCGCTCCTACTCAGGTCACTTCCCTGATCCAGGGTAAAGGGAGTTTCCCTGGGGTGTGGCCTGCACTACCTTTTATCTCTCAAGAGAGTAAAGGAAAGGGAAGCAAGCAAGAAAGGAGCACCAGGAGCAGAGCGCGTCCTTTGGACATGGGGTCCCTGTGCCTGAGAAGCTGCTTGGCCAGGGGAAGATTGAAGACACGGACCTTCCTCCAGAGCTGACAGAGAGAAAGCCTTCCGCTGGAGATAGCTCCCTGAATTTGGACTTGTAACCTACTAGACTGTGAGAAAATAAATTTCTCTTTGTTAAAGCCATCCACTTGTGCTATTTCTGTTATGGTAGCACTAGATAACTAAGAGAGTAATAATAAAAAAAAAAAAACCCACTGCCATCGAGTCGATTCCGACTCATAGCGACCGTACAGACCAGAGTAGAACTGCCCCATAGAGTTTCCAAGGAGTGCCTGGCAGATTTGAACCACTGAACTTTTGGTTAGCAGCCATAGCACTTAACCACTATGCCACCAGGGTTTCCAAGACAGTAATAAAAAAAAAAAAGATGAGGTAAAAATGTTTTGGAATGGGAAAGTGAAGACTGCTGACTGAAAAAATAGGTCACGAAACACTATGCAAAGTATGATCTTATTTTGATTAAAAAATACATAGAAATACATAGAAAAAGACCTGAAAGGATATTCATTAAGGTGTTAACAGTGGTCATTTCTGACTGGTGGGAATATAATCTTTACTTTCGTTTGTCTACTTTTTCTAATTTTCCATGCCTTACTTGTATTGCCTCTAAAATAATAAAAGGTTATTTTTAAAACAAGAACTCCTAGAAAATTGTGGGTTTCCCCCCTCTGTTAGGTAATCCTGATTACAGAAGGTCTGTAGATCAACGTGGAGCCCTGGTGACACAGTGGTTAAGACCTTGGCTGCCAACCAAAAGGTTGGCAGTATGAATCCACCAGCTGTTCCTTGGAAACCCTATAGGGCAGTTCTAGTCTGTCCTACAGGGTTGCTATGAGTTGGAATTGACTCGACAGCAATAAGTTTTGTTTTTTTGTAGATCAACAAGGACAAAAGCCAAAACCAAAAAACCAAACCCAGTGCCGCTGAGTTGATTCTGACTCATAGTGACCCTATAGGACACAGAACTGCCTCACAGAGTTTCCAAGGAGCACCTGGCGGATCTGAACTGCCAACCCTTTGATTAGCAGCTGTAGCACTTAACCACTATGCACCAGGGTTTCCAGGACAAAAACAATGAACCATTATTCATCTGGTGACAACATAACCTATTTGTAGGTAAAGCACTTAAATGAAAAAAATTTTATGTGCTTGGTTTGCAAAGAAAATACTAAAAAGTAATTGAAATGTCACTCTGTAGTAGATACAGGCAAGAGACCATTGTGAATTATCTTTGAAATATTCAATTAAAAAACCACACACACACACAAGTAAGATACATCTTGCCATGCGTCATTCACCCTCCAAATCAAGCCGTAACTACTAGAATTTAGCCTTAGAAAAGATCCTAATGTCTAGTATTTAAAATATATAAATTAGTGATTTTGCAAGAGGCTCTTAACTGGGTCCCAGGCTGAGTCCCTCCTCTATGCCTCCGGAGTGGCATTCGGCTCTGAGTCCTCCTGGGGAGGAAGAGCTGAGGCTTCTTGTTCAGCAAGGGCCTCTCGAGCTTGGCTGCCTAAGACCGCATCGTGAATGCTATGGAACAGCAGATCTTTTAAAGCAGGATTTTCAAAAAATCTATTTCGACTGAGGTCATTGACGACTTGTGCTGTGAAAGAAGAAAAGAAAATTAGGCCAGTATCAGTCTTGAATATTAAAAAAAAAAAAAGTAACACACTGATATAGTTTAAATATCAAAATGATGTAATAAAAAGTCTCACTCCACTCCCTGTCCCCATCACACCATAGCCCCAGTCCCAGGAAGCTACTTTTATTAGTTTCTTGTATATTCTTCCAGTAGTACTCTATGCAAAGAGAAACAAACATAAATATATATTCCTCCCCCTTTTCTTACCTAAAAGATAGCATACTAAACATACAATTTCATTGTTTTTCTACTTAATGTTTTTTACAACTGCATGGTATTCTATTGTCTACATGTACCCTAGTTGACTTAACTGGTCCCTCTGTATTCGGCACTTGAGTTGTTGCCAGTTATTTGTTTTAACAGCCAATGCTATAATGATAAACCACGTACCTGTGCCATTTTGAATGTGGGCAGAACATTTCTGGATTTACTGAGTTAACTGATAAGTGTGTCTATAATTTTGGTGAAAGATACTGACAGACTGCCCTCCATATGGGCTGCACCAGTTTGCACTCCCACCAGCAGCGTCTGAGTCTATCCCCCAAGGTATGCCAACCAAGCATGTTGTCAGGCATTTTTTATTTTTGTGAATCTGACAGGTGAAAAGTGATATCCTTCTGTACATTTAACTTTCAAGCACTGTTTTAACCAAAATTTAGTATAGAACAAAAATAGCAAGCCAGGTATTCTAAAACCATTGGATAGAAAAACAGGCAACCTGGATGATTTTATGTAACTATAATATGTTGATGGCAGTCATTAAATAATTACTAAAAAAAAAATACTAGCCCAGAACAATGGTTTATTAGCTCCTTTCCACCAATTCCAGTTCAGGAGGCCGCCACAAGTAACACAGTGACATGAATGAGTAAAGTGGCTAATTTCAAAACTGGCGTGGGGTGATTTTTAATAATTTTTTTTTTATTGAAAGCTAAAATAAAGGAAAATATTTCCAAATGTAGTTATTAAAAAAGAGAAACAAAATCAATATGTTAAAACTTCTCCCCAATCTAGAAGTGTACTTACCACTGCATCCTGCCAAATATACATAAATACCGACATCTCCATATTCTTTTACAATCTGTAATAATGTTGAAATAAAGTTTAATTTCTCTTGACTTTGTACCAGATGAAAATCTCTTTCTATCAATATGTATTTCAGAGATATAGGAAACTCTAGTGAATTCCCTTGGGCTACTTCTCTTTCATAATTATGTATTCTTGAGCTAATCATCTAAAAATAATTTTGTGTTTCTTTTGATTTTTATACAGTGCTTATTAGAGATATCAGGGAATTACCGTAAATTTTATTTATATCTAATAAAGGTATTATGGTAATCGTTAAAAAAAAGAATCCTCTTGTTCTGGAGATATAAACTGAAATATTTAAGGATGATGGAATGACTGGGATGTGCTTGAAAATAATGAGAGAAGGGGGAAGTGAGTGTGGGGTATAGATGCATGAAACAAGATTGACCATAAGTTGATAATTGTTGAAGCTGAGTCGTAGTTACATGGGGATTCTTAATGCTACACTCTTTACTTTTGTATAGTTTTGAAATTTTCCGTTATCAAATGTTGAAAACAACAACGATGAAAAGAATTGAAGGCTGAAAAAGGAACCTAGCTCAACTACCTAGTTTTACTGATGGCTGAACTGGCCACAGAGATACTAAAGGACTTGTTCAAGATGATGCTTACCCCTGCCAGAGTTTTTACTCCAACAGAATCAATAAAATTGACCTGTGTAAAATCCAGAATGACAGTGTGGACATTATCCCCTGGAGGCATAAATCTTTGCAGTTCTTCAGGAAACGTGCTTTTGATGACTATTGGGGGATATTTTATTTCATTATTCTCTTCTTCAGGTTTGGTGCCATCTTCTCCATCAACTTCTGCACCCTATGTCAAGAATTAAATCCAACCAGAGTTCTATGAGCAACGTGCATTTTTAGTTCTTGGAAAGATTTATAATGGAAAGTCAGAATCTGCTCTTATATTGTTAAGCTATTAGCTATACCAGATGGCTTCTAAAATAGTTGTCATATTCCAGCCTTGTAAAGCAACAAAAAAGGATGTGTATGCGACATTCAATTTTAGCTCAGTTTCTTTTCTTCTTCTCCTCCTCCTTTTGTCTAACGAAATCAACTCATCTTAGCGGTCATATCCATTTTTCCCTAACTTCTAAAATAGTTCTATTAACATCAGTAGGACAGGCTATAAGCTACCATAAGCCTAAACAGCAAAAAGCAGCTTTTAATGTTTTTTTTTTATTATCAGCTAGATAAATCTACAACAAAGTACTAATTATAAAATTTGCTAAGGTACTGTGTGGTTTTTATTTTTTAAAACAACGTTCTCTTGGGCTGGTATCACTACTTATAATCAGAGCATTCTTATAACTGACTCCTGTGTGCTTTTAATATATAAAGGATGGTTTCTAAGAGTTCCTATTTTAAGACTTTCATGCTGTAAAACCTCAGTCATGAATAAAGGTGGCTGCACTGCAGATCAAAACAGAAGAGAAAATAGCAACTAAAAGACTACTTACCACTTTGACAACAGTGGCATTGGCCATATTTGCATTCCCAACTTCCTTCGCATACTTCCTCATGGCCTTTCTTCTCACACTCATTATGAGTGCTGGGTTCACTCCCGTCTTTATAGAACAGCAATATACATGGAATCACTTCATGGCTCTCAAGGACCCTCAAGATGCATTTCAATTTCTAATCTTCATGCTTAACTGCTTTCTACGCCAAGTTACCACCAGAACCCTTGCTCTACCTTTGCCTCCCTATTAAAAGAATGTTGGCAGCCTTTCTTATT
Source organism: Elephas maximus indicus (assembly GCF_024166365.1). Classification (NCBI taxonomy): domain Eukaryota; kingdom Metazoa; phylum Chordata; class Mammalia; order Proboscidea; family Elephantidae; genus Elephas; species Elephas maximus. Next base: position 46,192,298 of record NC_064826.1, on the reverse strand, counting down.
TTCACTCTTGATTCAAGACAACCAGAAGCTAAAGTATTAAAGAGAATTTTTAGAGTAGTATTCTTCAAACCTATATCTTCCAGATTTTTGTACATAAAAGATTCTGTGGGTCGAGCTGGGAGGTTTTCTTACATATGGGGCAGTGTGGGGCCAAGTTCTAAACATAGCCAAACGAAAACACATGATTTCAAGTAAGAAACCTAAAATTATTTTTTCTTACTTCATTTCCTTTAAAATGTTTCAAAATAATAGAGTATATACATGTGATAAAAGAGAATCAAACAGTATAAAAGAACACACCGAGACAATTACACTGCCCTCACATCCCCACCTGTCAACCCCTCAGCTCCCCTCCTCAGAAATAACCACCTTAATTTTTTGAGACTCACCTTTCTTTTTAATGCATTGCTATACAAGTCGCTATTTGCATAGTAAATTGGAGCATTTATTTGGAATATTTTAATTCCAGGAATTTCTTTCACCTGAGGGGTAAAATATTAGTGAATTTAACACATGGAAACATTTCAGAATCAAAACTGCGATTGTCTCCCTCTCCCAATTCGAAAATTAATTAAAAAACAAACCAAAAAACCCATTGCCGTGGAGTCGATTCTGACTCATAGTGACCCTATAGGACAGCGTAGAAGTGCCCCTTGGGTTTCCAAAGAGTGGCTGGTGGATTTGAACTGCCGACATTTTGGTTAGCAGCCTCTGAGCTCTTGACCACTGCGCCAGAAGTGCAGAGTTAAAATAATGTCACACTACCCTACCTAATCACACTCTGGAGAAATAAGTACTGAGAAGGAAGCCATTAAAAGTGCACATCTTCCAATTTCTTCTAAAGTTTTTGTCTCATAATTACCATAAACCACAAATAAGAAAGAACTGGAAAATAGTAAAAGAGAGAAAAGAAGATGGATAGGAGAGGGGAGGCTGCCACCCAGGCTGTGAGAAGCAGGTAAATGAACAGAGGTTTGCATTGGTTTGAACCAGGAAAGGCAGGAAGACACAAGCAGAATAGTGAATGTTTAATCAAGAAGCCTCATGGAACTCTAGGGTGCAGTTTGAAAACAAGTAATCCAGCAAATAATTCTTTGGGATGAGGGAAAAAATAGCAATCCTAACATCAGCCTCGTTTCCTAATACATTATAGCAAGCCTGATAATTTCTTCTCAAGCATACGACAAAACAGACAAAACTAATTTAAAAAGATTTTGTAAAGGTCTTTGAAATTCCACAAAAGAAAACCAAGGACATTTTAAGCTATAATTTTAACCATTAAAACTGAAGTGGGAATGGAAGCAATCAAGGTGCCCATCGATGGATGAATGCATAAATAAATTATGGTATATTTACGCAATGGAATACTATGCATCAATAAAGAACAATGATGAATCTGTGAAACATATCATAACATGGAGGAATCTGGAAGGCATTATGCTGAGTGAAATTAGTTGCAAAAGGACAAATATTGTAGGAGACCACTATTATAAGAACTCAAGAAATAGTTTAAACAGAGAAGAAAATATTCTTTGATGGTTACAAGAGTTGGGAGGGAGGGAGGAGGGAGAGGAGTATTCACTCACTGGATAGTAGACAAGAACTATTTTAGGTGAAGAGAAAGACAACACACAATACAGGAGAGGTCAACACAACTGGGCGAAACCGAAACCAAAGAAGTTTCCTGAATAACCTGAACACTTCAAAGGCCTGAGTAGCAGGGACAGTGATTTGGGGACCATGGTTTCAGGCAACATCTAGGTCAACTGGCTTAACAAAATGTATTAAGAGAATGTTCTGCATCCCACTTTGGTGAGATGTGTCTGGGGTCTTAAATGCTAGCAAGTGGCCATCTAAGATGCATCAATTAGTCTCAACTCACCTGGAGCAAAGGAGAATGAAGAACAGCAAAGACATATGGTAAAGATGAGCCCAAGAGACAAAAAGGGCCACATAAGCCAGAGACTACATCAGCGTGAGACCAGAAGAAGTAGATGGTGCCCAGCTACCACTGATCACTGTCTTGACAGGGATCATAACAGAATCCCTAATGGAGCAGGAGAGCAATGGGATGCAGACCTCAAATTCTCGTAAAAAGACCAGACTTAATGGTCTGACTGAGACTGGAAGGGCCCCAGAGGTCATGGTCCCCAGACCTTCTGTTAGCCCAAGACAGGAACCGTTCCCAAAGCCAACTCTTCATACAGGGATTGGACTTGACTATGGGATAGAAAATGATACTGGTGAAGAGTGAACTTCTTGGATCAAGTAGACACATGAGACTATGTGGGCAGCTCCTGTGTGGAGGGGAGATGAGAAGGCCGAGGGGGACAGAAGCTGACTGAATGGACATGGAAATACAGGGTGGAGAGAAGGAGTGTGTTGTCTCATGAGGGGGAGAGCAACGAGGAGTATACAGCAAGATGTATACAAATTTTTGTATGAGAGACTGACTTGATTTGTAAACTCTCACTTATAGCACAATAAAAATTAAAAAAAAAAGTGATAAAAATGAAGTGGGAGAATTCCACAGTCCTGCCAACTATCTCTTACATGGTTAGAAATTAATGTTTTACCTTTGGTTTAAATTCATCGGAAGAAAATCATAGACATACAAACCATCCTCTCAAACAATTTAGTATTTTATAAATATATACTTTAATTCCAAGAATATGTATTTATTCCCATAAAAAAGAAAAAACAAATATCAGTAAGCTGAGTAATTAATATTACAGTATTATAAACTACACAACTAAATCTGGAAAGTAAACTGAAGTTCAGGCTTTTCACTTTGTCCACTACATCTCCCACTCCCACCATCACTTTCTGTCCTGGATGAAAACAACATCTAGCCAATCACATCAAATACCTGCAACCATTTAAAAATGTTACAAAAAGGTCCTACCTCCTCATATGCATCTATATCAATATACACATCAGTGTCAGGAAGCTGTCCAAGGACTTTGTAGCTAGGACTGGAGACAGAGAGTGAGTGTGTTAAAACACAATTCTGTTGAAGCGCAGTATGCTATTTAAACACAAGAATTTCCACATTTGCGTACCATGCACAGGTTTGTCAGTGAATTCAAGAATGCTTAATTCTTATAGGTGCCTTTGCAGAAGGACTCCACATATACCACTTTCCCAGTGCCATTCTAAGACTAATACATGATGGATCTACTACACACAACCTGACACACACACACCTCACCCACATACACACACACACACACCATACACACGACACCACACCCTACACACACATACCATACCATACCACACCACACACACACACCCCTACGCACACACATATCATATACCACACATACATATCACATAAACAATCTGACCAGGACAAAAGACTCACGCATTTAAAGATGGGGGCAAAATAAATTGTGTGGGGTTCAAGTCATGACAGGGAGATGTGTAACTCAACTTCTTCTCATGCCACTCAGTAGACAGAATTGCCCTCCTGCTCTAATTCTACAGGAGAGGGGATTTATTTATTTTGTTGCTTTTGTTGAGAATATACACAGGAAAACATATACCAGTTCCACAGTTTCTACATGTATAATTCAGTGACACTGATCACATTCTTCGAGTTGTGCAACCATTTTCACCCTCCTTTTCTGAGTTGTACCTCCCCATTAACATAAACTCACTACTCCATAAGGTTCCTGTCTAATATTTCAAGTTGTTGTCACTTTGATCCCATATAGATAGTTCTTAAAACAGTATAATGCTTAAGGTAGACATTTTTTACTAGTTAAGCTAAACTATAGTTTGGTTTTAAGACTTCAGGGCATATTTTTAGTTTAAGTTTTAAAGATTATCTTGGGGCAATAGTTTCAGGGGTTCATCCAGTCCCCTTGGCTCCAGAAAGTCTTAAGCCATGACACTTTGAAATTCTGTTCTGCACTTTTCCCCTTCTGATCAGGATCCTTCTATGGAATCTTTTATCAAAATGTTCACTAATGGTAGCCAGGCACCATACAGTTCTTCTGGTCTCATGGCAAAGGAGACAGTTGTTCATAGAGGCAATGAAACACATTCCATATCCTCCTCCTATTGGAGAGAGGATTTCTTGTTTCTAACTAGAGTCACTGATTCAAGGAGGGAAGGCGGTCTGTTCAATTGAGGGTGTGGGGAGAAAACAAAATCTCATTTAAATTAACACAGATGTGTTCCTAGTTTAGTTTGAATAAATTTTAAACGTTATTCTTTGACAGGCCTAATTCCCAACTCTTCTTACAGGGGAGTCTGGCTCAAAGTAGATACTGTAAGGATGACAGATACTATTTATTGAGCACCTGATATTACCTTATTATATCCTATGAATAATCCACTGGAGTTATTACTGACACTGTGTGGATGAGAAATAGAGGCTCAGTGGGGTTAGGTGAGTTGTTCAAGGTCAGAGAGTCTGGCAGAGACAATATGGCTCAAGGTCTTTGATTTGAAATTCCATAGTCTTGCCACTATGCCCTGGTGCTTCCTAGCATGTATGTGAAAATGCTTTGTATGTTAGAATATATGATACAAGTGTTAGCTATTCTGGGTAGATTCCTTTGACTGCATTCAGAGAACACATACTATGTGCCTGGTACTGGACTACGGGAACATGGCCCTACAATCAAGAGGCTCACAATAGTGATGTCTTAAGACAAATACAAGACTAATAACTGATATTGTAGATATAAGGTCAAGGGTGTAGGAAGGTGCTTAGGAAGAACATCACATCCAGATTTGGGGGCATGGGGTATGGAAATTAGTTATAGGGAAGGAGTTCCTGAGGAGCTAATCTCAAAGTTGAGCTTTTAATGGTGCAAGCAGAATGGCTGATCCAAGGGAATGGGACAAGGCAAGGGATAACTGTTTAGGCAAAATAGTTGGTGGGGTAGAGGGCTGGGAGAGCCTAGAAGGCTCAGGGACCTGAAAACCCATCAGTTTTGGGCAGAGGAGCATAAAGGGTCTTTTAGAACTTTGGATTTTATCCTAAAGATACTCCTTGACTAAAAACTTTCCCTGATCCTCAGAGTTTAAATCCAAAGCTTCATCCTGTTCAATCTGCCATTCTAGGCCACCCAGGATCTAGACTTACCACCCCTGTTGTGAACTTCTTCCAGACACGCTGGCCTCACAGTCTCTGTTATGGATTGAACTACGTGCCCTCCCCCCCCAAAAAAATATGTTGTAAATCCTAACCCCTACACCTGTGGTTGGAAGAGCCCTGGTGACACAGTCACTGAGAGCATGATTGCTAACCAAAAGGTCATCAGTTCGAATTCACCAGCTGCTCCTTGGAAACCCTATGGGGGGCAGTTCTACTCTGTCCTATAGGGTTGCTATAAGTCAGAATCGACTTGATGGCAATGGGTATACCTGTGATTAAAATTCCATTTGGGAATGCGTTTTCTTTGTTATGTTAATGAGGGAGTATTAGGGTAGGGTGTGTCTTGAATCAATCTCTTTTAAAATACAAAAAAGAAGATTGAGTAAGCAATGGAGCAAGAAAGCAGAGACGGGGGAAGATAGAAGTCAAGCTACATGAAAATCACCAAGGAATCAAGAAACAGAAACTGAAAAGTGACAAGGAGCTTCCCCTAGAGCTGACAGAGAGAGAAAGCCTTCCCCTAGAGCTGGTACCCTGAATTCTGACTTCTGACCTCCTAAACTGTGAGGAAATAAATTTGTTTGTTAAAGCCATCCACTTGTGGTATTTCTGTTAGGGCAGCAATAGAGGACTAAGGCAGTCACTCTAGTCACTCTACAAAAACTTAATCCTAACTCCAGATCTCTATCCAGCTATTTCCCCAGCTTAAAACATCTCACACCTCCTCTCTAGCCATCTTGTTCCCACCCTTCTTGAAAGGCCCAGTTCAAGTCTAATCAACTCTTAATTTTTTTTTTTTTTTTACAGTTTAAAACATTCTACTTTTATTAGAGCAGAATCATCAACAAAGGACAGAATATTAAAAAATCAACTTTTGTTATTTTGGGAAGAAAGAAAAGTATGGTATGTTTAAAAAACTTGTTCAATTCTAAAATTTCTGATAAGAAACTACAAAACCTTATTTGGTAAAGAAAACAAAATTATCTCAAATTCTATATGTGGCTGGTAAGGATATAGACATTTTTAAACTATGATGCGTTATAAAACTCTGATATAAGGATCATATGTACGAACACTACTCTTTATAAAAATGGGGAAAAAACCTTTTAGATAAAAATGGGTAACTGTTAGAATTTGTTATGAAAACTAGCTTAATTCTTCTCTTGAGTTTGGAATCCCACATGTTATCAACATTTTCCCCAGGTCATTTTTGATGAGCAAAATGTCCATTGTCTACTCTGGATAGTGGGGAGCATCTTATTTTTCTGCAAATAAAGGGTCAACACCCCCATCCAGTGACCTTTCAACATACTGCAGTCAAAACTTTAAGAACCATTATGTGATTTGCAACTACAGACTAACCTCATTTTAATTCCTATTGTGTTAAGGGCAGAAGGACACCATCATGTGTTGGGTGTGCAGTACATGTCAGGCACTGTGCTATGCTCTTTGCATGCATTATTCTCATTCTTGTTACAACTTTTTCAGATAGCAAAGATTGGTTCCATTTTACAGATGCAGAAACTGAGGCTCCGACAGGTTATGTGAAATCACAGAGCTTATAAAGGGTGCAGCTAGGACTTGAACCCAGTTTGTCTGACTCTAAAGTCCAGGCTACTTCTATGACATAATGTTTCTTTACTTTCTTTATGGTGACTTCTTTATCATAAATATAGTTTTTTTTTTTTTTTTTAAGGTTATTTTATACCTTCCACAGTGGGCTCAGCTTCTACTAGGGATAAGAGATGACAGGTGATAATGGTTCAAGGTAAAGGAAGGGACAAGGAATAACTTGGTGTCAAAGTCTGCTCTACGTCATTGAAACCTAGTCAGCAGCCTGCACCAAAGCAAACTGTAAGAACACATGGTTCATTTACAAGGGGTAAATAAACCAGCCTACTATTGGGACCAGAATGTCAAGAACAATGACAACAATTAGGCTCTTTTACAGAATCATTGATGGATATATTAACTGTGACACAGCAGGACACCTGACAAAATTACACTGAATTTTTAACTTGATGTATTTGTTTGATCTAGTCAACAGACCCGTGAGTCTTACAGCTTCCTCGCATGCTGAAAGGCTCAACTTCCACCAACTCAAGCTTCAGCCGACATTTAAAGTCAAAGCTCTAGTCTCAGCGGGGACGCTCGCTCCCTTCCCACTTTGCCCACTCACCTCTGTGTTCTGTAAATAACAGTCAGCAGAGCAATGATCACAGCAGTAATCAAACCATAGTCCAGTCCCAGGAACAAAGAGGAAACAAAAGTGGTAAGCCAGATGGTCTAAACAAAAGACACAAAGGTTTACGTTAAAAACGTGCTAAAAATTCAGTAAGCGTTAAACACACACACACACACACACACAGAGCAGTAATTAACCAAAGCTACTTTTTACTTTTACCTTGCCTAACTACAGCATATAAAGGCAACTAACTTACCTTTCTCATTTTTTTTCTTTTTCTCTTTCGTTCTCACATTTTTATCAGCACTACTCCATTGGCTCCTAAGACATATCCACCTAACAATCACCTTCATTACTTACCAGCTCTATTTTGCTGGTTCTCCAGAAAAAGGGGAGATCTGAGAATTGCATAAACATTCCTTTCAGGTTGACGATCACAATGGCCGACAGCACAGCCTGAAACACAACACATCTATGCATGCCTCTCCTCTCCTGTCCGAAGAGCCCCCTTTGTCAGTTCCTCGGTGTCCTCTTCCTGCCCTCCCATGTTGTCTCCCTACTCCCTTGCTATGTGACTGTGGTGTTACTTTTGGAGTCACGAACAACTGAATTTTCAGGACTTGGTCACCTAAACTGGGCCTTGGAAAATCACCAGGCTTATATTCTAATAGCAAACCTGTACTGTGGTCAAGAGGTTCAGAATTAAACTTGGCATGCGAGGAATTATTTCACCAATGGTTCTTCCTACATTATTATTTGCTCTACTCTTTATATCATTCTTGATCTTTCCTATATTAAATATATCAGCAAAGAAATGCTTTATGATTGTAAACCATCTCATACATGAAAGTATAAGGTCATAGAAGGTCAAAGAGAGAAGTGATCTTTGAGGTGAGCCAGTCTAAGCCTTCACCTTATAAATAAGGCAACTGAGGCCCAGAGGAGTTGGAATGACTTTCCCAAGGTCCTGTGGACAGTTGATGGTAGAGTGTGGGGCAAGATCCTGGCCCTATCCCTGGCCCTTTTCCTTACGCCACCTTGCTAGGGTTATAGTAAAAACTCATAAATAGCCACAAAATATAAACAAATAAAATAGCAAAATCTCAGCACATGGAAAAAATCTCACATTATGTTCATACTACACACCTGAGGTAACGATTCAAAGAGGAATCCAGTGGCTAATATAACCAGCAGAATCATTAACGAGGCCAAACAACCTGCAAGCTGAAGGAGAGAAGACACACGGAAGGGGCTTTTAGGAGACTTGAGTAAAAGGTGGGGTGTAGGTAGGTCTTACTCTTTTGATAACCACTGTGAGAAGATCAAGAAACTATGGATTCAAATAAATCATCCAAACCACTACATAAACCTATAACTCCTTGCTACTCCCTCTCTGAAGTTTTGGTTCCTCTTATAGCGTTCAAGCAGAAGTTGAAAAGTTTAAATACCCTGACTGAAATGCCATCACTGGAAGTGGGAGAAAGGAGATGTCTGATGCAGACCTGAGACCTACAAGGGCCAGAAGAGTTCAGACGATTGTTTACTGTCCAATATGGTAGCCATTAATCACCTGCAGCTCTTGAGCACTTGAAATGGGACTAATGTGACCAAGGAACTGAATTTGTTTTAATTGTTTTTAAAATTCATCCACATGTGGCTAGTGACTGCCGTATTGGACAACGCAGATACTGAACATTTCTGTCATCACAGAAAGTTCTACTGGACAAGGCTGTTTTGGAGTGTTGGCATCCTGCCCATACTTAGTCTCAGGGTTTCAAGATAACATCCCAAGTCTGAACTTTGAGGTTTACTAGTAGCAAGGCATGTTGTATAATTTTCTGTTTTAACTGGAGAATATACCTCTTCTCTGCCGATTCAATCCCCTATAATTCATTCACTCAATCATGCCTTCCTCTGATTCACTACACTGCTCACTGGAGCATGGATCTGCAGGCAGAGTAGCTTTGTATGGATTCAGAATAAAGTTAAAGGATTAAAAATTTAATTACCACCCAAATTATGGGTCCTCAGAAGCCAGTTGTATACACACCTGTGTCTTCCCTCCAGTTCCCTCCTGAACAAGACTTCGTGATAAGGAACATGAAATTGAAAATGTCTGGAAGAGCGAGCCAATGGAATTGCACAGCCCCAGGGCGATAAGCTCCTTTCCAAGTGGAAACAAAGCACAAAAGAGATAGGTCATTCTTCAGGAACTAAAGCATGATGGCCCATTTAATATATATTTTCAATGATACAGGGTGTCTCTTTCTCTTTTCAGATACAAGAATTTGTTTGGCATGAGTTCAAAATAAGAATTCTTGTATATTTTGACACTTTGAGTTTTTATTGTATTGGAGATAAATGCTGTGCTTCCCCATCCAGCCTCCTCCCCAAACACAATTTCTACCTCACAAATGATGCTATTAAAAAGTCTTTTTTAAAGAAAATGGCAGCAAAACAGACAAAATATTTTTGTTGTTTAAGAGAAAGTTGTTAGTATGTAGGACTATTGGCTTCTTTTAAATGTCTGAGCTATTGCTCATTAATAAATACAAGCCACTGTCTTCCTGAGACCAGTGAGTCCTAGGCTGACCTCCTAGGGTTTTCCTAGTCTGATCACTGCATTTTGTATGAATGTGGGGCAATTAGTCTCCTCTTAGAGATACACAGAGTGTTAAAATGGGCATTGTCAAGCCAAGATTATAGCTCATGCTGTTTGGGTTCTGTAGCTATAATACAAAAGTTGGTGGCCAAGAAAATTGTGGAATTTCAGTAGTGAGTCATATACTCAAAGTATAATAAGAAAAGAGAAAGCTTCCTACTGGGGAAGAAATGGTTCTGCAAATACATTTTATTCCCAGGCTGTGAGCTTTAAAAATAAGGATAGCATCTATAGAAGTATGGCAAACTCTAAGCCTCAGATTGGAGATTTTACCTTCCTAGCAGGACCCCTGTCCATGAGGTAAGGTAGGACTCTGTACCTCAGGGTCCTGATTATCTAACACACATAAATAATGAAAAAATTGTAGTGTTGAATAAATACATGCTCTGGACCCATTCATCATCCAAGTAAAAGTTTTCTACTGAGGTTGGTAAGTCTAGTTCATTTGCCTTCTGTATACAACATGATTGTACCACTATGAAACACTGGCAGGAAATCAATGATTTTACCTGATTGCCATCAACCTGGTAGCCATGTTTAATTGCCAAGGTCTTGGCCATTGAGATAGTCACTGAAAATCCAACGATGGCTATTGCAATGGCATCCACGTACACGAGGTGGAAGAGGCTGGTATCCGGATTGGCTGGAGGTAGTAGCCTGAAAGGTCAAGCTGACTTTAACCTGAGTGTTGTGACTACTGGGAAAAAAACATGCAACTAGAGGGGAGCACTATGGGGGGGGGGCGTTATATGCAAATAAGGTGATCAAAGCTTAGACACTTGTTAACTCTGACTTTGTAAAAAGGAAGACCCTCCTATAAACAGGTTCTCTACAGGTCCAAATCCTAGAGTGTTGGTTTTCTACTTGGATAGGTTATCAGCAAAGATCAGATACTGTTTCATTTATCAACGGAGTAACCTCATACCTCATGGCACCCTGTATGGCAGGTATAATTAAGAAACAGAACCAGGAAGAGAGAGGGTCAGCAAAGTGCTCAGATGTCACAAGACATTTGAACCAAAGTCTTAAGGTGAGGAGAGTGTTGAGCTATCTTGAGAGGAGAATTAGGTATTCACTTCTCTCTCTTGTTTGATGTAAGGATTCTGAGTCTTACCTCTCCTTTACATGAGTTTCTAACAAGGAAAAGGAATAGCAGAATCCTTGAACCTCACCTGGGGAATTTCCTGAATCTGGAGAGGCCAAAAGTGTGACTCCTAGAACCCCAGAATGGGAAACCCAGCTTTTATGGTCTTATTGTTGTAGTTTGGGACCCTGTCCTAAAGGGACAAAATAGGGATTCCCTAGAATGTTACGGGGGAAGGGACAATAGAAGTTTGCAAAGGTATCCTGCCCCAGTTAAGGGCATTGAGTGAAATAATAATAAATAATTAATTGATGAACAACAATTATTATAACAACAAACATTTATTAGCTATATTCCAGGTTTTATGCTCATCTAATTACCTCCAATAGCCCAGTGAGCTAGGCAACATCATAATCCACATTTCACAGAGAAAGGAAATGTAGCATAGTTGATTAAGCAACTTATCCAAGATCAAAGAGCTCATCTAAGTACAACAAAAACTATGAAGCCCCCACCTCCCTATGCCTATTACTGGTACTGTGTAATAGCATAGGTAATAAAAGGGAAGTCTCAAGTTCTGGGGTAAGGGAAAGGGAGGGGAGGAAGGCAGAGGAAACTAACATCTATGAAGCCTAGATTATGTGCTAGATGCTTTACGTATGCCATCTTATTTTACTTTACAACAATCCTATTGGATAGATGCCTGCATCTCTAAATCTATAGGTTAAAAATGGAGCTTACAGATGTTAATTTGTCCAGGTTGGAGCAGGGACTCAAAGCCAGGTGGTCTGACTATAAAATGTGTTTCCCTTGCACCTTGCTGCATAATAGTTAACCGGGAGGAAGGCCAAGCAGGAGGTTTGGGCCTGAGGAATAAGAGTATGAGAAAAGGGTATATTTTGGAATGAGTAAGAAAAGTAAACCAAGAAACAGGATATATTGCCATGATTGGGATCTTTAACAATCTGTCACTTTCTGGTACTGCAACCTTTATGTTTTTATTTGTGTGTGTAGACAGATGAGGCCGTTTGCTTGCAAATATGGCCACCAACAATTCCTCCCATCCTTTTGTGTGGATGTGCCACTCCTGCTATCTAGAGGTAGAATCTACTTCCCATCACACTGAATCTGGTCTGACCTTGTAACTTGACTAACAGACATGATGGAAGTGATGTTGTATGAGTGGCTGAAGAGGCCTGGCCTGGTAGCTTCTGCTTTTTTTTTCTTATTGCCCTGAGCTGCTATATAAAGAGGTCTGGCTACTCCACTGGAGATACCACGTGAAGAGAAGACGTCAGCCAGCCCTCAGCTGTTTCTGCCACTCCAGTTGAAGTGTCGGACATGTGAGTGAAATCCTCCAGCATCAGTCATACCTTCAGACATCTGCAACTGCATGAAAGACCCTGGTGGGACCCGCAGAAGAACCACCCAGTGGAGCCCAGCCTAGACTGAACAATTGTTAACGAATTAATAGTGGTTGTTTAAAGCCACTGTTTTGTGGTGGTTTGTTATGCAGTAATAAGATTCACAGATAACTGAAGCAGTATGACTTTTTGTATATAGGTAGGTAAGGTATTACTTGCTTCCTGCTCGGTTTTGGGCAAAGTTTTTCAAAAAGGTAAGTTGTCCGGGTAGGCAAGTTCCAGAAAGGTAAAATGTTTTTTTTTTTAAAAACTAAATTCTCTCATGTGGGGGAAAGCAACATGTTTGGGTATGTCTTAGGTAGAAATCAGGTGGTATATGGACTTAACCTATCAGCATATTTTTAAAAGGGGGAAATCTAAGATTAAAGAATTTCCTATTTAATCAAATTGTTTGTGATTAGTAACTAAATAGGATTATCTACTGGATCCAACCAAAGCTAATGTTTATCACATGACATTATGCTAGAGACCTGGTGAGTGATAGAAAGCACAGGACTGGAAATCAGAAGACTGACTTCTGGGTCCAGGCTGGGACTCACCAACGAGTCACTAACCCTCATTCATGTCTCTCACATATCACCTTCCCTGGTACCCTACCTAAAACAGCAACCCCAGACCTCCAATCCCTTACCTGGCTTCATTTTTCTTCATAGCACTTTTCATTTATTAGATTATTATCTGTCTGTTTCCCCCGATAGAATATAACGTCCATGAGGGCAGGGTTTTTTTACTTGCTTGTTTTTTTTGTTTTTAACGACTATCACCCTGGCACATGATAGCACTCAATAAGCATATGCAGAGTAAGTGAGAATGAATGAGCCTTCTTATCTGTAAAATGGGGATAATAACCAATATTGTGAATTGGGCTATTGTAAGCATCAACTAAGACGGTGGATATAAAGTATTTTATGAAATATAAACACAAATAGAAAAGCAAGGTCCAATTTCTGTGTTATAGCTTTACACTGAATCATTATAAATAACACGTTCGTGATACCAATTTATTGTTTTGAAGTTTAAAAGTAGAGTGCATACCTCCTCTTACAACACTAGCTTTATGGGGTGAACTCTGGAATAAAGAGCTACTCTTGCTCTCTTTGCTGCCCAGGGGACTCTCAGCTGGTGCTGGAGGACAAGGCCTGATTGAACATGCCAGGTTCCATCAGAGTCCAACATCTGAGCAAATGTCCGATTCTGCATTTCAGACATTCTCTCAGAAACAGAAAAGAGGGTGACGAGAGAGTCAGAGAAAGAGATCGTAAAAGAGATAGAGACACAGAGACACAGAGACACAGAGAGACAGCCAGAGTGTGAAGGAGAAGCTGGTAGCCACTCTTGTTCCTTCAAATACAAAGAGAATAATACCTTTTAAGAATATAGAGTTAGATAAAAGAAAATAGATGAAGTAATATATAATTTGAAACCGGTAGAAATAACCAGCCATAAAAACACTCTGTGAACATGTCTTAAATGTTTCCTCTGTGTTTTATGCCAGGTGCACACTAACTGGTTCAATGCATTATTTCCTATAGTTCTTACAACTTGTCCTTGAGATGGGTGTTAATTACCATGTCCATCTGGCAGATAAGGAAACTTGGACTTTGAGTAGGTAAGTCATTTGTCCAAGGTCACACCACTAGTGAATAGCCGGCTAGGATTTAGATCTTTCTGAAACCAAAGCCCATGCTCTTAACTCCTACGCCACCCCAAAAGAGCTTTTAATAATCACTAAGTGCTAAACAATAGGAAACAAAATAATAAGCCACACACACACAAATCTCAAAACTGTCAGCTTTTAGATAAGTAGAAAAAAATTATTTTCATAGCAATGGTCCTACTGACTATTCCAGCCACACCATTACTTAAAATAAAAATAATTTCTTACCCCAGAGGAAGGGTTCCAACAACATCCACATTGTATGAGTCTTTCAGATTAAATCCAGCTGAAATGCCAGTTCCCATTACCACCTAAAACAGACACAAATCCAAATCTGTCTTTATAGATGAAAATTCAAACACCAAAAAATGAGCTTCAAACCTATTCTTGCATTTAAGGTTCAGTTCAAAAAATAAGAATTATAATTCCTTCCAGCAACTCTCACCTCTGTTAATGGCTCTACCGCCTCACATAATTAAAATGGACTGTACAGTCTCCTGTGGTCTGGCACTCTTTTCTTCTCCCTTTTTTCTGTTCCACACTAAAGTGTTTATGGAGCACTGGTGGCACACGGTTAAACTCTCGACTGCTAACCAAAAGTAAGCAGGTGGAACCCACCAGCCATTCCATGGGAGAAAGATGTGGCAGTCTGCTTCTGTAAAGATTTGCAGGCTTGGAAGCCATATGGGGCAGTTCTACTCTGTCCTATAGGGTCGCTATGAGTCAGTATTGACTCAACAGCAATGGGTTTTGGGTACTGTAAGTGGCTAGCTGAATGCAACAGAAAGAGGCCATAAAACCTCTCAGGTGTGGGCCTTTTTTGGGGGCAGATAAAATGAGTTTCTGGCCAAGATGTCATAAGTGAAAGACATTAAATATGTGTTCTGAGGGTGTACAATGATAGTGTACTGTTATAAAATGTATGTTTGGATTCAGAGTCCTCCTGCTGACGCCGTTAGGAGGACGGTAGCACCAAGTGTGGTTAGAGGCCCCACCAGTGCCCCGCAGTTGTCTTCTCTCACTTCAGGGGCAGAGTGGAACCATACATCACACAGAGTGTCAATGCACATAGGGCCATCCTGGATTGTCTGGGCATAGATTTATTTGGGGTGTGAAGTACAACACTTAGTAAGCTACAATAAAAAAAAAAAAAAAAGGGTAAGCTACAAGAAGAGAAAAATAGCAGAAGGTGTGATAGTTATCTTCATTACCAAGGTCTATTGCTATAGAAAGGAGCCCTGGTGGTGCAAAGGTTAGAGGTTCTTCTGCTAACCATAAGATTTGCAGTTCGAGCCTACCCAGTGGCTCCATAAGAGAAAGACCTGGCGATTTGCTTCTGTAAAAATTACAGTCAAGAGACTATGTGGGCAGCTCCTGTCTAGAGATGAGATGAGAAGGCAGAAGGGGACAGCAGTGGATTGAATGGACACAGGAAATACAGGATGGAGAGAAGGAGTGTGCTGTCACTAGGGTCGCATAACAATGTGTGTATAAGCTTTTGCATGAGAAACTGACTTGAATTGTAAATGTTCACTTAAAGCACAATTTTAAAAAAAGATTACAGTCAAGAAAACCCTGTAGGGCAGTTCTACTCTGTCACATGGAGTTGCTATGAGTCAGAAGACTCCACGGCACCCAACAACAACAACACTGCAATAGAACTTTGTGAGTGGGTTCTCCTGGAGAGAAGAAATTAGCCAGGGAAGGAACCTAGGCCCTTACAAGTGGTGGCTGCTGCAGGGAACCAATCATAAGCTAAGCTTATTATCAGGAACAGCAGCCTGAGAGACCAAGGACACAGGTGTTACTGGCCCCATTGACGAAATGTCACTTTTCTGTTGGTGGCAATTATGGTTGTCACCCTTAATTGCATTTATTGCACATCTCAAATTGAGAGTGCCAAAAACATTCAAACTCACAGGATAAAAATGGCCCAAGTTCCTGGAGCACTGATCTCATTCAGTGGTAAATAATTAAAACTATTGTTTTCCTACCAACACAAATAGGTGTATTATGAAGCAGAATGCAAAACCCATAAAAATTTTTTATGATAATAAATAAATTTTATGCTTAAGGGAGTCATAAAGACTGTGTTCTCAAACTCTCCAGTATAGCTTCTCTTGCCTCTGTTGTAAAGACCACTTAGATAAAAAGTTTAAAAAACACTGGCTTGAAGTATTGCTATTCAAAAAAAAATTTTTTTTAATTTTACTTTAGATGTTTACAGAGCAAACTAATTTCTCCTTAAACAATTAATACACATATTGTTTTGTGACATTGGCTTCCAACCCCACAACATGTCAACACTCTCCCCTTCTTGGCCTGGACTCCCCATTACCAGCTTTCCTGTCCCCTCCTGTCTTCTCACCCTTGTCCCTGGGTTGGTGTGTTGAAGTATTACTAAAAGACAATGGTAGGAGCTCTGGTGGAGCAATGGGTAAGTGCCAGACTGCTAACCAAAAGGCTGGTGGTTTGAACCTACCCAGTGGCTCTGAGGGAGAGAGACTTGGCAATCTGCTTTTGTAAAGATTACAGCCTAGGAAACCCTACGGGACAGTTCTACTCTGACATGTGGGGTTGCTATAAGTCAAAATTGACTTGACAGCACCTAACAACAACAATTACAATGACAGAACTCTGGAGAACTGTTGCCCCAGGAAACAGTAAGAAATCTGTAAAGGGAACCTGGGGAAACGGACAGAATGAGGAACCTACATCAGGCGAGGAAACCTTTATCATTCACTTTATAATTAGGACCTGCCTTTTTTATCTTTTTTACCCTTCAAGGGAGCTCAGAACCTGCTCCTAGACTCCAAGAGGAAACAGAAGCGCTGTCCCCAGCACCAAGAGAACAGATTTTGAAATAGAAAGAGATAACTTTGGTTTGTGGACCAGACCAAAGTGAGGAATGAGATCAAAGGAACCTGTTCCCTTGTGAGCTTTGCCAGCCTGTTGTTTCTGGGGCTGGAACTTTTTGCTAAATGTGAATTAGACACCTGAGCTTTTCATTTCTTATTCTTATCCCCAAACTATGCCCCTAGGTACCCTAAGGTATCCAAGGGAATTCATCGGGACACTGTGGGACATGATAAAGCTTCAAGGGAAACAGTGACATCTGTCAGACACTCCATAAACTTGTTTGAGGTAGTTCATGGCTTTAGTTTTCATGTCATTCCTTTTGATAATGGCATATCTTTGCAAGGCTGGGTTTTCAGGGCTTGCTATGATAAAAAGTAGGTGGTGGTGGTTGTGTGCCATTGAGTCAATTCTGAGTCACAGTGACTCTATAGGATAGAGTAGAACCATCCCACAGGCTTCCCAAGGTTATAATCTTTATGGAAGCAGATCACCAGATTTTTCTCCCATGGGTTTGATCTGCCTATCCTTTGGTACCATGCAAAAAGCAATGCGGACCTGATGTGGAGGGTAGTGGGGTCCGTCTGATTCTAAGATTTAAGAAGCTGTGCTGTGCTTACAGGTACACATACCCCATTAATAAATTATTGTGATTATTTAAGAATATAATAAAATATCTTTTCTTTCAATTTATGTGTATCATTTTTAAAAAGACACTAAATTATTAGACACAAATGCTTACTAAGTCATTTGGTGCTAACTACTTAATAAAGAGAACTGTTAGGTATTTCATGTGGCTTAGCAGCACTATGAACCAAGAAAGTTTGGGAACCTTTGTCTTTTTATTCTTGTCAAAATGGAAATGGCTTTATTTTTTCAGGTTATTAAAGTAATATGTGTTCATTACAAAAAATTAGACAATAAAAAACGTGAGAAAAAAAAATCTTCCATAACTCCACCACTGAGAGATAACGTTAAAATGCTTTAGTATGGCTTTCACGTGTATCTTTAAAATCATATATGCCTACACTTTACGTTTTTTCTTTTTATTCCCTGTCAGTATATATATATTTATATACATGTACACATACACACAATTTTATTGTGCTTTAGGTGAAAGTTCACGGTTCAAATTAGTTTCTCATTCAAAAATTTATATGCAGATCGTTTTGTGACTTTTAGTGAAAGTTCACGGTTCAAATTAGTTTCTCATTCAAAAATTTATATGTAGATTGTTTTGTGACTTTGGTTGCCATCCCCGCAATCGCTCCCCCTTCCTACCCTGGATTCCCTGTGTCCATGTGTCCAGTTTTCCTGTCTCTTCCTGTCTTCGCTTTTGGGCAGCTGTTGCCCATTTGGTCTCAAGTATTTGATTGGAGTAAGAAGCACATTCCTCCCTTGTGTTACTGTTTATTTCATAGGCCTGTCTAATCTTTGTCTGAAACGTAGGCTTCGGGAGTAGCTTCTGAGTTAGCAGGGTGTCCAGGGGCCATAGTCTCAGGCTTCCTCTAGTCTCTGTCAGACCAGTAAGTCTGGTCTTTTTTTGTGAATTTGAATTTTGTTCTACATTTTCCTCCTGCTCTGTCCAGGACCCTCTATTGTGATCCCTGGCAGAGCGGTTGGTGGTGGTAGCCAGGCACCATCTAATTTATCTGGGCTCAGGCTGGTGGAGGCTATGGTTTGTTAGTTCTTTGGACTAATATTTTCCTTGTGTCTTTAGTTTTTTCATTCTCCTTTGCTCTGGATGGGATGGGACCAGTAGATGTATCTTAGATGGCTGCTCTCAAGCTTTTAAGACCCCAGATGCTACTCACCAAAGTGAACATCTTCTTTATGAACTATGTTATGCCAATTGAGCTAGATGTCTCCAGAGTCCACATTTCCCACCCATCAGCCCCAGTAACTTGGTCCCTCAAGGTGTTCGGAGCTGTCAGTATATTTTTAAAAGTTCCCTTGGACAAATTCTAACCTTCTTTTGGCAGAATTGAGTGAAGAAAATCCTCTAACTCCTTGTTCCTCTCCATCCACTTTGAAATCCCCCACAGAAAGTAGTTAAGTGTACAGGATTTGCAGGGTTTTGATCTGCTTCAAACCCCTCTGAGAATCTGCATCTCTAACAAGTTTCCAGGCGATGTTAATACTGCTGGTTAGGGACCAATTCTGAGAACCACCAGTACAGAGGTGGTTCTCAAAATTGATTATATGTAGGAATCACCTGGGGATCTTGTTAAAATGTAGATTCTGATTGAGGTATCTGAGGTGGAAATGTAAATTCTCAGCGGAAGTATGAACCAGAATGAACCAATTTGAAGCCCTGATGGTTTAGAAGTTAAACAAGTCATTGCTTTGAGTTGACTTACCGCAAAAAACTCTAAAGGAATGGGTGCCGGCAATTTCTCTTTAAATCTCTCATTAAACTCCTTGCCACCCAACAGCAAACCAAAAACCATCAGCCCGACGCCTAGGGAACACACGTTGAGGTTTTTAACATTCTGCAACACAGCAACTGTACTCTGTAACACATGAACACTGGATGTTTATATCAAGAAATAGCCCCTGAACAGAGACTCTCAAATCAGTCATGGCATTATTGGACATTTCTAGTTAAAGCTCTCAGGCTGAAATTGCTCTCCTTGTAGCTTCCACCAATAAAAAGACATCCCTATGCAATCCTACAATTTTATAGTTGCAATTCTTATCCAACAATCTTACAGTGTTTTTTGATACTCTGACGTCCTAATATAGTATTTATACAATCCAGAAAAGTAATACTGAAGCTGAGTCCTGACAGGACATAATAAAGGGTTGATAGCAGCAAAATCAATCCAAAGGTAAATACACAGAAAAGCTTTTAGGAGCTGAAACAGGGAGAAATCATTGTTAGCAGATGAAAGACAGATCAGGTGGGCACCCCAAATATACTAGTCAGTTCTCATTGGAAACCCAGGAAAGTAGGCTCCCCACTGCGCCCGGGCACATACCCTTTTCTATCACATGCTTTGAGTGTATACGGGTGCACCTAATTGTACGGTGTATTTCTTTTGTCACAAGGCATTTAGGGAAATCTCAGAGTAAGAAGTATGTTACCAGCTATTATGGGAAACTAAGAATATTTAGGGAATGTCCCCACAGCTCTATTCCATTCTAATCAATCAAGGACTCAATGTAAATGTCACTTCCTAAAGTGACTTTCACAGATCCCTAATCTAAATGTCTTCCTATTCAATTTTCACAGCAGCCCGTACCTTTTCCTCACAGCATTTAGCAAAACATGTAATTAACTGCATGTTTTGCTAAATTAACTGCATATGCAATTAACTGCATATGTATGTGATTAATAGTTTACTGCCTTCCCATTGGACTGAAAGCTCCAAGAGGGCAAGGGCCATATGTCCTTGGTTCATTGCCATATCCCAGTGCCTAGCACAGTGTCCAGGTAGAGTGCAGGCATTTGCCTACAAAGGTTATTGGCCTTTCTTTGCAAAGATAGCTTTAGCAGCATCTCAGAAGTTTTAATATGTAGTATTTTCACGTGGTCATTTGGCTCTATTTCATAATTTCCTCTCTATCCATGGGCTATTTAGAAGTACATTCTTTGGTTTCCAAATGCGTGGGGGTCCTGAAGCTATACTTGGTTATTGATGTCTAATTATATTGCACCATGTAAAAAAATACTGAATTTTTAGAATTCATGGTACAATACATGATCATTTGTTGCCATTGTTCCATATGTGCTTGCAAATAATTTATATTTTCTCTGAGTTGGGTGGAAGGGTTTATACATATGTATTAGATTAAACTGGTTAATTGTGTTAGTTAAATCTTTTATAGCCTTACTTACTTTTGTCTGCTTGAGCCTGCAGTTTTTGGGAGAGACACATTCCCCCACTATGCCTTTAAATTACTTGTTTGTTCCCAAAGAGACCATAACTTGGTCTGAAGAAAAGCTGGATCTTCAGGTAAACAGGTTAAAATATAGTCAGCAAATAAAGACTCAGACAAAAATTTCTTGTGAAGTAGGCAGTATCACATATTAATAAAATGAGGTTTTAAGGTTGAATTCTACTTGTAGTGTTCTCAGAAAAGTCCTAGAGTAACTGACTTTATTTTTATAGAAATCCTGGAGGGAGGGAAGGGGATGAACTGTGAAGGTAAAAGAGATACAGAAGAGGAGGGTGGGAGGGTGGGACTATGAAGAAGGAGAAACAAGGACCAGTGAGTCAGGAAGTTGCTTACTTACATACACCACTGAAAATATTCCACTGTACCGCTTTGTTTTAACTCCAAACAGGTATTTTAACATGGAGGTGAAGACATGCACAGCTGCCGCAGTGGTAAACCCACGGACCAGAGGCTCTGTGAGATATATGGCTACGAATCCGAACCTGCAGACACCTAGGCAAAACTATTTTTTAATGACAAAGAAACAAATAAATCACATGATAAATCAGGAAGTTATAATCCACAGAAAATACACAAGGGTTCTTTCTGGACCACTTTCTAACGCTACCTGCAGCAGTTAAGTAACAAATCAGTCACTGGTTATACAGGAAGCAATGGAAGGTTTGGAGTGGCTTGGAGCCCCACAAAGCATTAGCAAGCACTGGGACCTTCACGTATCTGTTGAAACTGGGGACATGCTTAGTCATGTAGACTATGCTGCATCATCACGGCTGTTTCTTCCAAGCAGACAAGAGGTTTACCCATCCCACTGTTTCAAGCTTGCCTCACTTTTGTAACCTCTAATGTACCCAGTCAAAGCTTGCTGTTGTTGTTGGGTGCCATTGAGTCAATTCTGACTCATAGTGACCCTACAGGACAAAGTAGAACTGCCCCATAGGGTTTGCTAGGTGGGATGGAGCCCTGGTGGTGTGCTGGTTAATAGCTTGGCTGCTAACCAAAAAGGTCGATAGTTCAAATCCACTAGTCGCTCCTTGGAATACTATGAGGTAGTTCTACTCTGTCTTAGAGGGTCGCTATGAGTCAGAAGCAACTCAACAGCACCTAACAACAACAACAATCTTTATGGGAGCAGATTGTCAGGTGTTTTCTCCTGTGAAACTGCTGATGAGTTCAAACTGCAGAGCTTTGGGCTACAGCCAAGAGCTTAGCCACTGCACCACCAGTGCTCCTTCAAAGCTTGCTTCCTTCTTCCCACTGCCGCCGCTGCTATCAAGTCTATTCTGACTTATACTGGCCCTATAGAACAGAGTAGAACTGCCCCATAGGGTTTCCTAGGCTGTAATCTTAATAGAAGCAGACTGCCACATTTTTCCTATGGAGTAGCTGGTGGATTTGGACCACCAACCTTTTGGTTAGCAGCCGAACACTTAACCACTGCACCACTAGGGCTCCTCTCAAAGCCTGCTAGTTGCTTGGTTGCCAAGGTATGCAGACGGATTGATGCTCTCAGAATGCTATGAATCTCGAGCTCTGGGTTTTTGCTGGCTGACTTCCACCATGTGGGAAGACTAGCCAGGAGTGCTCAGTAGATATTCATTAAATGAACATGTAAAAGTCCATTTTCCCATCTTTGAGTTTTACCTGAATGATTCCTGAAAGTAAGGTCACAGACATGGCAACTTTTACTCTCAAAGCATCTCTTGCTTCTGTACCATTGGTTGCATTTACTCCTCCCGGAATTACTATATCATCTGGTACTAGCCGGACAGCCACACCACCAATCATCAGGCTAATAACAGCAAAAGGACCTGAAAAAATGAAGCATTAATGATCATTGTCCAGGAGTCCAGGGCAACTATTTTCAGTGTATCTAATATGGTTGTTGCCACCATGCCAAGGGACCCATGTGAGGTCAGAAAGTTATCCTTGAAATGAAATTACACTGCTCTCCTTTAGCACCCTGCTCCTGGTGTGTGCGTAAGTTGCAGGGCAGATTGTATTTTCCAAAAATGGCCACAACAATATCTCCCACCCACAGACTCTTCCAGACGTTTGACACTTCGTCATCAAAAAGTGGAGTCTAATTCCTTTTTTTTCATGAGTCTGGGTTGGCTTGTGACTTGCTACTAACCAAAAAAAAAAAAGGCAGCAAAAGTGATATTATGTGACTTCTGAGCCTTGACAATAAAACGTGATACAACTTCCACCTTGAGAGTTTTAATACTTGTGCTGGAGCCCTGAGCCACCATGTGTAAGAAAGCACAAAGTAGGCCAAGTGGAGAAGTCCTGCGACCACGTGATGGAAGGGAAGAAGGAAAAGAATGAGAGGAAGTAAGGAGGAGAGCAGGAGAAGAAGAAAAGGAAGAGGAAGAGGAACGAGTGAGAGAGAATGATTCAGCCTATCCCTAGCTGCTCCAGCTCCAACTACCTTCTGACTCTCAACTGCATGAAAGACCTGAACCAGAACCCCTCAGACAAGCCCTTCCCAAATTCCTGACCCAAAGGAACTGTGAGAGATAATAAAATGATGTTTTGTTTTAAGCTGCTAAATTCTGGGCTATTTATTACGCAGCAATAGATAACATTGTGTGTGCGTGTGTGTGTATGCTAGTGGTAACTTCACGCAGTGCCAACACTATTAAGAAATCCATATGCACCTGATCCTAACTACACTAAAGAGAAAACACATACAATTCAGAGCCTTAGACATGATAAAAATGCAGAACATGCCTAGTAATTAGGAATTTGAAGTACCACTATTAAAATAAATAAAAACTAGATGCATTCAAATTGTATTATGAAACGAAGCATTTCTCTAATTTCACAGATTTCAACAATTGTTCTTTGTATACAAGAAAATTATTCCTTTTGATTATCCCAAGACTATAAGAAAGCTATTAGTTCCAGAAATCTTGCAGGGGGTTTATTTTTTAAAACACCTATTCTGTATGCGGCAACAAAAGCTATTATTAAGAAGATGTTCTAGTAACTACCATGTGATTTCTCTGGCATAAACTTGAAATCCATGAAGGTAGGTACTAAAATGTCAAGTACAAGCTTTTACCTATGGATATGTGCCTGGAGGTTCCAAAGAAACAGTACATGATAACAGGGTAAAATGAAGAGTACAGGCCGAACACTGGAGGCACAGCTGCCAACGTTGCAAAAGCTAAACCTGTGGAATAAAAAAACAAACGGAAATGAAAACAGACGGGTTATATGTATTTTTCTTTTTGGTTCTTTATCACCAATGAACAAGTGAGAACCATCTTAATTTAAGCTTATGTGTCTCAACCTGCTCACCCTTCCACCCCAATCCTACACGTAATCCTATATTTGTACTTACGGAGTCCAGGCTGAGACCATTCCCTTGTTTCTTTTTTGCTAGGGGGTAGACTTCTTTTTTTTTTTTTTTTTAGACTTCTTTTTCTAGTTTATTCTTTCACAAATTAGATAAGGGCAGAAAAAGTCTTACTCTACTGGTGCAGTTGTAATCTGGTGTTGATGTTCAAATGCTGGCTTTCTCTAATGGGCTGTTCTTGCAGGTTCATTGGTGACCACTCTTCAATAAGGAACCCCTGCTGTACCATTCACTGGTCAATGCAATGACGCCTCCACCTGACCCATTGATTCCTCTTGTAGCCCCTTATTCGAAGGTACATCCATTCAGTTCTGTCTGCTGTCGTATGCTCATCTATAAGCAGTATTCGTGGACAGGGTACCTTTCAAATTAGCCAAACCTTGATCTTGGTTCTCTTTTCTTTTCATTCCACCTTCTTTCCCTTATTTTCACTCCACTTTCTTTACCTTCCAGGGTGCCCAGTTATTCAATGGGAAAACTCAGCACCTTTATCCCAGAAACTCTGGAAGTGCAGGCTTCATCCGCTGGTGTGTGCTCTCTCCGTTCTGCTGCCATAGGCAGTTCACACTATCCTTTACCTTTGTCATGCAAGAATTAGGCAGCCTTCTCCACAACTCCAGGGGACATGTGCAGAACATTCTGAGTGGTTCTCTTGCAGTGACTTGACTTTAGGTGGAGGAAAAATGCATAAGGCTTTAACCTCTCTCTAAAAAATTCTCATTCCAAATCTCGTATCAGTATCCTTGTCCCCTCATATCACATATTCTGTTGAAGTGATGCACTAAGGCTCACCTAGAGAGTTTCAGTGTCATTTCACTCATAGCCCTGCATAGCTGGTCTGGCATCACTCTTCAGAATGTGTAGGCAATAGATACCATTTGTTCTTCCCCTTGGAGCCTGAGCCAAAATTCTGGGATAACTAGAAAATCTTTACTTCTCTATTTTCATTAACTAGTGATGGGCTTAACAATATCCTTTCCATACAAGTTTGATTGTGAGATGATCTATACGTCTCAGCAGCACTTGACCTACTGGATCATTCCCTGTTTTGAAATAATTTCTTCCTTTCTGTAATACCACATGCTCCTGGTTTTCCTTCCTCTTTTCCAGTCATTTCTTTTAGTCTCTTCTGCTGGTTCCTCCTTCTCTATATGGCCTTTATGCTGGACAGAGCTTGATCTTGACTTTCTTTTCTTTTCACTCCATAGTCTTTCTCTGGATGGTCTTGCCTACTGTCATGGTTTAAACTCTTATCTATATGCCAACAATTCCCAAATTTATATCTCTAGCCCACACCTCTCTTTTGAGCCTACACATCTATTAAAGACAAATTAAGTGCCCCCTTGTCTATCTCACAAGCATCTCAAAATATAACATGTTCAGAATTTACCCCTTATTTCTATTTCTCCTCATGTCTTCATTATGTCTGCATTTGGCACCTCCATCTACCAAGTGTTTGAACCAGAAACCTGGGAGTTGCTGTTGACCATGCCTCTTCCTCACTGTCTTCCACATTCAACTCATCAGCCTAGAAACCTTATAGTAATTCTTGACACACCCCATTACACATTCTGTCAAAATTAATTCAACAGCAAATCCTGCAGATTTTACCTACAAGATACAACATGTGCCATTCCAATTCTTTCTGTAGCTACCACCCTAGTTAAAGACGGAAGGAGGCCAAATGATTGAAAATACAGGCATACCTTGCTTTGGTGTGCTTCGCTGATTGTGCATTTTTTTTTGTTTTTTTTTTTTTCCAAATTGAAGGTTTGTGGCAACTCTGCATCAAGCAAGTCTATTGGCACCATTTTTCCAACAGCATATGCTCATTTCACATCTCTGTGTCACATTTTTGGTAATTCTCACAATATTTCAAACTTTTTCATTATTATTATGTCTGTTATGGTGATCTGTGATCAGTGATTTTTGATGTTACTATTGCAATTATTTTGGGGTGCCACTCACTGTGCTCATATAGGATGGCAACTTAATTGATAAATGTTGTATGTGTTCTGAATGCTCCACCAACTGGCTGTTACCCTGTCCCTCTCCCCTTCCTTGGGCCTCCCTATTCCACGACATGACAGTATTGACACTAGGCCAATTAGTACAATGGTCTCTCAGTGTTTAAGTGAAAGGGAGAGTCACACATCTCTCACTTTAAATCAAAAGCTAGAAATGATTAAGTTTAGTGAGAAAGGCATGTTGAAAGCTGAGATAGGCTGAAAATTAGACCTCTTGTCCCAGACAGTTAGCCAAGCTGTGAATGCAAAGAAAAGTTCTTGAAGGAAATTAAAAATGCTACTCCAGTGAACACATGATAAGAAAGTGAAACAGCCTTATTGCTGATATGCAGAAAGTTTTAGTGGTCTCTATAGAAGATCAACCCAGCCCTAACACTCCCTTAAGCAAAAGCCTAATCCATAGCAAGGTCCTAATTCTTTTCAATTCTATGAAGGCTGAGAGAGGTAAAGAAGCTGCAGAAGAAAAGTTTGAAGCTAGCAGAAGTTGATTCATGAGGTTTAAGGAAAGAAGCCATCTCTATAACATGAAAGTGCAAGGTGAAGTATCATGTGGTGATGTAGAAGCTGCAACGAGTTATCTAGAAGATCTAGCTAAGATAACTGATGAAGGTGGCTACACTAAACAACAGATTTTCAATGTAAACGAAACAGCCTTATATTGGAAGAAGATGCCATCTAGGACTTTCATAGCTAGAGAGGAGAAGTCAATGCCTGCCTCGAAAGCTTCAAAGGATGATTTGACCCTCTTGTTAGGGGCAAATACAGCTGGTAACTTTAAGTTGAAGCCAATGCTCATTTGCCATTCCGAAAATCCCAGGGCCTTTAAGAATTATGCTAAACCTACTCTACCTGTGCTCTATAAATGGAACAACAAGCCCCAGATGGAAGCATATCTGTTTATAACATGGTTTACTGAATATTTTAAGCCCACTGTTGAGACTTACTGCTCAGAAAAAAAGATTCCTTTCAAAATATTATTGCTCATTGACAATGTACCAGGTCACCCAAGAGCTCTGCTGGAGATGCACAAGGAGAATGAAGTTACTTTCACGACTGCTAACACAACATCCATTCTGCAGGCCACGGATCAAGGAGTAATTTCAACTTTCAAGTCTTATTGTTTAAGAAATACATTTTGTAAGGCTATATAGCTGCCATAGATAATGATTCCTCTGATGGATCTGGGCAAAGTAAATTGAAAATCTTCTAGAAAGGATTAACCATTTGAGATGGCATTAAGAACATTCACGATTCATGGGAAGTGGTCAAAATATCAACATTAACAGGAGTTTGGAAGAAGTTGGTTCCAACCTTCGAGGACATCTCTGAGGGGTTCAAGACTTCAGTGGAGGAAGTAACTGCAAATGTAGTAGAAACAGCAAGAGAACTAGAATTAGAAGTGGAGGCTGGAAGTGTGACTGAATTGCTGCAATCTCATGATAGAAATTTAATGGGTGAGGAGTTGTTTCTTATGGATGAGCAAAGAAAGTGGTTACTTGAGATGGAATCAACTCATGGTGAAAATGCTGTGAACATTGTTGACATGACAACAGAAGATATAGAATACAACATACACTTAGTTGATAAAGCAGGGGCAGGGTTTGAGACGACTGGTTCCAATTCTGAAAGCTCTACTGTAAGTAAAATGCTATCAAGTAGCATCATATGCTACAGGGAAATCTTCCAGGTAAGGAAGAGTCAATTGATGTGGAAAACTTCATTGTCATCTTATTTTAAGAAATTGCCACAGCACCCCCAACCTTCAGCAACCACCATTCTGAGTAGTCTGCAGCCGTCCATATCGAGGCAAGACCCTCCACCAGCAAAAAGATTATGACTTGCTGAAGGCTCAGATGATGGTTAGCACCTTCTGGAAATAAATTATTTTATAATTAATGCATGTACATTTTTTTTAGACATAATGCTGTTGCATTTTGAATTGGATAATCATAAGGTGTACTATGCCAGGAATGACAGCTCGAAGAGGAATGGCATTGCATTCACTGTCAAAAAGAACATTTCAAGATCTATCTTGAAGTATAAAACTGTCAGTGATAGGATAATATCCACATGCCTACAAGGAAGACCAATTAATACGACTATTATTCAAAGTTATGCACCAACCACTAAGGCCAAAGATGAAGAAATTGAAGATTTTTACTAACTTCTTTAGTCTGAAATTGATCGAACATGCAATCAGCATGCATTGATAATTAATGGTGACTGGAATGCGAAAGTTGGAAACAAAGAAGAAGGATTGGTAGTTGGAAAATATGGCCTTGGTGATGGAAACGATGCTGGAGATTGTGTGACAGAATTTTGCAAATACCTTTTTTTCACCAACATAAACAGTGACTGTACATTTTAGTACATGTGGACCTCACCAGATGGAATACACAGGAATCAATACACAGACTACATCTGTGTCAAGAGACAATGGGAAAGCTCAATATCATTAGCCAGAAGAAGGCCAGGGGCCAGCTGCAGAACAGACCATCAATTGCTCATATGCGAGTTCAAGCCGAAACTGAAGAAAATTAGAACAAGTCCACGAACGCCAAAGTACAACCTTGAGCACATCCCACCTGAAGGTAGAGACCATCTCAAGAGCAGATTTGATGGGGTGAACACTAATGACCGGAGACCAGATCAGTTGTGGAAGGACATCATACATGAAGAAACCAAGAGGTCATTAAAAAGGCAGGAAAAAAAAAAAAAAAAAGACCAAAATGGATATCAGAAGAGACTCTGAAACTTGCTCTTGAATGCTGAGTAGCTAAAGCAAAAGGAAGAAATGATGAACTAAAAAAGCTGAACAGAAGATTTCAAAGGGTGGCTCAAGAAGACAAAGTAAAGTATTATAATGACATGTGCAAAGACCTGGAGATAGAAAACCAAAAGGGAAGAACACACTTGGCATTGCTCAAGCTGAAAGAGCTGAAGGAAAAGTTTAAGCCTCAGTTGCAATATTGAAGGATTTTGCAGGGAAAATATTAAATGATACAAGATGCATCAAAAGAAGATGGACGGAATACACAGAGTCACTATACCAAAAAGAATTGGTTGACGTTCAACCATTTCAGGAGGTACCATATGATCCGGAACCGATGGTACTAAAGGAGAAGTCCAAGCTGCACTAAAGGCACTGGCAAAAAACAAGGCTCCAGGAATTGACAGAATACCAATTGAGATGTTTCAACAAACAGATGCAGTGCTGAAAATACTCACTTGTCTATGCCAAGAAATTTGGAAGACAGCTTCCTGGACAACTGACTGGAAGAGATCCATATTTATGCCTATTCCCAAGAAAGGTGATCCAACTGAATGTAGAAATTATTGAACATTATCATTAATATCACATGCAAGTAAAATTCTGCTGAAGATCATTCAAAAGTGGCTGCAGCAGTATATCAACAGGGAACTGCCAGAAATTCAAGCTGGATTCAGAAGAGGACATGGAACCTGGGATATCATTGCTGATGTCAGATGAATCCTGGCTGAAGGCAGAGAATACTAGAAAGATGTTTACCTGCGTTTTATTGACTATGCAAAGGCATTTGACTGTGTGGATCATAACAAGTTATGGATACCATTGTGAAGAAAGGGAATTCCAGAACACTTAACTGTGCTCATGAGTAACTTGGACATACATCAAGAAGCAGTAGTTCAAAGAGAACGAGGGGATACTGCATGGTTTAAAGTCAGGACAGGTGTGCATCAGGGTTGTATGCTTTCGCCATATTTTCAATCTGTACACTGAGCAAATAATCTAAGAAGCTGGACTATATGAAGAAGAACAGGGTATAAGGATTGGAGGAAGACTCATTAACAACCCGTGTGACACAACCTTGCTTTTTGAAAGTGAAGAGGACTTGAATCACTTACTGATGAAGATCAAAGACCACAGCCTTCAGTATGGATTACATCTCAACATAAAGAAAACAAAAATTCTCACAACTGGACCAGTAAGCAACATCAGGATAAACGGTGAAAAGACTGAAGGTGTCAAGGATTTCATTTTACTTGGATCCACAATCGACATCCATGGAAGCAGTTAGTCAAGAAATCAAAAGATGCATTGCATTGGGCAAATCTGCTGCAAAAGACCTCTTTAAAGTGTTGAAAAGCAAAGATGTCACCTTGAAGACTAAGGTGCACCTGACCCAAGCCATGGTGTTTTCAGGCAATTCACACTCATGCAAAAGCTGGTCAATGAATAAGGAAGATCGAAGAAGAATTGATGCCTTTTAACTATGGTACTGGGGAAGAATACTGAATATACCATGGACTGCCCAAAGAACAAACAAATTTTTTTTGGAAGATGTACGACCAGAATGTTCCTTAGAAGCAAGTATGGCGAGACTACGTCTCACACGCTTTGGACACGTTATCAGGAGGGATCGGTCCCTGAAGAAGGACATGATGCTTGGTAAAAGAGGGTCAGCAAAAAAGAGGGAGACCCTCAACAAGATGGATTGACACAGTGGCTGCAAAAATGGGCTTAAGCATAACAATGATTGGGAGAATGGCACTGGACTGGGCAGTGTTTTGTTCTGTTGTACATAAGGTTCCTATGGATCAGAACTAACTCGATGGCACCTAACAGCGTAACACCAACATAGCATAAACATAACTTTTATATGCAATGGGAAACAAAAAAATTTGTGTAACTTGCTTTGTCGCGATATTCGCTTTATTGCCGTGGTCTGGAGCTGAACCCACAATATCTCCGAGATATGCTTGTAAATTTGTAGAATGGAATTTTAGTGAAAACTCAACTAGACAAGATCTTGATTGTTTTTTTTGAAGTGTTAATTTGCATGAATTTACCGCATTCCTTCCCCACAGTTGTTCCCTGTGGCTTTGTCAGTCCAATTTGACTGATTGTCATTTTATCTTCTGTTTCCCATTTTGGACACTGAGCACCTGCCTGCTCCTCACCCCACTGTTACCTCTGTCTTTGCATCTGTTCCTTTCTCTATCCTTGCGGTGATGGTGGCAAGAGAGCTGTAGAAAATGGTCCTAAACCTTATTTAAGGCCTTTGCCTAATACATTTTGGTAATTCAGTTACTTGGGAAATTAAAAACTCAGTGAATTGATCCTCAGGGAAATTGATTTTTGACAAATTGAACATTTGGGAATTCATTTCTGGGAAACTGCCTAGGGGGAAATAAGATTTTTGGCCAGCTGACCTAGAGCTGCCCAAGCTATTACCTTTGCCTACACTGAGCCACTGTCTCCACATAGGGGCATTCATTCTACTGCTCTCCCACCAACCAAACCTATTCTCCACACAGCGGCCTGAGAGATACCTTAAAAGTAAATTCCCTTACATCACTCCCTACTTAAGTCCCGCAGATAGCTCTTCGTTGGCCTAACAAGTCTCTGTGGACCTACCCCTGAATAAATTAATGAATATCCTCTTAAATTCTTACATCACATATAATATCACAGAGCTGCAGAGGAACTCAGTATATCATGGTCCACTGTAATTAGAACATGGGCTTAGAAGCCAAGAGCCTTAACAAAAGCCACAACAAAATGCCGACTGACTGACTGACTTCACAAGAAGTAAGGCAATTCCAGCTAGTATCAACATGTACTGATTTGCAGAACAGTATCACCATGTCTTATTACTAATATTCCTGGAACATTTTAAGGATTATATGTTTCAGAAGAATTCCTTTGGACAGTTAAAGGTTACCAGAATGTTATATAAAAACTATCTTTGTAAAAATAAAAACTATGAATTTGCAATAGGATGAAATAAACAGAAAAAGTTAAGCAAACTGTTTGAGGAAATGACAGTGAGAGACAGAAATACATTCTACTAACCTTGAGGAAGCTGAAGCACCCCTGTGCTTATGCCTGAGACCAAGTCACCCAACACATACTCCTTGAATTTATACGCAGGCAACCACTTAGTTATGGGTAGGAACATGTAAATGATGTTTCTTATCTTCTTAGGAGTACATCTGGAAGGACAAAGAGATGAAAGTATAAATGAGCAACATCTCTGTGGAATTCACACTGAGGTATTTTCCCTTCCTCATATTCTGGAGTGATAAGGAAACACAGTTGGTGCTGAGGATGGGCTTTTCCACCCTGCAGAAATGAGGGGCAAGAAGAGCTGCCTCTTACTTTTTTTTTTAATGGGAACATCTAAATTGGCTCCATGATAATGCTCTACAACTGACTACGACAAATAAGGAAAATTTAACTTTGATGTCACTGAGACACATCAGAGGCTATTATTTTAATGAAATTCTTAGTATATTTTTTATGTTGGCAGAAAAGTGAAGCAGGTGAATTATTCACTGATGTAGTTAATTTTTTAATATGGAACCACTGACTGGCGTCTGCCCATTTAATTTTCCCCTTCCTTATAAGATGAAGGGCATTTATACGGTGTTATCGAGCTTCATTAACATGTGTTCAATGCTTTAGTCTTTGATTAGGCAGAGTCTAGGCACCACTTGTTACTGGAGTATAGTAGCTGACCAAGCCTTGGTTAGGTAGAATGCCATGTTGATAAAACGAAGGCTTAGCATTGAATCCCCATATAGGCCAATTAACTTTGATACATAGACTATGTTCTGGGTCTCAGTCATTCCTATTGCTAGTTTATGCTGGCAAGATGTCACTGAGTACGACTATGGACAGATGAGCATAGCTCTACCACTACTACGACAGCCTTGATCCTCCTGGTGACAAGCAAGCACTGTAATCCGTACAAAAGATAATGCATCATTGCAGCATACATGGTATTTTATATAGTGTCTTTAGAACTTAATAGTGTCTGGTAATTAGATAAAGGAAGATTTTGGAAGCAAAACATAAGGCATCTGTGGCAAAAGCAATAGATTTCAACGAAACATACCAGTCTCCTTGTTTAGAAAACTAAGGTATTAATAACAGTGGTCACTAACATAGTGCTTGCCATCTACTTTGTACTTTATGTATGTTAACATATTTGAACCCCCAGTAGCCTATGAGGTGGGTACTATTATTAGCCCCACTTTACAGAGCAGAAAACTGAAGTACAAAGGTGGTCAGTGGTGAGACCAGGATTAAAAGTCAGTCTGGCAACAGAGTCTACATTTTTAACTTCTCCTGATGGTAGTATCTAGAGATAGGGTCACCGTGAAGATTAGATGAGCACAGAGTAGAGAAGGTATGCTCTCAAGTGTTCAGGTGGCAGCATTAAAGTAGTTTGATTTTGAAGTCTGGGAATGATCAACAGGTAACATCAGACCCATGTATACTAACATTCTTAGGCCTGCAACAAGGGTGTGTAAAGTGTTCTCCAAAATGCAGAGTCACAGTAAGTTGAGGGTCCTTAACACGAAATGTTGGGGATTTAGATTCAGGGTGTTGCCCGATGGGGTAGACGCCTGGGGTGGACAAAAAGACAGTGGCTGGAACATTCCTGGGTCATTCCAGAGAAGAAGTGGATATTTTGAAGGTGGGTGGAGAAGTGGGTTTTTCACATAAATGCTTACACAAAAGTAAATCATAGTAGGGGTTCAATAAATATGGTGGCATATATCATGAAGCCTGTGCTCACTCAAACACCTAACACTCACTGAACTGTTGCGGACAGTCCTGTAAATCATGAGTGTCCACCATTCATTATTTTATCCACTTCACCAGACAGATTTGCTTCTCTTCTAACTTGATGACAGAATAAAGAAAATAGGTTAAAACACAACATACGTGAATGCCTGTTTCAGCTTATCCCCAATGGAATCCGAAATCTTGTCCTTCTTATGTAGCCTTTCCTGGAGGACTGGATGACTAAAGATAGGCCTTTCCACACAGTACTTCTGGGTTGCTACAAGGATTTCATTTTCTTCAGCATGATCCATAGTACTCCGAAATTATTCATCAACAGCAGGAGACAAGCATTTCCTGAGTGACACTAAAGGAGAAAATAAAAGTTCTATTTCAGTTGCTGCAATCCTAATGATTATTATTCTTAAGTATCTCTTCCTTGTGTTACTCTAAGTTTTTCCAAGGACTGTGTCATCTTTGGATACCCCAGAGGTTATAACAGGGCCTTGCATATAGTAGTACTAATAAAATAAATAAAATAAAAATCAACAAAAAACATAAATGTTACTTATTCCTGTTCAGTGCAATAAGTGAGTAATTTGTATATTTTTAACAGTTTATATTCAATTAGTGGCTAAATGTTATAGTCAGTTGGCTCTTGGCCCATATAGGGGGAATTGTGAGTCAGGCAGATTCCAACCAGCTTAATGACAAGGAAACAGAAAAAGGGTAAGATCAGTGTGATGGGGAACTAAGAAGTCCTTAAACTGACCCTGAAAAGCCCCGATGGTACAACTGTTAAGTGATCGTTGCTAGCTGAAAGGTCGGTGGTTGGAACCCACCAGAAGACCTGGCGATCTGCTTCCATAAAGATTACAGCCTGGGAAACCCTATCGGGTAGTTCTACTCTGTCCTATAGGGATGCTATGAGTCAGAATTGACTCGATGGCACATAACAACAATAACAACAAGCTGACCCTAAGTTTCTTGAAAGTATACTATCCCCCTTTCCTATTTTTTATTCAACCTTAAAATATTCTATGATATCCACAAACGATATCCCTGGTGACTTACGTGAGAGGATACAGGTTAAAAACATCGTTGCGATATTATAACACTGTTTTAAAGTTATGTTGTCAGGTGTAAGAGTATTAGAATTTTTTTTTTTGCTACATAGAGAATACTTCTTACATGAGTAAAATAAATGATTAAGGAACAAAAGCCAACATGTTTGTGCATGTGGAGATGTGTATAAGAGCACTCGCTGCAGCTTTACGGTAGTGAAAATGGGAAAAACACCAAATGTCTGCCTATGTGCGATAAAAAATAAATTGTGATATGTTCATAAATGCAGCAAATACAACAACATACCAACATGGATGATATGGAAAGCTAAGTCTGGAGAAAGAGAATTTTGCAGCAGAATTCGACAAAACTTTTATGGCCACTATTGGAACTCAGCTGATGTATTTGAGTGAAGTTTTTGACACAGAACAGATGGTGTCAACTCTGGCTTCTACTCACCCCCCAAAACCAAACCCAACCTGTTGCCATCAAGTCAATTCTGACTTACAGCGACCTTACAGGACAGAATAGAACTGCTCCATAGGGTTTCAAGGCCTGTAATCTTTACAGAAACAGACTGCCACATCTTTCTCCCATGGAGCTCCCACAGAACCACTGTCCTTCCAGTTAGCAGCTGAGTGCTTAATCACTTTGCCACCAGGGCTCCTTCACCCACCCCCAACACCTCCAAAACGCTTATGCTACACCATTATACAACACTTGGAATTCAGGCAACATATTATGCTGTTAGAGGAGTCCCTGGGTGGTACAAACGGTTAAGTGCTGGACTACTAGACAAAAGGTTGGCGGTTCGATCCCACCAAGAGGCGACACAGAAGACAGGTTTGGTGATATGCCTGCGAAAGGTCATAGCCTTGAAAACTCCATGGAGCAGCTCTACTCTGCAACCATGGGGTTGACATGAGTTGGAATCAAACTAACAACAACAGCAATAACATGCTATTTTAAGCCTCTGTGCCTTTGCGCAGAGTTATATTCACATTTACTCTGATAAGAAACGCCATTTCTTTTCCCTCATTCTCCTTCCACCCTAATCACTTAATCTTTCAAACCCTGGTTTTGTCCTCTGCTTCTCTGAAGTCTGCCCTCACCTCTAAACTCCCACGGAGTAGGTCTATGCTCTCTACTTCATGTACTGTTCCATTCTTCTCCCACTGTTTGGTAATTATTGGTCTCCTCTTAGACTCTAAGTTCCTTGAAGCAATACCACACCCTGAACTCTCAGGACTTAGATCAGTTCTTGTCACTTGGTTGATGTTTGGTAATTGATAGATGAATTAAATCTTTGCATTTATATATATAATGAGTGTTGATAAATCTATTCCATGCTTTCTCTTTGATATTTTACATTACAGAAGATAAACTCTGTTTTTTTTTATTTTTATTTTTTTTCTTGACACCTCTTCTTTAGTCTTCTTCCTCCCTGCATCAGGAAGTAAATTCTTCCTTTATGTAACCATCCAAAGAGAAAAAGCAGGCAGGTAGATCCGGTGGAGGTCTAAAAAATCAGAGTCTGGGTTTCCTTTCTGTTGCAAGAACTAAGCTTTACCACTGATTTTGCTGTTACCCCATCTAAATTCATCCAACTGTTAATGGGATGAATTGTAATGACCATTGTCTAAAAAACATTGTCTAGGCATGTTGTATTACCTACAAGGCAGTGGTTACGAAACGTGACCAATCACCACAGTAGTCTGGGGAGGTTTTTATTTATTTATTTATTCTGGGGAGGTTTTTAAAGTACTGGATTCTGGGCCTCCCTCTAAACCTACTGAATCAGAATTTCCATGTGAGGCCTGGACAGCACTCACTCTGTGGCCCATGTGTATAGTGACCTTCTCTGAAGATTTCGGGGCTACTTAATGAGTTCAAAGTGAAGCATTGCAGAGCAACAACTTAAAATATTAGACATCTTTATCCTTGCTTTTGAAAGCCCTTTGGCTATCCCCAACATCAGGAATTTCTCAATTACACCTAGTGCTCTGAAGGCCATTTGTCGCCCCTCTCACTTCTCTTCCTCCTCCCAGAAACCCCAGTGCCCTCCTAGAACCTCAAAATTCTTTCCATTTCACTAGGCAGAGCAATTGTCTATACGTTTAAAAAGTTCCCCAAGAGACTCAGACGATCTGCTAGGTAGTACCTGACATATTTAACATACTGGTTTCCAACTCAGGCTGAACCTAAAATCTCCTCAGATGCTTTTAAAAAATTATAATGGACGTAACTGGCTTTACTGAACTGTTTATGTGAAAAAGGAGCTCTGGTGGCACAAACGGTTAAGCGCTCAGCTGCTGTTATGGATTGAATTGTGTCCCCCCAAAACGTGTGTCCACCTGGCCAGGCCATGATTCTCAGGATTGTGTGGCTGTCCTTCATTTTGTGGTCTGATGTATTTATCCTGGGGTTGTAAATCCTAACCTCTATGATGTTAATGAGGCAGGATTAGAGGTAGTTATGTTAATGAGGTAGGACACAAGCTACAGGATTATATTGTATCTTGAGTCAATCTCTTTTGAGATATAAGAATCGAGCAGAGAGGAGAAGGACCTCATTACCACCAAGAAAGAAGAGCCAGAAGCAGAGCGTGTCCTTTGGACTCAGGTCCCTGCACCGAGAAGCTCCCAGACCAGGGGAAGACTGATGACGAGGACCTTCCCCCAGAGCTGACAGAGAGAGAGGAAGCCTTTTCCTGGAGCTTGTGCCCTGAATTTGGACATCTAGCCTCCTAAACTGTGAGAGAATAAATTCCTGTTTGTTAAAGCCATCCGCTGTGGTATTTCTTTTGTAGCAGCAGTAGGTAACTAAGACATCTGCTAACTGAAAGATTGTTGGTTCGAACCAAGCCAGCAGCTCCACAAAAGAAAGGCCTGGCAATCTGCTTCTGTAAAGATTACAGCCTAGAACACCCTGTGAGGCAGTTGTACTCCTTACATGAGGTCGCTATGAGTCGGAATCGACTATGTGACACCTAACAACAACAAATACAATATGTGAAAAATGTTGAATTAACAAATGTGTTCTTTATATTTTTACAACAATAAAAATTAAAAACAAAGGACAAACAAAAACAATACCTGGGCCTGGCACCAGAGCAATTTGAGCAGAGCCCCCAGGAAGTAGAGCCCAGCCTATTTTTTTGTTTAACACACCCTAAGATGATTCTGAGAAGTTAAAGTTGAGAGCCACTGGTTTATAACTTAGCAGGCAGAGAAACACAAATGAAAAAGACATAAGAAAATCACAAAGAAATATTGGAAAAGTACAATTATGAACTTTAAGGAATTAATGACAAATCAGTAGCACTATTAGAGCCAAATGAGATCATTTATTAAACTAAACTTCATAAGATGTGATTATAATATAGTATAGTATAATATATAAATATTATACACTGACCGAAAAGTACATGAGATCACTTTTGAAAAGGAATTTAAAACATAGGGACATGATTTCACAGTAAAAATGCCCCTCTGAATTTGCCATTTTCATTTAGTGCAGTGGTTCTCAGTCCTGGCTGCACATTGCAACCACCTGGGCAGCTTTAGATACAACTAATACCCGACTCTACTGCCAAGGAGTCTGATTTAATCGGTCTGGGAGGTCGGCAGGGACTGAGAATGGAAAAAGCTCTCCAGGTGATTCTAACGTGCAGCCAAGTTTCAAAACCACGACTTAGGGGATGATACTCACACATTCACATACACTCGCACACACAAATGGAAAAACAAAAACAGAATACGGTATAAACAAATCGTGTATAAAGCATTATATTATTATCTTTACTCACGTGCATCTTTGAAATACGTAATAAAAAAGTTATAAAAAAGAAACATTTGGCTTAGGTTTCTGAGGCAAAGTCTTGTTGAAACAAAAGGGACTTTCGTGCAGGTGGGCAGTGTAACATCCATCACACTTCATGTAAATGCAGTCTCAGTTGTCACAACCATTTAATTCAGGGTTTAAATTGGGAACAAAACTCAAAGATTAGATAGATTTAGGAAAGCATTAGGATATGCACTCTCTGTAGGGTTTCCAGAAAAAACACAGGACATCCACTTAAATTTGAATTTCAGATAAACAACGAATACTGTTTTAGTTTAAGTATATCCCAAATATTGCATGTAACATTCTATACTAAATTTCCTTTTTTTGGCTGTTTATCTGAAATTCATATTTAACTGGGCATCCTGTATTTTTCTTTGCTAAATCTGGCAACACTAACACTCCGTAGGTTAGAACCAAACCTAAAAAACCAAACCTGATGCCGACTCATAGTGATCCTAAAGGACAAGGTAAACCTACCCAATAGGTTTTCCAAGGAGCACCTGGTGGATCTGAACTGCTGACTTTTTGGTTAGCAGCCATAGCTCTTATCCACTACACTACGAGGGGGTTATCAAACCTTTTTGAGTTGTTAGGGCCCTGATTACCATCCATGTCTTCTTTGACAGTTCAGAGCACAGTTCTACTCTGACACACATGGGGCCCCCATGAGTCAGAGTTGACTCAGCAGGTTAAGTGGCTTACCTAAAAATATTCTCAACACACAAACCTTGTTTCCTATTTGAAGTAGTCATAACATTTAAAAGGCAGAGATACTTATAAATAAAAATTATATCAAAATAGTACATTTTAAACTTTAAACTAAGAGTGAGAATTGAGAATTAGTTGTCTTCCAATAATGGAGATCCACTCTGGTTTTGCAGAAGGTGCTCCAAATCCAAGTTCAAGATTGGGGGCCAGCCCTGGTCCTGCATCTCAAGGGTCTGAACTGTTCTACACTCTTGTGACAGAGTCAACTAGACCAGGTGTTT
Organism: Elephas maximus indicus; assembly: GCF_024166365.1. NCBI lineage: Eukaryota > Metazoa > Chordata > Mammalia > Proboscidea > Elephantidae > Elephas > Elephas maximus. Next base: position 46,152,571 of record NC_064826.1, on the reverse strand, counting down.
CCATACCTGGAAGCACATCAGAATCACCTGGGAAGCTAAAACCACAGCTTTTCAGGTCCTCTAGAGATTCTGATGTAGTAATTTTGGAATCTGTATTTGTCAACCTAGGAGAAACCAGACTTTGAACTTCACGAGAGTAGAAACTCAACAGTGCTCATTTCTGTTAAGTGACTGACATGGGTGGATTATCCAACAGGCAAGGTAAGCATGGTGCTAGCCTTGCTTACCAGATTATTGATAGTGAACAATTCCACATTCTTTCATCACATCAAAGATTCTGTTTCTAGGTATGGCTGGCATCTGTCTCTCTCCTAGCCCGATAGCACTTTCCTACAGATCAAAGCCTCTTTTCAAATTTACAGTCCCTGATAGGGGTGGATGACCCAGTAAGCAAGGTAAGCATGGGCTTACTGTGCTTATTTACTAATCTGTAGGGAACAATTATACGTGAGTTTCACCACATCTTTGAAAGTGTTCACTACAGATGATCAGGTAAGCAAAGTAGGGACCGTGCTTACCTTGCCTATTTGATAACCCACCCCAGTGACTGATACTTAGTATCAGTCATTCAAAATGACTTGTTGAACGGACATGGAAAGTTAACTTGCCTCTCGGGGTCTTAGCCTCCTCATCTTTAAAATAATGCTTCCAGTGACAACATTCTGAGAACAGTGTTTGGTAAGTTTGTTCAAAATGTCAGCTTAATCTCTCTGTGCTTAAACTAGCTAGAGTCAGTTGCCTGAAGCTAGGAACCCTCACCAGAAGGCCAACGCTTTTCTTTTTTAAAAAAACTTTCGAAAAGTTGGTGAGTATTCCTCACTTTGGACTGGAGGTATTGGAAGAGAGATCGTCTCAATTAGGGCATCCATCCATCAAAGTAAATGACTTACAGATTAATAACTCCAGTAATAATGCATATATTAACCTTTTCATTCCAAGTTTGCAAGCCCATACCCAAGCTTACTGTATCATTCACATACTTTCTGTATGGGCAATGGCATGAAAAACTAATAACAACAACCAAAAGTTATTTATTAGGGAATTTTTCAACACAGACCGGAACAATAGAACCTAATATTTTTGGTAATGTACACAGCACATAGCAAAGGCTTCATGAGTTATAGTTCACAAAAATAATATTTTCACTTAAGACTTTATCAGACTTTTCCTGAAAACAATTTGTAAAAGAAGTTTCCTCTCTTTATCCTTCCAGGATCCTTGGCATAACCAGGATCTATTATCTTGTTTTCCTTAATAACAATCATTGATTAATTATAGTGGCCCAATATGTAAGAAGAGCAAAAAGCCCTAAAATCTATTCAAGCCAGTCCTGAATGCAGGCTGTACGCTCTGTGAGGGCAGGGATCGTTCTCTCTGAGCACCTAGCACACAGCCTAATCTGCCGCAGGTTCTCACACACGTTAGCTGAACGCTATGTGAGCGTATCTGAGTGCTGGAGGTCAAGTGTGTTGGAGTATTTAGCCTGGTGCTTTGCCTATCCCTTCCCTTCTCTTTTATATGTCTCCTCCCCTCCTTAAGTTCTACTGCCAAAGGACTCTTAAATTAGTATCCAGAAAGGCAACACCATATGGCAGACTTTGAGTTCAGATAGGCTTGTGTTTGGAAGCTGGAACTGGCACTTAATAGCAATGTGTATCTGGCAAAGTATGTAAGCCTTCATGACTTCATTTCCTCATCCATAAATGGCTGTTAGGAATATAGGCCTTGGAGTCACAGAGACCTCAGTTCAAATCCTGGTTCTGCCATTATGGTAGAACATCTGGCAAGTTCCCTGACCTCTCTAAGTAGGGCGACCATATAGGCCTGTTACCCTGGTGCATTTATTACTTCTAAAAATGCCCTTAATTGGGTAATAAATTATATATTCTCTTCAGATTCTTCAGCTGTAATACTGAGATATAATAGAACTCCACTATAGATTTGTGAGAAATAAATTACAGGAAAATGTTTCTAAGGTACTCATCACAGAGCCTGGCACACAGTAAATGCTAAGTAAGTGTGACTATTATTATTATTACTGTGGACAGGGTACCTAATTTCATTCAACCTCAGATTGCTCATTTGTAAATAGGAATAATAATTTCCCTTTATTTAATTACTTTTTAAAATAGCTAACATATTCATACGGCTCAAAACCAACGTATAAAAAAGATTACAGAAGTCTCACTTCCATTCCACGGCTGGGAGGCTACTATGGTACCAATTTCCTGTCCGTTTTTCCAAAGGTATTTTAGACATACACAAGCAGATATGAATACAGTACATATTCTTCTTCCCATGAACAGTGTAAAAAAAAATTAAAAAAAAATTTTTTTTTATGCATCAACTCTGTTCTGCAACTTGCTTTTTCAATTAACAATGTATCTTGGTGCTCTCTCCACATCAGTACAAAAGAGTTTCTCATTCTTTTGTTCTTTTTTTTTTTTGTTACAGCCGCATAGTGTGTCAGTGTACAGATGTGACATTATTTAGTTCGTTCTCAACAGGGCTGGAGGAGTTCCCTGGGTGGCACAAACGGTTAAGTGCTTGGCTACTAACTGAAAGGTTGATGGTGCAAATCCACCCAGAGGTGCTTCAGAAGAAAGGCCTGGTGATCTACATCAAAAAGATCACAACCATTGAAATTCTATGTGCATTTCTACTCTGAAGTACATGGGGTTGCCCTGAGTCAGAATCAATCCAACAGCAACTGGTTGGTTGGCTGGTGGACTAGGGCTGGAGTCCCTGGGCAGTGCCAACAGATAACACACTTGGCTGCTAACTGAAAGGTTGATGGTTTGAGTCCACCCAGAGGCACCTGGGAATAAAGGCCTGGTAATCTACTTCTGAAAAATCAATCATCGAAAACACTATGAGCGCACAGATGGGTTTGCTGTAAGTCAGAGTTGACTCGACAGTAATTATTCTCTCTCTCTAATAGTGCTACACTGAGGATTAATGTAAGAATTCTGAAGTTCTTAGAATAAGCTCCTCAATAAATATTTATGATTGTTTTTAAGTCAATCTCCACTTATTTCCTATGACCTGCTCCATTATCCAAGGCTATGGTCTCCATTCATTCATTTAATATAAATTTAGAGAGTCCCTACTTAAGTACCTGGCTACGCTTAGAGATCAATAAGCTATGGTTTATGTCCTCGGGAAACATGCCTTTTCATATTTTTGCAGCAATCTACATCCTTTTAAAGACTTCTTACATGTGGGTAGGGACATACAACATATAGGGGAATATAGGAAATGTTGGGAATGGAACAAAGAAACTGTTGGCAAGAAAATACCAATATTTAGGAAATGAGATCATCTCTATGCATAAGTGATACATATTAAATATATATATATGCATATACTTTGTGTGTATGTGTATATATGTATATGTGTATATATACACACACACAAATTTTATATTGATATGGCTGAGATACTGTCTTAACAGTTTTATATTTTAATTTTTTTATTTAACATTGTATCATAAACATCTTGCCATGTTGTTAAACAGGTTCATAAGCATAATTTTTAATGGTTATAAAATATTTTCCTATATATATGTACCATGATTTAGTGAACCACCTCTCATATAATTAGACATGTTTTTTCCAATTTTTTGGTATTATAAATAGGATTTGTTTTTTGATCTGTATGAGTTATGTGTGCAATGATAATAAAAAATAATTCTTATCTAAACAATATTAAAGAGCCCTGGTGGCGAAGTGGTTAACAGCTGAGGCTGCTAACCCAAAGGATGGCAGTTGGAATCCACCTGCTGCTCCCTGGAAGCCCTATGGGGCAGTTCTGCTCCGTCCTATAGGGTCACTATGAATTGGAATTGACTCGATGGCACACAACAACAACGAAAATATTGATGCTGATTATAAATACTTGGTAACTTATTAACTGAGCACATAAAAACTAGTAATCGACTTAAAATAACATGAATAGAAGCACAATGTAGTTTAACATAATTATAGTAGTTAACATTTCATGAGGCTGTGTAATTAAAGAATCACAGCATCCATATAATGTAAGAATTATCCACGTTTTTCAGACGAAGTATCTGTGGGTACAACTGAGTAATAGCTGAGCTGGGATTAGAATTTAAATCTTTCTCACTTCAGAAACCACACTCCTGTCCTATGCTGTCTCATTTAATGTGTATCAGATTAATTATATACAAGTGTTTAATTTTATCTAAATTTTATTAATTATAAACATGTATTCCCATCTGTCATGATTTGTTGCTTATAATGCATGCTGGTTTTAACAAAATCAGAAGACTAGAGATAAGAAAAGCTTCAGAGAGGGTACTGGATTTGAAATGGTTCTTGAAGAACGGATAGAAGGCAAAAGAGGACGTATGATTCTGTACAGTGAAATGTAAAGTTAAAAATTAATAGATGATGTTGATGGAATACCAAAAGCACTGGTAGAAATTGTGTTTTAGGTGGTTATAGGCAATGAAACTGCAAAGGTCAAGTAGGATCATGTCTTGAATGATCACAAAAGGCAGACTGCAGACACCAATGCAGTTATTTGACCATATCCCAATCCTCCTTTGTCCTACATAGAACTTCTGATCAAAACCACTCTGACAGAAAAATTCATTCAATTCCATTAAAGAAAATGAACCCCTTCCAGCACTAATTTACTGTAACTCCATAAAAGATAAATTACAAGATTTATTTTCCAACTAGGAACACTTGAAAGATCATTAATACTCACAAGAAATGCCTCCAGAATTTTCTTTTTGGTAAAAAGCTCAGTAATTCAAATTGGTGATTAAGTTTGAACGACAAATATTTTAATAAGAAAAAGTTCTCTACTTTAAGTGAATTTGGAAGATGAATCACTTATTTTTCTAAAAGTTATTATTTTAACTTTTAGTAAAAATAATACACACATGATAAAAATGCAAGTATTACGGAACAACTAATAAAGGAAGCAACAGTTTTCTACCCCATTTTTCTCCAACTGTAGCTTTATTCCCTAGAATCACTTAATCATTCTGGGGGTACTCAACCATTTTCATAAAATCATTTCTGTTTTCTGGTGGGTTTATTTTTAACTCTCAATCAGCATTTCTCAAAAAGTGTGCTATTGGTATTCTGGATGGGATTTGTGTGGGACTGTACTGGACATTGTGTGGGACTATTCAGTGCATGTAAGGACCCCTGGTGGTACAGTGGTTAAGGGCTCGGCTGCTAAGCAAAAGGTTGGCGGTTTGAACCCACCAGTTGTACCATGGGAGAAAGATATGACAGTCAGCTTCTGTAAAGATTACAGCCTTGGAAACTCTCTGGGGTAGTTCTACTCTGCCCTATAGGGTTGCTATGAGTTGGAATCGTCTCGATGGCAACAAGTTTGTTTTTGGTATTCAGTGCATTTAGCATCTCTGGCCCTGACACTAAATGGCAGTAGCACCTTCCAGTCACTATAATACATTTCCAAATCTCCTCTAGGATTGAGAACTACCGCTCTATATAATAAATTTATACAGCTTTTCAAAATATTTTATTTTGTGTACTATTTTTTGATTTATCAAATTTAGACATTATATGGGTTTTGGGTATATGAATGCTTACTATGAAAAAATGAACATTTAAGTGGCCTCACCCATTTATTTTTTTTTAAAGATGGTGTAGCTGTTGTTAGATGCCATAGAGTCAGTTCCGACTCTCAGGACCCTATGTATAACTGAACGAAACACTGCCCGGGCCTGCAGCATCTGCACAATCATTGTTATGCTTGAGCCTACGGTTGTGTCACTGTGTCAATCCATCTCTCTGAGGGTCTTCCTGTATTTCGATGACCATGTACTCTACCAAGCCTGTTGGTAGGACTGGTCCCTCCTGATAGCATGTTCAAAGTAGATGAGATGAAGTCTCACCATCTTTGCTTCTAAGGAGCATTCTGGCTGTACTTCTTCCAAGAGAGATTTGTTCATTATTCTGGTAGTCCATGGTATATCCAATACTCTTCATCAACACCATAATTCAAATGCATCAATTCTTCTTCAGTCTTCATTATTCATTGTCTGGCTTTTGCACACATACGAGGCGACAGAAAATACCATGGTTTGGGTCAGGCGCAACTTAGTCCTCAAAAGTGACATCTTTGCTTTTTAACATTTTAAAGAGGTCTTTTTCTGGGTTTTGTAGCAGATTTGCCCAATGCAATACGTCGTTTGATTTCTAGACTGCTGCTTCCGTGGGCATTGACTGTGGATCCAAGTAAAATGAAATCCTTGACAATATCAATCTTTTCTCCTTTATTGGTCCAGTTATGAGGATTTTTGTTTTCTTTATGTTTAGGTGGCATCTATACTGAAGGCTGTTGTCTTTGATCTTCATTAGTAAGTGCTTCAAGTCCTCTTCACTTTCAGCAAGCAAGGTTGTGTCATTTGCATAAGGCAGGTTGTTAAAAAGATTTCCTCCAGTTCTAATGCCACCTTCTTCTTCATATAGTCCAGCTTTTCGGATTATTTGCTTAGCATACTGATTGAATAAGTATGGTGAAAGGGAGTATGAAATATGAAGACTGAAGAAGAACTGACACCTTTGAATTGTGATGTTGGTGAAGAATATTGAATATACCGTGGAATATACCATGGGTTGTCAAAAGAACGAACAAATCTGTCTTGGAAGAAGTATAACCAGAATGCTCCTTAGAAGCAAGAATGGCGAGACTACGTCTCACATACTTTGGACATGTTATCGGGAGGGATCAATCCCTGGAGAAGGACATCATGCTTGGTAAAGCAGAGGGTCAGCGAAAAAGAGGAAGACTGTCAAGGAGATGGACTGACACAGTGGCTGCAACAATGGGCTCAAGCATAACAATGATTGTGAAGATGGCATAGGACCAGCAGTGTTTCGTTCTGTTGTACTGACTGGACGGCAGCTAACAACAACATACTATATATTTTACTGCTTTATTTTCTGTCTCCTCCTCTTTGCCCCTCCTTAGAATGTAAGCTACATGAGGACAGGCACACAGAGGGAGTTCATCAGATATTTATTGAATAAATGATTCAAAGAGGAAGGGAGGGAGGGAGGAAGGGAAGGCGGGATGGCAGAAGGCAGGAAGGAAAAACCCTGCTAGCTTAGAGACTGTTGTTAAAAGTATTCAATCAAACATGGACGAATTAAGAAATTTTATCATTTCTAATTACTTTGTAACATTTAATTGTTTGGAGGAAGATTAAAAAAAAAAACTAACAATAACCCTAAGGACAGCACAACCCTGACTATTTATACTACCTTAAAAAAATTAGATTTGTGGGGGTATAAATGTTTATATATAAATACATAAGTGGGCATTTGAGTTTAGTAACAATTAAGTGTATCATTAGAGTTAAAGTTATGAAGACGAAACCTACCTTTTCCCGGTATACTATTGGTATGTTAATTCATTTTGAGAAGTAGGTAAAGAATAACCTACATTTCCTCCTTAATGGCTTTCCACCAGTTATCAGTGCATGCCCTTCTTCCAATAATCTGACAGTCACACATACGTATATACTGGGTTTTTGTCTAAGTGTTTTCGGTTATGAAGAGCATTAGAGGAAAAAAGAGTAGGATACACTGAAATAACTTGCATGGACTAAAACTTAATATGTTATATCTTTAAATTTAAAAAGAATTTTCAAAGTGTGAACATCCACAGAATTTACAATGTAATGACAACTAAACTAAATTAGGCTCCCAAAAATGATTAAGGTAAACAATGTCCTCTTTTTTTCCTATTCCAGTTCTGGTAACTCTATAGTCTACAATTACCTGAGAAGGTGTGAGGATCATTTTTTATCTCACTTTGGACACAGAAGCTCACATTTCAGCAATGATCAAGGTAATCATCCTTATCCCTTGCTGACACCTTTTCCCCCTACCTCAACAAGTCATTGAGAAAATTTCAATAGGCTACTAAACACTGGCATGGATACCAAGACAAGAGACATAATCTTCTCTGGGGGCCTTTAAGACTAGCTGATAATCTTGGATGGGCAGGGTTACACCTAATTCAGTCCATCAAAATATACTGGGTCCTGAGAACTCTGCAAGGAATTGTGGGAGTGCTGAAGGTGAGATGGCATAGCGCCTTCTTGCACAAACGTGAATACATTGAAATACTTGATCTGGACCGCTTCTTAGAAAGGCACGTTCAGGCTTGGTTACCACCGAGTGAGTGCACGTAATGCTGGGCTGGGCTACATGTAACAGGGATTTTGTGGGCTGCACTCTATTCTAAGACGACACAATCTTAGAATCAGTTCTTAGTGATGATTTGGTTCACATTAGTATTTCCTGGGCCTACCCTAGTCCTATTAAATCAGAGTCTCTGCACCAGCATTTTTTTTTAAATAAATTTCCCAGGTGATTCAAATGCATGGAACTACACATTAGTAGCTGAGAACTACTGATCCCAATGACACTCGCAACCTATATACAGAAAAACTGAGGTCCAAACAACTTAGTTGATTTGCAACTTGTCCAAGATCACATACCCAGTTAGTGGCAGAGCTTGGATTAAAAGCATGATTTCCATTAATCTATTCATTCAATACATGTCTGTCAATGATATTCTAGTTGCCACTCTAGAATAAGATAAGTCAAAGCTGATTAATATCAAGGGATCAGTTAAGCTGTGATGGTTCTGGCATTTTCTCTCTTACCCTTTTCTTCCAAAAAAGTGGTGTGTGATTCAGGCCTTTGGAAATTTTAAGGAATCCTTTGATCCAGTTAAACTCCATCACTATCTTATGACACATTCTCACATTTGACTAGTCCTGGGAGTCCTCTACTTACCCAGATCAAATGGGCACCACAAGAGGCAGGGCAGGGTCCCCAGCTCGGAGCTCCAGCACAGTTCAGTGAAACCTTGGTCAGTGGGGCTGACAGCTGGGGAAGGAAGAGCTCGCTCCCCTGCCCTAAGCAAAGAAGAGGAAAAGAAAGTTAATTTGGCAGTTGCTGGTTGGTTTCTGGGAAACCCTGGTGGCATAGTGGTTAAGTGCTATGGCTATTAACCAAGAGGTCGGCAGTTCGAATCCGCTAGGCACTCCTTGGAAACTCTACGCGGCAGTTCTACTCTGTCCTACAGGGTCGCTATGAGTTGGAATCGACTCGACGGCAGTGGGCTTAGTTTGGGTTTGGGCTGGTTCTTTGGAAGAATTTACGTCTGAAATATTTCCCATTGCTGTCCATTTATTCCTAATATCAACCACTCCCTCCTAAGACACAGTCATTGCTGTCACGGTGAGTTATATTGAATTATAGTAGATAATTATATAATGAAACATGCACGTGTGTGGCTACCAAGTTGGCGCATGAGAAACTGTGTCCTGAATGGGACATCAGTACTGACAGCAAATCCTCTCAGAAGCACTTTCCTTGAGAAGAGCAAGAAAAGGAAAAAAAATAAGACAGATTCATAATGTTCAAGATAAAAGGTCATCTCGATCAATCGAAAAATTAATAGGGCTAATCTGTCTTTAATCATTCACAAATAATACAATCATTACTCCTCTGTTCACAACCACTTACTCAAGAGGCCAGGTATTAATTCAACTTGAAAGTAAATTAAATCAAAGTCATTCAGTTAGAGGTAAACTTTCCATAACAAGTTTGTGGATTTACCCACAACCACGTTTCACTTTCACTTCTTCACCCACCTAAAATCAGTAAGTTTCTATAGAGTTGACTCCGGCTCATGGGGACCCCATGTGTACCTCTGACTAAGTCCCTGTTCTACAGCAAGGTTTCAGAACCTGGGCACAAGGAACCCTCTGAAAGGCATGCAATATTTCTAATGAATGTCCACTTTTCTGGGAAAGTCAACTTGGAAAAGGTTTTAAAAAAGACTGTTCCCCTCCCAAAATGTTCCCCCAAATACAATTATTTTCCAAGGTGAATTTGGGGGAGAAGATGATGTTGATGGTTTCTAGTACCTACAATGAAAGATTTCATTAAATTAACCCCTGGAACTCTCCTCCAAATGAAGGATTGAAAGATTTTATGAAGTTGGACCTATCCCCAACAAGAAGATTTAGATAAAGCACAGTTTTGGGGGGCACCAGAGGATTAGATTTATCCCTGCTCACTTTGTCTTCCTTGGTGCAATATTTCAATTGTTTGAAACCAAAGGAAAGAAAAATCATTGTCTCATTTTTCTTGTTGATTTTGACTTTATTAATCAACTGTCGTGTGTGAACAACAGGAAAAATGGGCATATCTAATTTCAGGTATAATATTTCCTAGAAAACCATTTACTTTGGAATTTCTAAAATGTAGAACACCTGCAATGGTAGATGAGTTACAAATGGTTGAATAGTAGGGGAAACACACAGTATTTAGAATAAGATGAAAATTCAGCTGATTTTGCTATAAAATAGGCAGAACAAACCTGCATCAGCACCTTACGTACGAGCTAGTCTACTGTTGTTGTTTTAACTAGAAAATTCCTCAATCTTTCATTCTTCTGCAGTTCTTAGCAAAGCTCTTTGTACAAGGAAGGCACTGAAATACTTGCTGGATTGAGTCAATTCTTTTGGTATCGCTCATAAATTAATGAGGAACGTGTAACTCTGTACAGTTTCAGAGTAGTTAAAGAGTGAGAGAGAAAAAAGAAATACTACGTGACAGAGTTGGGGCTTCAGGTGTTACTTAACAGACCAGAATGCTTTCCAGCAATGCACTTAAGATATTAGCCATAGCAACCTTACCTAGGAATTCTTCACCCCAAGTTTCTTTCTTATGCAAATTAGTTAGAATTTCTTTCTCTCCTGCCTCCATTCCCCTGCCTGCAAGTCCTCTGATACAAAGCAATGCTACAGTAATTAGAAAGAGGGCTTGGCAAAAGCATATTTCAAACTTTATTTTCAAAAAGGCTTATTATATCTCCTAGTGCATACTTCTTTTTAGTGCATACTTCAAATTTCCCTCCATTTTCATGTTGGGCTAGTCCCTAAGCTTACCTGAAATAACACACAGCTAACACATTCTTCCCAGTTTTCAGATAAGAAAAAGCAGGATCTCACCCCAAAGAAAATGTTGCCATTTTTGTTGCTGTAAGAATCCACATTGTTGTTGTTGTTAGGTGACATTGAGTCAATTTCTATTCACAGTAACTCCATGTGACAGAGGAGAACTTGACCACAGGGTTGTCTGGGCTGTAATTTTGACCGGAGCTGATCGCCAGGTGTTTATCCTGTGGGGCTGGAGCTGGGTGGGCTCAAAATGCTAAATTTTAGGATAGCTGAGCACTTAACCGTTGTGCCACTAGAGCTCCTTAGAATCTCCATTAAAACCCAGTTTGGTTGAGTCGATCCCAACTCATAGCAACCCTATAGGACAGAGCAGAACTGCCCTACAGTTTCCAAGGAACTGGTGGATTCGAACTGTTGATCTTTTGGTTAGCAGCCAAGCTCTTAACCACTTAGTGTTTTTTAAATTCTCAACCCTGGCGGCGTAGTGATTAAGTGCCATGGCTGCTAACCAAGAGGTCAGCAGTTCAAATCCACCAGGCACTCCTTGGAAACTCTATGAGTTGGAATCGACTCAATGGCAGTGGGTTTGGTTTTTATCTCTGAGTGATACCACAGTACTGCTCATAAGAGTGAAGAAAACAATATTCCCAACTCACAATGTATTTGACTGCGTCCTTTTTCAGAGCTAGCAGAGCCTTGCTTTTTTTTTTTTTTTTTTTTTAATCTTAGGGACTTTATAAGAATGCCCAGTATGCCTGGCCCAGAGTGCTCGCTCGGTGAGGCACAGTCAGTAGTTAAACTGATTTTTTGATCAACTGTCTTTACTAAATATAAACACTGCCAGGAGCTATCCGAGTCCAGGGTACTTATTATCAGAATTTGTATTATGGTAGTCCCCCTCAACGGTAAGTGTCTAGGAGGCGAATGGATTTTTAGGCAGGAAGCCACCATTACCAAATTTTAGGGCTGGAAGACTCTTAGCGCCCCCTTCTTTTGCGGAGAAGCCCGAGGGCCGGAGGTTCAGGTTCTGTCGAGTAGAAGGGCCCAGTCTCACAGAGAACCCCAAACAGTCAAAAGCGGGCCCAACAAACCCACACTGGCGTAACTGGCCTGGTCTCTCGGGAGAAGTCGTAAGGAATTAGGTATTTTTATTTAAAAAAAAAAAAAATCGATTTGAGTACAAACAGGCAGAACTAAGCAGGCGTCTTGACACTGGTAGAACAGGGTAAGGATAAGAGTGTTTTGAAGCAACATCTTGGCGCCTGAGAAGTTAAGCAAAAGAACCTCTACACAGCAAGGATTGGGTTAGACCCAAAGGGATCCTAAGAGGAAAACAGGGGTCCCTTCTAGTAAAAAAAAAAAAAAAAAAAGACTTACTCTGTAGTTGCAGAGGGTGGAGAAGCGATTTAGAAGGCGTTTGCAAAGAAAGGCACTCCTTGAGATTTGACTCGACGGCACTGGGGTAGGGTGAAGAGACAGGGCAAGGAGTGGGCAAGTCAAGTTTGCTGCCTATTAGTTTTAGGAAAGCCTGATGGAGACAGCGAGGTCGAACCAGCAAGAGAGACCGCGACAGGGAGAAGGGACCGGGAGGCGCAGAGGACCCGCAGCTGCCCTCGAAAGCCTGAGGAAGGCTCTTCTCCGCGGAGTCCCTACTCTGGGTCCCCGTTCCGTGCGCGCCCGCGGGCGTTTCCCGGGGGTCCCCGCGGCGCTCCGCGCGCACTCACCGGCCGGCTCTGCCCGGCGCTGCTCTGGGCGGAGCCGCCGCCGCCGCCCGCGCTCCCGGAGCCGCCGCTGCTGCTTCGCCGCCGTCGCCGCTGCCTCCGCGAGCGGCTGTCGGAGGAGGCGCCCCGGGCAGTGGAGGCGCCGCGCCCTGCGCCCCGCGCCACTCCGGTAACCCGAGCCCGCTCCGCCCCGGCCGGGGAGCCCAGCCGCCACCGCCACCGCCGCCGCCCCCGCGGGGGACCTCGGGGCCTTGGGCACCCCTGCTTCCCAGAGATCTCTTCTCTAACACCTAGAACTTTCTAAGGGGTGCTTGGAAATTAACACGCTCGTCGTCCAGCGCCACGAAGCTGCCGAAACGACACCCACTTTCGTCCCGCAGCCCATGTATTCCTCAAGATGAAATTCCTGCAGCTTTGAGGTTGAGAGTAAGAGACAAATGTAGAGTTTCGAGGATGAGGAAAGCCCAAGAACCAAGAGAGAGTACTCAAGTGGGAAATATTACTTATTATTTTGAAATGAAAACACCCTAAAATATTTTTAAATGCAATCATTGGAGAGACTAAGAGTGCAACAGGAACATTAGAAAGTTTAGGAAATGTTGGGTAACACTGTGAAATATATATACGTGTATATGTATGTGTGTGTGTATACGCACGTACATATATACATATACACGCATACATATATACACACACATATGTGTATACACACACAGCTTTGAGGAGCTGCCTTCAGTTAACAATTTACTCGCAAATAAATATTTACTATTAATTGTGCATCAAGGCAATGCCGGCTCGGGGATTATTCAACCAATTTCAAGGCATTCACATTGAAGATAGGTTCTTTTCCAGGCATTTCAGTTAGCATTTACAAAAAAGCTTTTTGATTTTTATTAAGTAAAGGACCATAACATGCTACTTCTTTGAAAGGAGTAACAAAGGAAGGAAGATGGAGAATGGAAGGAAAGAAAAAAGGGAGAGAAGAAGGGAAGGGAGAAGAATGGAAAAGAGGAAGCAGCCTGTTTGTTTCTAACGACTAAGATGCAATAATAGAGCTGGGCGATCAAAGCACCCGGATCCAAGAAGCTGAAGGGTAGAAACCTATTCAATATAAAACTTTGTTTGGCCTTATGTCTTAGCGGTGGCTGTAGTTGGTATATCAGGGATCTGTATAATTTTTTCTGCTTTGTGCATTCCTGCGCATGCACACTGTAATCATACATGTGATGAGCTAGATATTTGACTGCCAGTCTTGCAGCTGAAAAGCCCACCTAGAGACACCAGTGACCTCTAAGGAGGAGACCTCACCTCCAGAGTGGAGGCTTGGAGTCGCCTGAGAGCGCTGGTGCTGTCCTTCATCAGGGAGGAAGTGCTGGAACTTCACCTTTCTACTCCACAGGAGGGCGCTCTCTTCCAAGACACCAGACCCCTCTGGGGTCCCCTGCGGAGGAACTACAGATAATCTGGGCATGCTGTGTAAAATCAATTTTGCTTTTCTTCAAGCTTTTGAACATCTGTGAACAAATCCTAGGAGAATGAGATACTGGGGATGAATAGAGTCTCTTGTGGCATGCACTTCTGATGTCCTTTTGACACTTGGCCTGTCCAGTAGCCCAGTACTTCTTAAACTCTGCTGTGTATACCAGTCACTCAGGGATCTTGCTGAAAATGCAGACTCTGACTCAGTAGATCTGGAGGGGGGCTGAGAGAAGCATTTCTTACAAACCGTCAATTGATGTTTATTTGCTGATCCTGAGGACCACAGTTTTGAGTACCAACACTGTAGACAGATGGATTGTAAGCTACTTTGGGGTGTATCATCCAGGTAGCTGACATAACGACAGTAGTAATATTGATTGTTAACATTTATTCAGCGTTTACATGTACTAACTAGGCACTGTTCTAAGCAGTTGTATCACTACAGCAATTCTTAATTCTAGATTATTTCTATTGCTATGAACTCTAGATTATTTCTAGTTTAGAGATGACTTTCAATTTTAAGTATTCCCCCCCCCCTTTTCCCATCCTTGGTCACTTTATTTTATGTTTTGAATATGTGGAATATTAAGAAGATTCCAAAAGTGAAAACTGTACAAAAGATATACTCAGAGAAGCGTCATTCTCTGTGTTCCTTCCACCCAATCTGCCCAATGTCCTCTCAGTAACCAATGCTATGATTTTCTCATTTATCCGTCCTATGTTTCTTTTGTAAAGTGAAACAAATATATGTATGTGTTCTTGTGATGGTTAATTTTATGTGTTAATTTGGCTAGGCTGTGGTTCCCAGTGGTTTGGCCAAACACTAGTCCAGTTGCTATTCCATAATGTAATCTAATCAGTCAGTCAGTTGAAAAGGGAGTTTCCTGCAGGTGTCTTCTGCTTCCAGACTATAAATAGATATTTTGGCAGGACTCTCTCTCTCTCTTCCTGTTGCCTGACCTAGGGACCTTGGGGTGAAAGCCTGCACGAGTCTCCAGGATGCTGCCTGCCCTATGGATTTTGGACTTGTGAGCTCCCACAATTGCATGAGCCAATTCCTGGAGGTAATTTCTCTCTCTCTCAATGATATATGTATATCACTGATTCTGTTTCTCTAGAGAACCCTAAGAGAGTTCTTATTCCCTCTTTTTCCTTCTAGAGAAGGTGGCATTCTCTACATGCTTTTGAGTGTAGCTGTTTTACTTACAATATCTTAGGAAAATCACTCCATATCACCCCACAGAGATCTTAGTCTTTTTTTTCGGTGACATGGTACTACATTATGTGCAGTGTATTTATTACTACATAGTTATTCAAACAGTTACCTTATGTTTGGACATTTAGGTACTTTCCAATATTTTACAGTTACATTACAGGGGATGTTGCAGTGCATAACTTTGCACATATATATTTTCATATTTTTGGAGGTGTATCTACAAATATCTAGAATAGGCCATGTGTGTAGAGACCAAAGTTTATTAGTGGTTTCTAGGGCACGTGGGATGGAGGGGAAAAGGAGAAGACTCATTTCTTAGGGGACACTGAGCTTCTGTTACGGGTTATGTAAAAATTTGGAAACAGATAATGGCTGAACTGCATGATAAACATAATGCCACTGGATTTTACACTTGAAGAATGTTGAAATGGCAAATGTTTTGTTACATATGTATTTACCACAATTAAAAAAAAGTAAAAAATTCCTTCTTTTGGATCTTGAAGCATTCTGGAAGTTTATCACTGTTTATTAAAATATAAATTCCTTAGGAAAAAGTTGTAGCTTATTCTGTGTGAGATGAATATGTAATTGGCTACCACAGTGTCTGACATTACATTCAATAAATCTGAGTTATCCTTTCTTTCTTGAGTAGGAAAGTTGGTTGATTTTTCTGTAGAATGTAACCCAGGCAGGCTACCTTTCTGTGGTTTGGGGATTCATTAAGGGTTCTGGCTGTATGGGGTTGCGATGTAGGGAGAGAGGGCCGAAGACAACTTTCTTCCTTTGCTGTTTTACCAAGATCTGAAGATAGAAAATGCTAAAATATAAGTATTTTGTTACAGTTAGAAAATTTAGAAGCAGACCAAAGAATAAACTTCAAATCACCTCGAGTATCTGTGCAAAAGCAATTTAGAATTAGAAGTGATTGGATTTCCTCTTTAGTCCTTAAGTTTCTTCTTTAGTTCTTAGGTTTCTCTTAAGGTGATTGTAGAGATGTTCAGAAGTATCTGACTTATCACAATATGTCTGCTTTCCATAAACAGTAGTATTATGGGGTGTCTGTAACAACTTTGTTGTGAGTTAGTTCACTGTCTCTAGGTTTACTGTGGCAATATTTCTTACACACATTTCTGTGCCTTTTTATTATCCACGTATGTTTCCATGTATTATTCAATCAGCACATGCTCCATAAAGGTTAGTTTTCCAGACTGAACTTCTTTCTCTCTGCTGCATTGGTATGATTTCTGGACAGTGAGTTCAGTCCCTGGAATGAGGTAGTAAGGCCACTGGAGAGTGGCGAACTTTCCCATTGTCACTGCATGGTCTCGTGGGTCCATAAAGACACCACCAATTTCCATTCATGTTGGATTTAAAAAAAAAAAAGCAAACTGTAAAAATTCATTTATAATAAGCACCCAAAGGACTACATGGAAGCTGCAGTAATAATGACAAGACCTTCTTACCTCTAAACTGGAAATCTTTTAATAATAGCCGATAATTTTTTCAGACAGTGAATAAATTCATAGTTACTTTCTATATTTACTACTATATTTTCTGTGTAAGACAATTTGTAGCTACTCTGGAGAAGTATGGATCCTTTGTAAAATTCTTGTCAGATCATTTAAAATCCCTTCTGTTACTGTTTCTCAGCTGTTATCCCAGACCTACCTATCAATGCTACTTTGCAGGTTCTTTTAACCTTCTCCAGCCACACATGACACCTCAGCCAGAGTGAACTTGGCAAAAGCCATCTGTTTAAAAACTTTCCAATGCTTCCTGATGCCTCCTGATTTAAAGCAGAATTTTGTTAGTATGAGAACCTGCTCCCCATCCTACCCAGCTTCTGACTCCCCAGCAAAACTGGGCCCTGCCCATTTCTTCAGGCTGCTCATAAGCCCTTCCCCTAATTCAGATGATGTGTGGTTCCCCCAAGGTACCAAGCTAGTTCCTCCCTTTGAGTCTTTGCACATGTTGCTCTATTTCTAGACTATATTTCCCCCCACTAAGTCTACCTGTTGCCTACTTATTCTTTTATGTTTATCTTTTTTTACTATAATATTTTAGATTTTTCACATGGGAATAGAGAATAATACAACAAACAAGTTCGTATACACACAACTTAATCAAACTAACATTTTGCTATATTTTATCCTGATTTTTAAAAAAGAAATAAAATATTTCAGATAACAGCTGATGTCTTTCACGTATCCCTCTCTGATCTTGTTCCCCTGCCAGAGAGTAACTACTATCATGAATTATATTTACTATTCCATAACATGTTTTTGTATTTTTACTCCATATGCATGTATTAATAAGTAATATATAATATTTGTTTGCAGGTTTAAAAATCTAATTAGTTGGCATCATACTGTATACCTCTTAATTTTTTTTCTTGTTTAATTGCACTAGCTAGGTCTCTGTTATTGCTTAAGTATTGCCCTGGCCGTGCCTCTCATATATGAAGTTTTCCTTCATTCAGCCTTCCCTTCATACTCCCACTTCTAGAAAGAGCTATTATTCTATTTTGTGTGTGTGTATGTGCTTATTAGAATGGGTTCAAGCATAACAATGATTGTGAGGATGGTGCAGGACCAGGCAGTGTTTCGTTCTGTTGTACATGGGATCACTGTGAGTCAGAGCTGACTCCTTGGCACCTAACAACAACAACAACATACACTTTACTGCAGCACCTCTTACTTGTATAGTATGTACTTGTTGATAATTCTCTGTTCCTGACTAGACTACAGATTGAGGAAGGGAACCATGTCCATTTCATTATTGTTGTCTAGTTGATTTTTGGCTCATAGCAACCCCATGTGAGAGAGTAGAACACCATAGGATTTTCTAGGCTGTAATCTTTTTTTTTTTTAGGGGAAGGAGCACTGGTGGCACAACCGTTAAACGCTTGACTGCTAAACAAAAGGTTGACGGTTCAAACCTACCCCTTGGCTCCATGGGAGAAAGACCTGGCAATCTGCTTCCATAAAAATTACAGCCAAGAAAACCCTACGGGGCAGTTCTACTCCGTCACATGAGGTCACTATGAGTCGGAATTGACAGCACCCAACAACAATCTTTACAGAAGCATATTGCCAGGTTTTTCTCCTGCAGAGCTTCTGGGTGGGATCGAACAAGCTAACCTTTTGGTTAGCGGCTGAGCACTTAACTGTTGCACCACCAGGGCTCCTTATTATAATATCCTGAATAAAGTATCTGAGCACGGTAGTAGATACAGAATAAATGACGTAAAAGCATGTTTATTGCTGAATGAGGCATTTACCACAGTTATAACTACAAATTTATTTGTGTAATTATTTGGTGAACACCCTCCTCCGTAAAACTGTGAACTTCCTTCAGGCAGAAACTGTGTTTCCTTTTGCACCACTGCATTCCCAGTTCCCGTTCCATGGTTGGCATATGGCATCCCTTAATAGGTGTTTGATGAACGAATGTGTAAATGAAATGACTGAAGTAGGAAAAATCCTCTGAAAGAAGTTACTTCTTTCACACTTAAGTATTTAAAAAGGCACTCCCTTTTTTCCAAGGGTGGTAGTCTTCCTTCAAAAGATGAATGATTCATTCTTTGTAGGCGCATTAAGGCTTAGCATTAATTGTGTCAAAACTATTGAGAAAATATGCCATTTCTAAAAATCCCAGTGTTAAAATTTTTTTCCTGGACATTTTTTTAATCCTCTGGCAAGTCACTAAATCCAAGAATATCAACATACTTTTGCTTTTGTAGGTGTTAAAAGCAAGCAGGGACAATGTCTCAATCACCATTTTAAGACAGGGGCAAAGGCCCTGAGATCTGAGGGTGCCTGTTTGAGAAATAGCGAAGAGACTGGTGTGGTTAGAGGAGAAGCAGGTAAAAGAGAAATAGACTATACTATCAGGGAGGTGATAGGGTTGAGTAGAGAACCTAGAGACTTAATAAGACAGAGAATAGAGAGGCCCCCAAATCTACAAACAAAATAACAAGAAATGGGCCAAGGCAGAAACAAAGCCATTCCCCCAGAACAATGGGGTGTGGTATCTAAAAATAGCCCGCAAACTTCTTTAAAGTTGCCTTTCAGAAGCAGCTTGAGAAAACCAGGCCCAGGAACATGAGCAGAATATCCACCTGTGACTGCTGTGTGACCTTCCACCAGCGGCAGTGAGGGGCTGTGGCCCCAGCTGGGGAATTGAACCCTGGGGAGCAGGAGATTGCGCAGGCGCGACACCCCATAATGCATCCTGCTACGAATCCCAGAGGCCTCCCAGGACAAGAGTCATCTTGGAAAGCTACTGCGCAGGCACCTTAGTTAACATATCCCCGCCTGTGTCTATGAATAAACATGAATCTTTTCTTGCCCCAAAACTTTTTTAAAAACTCCGGCAGTCTTTTGTTCTGTTAGACAGGGGTAAGCGTTGCTCTAGGTCCTCCTCATCTCCGCTTGCCAGCCTTTTCAATAAAGTTTAGCTCTTGTGGAAAACTACGTCCCTTACCTGCTCATTCTTGACTAGCGAGAGGCGAGAACCTTATTCTGGTAACAATTTTATCCTTAACACTTAGTACAGTGCCTTTCACATACCAAGCACTCAACAAATATTTGCTAAATGAATGCATAAGTGTTTATTATGAGTCAGACATTGTGTCAGAAGCTTATTATTTTCAGAATTCTCTGCTGACTTTTCGTAGTGTGATTACAGAGTGATCAAGTAGAAAAAGCTGAGTAAGGAAAAAAACGGCTAAATTGGAAGTGTGGCTTCATAAATGGTATTATCCAGGATGAGGCAAAAAAAAAAAAAAAAAAGGTAAATGTATTTGACATTGTCCTTTCCAAACCTGACCAGGCCTATAAACCCCACCTAAAATTTAATTACAAATGAATAAAGACAAATGAACTTCAAGTGACTTTTAGACATAATTTTTATTTAAGCATGGGCTTTTAGCTTGGTTCACCCTAGAGTGGAACCTTTTACAGGGCTACAGGGCCATTATAATGTTGCTGGTGTTGGTACAACTTCATCACAAGGTATGAATATGACCCGTGGGAAAAAACAATCCACGAAGAGAACACAATGAAAACATCCACTGTTTACAAATCACTTTGTTACCACAGAAAAAAATGGCAGTTACTGTTAGTAAATCAGCCACGGAACACTTAAAAAAACCCTTAGACAAGGAAATGGGAACCCTTTTTCAGGGATAAGGGTCTTCATTCACAATTTTTAAGTAGAAAATATTTCAAGGTCAAGCATTTTTCTTACCCACAAAACAACGCTAAACCAACATACACTTTAAGGAGTATATTAAAGGAATACAATATCTTTACAACTATCTTGTTGAGTAGTTATTTCAAATAACTTTCTGCAGAGTATAAGTAGCCCAAAATTCAGCAGCAAAATATTGCAACGCAACAAGGAAATACAGGTCAATGTGTTATATCGTAGAAGAGAATACACAAAGGACAAACAATGATAATTTAATCATATAAAACATGATACATAGTTGAAATACAGTCCACTTAAATAGCTTTGTGACCAAGAATGTTAAATACTGTACTAAATGCCATTTAAAACATAAAATATCTTAAATTTTTGTGCTTAAACTTTTTTTTTCTTTTAAACTATTTCTTACTTTCAATACTGCCACTGTAACTGATATTACAACGGATCACAATTTTCACGGACACATCAACATTAAGACATTTGCTTATGAGAAAATAAGTCACTTGTCATTAGTTCACAGTGTGGGAAAGTGGTTTACACTCTGTCTTGAGAAGGGCTTTCAGTTAATCACCAAGTCCTTCACAGAAATTTCCTGATACCAGATGCAGTGCGAGATTTAGAGGGTGTGGAAAAAGAAGGAAAGCAACACGTCACATGTTGGGAGGAAAAATAAGCTTTTTGATTCTTCATGGGTATCGTCTAAGTGACCTTCGTCTTCTGTTGTAGAAGTGCCTGAGCCCATGTTGTCGTGAAAAATTCATCATGTAATTTTGTTTGCGAGTGCTGTTAAAACCAAAGGAGGTAGAGACAGGGAGGGAAAGGAGAAAAAGCATGTAAGTCCCATCAGTGAAAGCACAATCTATTCCAGCTCCTCAGTTACTCTGATACTCATTTGAAAAATTGCAGGCATTACCAGGGACAGAGAACCTTAGGTCTGACATCTGTATTCATTGCCTTTGGCCTTAAAAAAGTCCCTTTCTTTTCATGAGTGAGTTCTGAACCAAGTAAGGTGGCAAATTCTCTTGATTTATGACAAAAATGGACAAAATGTTTTTGGATTTTTAATTTAATTTTATTCTTGAACTCTTCCTGACAACATTTACTGGAAGGGCTTTCATGTTAGAGTAAGAGTGTGCTGTACCCTATTGCTGTATTTAAACACATCTTTAAAAAGTAGGAAACTAATCTGGTCTTTAGTAAACATCTTCATTTAAAACTTAAATAGTGAAAACAAAAAACTTGTTAGGTAAATCAACTTGACCTTCCTATTTTATACAGTCTCTGGGCAAGATAAGGAAGTTTTTCTCAGAATATTGGATTCCATTGTCTTCTTCAAGCAATAAGCAGCTGTGGTCATATTCTATAAACATGGCCTTATGAAAGACAGTCTCCATGGAAAGAGCCCATAAAATACTAAGAAAGTGTGATTGTATAATCGCATGTATGTGTGTATATGTATTCCCCCTCCCCCCCCACACTCATACATACATACTATGTTGTGAAAATGACAAAAATACTGAAATGGATTTCAAAAGCTGTAAACCACACAAAGCTGGTAATGATAGTTGCTGAAGTTTCTGTATGGCAAATATACTTTAAAAAGGGTCATTACTTATTTGTGGCATCAATATGCGGGTTATGAGTGTGAGCTTATCCATATGATCCAAATTCAGCGAGTCTCTTGAATACTGTGATGGTCCCAAAGTCTTTTCCTACTTTATTTCATGGAATCATAAAATGCATCTAGAGTGAGATAATATCATGTGATGTGATCCCACCATGAAGATCAATATGACATGAGCTTGAGTTAGGACAAAGGGGAGGGTCACCTATAGCCTCTGATGAAAGAGGCTCACTGAAAAGAGATCGCAAAATGCTGAGAAAGTATTGCATGTATAATTGTATTATGCACGTGTGTCTACTTCCACACAGACATACAATTGATTTTGCACACCAGTTTCAGCTAACTTTCCCTCAAATACTGGCTTTACCTTGCCATTCATAATCCTCTTGTCTTTGGAGCAACATCTAAGGCAATTTAGCCAGATAGTTCAAGTCTTCTACATGTTTAATCTCATTCTGTTTTTCTTGTCTTCTACACCACTCTTATACAGACTATTCACATTTGCCTTGAGTCTTTTCTACCTGCCTCATTGGCTCACCCCCACAGTCACTTCCTAAATTTCTAGTTATTGTTCAGGTATCACTTTTTTTTATTGCTCATCCCCTCTAGAAGTGATTTTTTTTTCCTACTCTGGACTCCCATAGTGCTCATTTTCTGTTTTGTGTGTTTGTGTTCATATCTTGTCTCCCCACAATTAAACTTCCCTTGCTGTAGGGGCTGTCCCCCAACTGCCCCCCTCCCCACACCACAACACTGAGCCTCCTGCCTGACCTGTGAGTGGTCAGGGCATGTTTGTTAAACTTTTGGTGACTTACTGATTGGATTCCTGTTGTAAGTCATTACTCTTTAACTATAAGGAATAATTGCAAAGTTAAAGCAATAAAAATTATCCTGTTGAAAACATGTTTAAAAATATAAGGTACTCAAAGAGAATTTAAAATAGGTGAAATATTTTACATTGAATAAAAATATAAACCCAGAACACTCAAGACATTTAGCTATTTCAAATGTAACTGACATTGATGTGGATGTTACCCCAATATATGGGAACAAAGGAACACTTAATTTTAGCAGAAGTTGACATGCATATTAAATATTTTGAAGGAATTTCTCCATGTAATCATTTACTTATTATAGAATTGATTTAAATTCTTCATTTTTATATGTGAGAAAATAAACATTAGCAGGTTGCAGCAAGCCAATGGTGGAAGCATACATCCAATTTAGGGGGCATTTTGATTCACTAGCTACTCTTTTATTTTGAGTAAATGTATGTATCAGCATATCCCTGGATCGCTGAGAATGTTTTGTAATGCATTTGTTTAGTGTTTATACAGTCACATTATCAAATGGCCACACTTTCAAAGCATCCTTGAAACTAACTGGTAATTAAGTGTGTGAAACATAAATATCAATCTCTGGAGTTGGTAAGATCAAAATCTAATGAAGCAGATTTTTCCAGTGCATAAGCTTTTTAAAATTGAGCACAATGGGAAGCTAAGCCAAAATACTGTCTGTCTCTAGAACCATTTAATAAACCAACATGGTTATTAAATTAGTATTGTGACTTCTAAAACTCATTTTCAGGGCATTAGGTAAATTTTTAACAAGTTTAAAGATTTTATGTTTGCTTTTTTTCTGGAGTAGATCATTGAGCTTATTTTTTTGATATATTTGTGTATTTATAGCTATAAATAACATAATAAAAAATAAATAGATGCAATGGAATTTTAAGGATTTAGCTCTTGACTGCAATTACAGGGGAAAGTAATTTTTATCATAAATTCAATGAAGATAGGTAATATTCATTTCAAGGCACATCAACTATGCCACTTGACGTATCAACTTTCTGTGGCCAAGGGTAGAGCTGGGTCCATTTTTAACTTCTCTCCTTATGGGTAAGCAATCCAAAGAAGAGAGAATGAACATTTATGGCTTCTTAGAAATGCTGATTTAACAGCATATGGAATTATACAATGCTACCCTGTTTCTGCATAGGGAACATGGATATTGTAAGATCCTTGAAGAACTACTGACTCTGCTCTTTTGGACTGTTACTCTTCACCGGAGCCACTATCTTAGCTTGCTTATTTATTGATAGATAGTAAGCAAATAACAGGTGATTATAAATTGTAAGATGTTTAAACAGAAATGCTTAGCTTATTTATTTTTATGAAACAAAATTCAACTGAATTTGATGGAATTCTAAAGGAAATGGGGAAGATAGAGAATTGGCAGAAGTAATTTGAGTATATAGAAATTTAGGCATTTTTATTGATCAGTAATTGATTTATCATCAAAATATATGGTACAACACATAACAGCTTATATGAACGTTGAAATAAGGATCCATTGCACTGCTAGACACATCATAGCTATTAGAGAAATATTGGTGTGTAAAATGGGAAACTGCCATTCAAACTAATCAATAAAATTTCCCTGCATAAATGCTGTGCATTTTACTTTCAAGGCCATGCATTTTCAGGAAGGCTACATATAAATAAGTATAAGACACATATATCTCACAAATACTGCTTATTTCATATTTCTTTCTTTGCTAAATGGGGGTGATAATCGTCTCTTATAATGTCTATCCCAGGAAGTTGTAGGGATCAAATGAAAACTTGTAGCACAATATCTAGGTGTTCAATAACCAGTTTACTTTCTTAAGTTTTGTTTTAACATATTTCAATTAGAGGACAAGTGCAAGTATATATTGAGAGTGGTAAATCTTACCTAAGGGAAGGATCTAGAACTCAGAAGTGTCACGAATAAATCCACCTTCCTCTGTCACTTCATTAATTAACTTAGCATAGAGTTGATAAGTCACCCTCACACATCTCTAGCACTGTAGGTCTTTTGAGAGATGTTACATTTAATCAGAGCCTCTAGCTCTTTTGCATACATTTCTACTTTCGCTTTTCCCTCACAACAAATTCGTAAACTGTGAGTGCATCAGGGGCACGCAGTACAGAGTCAGGGATAGAGGAGGAACTAAATTGAATCTGTTGCCCAATGAAGAGATGCAGTTTGGCACCCTGGTCTATGCTTTTGTGCCTAACATTGTATAAATTAGGGAATTATCTCAATTTGGCTGAGCTCTGAATTTACACAGATATTGGTTTTAAATGTTCCAGTGTATTCCAATCCCATTTGTAACTTTTTTTTTTTCATAGATTTTTCTTTTGCTCTTCTGCAAAACTTCTCAGTTAACTGAAGTGATGCTGATAAAACTATTAGTAAACAGTTGCCCAGATTTAGCAAGAGGACTTACCTTACTCTAGTGGAAAACCAATGACAGCAAATAATGAAATATAACACAAGTTAAAAAATGCCTTTCAATGCATGCAGCACTCTGATTAGTCATAAAAGTCTGATCAGGTTTAGACGCAATATAGGATTTTTCATCTCTTTTGAAAATAAAAATTAAAGAAGTTATTTCTTATTCTTCTATACCCAATATATATATACATTTTACTTTTCTATGTAATGCAACATGCAATATTTGCTCATAACCATATGTCAAGGTACATGTAGCTACAGTACTACATTTGGCATAAATGTTGCATATTAAATACAAGTATTAAAGCCATAGTTTTAATATTTAATATTAATATTTAATATCAATAACCACTATTACTAATTTTAATACCTGATTTGTGAATTTACATTTTAGGAAATACTTATTCCTGAATATATTAAGGAACAGGCTTTTAAAAGTACGAAAATCCTCCATATCAGATAAAACAGTCAAATTTAATAAAGGATAAATATGCTTTGCAACAAATGTAATATGCCGGTTTCCATAAATCATTTGTGCCAAAAATGTGACAGTATCTTGATAATGAATAGCATGAGGGGATGGTTATGATGGAACTCATATTATTAAAACCTAATAAATGCTTTTTAAGACCATAGTTAGCAATATAGTGGTTTTCAATTCTCAGTAAATGTGGTAACAATTCACTTTTTAATAAATCAATTTAGAAGGGCTAACTCTTTACTGAGCAGTTTGTTTTCAAGGTACACATGCAAAAATTGGCCCACTTCATTATACACATGACAGGTGTGACTTAGACACACACGCAGGAAATGTGATGTGTGAATGAAATGCATAGTTGGGTGAGGAGGATTCTTAGGATAGAAGTATGAATGCCCAACAAAAAAGGTTAAGACAAATAATTGTCTTTTATCCTAAGAAGAACCCCACTAGCATGGATCTTGTGAGGGATCTGCCCAAATTATTCATAAACATTTACTGAAAAACAAATACTCTACACTAGCAAATGGATTCTGAGAGATTAGATTTCTGACACTCAATTGTCAATGACTGTGTTATGCTACATCATTCAGACTTTACAGAACGAGGACTTTTGTAAGCTAGTGAGGCTGGAAGAAATGATCTGTCAATTCGGTTTATCTGGTATATGGCAGATTAGCGGGAACTAATCATCATGAAGTGCATTTCATGTGCAGGTTTTATTGAAGAACATCATCAGAGCGGGGAGATTATACTCTCAAACAAGCATAAGGCATAAGTGACTTTGCTTGTTAACTTCTAAAAGGATGGCTTTTATCTGTATGGTGCGGGCTTGGCTTGTCATTCTGTATATCCATATTTATGAACCGCAAATCCTCCCACATGTAGTATTTTAGCATTAAACTATTAAATTAAAAACTATGTTATTTATCTTGTTCATTTAGGATGCAATCTTAAACCTGGAAATATTTTCAAAAGTACTAAATTTGCTCTCATCAAACTTGTATATCTTCTTGGTTGATACGGGCAGAACTGAGATTAAACTCAATGTAAGATACCATGCGCGGCCACCATTTTTCTTTCTTGGGGTTTTTAGCATGTGTCCTTGGTGCACATGCTCGAAAGCAAAACTATGGTAATAAAGCTACATTAAGGCCAATCTTCACTTAAAAAATAATACCGATTTCTAAAAATTCTTAAGTGAAATGTATGGCCAACCATTAGTTGCAAAAACATATTAGTAGTCCTATTTTGCAGCTGTTCAGTTAAAAAAAAAATTTTTTTTTTTTTTTTTTTCAGTTAGGTAGGGCTTGTATCTCATAAGATAAGCACCTCAGTCTGCTCCTCTCCCCTCCACATCAAGGAGTTAATACTACTAGATTACAAAACTATATGTTCTTATGTAAAAGTGTAATTGAATAAGAGAATATTTTTAAATCATAGGGTTTTATGGAAGTATTCCACCTATTTCTAAATATACATCTGCTGTAGCAAAGTTACAATTAGTAGTATTTGTAAATCATAACAGGAACATTGGCTAGCTTCTTTGTGCCTTACTTGATTGAAAGATGCTCTGGAAAATCAAAATACTTAATTTTTTTCTGAACTCTCTGGCATTTTCTATTTATTTTAAGCAAATCAAAGGAAAGAGCCGAAGTAATTAATTTGTAGGGCTATCCAGTACATGTTAATTAATGAATGTTGTAAAACTTTTTGTGACTCTTATAAAAAGAAGTACTTTGAAAAGGCACAGTGGCAGAAAATGTTAAATCCTGAGATAAGAGCAAAACATCAAAACATAGTTCTGAAAAATATAATTTCTTAGAATTTTATTTTTTAAACAACTCATTTATTGAATTCAGCTTCATGAGGTATTTCCTCTGTCCAAAAAAAGAGGGAAAAGAGAAAAAAGTAACTCCTTTAATTTTAACAAGTTTCGAAATGTCATTAAAGAGAGCATTTGTTTTTAAAATTATATGTGTAATATATATATACATAAAATTATAGGGTGATATGTATTAAAATTATAATTTTTATACATATCACCCTATATAAATTATTCACTGAAAGAAGACGCTGACTATAACTTAAATCATGTAACACTGCATGTTTGGCAATGCTAATTTCATTCAAACTGTTTTAGCCCTTGAGAGTTTGAGATGATAATGCAGGGTGAGAGTACACAGGTGCCTGGTAAGTGATAAATTCCTCAAGTTATTAAATTCTGGGGACTGACTAAAAATGAAATCTTTACAAATACAGATTATAGGTCCAGAAAAATACCAGAAAAACTGCATTTCTGGTATTTTTATAATCTGAACCTGATTGTTGTAATAATACCACAATGCTGATAGTTACATGAAATTGCTTGGCTGGGTGGGGAAGGAGAAGTAGTGTCTACTCAAATGCTGAGGTGTTAAGAATTGTTGTCTACTCAGGGGAAGGATTAACATCCTGTCTTTTTTTGAGAACTGGCAAATTCTGAAGTTTCCATAGGAGCTGGTAATGCTTTGTCAGGCACAGGAAGCCCAAGGGTGGATTATCCAATAGGCAAGGTAAGCACAGTACTTACCTTGCTTACCAGATCATCTGTAGTGAAATTGTTCACTAGAGATTAGTAAGTAAGCACAAGTAAGCCTGTGCTTACCTTGCTTACTGGGTCATCCATCCCTGTAAGGGATTGCAAATTTGAAAAGAGGCTTTGATTGTGTAGGAAGGCGCTGTGGGGTTGGGAGAGAGACAGATGCCAGCCACACCTAGAAGCGGAATCTTTGATATGGTGAAAAATGTGAAATTGTTCACTACAGATAATCTAGTAAGTAAGGTAAGCACTGTGCTTACCTTGCCTACTGGATAATCCGCCCCTGAGGAAGCCCCATGGATGTAAATTTTCTTGGCGAGAGACTTGAAAGATAAGAAGTGGTTACTGACTCTTAACCAGAGTCTCAACCTTCATATCAGAATCACCTGAGGTGCTTTTTAAAAAGTCTGATGTTCAGGCCCCATCCCAGATCAATTTTAACCATAATCAATCCCTAGGGAGGGGCCTGTGTATTGGGGTGTGCACTGATGTTTTCATAGCTCCTCAAGTGACTCTGATGTTTAAGCAGATTGAAAAGCGCTGCTCTAAAAGGAAAGGAGCAAGGGAAAAATGGCTCTAAGGTTGGTTTTTGGTCTATCTGAACATTTCTCTATGGCCTTACTGTACATTTACTTATCTCAGAGCCCAGGCTATCTATGCTCCTGGAATAATGTCATCTGAGGTAATCGATAACTAAGTAATACATCAGCCTCATATTTAGATTCAAATGAGTCTGGACAGTTAACTTTCAACTTTAACTTTGTCCTGTAGAGGCAGAGCCCAGCAAGTTGTCCAAAAGCAGCAGAGCGCACAGTGAGAACTCGTGTAGGGACCAGTTGCTCTTGGATCGGGGGTTGATAATGGATGCCATGCAAGCAGGTGCCTCAGTGAAAACTAAGACGAGGGCTAACTCAAGACTGAGAAAATCAGCTCATGGCTATGGTTGAAAGAAAACAAATCTGGTAGTTTTCCTACCAATTAATCATTTAAATTTGCTTTCAAAATGACTGAAATCAGCAAAAAGACTGATTTCATTTTTGCTTTGGTAAACGGAATGAACATTTGAACCTATCTACCGAGAAGATTCGCCTCTCCTTGCCAACCACTTGGAGCCATCAGTCCGAACCCGTCGAGACATAAGCATTCCAGTTCTACAGGAACTAGATCGTTAGAGAAAAAGCAAGTCATCTCTCTGAGAGGGAACAGCCAACCCCGTTAGGTGAGAGTGGTGAGAGCCTTACTATACTGGGGTGGGGGGAGGGAATAATGGGGGAACATCCTCAACTTGATAGGTGCTGGGATTGGCCAGGAGGAATCTGAGACAACACATTCTTTGTTCTAGTTGTAACTGTGTCACCAAATGGAAGAATGCCTCAGCCATCTGTGGCTAAGACAGGTGTTTGTAACTGGCAACACTAGACAGTAACACTGTGTATGTGGAACACTACAGATCCTTTTTTCTTAAAGGATGTGATTCTATTTTATAAGGCAACCGAGATCTGGCATAAGACATTGTTTTCCATTTACCTAAAAACTTTTGTTTTATCCAATTTAACCAGTATTGACAAATCTTTAAATAAATGCTTTGCCTACTGAAGTTTTCTAAGACATTAAATTCTGTTCGGGGCTTTGTTATTTCACTGCTGACTTGAGCTATAGCTTGTAGTTGCCGAACAGCGTCAACCAAAGTGGTCCTGTGGGGGGCTTCTCATCAGGAACAATTCTTACTGAATTAAGGAGCATGCTGTGTCAAAGGAATTTCAAACCTTTCTGCAATGGACATGGGATGACACGTGTCAGATACTCACAGGACGACCTCCACATGGTCCAAAGCCCACTGATCATGACCTGTTCCATTGTGGCGTGGTTGCCACCAGCGCAGTAACACTCCTTTCATCCGTGCTTCCCTGGGTCATAGGCAGAAGGACACAGAGGTTAAAATTAGGATAATGAGAACTTTCTGGTAGGTGATTTCCAGATCTGTAATAGGCTAATTATAATAAACTAAAAACCAAAACCAAACGCAGTGCTGTCGAGTCGATTCCGACTCATAGCGACCCTATAGGACAGAGTAGAACTGCCCCATAGAGTTTCCAAGGAGCGCCTGGCGGATTCGAACTACTGACCTTTAGTTAGCAGCTGTAGCACTTAACCACTACGCCACCAGGGTTTCCATTATAATGGCTAACCTAAATCAACAAAACTTGGGCAGGGAATTCAGATTTGTTCAGGTCACAGTAGCAGCCTTAAACTTTATTGACAACTCATGGGCCTTGTAATAATTTCACATCTCCCTCCCTCCTTCCCTCTGTTCCATTAGTACTTGGAAGAGCAATACATTCATAGTTGACAAATATGAATTGCTTCTGTGTAGCAGGCACTGTGCTAGAAGCTTGGGGCATAATGCTCAGCAAAACTGACATAGTTACTTGCCCTCATCAAATTTTCAAACTAGTGCTGTTGCTGCTGGGTGCCATCGAGTTCATTTTGACTCATAGTGACCCCATGTGACAGAGTAGTACTGCCCTATAGGGTTTTCTATGCTGTAATCTTTAGGGAATCAGGTCCCATGGAGATTCTGAGTGGGTACAAACTGCCAACCTTTTGGTTAGCAGCTGAATGCTTAATCATTGCTCCACCAGGGCTCCTTCAAACTAGTGTACTCAGCAGAAAACATAAATATTGTTTTATAAAGACTAGAGATAGGGCTAAGGAAAGGGAAGTATGCAAAAAAGTGCCTTTGCATTTGGTTGTTATCTGTGTTTCCTCTTGTTCTTATTCTTTGCTTCCATTTTTGCCTCTTGTCCTCATAGAAAATAGTAATAAAACTTTGGACAGCTGGATACATCTTGGTCCTACCACCACCTGCTTTTGTGGCCTTGTTCCTGTAACTTCACTAATTTGGGCCTTTGTGACCTCTGGGAATCCCTTGGTGGTACCAATAATTAAGTGCTCTGCTGCTAACCAAAAGGTTGGTGGTTTGCGTTCACCTAGAGGTGAACTCAAAAGTCTGGGGATCTACTTCTGAAAACTCAGTCACTGAAAATCCACTTGGGCACAGTTCTGCTCTGACATACACGGGGTTGCTATGAGGCAGAACTGACTCGACAGCAACTGATTTGGCTTTTTTAGTCCTCCTCTGAGGCCTTTATGCTTTCTTATAGCTCAAACTCTGTGATTATCCGGGCTTATATGTGAGACCAGGCCTTTCCATTTAGGCCACTTACAGGGGGACGTTGTAAGACACTCTCTGTGCCTGTGTGAAGTCCTTTGGCTGGTGCTGTGCAATGACATGCCAGGTGATCCCGTTGTTGACGCTGTACTGCAGCAGCACAGCTTTGTCCACGGCGTGGGGGCCGCTCAGGTCGCTGTTACAGCTGTCTGTCTGGGATATGCTCCCAATTTGCAGAACAAACATAATTTTACTGGAAAACACAGGGGAAATAATCTCTAAACAGTAGTCAAGACATATTACAAGACGAGTTATACTTTAAATTTTTTAAATTTTTCTTGTTCCTAATATAATAAAAATAGGAGAATTCAGCTTTATGACTAAATCACACTAGTAATATAATTTATTTCTATTATCTTTTAAATTATGTGTATGACCGGAACCCAGGAAGGCTGGTTTTCTACATAAAGAAAACAATTTTGACTTTCAAAGATGTATACTTTTTCATAGTGTTGGAAATCTTGTTAGAGTATTTCATCTAAAACATCTATTCTCTGAAAGCGAATGTAGACAGCTAAGGACATAGAGAGGACCAGGAATAAAACCACAATATTTATGCTACCTACTTTTTACAAATAGCTCCAAACCGAACAGCTTCTGGACAAGGACAAATTATCATGTCTATTTTAGGAAAGGGACGTCTGCAGATCAGAGCTGACAGAAAATGGAGTGAGAGACACGCAGGCGTGGCCCATTCTGCTATTCTGTTCAGTGTGTCCCTTTGCTTTTCATAGGTGTCCTTGCCTCAGAAGATACAGTTTTTAAACATAGCAAATGTATCCTGATAAGAGTCTTAGTGTTAGCAGAGTAGTCCCATTTAGAGCAGGTGTTCAAATAAAAAGCTGGACTTAAAAAATGTGAATGCATTAATGAATTTAAAACAGTTACTTGTACAACATGGTGTGCAGTTGTTAACTAAATTATATCTGCATAAGGGAACAAGGAAAAACATCAGGTTGTCTAAGTCGAGAATAGTTTTTGGTAGGAAAAAAAATCAAAATGGGAATAGGCAGACATGACATCTTTTGACATCTCCATGGTTATCATACAAGAATTAATTTTATTACATATTTGTCATGTTGAAGGATGAAAAGCCTTCTTTTCTGCCTCTAAAAACACATTGCTAATATTTTCCAAAGTGGAAGGCTTCAAGTGAGCCTCTATACTCTCATTAACCAAACATCTGATTCTCAAATACCTTTATAGCTACTGACACCTTTCAGTATTATGTACTTTGTAACTTTTTTAAAGCCTTGGAATCTTTTCTTAAATTAAACAGACAAAAGCTATGTTTTTGCTGGCTGAGGCTGCAGAGCTGGGAACGGCAGGTGGGGAAGGAAACTGTACCCTCTGGGACCTCTTTTCCTCTGTTGCTTCCCTAGTCCACATGCAAGGTCACTGTCCACTCTACTCCACCATAAACTCCAGCTCCTATAGCATGTGAATTCTTAAAGTTCTTATCCATCTATCTATCTGTTCAACAGTCCATTCATCCTCCATTTCTGTGCACTTCCATAGGCTAAACATAGATCTATGTTTGCATTACTATAAATCTACTTCACATACACATTTACATTTACATGTTTGCCTTTGGTCAACACTAAATTATTTATATGGATTTTCCATAGCCAGTTTTTTATACTTGGCCATTTCCCCAGACTTATGCCTATGTGACCACCACTGAGCCTGTGCATATAAAAAATTACAAAGTAATCGTAAAAGAAATTTATCCAAAACATAATTCGGAGTTGTGAAACATATTCCTTATACCTAATTCAAACGATATATAGGTTTCCACCATTTAGTACCATCTGTACATAAAATTCATTATCAGAGCTAACAGACAGTTGATAATAACTAGGTTCGTGACTGATTCTATGTCTGGACCAGAACACAGGGGTTTTGTTACCTTGCTCGAGTGAGATCCAGAGGTTTGGTAGCAGCTTGCCTTATCTGACAGCCATTAAAATAGAGCGAGTCTCCATGGGCGTAGGGTGCCAGCTGCCCACAGCCACTTCCTATCATTCCACCTTGAATGGTCTCCCAGTTTGCCTCAGTGACTCTCGCTGACTCAAAATTATCTTTAATATAGCTGGGAAGATCATGACTGAAAACAGAGCAGTCATCACCTGGAGGGAAAGAAATAATCACAACATTTAGCTGGAACAAGTAGAATCATCAAAAATTAAGAAGAATTCAATTTCAGATTTAATCCATTGCTGTGACTATAAGAATGGCAAAATACAAGCAGATGTAGACTCCCAGCAATGAATAGTTCTCTTTTATTTGGGCAATAATTGGTTTACATTGCTGAACAAAACCAGTTACCCTTTGAGTGAGTGTTTACTAAAGTATGCATGTGCTGATATACTTATTGCTTGTGTAAACCCCTTGTTTAAATACCACAGCATCTGGCTGGGCCTGCGTGTGCATCAATAGTGGATCTCAGCAGGGAGCACTCACCCTGGCATGACAGGCCAATCTAATTTCTTTTTTCCTAGCATGACTCTGTAGTAGAAAATAAGGCGTGTCATCTTCTTGTCTTCCTTCCAGCTCTATACTTGATGATTCTTGCGAGCAGAGTCTGTATCCTATTTATTGTTGGATTCCCAGTGCCTAGCACAGTACTTAACACATAGCAGATACTCAGTAATGAGGCTGGGATAAACACATGAAAAATGGATAAACTGGAAGTGTCTCTCAGAGACCACTGAGCTAAATTCTGGCATTTGTTAGCAAATGTGTATGTGTTTGCATTTTCCCTTGATTTAAGCAATACATCTTTTCTAAACATCTACAATAGTTTAAAATCAAAAGGTCATAGTTCTGTTGGATCAAGGCAGGGGAAAAGCTCCAAATAACTAGGACTTTTTGGAGACACTTGATTTGTTCATTTGCCTAGAGTTCAAACTTCCCAGCTAATACTCAGACTCAACTGGTCTCAGCTGAAGTAAGAATCCAGAGGAAAAAGGAGATGGCTTAGCAATTTCTAATATCAGAGATGTGCAACAGTCAGCAGCGATCATATCAATTTCATTTGGAAGTGAAAAAATAGCATAAACAAAAAGTCTAAGTAGATTCTACTCCAGAATTCAGGTATATGGATTTTTACATTGTACACTTGGGAAAAGTTGTATAATTCTGTTATTCTTTAGAGAAATCTCTCACCTATGTGAGACAGCAATGCTGATTGGAAGAACAACTAGAGTACTGGTATTCTTTCTCAGATTTACTAGCGGTGTGACCTTCAGCAAGTCACTTAACCTCTCTGAGTCTCAATTTCTTCACCTATAAAATGGAAATAATAATATTTACCGTAGCTAACTTATGGGGATGTCATAAATACTAAATGACTCTGATGAATGAATTGATAGAACTATGTAAATCATAAGACCACGCAAGAATGTATTAAAAAAGAATTACTGAGCATTGTTATATGCCAAGTGTTAGGCCCTGAGGATATAATAGTTATTATGTAAAGTCAGCTTTCAAATGATAGAGGCTAAAACCTGCTAGAAGCATTGGATCAAAGGAAAGCAGGGCTGCAGGCTTCTTACAGGAAGACATAAATTTTCTGAGATGTGAGCTGCGTAGGTGCCCTCTTCCAAATATATACTTGGCCTTTAGATGCTCAAGCAAGAAAAATATATTTTTATGAGTCATGAAGGCCTCTGGTGTGACAGAGTGATGGAACATCTTGAGTTGTCAGCTACATCTTGGGAAGACAGTGACTGGTGCCGTTGAGAGAGGCTGAGGGAGAATGAATATTGGCAAGGTATTTAGAGAAGGGCAGACAGTCCAGGAAGGAGAGAGGCCCAGAAATGGAAATAAAGCGTTGGGGTGTGGGTGGGTCAGGGAGTTATATGGAACATGGGGAATGTGAGGTACTATAGAATATTCTGAGTAGTTAAAATCTATAATTTTAAAAATACTTTCAGGAACATAGAATAAACCTATCCTTGATAATTCATTCCAATGATAAATAACTCTGTGATCAAGGAGTGATTTATCTATCTCAAACCTCTCAGGCTGAAGTTTCTATCCATTTGCTGGTGGATGTTGGTATAAAGGTTAGGATAAAGAGAACCTCATAGTCTCCTATATCAAAAGTGACAGCCTGGGATTCAGACCTTGGAAACTTTCATCACAGATGCAGACGGCGCCGGTGGTGCAGTATCCGTGCCCGCTACAGAGCTTGGGGCAAGCCTCTCCGATGTACACGTGGTCAATGGCCCAGCTCTGCTTCTCAGTCTCTTCCCCTTTCTGGATCCAGCGGAACTGTGTCGCACTGAAAGTCCCACAGAAAGCCGGAAAGATTCAGCAAGCTGTTATTTCTCAGGACTGCGCCCAGCCTCTACCCTCTGGAGATGGGATTATTTCTGAGGGAAGGGCTACCCCACCACCCCCTGGATTGCTCTCCTGGCAGAGGAGAGAGAACTTGTACTCCTCAGACTCTGCAAGATTGCCTCAAACTTGGTGCCTTTCCTGAAACTTTTATGTGAAGATCCCATTCTATTCCATCATAAATGTGTTAATTTTCTTATAAAGGTGAATCATCTTCCAGATCTTTTGAGTAAAATGAATGCGGACCTAGGAAGACTGTATTCCATCACGTTTATCCTGAGGCTTCATGTAACTGACCAGCCTTGCACACTCCAGAGGGTCCTTGCATCTTGGCTGAAAGGTGCAGCCTTTGGGAAGGCAGAACACTGGAGTGGGATGGGTGTGTTTCTACGTCTCTGTCTGGAGTCTGTGATTCCAGGCCTGTGACTTAGTTTGATATGTGTCATGATATTTCATCAAAAGAAAACCTAGTATCTATGAATCATTTACAAATCATCTCCTAGTTCTTCCTATTTTTTCTTGGGACGTGCACTTGTCATTTTGGTACATGGGTTGATGAAAGAAGGGAGAAAAAAGGGTAGAGGGTACTAGGGCTGCAATTAAAATTCTGGCCTCACTTTACCAGTTGTTCCCAGTTCACTGTGTGAGCTCTGCAGAGGCTGTCAGACAGTTCCACAAGATTCACCCTAACATGAAACCTACCTGGAAGAGACATGATCCGGCAGCTGAATGGTGATTCTCTTCCAGCTTGAGCTGTTGACAGCATTGTAGATGGTGGCTTCATGGAACTGGAAGGGAGAGCAGCCAATGCTGTTCGAAGAGGAAGGCAGGCATTGGGTTTGAACGAGCTGCCAGGAATCGGATCTGCAGAAACCAAAGATGTTAAGTTAGATAAATCTTAGAAATATTTGACCTGTCTAATGTCAAGGTGATGCTCTGGCATTTGGTTAGATTAAGATATTTAATTAACTAACATATTTGTAATTGTAGATCATAAAAAGAAAAATTGAAAATAATTTCATACAAGATATATTCTGACACAAACATTAGTAAAAATGGTAGTGTGCATGGCTGCGCATTCTAATGATTTTCTAGTCAACACCCATGGAAGCAGCAGTAAGAAATCAGAGGACACATTGCATTGGGCAAATCTCTGCAAAAGACCTCTTTAAAGTGTTGAAAAGCAAAGTTGTCACCTTGAAGACTAAGGTGCACCTGACCCAAGCCATGGTGTTTTCAGTCGTCTCATATGCATGCGAAAGCTGGACAATGAATAAGGAAGACTGAAGAAGAATTGATGCCTTTGAATTGTGTTGGTGAAAAATACTGGATATACATACCATGGACTGGTAAAAGAACGAACAAATCTGTCTTGGAAGAAGTACAACCAGAATGCTCCTTAGAAGCAAGGATGGCGAGACTACATCTCACATACTTTGGACATGCTATCAGCAAGGATCAGTCCCTGGAGAAGGACTCCATACTTGGTAAAGTAGAGGGTCAGCGAAGGAGAGGAAGACCCTCAATGAGATGTATTGACACAGTGGCTGCAACAATGAGCTCAAGCATAACAATGATTGTGAGGATGGTGCAGGATCAGGCAGTGTTTCGTTCTGATATACACAGTGTCCCTATGAATCAGAACTGACTTGATGACGCCCAACAACAACAACAACATGGCTGTGCATTCTAATGGCTTCTTTCCACTGACATGTTTTTCTTTTTTACCAGGAATGTACCAGAGTCAAGTGACAAAATTCTCTCTACCCAAGCTTAATACAATTCATTTTTAAAAGTGGTGGTGGGAGACAGGGCTATCAACACACTAATAAGGTAACTCAAGATTTTATCCAATATTGCTAACATGCTTTAAGAGATACGACTCTGGTTGTAGCATATTTAGATTTTTCATTGATTTAAATTATTGTTAGAGTTGTTTGAAAATGAGCAACACGAAAAAAAAGAGTTCTACTTTGAGGACAAATATAGTGTCTTACTTATTTTAAAATATAAAGTGTGTTGGCTGCAGCCTAGTATGAAAATTGGTTTTTCTTTGTCTGAAGAAAAATTTAGGAGATAAGACATATGTATAAATTTTATACAAATGAAATTTGTAAATGTGAAATACACATGAACTGTCATTTTTAATACACAAGGTTGTTCCCCTGTAAGCAACCATTGGAATGTGGACTCCAGCTTTGATGGTGTCAGACATTATTTCACTGACCTTGCATCCTTAGTGTATTCCAGCATGACAGAATGAAGGTCACCACAAGAAGTGGCCTCACAGCCCACCACAATCTAAAATAAACAATTGATACAAATTAGGTAAGACGAAATGATATCTAATATCAGTAATTAGAAACTCCATCTCTCTCCATTATGACTCTGACAGATAATCCAAAAATATTCAAAAAGTAGCCTGCCAGGACACCATGAGTGCATTCTTTTGAATTTTGTTAAAGATAAACAATTTTGCCTGGAAATGAGAATTGAAGTTTTTAATAGTACTATTTTTATTCAGGGGTGCAGTGGGTAAAGCAATTGAATGCTAACTGAAAGGTCAACATTCAAAACCACTAGTGGCTCTGCGGGAGAAAGATGTGGCAGTCTGCTTCCATAAAGATTTACAGCCTTTGAAACACCATGGGATCGCTATCAGTTGGAATTGACTCAAAGGCAGTGGGTATTTTTATTTACCTAGTTAAAACTATTAATCATAAACTTGGGGAAGACAAATTGACCAAAAAGAAAGTAACACTAGGAGAAGTTATGTTGGACATAGTGTTTAGAAGATCCATGGTGACTTTCAGTAATGAAGTTTTAGTAATAACTCTAATTATTAAAAAATTAAGTATCGATTATTAAATAATTTTACAATTTTATTTATAAATCATAATTATTGTATTATATATCATAACCCAGTGCCATCGAGTTGATTCTGACTCATAGTGACCATATAGGACAGAGTAGAACTGCCCCACAGAGTTTCCAAGGAGTGCCTGGCGGGTTCGAACTGCTGACCCTTTGGTTAGCAGCCGTAGCACTTAACCACTACCCCACCAGGGTTTCCATTATATATCATACACATAATAAAATAATAATTATTTATTAA
Source organism: Elephas maximus indicus (assembly GCF_024166365.1). Taxonomy (NCBI): domain Eukaryota; kingdom Metazoa; phylum Chordata; class Mammalia; order Proboscidea; family Elephantidae; genus Elephas; species Elephas maximus. The sequence goes on along the minus strand of NC_064826.1, from coordinate 46,113,292 downwards.
GTAATATTTTTGGGTTTTAGTTATAAAAATAAAATAAATTATTAAAAAAGGGTTTCTAGAACAAAGTTTAAAAAAAATAGAGAAAATTTTAAGTCTTTTCAGCTCTGAGTTGACAGAGCAGTAACAGAGAAGGCCTCAATGAATTTAACCAAATATGGTATCTTTGATATGGGCCACTGTGTGGGCCTGATAGAGCCCTTCACTCCTGGGGAACATGGCTTGGGATTAGGGCTGGTATAACACTGGATACGACCCTGGACATCCTTCAAGTCACTAGGTTAGGGATAGTCCTGAGGGAGTGGTTGCGTTTGGGGAACTTGCCTTGACGCCTGGTCTCTGAAGGAAAGTTTAACGGAGAACTGCCTGAACACGTTTTTATTTTTCCTAATAAAGATGCTTACTATTAACTGTCATTATAGCACATCTTTTAAGGTAAGGGCGTCCAAATAACTGATCCCTGTCTTACAATTATCCAGTAAATAAGCTGTGCTTCTGTAATGCCTTTTAGAAAGTGTGTTTTGCAGTGAGAAAGACTCCAGTTAGCTTTGCTTTATCTTTTTCTCTGAGGGCCTGTTAATTACCTGTTATGCCTGGTTAGGGCTGGTTAGTTTAAAAGACTTGAGAGTCCTTTTTAAGTGGTTCAGGATTTGCGGAATTCTGACTGGGTTAAGGTTTAGTTTCATGTTTGCAGGTCAGAGATAAAATGAAAATGAAAAGAAATAAAGAAAAGGGATAGATTAAGAAGCAAAGTGGCTTGAGTCACGAAACAGGCATAGAGTAAAAGAGTGAGGAAGAGATATATCTGTGTATGTTTTTTGTGTGCGTGTGAGACAGAATATAAGAATGGTGCCACCATAAGGAAAGAGATAGAGTCACAGAGAGCTAGAAGTAGGCAGAGGTATCCATTTGAGGTTTTCTGTTACAAGGTTTGGAAACTGAAACTGAGATTACATGTATCAGATATAACACAGTGACATTTTTTTACTATCTCCTAACATATTCACAGATTTTTATCTTCGTTCAAATAATCATACTTGAATTAAGGCCCCGTGAGAAAAATGATTTCTTTTGTTTATAAGATCAAGTCTCTTTTAATGAAGTAAATCATTTCCCTAAGTTGTCTAAATAAGCACTCCCCCTCTGCCCCTGCCCCAACATGTAATGAGCAGCTTCCCCTTACTTTAAATTGCATCATGTATCCTGGTTGTACAATGAGTTCCCGGGAAGAGAGAGCATTGTGAGTCTTGTCCTTCTTTTTATTTGGCCAGTAGAGGTGGAAGGATGGATTGCCACAGAATCCTGCCGTTCTTACTGCATTTGGGTAAAAACTCCAGTTTTCTTCATGGGAAGTACCTTCTGTTAAGGTAAATTGGAAGCAATATTATATGTTATTCTCTTGAACTGATTGGTTTATTGCTGAATTACTTAAAAGCTCCAGCTTTTGCTTATCCTTTAAGATTTAAGATGGTATAATATATAAATCTAAGACAAGAAATCAAATTTAGAAAAAAAAATTAAATGCTAGGATAATGATCACCCAACTTTTGAAATGTAACCGGTAGCATAGGTAAACTGGCACCATTACAAAATTCTTCTCGGTATACTTTTAAAACCAGTGCAATATGTATCTCCGTGGTATAGAAATTCCTAAAGAAAATTAAACTGTTTTAGGGTATTGAAATTTCAAAATACATTTAAAGCTAGACATTGTGCCTTAAGCAGGTTTATTAAATTTTCAGTTCACATCTCAACAGGAAGCCAACCTTGAAGATTTATAAGCCACTGGAAAATATAATATCGAACATTTGTTGAGCATGAATAAGTGATAAGCACTCTCCTAAACGCTTTTCACATAGAAATTCATCTGAAGACATAAGCAGATAAAAAGCTCAAAGAAAAAAACAAAACAATGCTTCTTTCTTACCATCATCAAAAGTGTCCACCAGCTGACTTGGATTGATTTCTGCTCCTCCAATTAAAATGTTGTCTAGTGCCCACTGAGCACGCTCAACCCCAGAGACCACAATTCCATTGCTGATCACAAAAGGCTGCCACCAGCGAAGTCGAGTCGTATTGGTTAGAGCATCCTCGGGAAGGAGTATGTAGTCGTGTCTAACAGAAATGTATTTCTGATAATCCATCTCGTGGAGCAGAGTCCATGTAATTCCTGTAATAACAAATTTACCAACATTGTAACATATCTGGGAAAACAAAACAAACAAAAGAACAACCAGCACACTGGGAAAACTGGAAACTTCCAAAGAAATCTTCAACCAGGAAATGAGAGGCAACTACAGGCGACTTTAATGTAGGTGTTCACCTCTTTTAAACGCTGTCTCAAAATGAGGCCAACGATATGAGAGGAGGGGCATTTAGAAATAGCATGCTCAAAACTGAACTGTAGTAATTGAATTTGATCAATGTAGAGTATAGCTAAAAATAAAACTACCAAAATGAACTTTAAAAATTTTATTCTAGATTCCTATATGCATTCTTTCTTATGAAAAGTGAGTTACATCCATGTGTCGCATATTCCCAGAGAAGAACTTCTAACCAGTATTTCAAAACTCAGCTTTATAATTCTACCGTAATTAAGAATTAGTTGAACTGAGCTGAAGTTTATCTCTAATCAGTTGATAAAATTGCAGGTGGGATGTTTAAACTGCTTAAGAAAACACCTTACAAATACCCTAAAATACTTCAGGGTGATCTGTTTATATGGTAGTTTTAATGAATCATATCTATCTATTAAAGTAGATTTTCTAGAGACGTTGTGGTATTATTGGTCTAATTTCAGCTACTTCAAATAATAAAACAGAATTTTAATTAAAGTAGTCTAAGATAGACTTTTCACTAATTAAGACTATCTTTCTTCACAATTAATGAAGTTTTCTGGTAGACTCTACAGCATCGATGATATGTTTATTCACATCAAGGCTTTTAAAAATGCTTTAAAATTATCTTTCAGTTGGAAAATTATACAGAATTTTAATTTCTGAATTGTATCATCAATACTTAAGCTTCAGTTAAACATAGAGACTATATTATTTATTCAAAGGTTGGAGTTAGTTTTTTAATGTGACTTCTCTCGTCTCTTTTTTTGTAGATTTTGTGTAACACAGAAGACACATGTATGGACCACATAATGCAGCCACGTTCTGTAGCTTTTTCTTCATGACATTATGATTTTTAACATGCCCTCCACATTATAAGGTCAGCAAATATTTACAAAGACTTTTCTGAGGGCATAGGATGGCATTTGGGAATCTGCTCCATGGTATGACTTTCACCCCTGAAACTTGCCTCCATCAGTGGAATAATCCAACAGTACGCCTTCCTTCCGGCAGATGGGCCGATGACAAGAGGTCATGTTGTTCTCACTACCGATGCGTCCCCAGTATTGCAGGAATCTGAATGCAAGCACACATTATCCATCAGAAAGATTAATTAGAACTCTATCTAAAACAAGTTGAATAACAACCTCTTCCACGCATACGTCCCTTGCATTGGGGCCAGTTTGTTAAGGTGTGATTTAAATGCCAAAAAATTGACTTACTTTGCACCTCTGAGATCCAAATCTTGAGTGATAGCTTGTCGCACAGTGGACCCCCCAAAATAGAGTGCAGTGTCCTCGGCAAGAATTCCACACTCGGTGCAAGTATTTCCTCCTTCTAAGGACATCCATAAGTCAGGCTTGATCTCTTCACTATCAAAGCGTTCCTTCAGGAAAGTCTGGAAAAAATAAGTGGACATGGTGAAAAATAACAATTCCAGATGATAATTATGTGGTATTTGAGACAATATAGAGTTATAGCCCAAACTTAAAAAAAAATTGGAGCTGATTTCAAATGCTTTTCCATGGATACTTATAAACGACAACAGGATATTTTCATTTTCTATTATTCATTTTGTCCATAATAGAGTTTTGCATTGCGTTGAGGCACAGCAGTTTTTTGTTTTAAAACAATGGGACTGTATTATAAGAACGATTTGTTACAGTTGCAACCACAGTAATTTTACTTGGATTTAGTAACCTTGCTATACTTTTTTAGATTTGTTTAGTTGCTACCTTTTCATGATAGTTAAAATTATTTAGATAAACTCCCTCTTTTCCCTAAACTTAGAACAAAATCAACTCTATAGTTAAAGACATGTAGTCACGTGTCAGTTTTACCTTACCTCACTGACACCCAAAAACCCAAACCCGTTGCCATTGAGTTGATTCCAACTCATGATAGTTAGCAAATAATAACAATTTAAGAAAGGGAGGTTTCCACATAAAAACAGGAATCGTAAGAAATGCACAGGTAACCATGCAAATTGCATGAGAAAGATTTGAAAAAGAGCTTTTAGATTTGTATATTTCTTTTCCAACTCAGAAATGCCAATAAAATTTTAGTGTTCATGAACAAAACTAGAATTTTTTAAGTTTATTCATTACCCAAAGTATACAAAGCTGTGTTTCTCATGGGATAATCTCATTTGATAACAGATGGACTAACATCCTCAGACACAAGTAAGCATTGCCTGAATATTTAATTTTTATATTTATCAAACCCAAAGTTGTTGAAGTGTTACAGGAACAAAATGACAGAACAGACTTTGCTTGAATTATATGCCCCTCATACACTGACTTTTTTTTTTTTTTTTCATACACTGACTGGATTTCAATCATTTGTGTTTTTTAGTTTAATTATTTATCTGTTTTATAATGTAAAGGCACTATATCCCAGAAACAGAATGCACATATGAAAGTTGTGTTAGGCAACTGTATTTGCTTTGTATATTAAATAATAATGTAACAATTAAAGTTTCCAAGAATGACCTCTCTATTCTTAATCACCCAGAGCCCAGTGCCGTAGAGTCGATTCCGACTCAAAGTGACCCTATATTCTTAATATGCAACCATATTTCAGCAGTCGGCAAATCAGGGCACGAAATTTTCTGAACAAAAATTCAGGTACTCTTTGGGTCTTTTTGAAAATTGGTCTGTTGTGATAATGTATCTATAACAACCACACTAGTACCCTCCTTCAAAAAATGCATCTATTGAAAAAGTGAAGTAAAGAAGGCTTACTATTGACTTTAAATTGAGCTGTTTAAAAAAAAAAACACAGAGTGTTTATGTTTTTAATCTATGCAGTTAATTTTATTTTATGATTTGGGTGAATTGTACTAGAACTTGATTCTAATCTTCTTGTATGTAAGAAACCTAAGTCACATTTTCTTAGTTTCCATCCAAAGGACTGACTTACTTACTAAAAAAAAAAATTACTAGGGACCAAAAAAAAAACTGGTCTCCCACATTCTGATCTTAAGAATCTCCTGATTCTTAAGGCAGGGCATATAATGCGAGTCAGTGCTCCCAGCAGAAACATTTACATTACCTTCAGGGTGTGAGTCAAATAGCAGTTGGGACCAGAGTATCCCGGGTCACAGATGCACTGTTCCTTTAAGCAGTCTCCATGGCCCCTGCAGTTGTCCAGGCATCCAGGGCCCAAGTAGAAATTATCGATCGCCCACTGCATATCTGAGTACTTCTGATAGAACCTAAACCTTACTGGACTATTCGCATCACAAAAGAAAAGGAATGAAAAACAAAAGTTAACTCTATTCAGGTCTGTATTTAGTACTCAAGAGAAAAAAGATTTAAGACACTCTTACAGGATGAAATAGGCTAATAAAAGATGTTTTCTGACTCCATTTTATTCTCTTTCTACTTCTAGTAATGGAACTTTACAGGCTGGCTTCGTTTATATTTTATAATATCTCAGAAAATTTGCAAAACAAAATAAAAATACAATGGAATCTCTATTTCAAACAGTAGAAACATTTTCAAATACACCCACTCCTCACTTATCGGCATGGTTAGTTTCCAAAGACCAGGTTGTTATGTGAAAATCAGCATTATGTGAAAATGGAAGATCTCCACATCAGATCAAAAAATAAAAGATGACTACATCATTACATAACTACCAAATTATACAGCTTTACACAACTGCCAGACCATTGAGAATTATGGCCCAACCAAGTTTACACATTAACCATAGCAGCCAGTTTACTCTCGCCTCACACCTTGGCATTTGTTACTGTTGGACATATGTCGTTAATGTGCAAAATAATCGGATAGTATTTTTACTATTGTCGTAAATGCGAAGTGTCATATAATGAGGTAGTCGATAAGTGAGGAATAGGTGTACAACTTTGTAACTATCATGAATCAGGTTTCTTATGAACTGGAGTCAGTGGTTCTGACACGCTAGGTTCACTAATTGCGTTTCTAAAATTGTGCAGAAAATTACTGAATCCTCTGACAGAGCTTTGTCAGTACACACACAGCCCTCAGGTGGTTGGGGAACAGCAACCTCTGAATTTCTCAAAGATAATCAATATTCTCAGAGCAACTATGCCAATTAGAAAACAATTTTGAAAGGGTTATATTAAAGGACAACTTCCCTGAGATTTTAATTTCACTGTTGTTCCCTGTCTTCTGGAGGAAACCAGCCTCATAATTAACCTTATTTTAAAATATGCCACAGTATTTTGGTGTAAAGAGTTTAAAGCGCAGGAGGGAAGTTTCTGGGGTGATGTAGATATTCTATGTCTTGTTTTATGTGGTGGTTACAAGCGTTACACCATGGTAAAAACCTATTGAGCTGAACATTTAGGATCTGTACATTTTCTGTATGTAAATTATATCTGATTATTAAAAAAGAGAGAATGGGAGAGGGGAAGTTAGTCTATGATGTTTGTGGAGGTCTCAAGCATCCATTTTATCCCAGATGATTCATGGGAGATGATCACTCTATTAGAACCTCACTAACTCTTGACTGGCTTAGGAATGGTCATTCTTCAGCTAATTTTGACCAATAAGATGCAAGGAGGTACATGTTATGGCTTTCTGAGGAAGAAAAACAACTCTTTTTCTCCTCCACTGAACATGGGTGAGAAAGCATTTTGTTCCAGTTTCCTGGCAGCCATCTTGTGCTTACGAGAAGAACCAGCTCTAAGGCTGAGTGTGGCACTAATGCTGTGGAAAGTAAAGTATCAGAGTAAGAGAATAAGAAAGAACAATGTCCTCGTAGACATTGTTGAGTCTGAAAATCAATCAATCCTAGAATCCACTTATCTTTGGAATTTTCACTATAGATATTATAAATTTCATTTTTATTTGAGCCAGTTTGAGTTTTCTATTATGTGACGCTGAAAGCATCCTGACTTAGTTTCCTAGCATGTTAATTGGATAAACTCTTTAAATTCATTCCGAAGAACTGTGAGTGTTCTGTAGTAAATGACATTTATGGGAATATTGGAAAAGCTACATGTAAACACTTTATCCAAAAGCTCCGTATATTCTGGTCATATATTCTATCTCACAAGATGTTTCCTCATTTAGCTAGATTATATGATTAATACAGCAGGGGTGTACCTGCCATTTTCTTTAATGTATCCCTTTTCCTGATTTTACACTAGAAGGGAAATTTTAAGCTTTTGGAATTGCCTTAAGTTAATATATCTTCAGACTTCCCAGAAGACAGTTTAATTACCTTGGCTTACCATTGCTCTTGGCCAATTACTTTGCTCTGCAGGTGTAGAACATAATGCTTTGATAAGAGAAAAATGAAACCTACAAACCACATCTGTACAAGCAGCATGAAGAGTTAGGATTTGTGCATGTAGCATGATGAGTTAGGACTTGTTCCTGGCTCTGTACATTATGGATTGATAGGGCAGTAATGTGGAAAGCATATGACACATGGCGGACCACAGTGTGCAATGCGATAAGTTAGGGTATACCTTTTCTTCTGGCTCCAAGCCTATCACTATTCTTCTGCCTCATTTGAAGATAGTGAGGCATGTAAACTGGAAGGGCCAATTTTCCAATTCTGAGAATTACAACCTGAAGTCTCCTGAAGTTTATTCACCATGCAGGTTACCAATGAGACGATCTTTAGAGTTTGGGAGGAAGGAAGCCCTGTACCCACAATTACACATAATTTCAAGCTTGACAACAGGGTTCCTAATCTATTTTTGGTTGCTTAGAACCAGGCTTCATTTTATTTTTTTTACTTACTTTCCCACTAAGCTCTCAGGAAGTGGGTAGGTGATCCTTTTCCATACACTAGTTGGAAAGAATACAGATGGCTGAGAAACACTTCCGGAGCATTTTGGGTCAGCAGGCAAGCACTGAGGGACCAGATAATTCCAGCTCACACCAAAGTCAGTAGAATACTGGACATGAATTTGATTTTGGGCAATTTTTTCAGACACTTTACATCCAACGGAGATCTAATAAATGTAGAAAAGCAAGACTGTCAAGGTACTGAAAAGTTAAAAACATGAAAGCCGTATTATGTGTTTCTGTTCTAAGGATTTGGCAGCAAGAAAGTTGCTGATCACTTGGCGTACGCTGCACCCTATCCTTTCTGTATTTTCAGGTTCATTATTTGTTCTGCTGATGGACAGGGAGAGTTGACATGGTTGCCCAATATGACAGAGTATAGAAAGTGCCAAATACATTGTGCAGTGGGTTTGGAGAGAAGCCGAAACCTGCACTTCTGCCATGCTTGGCTGATTGCCTTGGAAGGCCTGGGCCCACTCTTACAAATTGATGTTTGTTGTGTTAATGGTCTGGCACTTCTTTTTGGCAGAATGCTTGACCAAGAAGGATGGCTAACAGCTTTACCAATTTTGCTATTTTGTCATACAATTTATGACTTTCAATAAATCACTTTCAACTGTGACTGAAATGCAATGAAGTGATAACAGAAGGTACTTTTAATAGAGCCCAGCACCCTTTGTTGATGGAGACAGACTTAATGTGATGTTTGTTGCTAATACAGTGAAATTTAGGTAGACAGGATAAATTGGCTGACATTTAGTCTTGGCCAAAATAGGAAGTTGATGTTAGCATTCATGCTAATCATGTTTTTCTTCTCTATAATTTTCTTTCTCCATAAATATCAAAATGCTTTTCTAAAAAAGTAGAGACAGCTATTAAAGTTTTAATCTTTTCTTTAATGGAAAATCTGCCTAAGTTATATGATTTAACTGAGGGAGTTGCGATCAGTATCCTGTATTTTTAATCAATATTTTGATCTAATCAGTCTTTAAACGTTTACTTATATGAAAGTTTCATCTAGAAATAGTTCAGAAGGGAAATACTTTAAATCATTAAGTCATAAATAGTTGTATAATATTACCTTAATATTAGATTTTAATTTTCAAAGTATATATTAAGTCAATGAAATTTCAGATAGTCTTTGACATGACAATTTTTCTTCATTTTTTATATTGCTAATGTGTTGTTATTAATGTAATGTGGAACATAATGTTTTCACCTTGAATTGCATGATCCAGCCATCAGTGGGAGTCAGGTCATGGGTCACTGCATATACTTCTCTGCCATCATGACTGCCACAAATCATGACACCATCAGGGGAGTCACAGAACCTTTCTACTGTACAATCATCATGGAATAGCCAATGCTCATTCACTTAAAAAAAAAAGACAACACATTTATGACAAATAAAAATACTCGAATCAAATTTTCACTGTAGGCAAAATCAAGACTTACTTAAAGTAGAAATCACTCTTGTATTACAAATAATTCACAGACAAAACACTGGTGCAAACACATAGTTTTATGAACATGGAGACTGGAAGTATTGAGACAGACCTACTACTTGGTACTTTCAAGTCTACACTTCGGGAAAAAGTATCTGTATTGCATGTGCTGTAAGTAAAAATCAGAGGGAAATGTATAGCTAATATTTAACTTTTTAAGCAGGATCTAAAGAAGAAGAAAAAAATTTTAGTAACATGACAGGGAAGGTGAGTTAGCAATTTCTACTCAAAATCTGGTAGTATTACCTGGGCAATTATACAACTTGTAATGAAAAATTTTATTCTGCCTATTTAATTAGACAAGCAAATGACTTTGGGAGCCCAGAAATGAGTTGAGAAAAATTAAAGCTTTGAATTGTGCTATTTGTTATAAAGAATACTTTTAAGTGTTGAAATGGGAAGTCATTCTTAACTTGGCAAAAATGAAAATAAAGTATTACAAGGAAATTATCTCAGAAACTGGATTATCTCTAAGATAGTACTATTATAAATTTACCTTGGTAATGTTCTTAAGATTTGATTATTTAGGGATGGATATTTAAATATTTTGGGTAGATTTCTTTTAATAAATCTCGGTTCCTCTTTCAAGCCAGATAAACAGTTATACTTTGAAGAAATGTACCCAGTTAATAAAAAAAAATTACTGAAATAAACTATTTGGAAGAGTGTAAGAAAAACCTAGGCAGCAAGACTGTGAATCAAGGGCAGAGTGAGTAAGACTGTGGGAGTTCCTGGGTGGTACATACGCTTCTTGTGCTTGGCTGCTAACCAAAAGGATAGAGGCTACAGTCCACCCATACACACTTCAACAGGAAGGCCCGATTTTCTATATCTGAAAAATCAGTCATAGAAAACCCTACGAAGCACAGTTCTACTGTGACACAAATGAGTTGCCATGAGTCGGAATTGACTCAAGGGCGACTGGTTTTGTTTTTTTAAGTAAGATTGTGAATTGATTAGTACGAAATGAGTCCTGTGTATTGAGCCTGTTTTTCTTTTTCTCACTTTCCTCCCCTCCCTTTCACTCACTCTTCTCCCTATTTCATGTCCCCCATAATTCCCTTTCCTTTCTGAAAGATATATTTTTGTATCATGATCTTATTCTAGAGAGTTAAGAAATTAAGCCATAAATTGCATCGAATTCATTATATACTTTGGTTTCATAGGTCCCAATTCTCTCAACGTTTTCTGGGGTTAGCGCCATAGAGATGAACAGGTGCAACCGGAGGCTTCAGGCCACTGTTCAAGCCTCAGAGTTGGGTGGCCTCAGAGCATCCAGAGAAGAGACCGGACAGTTTAATTATAATTCAGTGTTCACCCATTTTGTGTCCTTTTGATTTTGTCTGAGCATAGCTTACACCTGTAGAACAAGCAGCTTATCTCTGGGATTCAGATGGCTACCACAATGCCATTGTCAGTTAGCTTTCACTCAAGGGATCTGGAGCTGCATTTAAACCTACATCACAAATATAGGACTCCAAAGACATTGGACTTCTAACTACTTGAGTCAGTTTATTCTGAGGTGCATATTTCATTTTATGCTAGAACTCTTCAATCCTGATCAAAGAGGCTTACATTAATCAACTAATTAATCAATCTCTTCTGCAATATCAGAAACTACTTCTGTAGGTTACTGAGATTTTCTTAAATGGACCTATCTTACAAAAATAGTGTTCCTAGAAACAGTTTCTAGGAACACTGTTTTAATTCATAAGACAGGCAGGAACCAGAAAATTTGTGTCTTTATTATATATCACCAACTAAGCCTAAATTAAAATCAATCTCTTAGGTACTTGAAAAAATAATTTGTATTTGCTTTATTTATACAGAAAGAAACAGTTCTTAAATTATTTTCTGATTGTAAAGCCACATATATAAACCATTATACAGGGAAAAATAAATTAATAATTTAGCAAAGTTCTGAACCAGATCTATTTAAGAAAATCACACTAACCTTCTTAAGTGGATAAAACCACTTAGCTGTGGTGAGGGACCTTTTATAATTTTTCTATTTAGAAAGGTGTTATTTAGTAAATATTTTCAGTTACACCATATTGCCAAGTGATATATCAGTGAATGGACTAATGAAAATTAATTAACCTAAGTATTCAACAATGTGGAAATGGTAACATAAATTATGAGTATAATATGCTATTAAAATTATATTTTCAAAGATACTTAGGTATATGAGAAAACGATCAGGATTTAATTCTAAGTGAAAAAGCAAGCTACAAAATATATACAACATAAGATACTAATTTTGTTTAAACTATATTTCTATAAAAATCTGTTGCTGTCGAGTCCATTCCATCTCATGGCAACCACAAAGGACACAGTAGAATTGCTCCATAGGGTTTCCAAGGAGCAGCTAGTGGATTCGAACTGCTGACCTTTTGGTTAGCAGCCTAGCTCTTACAGTGACATAAAAAAAGACTCTAAGAAAATACACCAAAATATTGACAACAGGTATCCTCTGCATGATGAGATTTTGGAAGATTTTTGTTTTCATCCTCATGATTTTCTGTATTTTCTCAATTTCACATTTCAAACATGTATTACTTTTGTAATAAAACATTAATAGTTAAGTATTATAAATTATTAAAACTTCCCAAATTCCAGCTTTTCTTCCAACATATGCTTCAATCCTCTGAAAAGCTTTTATCAGTCTTGTTGCTGTTGTTGTGTTGTTGAGTTGGTTCCAATTCATAGCAACCCTATATACGACAGAATGAAACATTGCCCAGTCCTGCGCGATCCTTACAATCATTGTTATGCTTGAGCTCATTGTTGCAGCCACTGCATCAATCCATCTCCTTAAGGATCTTCCTCTTTTTTGCTAACCCTCTGCTTTACCAAGCATGATGTCCTTCTCTAGAAATTGGTCCCTCCTGATAACATGTCCCAAGTATGTGAGACAAAGTCTTGCCATCCTTGCTTCTAAGGAACATTTTGGCTGTACCTTTTCCAAGACAGACTTGTTTATTCTTTTGGCAGTCCATGGCATATTCAATATTCTTTGCCAACACCATGGTTACAGGCGTCAATTCTTCTTCGTCTTCTTTATTCACTATCCAGCTTTTTCACACATATGAGGTGATTGATAACACCACAGCTTGGGTCAGGCGCATCTTAGTCCTTAATGTGACATCTTTGCTTTTTAACATTTTAAAGAGGTCTTTTGCAGCAGATTTTCCCAACAAAATGTGTCTTTTGATTTCCTGACTGCTGCTTCCATGGCTGTTGATTGCGTATCCAAGTAAAATGAAATCCTTGACAACTTCAATCCTTTCTCCATTTATCATGATGTTGTTTATTGGTCCAGTTGTGAGGATTTTATAGGGTTGCTATGAGTCGGAATAGGCTTGACGGCAATGGGTTTGTTTTTTGGGGTTTATGTTGAGGTCTAATCCATACTGAAGGCTATGGTCTTTGATCTTTATTAGTAAATGCTTCAAGTCCTCTTCACTTTCCAGAAACAAAGTTGTGTCATCTGCATAATGCAGATTGTTAATAAGCCTTCCTCCAATTTTGATGCCATGTTCTTCTTCATATAATTCAGCTTCTCAGATTATTTGCTTAGCATACAGATTGAATAAGTATGGTGAAATGATACAACCCTGACGCACACCTTTCTTAATTTTAAACCACACAGTACCTCTTTGTTCTGTTTGGATGACTGCCTCTTGGTCTAAGGACAGGTTCCTCATGTGCATAGTTAAGTGTCCTGGAACTCCCATTCTTCGCAATGCCATCCATAATTTCTTATGATCCACACAGTCAAATGCCTTTGCATAGTCAATAAAACACATGTAAACATCTTTCTGGTATCCCCTGCTTTCAGCCATGGTCCATCTGACGTTAGCAATGATACCCCTTGTTCCACGGCCTCTTCTGAATCTAGCTTGAATTGCTGGTGGTTCCCTTTCGATGTACTGCTGCAACTGCTTTTGAATGACCCTCAGCAAAATTTTACTTGTGTGTGATATTAATGATATTGTTCAATAATTTCCACTTTCTGTTGGATCGCCTTTCTTTGAAATGAGTACAAACAGGGATCTCCTCCAGTCAGTTGGCCAGGTAACTATCTTCCAAATTTCTTAGCATAGATGAAGAGTGCTTCTAGTGCTACATCCATTTGTTGAAACGTCTCAATTGGTATTCCGTCAATTCCTGGACCCTTGTTTTTCCCCAGTGCTCTCAGTACAGCTTGCACCTCTTTCTTCAGTACCACTGGTTCTTGATCATATGCTACCTCCTGAAATAGTGGAACGTCGACCAATTCTTTTTGGTACAGCGACTGTATATGCTTTCCATCTTCTTTTGATGCTCCCTGCATTGTTTAATATTTTCTCTGCAGAATCCTTCAATATTGCAGCTTGAGGCTTTAATTTTTTCTTGAGTTCTTTCAGCTTGAAAAATGTCAAGTGTGTTCTTCCCTTTTAGTTTTCTAACTCTAGGTCTTTACACATCTCATTATAATACTTTATTTTGTCTTCTTGAGCCACCCTTTGAAATCTTCTGTTCATTTCTTTTACTTCAGCATTTCTTCCTATTGCTTTAGCTACTCTACATTCAAGAGCAACTTTGAGAGTCTCTCCTGACATCCATTTTATCAGTCTTACTATTGTAAACAGTCTCAGTTTGTCCTTTGTGAGCAAGATGCTGAGTTGGGTATGACACATTGTCCCACTCTCTGATTAATCTATAGTGGCATAATATTTATCTATTTTTACTGTTTTGGTAGCTGTCTTAGTCATCTAGTGCAGCTATAACAGAAATACCACAAGTGGGTGGCTTTAACAAAGAGAAATTAATTTTTTCACAGTCTAGTAGGCTAGAAGTCCAAATTCAGGGTGTCAGCTCCAGGTGAAGGCTTTCTCCCTCCATCGTGGAGAAAGATCTTTCTCATCAATCTTACCCTGGACTAGGAGCTTCTCTGCCCAGGAACCCCAGGTCTAAAGAACGCACTCTGCTTCCTGTGCTTCTTTCTTGGTGGTATGATTTCCCCAACTCTCTGCTTGGTTCCCTTTCCTTTTTATCTCTTGAGAGATAAAAGGTGGTGCAGGCCACGCCCCAGGGAAACTCCCTTTACATTGGATCAGGGATGTGACCTGGGTAAGGGTGGTGTTACAGTCCCACCCTAATCCTTTTAACATAAAATTACAATCACAAAATGGAGGACAACCACACAACACTGGGAACCATGGCCTAACCAAGTTGATACACACATTTTTAGGGGAACATAATTCAATCCATGACAGTAGCACTTGCAGTATTGGTAGGAGATATATAATTAAACACAGCTACTTAACCTGAAGATATACCTCATGTAGTAAAACCAAGGATGTTGCATAAAAAAGTCATATACCTAATCTAAGACACCCCTTGAAAAAAAGGCGACCAACATAGTAGCATGAGATAAAAAGAAAACAAGGCATTAAAAATGATAGTAGCACAAAAAGACTTCGTAGTTCATGAGTATCACTGAATTACACCTACTGAGAATGAACAGTAACAAGCAAGACCCTGGACACGATCTGAAACATGAAATGTCATCATAGGTGTGTTTGACATGTAGTGAAACAATTTGTCTCTGGATATTAAAACAAATGACTGGGAAATGTTGGCTTTCTAAGTGGAAAACAGTAAACACAGAAATAAAAATGTTTTTTCTTTAAGAAAATAAAATTGTCCTGTTGATAAAATTAAAGAATGTTACTTACTAAGACAGACTTGCTGGCTCAGAAAAAGAAAAGATTTAGTTATAAAGTAAATCAGGAAGGTTGAGAGGAAAAGAAAAACACCAGTATCACTGAGTCAATTCCAACTCATGGTGACAGCATGTGCATCACAGTAGAACTGTGCTCCATAGAGTTTTTAATCGCTGATTTTTTGGAAGTAGATTGCCAGGCATTTCTTCCAAGGCACCACTGGGTGGACTTGAACTGCCAAGATTTCAGTTAGCAGCTGAATGCATTAACCATTTGAACCACCCAGAGACTCCAGGATGGCATAAATAACCCTTTTTACTATTTACACCATTTGAGTATCTGGAAAGTTTCCAGTTTTCACGCTCATGAAAAGAGCCAAATCCAAATGATTGCATTTCCATTGGTTTTCTGTTTAGTGTCAAGGAAAAATTTACCTGCAGTTTTGTCCTCCATAAACATGTCAAAAGCTATCCTTCCTACAGGGCCAGCATCCGCGGGGGAGCGTTCGTGCTGAGGCACTGGGGCACTGCTGAATGTGTCCAACATGACGGTCCTCTGGTCGGCAGAGCCTGAGATGAGCACGTTGTCAATGGCCCAGTCATTCTGATCCAGGCCATCGTGCCTTGGCTGCCACCAGCGGAAGCGAGTAGCGATCTCTTTAGCATCAGGAGGAAGAAGGATATTCACAAATCTATAAGAAAAGTGGGGGCGGGGAGGGGAAAAACCCTTGTCAAATGTCTCACATGAGTAAAAAATTTACAGCCAGAAGGAGGATACCGCATGGTGGGTGAGGGAAGGACATTAGCCAAGAATTTTTTTTTTTCAAACCTTGATAAACTAGCTTGATTTCACAAAGTCTCAGTAGTCACTAAATTTGGGACAATAGAATGTGAACAAATTCAAGCATCACTAAATTAGTCACTTGCTTTAATTGTCCTTGGACAGGTCTTACAGAGTCTACACAATTTTTTTGCATTTCTAGGGGTCCCCTTGGATCTGTAGAACTAGACCAGGGCTAGAGTACACACACTTTGGTAGTCATAAGCCAATACTGTTTTTTTTTCTGTCTCCTAGGGGTTAGAGCATACCAGAAAGATGTTTACCTGTATTTTACTGACTATGCAAAGGCATTCAACTGTGTGGGTCATAACAAATTATGGATAACATTATGAAAAATAGGAATTCCAGAACACTTAGTTGTGCTCATGCGGAACATGTATATAGACCAACAGGCAGTTTTCCAAACAGAACAAGGAGATACTGCATAGTTTAAAGTCAGGAAAGTTGTCTGTCAGGGTCGTATGCTTCACCACACTTATTCAATCTTTACGCTGAGTTAATAGTCCAAAAATCTGGACTATATGAAGAAGAATGCAGCATCAGGATAGGGGGAAGGCTCATAAACAACCTGTGATATGCACATGACACAATTTTGCTTGTTGAAAGTGAAGAGGACTTGAAACATTCACTGATGAAGATCAAAGCCTACAGCCTTCAGTACGGATTACACTTCAACATAAAGACAACAAAAATCCTCACAACTGGACCAATAAACAACAGCATGATAAATGGAGAAAATGTTGACGTCATCAAAGATTTCATTTTACTTGGATCACTGTCTATGGAGGCAGCAGTCAAGAAATCAAACAACATATTGTATTAGGCAAACCTGCTACAAAAAAAAAAAAAAAAAAAAAAAAGAAGACCTCTCTAAAGTGTTTAAGATGTCACTTTGAAGACTAAGGTGCGCCTGACCCAAGCCATGGTATTTTCAATCACCTCATATGCATGAGAAAGCTGGACAGTGAATAAAGAAGAGAGAAGAAGAATTGACACCCTTGAATTATGGTGTTGGCGAAGAACACAGAATATACCATGGACTGCCAAAAGAACGAATAAATCTGTCTTGGAAGAAGACAGATTCCCTGGTTAGACGTGGCCATGTGACTAAGTTCTGACTAATAGGATGTGAATCAAAGGATGTATGCCCTTCTTGCCCATACTCCTTCCTCTGGCTGCGGTGTGGAGTTGCTAGAGTGGCTCTTTTGGATCATGTGGCGGAAATCACGTATTGAGTGTTGCAAAACAACAAGATGGAAGAAACCTGGGTCTCTGGTGCTTTGGAGCCACTACAGATGCCCTAGGCTACTTTCTTCTGGATCTAATTTACATAGAAAGAAATAAAATTTTGTTTATATTATTTTGGGTTTTCTGTCATTCACAGCTGAATCTATTCTTAACTGATATACCGAATTTAAATTACTGTTAAAGATTCTTTAATTTTCTATTTTATTTTATCCACTTTCTAGCTTGTTCCTGGCTTGCCATGTACAAAGGAATTACCTACGTTTCTTAATTGGGCTTTGTTTCCCTCCCCTCCCATGACCCTCTGCCCTGCCAGCCTTCTTCTCCCTCCTCTCTCTTCTTATCCTCCTCTCCCCCTTCCTTCTTCTCCTGCTCCTTCTTTAATAAATACGCCCTTTTCCTTTTCAACAGCCTCTTTGACTTTTCCAGCTGGTCACATTGATTGTTTTTTGACCTTAAAGAATCTTTCTTTAAAAAAAACCATACATTGTGATTATTCAGGGTTTTTAATAAGGGATTTTAAATAGGTTTTGGGTTTCTTGGAGCCCTGGTGGTGCAGCAGTTGAGAGCTATGGCTGCTAACCAAAAGGTCTGCAGTTTGAATCCACCAACCGCTCCTTGGAAACCCTTTGGGGCAGTTCCACTCTGTCCTACAGGGTCTCTAGGAATCCGAATCAACTCTATGATAACGGGTTTTAGGCTTCTTAAGAATATTTACATCTTTTGCGTTTCTTAATTTCCTAGTCCAAAACTCTCTGAAACTGAGTATACACCCAAATACCGTTTTTCTGTTTCTAGTTTTTCTAAAATGTTCAAATAAATGGAATTTGGTCATTAATTGCTATTGGTTTTGCACTAGATCTATTCACCATCAGCACAATGATTGTAAATTATCCTGGAATTAAAAAAAAAAAAAAACTAGTTGCTCTTTAAATAAAAACTAAAACCAGCTATTGAATCCAGCTCGGAAACCTTATCTTTAAGTCAGTCCCTGAGGTGTCCTTCCGTTGAGTAACCGTAACTGTGGTCCCCTGTGGTTGACTGCTGCCAGGTCTTACAAGCATCTTTGCTAAACACACTGGCTATTTGAGATAAAATGCAATACAAACCCAGGTTTACTGTACTGGTCATAGAAAATTTCCATTAGTAGGTTCCAGGTAATGCCTCCATTGACAGAATATTCTAAGAGAACACCTTGGTTACGGTTGTTTGGTGTAATCAGGCATCCGTACATGAAGTAAAACTGGATAAACTCAGCATTAGTGAGGTTTAGATCCACTGTGACTAACAATCGACTACAACCCTAAGGAAAAGAAGCAGAATAAAAAAAAACTGTGGTAAGAAATCTTGATGGTAGATTACAGGTATTCTTTGGCGTCTATCTTCTATATATTTCTTCTGTAGTGCATATTGCAAGGTATTGCAATACTGATTTTCTTATCCTCTCTCTTACTATGGTGGCACTTAGCATGGTGTCTAGCTAACAGTAGGTGCTCACCAAATACTTGCTGAACTTTAAAATTTCAGTTTTAAAGACATCATAGAGCACTACATTCTAGGGAGATTTTCTTCTGCTTATTATAAGCAACATGAGAGGTGGAATTAAAGTAACTGTTCTATGCCTTTATTAAACTATTTCCAGTTACTCTTGTGCATTTATTATATTTAAAAAAAAGGCATCAGCTATTAATGGAATGGCGTGTTGCGATCACTATTTTAATATGAATTTTAAAAATGAATACCTATGAAAATTTAATATATAATATAATTTAACTAAATTATAATTAGAGATGATAGTGCTAATGATTTTTATTTAAACTTTATAGGAGATCTTGATGCCTTTAATATTAACTCATTAATGTAGATAGGTAGATACCTCTTAGGTGAACATATGAGGAAAACTAGGACATAAGGTTTTAACAAATTAATTACAGTTCCAACCAAGATAGGGAGAGAATTCTAAATACTGCATTTTTAGTCCGTGGTGATGATTATAAAAATCCTGCATGTCCTTTTATTACTCTTGGGATAAAATACTCAATATAATAATATACTTCATAGTGACAGAGCTCTAAGATAGGGTACGGTCAGATGTAAAGAGCTGACAATGAACTTATTTTTAGTACTTTTTATTAATTTGGAAACCCTGGTGGGGTAGTGGGTAAGTGCTACGGCTGCTAACCAAAGCGTCGGCAGTTCGAATCCACCAGGTGCTCCTTGGAAACTCTATGGGGCAGTTCTACTCTGTCCATAGGGTCGCTGTGAATCAGAATCGACTTGATGGCACTGGGTTTGGTTTTTTGGTTTATTAATTTGCTTATGAAGGGCATCTAACCATTAGGGAAATTATATTATTGAAGAAATTATATTTTTAAATGAAGTAAGATTTGCCAGCAAAAGTAGAATGATTATAAAATTTCTCAAAGAACGCTTCCAACATTGCTATCCTTAATAATCTGCTATAAATACAAATGTTAAGTAATTATTGTCAATTATTCTTTTTTGGATAATTTACAGAATGGATTAATTGTTGTTAGTAAATTCAGGGACAACCGATGCTAATTTAGGAAGCCTGGTGGCTCAGTGGTTAAGCGCTTGTCTGTAAACCAAAAGGTCTGGTTTGAACCCACTAGCCGCTCTGAGGGAGAGAGATATGGCAAAATGTTTTCATAAAGATTTACAGCCTTGGAAGCCCTACGAGGCAGTTCTACTTTGTCCTATAGGGTCGCCATGAGTGGGAATTCACTTGATGGCAACAGGTTTGGTTTTTGATGCTAATTTTCCAGATTTTTGGCTCTTTAAATCCCATATCTGTTGCATGCTCAAGAGTTTTCAATTAGAGAATAATCCAAACGAAGACATCCACACCCCCCTGTGCAATGTTCTCTCCCTGGATAGAAATTCGTTTAAGTCCTTTTTTCATGTGTAAGTAAATATATGCCCTGTGCCAACACTACCCTGCATAATTAAGTTGTTTCAACTGCTGTGTGTTAGGGTAAGACTAGATAGAAATCAGTATTTTCTGATTTATACAAAATTGCAAGTTAAAGTCAGGATTGTGTATTCAGAGTGATGAACTCTACATCTTGATTTGCCAATTAAACCTAAAAAGAGCCTCAACTATTTGGGGGGGAAAAACTAACTGGACTGTCTTAGGCTGGGGCCTCTAGAGCAAAATCAGTAAAGCATGTAAGTGTATGTGTATATATATATATTTATATATATACACACAATCTTAACCATCAGATATATAGCAATGAATTACCCGCAGCCAAACACTCACCCCGCTGAAATGCAGCGCCATTCCCGAAGCCACAGCTCCACACACAGTACTTAATTTCCCTCCATTCACAGTCAGCCAGTTCTGGTTGGATGGAGCTCTATTGAAGTTGTCTTTCAGTTGGGTTGGAAGGGTGGCCTCTGGCTCATCACAGTATAGGCCACCCCACCTCTCATCACAGCTGGGTCCAGAGAAAGAGAAGGGATCAAACAAAGCCCCCCACAAGTGCGTTCTCAAATCAGCAAGCCAATTCTTTTCCCAGTCCAGGATGATGCAAGGTTACTTATCTTCACAAGGTTTGCCAGAATTCACCTGCGCTTCTTACCAGTGGTTAAGGTTAGAAATAAGCTGTGAATTAACTATTTCTAGCTTTCCTAAAGTAGTGACTTGAGTTTACAGGTGGAGAGAAAGAAGCAAATTCAAAGAATTTACTAAAGCTCTGTCTCTACATGACACAGCATTGGCTGGCTGATAAACAATTGCAGCTGCCAAACCAGGCTGGTAGGGCCTCATCATTTATGAAATTAGTCTTTTTAACAGAGGCTTTGGGCCAGTTAGGAATCCAAGAGGCCATGTTCTAAAAACAGAATATACTTGGGACGGCATCTGCCTTCTCTGGCCAAAGGACTGGCTTCCCTGTTCAGTGTGGAAAGGACTATGAATAGGCTCAGGGATGTCAGGGGTTAATCTGGGTATTGGAAAGAATCATTAATCAAAAGAGACACTTCCCAGGTGTGCAGAGCTTCGTGGAGAAGGAACTACAAATTCTCTAGCAGCATCTTTATTCAAACTACCCCATCAAACAGCCATCTTTGAAAATAAAGTGCAAAGGCCTACAGCACATATGTATACGTACTAACACACACACACACACACACACACACACACACACACACACCCTACATGCACACTTTATTTATATCCTTCCAAAGATGCAAAAGCTCTCTCAGAGTTATGTACTAGGGCTTTCCATCAAATATGCCTGGTTAACTGACCAGGCATTTGTATACTTTCTTGTGCAAACAACACTGGAATACCAATTAAACCAGGAGTAATGCATATCATTACATATATTCAGAAGAATTATTTTTGGTCCAAACACACTGAACTCTTGGGCCTCTTCTAATGTCTTTTTCAACGCTTAAGAGTATCGGAGCGACACAGAAAGAAATAAAATATAGTCAGTTAGAATTCAGCCTTCTCCTGACAAAGACCTATTATTCAGTTCCTCACATCTAAGCAAGAATGAAGATGCCATATCCATCAACTCCACAGTTAGCTCAATATTGTATTTCAGGAAAAATATATAAGATAGGGTAGCTTGGGGGTGATTCAAAAACCAGTTTCAGAAAGACCTCCTTGCTGGAAGGAAGAAAAAAATCCACTTACACACAGCTTCCTTGGATGCACCTCCCATGGCCACTGCACATATCTATGCAGCCATCCCCGATGTAGACATTATCTATTGCCCACGTCTGTTGCTTGTCAAAAGGAGCTGGTTGATGCCAACGGAAACGAGTGGCTTGGGACCTTTGAAGAAGAAGAGAATTATAATGAAGGATGCAGTGGAAAAAAGACTGTTCTATATGCTTGGACAAGTACACAGAGGAGCACAATGCTCACAAACACATGTCCAGTCTGTCCATTCCCACTCATGTTCTGAAAGACTGAATTTCATCATTGCAACACTCTATGCAAACTTTGATGAACAAAATCAAACTAAACCAAACTGCAATGGCTTGATAGTATTTTTGGTCCAGTGATCCTTCTGAGACTTATGAAAACAGACTAAATAGAAACTAAAAATAACGCTAAAACCAAAAGCCTTGGGGGGGACAGTAAGCCCTGAATTTTTGTGCGGGTATCACTGTGGAGTGACACCAGGGTGCTGCTAAGTTACATAGGCAAGTTAGGAAAATGAGCCTCTCCCGAAGAGATGCAACCCCTCTGTGTTCGACTTGGGAAGCAGAATATGGACTGGATTTCAGCCCCCAACTTGTTCCCCAAGGCCAGATGTCTTTGTGCAGTAGGCACACTGTTCCACCTCACACAGCGTTCCTGAGCAATTCTCTCAATAAAAGTCTTAAGAGACAATCTGGGTATAAAGCACAGGGATCAATGAAATCCTAGATAATTGGACAGAGAAAAGAGAGTAATAAATAAGACCAGACTTATTTTATACTGATTTAAAAGCAATGTAAGTAAAACTAAAATAGAATTACACTATAACAGAAGCATTAATCTATCTGTCTGTCTATCTCACAGTTTAGGGGAGTGTCACGTTTTGAAAGACAAATATATGTTTTCAGAGGCACTAAAAAAAAAAAATAAATAAGACCAGACTTATTTTATACTGATTTAAAAGCAATGTAAGTAAAACTAAAATAGAATTACACTATAACAGAAGCATTAATCTATCTGTCTGTCTATCTCACAGTTTAGGGGAGTGTCACGTTTTGAAAGACAAATATATGTTTTCAGAGGCACTAGATGGCAGTAAAACCCAAACTATGCCTTGAGGCTCAAGTGACTTGAACATTAAAAGATCTGCAAAGGAAATATTTAGTCAAAGCAAGTTTTGTGTTCATTGATTCACATACATTTTGTGATTTAAGAGACCATTTATCATTTGAGTGAGGAATATCTGTACCAGCCAGGACAAAAGACCAAACGATAGTGAGGATTTTTATATTTTTTAATTGAAAACATTTACAAAGTTTAGGATATAGAAAAGAAACAAGGAGTTACAACTAGAATTAAAAGTTTCACTCAGAATAAATAGTTCAGTTTGATCAAAGTTGACTGAAACCATACAGTAACTAGTTTCCCACAACCCTTCTTCCTCTCTAGCTTTCATACCTTCCCCCAGCCTACCAGCCTCCTATGACTTCTTATTGCAGTTAACTTGAACCCCAAGCTGTCCCCAGGGCCCATGAGGTCGCTTCTTCTCCTCCCTGATCCCAGTCCTCACTTCCAGAGCGCTGCTCCTTCTCTCAGTTCCCAAAGCACACCAAACTTGTTCCCACCTTCTGCCAGGGAGCTCTTCCTTTCTCTGCTTGGCTAACCTCAGTGTGTCCCTGAGGTCTCAATGGAAATGGGAGGTTCTCATAGAGAAATTTTCTTCCTGATCCTTTTTAAAATTGTTTTTTCCATGTTCATCTCTCACACAGCAACCTATTCTTTATCTTTTATAGTATTTGTCATAATTGTAATCATACATGTACTTGCATACTTATTTGTAAAATGTCTGTCTCCTCCTTGGAAAAGAAAGTTACAAGAGAGCAGGGTTCATCTCTTTTTGTTCAACGTTGTACACAAGCATCATTGTCTAGCACTTCGGAGGTACTCCCTAGGTGCAGGAATCCCTGGGTGGTGCAATTGGTTAACGCGTTAGGCTGCTAACTGGAAGGCTGGAGACTGGAGTCCACTCGAAGGTGCCTCGGTAGAAAGGTCTGGCAACCTGAAAAATATCCATCAAAACTCTACGGAACACAGTTTTTTCCGACACACATGGAGTCGTCATAAGTTGGCGACTCGGCAGCAGCTGGTTACTAGTTCTCTAGGTGCAGGGAGTTCATATCCAAGGGACGCCATGCTCACAGTAAGCAATGTCTAGATGCCCCCTGGAGCTCAGGAACTCGGGGGCCCTGCTGATCAGTTAATTTTTAATGTCTAAATTTATTAATAGCCATGCCTGTATATGTGCAGCAACCTCTTATAAATAACATAGCAGAACACCATATTTCCACAGCACATCATTACTTAGATTCTGATAACTAGTCAACATGTCTAGATTTATTCTGTCTTTCTTTTAGACTATAAGCTTCTAAATGGTAGTGAATATCTCTGTATTTTTCCAGGGAATATTGTTTTGTGTCCTCAGTGCCTATACATAAAAAAAAAAAAAAAAAGTAGGTAAGAAATAAAATTTCCTTGTTTTCCTAATATACATGCTCCGTCAAAGCCCTCATCACTCTGTATTAAAAGTGCCAATGTGGCAAAGTGGTTAAGAGCTCAGGCTGCTAACCAAAATACCAGCAGTTCAAATCCCCCAGCCACTACTCTGTCCTGTAGGGTTGCTATGAGCTAGAATCGACTGGACGGGACACAAGAACAGCAATGATGTATCTGTATGTTAGCTCCCTCTATTAGATTATATGCCTAAGGTATCATTTCACTGTAGGTGACACTTACTGATGTTGTTGTTAAAAAAAAAAGTTGTTGTTAGGTACTGTCTATTCGGTTCTGACTCATAACGACATTATGTACAACTGAATGAAACACTGCCTGGTTCTGTGCCACCCTCAGAATTCTTCCTATGTTGGAGCCCACTGGTGCAGCCACTGTGTCAAACCATTTTGTTGAGGGTCTTCCCTCTACTTTACCAAGCATGATGTCCTTCTCCAGGGACTGGGCCCTCCTGATAACATGTCCAAAGTATGAGAGACGAAGTTTTGTCAGCCTCGCTTCTAAAGAGCATTCTGGCTGCACTTTCAAGACAGATTTGTTTGTTCTTCTGGCAGTCCACAGTATATTCAATATTCTTTGCCAACACCGTAATGCAAAGGCATCAATTCTTCTTTGGTCTTCCTGATTCATTGTCCGGCTTTCACATACATATGAAGTGATTGAAAACACTGCGGCTTTCTGATCACGTGTTATGTTTAATTTCAGTCTGGACAACCACTAGACAAAGAGATTGTAGAGGAGACTTAGGATGGATTGTTGGCATTGACAGCCTTTATGGGGATCTCCAACTCTGACATTTTCAGTTTGTATGACTCTGTGGCATTCCACAGAAAAGGCAACAGTGGGCGACCATACGTAGAATGTACTAAAACAGGAGTTGGCTAATAGGCATAAAGGTAAGTGAGGGGTCTAATCTATACTCTGGCACTAGTACATTCTATGTACATGGTGAGTAATTTAACATATATAATGATGGGGTTAAATAAGATAATTTCTAAATTCCCTTCTCAAATGTGATGACTTTATACCCTCAGGAATAACTACAATCAATAATTACGTGTCACTTTTAACCAGGGCATATACACCATCCAATATTATTTTATAAGGAAAGGAAACACTATCACTAAGGGGAAGAATTAGAATGTAAGTACAAAATGAAAGTCTGGAAGCTGAGTTGCTGGGACTTCTCATTCCTGGCCCTGTCACAGCTTCACCGTGTGAAGGGGCCAAATCACTTTATGTTTATGTGCTGACACATCCCTGTCTGTTAAAGTAGGGGAATGCTACTTTCTGCCTCACAGAGATGTTGTGAAAATTAATTAGTTCATTTTTACCAAGACCTACAAGTGCCTTGGTGAGGTGCCCCGGCAGGTGTCATTATTCATCCTGAAGCTTCCTTATAATGATGGGTTCCACCAGCTGCTGCTTCTTCGAGTTGGGGGAAAAGATGTCCTCCGTGTGGATTTCTCCTTCCACATTCTTGAAATCTCTCCTCTTGCTTCTTGCCTAATGTATACCATTTCCTCTCCATCTACAGTACATAGCAAGTGCTACATAAGAGTTGTTTAACAAATAAATATTCATTGCTAAGCAGTTAAATTGTTATTGCCATTAGCATGGTTCCCATCACTGCTCTCACCAGGTACTTTTCCTCATAGTACCTCATGCCTTCTGATAGCTGTTCATACACATTTCAGAGACTCTGTTCGCCCCTGTCCTTCGGGATGACCTGTCTGTCTACGAAGTCCTTGTTGTTATCATTAGGGCAAAAACCCTTCGAGCAAACTATATATATTTATAGCTTTTCACTCTTCCCTGCCATGAGTATTGTCTGTGAGTTCTGTGAGGCCATTGCAATGAATTATCAAACCCAGCAAAGAAGCAGAGAGTGCTGTGGGAGAGACGGTTGGTGTCAGAATTGGTAAAGATGGTGGACAGAGAGGCTTGTCTGACCTCCATCTCATAGGAATCAGCCTTGGGCTGTTGATCTTGATTCCCCTTCCCCCTTGTGAAGTTAGAGGAGGTCAGACACCACCCCACGCCGATTTTACACAGCCCATAGTGACTGTTACAGATTCGGTTTCAGGTGTTCATGTCCTTTGTCTGTAAGATGAGTACCAGGCTTTTTCCATTAAATAAATTGAGGTGGCCTGTGGCTCCTAGGACAGGAGTCCTTTACATTCCTCCAAGCAGGCTAGAAAGACCAGGGCTGGGAAAAAGCATGTTGCTGTGTGCCATCAAGTCGACTCCAACTCATAGCGACCCTACAGGACAGAGTAGAACTGTCCTATGGTTTCCTAGGCTGTAACCTTTATGGGAACAGATTTCCAGGTCTTTTCTCTCACAGAGTGGCTGGTAGGTTTGAACCTCTGACCTTCTGGTTAACAGCTGAGTGCTTAACCATTGTGCAACCAGGGTTCCTTTAGGAAAAAGCATACTTCAGCTCAGTTGGACAGAGGGTCACGGTCAAAGACCTACAGACACAACTGGAGAAAAGCAAGCTCTTGAGGGAGCCATGAGCACTCTGTTCATGTACTAAGGGTGTGCATGAATTGCTAATGGTGAAGAGCTCTAAAGAGGTAGGCCATCAGAAAGGGGCACAAAGACTTCGCGTTGGAGGAGACCTTCATTAAGAAGACTCTGAGCTATGAACAGAAGTAAAAAAAAATCACACTTTGGGGTAGAAATGAGAGGGTGACTCTTAGAGACTGTCTCGTACAATTCACTCATTTCACAGGTGTGGGGACTGCCAACCAGGGAAAGGACTTATACAGCTCCTTAGCCTTAGAACTGAATCTGTTGTTGGGTGCCATCAAGTCGATTCTGACTCATAACGACCCTATGTGACAGAGCAGAACTGCCCCACAGGATTTTCATGGCTGTAATCTTTATGGAAGCAGATTGCCAGGTCTTTCTCCTGTGGAGCAGCTGGGTGGATTCAAACCACCAACCTTTCAGTTAGCAACCGAGCACTTAACCGTTGTGCCACCAGGGCAGAACCCACCATTTCCTGACTCAGCCCTCTGTTGCTAGAGTTGCTGGGTTACTGAGAGCACCATCGTCACTGTTGGGACTCACAAGGAATATCTGCTTTCTTTGCTTAATGCAGAAAATTCTGGTTGTCATGGATGGCAGGCAAAGACTAGAAGACCACAGGTCAGACAGCTAGCATGGCAGCTTAATGTAGGCACCACAGATCTTGTGGCAGAAAAATTCTCTCTTGGTGATTATAATTAACATTGAGAATTTGTAGGATACTAGATATTCTGGGATTTTTAGGTAACATTAATCTGTCCATATAAGAATGTATCCTATTATTTGATTTTCCTTTCTCCTGAACTTTCTTATAATAAACTGAGATCTGAATACATGCAAGACAGGAGAAAGCTTCTGAACTATGGGACATGACCCTAAACAAATGTGATAAAGGTAATCCGGATCCTTCATAATATCTCTTCAGACCTAGGCAGAAAGCACATTACAGAGTTAACAATACAAAAATTTCAATGAGCCACCCCAAATGGCCTTTCTTTCTTCCTTGACAGAGAACAAAACAGAGAACTTTGGAATAATCCTGGTCTAGCTACTGATCGGTCTTGGGAAAAATCAAATAACTTCCCCATGTCTTAGTCCGCATCTTAAACGGAGGCAGTGGGATCTGTAGGTTAAAGAAGACGTTAAGAGACATGTCAACCAATTATACTGGCTTGTGTACTGATTTCACAGAAATGATAACACATTTTATGAGACCAACAGGGGAATTTGAATACCGACCATATATTTGATAATAAGAAATTATCATAATTTTCTAGGTATGACAATGATATTGCACTTCATTTTTAATTTTTTTTAAAGATGCATACTAAAATATTCACAGATGAAATCATATGAATGTCTGGGATTCACTTCAAAATCAGCTGGTGGAGAGTGTGAGCGAGCATGTACAAGAAAAAAAGTTTGTCGTGAATTGATAATTGTTGGAGCTGGGAGATGAGCATATAAAAGTTTAGTGTACTATTCTTTTTAATTTTGTATGTCTAGATTTTTCCATCATGAAAAGCTGAACGAATGAATGCATAAGTAAACAGATAGATAAATGTGGGGCAAAAACAACCACTAGTCCCTCAAACTCACAGTAAAATTTTGATTTGAGGACTACAAATAAAAGAATGGCTGTCTTTTCTAGGTAAACTAAGGTTCTATTATTTTTCTGATAATTCTAATTAGTAATGATAATAAAGACCAAAATTCTGAGCAAGTTCACTAAGGGCTTCAAACACATTGGATCATTCTTCAAACAGAAGGAATTTCCTGTAATTTACAAAATACCTTCTCAATGGAGAATGAATTATATTTACCTGTGAAAAGAATCTTAATAATCCAACATAGCTATATGTACAGAGTACAACCAAATCTCAAATATCTGATAAAACTCCGGGAACAGTGTTGACAACTGATAAAGCTTAGAGGGAATGCAGAATTTCTAGAAAAGTTTTATTTTCTGTAGAAGTAGAAATGGAAATAGATGTAATTTGCTTTAACACAATGCTGGAAACATATTAATATATTTGGTATGTGAAAAGCAATAGTCTGTGGTTTGTACCAGATGAAATTATTTTATTATGTTCTGCAGTCCTGAAAGACCAGCATAAATTTGGTTAAGTAACAGCAGTGATGTTCTCAATATCAAAATAATGCATGAGAAATGGATATGCAGGAGAAGGCCAATGTTTCTTTGACTTGGTTGAAAAAATTTAACAAAATATTCAGTAATGTAAATGCTTTGCAAGAAGACTTTCAAAAGATAATGTTAAGATGCACATAATAATGGAAAGAAATAAATAGTATTGAGGATGTTTAAAGAATTCTTCCTTAAAAAAATGAACATGTATATTTCTCAGTGAAGAACCCAGTAAGAACTTTTCTTAGTTTGTTGTTACAGTAGTTGGAAATGTCATTGAAAAATTTCCTCCCTCACTAAATTTGTTTACCTGCAAAAAGCTATAGCCTCCTCCAACCCCATCCCATCACTCCAGTCCTTCCACAATCTTCTTGCCCTCTTTTGAGCTTATCTCCTTTCCTAAAACTTCCTGCAAACATTAAATAGCTTCCACACTGTGGCTAAAACCACCTGGCTTCCAACTTATTGTAGTTAATCTTTAAAGACGGTAGTATCGGCTAGGTCATTAGGGTTAGCAGAAGGGAATGGATCATCTTCAAACTGTGACTTAAAATAGCCAAGTCACACCTGAGCCTACCAGTGGCAGTTCCCCCTCCCAACCCTTTTCTCGATGGCATTGCGTTACCTGCCCTTCCATTGACTCACCCTGGTTCTCAGGTGACATTTCAAGAATCCATGCCACCTTAGTCACCTGTTATTTTTAGGTTTTGGGTTAGTAAAGAGGAGGAGACAGATTCAGATCGAAACCAAAACAACCAAACTCATTGCTATTGAGTTAATTCTGACTCATAGCGACCCTATAGGACAGAGTAGAACTGCCCCATAGGGTTTCCAAAGAGTGGCTGATGGATTTGAACTGCCAATCTTTTGGTTAGCAGCCTGAGCTCTTAACAACTGTGCTACAATTGATTTTGGCATCTTCCTATCTTATTTTTCAAACTCTCTCAAGAACTCCTGACATTCTCTCTTCTTATTTCTCCTAGAACAGTATCTTAGGTCAGAGGTAAATATGCAATATTACTATAGTGGTTACACCCATGGGTTCTGGGGCTGGACAAGCTGTATTTTTTTCCCAGTATCTTACTGAAACTATTCTTTTGAAGGTCACTGATTACCTTCTTAGTGAAAAGTCCACTAAATTTGTTGTGAAAAGTTTTTCTTTATGGCTCTCTGTAGCATGGTCACTGATGACCTCCTCTCCTTGGTCTTCTCACTTGAATTCTGGATTCCATACTATTCTAGTTCTTCTCGTACCTTCGTGACTGCACCTCTTTGGTTCCTATGCTAGCCATTTCTACTTATTCTGCTACTAAATATATATATGCTGTATTATCATTTAGAGCTTCAGTGAGGAATGGGCTAGGAATGTTCTAAGTGTTAAGAGATGGGAGATGGTATAGATGGTTTTTAAATATTTTCCTGTGGAGAGCTGATTCAGTTTTACCACATAGCTATCATCTCTATGCTAATGCCTCCAAAGTTTATTAACTTCACCTGGGCTCAAATCTTCACATCTATGTCAAATGGGTGTTGCCATTTGTATTTCCATCCATCACATTTAATTCAGCATTATTTAATTAAATTCAACATATCGTCCCTCATGGAATCAACTTTAGCTTTCTCTCTGCACTTCTCACCACTCTCTCAGGCTTCAAACTTTAGAGTCATCTCTTGATATATGGAATGGATAGGGAGAAGTTGGTGATTGAGTTTTAACAATTTTCCTTTGAAATGTCCTGTAATAGCTGCCTCAGGTCCTCCATGCTAGCTGTAGCCCAGACCCTTGTTATTTCATAGGTTATTATTATAATGCCCTTGCCAATTTCTCTTAAAACTTGAATCTCTCTGTTCTCCCAATTTTTTTTTTTTTTGGAAGAAAACCATAGTTTGTTTTCCCTATAAGTCAAAACTACTTTGCCTCATTCAATGCTTACTATAAATTAACACAATTCTAATCAACATTTTTACACAGTTTCTAGACACGAGCCCTCTGCTTTAACCAGCAACTCCTCAGCCCCTCACAGGCTCATGTCCACGTGTCCCTACCTTGCTCATGTTGTTACCCTCATTTAGAATGTTCTTTCCCTGACCCACCTAATTCCTATCCATCCTTTGAGGCTAGGGCTTATGTTTTCCATGAAACTCTCTCTGGCATTCAATACCATCTCCCATGTCTCCACACTTACAGTATTTCTAGCCCATTCCTCAGTGAAGCTCTAAATGATATACAGCATGTATTATTTTAAAGTTATTTCTTGGGTATGCTTCTCATCTTCCCTAGATTGTAGCCTCCTCCAGGGTAGGAACTTAAGGTAGCGTCCTACAACTGCCACGTTAAGCTAAAATGTGACTTAGAGAGAATTCCTAGTCTGACTTAAGTTGTAGACTGACGATAAACTTGAAGTATGATTAACAAGTGTAATTACGTGGTTAACTCATAAAAATAATAAAAACAAATATTTACACTTTTATAAACCTTTATAATGTCCCTTATACTTCCATGTACATTTATTTAATTTTCATATGGCAAAAAGGATCCCTATTTCTCAGATGAAGAAATTGACACTTGGGGACATGAAATGACTTACTTAGACCTCACAGTACTGAAAAACCTGAGTTGCCCACTATATCACAATGATTTTCATGTATTTTTTTCCCCAGGAAGATCTAACTTAAGTAACGTATATGGCAAGGAAAGGAATAGAGACTATGATTGTATCTAGTCCAATTCATTTAGGTTTTTACATAGCCATGTCTGGAGCAAGGTGTGACATATCTTGTGTTTAGTCTCAATGTTCCCTTCTCACTGAAAAGCACCAGCTTCTACCCAGTTCTGAAACTCAGAAACCAGGGAGTCATCTTCAACCCTGCCCTTTCCCTCACCCTCCCACGTCTATTTCATCATCAACCTCAGTCATTTTCATTATCATGGGCTTGAATCTCCCCTCTTCCCTTCTTTTCATCTCTGCTGCTGGCACCTTAGTCTAACCTGCCAGCATTTCTTGCCTCGTAAGAGTCTCCTTACAGCTACTTTTGCCCCCTCCAATTTGTTCTCCAGTTAGAAGAAGCTTTTCTGAATGTAAATCTGATCGTATCTTCCTCCCCAAACACTTTAACAGATGTTTCAGTGATCATATAATAAAACCCCAAATCTTCAACACAACTTAAAATGTTCTTCATGGTTTGACACCATCTCTTACCTCTCTCTGCCTGGGTCTCTGCCTGACCTACACATTCTGTATCTCAAATGTGCCTGCTTTCTCCCACCACACACTGGTATCCTTGCCCAGGAGATTCTTATCCTTAATTTTCACCTAGTTAACTCCAATTCATCCCTCACATTTTATCTCAATTACCCTTTCTCAAGGAAGCATTCCTTGACCTCCTTAACCAAGTCATTCTCCCCATATATAATCTCATAGGAGGATGTACCTGTTCTTTTTCACTTACCCCAGTTATAATTTCATATTTACTTCAGTGGTTACTGGAGATTTATGGTTAATACATTCCTCTTTCACTAAACTAAAAGCACATCACATAGGCTTAGCACATAGTTAAAAGCTTCAAATCTATTTGTTTAATGATGCTAAATGAATGAATGATCTCCACTGATGGCTACTGCTCATTTCAGTTTGATAACTGATTTGATGCCGATTTGTGGACAACCAACTTCAGTTGATTCTTAGCGCCATTGTGTCAACAATACTGGGCTTCCAGCCTTGTGGTCATATGGTGAGTGAGTGAGTGGACAAGCCTGTACCTGGCACAATGTCACAGTCATTCTTAACCCCTATTTAGCACAAGGCTTTAAGTTGTCAGCAATCATGTTTGTTTACAGCAATGAGCTAGCTACAAACTGAAATTCTCAATTTAAGGATTAGGGGACAACATAAACATTGAATTTTGAAGAGATTTCCAGATATTGAGACAATAATCAAGAAAACGCCACATTTAAAATGTAACTGAATATAAGTGTAGATATAACATAGGTGTGTTAACTTGTATCTGGGATAAAGTGTTCTGAAAGTGGTGTGTGGGTCTAATGACCTTTGGCATATGGGAGAGCATGATAAGAAGTGGGTCTGGCTTGGGATCCATTCAGGCACATTACTTTCTGAATTACCCAAAGGGTCTTGCTATAAGGCAGTGTCACCTTTAAGACCATTGTACGACATATAGTATAGTAAACATACTGCACCCTTTCAATACAGTAACAGGAAGAAATAGATGCTCATCAGATTTTTCAAATATCATTTGAAAGGGTCATCATTCTTGTGGGTATGTGCAAGGGACAATTAAAAGATCAATAAAAAATGAGGAATAATTACTTTTCTTGAGTAAAAGACCCAGGGTATAATGACTAAAAATGACTAGCTGGAGTAAATCTTAGAATGTTGCTTATTTGCAAAATGATATCTAGTAGCTGGATAATAATTCATAGAATTCATAAAGACTTAAAAGATTCCTGCCTTAATGGAGTTTTTTTTCTTTTTCTATTTTACTTATTAAGATCGCCTTAATAATTCATGCACGGCAATACCTTTAATGAGCAACAAAATCTCACGTATCTCATTTAAACTTGGCAACTCTGCTGACAGTTAATATAGTCACATACCTCTGAGCCAGCAATTGTACAGCAGCCTTAGGCTGTTAGTAACTGAAACCATTCCATTTATGAGAATCTCAAGAAAAGTTATGCCCTAGATGAATGGCTGAATTTCATGGTCATTTGCTAGGAAGATTTATTCATTCTTCATTTGTGAGGAGGCGACAGAACAATAATGAGCTCAAGCTCTAACTCCTGCTCCACACGCTGCAGAGCTTCTTTCGCTTCTTTCTTAACAGCAGCAGTTGATCACCATTTTCTTGGAGGGAAAGGAATCTCTACCAACATTTTAGAGCTTTCCTGTGGTTGGCATTTACTTTAGATGGTGAAAGAGAGATTACCAGGCAAAGTTAACCCTCTGCTTTACTCAAAACAGGGGTGCAAAATGCACAGACAATTTAGATTTAATTTCTTTACCAGCATTTACTAGGCAATTTTATCAAACCACCGTCATCTTTTACTGATACAATGGATGGAGCATTTACAACTTTTTTTTCCACATAAAAGAATGCTCAAGGAGATAATTCTCAAGATGCTTTTCAAAATAAAATTTCAAAAACTGACATTAATTTTATTTGCTACATACATTTATACGACAACACTGCTATATTTACAGTACACAGATGGACAGAAAATATACTTCATTTATATCTATTTTGCATCCAGTGGTCCTATTTTAAATGAGTTGCTCTTAGCATATCTGAATTAAGTTGGAGAAGCTCAGTGATCCAGCTACTGTTTTCTTGCATATACCACTCTTTGCAAATATTACTGTTAAAAGTCAATCAAGGCCTGGGTTCGGGGAAAATAGAACAATGTCACCACAAAAATTCGTTTTCCACTGTTCCTAAATTCTGACATGTCAATGATACCACATTTTTATTTCCTACATGCAGAGTGCATCCATACCTGGTGTAAGGAGGGAGGGGCAGAGTAATTCTGGTCCACTTGTTGAAAGTATCTGACACCAGGATCCGCTGCAGATGATAGCGACTGCATTCAACATTGGTAGGCAGACAGTCCCTTACCAACGGGTGCCATGACAGTCCAAGATCTACCGAGTATTCCAATTCAATAGCTGAAATAGAAAGCATTATTCTGGATATAAATACATGTCTGTAGATCCAGGAATCATAAAAACTTCTGTTTTCATTTCAATTTGGTTTCTCCCCAATTTATATTTCTTAGTTTGAAATGTTTCCTGGTTTGATTTTTCTCTCTATATATTAGTAGTTGTTACTTTTAACTTCTTTATTGAAATTATTTTTCCTTTAAGGGGAGATGACCAAATGAAACATAGAGTAAATTTTTCTGAATCACTCCTTGTAATGAGAAACTTAGAACAATCATGGAAAAATTATTGCATCGTAGATTTAAAGCAATATCTGTAATAGTTGTAATTTATATATCCCACCCAAAAAAATCACCAAGCCCATTGCTGTTGAGTTGATTCCTACTCATAGCGACCACCTAGGACAGAGTAGAACTGCCCCATAGGGTTTCCAAGGAGCAGCTGGTGGATTCAAACTGCTGACCTTTTGGTTAGGAGCCATAGCTCTTAACCACTGCACCACCAGGGCTCTAATTTATATGTAGTTAGAATTTAACACAATAGTTATAGAATATATATTACATAAATATATGTTACATAAATTGTATATAATTCAACATCATAATAGTTATTATTTAATATGTCTACTAATTTTATGGTTTACTTGCAAGTACAGATCGTATTAATCACAAATTTTAATGATTTTTTAAATAGTTGAAAAAATTGAGTAGTCTTCTCAAAATTGGGCCATTCTATAGTGATTCTGACGAACTAGTACCAATTTTGCTCCTGGTAGGTGAAATTTCCTAGAAATTGTAAAATCTCTTTGCTTACATATCTTTTTCTGCTATGTTATGAGATATACTGTTATCAGAGGGAGGAAGGAGGTGGCTAAAGGTCATAGAATTCATGCCAGTGCATGCAACCAGGGTGTGGGTTTATGGAAAGATACCTCTTTTCTTTCTCATCTTCTGAAACATTCAACCTATGCTCCTTGTCTGATATTTCTCTTTTACTACTCCCTTCTTAGGAGTCCTGGTGGCTTAACAGTTAAGTGTTTGGCTGCTAACTGAAAAGTTGGTGGTTTGATCCCACCCAGTGGCTCTGTGAAAGAAAGACCTCGCAATTTGCTCTATAAAGATTATAATCCTTGAAAACCCTATGTGGCAGTTCTACTCTGTCACAAGGGATTGCTATGAGTCGGAACTGACAACTCAATGGCACCCAACAACAACACTCCCTTCTTAATGTTTTATAAACTGGCTTCAGGCCCAACTTCTCTACTGAAATTGCTTTCTGTAAACCCATGGTTCTTAATGCTGGCTGCACACTGAAATCACCTGGGTATACTTAAAAACTGCTGATGCTTGGGTCCCACCCCCAGAAATTCTGATTGAACTCTTCTGGGGCACGGCCACAGTGTCAGGAGCTTTAAAGCTCCCCAGGTGATTCTCAAGTGCAGCCAGCGTGCAAAGCCACTGGCGGCTCTAAGGTTATTAACGGCTTTGTCTAGTTAAGTACAATGGCCTGGTCTCAGTGTGCATTCCACTTGTCCTCCCTATCCCACTGGACATTATTGATTATTCCCTGATTCTTGAAACTTTCTTTTATTTAGGGGACATAATTCTACTCTTACTCTCCTATGTTACTCTCACTCTGACTCCTTTGCTAACTAGTCCAGCAACAGGCATTCTTCCAGACTCTGTGTCTGGCCTTCCGCTCTATATGTATGCTCTTAGGGTTTCAATGATTACTCCCAATTTTAGTCTCAAAATTTGATTTTATTCACTCAACAAATGTTTATTGTGCTGGTTGCTGGCATTATAGTGATGAACAGTGGGAACAAAGTTCCTGTTTTCTATACTCTATCTCCTCCTCATTAAAGAACTTCTCCACTTAGATCTACTTTCACCTAAGCCAAAAAAGAAAAAAAAAAACCATCATTTCCCCTCACAAATAAACATCTCTTTTTACATACCAATTTTTTTCAATGGCAATGTTTACACTAATTTTATGGGTTCAAAAGTCAGAAGCATTTTACTTTTCCCTCTCCTTTACCCTCTTATGTTCAACCTGTCCCCTAGTCCTCAGACCTGTTGCTTCTTTCTTTCTTTCATTTTTTTGTTTGCATTACCTCATGTTAATTTTATCTATTCCATTTCTCTTCATGTCACTTTGGTTGAGGTCTTCATCACTTCCTACAGGGATTGTCACTGCAGCTTCTTTACTGGGATTCTTTCCTACCCCCTTCATCAGCTCCCAGGCACATCTCCCTAAAATATACTGAGTTACTCTCCTGCACTTGTACCCCTCCTGTTCACAAACCTGGCCAAGCACAAACTCCTGTGTCTGCCTTTTAAGGCCCTTCATCATTTGTTACCAACTACAACTAGCCACTTTTCTCTTTCATTTTACTGTTCAGTTTAACCTCTTTGCAAAGGTTGAGCTAGCCTACGGTAGAAAGTACATGCGTCCGGGTTTATGAGCGCAGGGTTTCAGTCATGGCACTGCTGCTGGTTGACTGTGTGATAACCTGCCACCTTGGGCTCACACTGGCTTCCTATGATAATGAGGGATTAGGCATCTAGGACCTTAAAGTCCCCTTCTGTTTTCAAAATCAGTACTCATTCCTCTGCCCTGTTACATGCAAAAGCTGCCTGGTCAGCCAGTCTGCTCATGGCTTCACCCATGGACTGGGGGAACTGCCATCTCTGCTTCTTGGCTTGTGCTACCAGCTCAGCTTGAAATGCACCCTTCAAATCCACTCCATCTACCCTTCAAATCTGATACAACCATCAAGATCCACTTGAGACTCAGCTTCGTTGTGAAATCTTCCCTAACTACTTGGATTGGCTGTCCATCGGTCATGTCTCTTTCCTTTGAACTCTCATTACTTTACTCCTCACTGACATGCCATATAGCATTTGATTCAGTCATTTATTAGACTCTCACTTTTTGAAGTATCTCCTCCACTAGACTATCACCTATTGAAGGCAAGATATCTACCTTTACTTTTCCATCTTCTTTTCCAAGTTCCACCCCCACCGACTAGTTTAGTGTTGACGGACTGATTGAGTCTGTAGTAGGAAGAGTACTTCTTGGTTTCTCCCTGACATATGTCCATTAAGTTCAAACTAATGGAAATATGAAAATCCAGATTCTGCAGGAGCTTGGAAATAACCAAATTTCTCAGATTTCACCTTCCCAGAGTCTAAAATGAACAAGGCCCTTGTGAGCATTCTAGTTTGGGTCTCTTGGAAGAAGAGTGGTATGGAGGGATGAAAGACAAGAGGCCCCTAAAATTTTGACGGGCCTATATATTCAGGTGAGGGGTCCAAGAGTGTAATGATGTCTGTTTGCATTTCTCCTAAGATAAATCCGTGTGTGTGTGTGTGTATGTGTGTGTGTGTGTGTATGTGTACACACATGCTGACCCTTGGGGATGCAAATTGTTCACAGTGAGGGTTCCTAAAATATGCTATGACCCAGGATAGCAAAATGTATAAGGCAAAATAGGAGCAACATAATTTCATGATTTCTAAGAAGACAAAAAGGAGACTATAACTAGACCAATCTAAAGCCCCATCAATTAAAATCCATGTACATGTAATTATATGCATAGATATTACTGCATATTCCTGGAGTTCCCTTTGTGATCAGAGTCCTTGGATGGAAAAATACTACAAGTGTATCCTTATTCCTCAAGTCTGATACTAAAAAAATATGAATTTATAAAAAGATAAATTTGGGCCAAATTCCAATGTCATTTTTTTAGGTGATAGAGAAACAAATCACCAACTTCATATGGAAGGGAAAGAAGCCTCGGATAAGCAAAGCATTACTGAAAAAGAAGAAAGTGGAAGGCCTCACTCTACCTGATTGCAGAAGCTATTATACAGCCACAGTAGTCAAAACAGCCTGGTACTGGTACAACAACAGGCACATAGACCAATGGAACAGAATTGAGAACCCAGATATAAATCCATCCACATATGAGCAGCTGATATTTGACAAAGGCCCAGTGTCAGTTAATTGGGGAAAAGATAGTCTTTTCAACAAATGGTGCTGGCATAACTGGATATCCATTTGCAAAAAAATGAAACAGGACCCATACCTCACACCATGCACAAAAACTAACTCCAAATGGATCAAAGACCTAAACATAAAGACTAAAACGATAAAGATCATGGAAGAAAAAATAGGGACAACCTTAGGAGCCCTAATATAAGGCATAAACAGAATACAAACCATTACCAAAAATGACGAAGAGAAACCAGATAACTGGGAGCTCCTAAAAATCAAACACCTATGCTCATCTAAAGACTTCACCAAAAGAGTAAAAAGACCACCTACAGATTGGGAAAGAATTTTCAGCTATGACATCTCAGACCAGCGCCTGATCTCTAAAATCTACATGATTCTGTCAAAACTCAACCACAAAAAGACAAACAACCCAATCAAGAAGTGGGCAAAGGATATGAACATACACTTCACTAAAGAAGATATTCAGGCAGCTAACAGATACATGAGAAAATGCTCTCGATCATTAGCCATTAGAGAAATGCAAATTAAAACTACGATGAGATTCCATCTCACTCCAACAAGGCTGGCATTAATCCAAAAAACACAAAATAATAAATGTTGGAGAGGCTGCGGAGAGATTGGAACTCTTATACACTGCTGGTGGGAATGTAAAGTGGTACAACCACTTTGGAAATCTATCTGGTGATATCTTAAACAGTTAGAAATAGAACTACCATACAACCCAGAAATCCCACTCCTCGGCATATACCCTAGAGAAACAAGAGCCTTCACACAAACAGATATATGCACACCCATGTTTATTGCAGCTCTGTTTACAATAGCAAAAAGCTGGAAGCAACCAAGGTGTCCATCAACGGATGAATGGTTAAATAAATTGTGGTATATTCACACAATGGAATACTACGCATTGATAAAGAACAGTAACGAATCTGTGAAACATTTCATAACATGGAGGAACCTGGAAGGCATTATGCTGAGCGAAATCAGTCAGAGGCAAAAGGACAAATATTGTAGAAGACCACTATTATAAGATCTTGAGAAATAGTATAAACTGAGAAGAACACATACTTTTGTGTTTACGAGGGGGGAGGGAGGGAGGGTGGGAGAGGGTTTTTTACTGATTAATTAGTAGATAAGAACTGCTTTAGGTGAAGGGAAGGACAACACTCAATACGTGGAAGGTCAGCTCAATTGGACTGGACCAAAAGCAAAGAAGTTTCTGGGATAAACTGAATGCTTCAAAGGTCAGCGGAGCAAGGGCGGGGGTTTGGGGACCATGGTTTAAGGGGACTTCTAAGTCAATTGGCAAAACAATTCTGTTATGAAAACATTCTGCATCCCACTTTGAAATGTGGCGTCTGGGGTCTTAAATGCTAACAAGCGGCCATCTAAGATGCATCAATTGGTCTCAACCCACCTGGAGCAAAGGAGAATGAAGAACACCAAGGTCACACCACAACTAAGAGCCCAAGAGACAGAAAGGGCCACGTGAACCAGAGACCTACATCATCCTGAGACCAGAAGAACTAGTTGGTGCCCGGCCACAATCGATGACTGCCCTGACAGGGAGCACAACAGAGAACCCCTGAGGGAGCAGGAGATCAGTGGGATGCAGACCCCAAATTCTCATAAAAAGACCAGACTTAATGGTCTGACTGAGACTAGAGGAATCCCAGCGGTCATGGTCCCCAAACCTTCTGTTGGCCCAGGACAGGAACCATCCCCGAAGACAACTCATCAGACATGAAAGGGACTGGACAGTGGGTAGGAGAGAGATGCTGATGAAGAGTGAGCTAATTATATCAGGTGGACACTTGAGACTGTGATGGCATCTCCTGTCTGGAGGGGGGATGGGAGGATAGAGAGAGTTGGAAGCTGGCAAAATTGTCCCGGAAGGAGAGACTGGAAGGGCTGACTCATTAGGGGGAGAGCAAGTGGGAATACGGAGTAAGATGTATATAAACTTATATGTGACAGACTGACTTGATTTGTAAACGTTCACTTGAAGCTCAATAAAAGTTAATAAAAAAAAAGATAAATTTGGGGTTATTATTTATGTTATAAAGAAGTCTCCATGTACAAATGCTTAAAAATTAAACACATTCTGACACTTTAAAAAGTAACTAAACTTATAAAGTTCAATTTACACACAACATTGTCAAGAATACAGTTATAGTTTGACTCAACGTACACTTGTATTTCACTCACGGACTTACCAGAGGAGCAGAGTAGCCCTTTGACAAAGGCGGCCATAGACACCTATGCCCACACCTCTGCCTCTCTATCTGGAAATGAAACACTTACCATAACAAGAGTCTGTGACTGAGCAGGAGGCAGCAAAATCAATCTGTAGGAACGAATCCTCATTCACAGCAATGTCCGTGGTGACCACATAACGTGTGCTGGCCTTTTCAATGAAGACCAGGGCATCACCAGTAGACCCACACACTGGCATCTTGGTGCCTCCAGGGTGAAGCAGCCATTTTCTACTATCCAGAGTTGTAAAATCATCTTCCAAGACTGTATTCCCAGAAATGTTACCTCCAATAAGTATCTGAAATGTAATAAAAAAATAATCAAAAAAAAAACCCCAAACAACCTTGATTTAAAGATATGGGAAAGTTCAGCCTTTTTATTTGTTTTTATCTATCAGCCTGCTCAGAGCTGGCATTACACAGCAAGCATAATGTTAGGGGGCTTTTCAGAATGCTCTTTTTATGTGGTCTGCTTGCCCATCTGGCAAGAAGCTACTGAAAACAAATCAAAGGATTGACAAAACCATTCACAGACTTCATGGGCCAAATTGTGTCTTTGGAAACTACATGTACCCAAGCTGGGAAAGCAAAATTTGACTTACACAAGATTATTTTCCATGTAAAATTTCTATTTAAGGACAGTTGTACCCTAAAGCATTTCAGCTCCAAATCTTTGCATGGACTCTTCTGTTTGTTAATCGGTTCTCTGAGTTCTGTTTGATGTACATTTTATTATGTATGAAGATCCTTCAGAATGGTCCATAAGGAATGTTGGTGAGATTTATTATTGCTTTTCTTCAAAGGCTAGGAAAGAGGATTTGGGAACTACTGCATGCAGCAGCCAATGCTAATTTGTGCTTTTTCCTTCTCAGAGAATTATAACATCGTATCACGCTTAACAAAGTCCCTTTATCCATATGGCAGAATCTACGATGAGCAGGACCTAGGCCTTCTGTTGTGTAGTTTGTTTTTAAAGGCTCAGGCAACAGAATAGAGAATGAAAGGAAACTAAACACCATATCAAATCTAGCTGTGTGCCCTTGGGCAAGTCACTCAACTATCCATTCTGGGTTTTCTTTGCTGAACCAGGAGGCTGGACTAAATGCCATCAAAGGTCATATTCAGTTCAAATGACAAAATTAAAATAATTAACTCTGAACAGACTGACCTGGTCAATAACCCAAGGGCTGTAGAAGTGACCATTTTCAGATGGTTGCCACCAGCGGAGACGAGTAGAACCAGAACGGGCTTTCAAGGGTATCTCCAGGGCTATGTACCTGCCCACATTGCTGGAATTGCTGAAGAGGAACTCTTGAAGGAGACTCCATGAGAGGGCGCCATTGAGAGAATACTGTAGAAGTACAGGTTGGCTCCTGGGGTCTGGAACACCTTTACCACATCCCAGTCTCATGAAGAACTGCACAAATCTGATATTAGTAAAGTTAATTGTAGACTTTTACTTCAATGAGAAATCCGCATCATTAACAAAAGACAAGCACACAGGGTAATATGGGGAAGATGTGACTTTAATGAATATGATGATTTAATGAATGTCCAAAGCAATAATTTCAAAGTCTGATTTTCCTTTCTAATGTGAATAGGAGTTAATAAAATGTGAAGTTGAAAAAAGGCAATTCTGTACCCATATTAATATCTTGGCACCCCTCCTCACAGGAGGGTCTGAAGGAAGTGGAGGGAAGTGAGCATTCATTACACCCTCTGATTATCCTATGAGACGATGGGAACAATCCAAAGGTTGTTCAAGTTTACAAATGTGTATTGTTACCTCTTTAAGATAAATTTGGATTCTTGTCCTTAGTATTTCAAACTGGAAGAATGTAATTAATATAATTCACACCACATTACTGGGAAAATCATCCATCCTCAGGTTCTACCAGCACTTTTTCAGATCTCACGTCACTGGTTATATTAGACATTTAGTGCTGCTTTAACAGAAATACCACAAGTGGATGTCTTTAACAAAGAGAAATTTATTCTCTCACTGTCTAGTAGGTTACAAGTCCAAATTCAGGGAGTTGGCTCAAGAAGGAGGCTTTCTCTCTCTTTTGGCCCTGGAGGAACGTCCTTGTCATCCATCTTCTCTTGTTCTGGGAGTATCTCAGCACGGGAACCTCAAGTTCAAAGGACACGCTCTGCTCCTGGCACTGCTTTCTTGGTGGTATAAGGTCCCTCAACTCTCTCTGCTTGCTTCCCTTTACTTTTCATCTCTTGAGAGATAAAAGGTGGTGCAGGCCATACCCCAGGGGAACTCCCTTTACAGTGGATCAGGGACGTGACCTGGTAAGGATGTTATAATCCCACCCTAATCCTATTTTAACATAAAATTGCAATCACAAAATGAAGGACAACCACACAACACTGGGAATCATGGCCTAGCCAAATTGAGACACACATTTTTGGGGGGACAATTCAGTCCATGACACTGGTTTACGGGGACACATTTAAATTCACTAGCTGTAGCACCTTTGTGAAAGGCTAGACATCTCTTGGAAGAGGTATGTTAAGCCTAGGCCTCTTTTCTGTTTTTTTTTTTTTTTTGTTGTTCCAGAGATGGGCAGTATGAGTGTGGGGGGGTGGGTGGTAGTGGGCTGTGCCAGCCTCTGACTGTTCTTGGGTCTGGGGATGGATGATACTGGCCATCGAGTACTGTGGCGGCCAGCCAATGGCAGCCTTCCCAGCTGGCAGTGAGGTAGACAGGGTGGCAGCAACCAGCTGGGGTGCCAAGGAAA
Source organism: Elephas maximus indicus (assembly GCF_024166365.1). Taxonomy (NCBI): domain Eukaryota; kingdom Metazoa; phylum Chordata; class Mammalia; order Proboscidea; family Elephantidae; genus Elephas; species Elephas maximus. The sequence continues at coordinate 46,069,233 of NC_064826.1, read as the reverse complement.
ACCAGCTCACATGTTATCTTCGGCAGGCAAGCTGCTAGTGCCTGGTCTGGCCAATGTGCTAGCTGGTAATGCAGAATAAATTTCATGTGCAACCCAACACATACACCCAACAGTGTATGCATGTCAAACATATGAAATATATTGGGGCTTATAATAAATGTTATCAGTACCATATATGCATTCTTCATGAGTTTCTCCCAGCCCCATTAGCTGGGCATTCATTTATCTTGTGGCCCTGAGAAAATTGGGATTTCACATGGAGCATTTTGAGGTCAATATATGCAAATCCTGCACAGCATGCTACTGAGATGAGATAAATAATGAAGCTTTTAACACTGGATTAGTGAAAAAATACATGGTTGGTGCCTACAGTAACGTTCACATTTATAAACACAATAATCATTTACAGTGGAAAGCTTCTAATATATTGCCTTCTTGTATTGGAAAATGCTTATATATTAATTCAATGATAAACCATGTCAGAAGTACTAATTGGGAAAAACCTAATAATTTCTAAATCATAGAACTCAACTTCCAATGAAAATATGAGCTACAAAGCATCAAATTAAATCATATGCATGAAAACAGGATAGGAATAAATAAAATTTTGCTTTCTATAACTGTAAACTTACCATCTCATAGATAGAACTGTATTTCCTATAAAGCATGATCAAATTTATAATTCAATAAATGAAAGACTTATGAGATCAAAGAGGATAAATATGCCAAAATGCATTTCAAGGTACTCTGAAATATTTCAAAAACAAAAACATGACTTCTTTGTTCACTTGTAAAAATAGGTCAGGGTTCCATTTTACACATGTTAAATTGCCTTTTTTATTTTTCTTTTAGGTTTTTGGCTCATCAAATGATCAAGGGATATACATCTTGACAGGACATAATCCTCTGAGCCAGTTTAAAATGTTTGTTTCTGAGTGACTGTGCTTAATCTGGAAAATGACTGCTCAGAAAGTGTTAGCAAATCATTGGAAAGAAATTCTTCTAAAGAATAGGCAGCACTTCAAATGTTTTTAACTTAAATTGTTAATGGAGATAAATTTGATTGTGAATAGCTGGAAGATGTACTGCATTTCAACTAAGCTTTCTATTACGCATGGTGTAACAAAGGTAAACAATTTTCTGTATAGCCTAAGTGCTGGTGAACGGTGTTCTGTATAAAGTGGATAAAGAAGATGCAATATTATTTTCTCAAAGTTAAAGTAAATAAGTTAAACACTGTCCTTTCCCAGTTATAATCTTGTGTAATACCAGACATTAACTTTTGTGTTTAATTTCTGATCTAGTTATTGCCCAAGTCTCTTTTGGTTCTAGAATGGAGATTATGTAAATTGTGTTTTAATGGTGTCTTTAACACAAGAGAAGCTCAGTATTTCCAATGGAAGGCCTTGTCCTTGAGATCTCTCTGAGTCTTTCTCATTTGATTATGTTCTGCTCCTGTATATCACAATGTGGTTTCACAAAACAACTTTTAAACATGATTACCTAGCTTGTGATAAATCCAGGTCTCGTGTCATCAACATGCGTAAGCCATCCTCATTGAAAAAGAGGTTGTTTCCACTGGAAAGGATTCCACACTTGCGAGATGGCTTCCCACCACTCATTAATAAAAATCTATCAGATTCTAGCTGACCTGAGAAAAATGGAAAACATGCTTCATCTATGACCCCCAACTATAGTCAAATTTTATTTTTTAAATAAACATGGTAAATGCATCATTTAGGTTTTAAACATGAAGTTATAAATACTGAACTTAGAAACTTTGGGATAGAGAGCTTTTCAATGTTTTAACTTCTTTGAATTACGTGGTCTTGGCTGCCATAAGTTAAGGGTGCACGTAATAGGAAAAGGGAGCCTTTCCTTGATACTCATGGGTCCCTCTTTTCTGCTCATCCACACTGCAGAAAGAGAAACTGCTCAGTTTGAGAAGGCTTCAGGTCAAAAGTAAGGGAGAGTAATGTGGCCGTTCCACTGGCCTCTACACTGCACCCTTATTAATGTAACGACAGTACCATGTAGGTATAATATTTAAAAAAACACATCTTTAACAGGAGAATTTCAGTGTAATTTAATATATCCTCTTAAACACTAATTTTTTTTTTTTTTCTTAAATACTGTCTCTCAAAACCAACTCTTAAATCTCTTCAGACACTTATTTAGATCTGGTTTTAAACATACAGAAAGCTTGAGGAAAAGAAAAAAAAGCTTATAATCTCACTATTCTTACATAGATAATTATTATATCTGTTTACAGACTTTTTTTAATGAGAATGTTTTCCATAAGTTCAATCAGTATATATACAAAATTTGAATACTTTTTCCAATCACTACCTCATATGCATTTTTTCCATGTTGTAACATTATCTTCATATAGAATGATACTAGATTCTAGGTGTAAAACTAAGATACAGAAAGTAATAAAATGCTATATAATGAGTTGGTGGTAAAGCAATGACAGGAATTTATATTTCTGGAAATTTGTTCCCTCCATCCAAGAAGATTAACCCTTCATAGACATTTTCCAAAATTATCATTAATCGGAAATTACATGTGGTAGAAAAAGTGGTGAAAACAGCCTTCATTTTTCTCACTTAAGGCCTTGTTCACACTCATTGATCACAATTTCAAAAATGGAATTCTACAAAATTCAGGCTAAATGAAGTCTTGAGTGGTCACAATTGTAATGATAAATAATGAAATATTATAGTGGAACTTAATGATTACTGTGTCTAACATTTAAGTTCTTCGACAAAGCTACACAGAATTTATGGGGAAAATTTACCTTCAAAATCATCTTTGAGAAAGTCAGGATTTTTGGTGCTTATTTTACAGGTTGGACCTGAGTAGCCGGGATCACATATACACTTGGTTCCGTTGATACAACTCCCATGCCCATTACACATCTCTTCACATTGAGGACCAACATAGACATTATCAATGGCCCATGTCACGGGCTGAGAGCCAGCAGGGTAAAATCCCTGGTACCATCTGAAACGCACAGATCTGAAAAACAGGTGCAAGTCTTTCAAAAGCTAAACAGCAGAACAATATACCTTCAAAGTAAGCCCATCTGATCAGTGAGCAATAGGCAGTTACGATCTCTGCACCACACTCAAGAAGTAGAAAACTTGATTTACCATTTTGGGAACACAAACTCCATTCCTTAGTCTCCAGGATTTTGCCAAGAAGGTTCCTGCTTCCTACATGCCCTTCTCAATCCTATCAGTCTGTCAAAATCCATTTTACCTTCCCACCTTCTTCAGAATTTATTTCCTTGGTGAAGATTTCTCCACCGCTACTATCTGCTCTCCCACATAACTAATCTTTTACGTTGCTGTTGTTAGTGTTAATTGCTGTCGAGTTGATTCTGACTCATGGCGACACCATGTATACAGAGCCGAACTGCTTTATAGGGTTTTCAAGGCTGTGATCTTTTGAAAGCAGATAGCCAGGCTTATCTCCTGAGTGAGGTGCCTCTGGGTGGGATCAAACCATCAACACTTTGGCTAGTAGTGTAACTTGTAACCATTTGAGCCACCCATGAACTCCCAATCTTTTATAATATCTCTCTTTCCTCTCTCTCTCGTCCACAATTTTGATAAAATTTCCATTATTACAGTTATCACAGCTGAAGTTACTTAAAAGTGTGCCTATCTCCCCTATTAGCTGGAAACCCCCAGAGGCCCATGTCTCGCTCTTGTCTGTACACACTCACGGTACCCAATTCAGTGTTCCGCACAGAGAGTAGATGCTCAATAAAAGTTTATTGGATGGGATTTGCTGTAAAGGGCCTTATGAACCAAACTAAGTTTATTTTTTATTTTGTCCCATCAGCAACAGAGAGCCCCACAAGACTACTTTTAAGAGAGACAATGACAAAATCAGATTTTTAGTTAAATGTCTCTTATTTCTTAATTTCTTTCCAAATTGAAGATTTTTTTTCCTTTTTATTTGTAAATGAATTGTCCTATGATAGAGTTGACAATGTGGTAGTTCTTTGGAAATAATATACATATTTAGGTAGCAGTCCAGAAATTAGTATATTTTACTGAGTATAAAACTTAGTTCAGAGAAGATGGATTTATTTTAGGGGGGGCAGATATAGAGTTGGCATGTCCACTTATTTCTGTGCCCTGGGAACCTGCCCAGTTTGCAAATAAACCAAATTCAGAACAATTTTTTATTTGAGAAACAAATTAGAAGTCAAGCGCTACGACTGGTGATGACGGTGGGAGAGACATGCATTGGTCGGGCTCCCAAGGTTCATTAAAGCATATGAAGTCAAGTTTTCACACATAATTTTTAACCCTAATTTCACTGTTTATATCAAGATTCCAACTATATTAAGCTGCCCCTAAAACGCCAGTTCATAGTTAAACTATATTTTCAAATACTTGTCGGGCTTAGTCTTGGCAAGAAGCACTTCTTACCTTTTGAACTTTCAGACTGCTGAGCTGAGGGAAATGGCTGGAGTTTTCCTTTGAACAAAAGCCTACATGGGTTTTTTTGAACTTCTTATTTATTCAAATGTTCTGAATACAAATGAACCACCTTGGTTGGATATTTATTGTTGTTCACCTGCTTTCACATAGAAACTGCAAGCACTATGATAAATGGGCTGAAGGGTCTGGTTTCACTGTTGTTTCCTTCTATTGAAATCTTATTCTGAAAAATTTTCACTGCCACCCTCCCTAGTGAATGTCAGCATCTATTCTCCCAAGCCAGTAGTATTCAAAAGGACCTATTTTTTAAACGCAAACTTAAAATTTCAAGCACACAACAGAGCTTTCATTAAATAGGGGTTTTGGTTGACTCATTATGAAACTTCATAAAGCAAAAACAATTAGGAAGTTCTAAAGACAAAAAGGCTTTAATCTAAAAGGACACAAAGGTGAAGTGAATAAAATTAGATGCAAGTTCAATACTGATGCTTCAAGTATAAATTGGCTGTATGTGGAGCCACCTTCCCTGCTTCCCCCCACTGCCCAATGGTCATTTCTGCACAGAAGAATTTAATAGACTTCTTTGTGTACCTAGTGTCCACTAAGTGTGCAGAAAGGGTAATTTAAACATAAGTTGTATTTCTTAGAATCTAGCACTTGTGCCATTATTATGTACCATGTCGAATGCAACCCAAAGAATGGTTCACTGAGCTGGAGAAAATTTAACTTTTGCCTTCCAGCAATTCATGCCTGTGTGGATTTTAAGAGTGCAAATTCTTTTCTTGAAACAAGGACTAGACAACACTATGAAGGCAAATTCTTCTCACAGAAACGTTTGAAGGCAGCTTGAAAGGTATTCCCATTCTGAGAATGGGCATGCCTGCTTCACACATTTACTATCTTTTCATGGAAATATAAACGACATTGAATACAAATGACATGGAATATAAATGACAGTCTAAGTTCTGTACACTACTACAGATTGTGTTTTTAAGTGAAGGAGGAGCTATATTTTAAATGGCATCCAACACCAATGTGTGGAAATATAGATGTCTGCATTTCTCTAGTTCAAACACCCCAATTATATGCCATGCCTCATGTGTAAGCCCAGCATGGTGGACGTTGTTAAATGCAAAGTAAGGTGGTCTCCATGATGCTGGAACACTGTTCTGGCGTGGGTGTCTTCACTCAGTGCCCCACGTTGATAAATCTTTGTGACCTTATTTCACACTCTTTTAGATGGGATTATTTCCTTATGGGAACTTGCTAAAGCAAGCCTCAGTTATCAAAACAATCTAAAATCATGGACTACAACCTATCTTTAGGGTTGTCTTCTATTTAATCTAATTCTTAGCTAGAAAACTGGAGGAAATTAGAGGTCCACTGAAGAGAAATTCTGGAGCTTCTCAGCAATACTGAGGCGGAGTTTGGTAGAACACTCTGATAATAGGTGCCTAAGAGGTTGGCTGTTCAGGTCTTTTTCCCTGTTTATCCCACCTACCAGTGTGGCCCTTTAGCAGCTATGATTCTGTTGTAAGACTCAGGTTTCTGGCCATGGGTGATTGGTTCAGATTTTCTTTTCTGGTAAATTGGAATTAAGAGCTATAGAAAATGAAACCTGTAGTTTCCTGAGTGATGTTAATGCCAGCAAGATAAAAATAAGGTTCACAAATTCCTGTTGCTGAGGTCTTCACGTTTCCCAAGTGGAGTCCATGAAATTGCCCAGTATTTTTCCAATAAAATTTGTTACTCTATTCTTTAAAGTCTCTTTATATTTCTTGTGACCAACTATCTTAAATATTACAACTGATTTTGGATAATGTTTTTTCCTCAGCTATTTTCCTCTGCCAGATCTTCTATAGACAAGCTAGCCTTCAACAGAAGCTTTTTGCTTGAGTTGGCTGAGTCATCAGCTATATCTATTCTTATGGCCTCCAGAGACTCTCCTTGCTACCTCTATCTATCTCTTCTAAAGAACTTTGAGGGCATTTTGCTTAGTAATGTTTATTTTCTCAAGTGTTTGGATTTTCTATAAGAATAATAACCTGGTGTAATAGCAAAGATTAGTACATGGCATGCTCAATGACATAAAATATTAAATTCTTTAGTAATCATATTATAAAAAACTATGTTGATGAGATGATGAGGACTGAATGGATTTACGTTCAAAGAGCATGCAGACTTTAGAAAATTCACTTTCACCCTTTTGGAAAAGTACTAGGTATTAATAGTTTTACTTGAAAACCCAAGATGTCTAATTATGCTCAGTTTCACATGAGGAATATAAATCTATTTCCATTTTGAAAGTATATTAGATCTTTCTTCTTTTTTTGACATACTCTGAAAGAGTACGCTCTTTATTCTGAGAGAAAAAACAGAAATTCTGAGATAAGTCTGCTTTGTTGACTTTCTGTCTTTGTTCACTTATATTATTAGTTTTATTTTTTGAACTACACTTTCCATTTCATTTTTATTAGGGTTGAAGTCTTTCATCTCCAAATATCTTTCCAACAGAAGAGTCAAATATATGTAATAAAGAATGGTGAGAAAGGTTGGAAAAGTAGAAATGCCCAGGGAGAAAATGCTAACAGTATTTTTGTTAGACAACAGGAATATTCTGTGGGCTGCCATGCTCTCTAAGTGCACTCTCCCTGTGTGAGGGACACAGTTAGCTTTTCCAAAGTCATGAAATCCTAACAGCATTTATATTGTGAGGTGAGGGTGGAGGGGTTACAACATTAGGGGGGAAACCAGATTTCTATTGTCTCCTAAATGATCTAATAACAGACTCATTTGGATAGGAACATGACGATAGGGTATGGTCCACCATGTGTTCTTTAAATCTATCTTCAAACTATAAGTTAGTAGTTATGTCAGCTCAATGTCCTCCATTTCTAAATGCACATTAATCTGCTTCAACTGAGAACTGAGGAAGAAATATAGGGTGAATGTGTCCCCCTGACAAAGTCAATGATGACCTCAGGGAGAAAACTGCAAAAAGAGAAATAAATGCAGCACAGTCCTTACCCACAAAGGTGTAGCTTCCCAAAGTGCACGACCTCCCTCCTCCAGCCCTGGGTGGTGCCGGCGTAGTAGGTGCTGCTCGGGTGGTGCTCCGTGGAGCATAAGGAGCTGACATGGCTGCTGCTGTGGTAGCAGAGGGGGAGCAGCAGGTGCCAGGTCGCCCCAAAGTCCCTTGAAAATTCCAGTCTGACCGGGTCAGCAGATGAGCTGTCAGTGGAGCACCCAATGTTGATCTTGGGGAAGAAGAAAAAAGGATGCGAATTACTCCAGAGCAACGAGCCTTGACATGATTCGCCGTGGCATTATTTTTTCCAGAGTCCCTTTTCCTGGGAACTGTCTTGTTGAAATATTTGACACTCTAATTCTGTTTTGCCTAACTGAACAATACTGTATATTACCTTTAAATAATAATTTTTCATAAAGAACCTCAAAGGACTGCATGAAACATTTATTTCCTCTCATTTTATTAAAAACTAGGAAGGAGTAAGGCAGAGGCTGGGACAGAATTTAAAATTTTACCTTTGGCTCACTTTTGTAGCCAAGAGAAGCAAATTGTAAAGAAAAGACTGTTTCCATAAGCTTTTAGCTTTTTCTCACTCTATTAGGTAAGAATACCTTCTATTTTCCTTCTTAGGACACCTTCCAAGCATCCCAAAAGTTTTGCACCTGGAGAACCTTCAATACATATTCAACATGAAAACAAAACAAAATACACTCCATTGACACTATTGCCCTGGCCTAGGGAGAGCACTCTCAGTCCTGTTTAATCATTTAGGGAAATAACCACTCCTTTTTCTTTTCCATGCTTTCAGGTGAATTACATTAAAACCTTATAAATAAACACATTGTAATTCTTTCTATGATTTTTCCCCCTTCCAATTTTATAGCAACCAGTTGTTGATACATACACCAACACACATATATGCGTGTTTGTGTATCTATGTACATATATATGTGCATCTTCTTTTGGTGAATTTACTACTGCTATTATTTTTTTTTTTTATTACCTTCTGATTTGTAAACCACTGACATTTGATACACTTTTCAACTCCAGGCACTTACTCCTACCTAGATATTTTGATGACAGGCCTCTTACAGGGGTCAAAGATACTGCCTTTATTAACATTTTAAAACACAAAATAAAATTAGAAAACAGAGCAGAAAGTTTAAAATAGCTACATAAAAATTTCTCCTCCAATGTACCGTTTGGCCTCTGACTTTTGAGATGCAAGAGAAAACTCTAATTTACAGTATACAGGCAGTTACTCTAAAACAAATATTCAAAACTGAGTTGCTGCAATTAGGCATTATTTTCAATAAGACCACAGGTATGAAACGAGTGTCTTCTGAAGTTAATACATTGAACACAGGCATAATGTATCTTTGGTTCTGCTGATTTCATCTAAGTGAAATACATAAAAGTTTTTCTTCTATACATTATTAATTTGCTCTCTTGAAAAATATAAGGAGTACATGAATATTAATGAAATAGATGGAGGAACTGTATTTAAAATTATAAAACAGTGTAGTACTGTTTTATCTGTAAAACTCATGACACCATGATGACTGTGGTGCGACGGATCACTTTTATATGGTCTTTCTAGCCATGATCTTGTAACTTCCATCAAATGACTGGGTGAGACTATGCAAATAAGGTGCTTGTGGCTCACCAAGGTGACTGGACAGCTTGCTGCTAATGCAAATAAGGTTCATGGAATCCTTGTGGGGCTGGGACCATGCAAATAAGGTGTATGGAACCCTAATGAAGGGATTGGTCAGTTTCGCCATTCTGCTAGGCTCAAAATGAGTCATCTGAGAGGCAGAAAGGGAGGCCCTCGCTACTACCAAGAAGAAGACATGGGAGCAAAGCATGTCCTTTGGACCCAGGGTCCCTGTGCTGAGAACCTCCTAGACCTAGGAGACAGAGAGAGACAGCTGAGTGCCTTCAGGCAGAAGGCTTGCTGGCAGAGTGGGGTGCTTCCAAGCACTCGGCAGAATGAGGCTCACCCACCCATGGAGTGAGAGAACTAAGTGCCTTTGGGCTGAGGCTTGTTGGTGAACTGGGGTGTTCCTGGGGACTTAGTGGCGCAGCTAAAGAGCTTTGTAACACTTGCCTGAGCATGGCAGAGGCTGTGGGCCAGCCCAAGAGGCCCAAGGGATTGAGCGCCAAGAGGCTGAGGGGCAGTGGGAGGCCTGCTTATAGGCACGGCCAAGAAGCTGTTCTGACCAAAGAGCTGTATCCTGAGTTTTTGCTGATCTTGGATTGTAACCTGTTACTTCCCTAATAAACCCCATAATCGTGAGTATTGTCTGTGAGTTCTGTGTGGCCATTGCAATGAATAATTGAACCTAGCAGAGAAGTAGAGAGTGCCGTGGGAGGGACAACTGGTATCAGAATTAGTAAAATGGCTGGAGAGAGGAGATATGTCTAACCTCTGCCTCACAGGAATCAGCCTTGGGCTGATGCTAATGGTGATTCTTTCTCCCCCTCATCAAGTTAGAGGACCTCTGATGCCACCATGCCACTTTTACAATTGTGTATATCATATTACTTATATCACATATATATAAATATTTCATCAGTGTGCTAGCTATAGTTGTTATAGTTACGTCCACTTGGATTCTAAGTAACATATTCTGACTCACGGCAACCGCATGTGTTCTGAGTACCAGAATAGTATGGTCTTTTTTAATATTTATAATGTTTAAAATAATTTACTTCAATAACTTCCCATTGTAGTAGGTGGGGAGATTATGCCATAAATAAAAAACAAAACTTCAGAAATAAACCTTAGTATCACAATTGGTTCTGCTAATAAAAATGAATTATGATGTCAAAACCTCTTACGTCCTTGCACAAAAATGGGAAGTCATAATGCATGAAATTATCTCATATTTTCCTCCTCTTTCCTAGGTTTTGTTCATAATAAAATTTAAAGCGTTCGTAATAGAACAAAGTCATGTACCTCAAATTGTATGATGGTGTTCTCATTCACATTCAGGTCACGGGTGGTAATGGAATGTTCGCCGACTTCATTTGAAACAAACACCATGGCAGAATCTTCCTCACTGTTAATGAAGAAAAACAAGATACTCATTTAGGTAAAAACTTGTCATGATTTGTATAGAGCAGTGGTCTTATTTTTAGCCTCTCAATTAAATACTTACGGTGCTCCCTTTGAAGAGTATGGGCAATAAAGACCAATGTTACCACCAGGATAGAAAAACCAATTGTCTTCTCTGGGCCCAAAGTCAAATGTATCCAGAAGCAACACAGGATTGTTTAAATTATTTCCATCAATAATGAAGTCATCAACAATCCAGATTTCTTCTTTCTTACCTAAGGCATTTTTGGATAAAGCACATTTTTTCCAATAGTGAAACTCAGATGGACATTTTTGTTCGTTGGAAGGAAGTAAAGGACAGAAGGAACTCAGAAACAAACAACAGTTAAACATATGCTTTCCTAGCCAAGAAACACAAAATACATAACAGAGTATTTACAGTGATTAAAGTGTGAAAAAAAAATTAAGCTTTAAAAAAAAAAAAGCTGGTACCCATGTTAAATTGACACAGTGCAGAACAGCCTAATTTCAGAAAGCTGTGACAAACAGCGTGTAAAGCTGCGCTGCCTTTCCCAATCACAGAGGCACTACAGACCCTCTGCTGGCAAGAACAGGCTTTGAGCTGTATTCTTAGTGATTTAAAAGAATCTGTAAGACGTCTGGATCTACAGACGTCTTACAGCCTGTGGCATTAAAACAAAGGAGGTATGGTAACTAGTCCATTCAAGGATCAGTTCACGACTTTTCAGGGTCAACCCATGACTTCTTAGCATCATGCTTCAGTCAACTAGGCAGAAGGTCCGTAGGCATTACATTGCCCTTAGGTATAACTTTATTTGATTGTTAAAAAATACACAAAGTACCGTGTGTTATGTAACACTTAATTAAAAAAAAATACGTTTCAGAACTTCTGTATTTATTTGAAGATAAATGGGAATATACAGAAAACCCATGAAATCAGTCTTTAGACTGTCAAAGGATTTAATTCAGTGATTTAGGATGGGGATTTGAGGATGCTGTCATAAGGGAAACCAAAACCAAACCCATTGCCATCCAGTAGATTCTGATTTATAGTGACCCTACAGGGCAGAGTAAACTGCCCCATAGGGTTTCCAAGAAGCGGCTGGTGGATTCGAACTGTTAACCTTTTGGATAGCAGCCAAACGCTATACGGTATACCCAGTGCCCTCGAGTCAGTAGGTAAGAGCAAAACCTAGGGTGTTTTTACAAATCACTTTTTGGATTGAACTTGAAGCAAGGTGACAAGTTCATGCCAAGTAGTAACACAGGATTCCTACTTTTAGCGCAGTTTATACAAACTATGAAAAGGATCTGTAAAAAAAAAAAAAAAATATATATATATATAGAAATAACATGATACTTTAAATGAAAGCAGGCCCCTCTATCTCTCTCTCTAATATGATCACTGTTAGCATTCTAGTATCTTTTTTGCCTTTTTTTGTTTTGGAAGCAGTTAGTAAAAACAATGAAGAAAAACCGGAAAAGCATTCTAAACACAACACGAAGCAATGATCCTCTGGATTGTGAAACTGGCTATATTTCTTTCTTGGACTTTTAATTGATGATTATAGAAGACATAAAGGAGCCCTGGTGGTAGTACAGTGGTTAAGCACCTGGCTGCTAACTGAAAGGCTGGCATTTTGAAAGTTCAAATCCACCCACAGTACCACAGGAGAAAGATGTGGAAGTCAGCTTCCATAAAGATTACAGCCTTGGAAGTCCTATGGCACAGTTCTACTCTGTCCTATAGAGTTGCTATGAGTCAGAATGGACTCAACAGCAATAGATATAGAAGATTTTTTTTTTCTGTTTATAATAAGTTAAATTTTTAATCTTATTTTTGACTTAGGTTAAATTTTAGAGATGACAGCACATTTTTCTTATCTGTGTTACCTCAGCAAAGAATCTACTTAATGTGGTTTCTCAGTGCTTACTTAGGGAGCTAAATGCATGATTTGGTAAAGTCTAGCCCTTTATAATCAGTAGTCAATAGAAATGCAGGAAGCAATAAAATATTACAAATTTGCAGAATCATTTTCTGTAACCATTTGAAACCCTATTAAATTACACATTCACTTTCACTTATCACTGAAGAAAGAACATAATTTTAATAACTGTATGTGATAAGAATATTTTATCTAAGTCACGATCAGCTTGGTCTAAATCCCTCTTACTCTGTCATGGCATTTTGCTGTAATGTTGTTTTGTCTCACTAATGAAATGCCGTACTCGGGAGAACTATGTATCCCTAAATGCATTCAACAAAAATGTAGTTATGATTGTTGAGTGCCTAATGGTAATGGTAGATTATTTTTAAAAACCTTAGTTCTGTGACAGGGGCCAGCTCTATTTACATCATCAAGAGAACTTACTAGTCAAGGGCAAAGAGATAATAAAGATATATAAAGTTCAGTATATATCGAGGCTCAACAAAAGAGAAGCATGTACAATGTGTGTGTTATGGACAGCTGAGCCCTTAGTTGACAAACACATCCCCTACACCTCAGAAACAAACAGGCTAACGTGTCACAATTGGTTTTGATTATAGGAGAGCATATGCATTTTTACCATTATTATAAGGTTGCCAGAGCCTGAATCTTGTAGCGTTGGTTTGGGCAGTGTATGGCAAGGGAACATTAATGAAAAGTATATTGGTCGTTTGAGGGAAGTAAAATTCATCCATCAGGTGCCAAGTGATTCCTCCATTGATGGAGAATTGTAATAAAATAGAATGAGACCTCTCCGGGGTACCTAGAAAGAAGATAACACACATGTAAAGTGTATTATTATAAAAATGAGGAAATGGTATGGCCTTAGCCTATTTTGGCATCAATGTATTAAGCCGACTTGTATTTACATAGAGGCTTTACAACACAAAGTGCCTTGAGAGGCAACTTAAAATGATGACAAGTTGGGTTTTCTGCATGAATATATCTCAAAACACACACCAAATCTTGGATTCTCACACAAGAACACCTCTCTCCCTCAGATTTGCACAAGTACCTCCCTTCTGTATTTCATTTAGGAAATATTACCTCAAAAATTTTTTATTCTATAGGCATTATGATTTTTACAAAAGGTCAAACATTTTAATCTCAGATGCAAATGAACCAAACAATAACTACATGAGAATTTATTATGTCCCAAATGATATTGTTTTTCAAGAAAATTATTCAATTAAAGTGAAAGCTCAGAATGCCAAAGAGTAGGCTTTTTGGGGGGTCACATCTATAACGGGAAATCCAAAATTTCCATAAGTTAAACTTTTTTAAATTTAAAAGTCATATAGCTAAGCAAATAGTGGTGGAAAGACTCAGAGACCTGGTGATAAATTTAACTGCCACAGAGCAGTATGATTACTATATAGCTAATATGAAAATTACAGTAAAAACAACAGTTGTCTTATTATTATTTAGGATAAACTTACATTACAGAAGAATATTTGTGAACATTTATGTACAAAAATTTACGTTAGCTCTTCCATATAACAACATTTATGGGCCTTAAATTCATCATTTCCTTGCGGAGGAGGAATTGTGCATGGGGAATTTTCTTGAAGGAAAATAATGAATGCAGATCCATGGAAATGACTTACCTTTTGCTATAAATCTCAGTGAGAACTGGACATACATAGTATTGGTACAATCTAGATCTCTTGAAATAAGCATCCTTAGTCCTTCCTGAAAAGAGAAACGTATGTGTTATGCAATCTTATTTCATTTGCAACATTACTTTCTTTTGATTTTATACACCTAACTTGTGTTTGGAAACCCTGGTGGTGTAGTGGTTAAGTGTTTCGGCTGCTAACCAAAAGGTTGGCAGTTCGAATCCACCAGGTGCTCCCTGGAAACTCTATGGGGCAGTTCTACTCTGTCCTACAGGGTCACTATGAGTCAGAATCGACTCAATGGCAAAAGTTTTTAAATTTTTTTTTATTTTTTAACTTGTGTTAGGTGAGTACTAGAAACATACAACTAATGATCAAGAAGCAGAATCTAAAATTGTGAGGCAAAACCAATTATATTTGTCCAGTTAAAAAAGAATAACTAAACAATCCTTGTTCCCCCTCTCTTAATGGCCTTCATTACCTATGTCTGAATAACACAATTTCATGGTCTCCACTCAATGCTCTGCTATGACTTTATGAAAATGGAGTGCAAAAATGATAGCATTACATATCTATAGGCCTTTTTAAAAATAGCTTCTTTTGATCACAGCATGTCGTGAGAGGAGTAACGAGGAAGCAGAAAGAGGATGTGCCAAGTGCTTCTGCTGGAAGCCGGAAACTAATAGGTAACTTTTTAAGGGTTCTCAGGAATCTTAGGAACGTGCTACTTCCATGCTCACTCCGACAGCCCCAGGGGGCTCTCATTCAGATGGGCCAAGTTAAATAAGGCATAACTTTTTTTTAAGGCAAGTCCCCATGCCTCCGCTGGAACCATTCAAGCAGAGAAGCCAAGGAATGAGGAAAGCGATCACATTAGCCTTAGTAATTTTTTCTGCTAATTTACTATTTCTGGTTGCTTGGGATTGACAGCTTGAAAGGTTGTTTTTTTCCATGTATACATATGACAGCCAGTAAAATAGAATTTTACTATGTTAATGTCCTAAGGTCCAAACAGACCTTTCTGTTTTTCAGCTGTAACTTCTGAATGAGGTAGTCCTTCAGTGGTATAAGGCTGTGTGATATTGAGTGGACACTGCCAATCCGTTTCTTGATTACAGACTAAGAAATATCAAATGTTATTTTAGCTACAGAAGACAAATTCTTCCTTTTCTTCTTAACATTTACTACAGAGCATGTTCCCCAACAGCTGACAGTTTAAAAAATAATGCTAATTTTATAATCAACCCAAAACCAAATCTGCTGCCGTCTAGTCCATTTCGACTCATAGCGACCCTATAGGACAGAATAGATCTGCCCCATAGAGTTTCCAAGGAGCACCTGGTGGATTCGAACTGTTTGCCTTTTGGTTAGCAGCCGGAGCACCTAACCACTACGCCACCAGGGTTCCCAAATTTCATAACAGCAATTTCATATCTAATAGCATAATTCCAATTTAATAGCAACCATATATTGAGTGCTTTCCACATGCTGGGTTCTAAAATAGACACTGTACTCATTTAAAGTGCCTAAAACTCCTAAGGAAGATGTTATTATCCTCATGTTATAGATAAGGGAGCTAAACTCAGAGAGGGACAGCAACCTGCCCAGGATTACGTAGTTTTCAGTGGTGATGGCAACTTTTGAACCCAGATATACCAAAATTTATTCTCTATCCTTTAAAAGATACCGGTATTTTGTTTATTAAACTATCTTTTAGATTTGAGAAAAGAAATCTAGATAATGTCACGTTTAGAATTTCAGAATTATTATTTTTTTATAATAAAAAACCATCGACATTTATTTATTCTCATCTCTGTGCTTCACAAAGCATAGATCCATACTTCCCGGAACTGAAGGATACCATGTAAAAGCCCAATATTCCCAGTCTTTCTTTTTTATGCCTAACAATTTACTGCTCTTTCAGTCCATGATACCTCATCAATGCCCATTCTTCTCAGTATCTTAACTCTTTTCTTTACACTCTTACAAATTCCTAAAGCTCTGAATACTTTTATAGCTGGCTGCCATGTACAGACCAAGGTTGTGGGGAAAGAGTGAAGGTGGCTTCCTCAGTTGTAATGAAAATTTTGTGGATAGTTGAGAGATTCATTTAGAAAATATCCCCTTCCACCACTCAGGCAAAGGAACATGTCTACTCTTTCCCCTTGATTATGGAAGATAAGTTTAATATTGTTCCCCCCGGCAAACGGGGTCACCCATGAAAGGATCCATTTTACACTGCATTTTTTTGAAAGTGGGCATGATCTGTAATCTGAAAGTATGTGTCTTTCATATTAACAATATTTGGTCATAGCTCAGCACTTCGATATTGATAATTACACGGCAGGAACTGTCAAGTCCTGCTGATATCTATAGTCTAGTTCACACCAATATGTTTCTTTTCTCATTCTTTTTCCAGATTCAGTGACCCATTTGTGCTAAATGCAAGGAATTCTTTTGCATCCAATATGCTATTTTAATAGCTTATAGTATTCCTGAATCTATGAACATTAAAAAGGGACTATCATTTCCTTTTTGACAAAAGAATGCCTTTCTAGGTCAAACTACAACATTGTGAATGGCACATGCTGAGCCCTGCCTATGACTTGGAGAGCTGATGGATAGTATGTGTAACACACACAATGCTTGGCTGCTCTTGCATTTGGAAGGAAAAAACAACAAAAAAACTATGTGCCTTTCTCATACACAGGATTTAGAGACCAGGTGAATTCTACTGCTTAAAAATTCATCAGGTA
The DNA here is from genome assembly GCF_024166365.1 of Elephas maximus indicus. Lineage (NCBI taxonomy): Eukaryota > Metazoa > Chordata > Mammalia > Proboscidea > Elephantidae > Elephas > Elephas maximus. The sequence goes on along the minus strand of NC_064826.1, from coordinate 46,052,300 downwards.
AAGGTATTTGAATCATGAAAAGTCACAGGGCTTCAGTTTTTTTGGCCTTGTCAACTGCTTCAAACAGATTCGAAGTGAGTTAGTGGTAATGAGAGCAAAAGCCTCTGAGAAGAGTCAAAAAATAATGGCAGTTTTCACTCAGAAATGTTCTATCTTGGTTTCTTCAGTCCCTCATAACTCTTAGGGACTTAAATATTTCTCAGGCCTTTAGCACTTTTTCTTTCTCATCCAACACTTGAGATGAATTCTGGATTCAAACAAGGATGATACCCAGAACCTATTAACTATAATTGAAAAAGTTCCAGGGTGTCTAGTTTTCTACCAGTTAGGTGTTAATCATTAGGCCTGTATAGAACCCCATGCAGGTTTTTGTTAAGGATTTCATTTGCACGCCTACATTAGCCCCTCTCCCCATGCTGAGAGAGATGGGAGCCAGCATGTATTCACAAGCAAGATGTGCCAGTTTCACACAATTGCTTAAGAACACCTCTCTCTAACCAGACATCCAGGTTAAAATACAAAAAACATAATAATAATGCTTAAGAATGACATTCAACTTGACTTAAATGTTTTGTTTTCTTAGGGTCACCAAATGGTTCTATTGGCAGGAAGGAAAAAACAAACACTTTCATAAAAAAAATTAAAAAAAATACTGTTTTAAGATAAATATTTAATAACATAAAATGTTACATTTTAGAATTCAGCCTAGATCCTAAAAATTTTGTGTATATTATATATACATATATATGAAACTCTGGTGGCATAGTGGTTAAGTGCTATGGCTGCTAACCAAAAGGTCGGCAGTTTGAATCCACCAAGCCCTCCTTGGAAACACTATGGGGCAGTTCTACTCTGTCCTATAGGGTCGCTATGAGTTGGAATCAACTCAATGGCAACAGGGGTTATATATATAAAATATAAATTTTACGTATATTATATATATATAATGCCAGCACAAAGTATAGAAAGTTTGGTTGCCAAAACAGAGGAAAAATTGTATGTCTCAGTGATCAGAAGAGTGATTGTGCTGAACAGAAAAGGAAACAGGGTTTGGGCCCCAAGACAGTAACTATACATAGAATAATGTCACCTGAACAGATTCAGAAATGCATTTATGTGACTGCATTTGCAGTGTACGAAGAAAGGAATGAGCACTAGTACAGAGAAATAGAATCTTATCTGACCCCTTTAAAAATAAGAGATGTCCCAGATTTGATGGTTTCACCATTTAGATTCCCCCTCTCTGCACCGTAGACTTCAGGCCAAAGGTCAGGATGTAAGTTCCCATTGAAATCATCTTTAAGAATGGATGGCAGTGGAAGAACAGGAACACAGTAGGGCCCACCAAAGCCCCGGTCACACCTAAGAAAAAAGGAGTAAAGACATTATTTGTCACAAGTTCGACAAGTCATTTTTAATTTTGCATTGCAGAGAAAGGAACTGCCAATTTTATTAACTTACATGCAGCGCCCAGCATCACAAATCCCTCGTCCTGAGCACATCCAAGGGCATCCTGAGGCCAGGATGACATTATCAATCGCCCAGGAATCAGCTCCCACCGTGTAGTTGGCCTGAATCCATCTGAACCGGGTCCTGGGAGAGCTAACCAACGAAAACACACCATTGGTTTGAGAAGGAACCTTGGAAGCACAAGGACATCTGTTTTAAATCTTTTTCCCCTTTAATGCGCCTTCCTCCAGGTTTCACTTCCCTGTTATTTGAGACACTTTATTGTCACACTAAGTATTGGTTGCTGTTTTTTTCTGGACCCACACACAGGAGCGTAGAAAACATGCTGTTTAAATATTTCACCATTTCTGTCAAACAAGGGTCTATAAACACATGCGTGAGATGGAAAAGCTATTTGAACTATCCCATTTATTCTGTTCTTGAAATACATGCATGCAGAATTTTACTGTTTGCTGTAATGAAAACAGCTATTCAGAGCTGAGAAAAGAGATGGAGGGATGACAAACATGAGAAAGGGCTGAGATCTTACAATATTCTTGCAGTCAGGTCCCTATTCTACTGCCCTGAATGGTTTCTGAGATGGTAAGTGGAAGCCCGATGGGACTTCCACACCCTATTACTGTTCCTAAGGCTCCGGTTCCCTAAGGCTGAAGATCAGGATGATGTGACGCACTCCTGTATTTTCAATTGTATTTGCAACCTGTGGTTTGAAACACATTAGGCTAGAGGCCACTTTCTCCAGAAATATATACAGCCTTGCAAGACAATAGTAACAGTTTCTCCCTTAGGAACAGATTTTACAGCAGAAGTTCATCAGACAGTTATCTGAAATGTGGAACACAAAGTAGATTTCAATAGCATCATTTGAAGTACTCATGGCTCCCCACACCAGCTCCCCCTCAAGGCTGCACATCTGCCGGGGTGGTGGCTCTAAAACAGAAATCTAATCATGTCATCACTCTGGTTATTGCCCTCCAGTGGCTCTCCAACACACACAATGTCAAGGCCAAACTACTCTAGACAACAAACATAGTCCCTCTTTCCTCTGTCCTCTTCCCTTGCATCAGCCTTATCTTTCCCTGTTCTTTGCCTCACGCTTTATACTCTGACAACACTAACTCCTACTTTTTCTGGCCTCCAGGACTTCGGCTTGCAACAGCTCCTCTTCACTGGGATAACCCCAATTCACTTATTTACTCAGTTCAGACATCACTCCTCCAGAAAGCTCCCTCTGACTCCCCCAGACTGAGCTAGGTAGTATCCTCTTTTTCCATAATACCCCTGAATATTACCTCTATTATAATTTGTATCACAAATAGCTGTTTAGAAGTCTGTTTTCCCGAAGAGTCTCTTTGGATCCTGGAGTAGGCTACCATGTTTTATTCATTTGGTATCAGAGTGCCCAAAACACAGTAGATGTTCAGTATACGTTTGTCGAATTAATCAATAAAGGAACTAAAAGGAAGCACTCTGGAGATCTATAGAAAACTTTCAGGTTAAATACTAAACTATTGTGGTTTGCTGCATTTTTTTCTGCCATTTGGTTGTGACTCTCAATCGAACCAGGAAAACAGAAAGCACTGTAAGTATTTAATACAGAGAGAATTTAAAGAAAGGAATTGGACCCACAAATAACGGAAGCTCTGAGAAGCCAATGGGGAGTAAGGAAACCAGAGTTTAGCAAAAATCAGGAAACCACAACCACTCTGGGGCTGGAGGGACATATGGAGAAGACACTGTTACTGATGCAGGGTCACATGGAGGGCCTGCCTGGGGGAGCTGCAACCATTAACGTTGGCTGGCATGCAGCCTGAGGCAGAAAGAAACGGGGAGAAATACCCTCCAATCTCTTGCAGGAGCCTGTTATTGGGTGCTGTAAAGTAGATTTTCAACTCATCACAACCCCATGTGACAGAGTAGAACCGGCCCAGAGAGTTTTCTAGGCTGTAATCTTTACGGAAGCAGATCATCATGTCTTTCTCTTGTGGAGTGCAAGGTGGATTCAAACCACCAACCTTTCATTGTGCTACCAGGGCTCCTTTGCTAGTGCCTACTACTGTCTAACTATCAGGAAGTCACTGGACACAAGAGGCTGCTGAGAAATGCAGCCTGCTGAGACCAAGTTCCCTGCCATTCAGGGCAGAGCAGAGCAGAGCAGAGCAGAGCAGAGGAGAGGAAGGGAGTGGCATGGCCCTGGAGGGAGCAGCCCAGGAGAGTACACTCTAACCAGTCACAACAGTACACGCTAGTTCCTAGAAAGATCCCTAAATTATCCAAACACCTACACCATAGAACGGGAGTCTGCTGTAAGGAATCTCTGCAGGTCATACAACCCTTGAATGTGGTCTGAAACGCCGTGGAGGGTAAGAAAGACATGAAACAATATGAGTATTCTTAATGTGGTACTGAAATGAGAAACTAGGGCTACTCTCTCACATGTGATAATTTCACATATTGCTCATTGTGAATAGGTATCCATCTGGTTTTTGGGTAGATACTTATTTTTACAACAGTTTTAAAACTGAATCTGGTGGGCAGCCATCATGTTACCAAAGAAGAGGGAAGTCTGACCTTGTAAAACTTTTGGAACTTTCTAACCACATCGAAAAATTGCAACCCAAGCCATCTTGTACTCCCTGCCCCTCCCCTCATCACATTCCACATGCAATGATCATGAAAGAGTAATGGAATCCCCAAGTGGAATAACAGTTCTTTTCAAATTAGATGATAAAAACTCAAAATTCTGACACGTAGCCAAATGACAATTCTCACATGGTGGAGGGTGGAAGGTAGACAGTGATCCGCTTCCAATTCTGGAATCTTTCCGAGGTGTAAATTGAACTTTCTGTGTAGTGCAGACAGCCAATGGTTGGAGGAACACACTCATCAGTGACAAGATGCCAGTCTCTGCCATTGTTCAGAGAATACTGGAGCTGCACACTGTGGGAGTTGCTGAAGGGCTTGCTACAGCCCATGCTCATTTCAAACTGCAAGAAGGTTGATGCTGACACGTGAAAATCCCAGGTCTCAGCATAACGTGGTTTTCCTATTAAAAAAAAAAAAGTTTAATGGTAGCATAGATTTGTACTCTCTTTTCTTATTTTGTATTTATGCTTGTAGTCAATACTTTCAATAGCAAACAAAAACGTCTTATCTTTAGTGCCTCATGTGTGCTTTGACTTATCACCTTTACTGAGTTTTTATTTAGTTACATAGGCCCAGGAATATGGAAGTCTGCCAACTTGAAAAGCTTTACTACCTTGAAGGGCCAATATAGGGTTTTAAGTCTGTAACCTGCAAACTCTGAAACACGGAATGTCTTCCTTCTTGCTTCTAATAAACCTTGTCTAATTATCCATGATTCTGTAAAAGACAGTCCCAAGTAAAGCCAAGTCTCTGGGCTCACCAAATTAGAGGACAATATAACATTTTACCCTAAGAGCCTCCCATAGCACAAACAGTTATGCACACACAGTTTTACATTAGAGAATTTCCTCTTGAGTTTTAGTTAATTTAGTTGTCTAGTTAATTAAATAGTCTCCCTTTATTTGGTGATAATCTATGCCATACCTATGTTTTCACTGAATATCAGAGCAGTATCCATAGAGAGACAGTCAATATCCACTTGGCCTCCTTGGATTCGATACCAGTTGGCTTGCAAATCTAAAGAGCCATCAAATTTGTCTTGAAACCCAGTTTGTGAGCTGTCATTCATTCCTATAAGGACATCATCCAAAGCCCACTGGGCTGAATGTTTTCCTAAAACCAGATGAAAAAAGGCAGTTAGAGAAGGTTCATTATATAGCAATATGAATAGCTTTATGGCTGTGATTTTAAATGAAATTGTCTAGAAATTGACAGCAAATTAAGCAACATGCAAAACATTGTGACTTTGACTATATGATCCGATCTAAAAGCTATCAAGAAACTTGAGGTGAATGATAACTTACCATGTTGCGGTTGCCACCATCGAAATGCCGTTGCAGGTGTCTTCGCCTCCCTTGGCAGGTCAATGGAAATGATTTGTGGCTCCAGAAACGACATGAAGTCCAACTCTCGAAGCAAATGCCATAGTATTCCATTGTCATTTGAATACTGAACAACAAGCCCTGAGTTAAAGGACATAAATCTAGTTACTCGGACAGCTTTCCTAGAGGCAAATAAGGCCAGGAACAGTATTTTTTAACTGGTGGGACTGCAGCAGAAAGTTCAAATTGTGTCTCAGAGAATGAGGGCACATTCGTCTAACTTCCAAGAATGAATTAGTAGACCTTAAGGCTCATCAATTTCTTGACAGTTTCTAATGCACTAACTCCCAGGAAATGGAGAAAAAATACATAAGCTCTTTTAAAGACCACTCAGCTTTGTATGAGTGATGAGTAGGTTGGTAAGGGGGACATAAAACCCTCCCCAGATCATGTCTTTGAATTTTAGATTCTGTGCTGAACATTACGAAGTCTCATATCATTATACACTCAGAAGAAATATCTCTATCTCCCCAACAAAAAATCAAGCTGTGCACTTCACTGCTGAAGCAACAGACAGTAAGCACTGCCCAATCTGAAATTCTATTAAGCAGAAAGATCTTTTTTACTGGCACTTAACACTTTATCAAACACCTTGGTCACTGAAGCCTGAATGAAGCCCAATTATTAAATAGCAAAGCCGAAAAATTCACTCCCCTCTAATGTTATTCCTACCTTCCTTTCTTTGCACCACCCTTTCACCCCTTCACTACCCCATCCACCCCTGCCTCTCCAACTGCCATCAGGGGAATGTGAGCTAGGGCACTGCACGTTAAAGGGTAGGAGACCTCATGTGCTACGCCTGCTGCCTCTCCCGGCAACATTTTTATTTTAAAAGGGGACACAGGGAAAAGGCAATGTTAAATGCAAAGGAAAAAATTACTAATGATGAAGTTGTGGGAATCATCAGGACAGGGTTTTTTTTTTTTTTTTTTTGTGGGAGAAGACTTTGGGTTTCTTGGTATCTAACTGCCTACTCCATAACTGATCCTAAGACTGGCACTGCACAGTCATAATTATGACTGCGAGTATTCTCTGTTTTTTACATTTTCTGAGTATTCTCAGTAAAGTTGTATTTGTTATATTTATTTATTATAGTCTGACTTTCGGGGAAAATTATAAATCACTCATAGTATATACATCTTTTTATTTCCCTGTTATCGACTGACCAGAACACCTCAATCCCATTATCATGCTGGATAACAAAGAGTTTACTAAAATAAAGTTTCAAGAACTATTATGATAAAAATATAGAACTAAAAGAAAGCCTTTTAAGGCTAATCAATAGCATATGGGATTACTGTCACCAGATTTGACAAGGGATGATGCCAGGAACAATAATGACTAATATGCTAAAAATTAGAAACTTTAGGAAAATTAAGCCTGCCATATTTGAACCAGAAGAAATCATCAAATTGAAAGAGGCTATAAGTAGCTCAAAGAACAGAAACTCTTTGGGGAGACAGCATGCTATAAGCAGGTGCAGAGATCTGAGAGTTTCAGGGGGTTGAGGTGAGATCTATGTTTTGGAGAGGGAGAGAGTCACTGAAGTTCATGACGAAAATTGAAAATAGGCTGTGTCTAGTTTTTATTCCCAAGTTGAGGAGCATCTGCCAACTTTGATGGTTGCTCAAAATATACGTTACTGGGTTTTTAATGTGAGTTGAATAGAGTGAAGAGTGCAGACATTGCAAAACTTAGTTTTTCTGGGACTATTTATTTGTGCCAATATAGTTTACATTTAATAAGATCAAAAAAGAGAAAGAGTATTTTAGATAGTTACCTGGGGGTGACCTATTCAAAAAGTAGGGTTAGTACCAGAAATGAAGCATTGTGAGAATGAAATCTCACTGGGCTGGTCCTATTAGTGCCTTCTACTCAAAGTATGGTCCAAGGACCAGCACCTGTGTCACCTGGGAGCAGCCACTACCTGGGGTGGTTTTAAAATATGTGCACAAATTGACACTTTGCCCTTCAAAAAGTGGAGCCTAATTCCCCTCCTTTTGAGTGTGGCCAGACTTAGTAACTTCCTTCTAAAGAGTAGAAGATTGTAGAAGTGAAGATGTGTGTGACTTCTGAGACTGGGTCATAAAGTCACTGCAGTTTCTAATTGTTCTTTCTTTTAGCTTGCTCTGGGGGAAGCCAGTTGACATGTAATGAGGACACCGAAGCAACTTTATGGGCAGGCCAACTAAGCAAGGAAGAGAAGTCTCTTGCCAACATCCAGCAAAGAACTGAGGCCTCTTACCAACAGCAACTAGAGTGAGCCATCTTGGAAACAGATTCTCCGCACTGACTAAGTCTATAGATGACCTTATTTGCAACCTCCTGAGAGATCCTGAGCCAGAACCACCCTATTAAACTGCTCCAAAATTCCTGACCACAGAAAGTGTAAGATAATATCTGTTGTTTTAAGTCACTAAGTTTTGGGGTAACTTGTTATATAGCATATCACCCCAGACCGACTGAATCAGAATATGCATTTTTAAAAGTCCCTCTAATTTAAATCCACCCACTGCCATCGAGTCGATTCCAACTCATAGCGACCCTATAGGACAGAGTAGAACTGCCCCATAGAGTTTCCAAGGAGTGCCTGATGGATTCGAACTGCTGACCTCTTGGCTAGCGGCCGTAGCACTTAACCACTATGCCACCAGGGTTTCCAATAATTTAAATACACATTAAAATATGAGAAGCATGGCTCAAGAGGATCACACTCCATTTGGTTTCTGCTTGTTGCTTTCCCCTAATTAGCTTTTTCAGGAGTGTCACTTACACCTGTAGGTATGAACAAGATCTGCAGAGATGAGGGCCACAGCTCTAAAGGACAATGAAGGAGGTGCCTCTGCAGTAAGTATGGAGGAGTGGATGTAATGCAAGAAAGGGAAATAGCAATATCCATATTTTATATCAACTGCTGAGCCTCGTTAGCTGCATGTCATCCAACACATTGTACATCTGAATAAACCGAGCAACTTAAGCTCATCTACTGAGTGTCTAAGGCACGTAAAACATCTCTCTTTTCAAACTACAACTCCATCTCCATTCTGCCCAGTCTTACTGAAAACAGCCTAATTTTGATTTTAATTCCAAATATGTAAATTGATGCTTCAACTTGAGTAAGTAAAATATCTTGACTTTCATCACTGGAAGACATTTACCCAAGGATTGGAGCAGATTTACATTTCAACAACCAGTTTTCAGTAAATGGCTGAGAAATGCCTGTGGGATGTGAATTACATGGCCAGCATTGAGTTTAAGAAAAAGGCTCAAGACTAGTTGAGAAACGTTGCTTGTTACTAAGAAGATCCTAAGGGGAATTTCCCCACCGCGTACGTGGTAATCAGAGGTTAAGTACAGTGCGGAGCCTCATATTCAAGATACGCAGATGCTTCCTATTATACTCTGCCCAGGGTTTAAATTCCTACATAAACAGGGGTACAGATTTGTAATTTCCAAAAGAGTCATGCACACAACTGTTACATTATCCCAACCACAATCATCTATTTAAAAATGGTAATTTTATTACAAAGGCTTAAGAAAACATTAAAATGCTCTGCCTCTGCAATTAGAAAACAATGTTCTGAGGATAGGACCACGTCTCCTTTTGTACTTATCAAGGGAGGGTAGGTGCTCAAGAAATATTCATTTGTTTTGAACTACATATTGAATCTGTAGGACGATCTCTTAAAAACTTAAGTCAGATTATGCCACTGCCCTGCCTAAAAGCCTTCGGTGGCTTCCAGGACACAGAGATTCAAACCTCATCTCCTCATCATGGTCAGCAAGGTGCTGTGACTAGGTCCTGCCTTCATCTCAGATCATGCCCCCTCTCTTCACAAGCCCCAAGCACACAGGCCTCTTCCTGTTCCTGTCTCACTTTGTGCCCTTTGCTGTTTCTTCTGCCTTGAAAATTTGGCCTGAGTTTATCATGTGGCTGGCTTCTCCTCTTCCTTTAGTTTTTAAATTAAATGTCACTTCCTCAGTGTGGTGTGATGAATTGCTTTTATATGGCCTTTCTTGCCATGGTCTTGTAAGATACACAAAATTATTGGGTGAGACTATGCAAATAAGATGCTTGTGGTGCACCAAGGAATTGGACAGCATGCTAACAATGCAAATAAGGTGCATGGAGCCCTGTGGGGGTGCGACCATGCAAATAAGGTGTATAGAACCCTAACAAGTGGATTGGTCAGTTTGGCTATCCTGTTGGGCTTAAAAAGAGAGACAATTCCAGAGTAGAGGGGGTACCTCACTACCTCCAAGAAAAACGAGCCAGGAGTGGAGCATGCTGAGAACCTCCTAGACCCAGGAGACAGAGTTTTAACACCGGAAATGGCACAACATGGTGAGAAGCAGTGGTGGACAAACGGTGGCAGGAAAACCAGGAGACTGGCATGAGACAGCATGGTAGGTTTTCTAGCCCATGTAGTGAGGCAGCTACAGTGGGTGTGCTGAACCATGCAGTGAGAGAGCTGAGCACCTTTGGGCAGGAGGCTTACTTGCAGAGTGGGGTGCCTCTGGGCACTTACTGGCAGAGCTAAAGAAGTTTGTAAAACTTGCCCAGGCAAGGCAGAGACTAGGCTGAGAGGTGAAAGACCAAGAGACTGAGAGGCTGAGAGGCCAAGGGCTAGAGAGAGGCCTGGCTGTGGGCTTGCCTAAGAAGAAGCTGTCCTTATGGAAGAACTGTATTCTGAGTTATTCCTAATCTTGAATTGTAACCTGTTACTTCCCTAATAAATTCTATAATCATTAGTATTGTCTGTGAGTTCTGTGTGGCCACTGCAATAAATTATTGGACACAGCAAAGAAGTAGAGAGTGCTGTGGGAGGGATGGCTGGTGCGAGAATTGGTGAAAAGGTTGGAGATAGGAGGTATATCTGACCTCTACCTCATAGGAATCAGCCTTGGGCTGTTGATCTTGATTCTCCTCCCTCTTGTGAAGTCAGAGGAGGTCAGATGCCCCCACCACACTATATGTTACACGAAGTATGCCCTTAACCCCACCATTCTAAGTCATCTACCCCCCCTCTCCATCCTCTCCCTTAAGTTTGCTTTCCATGTCAACAGTTTATTTCTGTTTAGCCCTTACACTCTAAAACGCTTCTATTTCCTTATTATTATTATCTGACTCCTCTTACTAGAATGTAAGCTCCCATAAGGGTGGAGACTTTGCTGTGGTAATCAATAGTACTGGTCACCAAATACTTCTGGTTCTATCCATTCTAGTACATAGTAGGTTTGTACTTCTTATTCCCTTCACCATGCTCTCTCTTTTCTTGTGCCACAATGTGAGCAAAATCCAGACTCTAGACAGTGGTGTGCCATCATCCTGGGTGTTTGAATGAGGACAGAGTGGGACAGAGCTCTCAGATCACCCATATGGAAATGTAGCATGAGGGAGAAATAAACCATTTTGGTCTTAACCACTGAAATTTTGAGGGTTGGCTGTTGTTGCAGCAGAACCTAGCTCATCATGACAGATGTATTTCTCTTTTGGTGACACTGTATCCACAGCATCTAGAACAGTGCTTGGCTTAAAGTAGATTCTTAATATTTGTTGAAGAAATTAATGAATGTAAAAAGGTCTATGAAAGTTTCTAGGCTGCTGCTTTAGTGAACAGATGATCTGGATGAGTACTAGACTAAAACACTGAGATACTTAGAAAAAGTCACTAAAGCCTTCAGGTAGTGATATGATGACCAAGGAAATTTAGAAATGACCGGAGGTTCCAGTAGCTTTATTGACCAACAGGTACTGTTTAGGCTAATGTGTTTTAGAAAGTCATGTCTGAGATAATAACAAACTTAGAAGCTGCAAAACTCTATCTGCCATTCATGAAACCAAGGTTAGGAGTAAGACCCAACTGGGAAGCTCAGGGATTTTGTGCTAGGAACCAATTCACATTCAGGGTTCCCTAAGGAATCCCATGAGCTCTGAAGAGCTCCAGGGGGTGATTTATACTTAAGCCTTTTGCATGTATTTCAGAACTGAATCATGTGAGGCAGAAGATGATATGGGTGCCCAGGTAGAGTAGAATCAGGGTAAGGAGAGAGGCAGTGTAGCATGGCAGTTAAAGCCCAGGCTCTGGAGCCAGCACGAGTAGTTCGAATCCCTGCACATCCACTTACTAGGCATATGAACTTGAGTAAGTTACTGAATCTCCCTGTGCTTCAGCTTCTACATCTGTAAAATAGGACTAATAATACTACCTGTGGCAAGAGAGATGATGGAGATTAAATGAATTAACACAGGGCAAACCTTCAGAACAGTGCCTTACACATAACAGGTGCTCAGTAAAAGGTAAGGTTTGTTATTACCAAGAATTGCTCCTCCTACCCAAGGATTCTTGTCCCCTCAGAATGTTTAGGGGCAGGAAGCAGTGTTTTTGTTTTTGAACCTAGATTGATCTTTTTTTTTTTTTTTTTGAACTTTAGATGAAGGTTTACAGAACACACTAGTTTCTCACCAGTTATTACACGTGTTGCTGTATGAGATTGGTTAACAACCCCACGGCATGTCAACACTCTCCCTTCTTAATCCCGGGTTCCCTATTGCCAACTTTCCTGTTCCCTCCTGCCTTCCAGTCCCTGCCCCAGGGCTGATGTGCCCCTTTAGTCTTGTTTTGTTCCATCGGCTTGTTCAATCTTTAGTAAAGGGTGAACCTCAGGAGCAGCCTCATTACTGAGCTGAAAGTGTGTCCAGGGGCCATACTCTTAGGGTTTCTCCAGTCTCTGTCATGCCAGCAAGTCTGGTCTTTGAGTAAGAATTTTGTTCTACATTTTTCTCCAGCTCTGTCTGGGACCCTCTATTGTGATCCCTGTCACAGCAGTCAGTGGTGGTAGCTGGGCACCATCTAGTTGTACTGGACTCAGTCTGATAGAGGCCATGGTAGCTGTGGTCCATTAGTCTTTTAGACTAATCTTTCCTTTGTGTCTTTAGTTTTCTTCATTCTTCCTTGATCCCAAAGGGGAGGAAGCAGTGTTTGATGTAGACATATTTCTAGCTTTCATGCTAAACATTTAAGTCTCTGCCACTTTTTTTCTCCCTATGAGAAGTTACAAAGAAAAAGGGTTCCCTAAAGCAAATACTGTCTGATTCTGCCTACACCCAGGGCAGACCTGATGCTGGTCTGATTTAGGGATCTGAATGAAAAATGCTCAGAGACTTGGCCCTAGCTCTATGCAGACGCTATGGGAGAAGAGATGTTATGTAGGGTGGAGTATTAGTCTATAAAATCCTGGTTTAACGTTGGGAGGAAAAAGGACTAATTTGCCAATAGTAACTACTTCTATGGAAACATAGCAGCTTACCTTCATTTCTTGCTCTTGGTTTGATGCAGGTAATACCTGAAGTTTTGCTCCCAATTTGTATGTAAAATTGAACAAGTCTGGGGAAAAAAATCAGTTACTTACACAAGTGAATTCAAGAGATTTAATCCTTTGTATTTTGACACATTAAAAATCTCCTATAGTTCTTAAATACTACTTTTAAAACCCAAAGGGCATATGACAAGCAGAAACTACACTGATCATTGCAAATTAATTCTGTAATCATTTAGGCAGAGTTAATTAATTAATATAGCCAGTGATTTTATCCTGTAATAGTGATCTAAGCCAAAAGAATCCTAAATCATTAACCCCATTTCATCAGGAAAGTCTGATGTAAAGTCATTTAATGGAATTACTGAAATGGAAGATCCTTAAATCCAGATAACACCACCCTTGGAAATTCAAGATGGAAAAAAGAGAAAAAAGGTATATTTCTAAATCTAACACTAAGAACTTGAATGTTGTATTTGTTTAGGGCCAGATAATGGCCTATGCATTACTAACTTAGACACACATGGCCTAAGTTTTCACAAAGTGACACTCACTTGGTATGATGTAAGTTATGCCTAAGTCCACAGTAACCAACACGCCTCTGTGAGAAGGATGTGAAGGAAGGCAAAGAAAAAAATATGACACTAAATCCTATATATCCGTGAGGATTAGCCCTAGAAATTTCAAAAATTTCTTCAGTTCCCTTTCATCCAATTCAAATAATTTAACTGATAGAAAACCATAGTTTTATGTTAGGTGTGCTACTATTTCACTTCACCTTAAAACTGGGCAATTATTTCTTTCACCAGTAGATGTCAGTGCAGGTATCTTAAAATTTGGGGGCAGTTTTCAAAAAGTAAGAACAAATAAATGAGGGTGCATCAGTTTATCGACTTGACGGCACTGAGTTTACTGGGATCAGTTTAGGACATAGAATTTAAAGTTGAAAAATTACTTGTTTCACATAGTATACATTAAAAATAATACCCAATAGTCTTCATAACAACATAGAACCTTAGAAAACGTAGCTGACGTACACTAGACATGTATGCCTTAGGGATGACTATACACTGATTGATGACTTGTGATATATTTTTGGTAGAAGATATCTATTTCATTATGGAGCTAAAGTTATTCTACATTTTTATATAACAAACCTACGTGATGTAGCAAATATTATGCTCATAGAGTATTTAAGTATTAAATACTTACCTGATATTCCTGGTGTCCAGAGGGACAGTCCTTGCTTCCCTTTTCCCAGGCCCATTGAAGTAGAGAGATTTGCCATCGTTAAGTGTTCCACAGCCAGTTCCAACCTGGCCGCCGGTTATCTTGTACCACAGGGGGCTGAGCTTCCCCTCAAATCTATCGAACATCTCACTATGATTAGGGATATTAGACACACAGGTTCCTTGAGCAGCTTCGGAAAAAAGTAATACACAGAAGAGATGCTTTGTTGAAATTGCTAAACATTAAAAGTATTTTCAGCATATGGAAAAGCAAGTATTTCTAGTGTCTTAGGGGGAAAGAAGTCACATGGAAATTTGTATCTCCAATTGTCTGTCTAAAATACAGCCATTGAAAACACTACTCCACCTCTAAAGTAAAAAATGTTAATAAAGAGAGATTTTGGGAACCACACATTTCTACAGTTCTTGTTACAGGATTTGTGTAAACTAAGAGATAGGTTTTGTCCTTAATAAAATTTGCTAGTTTGTTGTCCTTCTATTAGAGAATTAATAAAGGAAATCAATCTCAGATTTTTGAAAACCACCCCTGAAACCACAAGTGGATAATACGTTCCACAGGGGGCCTGTAACAACATATGTTTGTCTTTGGTCATACACCAGATGAAGGCCAGACACTGAAATGCTAAAGGAGCCTTTTGAAGTCGCCTCCAGAAAAAAACCCTAAAAAAGATGTCGGAGTTTATGATATTCTCTCCAGTTTTACTCTTAAATCTCAGCTTACTTTTCATTTTTCCTCTAGCAACATCCAATTTAAAGATCACATTAGAGGCCCTGCAGCAAAGTGATTAAGAGCTTGGGTCTTAGAATCTGACCCAGGGTTTAAAGCTCAGCTCCAGCAACTCCTAGCTGTATGACCTTGAAAGAGTTACTAAACCTTTCTGTGCCTCAATTTCTTCATATGTAAACAGGAACAATAGCAATCCTATGATGCAGGCTTATTGTTAGGATTAAATAAGATGAAATAAAAAGTACTTAGTATAGTGCCTGGCAGGAAACCCTGGTGGCATAGTAGTTAAGTGCCATGGCTGCTATCCAAAGGGTTGGCAGTTCGAATCCACGAGGCGCTCCTTGGAAACTCTATGGGACAGTTCTACTCTGTCCTGTAGGGTTGCTATGAGTCGGAACCGACTCGATGGCACTGGCTTTGGTCTTTTTGGTTTATAGTGCCTGATATGCAGCAGGGCCTCAAGAAATGTTAACTGTTATTAATAATTAACGAATCAGTCTCAGAGAATGAAATTTCTGTCGTCATGTTTTTCTTCCTTAGCATGTTTCTCCTCCTTGTGGTGGTTCTTAGCTGCCGTCGAATCAGCCCCTGACTCATGGCGAGTCCATGCACAAGGGAATGAAACGATGCCATCCCCATGACCAGGTGCAGATCAGATCATTGTGATCCATAGGGTTTTCACTGGCTGATTTTTCGGAAGTGGATCACCAGTCTTTTCTCCCTAGTCCATCTTAGTCTGGAAGCTCTGCTGAAACCTGTTTAGCATTATGACATACAAGCCTCCACCGACAAACAGGTGGTGGCTGTACATGAGGTCCACTGGCCGGGAATCAAGCCGGGCTCTCCTGCATGGAAGGTGAGAATTCTACCACTGAACTACCACTGCCCTCTTTCTCTTCCTTAAACCTATTACCATTGAGTTGATTCCAACTCACAGAGATCCTATAGAGCAGGAAAGAGCTGTCCCATAGGACTTCCAAGGCTGTAATCTTTACAGAAACGAACTGCCACCCTGGCAGCTGGTGGGTATGAACCCTGACCTTTTGGGTAGCAGCCAAGAGCTTTAACCACTGTGCCACCAGGGCTCCTTTCTCTTCTTTAGGCAGCTCGAACCTTAGCATTTCATGTACCTGGGTTATAAATTCCTATAAATCTCAGGCTTAAAGAATAGTAAACTGGGATTCTATATCCTTGGGAGAAGTAACCTGAAATATAGTAACCAGAGAAGAGTATTTTACAAGCAAACCATCAGACACCATGTATTTAGCCTTACCGGTATACCCCAGGTCACAGAAACACACTCCTGAAACACAGTCCCCGTGGCCACTGCAGTAACTGGGACAAGGCTCAGATATATACACTCCGTCCAAGCCAAATGGAGGCACGTTTTTCTGTGAGCTGCTTTCCTGGATCCATCGGAATCTGGTTTTGCTGCTGGGAAAAACAACACATCTGTTTCTTATGCTAACGTCTTATACCAAAGCACTTCATAAAGTGGTTCATAAGAATTTGAGAGATTTAATATTTATTTGAAGGTCATGCTAGCTTGACTGCACACCTAACCTTCATAAGGTGTTTCTCTCAGATGTTCTCAAAACTTCTTGATTTCTTCTTCAGCATATATGTTTCAGTATCAGAAGGACATCAGGTATAGAAAGCTTTTGTGTGTGTGTGTGGTAAATATATATGTAACAAAGCATTTGCCATTTCAATATTCTTCACATAGGTGCAAAAGACTTCTGATGGGCAGAAACACATTACATATTTTTACTTACATTATTTTCTCCTTTAGTAAGAAATAAAACCCAGAAAGATATTTTTCTTTTACTTAAATTAATTTTTACCCTTGCATTGCATGAATTTTACGGGTGTTTTCAGAAGAGGCTATTTGGATATTTTTGAAGTCATCAGGTAGAATGTTCTTTGCTAGGGCATACATAGGGAATTTGGTTATTTGCCATTGGCATGATTCTGGTAGGGAAGAGTAAGTTTGTACTGACAGCTCTCCTCCCACCTGTTGCCTTCCTGTTCTTCCTCTTTATCTTTCATCTTTAAATCTCCAAGACACTCATTCTATGCACTCTTAGCAACCAGCTGGGCTGCCAATGAACACTGGTAACTGCCAATGGACAAAACACAGACCTAGGAACAGTGCTTCAAAACCCTGGAAAACCAGTGTGCTGGGCTGCTGCCCAGTCCTTCTTCCCCCAGAACAACATTTTTTAAGCTGCTAGACTAAAACTTGTCCCAATCACTGTTTTGCCTTTTCAATCCTTTCAACACAGCTCTTTTCTTTTCAAATATATGGAAACTCACACACATTTATAGTTTCATACCAGGAAAATTACCTCTTTACTTCCAGTTCTAGTGAAATCAAAGAAGAAAAAAGATTAGGATATCTAGATTCTAATTAATTTTGCTGCCAATATTTACAGACTTTTGGGTGAATCTTAGTAAGCAAGGGTGAAGAATTTTAAAGATTAATGAAGACTGTCAACGATAAGTGTAGACAAAGATGGCTCCTTCTCCCTTCTATTATTGTGAAAATAATATGGCAATATCAGAATGCATTTAGTTTTGGCTCTTCAAATAGTGATTTGGCAACACTGAACCATAACCACAGCCTTTTTTTTTTCTTTCATTATTTTAAATTACCTACTCTTGGAAAATTTTCAAAATTTAACCAACAAGGTTGTTTACTAGGTTTACAGGTTTTCAGAGAATAAAACCAATTAAACAAAACAAAAAGGCCCAAACCCATTGCTGTTGAGTTAATCCTGACTCATAGTGACCCTATAGGACAGAGCAGAACTGTGCCATACGGTTTCCAAGGAGCTGTTGGTGGATTCGAACTGCTGACCTTTTGGTTAGCAGTCGCGCTCTTAATCACTGCACCACCAGGGCTCCTTCCAGAGATTACTTGCCTATTAGGTAAGCCCCAGTTTCAGTGTATTAAGAGGAAGGTGAACGCATTTTTTATTTCCTTTGGAGCTAATTCAGCATATATGGGTCTTATTTTTCAAGGCAAAACAGAAGTGAATTAAAGAGGATTAGAAAAGGAAAACAAAAGCAAAAAAAAAAAAAAAGGATTCTAAGAAAATACAGTTGTCCTTAATGTCATGAACCTTGGGAAAATTCCTTCCACTGGGCTTGCAAAATTACTCAGCCTGTGAAGAGTTTTTTTCATCTCAAAGGAAGTAGATAGAATTGACAAATGGTAGCTTTTGCCAATTGCTCTTAAGCAAAATGTTAAGGCCTCTAAGCTCCTTCCAAAAGATAGCTTGTATACCTAAGATAAAAGAGAAAAACAGGCCAGTTTCCCGAAACAAGTCCTCTTTGATTAGAAGTCACATTTGGGTCTTCTTTTTATTTTTTTCTAATAGAACTCAGAGAGACATGGATCCCAAAATTTTGCTCCACTGAAAGAAATAAAAAAGGTAAGAACAACCTCTCTTTCTCCCATCCAAGCAGTAGCCCTGGGCAAAGTGAGGGCATCTTTCCATCAACTGCCCCACTTTGATGAAGAAGCAGGCTCAGATTTGGGCACAGAGTTGTTCAAAGGGTTGAATAATTTCATCCTTAGGTGCAATTATAGAAGCAATTTTGGTAATCTGATAGGGAATGAAGGGCGAGTGAAACCCTTTGACCTATATCTATTTCTTATTGTTGTTGTTGCTAGGTGCCATTGAGTCAGTTCTGACTCATGGCAACCCTGTGTACAACAGAACGGAACACTGCCTGGTCCTGCACCATCTTCACAACTATTGTTATGCTCACGCTCATTGTTGCAGCCGCTGTGTCAGTCCATCTTGTTGAGAGCCTTCTTCTTTTTTGCTGACCCTGTACCTTACCAAGCATGATGTCCTTTTCCAGGGACTGATCCCTCCTGATAACATGTCCAAAGTATATGAGATGTTGTCTCGCCATCCTTGCTCCTAAGGAACATTCTGGTTGTACTTCTTCCAAGACAGATTTGTTCTTTCTTTTGGCAGTCCACGGTACATTCAATATTCTTTGCCAATGACACAAGTCAAAGGCATCAATTCTTTGGTTTTCCTTATTCATCATCCAGCTTTTGTATGCATATGAGGCGACTGAAAACACCATCGCTTGGGTCAGGCGCACCTTAGTCTTCAAGGTGACATGTTTGCTTTTCAACACTTTAGGGAGGTCTTCTGCAGCAGATTTGTTCAATGCAATGTGTCTTTTGATTTCTTGACTGCTGCTCCCATGGGTAGATACAAGTAAAATTAAATCGTTGACAACTTCAATCTTTTCTCCGTTTATCGTGATGTTGCTTATCGGTCCAGTTGTGAGCATTTGTGTTTTCTTTATGTTGAGGTGCAGTCTATACTGAAGGCTGTGACCTTCGATCTTCATCAGTAAGTGCTTCAAGTCCTCTTCACTTTCAGCAAGCAAGGTCGTCTCATCTGCATAATGCAGGTTGTTAACAAGTCTTCCTTCAATCCTGATGCTCTGTTCTTCATATAGTCCAGCTTCTCAGATTATTTGTGCAGCACACAGATTGAATAGGTATGGTGAAATGATACAACCCTGATGCACATCTTTCCTGACCTTAAGCCATGCAGTATCCCCTTGATCTGTTTGAATGGCTGCCTCTTAATCTCTATACAGGTTCCTCATGAGCACAATTTAGTGTTTCGGAATTCCCATTCTTTGCAATGTTATCCATAATTTGTTATGATCCACCCAGCCTTTGCATTGTCAATAAAACACAAGTAAACATCTTTCTGGTATTCTCTGCTTTTAGCCAGGATCCATCTGACATCAGCTATGATATCCCTGGTTCTGTGTATTCTTCTGAATTTGGCTTGAATTTCTAGCAGTTCTCTGTCCATATACTGCTGTTTCTTGGGGTCCTGTAACTTGCATGATGATAACAAAAGAATCAAGGTCTGGTCTGGCCAGAGTGAAAAGGCACCCTTGTTTGCAGATCCTAAACTCCTAGAGTCATATTCTTTAAGAAATACAGTACACTGCTAGGTGTTTAAGAAGACAGACGACATCTGGAGCTTAGTCTTAAGGATTCTATATTTAAATAGAAAAAACAACACTAAACAAAAAGACTATTCATTTGGTTAGTAGGGTGAGGCCAGGACCTGTGCTTCAAACCACTTCAAACTGGTTAGTCATGGCCTACGAACTGAAACCGGAACAGACCAGAAGTTTTACAATTTGGGTGATTGAGAATGATAACCAATTATGGGTTGAAGGCCTGGAATGGGAGACTTGGAAGAGGTATAGTGAGCCCTTTCAGGAGCCTGATGTGTGAGACTGGATTATCGGCAGGACTGTGGGGAGTGACACACATTCAAGGCGGCGTGGTACACCACTATCTCTGAGGGGGCACCGCTGTTTCTGACTCTGCTCAGTATCTCATGATGGCCAAGAGATTTGGTTGCTATGCAATATGTATGCTGCCCTTGTTTTCTAAGATTAGGTTTCTAGCAGGGCTTAGACTCATAATTTTTCCTATTGTTATCATTTCAGTTCACCCCAATTTCACAAATTCGGGTCTGTTCTGGTTTCGTTTCCTCGGCTGTGACCAAACCAGGAAGAACCAGTTTGAAGCCCTGGCCAGGACATGGTGAATCATGGCTGAGGGTCCTAGATGAAAAGATTATATTTAAGAATGAAAGGGCAAGAAATCTTTCTTTTCCTTCTTTTAACCTTTGCTAGTTAGTTTTTTGTTGGAAAGTGTGACTCAAAGCAACAAAGGTTTCGTTGGTTTCATTTCCATCCCTCCAAGTTGTGCCTGGTTCCTGATGCCTACTGCTGTTCTGTTCCCTCTGTAGCACACTCTGGGGATTAAGCACCAGTAATTTAGCAACTCAGAGTTGTTGGAGAAAGGGGAAGAACTGGAGGAGTTCACTAAAAGAATTATAGTCAGAGAGACCAAGAGAAGGGAGGGTGTAAGTAAAACAAAGTTAAACTAAAAAGTACGTCTAGATTTCACAAAGTTTTTATCTTTTTTAAAATGGAGGAGATAGTGATTTGCGATGATGATGATGATGTGTGTGCATGTGTTATTCTTGTCTTCTGGTAGACATAGAAGAAAGCAGAACAATTATTTATTGCTGAAAAGTTTTTATTTTAGAAAAAAATACAAAAGAAGTTGTTTTCATTGTAGTTGAACACCTATTGCTGGTACTTATTCCTCATTCAACTTTCCTTCAGTCAACCAACATTTACCAAGCACCTACAGTATGCCAGGCACATTGCTAGGGCTGGGATACAGTGGGGACAAAAACTTTGCCTTCAAGTAGCCCATAGTTGAGTGAGAAGCCATACTTAAATCAAACCCCTGTGCAAGGAAATGTAAACGTGCAACTCTGACAATTGCTACCATTAAGAGGGGCATAAAGCCTAGATGGGATGTAATAGAGGTCTTTGACTAGATAGCAGCAAGGCCTGGGTCTTGGAGGATTCTCAGGAAGTGATGATTGGGGAGAAAGAAAGAGTTTAATCCTATGTAGTTCTACTAGAAACAAACCATGGTGTGGTGCTGGGCATTCCAGTCCTTAATAAACCTTCTCCATTGTCCTCCATGTACCAGATAAGGAAGAAAAAGGAAAAGATAAGACTCTATCTCTCTGTCTCTATTCCCTATTTTCACCTTTGCTTGGAGGATGCCTAAATGAGTAGAAGACCTGGCTTCTACACGCTATCCTTCCACCATGTCATAGTTCAGAGAGATGCTGCATCTGCTTTTTAAACTGGGAAGGCTCCTGTGCACTTGTTTGTTCTGTGCAGAAGTAAACTGGTAATGGGTAGAGGTGGAGGAGACAGTCTTCAGAATATGAAACAACTGTGTTAAGCCTTGCTTAGAGACACCATCTTTTGCATTCTGTATAAGGAGCCTAGAACAGACTGCGTGGCATACTATATATCCGGAGGGGGATGCCTCTGAGAGTTGGAAGGGATGTTTTAGCATACATTCAGTACTGCCACCACTGTCTCTCCTCTGTAGGCAAGATTTAGGTGAATTAATATGAGCACAAACTGCTGCTTTGAGAAAGTCTCCTTAGAATTATTTCTGAAAGCGCAACATTTTAACACTTGGAATTCGCAGCTTTCCAATACTCCATTTGGAGATATCTGAGTATGTTGAACATACTGTAGAAGGATCAATAACAGCTTTTTTACTCAGGCTAAAGTTGAAGCATATTTCCTGTCATGTAGTACAGGGCTCTTCATCACAAATGCTATCGACCAGCAAGCTGGATGGTATTCGAGATTACTCAGGATGCTTGATTTTAATGAGGGAAAATTTCATCTCCAAAAGCTGAGGTCCAAGAAAATACTGATACATTGGGAGCCTCAAAATATTGGCTTACTTTGTGATACTAAAGACAAGCTTGTCTTATTTCTCATGTGGCTTTACCATTTAAGTCATGCCGCCCAACATCAAGCAGCCTGCACTTTCAGATTCAGCTGTATATTATCTGGCTTTGAGGAAATCAAGTCAGATTTGTGTTCTTCGCAAGGCTTTGAATGAGCTCATCCTGGTTCTAATCCATGCTGAAAATTTACATTTCTAACAAGTTCCCAGGAAGTTATAGGTAAGAATCATCTGGGGATCATAAGTGATTCTTTCGTACAACTTCCTGGGAACTTGTTAGAAGGGTAAATTCTCAGCAGGGGTTTGAACTGGAATGAACTGGTCTGACATCCTGGTTCCTTGGCTCCTAGTTGTATTGACAACTTTTTCATAGTGATGTCTTCCAGCACTCTGATAGTCTATTAATTGCAGCAAAGATGCACCACTTGATGCTCCCCAACTTGTTTGAAGGTACTAAGTTTTGGGGTGGTGTATTCTGTAGCAATAGGTAACTGGTAAAGTAATTGTACCTAGAAGCAAAGCCTTAACAAATACCTAAAGCACATTTATGACCTGCTTTGACCAATATAACGTGGCAGATAAGATAAGGCCTTGAAGCTTCTACTTTTGTTCTCTTCAAACTCTGGGATCACTTAACTCTGAAAAATACTGAGATGAAGGACCACATAAAGAGAGAGGCCCATCACGTGCACAGACACCCGCCCTCCCAACCCCACCATGTTTTGTCCCAGAGCTCTTTTCCTCAAGAGTTATTTCTTAGATAGGCATCCTTAGGCTATACGCATCCTTTTAGGCCATCAAGATATTCAGTAAAGATATGTTTCCAAGGAATGGAAGCTACAGCACAAAATAGGAATGATCTACTTTACCTGGCTGCAAGAGACCTTGGAATAACAATGGTGATTCTTGTCCATTCTTCAAAGTCCCCCGTGTGATACATGGTGGGCTCACTGAGTTCTCTGGAGTTGCCCTCACATCCTTTGCCTGCAGAAGCTGGGTAACAGCCTTCTTTCACCAGAAACCAGGACATACCAGCATCATGAGAGTACTGAAGGAGAACTGGGGCCGTGCTGCTGAATTGATTGGCACACCCTATGTTTAGCTATTAAAGGAAGGACAGAATTACACAAGGCTTTGGTTCAAAGTCATCATCAACAAATTAGGTGCTACAGCAGTCAGGACCCTTTCTACTAAGCCTGCGTTAAATTTACAACAATAAGCAGCTCAGTCCCAACCCAAACTCATCTATAGGTTCTGGAATTCCTTGTTCAGGCAAGTGATAAAAACAACAACAACAAAAAAAACCCAATTGCTATTGAGTCGATCTGACTCATGGCAACCCCATGTGTGTCACATTAGAACTGTGCTCCATAGGGTTTTCAATGGCTAATTTGGGGGCAGTAAATTTCCATGCCTTTCTTCCAAGGCATCTCTGGCTAGACTCGAACCTCCAACCTTTTGGTTAGCAGCTGAGCATAAACAGGTACTTTTTAATAGTAAGCTGTACCAGCTGCTCATTTTGTGGATTTCTTGGGATTTATAAGAGGGAAGACAGAAGCACAGCATCTGTGGTGTTGAAGTCTCAGACAAAAGATCAATAGCTAAGAAACTGCTTTTTGCTTTCTTCTCAGAGGGTATAAACAGAGGAAAGCAAAAGATGGAGAAGCAGCCGCCCTCTTCAGGACACAAAGGTCACCTGAAGAGAGGGCTGTCCTTTCTGTTTCCAGTGGCACAAACATCTTTATTCTGCTTTCTTGCAAAAGCTCAGTAAGAAATCAGTGCCAACTTAGATAGAAGAGCTGAGTTTTTTTTTTTTTTTTCCACAGCATCATATAAGCAACATAATCCAGAACTAAAACTGTTACTATTTTGTGCATTCATGTAGGGGACTGTCATCATAGGAATAGCAACATCAAAAAAAACAACAAAAAAAAACATTTTTTAAAATGCAACCTAAATCCCAATACCGTAGCATAACTATTTTTATTTTTCTGTGTTCTCTTCCGACATTTACATGGAAATATGTATTTTGGTCATATAATTGCAATTCTCACACTTCTAGAGCTTTTCTCATATTTTCTATGTAAAGTATTATTTGGTTATTACATGTAGCATTGCAAAGAATCTATCTTTTTCCTTCAGTTGATTTGTTATCATCAGATAAATTCCTACCATTAATATTAAAAAAAAAAAAAAAAAAAAACTGAGGTAAAAATGTAGAACCACTTTAAAATATCTGGGTATATGTGTTCATTTAACATTGCTTGAGTTCAAATGAATCAATTTTACTACAACTGTGGGTATTATTACAGTGTAAGATAGTTTCTTTCTAAATAAATAAACCTATAAATTTTATTACTGTTTTAGTTTACATTTTTTATCACTGTAAATGGCAAACTCTTTTCCTGATATTTATTTTACATATTGTGTTATATGAATGGCCTATTATTATTTTATTTCATTTGTTGGTTGGAACCCTCATAGGATTTTACTATAAAAGATTTTATAAATAAGAATAGTCAAATTTTATAGAAGAAAAATTGAAGTAAGGAATCAAAAAAACATGATTATGACCAAAGAATCAAGGATGAAGGACAAGTAGAGCCATAGGCAAATAATATTGGGCCAGAAGTCAAGAGGTCAACCCTTTCATCCTTGTGACTATAAGGTAGATTTACTTAGTCCTTCCGAAGAAGATTCAATAATCTATTGCTATACTCAGAGCTAGAAAGCATCTCTCAGAAGGATTTACAATTTGGTTAGTAGAGATTTTATTGTGACTCATCTATCCAAACTTACATAAAAAACCGTTGCCATTGAGTCCATTATGACTCATAGCAACCCTAGAACTGCCCCATAGGGTTTCCTGGTGGATTCAAACAGCCAACCTTTTGCTTAGCAGCGGAACTCAACCACTATGCCACCAGGGTTTCCCCAAATTTATACAGGAAAATCTCAATACAATCACAATTAAATATCATAAAATATATAATTCATAATAAAATACAAATATAATTATGACTATAACTAAATAACTGTAATCACGTACCCCCTGAGATGCATAATTAAACTCTTCTAACACTGCTCCCTTTTATTACATTACCCATACTAGATAGCCTTTGGTTAGCATGTGGTGAGAGTAGCCACACTGGGCCCACAGAGTTAGCTTTTCGTCTTAGACTTATTATGACTGCCATTGTTTCTAAGGCAGGCAAGCCATTAGAAATTTCAGTTCTCTGAAAAGTTTGTGCTTTAGGAATTAGGTAATGTTGTGGAGCAGACAGACTTTCTGGTATATTAAATATATAATTCATCTTAAAAACTTTCCATTCATGATTCATTCATAATACAATTCAACAAATATTTACTGGGGCACCTTTTAAGTTTCAGGCATATATACTCAAGTCTCCCTGTCTTTAAAAACAAAAGAAAATAAAATTCTCCCTGGCTTTAGGTCTGTCTCTAACTACATAGGCTAAACATCTTGAGAGAGGCCATACTTACTGTGTTGGTTATTCACTCACCATTCTTTAATCCACTGTATTCTGTTTTTGCCCTTACCACCCCAGTGAAATTACCAAGGAAACCTCTATCTAACTAATGGGAAGATTCAACCCTTATTTTACTTGACTTTTCTGTTGCTTCTAACATTGTTAATCATTTCTTTTTTTCTTTTTAATTGAGCATCTAGCCTGCCTCTTCAAGTGTTGGTGTTTTCTAAGATTCGGTTCTTGGTTATCTTCTGCAGGCTCTCTAATCTCACTCACCATCATAATTTCAAATTCCTTCTAAATACGTATGATTTCCAAATACGGCCTCTCTCCTGCTCCCTAGACAAATATATACATCACTGCTTCTGTGTATTTCCACTTTGGCAGCCCTTTGTTGTTAGCTGCCATCTAATCTGCTCTTACGGTGGCCCCATGTACAACAAAACAAAACGTTGCCTGGTCCTGTGCCATCTTCACAATTGTTGCCATGCTTGAGTCCACTGTTGAGGACACTGTATTTTGAGTGCCTTCCATCCTAGGGGACTCATCTTCCAGCACTATATTGGAAAATATTCTATTGTTATCCATAGGGTTTTCATTGGCAAATATTTGGAAGTAGATCACGAGGCTTTTCTTCCTAGTTTTTGCCTGGAAACTCTGTTGAAACCTGTCCACCTATCTTATTATCCACCTCCCTAAAATAATTCCTTTTCTTGTATTTCCAGTTTCAGTGACTGGGGCCAGAAATGTAGGAGTCATTCTAGAAGCCATTATAACACTAAGTTATCAAAATTTGTTGAATATATACCTTTGATATCTCTCAGATGTATCTGCTCATCTTTACACCCCACGTCATGCTGTAATCTGACCATCTGAGTTCTCACTTTGATTACTGATCCCTTACTTTATTCAAAATATATCCAAAAATCTGACCACTTTTCCCTGCATTTTTCGCCATCACACAGGTCCAAGCTCCCATCATTTATCTCTCTCTCTTTTTTCAAAAATAATGTTTTTATTGCATTTTCAGTGGAAGTGTATATAGCAAAACAGATTCCCATTCAACAATTCCTATACATATTGTTCAGTGACATTGGTAACATTCTTCCCATTGTGTCAACATTTTCATTATTTCTGTTCTAGTTGTTCCGTTCCCATTAGTCCAGTCTCACAGCCCCCCAACCTTCTCATCTATGCTTTAGAGTGCTCCCATCATTTATTTGGACCACTGTCACAGTCACCCAACTTGTCTCTCTGTTTCTGTCCTTGCCCCTGTCAGTATATCCCTAACACGCTCACAAGAGTGATTCTTTAAAAGCTTACGCCACAGCATGTCACTCTTCTGCTTGCCATTTTACTCAGACCAAAAGTCAAAGTCTGACTTAATTTTTTTTATGTCCCTCTTGCTCACTTTCTTTGCTCTGGTCACAATGGCATCCTTGTGATTTCTTGAACCAAGCACACTCCCACTTCCAGATATTTGCACATTCCGCTCCCCCCACCCGCCCCCACCCCGTGCCTGGAATACTCTTCTCCAGATAGCTGTATGACTTTCTCGTTTACTTTCTTTAGGTTTCTCGTCACTTTATTAACGAGGCCAAACCTGACAACCGTTTATAAAATGGTAACCACCTTCTACCACCCCAGTCCATGCTCTCTATTCCTATTTATTTTCAGAGGCTAGAACGTTGCCTGGCGCATAGTAGAGGCTTCAGAAATATTTGCTGAATGAATGAATGTACTTGCTGACTCAAGTTTCGCCTCTTAAGTCAACACCCATATGGCTGCCAGAATGATCCTTCTTTAAAAAAGGTCTGATTCTGTCATGAGATCAGCCTCATCTCTCACCCCTGCAGAACATACTGCAAACTCCTCAGTTTTCAAATTCACCATTCTCATTTGCACTTTCATATATTTACATGTATTTGCACATTCTGTTCCCTCTAACTGGATGTACTCTAACTGGAATTCCTCCCCTCCCATTCTTCAGTTGACTAAATCCTTACATGTGCAGACTTCCAGTTCCAACTCATTCTTCATTCACTTATCCATTTATTCAACCAACAGATACTTTTTGAGCTCCTCTATCAGCCACTATGCAGGGTACTCCCGCAGCATCCAGAGACTACTTCTATTACAGCAGTCCTGTGATTGTATTGCAACTGCTTACTTTTCTGGCTCACTCACTAGTTTTTGAGCTCCTTGAGGGCCAAGGCCATATTTTTCATCTCTGTATTCTTAGTACCCAGTACCAAGCAGTCACAAAATATACCATCACTATGCACTTTTGTTCAAATGAGACCAAAAATTCTTTTTTTGCAGGTTTCAGGTAGACATTATCAATCTCTGAATGACCCATATTGCATAGCTATTATCAACAAATTGCCACAAATCAACAGCTTTCTGCTGGTATGACTAGAGTCTTGCTGTTTGCTTAAGTAGTTACAACATTTAATAATGTTTTCTATATTTAGATTTTTAGACTTCAGAATATCACTTTGCAGACTTTAACACGCTATCATGATTTCGTGGCTAATTACGTTGAAAAGGTGTCAAATGGGAAACGGCACAGTGTTCTGCAAAGCATTTGCTAGTAATGCTATCTCGTTACCATTTTATGTGGTATCAACAAATGAGTATAGATTCATATACTGCTACAGATGATTTTTTCATTGCAGCTTAGCATCAAAATCCAAACGGGGAAGGATAACATTAAAAAAATTTTCTATTGTAGTAAAAGTATATGTAACAAATTGTTTACCTTTTTGACATTCACGAGAGATAATATTCTACCAATCACTTTATTTATGATTAACTTCCTCATTTACAGGCTTGTGAAAATGATATTTGAAGAGAGCTGCCTATCAACATCTGATCTCTTTAATAATTCCATTTGTAAATTATTTAGCATCTGCATCCTGCCGTTATGTAAGGACCATGTAGTTGTGCTAGCTCATTAAAACTGCATTACTTTCGACCCCAGAATTCACCAATGGGACTTTGTTATAGACACTATGAAATTTTGATTAGGATTCTGAAACAAGAGCTTGTCAAAGTAAATACTTGCTATACATGTTGACATGTTATCACAGTGCTGAAAAACAACAAATTTTTAAGAGAACGATGATAATGCAATAAAAATGTACTGAATCAACAGAATAAAAATTGTTAGAAAATCCTGCAGTGAGATCATAAAATAACTCCTAAGTCCTAAAACCACTTGTAAGATGAAAAGGAGGACTCATCCACTACCATCCAGCATCATGGAATTCATGGTCACAATCAGGCTGAAGTCCTGAAAGTCAATTTTCTTTTTAACTCTGGTAGAATTCCATGAGCACTTAAAGAACTGTAATGACACAGACGCAACTTTTCAGGCTCATTAAAAACTGACAAGTGATTTTCCTTATGACTAGAGCTAAAAAGCTTTGCCATTCTATGATTGTTGAACTTTTGTTGGAGTGAGTCCTCTCTTTAACGGAATATGAAAAATTTGTTGTTCTTTGTGACTTGCAAGTCTTAAATCTGGAAGATCTTTTGTTCCTTAACCTGCTCTGGGAAGAAGTTTGTGTATAAATACCTTGAACTGTAGCACATATCCAGGTTTCAGGGTTAAATCTCGAGTTACTGCAAATCGATCCCCATCTGATTTCCCAAATACCATGGCTGATGGCGTGACAGAACAGAAGGTTTCATTTTTGACCATTCCTTCATTAGCCAACATCAACCACACACTCATTTGGTTCATAGGGTAATCAAAAGCTGGCTTCTCGTAAAAGTTCTAATAGAAACAATATAAACAACACAGAGAGGCAATTTGATTGCTCTGAAAACAAGAAAAGAATTTTCAATTCTTGACATGCAGGGCCGTGTACCATTTGCATTTCTACAAAAAAAAAAAAAAACAGCAGGATCTCTAAATTAACTGTTTTTTACTGCTATTAACTTTTTCTACCAATGATTTAACAACTGAAAATATTTTGCCACCATGTATCTAATAATTTTATAAACATGTGGATAATTTTCCTTGATGACCTGGCCAGGTTTCATGATCTTTTTTACATCTAAATAATTTGTGAACTAGTAGCATTGAAAGTTGATTAAGTGCAAACACCAAAAAACAAACAAACAAACGAAAAAGCCCAGTTACTATTGAGTTGATTCTGACTCATGGTGACCTATGTGTGTCAGAGTAGAACTGTGCTCCACAGGGTTTGTAATGGCTGATTTTTTTGGATGTAGATTGCCAGGCCTTTCTTCCAAGGTGCTTCTAGTTGGACTTGAACCTCCAACATTTTGGTTAGCAGCCAAGCATGTTAACTGTTTGCATCTCCCTGTGACTCCATTGCAAACACAGAAAATTTATATTACATATACAATGTTAAACACTAAATTCTTAAGAAAGTGAGTAGTTCTTTAATCCCATCCACTTTGACAACCGCTGTCTTCTTGGCGCTCAAACAGATGAGAAATACCTGGGGTAAAGTCGGATTGACAACTGGGATAATCTGCTTCTGCTTCTCAGAGAGAATGATGATGTCATCGACCGCCCACTGGTCATAGTCCTCCCCCGAGAACACAGGCTGCCACCAGCGGAATCTGGTGCAAGGGGTCTTGGCAGCAGCTGGAAGCTCCAGATAGACAAATCTGCATAAAAGCAAATCATTTATGGTTGGGAAAGGAAAAGCTGTGTTTTTCTTAGCAGCTTGCTAAAATAACAAGGATAGCAACAAGAAAGCATTTTGTTTTTTTTTTTTGATCTCTTGATATTTTTGAAAAGTTTCTAAGTTTGGACAGATCAGACAAGAGATTTAAAGCTGAAAGTAAGTTCAATCCTGGTCATGTTTATTTCATTTGGAATTGTATCTTTTGGAGAAGGGGCAAAATATTTCAATTGAGTTTGATTCACTGAACTATAACTTTTGACTACCACGACAATGGTTGTAACATTTTCAAGAAATATTAAGAAAAAATGTTTCTTCATGACACATTAAAATAGAATTATAAAACTTTCAAAGCAATTCTTACTTCTGATGGGAAAACATAAATATACATTAAAAATAAAAAATAAATCACCTATAATCCATTGCATGGTGTTAGCCACTGTTAACATTTTGATGGGTATCATCACAGATGTAATCTTTTATATAGATGAGTTATTATATGTAAAATTTGGTTCCTATATTTTAAAACTTAACATTATATCAAACATACATTCTTAGGTCATAAAAATGAATTCCTAAGATCACTGTAATGTCTAGATGATTTTTTATTGTATGAACATAGTATTATTTAACTTTTAACTATTGTAAGTAGTCCTGTGATAAGAATCTTTATGTATAAAGCTTTACCTACACCTTAGTTTCTTCCTTATATCTTTAAGGAAGATTTATAGAAATGGAATTACTGGGTCAAATAAATTGATCATGTTTTTAAAGCTCTTAATTTTGCCAAATTTCTTCTCTAAAGGGTTGTAACGGTTCATAGAATGACATGAGAGTCCCTGCTGTACTGTTTCCGTGTGGTGACAGCATTTGGTGTAAGACAAATGACTATTTGTTGAGGAACAAGATTTTTTTTTTTTTATAAATATTGTCCATATTTTACCAAATATTTGTGTTTCCCCTTTTGCAACTTGTCTACTCATTCCTCTCGCCAATTTTTCTATTGAATCTTAGTGTTTTTTCTCAGTAATTTCTGTAAAGTCTTTACATGGACATTGATCCTCGGTCTCTTGTATTTGTTGCAAATACTTTTTCTCAATTTGTTTTCCTCCTTTTCAGTTATTTATGTTTTCTTCGACATAAATGTTTTTATTTGCATGGAATACATTTCTATGAATGTAAGTAGTCTTTCTTTGTGAACTCTTTTATTGAATTTGTTTTTAAGAAAGTTTGGATCTTTATCCAAGATCAGATGGTAACCTATTACTTAAATGTTTAAATCTTTAATCAATCTTTGACACTTTTGTGATGGTATAAGGTGATAATCAAAGTAGATATTTTCCCTCAACTTCTTAGCCATTTTTTCTAACACCATTTGATTGAATAACCCATTTCTTTCTCCATGATAGTTGATTTGCCTTTTTTTATTTATAAGTTCTTATGCACATCTGTGCCAGTTTCTGAGTCATCTATTTGGTTTCATTGATTGTTCTGTCTGTTCATGTACAGGTAGCATTCTATTTTAATTATTTTAGCTTTATAATATATCATACCACATAGGGAACCTCTGTTTTTTTCCCCAAAATTTAAACTATTTTTGCCTTACAGTTTTAGATATGAAGTTCCAAAAATACCACTGAGATTTTGATCAGAATGACATTAAACTTATAATTAGGAGACATCTTTATATCACAATATTCAGTTTTCCTATCCAGGGATGACATATTGTTTTCCATTTACTTATTTTCTTTTATATCTCTGAGGGAAATTTTGAAGTTTTGTAGTTTTCTTCACAGAGCTTCTTGGTATCATTTGTTAAAGTTATTCTTTATACTTATGTATTTGCCCCTATGAATGGAGTCTTTTCCCGCATCTTCCAATACAGAGTTTCTTAACTATTTCAGCATCACAGAATTTTTTTTTATAATTTGGTAAAAAGTATGATACCCTCCAGAAAAATGCACCTTTATATGCTATTTGAAGGGGTTCATAGATCTCCTGAGTCCAGGTTAAGAACTGTTAAAACTGAATATTGTTGGTATTTGAAGGTAGGGATTGAATTTTTATTTGTCTATACAGTTATCTGGAAACACTGGTGGTGTAGTGGTTAAGTGCTACAGCTGCTAACCAAGAGGTCAGCAGTTTGAATCTGCTCCTTGGAAGCTCTATAGGGTAGTTCTACTCTGTCCTGTAGGGTCGCTATGAGTCGAAATCGACTCGATGGCAGTGGGTTTGGGGTTTTTTTTTTTTTTTTGGTATATAGTTATCTAGTCACTCTAATGAACTCTCAAATAATTTCCAAGTTGAACAATTATATTACTTGGGAAAAATAATTTTGTGTCATTTTATGTCATTGTTTAAACCAGTTTGGGACCATTAATAATTCTTTCTCTACTTCTCTTCATCTTGAGCAATCTCACTAGGCTCCATTTACCAACAATTCTGGACTTCCTTCTTTGATGTTATGCCTTCTGTTTTACCCACTTGCCTCTTTTCTGGTTTCTGCCTGTGACCCTCAGAAGAAATGCTTTCGGTTGGTCTGTCTTCATGTCTACTTGTGTTATATTATGAAGACTTATGTCACCTTTACAAGACTGGATGTCTTAAAAAAATTTATGAACCTTCAATGTACAGAATAGGTGTATTTTAAGAAGTATGTCTAAAATATATTTGATTTACAAGAATTTGATCTATATGTTCTTCAAGAGTAAATATATTCAATAAAACAAAATAATATTAACATATTAACACATCGATATTAACATATGAAAATTTAATAATGACTGGCGGTCAACATATGAAGAAAAAATTTGTCTTTGTGTTAAAGTGGCAATACAGAGGCTATAAAAAGGAATACCCTAAAATTGATGGATATCCTTCAGTAGGTTTTAATGATATTTAATATTTAAAATATAAAATTTGAAAATAATACATAACTGCAAAAGAACTAAATTGAAATATACATAAAAACATTGATTACTTTGTATAGGTACTAATGTTAAATGTGAGTCACTTTCCCAAGTTCTCTAATAGTCATTGGCTAAGACATTTTATTCCATATATTCTCATCCATTGAAATGAAGACAGGGAAGGGCCAGTGCAGAACTGTACAGAAGCCAAGCTTCATAGACTCACCTTATACATGGTGAGGACTAGCCCAGTGTGCAGCCCTGTCAAAACTTTTCACAAAATTCATCTTGCTGTTAAATCTAATAGCTGAACATATTTTGTGCATATGTTAAAAAACCACAAATGGAAAAAGTCTGAGTTTTTCTAAACAGTGCAGTGAGCTTGGAACATTCCCGTACCACAGAGTTCCTTTGGGAAAGCAGTGGTTAATCGCCTGGCTTTTCTTTTGGTCACAATTCTTTTCAAAGTCTTTAAAAATTCAAACTTGAACACAAATGTTTTCATTCATACACTTAACTGAAATGAAATCCTTATATATCAGGCTATCATTCATTTCAACTCTATATCAGTTTGTCTCTTTTTGCAGTTCAGAACGTTTTGGAAACACCTCAACAACAATGTATGTAATCTTTACCATTCCTGGGAACCACTGGAAGGTCCTTGGGGTGGGTGGTTACCTGGGTTTGCTGAAGTCTGAGAAGTACATCTCTGCCAGCAGGTACCACTGGATGCCTCCATTGTTGCTATACTGAAGGAGGACGCCCTCCTCTCTGCTGTCAGGCTTGTTGCATGCAGCACTCTCTCCGCCTATCTGGATGTAGAACTGGACAAAATCCACCCAAGAAGTATCCAGATCCCAGCTCACCAGCTGTCTTTTTCCAGCCTTTCCAAAGGACAGAAAAACCATAGATTCAATCATCTTGAGGGCTTTGGTATTTTGTTGTTTCAGTTTCAATTTCATATGCACACCCTAGCACTATGTGGAGAAGGTTTTGCCCCTAGTTACAGCTGAGAGGAGAACGTTATGCCATTTAGTTGTCTCTGTAACTGTTCCTAGATCCACTTGATTAGTCTCTACTTCACTGATTCCCAGATTCAGTTGTGAAACCCTTGGGAACTGCTAATTATACCAAAGAGTATTTGAAAGTCTTTAAAAACACAGAAAATTTAATTTTAATTAAAACAGTCCCAATTCTTACTTTATAAATTTCTTCCAGGCAGCGTAATGGAAAAGAAAGATCATGTGCTTTGAAATCAGTCAGAGTGGAGTTTGAATCTCAGCCCACTATTCACACTGTTCATTAGCTGTGTGACCCTTCTGAGCTTTTATTTTCCTCAAGGGCATAATATGGATAATAATACCTCCCCTCATAGGGTGTTGTAACAATTAGATGACACAACATGTTGCATATAACTTGCCTGCCACATGGATGTCTTCCTTCTAGAACACTCTCTCCAGAGATATGCCTCAGACCCATCTCTGCCATGGTGATTGAAGCACCAGGGGCAAGACGGAAACTTCTTGACAAAATGAGAGTAGTAGCAAAGTCTCTCAGGCTTCTAGTCTCTTGATATCTCCCTCTGTCTCTTTCTCTCCCTCTTAAACTAGTTTTTTCCCAAACACTAAATAGTGTCTTTGTGTCTTAAGTATTGAAAGTTTCCTCAAATTCTGCCACTTGCTTCCTTTGCTTAGCGTGTCCCCTGCATGTCACAGTCCTGTTGTGAGATGTTAGATACAAGTTGACAAGGGTTGTCATTATTACTGTTGTGTTTAAACGGTTTTATGTGAATGGGATTGAAAAAATGTTTGCTCATGAGATTCTTCCACCCAAACAGATTCTGCCAAAGCTAATCCACGGGCTTCCCTAAGCTGACCTCAGAGAGCTGCTAAAGGGTTCAATTAAAAATGGGAAAGAAAATCTGAGATAATATACACAGCATAGAGAAAAATCTCTCTCACACTTACAATTCAAACCCTACTCTAATCAATTAAATTAATTATGGAAAAAACAAAACAAAACCTTTTGCCAAGAAGTTGATTCCAACTCACCCCAACCCTATTGGACAGGGTAGAACTGCCCCATAGGGCTTCCAAGGAGCAGGCGGTGAATTTGAACTGCCAACCTTTTGGTTTAACAGCTGAGCTCTTAACCATTGCTCCACTAGGGCTCCAGTTATTAGAGGTCACATGAGAAATACTTGGGGTTAATTTAAAAAGTACACTGTTACTCATAGATCTAAAGCTAGTTAAAAGGTTCCAAACATAATTGAGCATGCCAGTAAAAAAAAAAAAAAAAAAGCTTAATCCTGAGAGAGAAATGAATTTTTTGAGCTATTAATTTTAAGCGTGTATTGGAGGAAATTTTTAAAAATAATATACAGCTTAGACATTTGTATGTGCTTTTAATTTTTTTTCATTGATTTGAAATACTGTGTGAAACACCTTAGTGCTGTAAACTGCCTAGTATTTTCATGCCTCAAGATCATTACAGGAAGAATGATTTTGAGAAGCAAAACTATAAAACCTAGCAAGTTAATTCCAATTTAGCAAACTTCTATGAGAAACGGCATGTGGAAATGAGCCAGAAGGATAAAGATCAAAGGTAATCTTTATCCAATTATCACAATTAGCTAGCTGGAATGATTGGTCTATTGTGAAATTCACAGAGCTGTGTTGTTTTTTCAGTAGACCATGGTGTTAGTCTACAGAGGTTTTTGAAAAGTGTTTTGTGGGATTTTTGTAAGTGATGGAAAATATCACACAAATGCTTAGTTTGGCATCGTGAGTGTTTTTTTCCCTAGAGAACAGCACACATGATTTTCTTTTGTTCAGTGACCTGAAATATGGAACATTGTTTGAAGGCAGAAAAAAAAAAAGGGAAACGGCTCATGCAAAGTTTTTGTCAGAATTTAGAATTTAGATACACTTGTTTGAAGTTCTTCTACTATTCCGTGATCTGTGTATTTACGTGTGTATGTGAAGACTAAAGTACACATACTATGTGTGTGCACATGTGTGTTAGAGTAATAGTTATGGATTCTCTCACTCACTCCTGGAGTGTGAAAAATATTCTCCAAGTTTTCTCAAGATTCTATTTTAAGGTGGTTTACTGCTTTAAGGGTTCAGCTAAAATGAAAACAAGTTTTAATAGGTAGCACTTACACACTTACACCTCTAAAACAGTTTGTGAACCTTCGTCTTTTTCTTCCCATTAAAGTCTTTAATTAATCAAAGTGCCACTAGGAAAACAAATAATACACTGATCATTTCTTTAGAAATTGTTATTTTTCCATTTTCTTTAATTAATGAAATCAATTAATTAATTCCCGTCTTCGATGAACAGTTACTGGGTGCTACTTATGTCAGGTAACACCACATGTGCTGGGAAAACAATCATGAAGGGGCTTCATAGACCTGGTGATTGGTGTGTATGTAAGTATGACAACTAAGGGCTACAGACCAAGTCCTGACTCCTAGTTTTGCCCCATTTGGCCAAATGATCATTTATCAATTCTTCAATCTACAGTCTCAAAGAGTATTTATTGACATGTAACATGCTTAGCACACAGCACGCCTTCCTGAGCTGAACTCCTTCTCCACAGTTCTGCTCAGTCAGTGGGACTCTCTGGATTCTGCTGGGTACTATGAGGATAGAAATAAAGTTGGAATCCTGTGTCTGCCCTCAAATTAACTGAAAACCAATTGGTAGGATAAGGTATAAAAGGGCCAAATAATAATCCAATGAAGCAATGCAAAATATATGCATACAACATATGTGAGAGAAGAATTCAGAGACAGGAGAGGTTTATGTAGTTTGCCATAGTCCTAGGAAGCTTCCTGGAAGCAGCAGGATTTGAACAGTATGCTGGAAAGTTTATATGGATGTAGAGAAGATGGAAGTCATATGGTAGGCAGTGGAGCCTGAGCAAGGCAGGGAAATGGACACAAGCTGGGATGATGAGAAGAGCTTCCTGGTTGGAGCAGAGAGCTCATGTTTGGAAAAAGGAACTATGTTATATAGTTTGGGTAGCAGTATTGAAGGCCTTCCTGAACATTTGTGAGTAGGAAAGTGACAGGACAGAAGAACATTTTTAGATAAATTAACCCAGCGGTGGTATGCACAGTGTAAGGAAGAAAAGGTGGGAATCATGGGATAAGTTCACCCATCCATTCATTCATTCACAGTAATTATTGTCTACTACATGCCAAGTATCATTTTAAGCATTGAGGATACAGCAGTGAATATGACAAGAAAAATTCCCTGCCCTCATAGACCTAGGCCCTCATGATTCCCGTGGATGAGGGGCATGGCTATGGAAATGCAAGGGAGGGGATGGATATGACTGATGTCTCACAGCGGGCACAACAGGACTTCACACCAGTGTAGATATAAGCAGAGACAGAGGTTGCTTTGTTTCCCCGAAAACAACTTCTTTCTTTGGGCTATTGCCCCTTCACCACTCCAATCATGCTTGTTGGTGGAGGTTTCCAAACCATGCATTCCACCTCACTGTCAAAGAAGTGAGCACATGACTCTGGATGTGCCAATCACAGTACACTATTCTTCCCAGGACACTCTGATTGACCAATCAGAAACCGTCCCCCAATTTTTCTATGGAGCTGTTTAAAAAAGTCTTCCTTTTTCTTTCTCGAGTACAAACTTCTGTGGACATGGTTCCAGTCTCCTACTGACAGCTAACCGGAAAAGAGATCTACTACCAAGGAGAGAGTTCTGTGGGCACTGAGTTTCTGGTTCCAGATATCCCCTGAGGCCAGTTCCATCTTAGCCCAAGCTAGTTTCTCCCACTTAAGATTGAAAAGAAAGCTGAATAATACAAGGGAAAAAAGTTAAAAAAAAAAAAGACTCTTAGATATTTTGGCAAAAATTTTGAGGGAAAGCTGGACTGGAAAAGGAAGAGAATGATTTTACTCTGAAATGGTGATTTTATATGCAGGGCATATATATGGAAACATTCAAAGACACATTTGAAAATTATTCTCATAGAATATAATTGCAATAGCTAAAAGTTACTGAGCTCTTTCCATGTGCCAAACACTATTTAGTCTTTATCTGCATCAACTCATTTAATCTTTCCAGTATTCCACTTTATAGTCGAGGAAGCTGAGATACAGACAAGTATTATAACTTTGCAAGGCGAACCGATTATAGAGATTTGGAGCCCAGATGCAAACCCAGGTAGCCTGACTAGAGAGATCATCTTGAATTAAATAGAAATGGCGATAGTAAACTAGAACCTTTATATGTTTATGTTAAATTGCCTGTGCATGTATGTGTGTGTATATGCACACACATATGAGCCCAGGTGTTTAATGGAGTACCCAAATGATACATATTTTTGAAGAATTCATAATCTTGTTTAAAAATTTAAGCTTATGATAGGCATAATCTTGCCATTTACACACAATTAAACAGTGTGTCCAGATCTATGCAATGTATATTGGACACTTATTGGCTACCATCTCTAATATTAATGACCAAAGGACCTTAAATGTCAATGGATACAAAATATCACTAAATGGAATCCATCCCTGATTTCTAATCATTCTCTTCATTCTCTATCTTGTTTACTTGCTGACTCTTTGTTCTGGACCTGCATCAAAACAAAACCTGTACCTATTTTTGCATTTGCATAAATTAACTTGTCTTGGAGTTCTGCCCAGACAGATTTTGCAACCTATCAATCCTAAGGTATATAACCCACACCACACCTGTGTACTTGTTACATGCTGTAGAATGGGACATTTCCATTTGTCCCTGAATTGGTGGCTATGGTCCCTGCTGGAAAGAAGTAGCGTGAAACACCCCACGTTCTAAAAAGAGGTACTGATAATTAGATTTGGACATGTTGGTCAGGTTGAAGAACTGGACCTTTTCAACTTCCCAGTCCCTTTGAAGACTATATATGGAGATTATCTAGAGGAGGGAAGAAGAAAGAAATGTCTTTCCCAAACTGTATCGAAGGAGGAAAGGGAAGTGGTTCCCCCGTCTCATCCTTAACCATGGGTTGGGGATGTTCTAAGAGACTAATTCTTAGAGATTGTAGCTGGCGCTTCAGTCCCTAGTTAGTGTCTACCAATCTGTATGTCTCACCTGCTACTACCACTGGGGAAGCTGAACATTGCAAGAAAAGCTTCTACACAGAGTCCCATATCATCAGATGCTGCAAGAAGCCACTGATCAGGTCAGAATAGGACCCAAGATGTCTGCCCACCATGAAGAGCTATCAGTTCCTAAGAACAGCTCTACACATTCCCCAACCCCCAGCATATTCCTTCTTCCTTCAACTGTGTTCCCGAGATTTAGCAAACGCTTTTATAGAAGTACTTTCTACGTGTTAGGCACTGTTCTATGTGGTTACTAACTCATTTAATCCACATAATAACCCTATGATGTAGTTACTCTTATTTTCCCCATTTTACAGATGTAAGTTAGAAAGTTAAGCCATACAGAGATCAAGTAATTTGCTCAAAGTAATATATATAGCTATGAAGTGGTAGAATCGGATTGAAATAGGCAGTCTGGCTCCAGACTTGCTTCTCTTAACCTCTAAGCACTGCCCCTCTACCACCACTAATCCTTCACCCACAGTCCACATGCTTACACATCCTCTAAAGGCCAGGGTGAGAAGAGACAAAGACCCTTCACCTCTCAAAGACCCTCAGGACACAAGCCTCGCTGCCACTGGAGGAAAGGAAATAAAACCATTTTACATGTGCACCCTTTGAGTTCAGACTGCTCCATAATCAAGTCACATATTGAAATAGCCATTGTCCCGATCACTCATTCCCAGCTCTTCTTAGTCATACCTTGCTGAAATACAGGGATGATCCAGAAGAGATGACCCCACACCCTTGTTCTGGTTTTACAATTTCTCCCCCAATAACTTCTTGCCAGTCAGACTCCCAACCGTTCTGGTTCTCAAAATCCGACATAATTGTGGAAGGGAGAGTAGCTTCGGGGTGGCATTCAGTGCCTTGATATCCCTGGTCACACCTATGAGAGAGCAGGACCACACGAACAAGTCACAGACTCATCTGTGATGGCAAAGATCATCTGACCTACGACATTACCCGTGCCTCACCTTTGCTCAGGTCCCATCATTCACAATCTTAATCTGTGTACGTGATAGTAACGACCTTCAGTTTTTCAAACCACAAATAAACGAATAGAATTCTTTCTTAAAAGAAATGATGCTTTAAAGGTAGAATTTAAGCATCATAGTAAAGAAGAGGAATATGGACATGTGTGTTTGTACGTGACGGCAAGGAGGGAGGGGAAAGCAAGATTTTCTTATAGCCTTAACAAGGCACATATAAATGTTTTTCTGCTCAGCCAGTACAGTAGCTCTGGCCACATTTTATAGCACCTCCTTCTGATTAAATTACTTCTCCTTTAGAGTCTTTAAGTATTCAAGTGTGTTCCTCTCTCATCCTCATTAGTGATAATCACCATCGCCCCACGTACAACCTTGTATTTCTGGCCAAGTGGTGTAGGAGAACATGCAGCAGCTGTTTGACTAGTGCTTTAAGACTGTCTGGGGAAGGAAAAGGAAACAACAGCAAGGCTCTCTTACCAAAGACCACTTTGGGGTTAATTAATAAATTCTGAAATTTTTAACCTAGGAGGCCGTTTTAAGGTTAGATAGTGAGATTTGGAATATATGGCTGTGTATTTATTGAAATGTAACGATATCTTTTACACCTAAAATAAGAAAAGGAGGATCTTTTTTTGCGGGGGGGGGGGCTATTTCATTACTTACCATTCTATTCATATAATTCTGTAGACAACTACTATGGTAGCCCTATAAACATAGGTCCTGAGAAGCAGGGACCAGACCCCACACTTCCTGGATGCATGTACCTGCATACCCCGTGGTCGCACCAGCCATGGCCGCTGCACATGTTTGGGCACTGCTGCCCAATGTAAATGCTGTCCAGTGCCCATTCGTCTTGGATTGTGTAATAGCTCTGACTCCAACGGAAGCGGGTGGCACTGGACCTAGGAACAACGCAAAATGATTTTAAAAAGCTTCTTTTTAACTGATTATATGATGGTATAGACAAAGAATGTCGAAGTTCAAAATCTTTTAGATAACAAATTTTCTGGAACTTTTATTTAACTACCACTCGTTTCTTTAATTTGTACTCAATTACTGTGAACTTCAACAATTCTATCATGAAAGAAAGTTAAAAAGAAATCTGCCTGTACTGTACACAACCTTAATTTAATTGGATAAATTTTTAAAGGAAAACAAAATATCAGATTTTTGTTGCACAGAGATTTGCTGCCAGAAGAGAAACATAGTAAGAAATATTAAAGATAAAGATATTTGCTAAAGTGAGCCTTTCTTTCAAAGATGAAAATGTGAAGTATTTAACTTACAGTATATATACATATTTTTTAATACAAGTGGTTATAATAAATACATCAGCGGTTACAGGAAGGAAGACTTTTGGCTAGCTCTCGATATACAACAAAAGCTCTTGTTTGGAGGTATTGTTCTGGGGCTGAGGGGACATGCTACAATCCTA
Organism: Elephas maximus indicus; assembly: GCF_024166365.1. Classification (NCBI taxonomy): domain Eukaryota; kingdom Metazoa; phylum Chordata; class Mammalia; order Proboscidea; family Elephantidae; genus Elephas; species Elephas maximus. Next base: position 46,010,523 of record NC_064826.1, on the reverse strand, counting down.
TAAGTAAGAACATCTGGATGCTAAAATCTGTGTATTATTTCTGAAACATTAACTTGCTTAGGTTTTATGGACCCGCTCATGTTAAGTGAAGATAAAAAGTTAAGCAGCCCATTACACAGAAGAGAAAGACTTGGAAGCTCGGATCATCTAAACCATATATAAAATCTGAAGAAGATATTTTGAGAGCAATGTCAAGAAGGCTTCCATTCACTGGCTACCCCAATTTTTTTTTTTTTTAATCACAGCATATTTTTCACCTCTAAGAATTTTCAGGGAGTTGCAATTAGTTCTTTTTAGTTAAGGTGCAAAAACAAAAAAGAAGAAGAAAGAAAAAACATTTTCAGAATTAATGTGCCTGCTCAGTTCTATTGATTAGGCCCTCTCCAAGCACACTATCCACGTACACACTTGATCGTAACAGCTTTGAATGATCCATTAAAGTCTACTGCGCCAATTATCCACATATTAAGTACTCCCTAAGTACATAACAGACTGTTTAAATCCAGACTAAGCCTTTATTGTTTATTTTACCAATGATCTGTGGCTAATAGGTTGCATTTTCATTCCTAGTAGGATAATTCCAGAATTCACTGAGGGGTAGCCGGTAGACACAGGTTTGCCGCATAGTAATGCTCTTCATGGTCGGTGTAATCGAACAGATACCTCTCCTCTATGACAGTAGTTTATATTTGTAATCAAACAGCCATCACGATTTTCATAGTCCCATTAAGAAATGGAAGGCGCCCTGGTGGTACAGTGGTTAAGGGCTTGGCTGCTAACTAAAAGGTCAGCAGTTCTAACCCCCCAGTCCCTCTGCAGGAGAAAGATGTGGCAGTTTGCTTCCATAAAGATTACAGCCTCAGAAACCCTATGGGGCAGTTCTACTCTGTCCTATAGAGTTGCTATGAGTCGGAATCAATTCAACAGCAACGGGTTATTAAGCGATGGTTCTTGGAAAAGCATACTATCAAAGTAGATACATTGTCTTAGATCACAGAGTCCTACAGAACAGTAGTAAATAAGAATCATGTTGTGAGGGTCATGAAAAGAGATGACTGCATTCTTTTAAGACTGATTACTATCTGAGTCAAATCTAGGGCCACAGGTGACTAGACTATGAGCTCTTTTGGGAACAGGGATATCTTTTGTCTCAATAGTTCACATACCAAAAAACCAAACCCACTGCCATTGAGTTGATTCTGACTTATAGCAACCCTATAGGACAGAGTGCAGAGTGCAACTGCCCCATAGAGTTTCCAAGGAGCGCCTGGTGGATTCAAACTGCCGACCTTTTGGTTAGCAGCTGTAGCTCTTAACTACTACGCCACCAGAGTTTCCACAGTTCACAGAGTTCACGTAGGAACAGGATAAAATAGGTGTTCAACAAAAGCTTGCTAACCGAATGGGTCAATGAGCAGGTGAACAAGCCAGGGAAGAGCAATCAGTGTCTGACTTCTATAGGTAATAGAAAGAGCAATGTGCTAGGAGAATGTCCCCTGACCCCAAGACTCTGGCTCTGCAACTTATCAACTGTGTGACCTTCGGTGAGAAATGTAAGCCATCGGGAGCTTCTAGTTCCTCACCTCTTAAATAAAGGAGCTAGGCAAACTGATCTCTAAGGTCCCTTCCAGCTTTCAAATTTAATGATTCTTCTGGTGGTGTGTTGTTTAAGGTGACCATTTATTTTCCTTGTAGTTACATATTTAAAACTATGGCACACATCATTTTGAAGTTTTGATACTTCCAACTTTAAAATGGGGCTGGAGTTTTCCAAAAATCTGTTCTTTATTTCCCAATTTATTTATGTTTCTAAATAGTCACATGCAGATACATTCTAAATTCTTTTTCTAAGTAAATTAATCCTTACATGTATCTTTTAAACTATTGAAAAAAATATTCTCTTAATTTTTTTTTAAATGAATTATTCCATTTAAAATTACAACCTACAGTTTAACGTGCTGGAAGGAAGGAAAAAGAGGTTGCGTATTGACTACATTTTTAGTGAGAAACAAGATTAGCTGTGTGAGCCATCTCTAGCTGGTCACATGTGTGAACACAAGGCATGATGTGAGCCATCTCCAGCTGGTCGCATGTGTGAACACAAGGCATGATGTGAGCCATCTCCAGCTGGTCACATGTGTGAGCACAAGGCGTGATGTGAGGCATCACCAGCTGGTCACATGTGTGAACACAAGGCATGATGTGAGCCATCGCCAGCTGGTCACATGTGTGAACACAAGGTGTGATCGCACTGATCTGCAGCTGCGTCATTGCTAAATGTCACCCTCAACACAGATACTTAATTTGCCAATTCTCCTTCTCTGTCTTTCTCTCTGCCTTCTCTGTCTCTATTTTTCTCTGTGTCTCTCTTAAAAGTAAGTACTCTTTGGAAGAAAATCATGTTCACTTTGGAGTCCAAAAATGGGAGTATTGTTCTGTGGTGTGGGTCATGAAATGGAGTTGACTTGCATTTAAAATACAAACTCTATGGAATTCCAAAGGCAACAAAACTTGACAGTCTTTTCTTTATTTCATTTTTTCCCCTATAAACTTCAAGACGGAAATAAAATAGCATTGAGTCATCTCTTGATAGGTAGCCTGAGGAATCAAGGTAAACGAAGGCTGACAAGATTGTATTTTCCACCTTCAGAGTTACTGTAATTACATTTACCCCATTATTCTGAAACTCATTCAGTCATTAGGTGTTGATTTGTTTATGAAGTCAGCAACTGACAGCTGTTTGGGTCTCATTAGGCCCTGTTCTTATGTAAATGTCTCTCATAAAAAATGAAATTAATTTTTATTGGGTAACAAATGCTCAGTTTACATACAATAGAATTTCTCTAAGCAGGTACATACATTCAATGTTTCCACCCTAAGTTGTCCTATTTCGTGCATTTTTCAAAGTTAACAGATCTTTGATAATGCAGGGACCATATTCACTTGTATGCATTCCATTTACACTCACATATGTTTGAATAAAGGCAACATTAGAAAAGATTTTCCAAAAAGGAATACTGCTTCAAACTCAACTGCACTCCCTTTTCCCAGTCCTTGAGAAAAATATGTCATTTGAAAAAGTTTGAAACAAACATAATCAATAAAATTACCAAGAATGCCAAAGAGAATTAAATGTACTTTAATCCTTATATCAGAGGTTTTGAGCACTATCAATCCCGAAACAGTAACAATAACTAGTTAAACACGTATTTTTTTTGAAACATAGCAATACCGTTTCATTTATGTATTAGTCAGAAGGAATGTTAAAATAAATATCCTACTGGGTTGTTTGTTTTTAAAAAATATTTTCACTTTCTTTTCCTGGCTTTAGAGGAAATTTGGAAAAAGTAGAATTAAATTTTTTAACTTACAAGCATTTATAAGTCATAGGGAAAAATAACCTAGTAGATTTTTTGTTTGTAAAAAAGAAATACCTTGTAGTAAAACATCTCTTTAGTTCATTGTAGCCCAATGAATTAAAATTTAATTTAACTCCTCAACATTTAATAAACATGCCTAACACAAGGAAGGCACTATGCTGGAGCTAAAGAGTTTAAGGGACATTATATTTCCTCTCAAGTGTCTAATTAACACTGATGAGAACTGACCTTTTGTGATTATATAAAACTTCAACTTGGTTGTAGTATCTTTTGAACTAAGAAATAACACTGCAGCAGTAAATTTGAGTCTAAAATAACCTGCAAAAGTTTTTTTGACAAAGACAGCCCTTCTTGGATATACCATATATTACAACTAAGAAAAATAGGAGTTAATAATGTTTCTGAGGATGAAAAGACATCTCGAAAATAAACTACCAATACTACAATAATTTTCAAATCATACATCACATGTTAATGAATACAAACTCATAATTTTTAAATAATGAGGGAAATACATTTAATTGAGAAGTAATGGGGAAAAAACTTAGTAGCTCTGCTCCCAGTATGGCCAGTATTTCCATTGTTCGATGTGTTGTTTTTCCTTAATCTTGATCATATATGCTAGGAATGTAATTAAATAAAAGTCCAGATTCTATTCCCAGGAGTAGGCATTAAAAGTAGGATGTTAGAGAAAGCAGCCACTTGTTACACAAGACATTAATAGAGCACCTAAGAAATAGCTCACAGTTGGATATAGAAATTTCAAGCATTTTATTCCAACTGACAGAATGATGCATCCTTAAAAACAACAAGGAAGAATTCTTACATAATGGAGTAATTCAATCTTCTACTAAAGGAGCTATAAAAATAATCCCAGGTTGTAATCTGCCCAATTGTTTTGGTAGAATGTTACATAAAATAATCTCAGAATGCATTATTTAATAATTTTACAAAAAGGTTCTTGGAAGGCAGGTACCACAGAAAAATAAAATTCTTGCCTCCTTTATGATTTTTTCTTCTACACGAATCACAGAATCTTAGAATTCCTGAACTGTGAAAGGCCTTTAAGATCATCTACTTAAACATCTTTATTATACTCCTGAGGAAATAGGCTTGAAGAGGCTGTGAACTGTCAAAATCATGTGGTTAATTAATCATTGGTAGGGCGATACTGAGAACTTAGGTCTTCCAATTTCTAGTCCAAAGCTCTCTCTTGGGTGAGCACATCTTGTTCCAGGGCTTTAAATACTACCCATAGCTCCAAACTCAAGTCCATCTGTCTTCTTGTCATTTCTGCTTAGATAGGTAATTATCTCAAACTTCACATTACAAAAATGGAACTCCTAATTCCCTGCCCCCAAATCCATTCCTCTGCAAGTCTTCCTCATCTCAGTCAGTGGTACTACCATGCAACCAGTTTCTCAAGCCCAGAATTTAGAATAATTTTTGAATCTTCCCTTTCTCCCACAGACCACATTTAATCCATCAATAGGTTCTATGTGATTAAAAATATACTTTACAAATGATAGCTCTTGGCATCTCTTCTGCTACAATCATACTCCAAGCCACCAACATCTATGGCCTGGACTATGGCATCAGCCTCCTAACTGGTCTCCCTGTCTTCACTCTTTTTCCTAGAGTCTATTCCTCACACAGTGGCCAGAGGAATCAATCTAACACAAAACAAGGTCATATTTGGGGAAAAAGATACTGTGCTTTTCTCTTTCACATTACCAAATGTTTAACCTTCTCCCCAGTTAACCGAGGCCTCTGCTTTCTGGGGAATGTTTTCTTTATTATTACTAAAGACAGGCAAAGAAAGAAAAAAGAGTAGATATTAAGCTTTTAACATAAAAAGCAGGGCTTTGCAGCAAGACAACAGCCTTGCAAGCAAAACTGTCTTGAGATGGGATTTTTAAAATTCCTGTGTCATTCCCTTTTGTATGTCAAAATCCAGGGAACTGAATCATTGAATTCTCCCATAAAAAGAAAAAGTTGGGCAAGAGGGAAGTCAGAAGAAGCTGGAAAAATCCTGAAACCAAATCTCCACATTTTTTATTCACTCACTTTCTCATAGCTCCTCAGTTATAAAAGAAAGACACAGGTATTTTGATACAAAAACAATGAACATCTTGTCATTGTGTTCACCTCTTCTTCATATTCAAGACATGGTAATAGAAACTGTAAAAGAAAGTAATGGACATATCTAAAATGTTCTCTCTCACCAAGTTTTCTGGGGGAGAAGTAGTGTGACTCTTCTCCACTGTATGAATTCACTGGCATGGTAAACACTTGCCGAGGTGAATTCCTGACAACTGGGCACGCTTGGAAGGCACTCCTAAAAGAGAGTCAGGCAAAAGTCAGGGTCAGCTTCTACTTCCCCCAGGGCCAATATAGTTACCACCCACCACGAATGAAGAAGGCCTTAGAGAAATCTATGTCATAATCTTAACCACTTGCAATATGGAAGCAATCCATGATTTTTCCTTCTGTGAAGCTAAAATATTTGGGAAATAATGGCAAACAAGATGCCACACTGAAATTGTCTCCTAATTCTCACATGTAAAAACAGAAATGGATTAGGATTCATTTTTTTTTTAACTGTTTCCCTAACACCAGCATTTATTAAACTTGTTATGTCACTACAGTATTTATGAATTTACTGCAGTGCCAGATGACTGGTATATGTATATGCATATACACACGTATTCTATCCCAAGAGACGAGTTTATGTATTTCTTTTTGCTTTTTCTTAAGATAAGAGAAACCACATCCATAACATGGCCTACCACTATAGGGAAAGAAGAAAGACATAGACACATTTATAGAGAAAGAAAGTTCGAGAACATAATATACAAAACACTACTCTAGAGTATCCAGTCTTGAAGTTATTCCCATTTCTTTTTAATTTTTAATACTTTCTAGCATCATGTAGTGAAGAATGTGGTATTCTTGTAATCTGCTCCTGACTCTGCTCATATGTCAATTCTAAGTTATGAATAACACCATTTCTTTTCAACCAAGTCTAAACTTTTAAAACATTATTTTCTTTGTTTCCTATGTAAAAAGGAAGATGTTGCCTGTCATGAGTTTCAGAGAAAATGGACTTACTTCCTGGACAAGGTGCCAGGTAAGGCCGTGGTTGGTTGAGTACTCCAGTTTCACCTGGTTGTCCATGTGTGGAGTGTATTTCTGGCCACATCCCATCACCAAGCTGAACTGAATCATATAGGATGCTCCTATCTGCATTGATTGTGTTTCCACATAGCGCATACTTGAGGCAAGTTTAGAATCTCCTGTAAAACTGAAAGAGGCACAGAAGTGGAAAACAGAAAATCCAAAAAAAGCAATGTATTAAGAAAAAAGTAAGGTTTTCACTTCATATATGTATCAGAATAGTTTCATTTTATTTATTTAAACCTTTCTGAATTCTAGAATGGATTTAAGCCAATCTAAAAAATGCAATTTAAAACAATTTTCCTACCAAAGAAGCAAAGTTTTTTTTTTTTTTTTAATATTTTAGAGTTGTCAGATGTGTCTGAAAATGGATACTCATATACTCATACATTGCTTATGAGTATAAATATTTTGTCTTCATAATCTCAATTCTGTGAATCTACTCTAAGGAAAAAATCCTAAATTCAGAGACAATCTTACAAAATACAATGAATATTGTAGGATTACTTATAATAGTAATTGGCATCAATCTCACTGTCAAACTACAGGGAAAATGGAATGCTTAAATAAACTGGTATAGCCACTTGCTAAAATATTACCCATACTTCAACATTTATGATGGTAATATGATCACATTAAAATGTACATGATAAAATAAGTTGAAATGATTCACAAAGCGATGCATTTAAGGAAAGACTTAAAGGAAATTCACCAGAATGTTCACAGTGGTTGTGTTTGGTGGTAGGAAATCAGATTATTTAAAATTTTTCTTTCTGTTTCTATTTTCCAAATAGACTTTAATATTCATGCATAAGTACTGAAAAAAATCATAATGTAGATTTAGTGGTTGTGACTCAAGTGAGTAAAATCCATTTTAAATGTGTCTTTACTGAGTACTATGTATTTGAAAACTACTTGAGGGCAGGCACAATTTTTTTTTTTTTTTAGAGAAAACTGCTCATGGAGTTTATAATATATCAGAGGTTCAAATATAGACACATTTCCATTGTAGCTATGATGCAAATATTCAATGTATGTTCCCAAGGTCAATCGCACTCAAGTTTTGTCTACCTCAGTACTTGCTTTTGCACTTCTGAAGCTGACTCAGTATCACTCTTTAACAGTAACTCACATTAGTCAGAAGGCTTTGCTAAAGTAGGCAAAGGAGATAATGCAATACTCTGTGAAATCTTTGAGACATTAAATATTTTTTCTTAATTATGTTTTCTGAATTGGCAGAATAAGGAATAACTATTCTGACTTGCTTCTTACAGAGATTAAGATGTTATTTAGAGAAGGAACATGGTTCATACAGAGCATCACCGTGGACTTGGCCTCAAGGTTAGAAATTTTAAGAAGTTTGTCCCAACAGTCAGTAATTATATTTTCCTAACATTTTCTGAACTAAGGTTATGTACTTGGACAACGAATAGAGAAGCAAATTATAAGAGTTTAAATATCTGGTTCAGCTGAATAATCAATAAAAGGAAAGGAAAAGTCCTATTCAATATGGTTGGTCTTAGAAATCCACTTAAGGTATAGTAAATGCCACAGTTGTTTACTGTCATTTATAAAGACGTCCACTATTTGTTAAGGCTATGTTATTTTTATTTATTTATTTATTTAATGTCCTAAGACTGTGCTAAGCACAATACCCACATTATCTTCTTTATAATAAATAAAAAAAAATAATCCTATGAAGTAAGAATTATCACTAATTAACAGATGAGGAAACAGGGCTAGTAAATGGTAGAGACTCAATGAGAAGTCAAAACCTATTCATCATTACACCATCTCCATGTTTGCTATTATTATAAGATCAGGAGAGGAAAGTACTGTAATTTTGAGTGAGATTCTTTGATAGTTAATTTAAAAATCATTAATTTTCAGTTACTATGCAACTTGTCAGTTTGTCATACCATGGTGGCTTACATGTTGCCACAGTATTTCAAATACCAGCAAGGTCACCCATGGTGGACAAGTTTCAGCAGAGCTTCCAGATTAAGACAGACTAGGAAGATGGAACTAGCAGTCTACTACTGAAAAAACTGGTTAGTGAAAACCTTATGGACAGCAGTGGAACACTGCCTGATATGGTACCAGAAAAGCCCCTCAGGTTGGAAGACACTCAAAAGACAACTGGGGTAGTGCTGTCTTCTCAAAGTAGAGTTGACCAGAATGACATGGATGGAGTTAAGCTTTCGGGACCTTCATTTGCTGATGTGGCATGACTCAAAATAAGAAGAAATATCTGTAAACATCCATTAATGATCACAACATGGAATGTACAAATTATGAATCTAAGAAAACTGGAAGATGTCAAAAATGAAATGGAATGCATAAGGATTGGTATTCTAGGCATTAGTGAGCTGAAATGTACTGATATTAGCCATTCTGAATCAGACAATCATATGGCCTGTTACACCAGTGATGACAAATTGAAGAGGAATGGCATCGCATTCATCGTCAGAAATAACACTTCAAGATCTATCCTGAAGTACAACATTGTCAGTGACAAGATAATACCCATATGCCTACAAGGAAGATCAGTTAATATGACTATTATTCAAATTTATGCACCAACCACTAACGTCAAAAATGAAGAAATTGAAGCTTTTTACCAACTTCTGCAGTCTGAATTTGATCAAACATGCAATCAAGATGCATTGATAAATACAGGTGATTGCAATGTGAAAGTTGGAAACAAAGAAGAAGGATCGGTAATTGGAAAATATAGCTTTGGTGATGGAAATGATGCTGGAGATCACATGATAGAATTTTGCAACATCAACGACTTACTCGTTGCAAATACCTTTTTCAAAAACATAAACAGTGACTATATACTTGGACATCACCAGATGGAATACACAGGAATCAAATCAACTACATCTGTGGAAAGAGACGATGGAGAAGCTCAATATTATCAGTCAGAACAAGGCCAGGGGCTGACTGTGGAACAAACCACCAATTGCTCACATGCAAGTTCAACCTGAACCCAAAGAAAATTAAAACAAATCCACAAGAGCCAAAATATGACCTTGAGTATAAAAAAAAATCCCACCCAAATTTAGAGACCATCGAACACATTTGACACACTGAATACTAATTACCAAAGACCAGACAAGTTGTGGAATGACATCAAAGATATCATACATGGAGAAAGCAGGAGGTCATTAAAAAGACAGGAATGAAGGAAAAGGTGAAAATGAATGTCAGAAGAGACTCTGAAACTTGCTCTTGAATGTAGAGAAGCTAAAGCAAATAGAAGAAATTACAAAGCAAGAGAGCTGAACTGAAGATTTCAAAGGGCGCCCAAGAAGCCAAAGTAAAGTATTACAATGAAATGTGCAAAGAACTGGAGTAAGAAAACCAAAAAGGAAGAACACTCTCAGCACTTCTCAAACTGAAAGAACTGAAGGAAAATTTCAAGCCTTGAGTTGCAATATTGAAGGATTCTATGGGTAAAATACTTAATGACGCAGGAAGCATCAAAAGAAAATGGAAGGAATACAGAGTCACTGTACCAAAAGAATTGGTCGACGTTCAAATGTTTCAGAAGGTAGCATATGATCAAGAACTGACGGTAATGAAGGAAGAAGTCCACACTGCACTGAAGCATTGGTGAAAAACAAGGCTCCAGGAATTGACGGAATACCAAATGAGGTGTTTCAACAAACAGATGCAACTTTGGAAGTGTTCACTCATCTATGCCAAGAAATTTGGAAGACAGCTACCTGGCCAACTGAGTGGAAGAGATCCATATTTGTGAGCATTCCAAAGAAAGGTAACTCAATGGAACACAGAAATTATCAAACAATATCATTAACATCACACCCAAGTAAGATTTTGCTGAAGATAATTAAAAAAATGGATGCACAAGTATACTGACAGGAAACTGTCAGAAACTCAAGCTGGATTTAGAAGAGGAGGTGGAATGAGGGATACCATTCAGATGAATCTTGGCTGAAAGCAGAGAACACCAGAAAGATGTTTTCCTATGTTTTACTGACTATGCAAATGCATTCGACTGTGTGGATCATGATAAATTATGGATAACACCACAAAGAATAGGGATTCCAGAACAGTTAATTGTGCTTATGAGGAATCTGTATATAGATCAAGCAGTCATTTGAACAGAACAAGGGGATATTGTGTACTTTAAAATCAGTAAAGGTGTGCATCAGGGTTGTATCCTTTCACCATACTTAATCAATCTGTATGCTGAGCAAATAATTTGAGAAGCTGGACTATATGAAGAAGAACACGGCATCAGGATTGGAGGAAGACTCATTAACAACCTGCAATATGCCAGATGACACAACCTTGCTTGTTGAAAGTGAAGAGGACTTGAAGGACTTACTGATGAAGATCAAAGACCACAGCCTTCAGTACGGATTGCACATCAACATAAAGAAAATAAAAATCCTCACAACTGGACTGATAAACAACACCATGATAAATGGAGAAAATACTGAAGTTGTCAAGGATTTCATTTTACTTGGATCCATATTCAACGTCCACGGAAGCAGCAGTCGAGATATCAAAAGACGCATTGCATTGGGCAAATCTGCTGCAAAAGATCTCTTTAAAGTGCTAAAAAGCAAAGACATCACTTTGAGGACTAAGGTGTGCCTGACCCAACCCATGGTATTTTCAATCGCCTCATAAGAATGTGAAAGCTGCACAATGCATAAGGAAGACCAAAGAAGAACTGATGTCTTTGAATGATGGTGTTGATGAAGAATATTGAATACACCATGGACTGCCAGAAGCATGAACAAATCTGTCTTGGAAGAAGTACAGCCACAATGCTCCTTACAAATGAGGATGGCGAGACTTCCTCTTGAGTATTTTGGACATGTTATCAGGAAGGACCAGTCCCTGAAAGATATCAGGCTTGGTAAAGAAGAGGATCAGTGAAAGAGAGGAAGACCCTCAACAAGATGGATTGACACAGTGGCTGCGACAATGCGTTCCAACACAGCAACAATTGTGAGGATGGCACAGGACTGGGCAGTGTTTCACTCTTCTGTACATAGGGTCACTATGAGTTGGAATTGGCTCAATGGCACCAGCGACAACAACATGCAATGATACTCTGATGTTAAAAATATAAAATCATGATTGTTATGCATCAGGGTACACAGGATGCAATCTAGAAAACACAAAGCTTTAGTGTGCAATTTTTAGCAATATTGGCAAAATAAAATAAATCAGTGTAGAACAACAATAGTAGTGAACTGAATGGGCTCAAATTTGTTTATATCGGTTTAGGTGTTTTAAGTAGGCAAAAATCCCCAAACTCTTCTGCCTGTGAAAAATAAACACTGCTTTTAGTTTCAAGGGTTAAATATTCTTTCTAGCAATTTTTTTTGGAGAAAGGTAATTAGAGGTTGCCAACTAGGCGTCATTTTGATTGTTTTCTTTAAAGATACAGAATGTCCTGTAGGCATCTAGAGAGACAACTGTATGGCGCACGGTAGTGCATGGGCTGAGGGGTCTGCAAGCAACACAGAGCCGCTAAAACATTCTTACTCATACCATACATGGCGCTTCTCTTTCCCAGCACTTCTGAAATAACTTATTGTTTTCACAATCAGCTCCTCGACAATTCCTTACATCTGAAATGGTTTAGCGTACACACAATTCTGTACAGAAACAGAAGGAAATGCTGTGTTTTGCAAATATTGCCTGTATCTAACTTTCATGGTTGCAAACATAACCATGAAATTGGCTGATGAGAAGAAACATTCAAACCTGAAGAGCGGTGTGAGCTCTGTGAGCTACCTGGATGGTAACAGCTTTTAAAGGTGCCAAGACACCAAGGAAGCAACAATGTGAAAATTACATAAAAGGACAAGTTAAGGAAGATAAACGAGGGCGTTAGTGGCAATAAAATTCTTGCTTAGCACCAATATCTTTTCAACCAATAGAATAGGAGCCCAGAGTATATCTGGTGTTTCCTATTGTGGGCAGATACTGGGCTGATCCAACTGCCACACTCGTTGCCTTTTTCTTTCTAGTTACCTTCCAGTGGTTGGTCTAGGGGTGGCTATGTGTCCACCAATTAGTTCTCGCCAATGAGATATAAGTGAAAGATGCTAGATGGATTTACTCAGCTTTTTTTTCTTAATTGTACTTTAAATGAAGTTTTACAGAACTAGTTCCTCATCGAATAGTTAGTACACACATTGCTCTATGACATTGGTTAACAACCCCGTGACATGTCAACACTCTCTCTTCTCAACCCTGGGCTCCCTATTACCAGCTTTCCTGTTCTCTCCTGTCTTCCAGTCCCTGCCCCAGAGCTGGTGCGTCCCTTTAGTCTTGTTTTGTTCCATGGGCCTGTTCAATTGTTAGCCGAAGGGTGAACCTCAGGAGTGACCTCATTACTGAGCTGAAAGGGTGTCCAGGGGCCATACTCTCAGGGTTTCTCCAGTCTCTTTCAGGCCAGCAAGTCTGGTCTTCCTTTCTGAGTTAGAATTTTGTTCTACATTTTTCTTCAGCTCTGTCTGGACCCTCTATTGTGATCCCTGTCAGGGAAATCAGTGGTGGTAGCCGGGTACTGCCTAGTTGTACTGGACTCATTCTGGTGGAGGCTGTGGTAGATATGGTCCACCAGTCCTTTGGACTAATCTTTCCCTTGTATCTTTAGTTTTCTTCATTCTTCCTTGCTCCTGAAGGGGTGAGACCAGTGGAGTATCCTAGATGGCTGCTCACAGGCTTTTACGACCCCAGACGCTACTCACCAAAGTAGAATGTAGAATATTTTCTTTATAAATTATGTTATGCCAATTGAGCTAGTTGTTCCCCGACATCATGGTTCCCACAGCCCTCAGTCCAGCAATTCGATCCCTCAGGGAGTTTGGATGTTGTCTATGGAGGTACCATAACCTTGCCTTGTACAGGTTGTGAGGCTTCCCCAGCACTGTGTACTGTCTTAGTCTTCACCAAAGTTTCCACTCATCTATTGTCTAGTAAGTGTTTTCCCATCCCTACCCCCTCGTAACCATCAAAGATTGTTTCTTTTTGTATATAAACCTTTTCATGAGTTTTTACAGTAGTGGTCTCATACAATATTTGTCCTTTTGTGATTGCCCTATTTCATTCAGCATAATGCCCTCCAGATTCATCCATGTTATGAGATGCTTCACAGATTCATCACTGTTCTTTATCATTGTGTAATACTCCATTGCGTGTATGTGCCACCGTTTGTTTATCTGTTCATCTGTTGATGGACATCTAGGTTGTTTCCATCTTTTTGCTATTGTGAACAATGCTGCAATGAACACAGGTGTGTATATGTCATTCATGTGACGAATCTTATGTCTTTAGGATATATGCCTAGGAGTGGGATTGCTGGATCAAATGGTATTTCTATTTCTAGCTTTCTAAGGGAGCACCATTTCATTTTCCAAAATGGTCTTATCATTTTGCATTCCCACCAGCAAGAAAACTACTATTTCTAACCATTAAAAGAAAATCAGCAAGGCCAAAGAAGGGAAAGGAAATTTGATTCCAGGATAAGTCCTGTTTACCCTCTGCCATCTTTTCTGGGTCTTGCTGGTGTGTTGGAATTCTGGTACTCTTACATGTGTAAGAAATATCTGCCACTAGTTCCTTTTTAATTTTTTTAATTATAGGAGGAATCTTTATAGAAGTGATGATTGTGGTCTAGGAGGGGACACTTGAATAATTCATTCTAGGGAAATAGAGTTGGAAATATTTTTTGAGTGTTTTACAAAGGTATTCTATTTAATTGTTTTCTATTATAATAGCAATATGCTCATTATTGAAAACTTTGAAAATAAAAAGAGTGGAAGAAAAAAAAACCCATAACCACATTACCCTAAAGACAAGCACAATTAATATTTTAGAATATTAATTTCTAATATCTTTATGTGTATATTTTTAGATAGTTGTGAACATATTGCATATATGATACTGTATCTTGCCTTTTTTCTATATTAGTAATATACAGGTTTCTCAGGTTATTATAAACTCTCTATAAACAGGCTACATAATATTTTATTATGTGTAACATTCAGGTATTTTTCTACTGATGGGTTTCAAAATACACAAGTAATTATACTATTTAGCACCCATCACAGACCTAAGGAGTTAAATTCTCAGTTCATCCGGGAGTTTAGATGTGTCTATGGAGCTATAATGACCTTGACTTGTACAGGTTGTGCTGGCTTCCCCAGTATTGTGTACTGTCTTACCCTTCACCTAGATTCCACTTATGTGTTGTCTGTTGAGTGTTTTTCCATCCCCACCCCTCCCCTCCCTCATAACCATCAAAAATTGTTTCTTTTTGTATGTAAACCTTTTCATGAGCTTTTACAGTAGTGGTCTCATACAACATTTGTCCTTTTGTGATTGACTTATTTCACTCAGCATAACAACGATTTTAAGGATGGCGCAGGACCAGGCAGTGTTTCGTTCTGTTGTGCATAGAGTCGCTATGAGTTGGAACCGACTCAATGGCACCTAACAACAACAACAGCAACAACGACAACGACAACGACATCCTCCAGATTCATCCATGTTATGAGATGCTTCACAGATTCATCATTGTTCTTTATCGTTGTGTAATACTCCACTGTGTGTATGTACCACAGTTTGTGTATTCATTCTTCTGTTGATGGGCATCTAGGTTGTTTCCACCTTTTTGCTATTATGAACAATGCTTCAGTGAACATGGTTGTGCATATATTTATTCATGTGATGACTTATTTCTCTAGGATATATGCCTAGGAGTGGGATTGCTGGATCATATGGTATTTCTATTTCTAGCTTTCTAAGGAAGCGCCATATTGTTTTCCAAAATGGTTGTATCAAGTTGCATTCCCACCAGCAGTGCATAAGAGTTCAGATCTCCCTACAGCCTCGCCAACATTTGTTATTTCCTGTTTTATTGATTCATGCCAGTAACGCCTGGGTGAGATGATATCTCACTGTGGTTTTGATTTGCATTTCTCCAATGGCTAGAGATCCTGAGCATTTTCTCATGTGTCTATTGGCCACTTGAATGTCTTCTACTCACTCAACTTTTAATAAAAGCTTTTAAAAAGGGAAGACAGCTGGCATGCCCTTTTGTCTGTGGTTTCTACCATCTTCTTTCTTCCCCAGAGGTGCAGCAGCCATTGTGCAACAATGAAGGCAGTAGCATGGCGATGGAGGCCTCTCTGCTAAGATGGCTGGTCAAAAAGATGGAGAGATCTTGGGCCCCTGATGGCCTTGTTAAACTGCTCACCAGCCCTGGACTACCTATCCTAGGACTTCTTGTTACAAGTAGTAAATAAACTTACTGACTTTTCTTTATGTCACGGTCAGTCTTTTCTTGTTGTCATTTTTTATTATAACCAAGCGCTGAGTGCATTTCTAACTAATACACCTGCCATACTTCATGGTTCTAAAGGATACATGTCCTCATGCCTTAACCTGAAGCAAAGAAACACACAGACACACACAAGAAAAGACTTCTGTGCTTCAGTCTCTAGATCATTCATAGTACAAGCTTATTTGATTGCTTATGATTTATTTGAGACTGGCTGAAAGCCACTGATAATAGGTCTGTATTTTTCTTCCTAAATACCTTGATGTTCATACTCAGCTGGAGTTTTGGGGGCAGAAAATTTCGTAGACTGTGATCCTTTAATTTACAAAACGACTTCTTTTTGCTGCTTGTCTAAGTCAAGATGTGTTTATAAAGGCAAAAATAAAGCTGAACTTCTTCCCTGTTACAATCATAAGAACAGCGAAGAACAGCCCATGTCAGCATTTTGGAGAGAAATAATGGAGAGACAGAATGTATTGGGAATCAGGAGGCTTAACTTTATTTATGTTAAGTTGCAAGAGAGCCTTAAAAATAAAGAAATAATAAAAAAGCTCTCGCGTCTAATTACAAGACTTCATGAGAGAACTAGGATACCTCTTTCTTCTAGGACAAGATTAAAAGTTTCCACTCCATCTCTATTCATTTCTAACTCCAAGAAGGCTAGCTGGCTCTCTAACATGATGCTGGTAGAGTGGGTAACACCATGACTTGAGTCTCCATAGTTCTATATTCAGTCTATACTCAGCTCTATCTTCTCCCCCTCTTTTGCTTAATCTCGTATTATTGCTGTAGATCTGTTTTCCTAACCTGGTTGGAAGCCACTATGCAGGAAGGGATCATAGCTCATTCATCTCCACCTCCCCTAAAGCTCTCAGGACTGTGCTGTGCACCTCACAGAAGCACACTGTGTGGATGCAAGATCATGGTGTTACAACAGCTATCCAATTTAACCTTTGACTCAAGGCCATTTGGGAGAACACTAGGGATACTTAACAGTGTCTCATGGAAATGGAAAACAGGCTGAATTGCTGGCTCTGGCTCACATTGTTGTTGTTAGGTGCTGTCAAATCAGTTCTGACTCATAGCGAACCCACGTACAATAGAAGGACATACTATCTGGTACTGCACCATCCTCACAACTGTTGTTATGTTTTAGCCCATTGTTGTAGCCACTGTGTCAATCCATCTTATTGAGGGTCTTTCTCTTTTTTGATGACTCTCTATCTTACCAAGCATGATGTCCTTCTCCAGGGACCGGTCCCTCCTAATAACACGTCCAAAGTATATGAGACATAGTCTCCCCATCCTTGCTTCTAAAGAGCATTCTAGTTGTACTTCTTCCAAGACAGATTTGTTTGTTCCTTTGGCAGTCCATGGTATATTCAACATTCACCAACACCACAATTTAAAGGCATCAATTCTTCTTGGGTCTTCCTTATTCATCTTCCAGCTTCCACATGCATATGAGGTGATTGAAAACACCACAGCTTGGGTCAGACACACTCTAGTCTGCAAAGTGACGTCTTTGCTTTTTAACCCTTTAAAGAGATCTTTCACAGCATATTTGCCCAATGCAATACATTGCTTTATTTCTTGACTACTGCTTCAATGGGCATTGATGGTGTAAAATGAAATCCTTGACAACGTCAATATTTTCTCCATTTATCATGATGTTGCTTATTGGTTCAGTTGTGAGGATTTTTGTTTTCTTTATTTTGAGGTGTAACCCAAACTGAAGGCTGTGGTCTTTGATCTTCATCAGTAAGTGCTTCAACGCCTCTTCACTTTCAGCAAGCAATGTTGTGTCATCTGCTTAGTGCAGTTTATTAATGAGTCTTCCTCCAATCCTGAGGGCCATTCTTCTTCATATAGTATAGCTTCTCAGATTATTTGCTCAGCATACAGATTGAGTAAGTATGGTGAAAGGGTACAACCCTTGCACACACCTTTCCTGACTTTAAACCAATCAGTATACCCTTGTTCTGTCCAAACAACTGCCTCTTGATCTATGTAAAGGTTCCTCATGAGCACAATTAAGTGTTCTGGAATTCCAATTCTTCACAATGTTATCCATAATTTGTTATGATCCACACAGTCGAATGCCTTTGCATAGTCAATAAAACACAGGTAAACATCTTCCTAATATTCTCTACTTTCAGCCAGTATACAGCTGACATTGGCAATGATATCCTTAGTTCCACATCCTTTTCAGAATCCGGCTTGAATTTCTGGCAGTTCCTTGTTGATGTACCACTGCAGCCACTTTTGAATGATCTTTAGCAACATTTTACTTGTGTGTGATATTAACAATAATTTCTGCATCCAGTTAGATCACCTTTCTTTGGAATAGGCATAAATATGGATCTCTTCCAGTAGCTTGGCTAAGTAGCTGTCTTCTAAATTTCTTGGCATAGATGAGTGAGCACTTCCAGTGTTGCATTTGTTTGTTGAAACATCTCAATTGGTATTCCGTCAGTTGTCGGAGCCATGTTTTTCACCAATGCCTTCAGTGCAGCTTGGACCTCTTTCTTTAGTAACATCGGTTCCTAATCATATGCTTCCTCTTGAAATGGTTGGACATTGACTAATTCTTTTTGGTATAGTGACTCCATGTATTCCTTCCATCTTCTTTTGATGCTTCCTGCATTGTTTAATATTTTCCCCATAGAATCCTTCAGCATTGCTACTTGAGGTTTGAGTTTTTTTCTTAAGTTCTTTCAGCTTGAGAAATGCCGAGCATGTTCTTCCCTTTTGGTTTTCTAAATCCAGCTCTTTGCACATTTCATTATAATACTTTGTTTTCTTGAGCCACCCTTTGAAATCTTTTGTTCAATTCTTTTATTTCATTTTTTAAAATTTGCTTTAGCTACTCTATGTTCAAGAGCAAGTTTCAGAGTCTCTTCTGACATCCATTTAGGTCTTTTCTTGTCTTTTTAATGACCTCTTGCTTTCTTTATGTATGATGTCCTTGATGTCACTCCACAACTCGCCTGGTCTTCAGCCATTAGTGTTCAATGCATCAAATCTATTTTTTAGATGGTCTCCAAATTCAGGTGTGATATACTCAAGGTCATACTTCAGCTCTCGTGGACTTGTTCTAATTTTCTTAAGCTTCAACTTGAACTTGCATATGAGCAATTGATGGTCTGTTCTGCAGTTGGCCCTGGCCTTGTTCTGATTGATGATATTGAGCTATTCCATCATTTCTTTCCACAAATATAGTCTGTTTGATTCCTGTGTATTCCATCTTGGAAGATTCACATTTATAGCCGCCAATTATGTTGTTGAAAAAAGGTATTTGCAATGAAGTTATTGGTCTTGCAAAATTTTGTCATGTGATCTCTGGCATTGTTTCTATCACCAAGGCCATATTTTCCAACTACAGGTCTTTCTTTGTTTCCAATTTTCACATTCCATCACCAGTATTTATCAATGCATCCTGATTGCATGTTCCATCAATATCAGACTGCAGAAGTTGGTAAAAATCTTCAATTTCTTCACCTTTGGCCTTCGAGCTTGGTGTGTAAATTTGAATAATAGTCACATTAACTGGTCTTTCTTTTATAAATATTATCCTATCACTGACAGAGTTGTACTTCAGGATAGATCTTAAAATTTTATTTTTGACTATGAATGGAATACCATTCCTCTTCATGTTGTCATAGTGGACCATGTGATTGTCTGATTCAAAATGGCCAACACCAGTCCATTTCAGCTCACTAATGCCTAGGACTCATATTTTGGTTAATGCCTAGGATATTGATGTTTATGCATTCCATTTCATTTTTGACGATTTCCAATTTTCCTAGATTCATACTTTGTGCATTCCATGTTGTGATTATTCATGGATGTTTGCAGCTGTTTCTTCTCATTTTGAGTCATGCCACATCAGCAAATGAAGGTTCTGAAAGCTTGACTCCATCCACATCATTAAGGCCGACTCACTTTGAGGAGTCAGCTCTTCCCCAGTCATCTTTTGAGTGCCTTCCAACCTGGGGGGCTCATCTTTCAGCACTATATCAGACAATGTTCCGCTGCTATTCATAACGTTTTCACTGGCTAATTCTATTCAGAAGTAGACTGCCAAATCCATCTTCCTGGTCTGCTTTAGTCTGGAAGCTCAGCTGAAACCTGCCCCCCATGGGTGACCCTGCTGGTATATGAATACTGGTGGTATAGCTTCTAGCATCACAGCAACACACAAGCCCCCCAGTGTACAACCAACTGGCAAATGCATGGGGTCCAGTTACTAGGCCTTCTGATTTCTACTTTGATGTCCTTTCTACTCTGTCATGATCCATCAAAGGTGCTCAGAGAATGTTTGTTAAATAACATGGATGCACGAATGAAGTCTCTCAAATGGAGAGAAGGCAAGTTTTACAAAAGTACAGAACTTAAATGCTGTAATGAACACAGTCAAGGTTTTGAGGTTACCTTCACTTGAAGAAATCACTCTTTCTGTTTTTCCTGGGAGCCTCTTTCCTACCTCCAGAGAGAAGGCTCTTTTATATGAAAGGCAGATACACAAAACCAAAGCAAGTGGAAGAATCCTCGGAGACAAAGTTCCTTAAAAGCAAATTCATGTAAAACAGCTCAAACACCTAAGGACTGTGCAAATTTTTGACAACTCATCCCATTCCTTTAGTAATAGTTTAGTAAGTCAGTCAATTTGGCCATAGTCCTAATACTAATGTGACATAAAAGAGAAACAAAGAAATAAAAAACCCAAACCCATTGCCGTCAAGTCGATTCTGACTCATAGCAACCCTACAGGACAGCGTAGAACTGCCCCCATAGGGTTTCCAAGGAGCACCTGGTGGATTAAAAAACTGCTGATTTTTTGGTTAGCAGCCAAGTTCTTAACCACCGCACCATCAGGGTTCCTAAAAGAAGACAGTACATCAATATTTACATATTCTACAAACCTAAGCAACATTCCATTATTTCCAGACAGAAGAGCCACACAATGCTGTCTTGGTTTGGTGCCACTCAGGAGTTATATTCATCTGTATAAGGAGATGTGAATGAATCTAAGCCTCTCTGATATCAGGCTCTTTTGGTTTTGTTCTTGTAATCATCAAAGATGTGGTTACTAGATTAGTCAGAAAAAATTACTGATAGGGTAAGATTAAAGGTGGCATTTTAATTCACTTGTTATTTCTACTCTATTAATTTTAAAATAGGCATAACCATGTTATTTATATAAATGTAATGTTGGAAAAAACAATCTCATAACATAGAACCATTTTTTTTAAAAGTAAAAATCTGCAATTCTCCTGCCTAGAGGTACCTGTTAACATTCCTGTGTAAGTACTCTCAGACATTTTTTCCTTATGCTTACACACAAATACAAGCGCATAAACATTCACTTCTCTTTCTTTTTTAAAAAAATAATTATGAAATCATAATAAATCTGCCCTTTTTAAAAACTATTCCATTGCCATATTTCCATGTCAAAAAATATGGAGAGACATCATCATTTTTAATGAATCTAACCAATCCCCAATTAGGGAAATTTTGGAGGTCGTTTCCATTTCTCACTCCTGTAAACATTACACACCCTTACGCATCTTTGCACACTTGTCCAATTATTTCCTTAAGATAAATTCCTAGAGGCAGAATTGCTTGGTCAACGAAAATGCACGTTTTAGAAGTCGACAATTACTGCCAAGCTGTCCTCCAAAACGGCCGTACCAAGTTACATTTATCAAGAACATAAACAATGACTGAGGTGCCATTTCTTACCACTTGCCAACACGGAGCAATGACAGACAATATTTTTAATCTTAGCCACTCTAATGCCTGTATTTTTTCCATCTTCATTTCTCTGACTACTAGAGAAGTTAAGCTTTTCATGTTTATTGGCTATTTTTTCTCCTTTTTAGTGAGTAGCCTTTTCATGTGCTTTGTCCTTTTTTTTTTTTTTTAATTGGGGCTTATCTTTTTCTTACTGATTTATAAGAGTTCTTCATATTTTGGCAATATATAGCCTGTCATACCTGTTGCAAATATCCCCCCTCCCCCCCCCAATTTGTTGTCATGCTTTGCTTTCAGGAATTTTTTTTTTTCTCCAAACAAAAGTTTAAACATTTGGAATTGTGGAATATGTGTTTTACAGTACCTGCAACTATGTGTAGCCATGTGTATCATTTAGAGTACACTCAAGTTTGGCCATTTTAAAAAGCTTGTAGACTCTCAATACTTATATAATTTTGGACACCCCATCCTCCCACATAACAAATATAGTAAAATTCAACGAAAAATTCAAATTGATTCTATGATTTTGCTTTTAAATTTTATTTGGCTGTGAGTAATGCATTTATGTTCAGCTGTGATTTCTCAGAATACTCAGGAATCTGACCTAAAAAGTGCTTTCAATATGGTAAATATTATTTTCAGCAATTAATGATGTTGATATGTGTTTTGTAGAAATAATTAAAATTTACTAATTTCATTTTGCAATATTCTTATATTTTTGAGACAATGTACATTTTCTCAGCTCTTGGACTTTTTCAGTTCCCCAGAAACTTAAAGGCTCCCAGCACTGTGCACCAAATGAGTAATGAAAGAGCTTTCTAGACAGAGGCACAGCTAAGATGCTGGGGGAGGAAAGTACTTGGCTTACTGGAGGAATAGAAAGAAGGCAAGTTGATGTGGCTGTTGTGGGGCAGGGAGAGTGAGTGAAAGGCAGTGTGGCAGAGAGAAGGAGCAGAGGGTGATGGGCCAGGTCACACAGGGCCTGCCAAGGAGTCTTTGTGAAACATTGTCCATAGTAAGTAATTATCTCAGCCTACTGAATTTCTGTTTCAACAAACCAGGCATGAATCTAAATAATCAACTGTAGATTTCTCTTGTTAAGAACCACGTTATACTTGTTTAATGGTTTATTTTCTTATTTCTGAAAGATGCTTAATCCAAAGAAAGACTTTAAAAAAAAAGTCTTTTTTTAAGGAATAAATGAATTAATAATCGACCTTCTGAACATCAACAAAATATGGGTCTTGGATCAGAGAGCCATTTTGTCCATTGCATAGGCACGACCTAATCCTTCATTCTCCAATACATGTCTTGAAGTGGTACATTTCTTCACTGCCATCACTCTATTCCAAGTCACACTACAGCACACACAGATGACACCATTAGTCTCTTAGCTGGGCTTCTTCTACAGTTTCTCCCATTACCCTTTACAGCTTATTCTCCCCACACCAGCTACAGTTATTCTTTAAAACATAAATATAATCATGTCACTCCTCTGCTCCAAATCATTCACTTGATTCCCATAACACTTAGAATAAAGTCCAAGATCCACAAGGCTCTAACACGATCTAATTCTTGCCTACCTCAGGGCTTCGTCCTTGCTGTTCTGTCTGCAGTGCTCTCCGTCCACCCCTTTGAATTGTTACCTCTTTCTCATTATTCTGTTCTCTACTCCAGTGGCTCCCAGGAAGGCTTCTCTACGATTCTATATAAATCTAGCCCTCACCCTCCACTCCTGTCACCTAATACTCCATTCTCTTACTCTGCCTTATTTTCTCCACAGTACTTATTTCTATCTAAAATATCATTATGAATTTGTTTACTTGTTTTCTGTCTTTCTTCCGCTCTAGAATGTAGCAAGTACTACAAAGGGAGGGCTTTTCTATCTTCATCTCCACTACTGACTGATTACACCTTCAGTGTCTACAAGCAGTACTTGTGATGTAATCAACGAATAGTTGAATAAATTAATCTATCAATGAATAAAAAACTTATATCATGTAATGAAAACTTCACAATGAAAAAGCCAAATAAATAGGCTCTGCTTTAGAAAGTACTTTATAAACTAATTTGGGAGTATATTCAATTATATTAGCAATTTTATAGTGGCACTAATACCCCTGAGTGCTCAGAATCTTCATTGCACAGCTGTTGAGAATAATAAGTGACTCTTCAGTTTGTCACTCAATGCATTTACCTCATCTATCTGCTAATCTTCTTAGAATGATCACTTACTGTGAAAAGGTAGTTGAGGTGGCTCTTGGGAGCCATCTTGCCCTGATCTCCTCCAGCAGCACTATTTTAGTTGATCTAGTGCTCTTTTTGATAGTCTTTGTAAAAAATAAACTGAAGAATACTCTAGGCTTGATAATAAAATATTTAAGCTAACAAAATTTCTACAAAAGTTATAAGCTCATCTTTAATGAAAAAAAAAATCCTAAAGAAACGTACCTGGCTAATATTTTATTCCATGAGTAGATTCATTTTACAAAGGTGTTTTCGTAATATTCTTTCTTGTAACCTAAGCCGATAATCAGGGTTGTCTAAAGTTTCGACTGGGCACTAACTTGGCATTTCCTTTGTTTACCAAGGACACTTCCTTCCATTAGTATTAGACAACTTCTTTGATTAGTTTCACAAGCCCAGTCCAAAAGATTTAAGAATCCGCTGCATCGTAAAGACACTGACTCTTTCAAACCCTTTCAAACAGGTATTCTTATTTTAAAAAATTAACCAAAGGTAGCCGAAGGAGAGGTAGATTTTATGAAAAGATCTTTGGTTCAATGCTTGCAAAATGCACGATAGGTTCTCCCCTGGGCCTAAATGTCTCTACAGATGCCTCTCAGGCCTATGAAGCTTGAGGGCTAAGCTGTTTCTCTG
The DNA here is from genome assembly GCF_024166365.1 of Elephas maximus indicus. Classification (NCBI taxonomy): domain Eukaryota; kingdom Metazoa; phylum Chordata; class Mammalia; order Proboscidea; family Elephantidae; genus Elephas; species Elephas maximus. The sequence goes on along the minus strand of NC_064826.1, from coordinate 45,985,986 downwards.
GGCAGTTTGGAAATCTTTCCAGGTCATCCATTTACACATCATTGTTAATGCCTCATGGTCCTTATAACCTAGAAGCACTTTAACTACTTTATACTCCCTTTCATATATCTTAAAGTACATTTCACACACCATTCAGTTCTGCTATTTATCTAATTTCTTGCTTTTCTTAAATTGTTACTAGAGCTACAGTATTACTTCCTACCTTTTATTGCAAATACACTGTATTTAAGTTATATTATAAGAGCCTCCTTTTTAGCCTGGAATTTTTCCCTGGGTAACTCCTGCTTCTCATAAAATATAAAAACAAATTCTTTCTCCTTGTCCATGTTCTTAGACACCCCTTGAGATATAAACACATACTTTTTGAATGTAGCCATTTGTCCATTCCCTTTGACTAGGACCATCCACCTTGCAGCTGTTATCTTTGTTTTACACCCTAGCTTCCTACATATTCAGGGCTGACCGTGCCACCTGGGGCCAGTGTGAAATATTGGGCTTCAAATGTCTTGCCATCACATCATCACACACCACACAATGTTATCCTTTTGTTTCACATGCCTTTCGTCACTCACAGCTAATTTCACTTCTTGACCATTGTTCTATTTTCACTACTTACTTTAGGACATTTCTCCTCTTAAAATATGACCCTAAACATGACTAGTGCTAGTGATTTACTTGTATAAGGAAAAAAGAAAGCTTTAACTAAAAAAAAATTGAACTTAACAAGGAATCAGAACTTTCTATTTTTAGTATCAATGAAAGCACCTAGGAGATCCTTTCAACATTTCTACAAGTCTCAATTATTTCTAAATCTTCTTTTAATTCGATCTGCTTCTGTCTAATGAAACACCATTAAAAATAAGTAAAAACTCTAGCTTTTCTTATCTCCTATTATTTTTTACTTTAATTATTAATAGAGTGACAGTACTGCTTTCTTTCATTTTATTTAAGTTACATATCGTTTGGCAGCTAACCAAAAGGTCAGCAGTTCTAATCTACCAGGCGCTCCTTGGAAACTCTATGGGACAGTTCTACTCTGTCCTATAGGGTCGCCATGAGTCGGAATCAACGGGACAGCAATGGGTATGGGATAAACAGGCTATTATGGTCCTTTATGTCTGGGGTTTCCCAGAAACCTAATCACTATTCATAAAATCTTGCTATGGTAAAATATTCAGGGTTGCTGGAATATTATCCACCTGGATGGAGAGGATGGTTGGTATTTGAGAAGGAAACTACTAACAAGAATATGTGTACCCACTATGAGCTTTTCATTGCACAATCCTCCAACTTTATTCCCCACTCAAAATACATTTTAAAAAGTTTCTATTTTATTCTCTTTAAGTTTTAGAGAGATGTTCTTCTGCATTACTTGAGGAAAAAAAATGTTTACTGGCTTTTAAAATTCAAAAAGTTGCTCATAATTTAGATCTAAATGCGATACTACAGATGCCACAACTTTTTCCTCCTCAACCAAACATTTGAGAGAATAGAAAAGGCAGGTGCTTGTTAGGTGCTTTCTATTTCTTATTTAATTTTTATAACAATCTTGGAAGTAGGTATTATTGTTCCCATTTTATGGATGAAAAACTAAGGTTCAGAGAGGCTAAATAAGTTTTCCTGAATATGTGGCCTTTTGATGTTACTGTAAGGAGCCCTGGTGGTACAGTGGTTAAGCACTCAGCTGCTAATCAAAAGGTTGGCAGTTTAAACCCAGCAGTTACTCCACAACAGGAGGAAAATGTGGCAGTCTGTTTCCATGAAAATTACAGCCTTGAAAACCCTATGGGGCATTTCTACTCTGTCCTATGGGGTCACTATGAGTCAGAATCTACTTGATGGCAATGGGAATGGGATGGGATGTTACTGTATTGATATGGGAGCATTTTTGATAATTTATAAATAAATACTTAAAATGTCAGCTTCTAAAAATTACCAGAGAATATGAAAGGCTGGTGTCCTTAGCCTATGTTTGACTCCTAAGCCAGATTTAGAGGTTAGCACAGAGTAAGGCTCAGAGATAGTGTAGTGGCTGGAGTTGGAATAAGAGTTGGAGATGGGCTAGGTCATGGCTGGGATGAGAGACAAAGCTAGGGTGAGTCCTGGGTGGAACTAGAGGTCAGGGATGTCTCTTGTACATTAATTAGTAATGAAGCTTAGTGATTTCCTACTTTGATATGATGGCTCTGATGCAACTTTCTTAAAATACACCCCTCAAAATGCCTCACTAGTTAAAAAATGTCTGCTTTGATTTTCCAAATTCTAAGTGGCAGACCCAGAATCTGAACTATTGTCTATGACCTCAAAGCTTGTCTTTTCCTACCACATCATAACTATCAAAAATAATTGTCAATTCTAATACGTTATGACAACCATCCCTTCATATTTGTATAGATTTTGAAAGCAAAACTAATATGACATAATACGACAACAATGTCCTTCCTACCTGTTGTATCTAGATAGGATAGAGAAATGCAAACGTCCCTTGGTATTATCACAGATGCAATCTTACAACAAATCTCGGTTAAACTCATTCCCTTAGGGATCTTAAAATATATGTAAGAGGTTTTAAAGACTATTTTAAAAACCTAGTCAGACATAGGCTCTGATTTCAGATACTATATACGAAAGAAAGGAAATTACTATTATAATTAAAAGCAATTCATTTCTCCACTGAAAAAAGTGCTTTGAGATGACATGCTGCGAAGTGATTTATAGCATATTGACTGTAGTTCTTCAGATGAAAAAGCAATTGTCCAAGTTTTCCCTGGAGAACACTCTCAGTAACAATAATCCACGCTCATAGAAAGTCATGAGTTAGAAAATGAGAGCCAAATGAACTCACAGCTGGGAAAAGCCAACAATAATTAATTTAACACCAGCCATTTGTACAGAACATGTATACATCTCAAAATTTCCCTGGAGAGACACAAGGTCATTGAAGGGCAGAGTTCACATATTTAAATGTGCTTAACAAGATTTTACTTAATAAGATAATGTGCTCCAAAGGTTTTATATTTTAAAAAAAAAAAGGCAACTTGTTTCAGGACTAGGAGGTTATGATAAATAGTTGGTCAATACAGTCACTTGAATTTCAATATTGTCACAAGTGTTTGTGAAAAACATCGCTAAAATGAATTCTCATTGAATCTTGGATGATATACTCCTCAGTAGAAGCAGAGAGAAAACAGTGTCATTAAAAGGGGTTTTATTCAGACTTATTGGCTAAGAAAATGGGAACAGTTTGAGATCTTCCATGTGGTTTTATTTTAATGAGCAGTGAGCATTTTTCATGTCCTTATTAAAGTAGTTAATGTGTTTCTCTAGTCTCATTATCACTGCCAGAGTATACTCTCTGTTGTTTCAGAACCAAGACAACTCCTTTTCATTTCAAGGAAGATCAGAAAGTCAAATCTGATTGCTCACATGTGGTTGTTAATAAAACTCCTACAGTGCTGCTCAAGGTGTCCATGGGGATTGTACAACTATTTATATTTTCTTATGGTTTTCTATAATTACTGTGATTGTACTTTCACAAAGTAAATGTATCTCTACCAATGAAAGCAGTGGTGGCTTAAGAATATTCATCAGACTTGTGTGAAAGGATATTTTTCTTAGGGTTTTGATCAAAGCACAGAAATTAAACTGCTGTTATCATGCATTCAACCCAAGTGTTAAATTAAAATGCTCAGCAACTTTGGAGTTTATCTGAGCAGATGTTAACTATTTATGAAAATAAACGTTATACAGGACTTGCATTCATGATATGACTGTTGTATTAAAAGTGCTAGATAAAAAAAAAAACTACTATACAAATTTGAGGGATATAGTTTATGATAAATGACCAATTTGAATTACTCTTAACTCAGGTCAACCTAAATTTTCAGAAACAGAGAATTCTAAGAAATCACATGTTAGTTTCCATCTTTATATCTGCTTATATTTGTTCCACTTCTTTCCTTTGAAGGCTCAACTAAGAACTAATATCCATCAAAGCAAGCATCTGAGGATATCAAATAAAAAACATACAATATAACCTCTCATACTTTGTCATATAGAAATTTCACTCTATCTCATTTGACAGTGCTCGCAGCAAAAGTGACCAGCTGTACTTCCATTCCATTAGCTGTCATTCTGATGTTAGAATTTTACCCTGCTGAGTGTGGGATGTGACTGTACATGCACAATTCCCATCAAAGGTAATTTTCTGTGCAATGATGTGTAAAATTTACCTCTAATTATGATAAGGTCACTGATGGGTCATTTATGATATGCTCTCTGGAGACAACTGCAGTGAATAGCTTTTGGCTAGATTCATCTGAAGAAAATAAATTGGCCTGACCATGACTCAATAGAAAGTAAAAATCTCTTAGAAAATTATTCCTCAGTCATGCTTAAAGTCCTAAAGGAGCCCAAAGAGGCGCAGTGTGCACAGTCATAAAGGTTGTAGGCTTTGGAATCAGAGCAACCTGTTTACTCCAGGATCTCTGGGCCTAGAAGGCCTGGCATGATCTGGTTCCTGTACATCTACTGGCTTCTGTTCCTGACATTTTGCTCCCTCACTATGTGGGCTCTAGCAACATTGGCCTCTCCTAGTCTTTGAGTCGGAATTGACTTGACGGCAGTGGCTAGTCTTTAAAGATGCCTTGGCCACTCTTGCTTTGGGGCTTTTGTACTCTAAAGTTTCCTGTATTTGGAATGCTCTTCCTATAGATCTCCAAGTGAATGAAACTTCCTTATTCTTCTACTACCTGATCAAATATGGCCTCCTCTGAGAAGCTTCTTATGCGCTTCCTATCTAAAGTACCACCTCCTGACCCCAGTTGCTCATTATCCTATCATCCTACTGATGTCCCTCAAGTGCTAATAGCAGTCTGAAATTATTTTTACCTTTTAATTGTATAAATAAATGTGCACATGATTTTACAAGAAAAAATATAACTATGAAGGGTATCTTGCCTAGAATATTCCACAACTAACATTAACCATATGAGTCAAATACAGTTTGATAGAATGGATTAATAAGGAGATCTTAAAAATTTTTTTAAAAAAGACAAAACAAAAAAGCAGTTGCTGTTGAGTCAATTTCTACTTATAGCGACCCTATAGGACAGAGCAGAACTGCTCCATAGTGTTTCCAAGCAGACTGCTACATCTTTCTCCTGCAGAGAGGCTGGTGGGCTCAAACTGCCAACCTTTCAGTAGGCAGCCATGAGCTTAACCACTGCGCCACCAGAACTCCTCTATTAATAAATTAGGGCTGAAAAACTTATTGGACTTTATGTTAAGACTGAATGAAAACAGAACTACTCATGAGAAATTTTTAAAAAATTGTCACTAGAGCCAAGTCATGTTTCACCATGATCATTGTGGGCCTCCATGCAGGGATAATACGATAGTCCCTTTACTTACTAATACTTTTTGAAGAGGGTTTTTATATATAACTGTGCAAAATGAAATTTTGAGATTAATACATATATTGAAATTTTATATTATTTAAATGTTTCAGTATTTTGTGTTTAGTCCTTCTTCTTAAGACCTCTTACTTGTAGACATAATGCTGATTTCTCAAGTGGTTCATGTTTAGTAAATGTTTGTCAACAAATGGTTAAATGCTAATTGACTGGAAAATTATCCTCCTGTTGTAATCCCTGATGTAAACTGCAATATTAAAAAAATCACAACAATAACGATGAAATCCTCACCAAAGGGTCCAGTCATGGCCACAGTATGGCTGAACATTTCCAAGATAGAATCCCAGAGATTGAGTGACTTCCACAAGATTGGTAAAGTCCAGACTAATGCTGTTGAAAAGCACAGATGTCATGATAATCTCATCAATAGCCCATACATCTTCTCCCTGGGAAGAATAATATGGTTGCCACCATCTGAACTGAATTCCAAATTGTCTTGCATCATCTGGTAATTCTACGGAGATTATTCTAAAGACAAAAATAAAAGTCAAAATTCAGATTACTTTTGTATCTTAAAACACAAACCTTCATAGCAGAATAGTTTTTCCCCCTGAAGTATAGTATTTAAAAATAAAGTTTTTCCCCCACTATTGCAAACATTCATCTGAGATTTCCAGTTTCTTGTTTGACTCCAATGATGTCTACTAAACACCTTCAAAAATACCAGTTTTCTTTCACTCATCTGTTCTTGAAAAGCTAACTCAGTGAAACATAGTGTCCAAAGTGGCAGGATTCATCTTAGTCTGGCAAAAGATCTTGGGTAGTTTCTTACATATGTTACAGCTTTGGTCTGGGTAGCACCAGGGTATTTCCTCATTCCCATGTGCTCAGTACAGTGTGTGAGGTCACCTGCTCTGTCATGGCGGCTATGACAACAAACTCGCACCTGACAAATGGGGAAGAAAATTAAGAATAATATCTAATTTCCAGGAGCAATTATTGTACACAGCAGCAGGAACCATACATTAATTGCCACTGCAGTGACATCTGCTTGAAAGCTCCATAAATCACAGTACCGTGCTGCTCACATCCATACACAAGGTGAGATGCGAAGCAAATGGCAAATGGAACATTTGTCTCTATCAGTGTACAGTTAAACACCAGGAGAGGTGCCTGCAGTAAACACTCACTGAAGAGACTGAGATTTTTTTTTTCCTAGTAAGGAAAGATAAATTTCTTAAGCCAAGTGACAAGCTGGATACTTTAAAAAGAAATTATTTGAAATTTTCAATGTCTAAAGCTGGATTTACTGAGAAATTAAGTTAATTTTCACATTTTTCATTATGTTTTATTTTTAGTTATTGTGTAAAGAAAAATGTTAAATTGCATTTGGAAATATATTTTTACACTGAAAGTTGTGCAAAAATGCTGCACCAATTCTTTTTGCTACAAAAAATATTTATTTACTTTTCCTTTAAATAATCTGCTCTTGTAATATGGGGCAGAATAACATGACCATCACCACTGATGACACAAAAAATAAAGAAAATGGTGGAACTTTCAGCAATGTGAGAAAACACATTTCATAAAAAATGGGAAATCAATATGCAAATATAGAAATATAAAATTAAAAACACTCCTTAAACTAAAAAGACACAGCTATGGTATATTTGTAGTTTTGTAATACTTTCCACAATTTGATAGATTGTTTTCTCCAATGTGAATTTTTTGTATTAGAAGAAAATAGTAAAATGCAAACTAAATATTTTAGTAAATTTTTTACTTTACTTTTCTTAAATCTTTGTTAAAAGAATGGAACTATACTGAAACTGGTTCAGCAATGAAAACATCATGCATTAATTTAATAATTGAATTTGACTAGTGCTAAGACTAACATGAGCCTGACCCAAGTCATGATATTTTCAGTCACTTCATATGCACGTGAAAGCTGAACAATGAATAAGGAAGACCGAAGAACTGATCCAGCAGATTTGCCCAATGCAATAATACATCCTTTGAGTTCCCGACTGTAGCTTCCATGGGTGTTGACTGTGGATACAAATAAAATGAAATCCTTAACAACCTCAATATTTCCTATGTTTATCATGATGTTGCTTATTGGTCCAGTTGCGAGGATTTTTGCTTTCTTTATGTTGAGATGTAATCCATACTGAAGGCTGTGGTCTTTGATCTTCATCAGTAAGTGCTTCACTTTCAGCAAGCAAGGTTGTATCATCTCTATATTGCAGGTTGTTAATGAGCCTTCCTCCAATCCTGTTGTCATGTTTTTCTTCATATAGTCCAGCTTCTCGGATTATCTGCTCAGCATACTGCTTGAATAAATATGGTGAAAGGACACAACTCTGACACACACCTTTTCTGACTTTAAATGACATTGTATCCCCTTGTTCTGTTCGTATGACTGCCTTCTGGTCTATGTACAGGTTCCACATGAGCACAATTAAGTGTTCTGGAATTCCCATTCTTCGCAATGTCATCGATAATTTGTTACGATCCATACAGTCGGATGTCTTTAAAAAAATAATAATTTTTTTTTTTTGTCTTTGCATAGTCAATAAAACACAGGTAAACATCTTTCTGGTATTCTCTGTTTTAAACCAAGATCCATCTGACATCAACAGTGATGTTCGTGGTTTCACATTCTCTTCTAAATCCGCCTTGAATTTCTGGCAGTTCCTTGTCAATATATTGCTGAACCCGTTTTTTAATTATCTTCACCAAGCTTTCACTTGCATGTGATATTAACGATATTGTTCAATATTTCCTTTGGATTACCTTTCTTTGGAATGGGCATGTATGTGGATCTCGTCCAGTTGGTTGGCTAGGTGGCTGTCTTCCAAATTTCCTGGCATAGATAAGTGAGCACCTCCAGCACTGCATCTGTTTGCTGAAACATCTCAGTTGGTATTCTGTCAATTCCCGGGGCCTTGTTTTTCACCAATGCCTACAGTGCAGCTTGGACTTCCTTCAGTATCATGGGTCCTTGATCATATGCTACCCACTGAAATGGCTGAATGTCATCAATTCTTTTTGACAGTGACTGGATATTCCTTCTCTCTTATTTTGACACTTCCTGCGTCAATCAATATTTTGCCCATAGAATCCTTCAATATTACAACCTGAGGCTTGAATTTTTTCTTAAGTTCTTCCAGCTTGAGAAATGCCAAGCATGTTCTTCTCTTTTGGTTTTCTAACTCCAGGTCTTCGCACATTTCATTATAATGCTTTACTTTGTCTTCTCAAGCCGCCCTTTGAACTATTCTGTTCATCTCTTTCACTTCATCATTTCTTCTGTTTGCTTTAGCTATTCTATGTTCAAGAGCAAGTTTCAGAGTCTCTTCTGACATCCATTTTGACTTTTTTTCTTTTCTGTCTTTTTAATGACCTCTTGCTTTTTTCACGTATGATGTCTTTGATGTCATCCTACAACTAGTCTGGTCTTCAGTCGTTAGTGTTTAATACATCACATCTATCCTTCAGAGAGTCTCAAGGATGTATTCAGGTGGCATATACTCAAGGTCATACTTTGGCTCTTGTGGATTTGTTTTAATTTTCTTCAGGTTCAACTTGAACTTTCATATGATCAATTGATGGTCTGTTCTGTAGTCCGCTCCTGGCCTTGTTCTGACTGATAATATTGAGCTTCTCCATTGTCTCTTTCCACAGATGTAATTGATCTGATTCCTGTGTAGTTCATCCAGCAAGGTCCACGTGTTTAGCCATCGTTCATGTTGTTGAAAAAAAGGTTTTTGCAATGTATAAATTGTTGCTTTTGAAAAATTCTACCACGTGATCTCCAACCACATTTCTATCAACGAGGCCATATTTTCCAACTACTGATCCTTCTTTGTTTCTAACTTTTGCTCTCCAATATTCAGTAGTTATCAATGCATCTTGACTGCATTCAACCCAAGTGTTAAATTAAAAGTACTATGCTTTTAGAACATAATTGTCCTTTATATTAATAATTTCAAGAGATCAATATAATTTTTAAAAATAACAACTGAAAAGTAAAATGCATGCGATAGCAGTAATTTAAGTGACCAATATTTTCATAGCATAGATGTTAAGAACGTCCACTCTGTAACCAGACTCCAGGGTTAGAGTCCCCACTCTGACATTTAATGGCTAATGTCTCTGCACCACAGGGAAGGTACGTCATTTTTCTGTGCCTCAACATCTTTATCTGTGAAATTGGGATGATAATATCTTTACAGCAAAGATCAGAGACTATTTGTTTACTATTGTGTTCTTAGCTCCTAGAACAGCGGCTGGCATGTAGTAAGAGCTCAACAAATTCTTGCTGCTTTAATAAAATATGTATTATGACTATGCCCCTGATACAGATGTGAATACAGAGTCACAAGGAGGTTAAATGCTCACTCTAAGGTTAAGCAGCTTCTAAGTAGCAATGCCAGGATTTAAGCCTCAGCATCCTGGATCTAAAGCCCAAGCTCTTAACCTCTACATCATATCTTGGGCTAGGGTAGGAACCTCTGCTGATTTCACCACTCTACGCATAGATTACTGGGAGCCCTGGTGGCACAATGGTTAAGTGCTCGGCTGCTAACAAAAAGGTTGGCAGTTTGAACCCACCCAGCAGCTCCATAGGAAAAAGACTTGGAGATCTGCTCTCCCAATGATTGTTGTTGTTGATGTTGTTGTTAGGTGCAGTCAGAGTTGGTTCTGACTCATAGTGAGCCTAGGTACCACAGAATGAAACACTGCCCGGTCCTGTGCCATCCTTACAATCATTGATATGCTTGAGTCCATTGTTGCAGCCACTGTGTCAAGTCATCTTGTTGAGGGTCTTCCTCTTTTCCACTGAGTTTGTTCTTTACCAAGCATGACGTCCTTCTCCAGGGATTGATCCCTCCTGACAACATGTCCAAAGTATTTAAGACACAGTCTCACCATTCCTTGCTTCTAAGGAGCATTCTAGTTGTACTTCTCGCAAAACAGATTTGTTCATTTCTTGGCTGTCCATGGTATATCCAATATTCTTTGCCAACACCACAATTCAAAGGTGTCAATTCTGCTTTGGTCTTCCCTATTCATTGTCCAGCTTTCACATGAATATCATGTGATTGAAAATACCATGGCTTGGGCCAGGTGCACCTTAGTCTTCAAGGTGATATCTTTGCTTTTCAACACTTTAAAGAGGTCCTTTGTAGCAGATTTGCCCAATGCAATTTGTCTTTTGATTTCTAGACTACTGCTTCCATGGGTATTGATCGCGGATCCAAGTAAAATGAAATCCTTGACAACTTCGATCTTTTCTCCATTTGTCATGATGTCGTTTATTGGTCCAGTTGTGAAGATTTTTGTTTTCATTATTTTGAGGTGCAACCCATACTGAAAGCTGTGGTCTTTGATCTTCATCGGTAAGTGCTTCAAGCCCTTTTCACTTTCAGCAAACAAGGTTGTGTCATGTGCATATGGCAGATTATTAATGAGTCTTCCTCCAATCCTGATGCCCCATTCTTCTTCATAACCCAGCTTCTCAGATTATTTGCTCAGCATACAGATTGAATAGGTATGGTGAAAGGATACAACCCTGATGCACACCTTTCCTGACTTTAAACCAATCAGTATCCCCTTATTCTGTCCGAACAACTGCCTCTTGATCTATGTACAGGTTCCTCATGAGCATAATTGTTTAGAATTCCCATTCTTCGTAATGTTTTCCAAAATTTGTTATGATCCACACAGTCAAATGCCTTTGCATAGTCAATAAAACATAGGTAAACATCCTTCTGGTGTACTCTCTTTCAGCCAGGATCCATCTGACATCAGCAATGATATCCCTGGTGCCTCACCCTCTTCTGAATCTGGCCTGAATTTCTGGCAGTTCCCAGTCGATATACTGCTTCAGCCGCTTTTGAATGATCTTCAGCAAAATTTTGCTTGCATGTGATATTAACAATATTGTTCAATAATTTATGCATTTGGTTTGATCACTTTCTTGGGAATGGGCATAAATATGAATGTCTTCCAGTTGGTTGCTAGGTAGCTGTCTCCAAATTTCTTGGCATAGACAAGTGAGCATTTCTAGTGCTGCATCAGCTTGTTGAAACATCTCAATTGATATTCCATCAATTCCTGGAGCTGTGTTTTTCACCAGTGCCTTCAGTGTAACTTGGACTTGTTCCTTCAGTACTACCGCTTCCTGATTATATGCTACCTCTTGAAATGGCTGAACGTTGACTAATTCTTTTTGGTATAATGACTCTGTGTATTCCTTCCATCTTCTTTTATGCTTCCTGCCTTGTTCAATATTTTCCCCATAGAATCCTTCACTGTTGCAACTCAAGGCTTAAATTTTTTCTTCAGTTTTTTCAGCTTGAGGAACACCTAGCATGTCCTTCCCTTTTGGTTTTCTATCTTCGGATCTTTGCACACGTCATTGTAATACTTTGTCTTCTCGAGCCGCCCTTTGAAATCTTCTGTTCAGTTCTTCTACTTCATCATTTCTTCCCTTTGGTTTAGCTGCTCAACATTTGAGAGCAAGTTTCAGAGACTCCTTTGACATCAATCTTGGTCTTTTCTTTCTTTCCTGTCTTTTCAAGGACCTCTTGCTTTCTTCATGTATGATGTCCTTTATGTCATTCCACAACTCGTCTGATCTTCAGTCATTAGTGTTCAGTGTGTCAAATCATAAAGATTACAGCCTAGAAAAACCCTATGAGGCAGCTGGACTCTGTCATGTGGGGTCGCTATGAACTGAAATTGACTCACCAGCATCTAACAACTCCATGCATAGATTACACTGGCTGGTTAGCACAGCCACAGAACCATTTGATCAGAATACTCCTAGATGAGGACCCAGGGACTTAGGTCAACTTTGTCTCAATCTTCCTTTTTTAGGATGGTACTAAATTCATGAATCTCTTTTTAAAATGTTTTATAAAGATATGTATTATTGGACTGAGTGACATGATAGAAACAATGAAGAGATAAAATACAATAGCCAAGACTTGAAAATATATCAAGGTTAAACACCATAGCTACAGAATTAAAAAATCCAGCCCTATAATTAAGAAAAACACTAGAATAGTTTTAGTCTTACCAGAGACACAGTGTTTTACACTAATAAAAGTACCAATTAGTTCCTCAAACATTTCAGTCAGCTTGAATTAACAGGATAACTTATATCTATTTTCAGACCTTAAATTTTATAAATAACAGGCAGATAGAGTTCTTTTATTTACTGAATGAATCATGGATAAGCAAATTATTTGAAATTAGCTAGGAGTTATAGTGGTTTAAACTAGCTTGTTTAATTTAAGGATCACACTTCATTTTCAAACAATCATGTAAGAGAAGAACAATATAGAAGTCACATCAATTATAGGCAGCAATTTATACTGAAGAAAATACAGCAAATGGCTAAAGGCATCAGGATATATTTAACTCTCTGATGAAGAATTTACATGGTTTTTATTATTTATCATATGAAATATAATTTAGTATCTAGAATACATCAAACTCTCGTCTGTCACCTTTTATTAATAATACTTGTAAGAGAGGGGGAAGGGAGGGAGAATCTCATGGACAAAGGTTAATATATAGAAAACGAAAGTGTTCTTGCAATCATTACCAGGCTCTCCTTTTTTTTTTTAAAGTCTCCACTCTGATCTTAATCTTTCAAGCTATACACATACCTGCTACTGAAAAGCCACCTTGATTCTGCTGCGAAGAAAAATGTTGCTGTCAAATGGCAGGCAAGATTAAACACACCTTTGCAATAGCACATTAAATATGTAATTATTTTTCATATCAACCAAGATTGATTAAATTTCATGATATAGATTGATTACTGAATTTTTCAGCTGTCCATCTTTGTAAGAAAAAACTGTGCTTTAGGCTAAGTAAACTTAGGACAGTGATATTTTCCTGATCTTTCCATCATTATCGCCTTGATTTTTGTATAATTTTTTTTGTAATGTTTACTTTGAAAAGTCTATGAAGCTTTGCTTTATGATTCATGTGCTCCTACTGAGTGAGGAAGGTGAGTTTAGCCTTACATTTTCCTGTACAAGGAAAATACCCAGTATATCTGGTACATTCTTAAATTTTGATGATGCATAATATTTATAACTTATAATAATTTTTTTTTCTTTATTGTGCTTTAGATGAAGGTTTCAGAACAAACTAGTTTCTCATCAAACAGTACACACATTGTTCTATGACACTGGTTAACAACCCCACGACATGTCAACACTCTCCCTTCTCAACCACGGGTTCCCTATTACCAGCTTTCTTTTTCCCTCCTGCCTTCCAGTCCCTGCCCTAGGGCTGGTGCACCCCTTTAGTCTTGAACAAGGGCCTGGGCCTGTTCAATCTTTGGCTGAAGGGTGAACCTCAGGAGTGACCTCATTACTGAGCTGAAAGCGTGTCTGGGGGCCATACTCTCAGGGTTTCTCCAGTCTCTGTCAGGCCAGCAAGTCTGGTCCTTCTTTTTGAGTTAGAATTTTGTTCTACATTTTTCTCTAGCTCTGGCCAGGACCCTCTATTGCGATCCCTGTTAGGGCAGGCAATGGTGGTAGCCAGGCACCATCTTGTTGTACTGCACTCAGTGTGGTGGAGGTTGTGGTAGATGCGGCCCATTAGTCCTTCGGACTAATCTTTCCCTTGTATCTTTAGTTTCTTCATTCCTCCTTGCTCCCGAAGGGGTGAGACTAGTGGAGTATCCTAGACAGCCGTTCACAGGCTTTTAAGATCCCAGACTCTACTCACCAAAGTAGAATGTAGAACATAGTCTTTATAAAGTATGTTATGCCAGTTGGGCTAGATATTCCCCAAGATCATGGTCCCCACAATAATTGTTAATTAGTATCTGCTACATATTACTTCATTTGCCATGAAAAGGAAATTTCTTAGCTATTTGCAAACACTTGGGGAGTCCTAGACAAAATTTTAAAGCATGTAAATTGTCTCTCTTACTTTTCGGACCCTGTCTTCTTGCTGTGGTGCCAATGCAAACCTCTGTGGCCTGAGCCCTCACACTCTTTCCCATCTTCCCGTGATCAAAATGTCCTTCCAGGAAGGGAAATGGTGTTGGTTCTTTCTATCTGAATATGAATGTAAGCCACAGTGTCACCTCCTCTATTGGTATTTTAACTTTAAAACTTAACTTTGAGTTTTCCTACTCTCCTCTTCCCTTCTCTCTTTAAAGGGATTCCAGTGAGCAGGAGTGGAGATCTTTCAGATGCTTCTGAAATTATACCACTAATTGTAGTTTCTACTCTGCTGGTGCTGAAGAATGGCCCTGTTGCAAGTAAAATTTAAGTTTCACAACTGGGACTATAGGTTATGAAATACATTAGCTAAAGAAAAAATAGAAGTGGCTTGAAGAAAGGGTTTTAAATATATCCTCACACTCCATTTTGCCATAGACGTTATAAAAAAACACTAGAAAATTTTCGGTGTACTCATTACCTAATTGCATTGAATATAAATTTTAAAAACAGATATTTGATATCAGATTTTATGAAATAATGCCTCATTCCTGATTTAATTATAATGTATTATAATTTTGCTAACAAACATTTGTAACAGCATTTATATTTTAGTGCCATATTAAAACAATATGTAATAGCTTACATTATAGTTGAATAAGGAAAATAAGGCATTAACTATTTTTCTCTTACCTAATCATCAAAATATCTCTCTAAATACACCTTTTAAAATGTAAGAATTGATTTCTTCAAATTGTCAGAAGTCAGCTAGGATGAATGGATTAGGTGACTGTGGCTTGCTTGTTGTTCATTGCAAGACACATCAATCTTTTTGTCCTCACCGTCTCTCAACAGAAAATTATATGAAATCTTATACTATTTGAATTATATTTCCGTAGGAAGGAGACATTACTCTTGCCTTTTCTCCAAATGCTGTCCAACCTACCTGGGCTCATGGTAGTTGAGATATGAATAGTGCTCCAGGAGTTTCCAAGTAATCCCGTTATCATAAGAATAATGCAATAGAACTCCTTCACCAGGCTGGTCTGGGGCTCTGCATGTACTCAGAACAGACTTGCTTCCCAGCCTCAGCGTGAACTGAAGAAACCTAGAGAGCAATTTATAATTAGTGCATGCATAAAAAGAGTTTTTTTTTTTTTTAAATCCCATAGTTTTCTTCATGGTTTTAAAAGAATTTCAAACAAATTTAGATGAACTGCCAGAAAGCCATAGGTTCCCACTCTCCCTTCTTTAGAAAAATGTAATTTCATTGTGAGATGTATGAATATATGTAAGAGGTGAGATCAATGCATATGTTTTATACACGGACATATACATGCATATACAACTGTATGTTTACACATATTTGTACTATGCACTTGTGTATGCACGCTTAAAATGCCAATCATTCCTTTACTGCATTATTTATTAGGCACTGGGGGAAGGGAAGATGTAGGGTAAATCTAATCAGCCTCTGCAAGCTGTCAAATAAATAAAACTACATAAATAATTAACTAGCCTTTGGCTTGAGAAAACAGTTTTGATGCTAACATTTCATATTATTTCTAAATCTAGTCAGTCATTAGTATATAAAAGTCATTGGTGAGCACTCTAATTTATTAAAAACTAGGGGAAATTAACCCTAAATAACTGTATGCTGCCTCCCATCCTGGTTAAAAAATGGAAGATGGATATATTAGAAAAAAGAAAAGAAGAAGAAATGAAAATAAATAGATCTAAAAATTCCATCATTAGTATCTGGTTTCAGTAAGTATCCCACTCTGTCTTAACTCACCTGGACTGTGAGCTGTCCAGGAAGGATGTAATTAGCTGACGTCTTCCATCTTTGTTGAAAACCAGGGCCTTACCACTGGCCAGGACACCACAACCAAAGCTGACTTCAGCACCACGGATAGAGTAAAAGTTATGGTAGGAGGAGAGCCTAGAACTGCCAAAGCTTTCAGAAATGAACATTGGAAATGTCTGGGATGCCATCTCACATGCAGGGCCTGAAAATCCAGGGTCACACCTGAAAGAAATATGGTGAAATGAAATCTTAAAGTGTTGGTACTTTCAGAAATTCCTGAGTCTTCTTTGGGGAGGAGGAAGGATTTGACTGAATAGTAAGCAAGACTCATTAGTCTTTGGAGAATACTGAATCTGAAGACTTGGTAAGGACAGACTGACTGTAAATTTTCCAGAAGAATACAGTCCCTGCACAGCCCTGTTATAAAAAGCTTATGATTAAAACATAATTCAGCACTCACCTTCCACCATGCCAGTAATTTATCTGGAAATGTACCTACACTCATACACATTTCCAACTTCAAATCTTTATGAAAGGACTGGCATATGTATATAATTTTATTCATAATTATATCCATAAAATTTATAAAAGAAGCAACATAAAACACTTCAAATGTGGTATCTATGAAAATTTCCTCTAAGAACAAATGTAAAAATATACATTATGCTTATGATAGGACTTATTTGAAATATTTGGTAATGATTGGAAAATGAATCCATGTTTAACTATTTAGAACTTAGATTCATTCATTCAAAATAGAATGCTTACACCCTTGACCTAGATAGGTTTCCTCAGCAGAACTGTGTTGTCTGTCAGTAGGATCCCAAGTAAGGAGCTCTTATAAGAAAAAAGGAAACACATGTGTGCACACATACACCAACACACATGTGCACACATACACACCACCACCAACTTCTTTGCTGCTGTGTAAGAAAGTCCTGTATTTATGATATTTATGTATTTAAGATAGCTGACAAAAATAACACGCTAAGTCTTTTATCAGTGAGAAAACCTTATCATAGCTGGCTCAATAATTGAATATTTTAAGGAGTTCCCTCATTGGGAATTAATTTCAAATTCTTTATTTTTACTCTATTATCCCCTTCTTGAGGAGCCCTGGTGGCACAATGATTAAGAGCTTGGCTGCTAACCAAAAGGTCAGCAGTTCAAATCCACCAGCTGTTCCTTGGAAACCCTACGGGGCTGTTCTACTCTGTCCTATAGGGTTGCTATGAGTCAGAAACGACTCAACGGCACATAACAAAACTACAACAATCCGTTTCTTGAAGAAGCCCTGGTGGTGCAGCAGTTAAACGCTCAGCTGCTAACTGAAAGGTCAGCAGTTTGAACCCACCAGTTGCTCTATGGGAGAAAGTTGCGGCAGTCTGCTTCCGTAAAGATTCCAAAAACCCATTGCCAATGAGTGGATTCTGATTCATAGTGACCCTCTAGAACACAGTAGAGCCGTCCCATAGAGTTTCCAAGGAGTGCATGGTGAATTCAAACTGCCCACCTTTTGGTTAGGAGGCGTAGGACTTTACCACTACGTCACCAGAGTTTCCTCTGTAACGATTAAAAACCCATTGCTATCGAGTCGATTCCGAACTCACGGTGACCCTAAAGAAGAGAGCAGAACTGCTCCATAGGGCTTCCAGGGAGTGCCTGGTGAATTCAAACTGCTGACCTTGTGGTAAGCAGTCGAACTCTTAGCCACTACAGCACCAGAGTTTCCTCTGAAAGATTACAGCCTTGGAAATCCTACTCGGTATTCCTACTCTGTCTACAGGGTTGCTGTGAGTCAGAATCGACTTGAGAGCAACGAATTTTTTTTTTTTTTGGTTATCCATTTCTCACTACATTTACAATGTTGCCATTATAAAATTAAATTAGGGTCTTTTTGGCTCTCACCCAAGTATCCAAACCTTTTTATTTTTTAATTGTGCATTAGGTAAAAGTTTACAGAGCTAATTAGTTTTTCATTAAACAGTTAATACACAAATTGTTTTCTGATATTGGTTGCCAGTCCCAACATGTGTCAACACTCTCCCCTTCTCCAACCCAGGTTCCCTGTTTCCTCCAGTTTTCCTGTCCCTTCTGTGTGCCCATTAATCTCATACACAAGATTGAACTATGAAGCACTTTCCTCATGTGTCTTATTGTTGGCCTTACTTGTCTAATCTTTGGCTGAAGGGTGAACCTCAGGAGTACTTCAATACTGAGTTAAAAGGGTTTCTGGGGGCCATACTCTCAGGGTTTCTCCAGTCTCTGTCAGACCAGCAAGCCTTTTTTTTTCTTGGTGAATTTGAATTGTGTTCTACATTTTTCTCCTGCTCTGTCCAGGATCCTCTATTGTGATCCCTGACAGAGTAGCTGGTGGTGGTAACCAGGCCCCATCTAATTGTTCTGGGCTTAGTTTGGTGGAGGTTGTGGTAGCTATGGTCCATTATATTCAAAATTTCTTGAACTCTGAAACAAGCTTCTTATAAAGCAAGTGTACCAACGAAGTGATAATATGGCATGAACTCAGGTTTTTTTTGGGCGGGGGAGGGTCTATGGTTACCTCCCAGAGGAGCCATAGAGTATATGAATGTGCTAAAATCAAATGCCAAATTTTATATGTATTGTATTTTCTGGAGGGGTTACCATTAGATTATCAAATGAGTTGGATTCCCAAACACCAAAACCTTCTGTAGTGTGAAGCCTGAGGGTTGTCTTGGTGTTGTAAACAGCACTAGGGAAGGTAGGGAGGAAGGAAAAGCAATATTTACTAAACATGTAAATTAGCCTCAAACAGTTAGGTTCGCACATATTTTATTGACTTAGACTCTAAATAGCCATAAAACCTAAAAACCAAACCCCTTGCCGTCAAGTCAATTCAGACCCATAGTGACCCTATAGGACAGAGTAGAACTGCCCCATAGAGTTTCCAAGGAGTGTCTGGTGGATTCAAACTGCCGACCTTTTGGTTAGCAGCTGTTAGCACTTAACCACTATGCCACCAGGGTTTCCACAGTAGTTTCCAAAATGGATTTAAAAAACAAAATCTGTCAAAGAGGGCACATTTTTAAGTAGGGAAACTGAATGTGATTTATTATGGCCACAATTTGGAGTCGCCCAACCAGACTCTATTGTCAGAGTGCACTTCAGGGCAAATGCATGTCTCTGTATCTTAAATGTGTCTTCCTACGACTACTGATTGGGAGAAACTGGTCATCATTTGGAGATCACTCATGCTGGAGGCAGTTCCCATCTAGTGGTTTTCAAAATGTATTCTTAATCAAAGGCTACACAATTGGTATAGAATGCTGAAAAGGATTCCACTCACATTTTTGTTAAATACCCTTGCAGCCTTTGTTTGGCAGTAAAACAGTAGGGTAGCACACACTGGTGATTTTAGGAATGACACGGGCTTCTCCTGAACCCAAATATGTCCCCTACTATAGTGTTGCTATGAGCTGGAATTGACTCGATGGCAATGGGCTTGGTTTTTTGGATGTACCCCAAATGTAGCACTATTGTCACACTGTATGTTAGGGAAACTGGCCCCACTGTTAAGATACACGGATGGTAGTTGTGGGGTGCCATGGATTGAATTATGTACCCCCCCCCAAAATGTATGTATCAGTTTGGCTGGGCCATGATTTCCAGTGTCATGTGGTTGTTCTCCATTTTGTGATAGTAATTTTACATTAAAGAGGATTAGGGTGGGATTTTAAAGCCCTTAGTCACATTCCTGATTCAATGTAAAGGGAGTTTCCCTGGGTGTGGGCTGCAAGGAAAGGGAAGCAAGCAGAGAGTTGGGGACCTCATATCACCGAGAAAGCAGTAGCAGGGGCAGAGCGCGTTCTTTGGACCTAGGGTCCCTGTGCCTGAGAAGGTCCTTGGCCAGGGGGAGATTGATGATAAGGAATCTTCCTCCAGAGCCGACAGAGAGAGAAAGCCATCCCCTGGGGCTGACACCCTGAATTTGGACTTGTAACCTGCTAGGCTGTGAGAGAATAAATTTCTCTTTGTTAAAGCCATCTATCTGTAGTATTTCTGTTATAGCAGCACTAGATGACTAAGACATGTCGGAAGGTTTCTAATGTTCTCTCTCCTTTCTCTTTACATGTCCAACAGAAGTAGGCTTATCAGGTTAGTGAGTGGTCAGCTTAGAAACCCAGGCTTTGGGATTGTGTACAGGCAAGAAAGTGTCAGGGACTAAGAGAGGGAAGAATCTTGGTAGCAAATAATGGTAGTAGCAAGGGGAGCAAAGTGGAGGAAAAAAACACAAAGCTGCAGAGGCTCCAAATCCAAAGATCTGCTTAAGGGAAGTACGGTGAAACCCATGACAGCCAGAATTCAATGGGACTGCTTTGTTTTTCTGAGTCTTGAATGTTTTCCACCTTTGACAGGGTGCAGTCTTACCACCTTTCTATCGTTCTTTATTAGTGAAAAATATTTGAGTTTTCCTTCTTTGACAGGTTTCTGCCTTACACAGGTTCTGGCTTTCACAGGTTTTACTGTAAATAGTGCTGAATAGGGATTTTGCCTTCTGTGCAATTTTGCTCAAACTCAGCAAGGCACATAATCTTGGAAGAGGAAGTAGTGGCTAAACATTTAGCCCAGCCCCAAATGAACAAAACCGATGAATAGTACATAAAACATCATCAGACACAGACAGGAAACTAAAGTTCCAGCTGGTAAAAATATTCTGCAAAACCTCAGAAGGAGGAAAAGGCTATGATTATTTAAGACAATGTACAGTGTAAAAAAAGGATGATGCCCAAAGGCACACAAATGCCATGTGGATTTCTGCTGACATTTATGAAGGGTGACACAGACGGTTCCCTCAATAAAACCTAACAGTAATATTATACACAAAAGGTGAAGTATGAAGGATAACTATTATAACTATAGACAGGTCTTTCAAAAATACGACTTTGTATTTCATTAATAAAAGCAGCCATCATTTTTTAAAATAATTTGCTTTCAAAACTTTTCAGGACAACTTCAGGCACTGCAGACATGTTTAGCCTCCTTATGTTAATTTTATTTGAAATGCTTTAAACAAGAGGATGGCCTGGATATGGATAATAAATTAGAATAACAACTTGAGGGAAACACCAGCCCAGTGTTTCGTAGATCTGAGTCAGTGTTTCTGGGTGAAGGCTGGTAGCTTTATTGAAAAGCACTCTTTCTTCTGTGAAACAGAGATGCATATTCAGTTTTGTATGAATAGGAACTTTTCAACTCTTCACATGCTTTAAAAAACATTTCCATTGTCTCTTTGGTAATTAAATTCATTGAAATACAGCTTAAAAATTAACCTGATCGTCTAATCTCAGTGTCGAAAAGTGTCTTGCTTCATACATGTAATTTCCAAATGATCAGTTTAAATGCTTTTCTATAAATTCCCCATTAATTAATCAGTTAAATAATTAATTAATTAATATTTCGGCTCGAAGGACAAGAAGAGGTAGACTAGATGATCCATTTGTTGAAACTTGATCTGTATATACTAAGAGTATCTGTAGCTACAGGAATTCTTAGGATATTTTAAAATTAAATATTAATATGAAAAATAATAAATGTGAATATCCATTCTTGGCATAAACATAACAAAAATTCCCAAGTAGTGACTAGATATTAAACTGTTAGTGTATAATTTCAGATTTCATATTCAATATCATTGATTTGTAAAATACTATATACATCATTTGGAAGACTGAAATGATATTCAAAAGATTGAAAAGCTATATTTAAAGATGATTAATTTTCTTAGTATATCTGTTAAATTTAACCTACTCTAGTTTCCTTTAGCCTTGATTTTGTGGGTCATTACTGATTTTTATAATGCATTTACAAAGCATGTTAGAAATTAAAATATGACTCATGAATACTAAAACAAATTTATAGAAAGACAGCATATTGAAGAATGTAACGAAAGCCAGAAGAGGCAGTCATCAAGCTACGAGGGATTCAAAAGAATGACAGGTAAAATTGGTTTGCATTTTAGCCTCCTAGCCTCCTAGAAAAGTTACTTAACTTCCACTTATAAAACACATTTTATTATTCTATTATGCTTAAATTCCATTTGGCATATCCTATTTTTGATCACAACAAGGCCTAAAAAGCCTAAAAAGGAAATTAAGACAAATTAAAAGGACTTGTGGCTTCACCGTATAAAGTACACATCAAAAAAGAGAAGCATAAATATTAAATGCTTACTTGCAACCATGTCGAGTGCACTGTCCTCGGCCAGAGCAGAATTTGAGGCAAGATGGGCCAATATACACTGCAGAGCAAAAGAGATCATGTAAACAATGGTAACACACCTGGAAAAACCACCAACACCAACAGCATGTGAAGCAATATTCATGAAACACGGCCCGTTGCACGTAAGACATGATCCCTGGGACACACTGTGCACAGCAATTCAGGGTGACATGTGGAGTGCTGTGTGACCAGGTAATCTCTTAGTTACAAATCTGCTGGAACTGCTTTAACTTACACAAAAAATTCTTTCAAGATTTTAAGATGTTTCATGGCAAAGAAGGTAGGGACATATGATTTGGATTCCTTAACAGAGCCTCTTTCTTTTGCTGAAATTATTTCAGGCAGATTTTTAGTGGTTCAGTCTTGGATGCTCTACGAAGTTCACATTCTTTGTAAAGAAATAAAGAATTTACAATGGAACAATTTGATATGTCATATAATGGAGAGGTTATAACTATAATTTCCATTATTAAATGGGCAAAACCTGTAACTAATTGCAGATGATCAGCACATACATTTCTAAATATTAACGCATCTTTCCTGGAAATGGGAAGTGAAAAATCTGTTGCTAAGCATAAAGTCTTTTCCATCATACAGATCCTAAATGCTGGCTTGACTGATAATTTGGGGTTACAAACCAAAATTCTAATCTTTGGAATGCTGAGAAAAGAGCTCTTGACTGTTGCATAGTCAGTAGGTTCTGAGATTCTCGGGTTCAAATACATTTAAAGATTTTGAAACTCTGAATAATAAACGCATCATATAGTATAAAAGTGGAACAAAACAATGAGCAATTAGAGATGTAATGATTATTAAGACCTCATGTATTCAATTTCAGGCATAAAAAATTTATCATCCGTTATAATTTTCTTCTGTCTTGTAATCATCATAAAATAGTTAAACTATTTAAAAAAAAAAAAACTTTCCTGTGATCTAAAAACTCCTGCAAATACTTATTCCCTGGAAATAATTAACAAATGTAGCAATTCAAATGTGCAGCAAGGGAAGCCAAAGGAAAATCGGCTAGGTGAAGGAAACTGCTGGTTTAGAAAGAGATTAGACAGTAGGCTGAGTGGTTAAAGGTATTGGTTTTAGAGATCCAATAATTCTGGATTTGAATCCTGGCTTCATCTGGGAAACTTTGGATAAATTATCCTGTCTAAGTCTCAGCATTCCTATTCTTTAAAGTGGGAAAATACTATTCCTTGGCGGAGGGAACAAATGAAATGTTTCATGTTTGTATGGTGCATGGCACCATATGGTTATGATCACCATCACCATACAGTGGTTAAGAATCCTTCACCACCCTCCCTCCATATCTGCTCTGATGGGCTCCACTGTGCACCAAGTGCTGAGGAATCAGAAAGGGGCT
The DNA here is from genome assembly GCF_024166365.1 of Elephas maximus indicus. Lineage (NCBI taxonomy): Eukaryota > Metazoa > Chordata > Mammalia > Proboscidea > Elephantidae > Elephas > Elephas maximus. The sequence continues at coordinate 45,962,154 of NC_064826.1, read as the reverse complement.
CCATTCTTCTTTAGCCTGGAAAAGTGTATGGATTGTTTCCCCAACACATAATTTTATGGCCACATGAGGTGCTCTAGGTCCTACAAGCAGCCTATTGCATTCTGCAGGGTCACTGGCTGCTGCCCTGTAGTGTACCTAGGTCATAGTTCAAAAAGCCTCCATCATAAAATGTTTCAACAGTAACGTAAGACTTTCCAAGTCAATGGAAAACATTGCAACTGAAAATTTTGTCATCCTCCCACCCCCTGATGATTCAGTCGTTACAGTTCACAGTATGAGTTAGTTTACAGGCTCCATTTTCCTAAGGGAGTGGAAAGAAAAGATTAGTGTTCTTCATTATTATCATTAATGTAATCAATTTGGGGGGGGGGGAGTGACAATTAACATACCCTGATCTAGCATTTTTCATCTGCTAAGAGTTCCAGGATAATTTCCAAAGTGCTTTCCTTACCCACGAGGAGGAGCTGACCTCACCATGAAGGAAAGAGCATGCCTAACAGAATTATGAGAACTTGGGAAGTCCATGGGGAAATGAGAGAGATTTCCGGGTTGTTTCCTGGGAAGTTAGTACACATTTCTCTCAGGAAGAAGTGTGTGTCCTCTTCTTGCCTTATGAAGAAGCCAGAGTAGGTCCTGTGGTTGTGAAAGCCTTGCTTAGGACGCTTATAGAATTGAGGAGTTCCTGGTCCAAGTTTTGCATTCAATTCATACTGCTAGCTGCCCTCATCCTATATATCTTTACCTATATTCATTCTACTCAAAGCATGATAATGGGGACTCAGAGATAGCAAACACATGTGTAATAGCCTTATTTAGGAATTTAGTTCTCCTAGCTTACATGTGCTTCACTCCACTCAATTTCTTCATTACACTTCACTTCATTATTGGTTTTTAAACTTCTTTTCTGATTATAAAATTAATATAGGTTCATTATAGGACCTTATATGAGAAAAGAAAAAAGTCACCTATCATACCACTACCCAGAGGCACACACTTATTTCCTAGAGCTAATTAACAGTAATTAGAATGTAACACAAAATGTTCTACCAAGGGAGACACTCCATTTTAACAAATTCATCATTAGATGTTTTGCAAATACACTATGTCCATGTTCATATAAATCATGTGGTCTTTGAAGTCTGGTTATTTTAATTGGTCTTCTCTGAATACAGAGATTGTTTAAAGAATTCATATTGGCTCATCAGCAAATTATTTTGCCTGAAGTTATTCCTGTTTTCAAAAATTTATGTAATTAGTTGTGTCTCAATGTCTAAATTATTCAACAAAACAAAAAGATTATTATAACAGGGAAAATCAGCATTAAACAATGGTGTAGATTTTCCCAGTTTATAAACTAGACCGCAAATTAGTAGCTACATTTGCTTAAATATTGACATTTTTGTCCCTTCTTCCCTCTCTTCCTTTCTTCTTTCTGTGGTATAACACTTCAATCAAATTTATATCCTTTCTGAAAATAGAGAATCTATGAGCCTACCGGAAACCCTGGTGGCATAGCAGTTAAGTACTACAGCTGCTAACCAAAAGGTTGGCAGTTCGAATCCGCCAGATGCTCCTTGGAAACTCCATGGGGCAGTTCTACTCTGTCCTATAGGTTGCTATGAGTCGGAATTGACTTGACAGCAACAGGTCACAGGTCACGGTCATGGTCATGAGTCTACCTTTAATTATAATTATAAAAATCAGGGAGCCTGGCTATTAATAACAAATATAAGAAATTTACAGCCACACAACCCAATAACTTAAAATATCTTCTCGAATTGTGCACTTGCCAAAAGTGATATCAGCTTTAAAATGATGCAAAAGAATAAAAAATGATCAACGATTTACTTAAAAATTAAAGATAACAAAGAAGATTTTTACGCATATTCAAGTTTTCCGTCTATGCTACTTCTGAAAAGGAGGTAGAAGTTTCACTAGCATTTTGGAGATGATGTTTCCCTTATGTGTGGTGTCTGCATCTAAAAGATAAGCATTCCAGATGTTGTGGTAGTTACTTAGAGAAGAATGAGTCTTATTTTAATACATGCAGTATGGTAAGTATTTATGTTAATTTTGTGTGAAACATTCAAAGGAAATGTTAGGATATCCCTTGTCATCAAGACTCTGAATTTGGGTTTCGGAGTTTTATGCATTTTTAAATTATGCATGTTGTAACATTCTAGCATCTAATATCGCTGACTCCACTGACTTTTTTCTGATTGTGCATCCCTGGGCTTCGACTAGAATGCAAAGGAGAAAAGGAAGAAAGGGTGTTTAATGAACTGCAAGACCATGACTCAGAGATGTGATTAAGTCTGTGCTGATGAACAAAAGGACAGGAAGGCTCTACATGAATGGCATGTGATTATGACAGGCATAAACACTAACCATTATCAATTGCCCACATGTTTCCAAGGATTGGTCCCGTTTGTCTCCAACGAATCCTGGTGTCCCGGGTTAGCGCTGCGTTAGGAAGGGGAATCGTTATTCGGTTCCACCTGCAAGAAATTTAGCACAAAACCATCTTCACCACTATTCCCATGTTGTTTGAATCTATTTTACAGGCTTGTGATGGTCTAGTTTCCGTATCCTTAGAATAACACTGGATTTTGTTAATAGACTCTTTAAATTCACCTTTGGTTTTTTTTGTTTGCTTGTTTATAGTTTTAAAACAGACAAATAACTTTTAAAAACACTCATTTCACATTAGAGTAATCAATTTGTTCTTAATAGAAAGTGATATATATTTTGGTTTTAGAAAATTTTACATCAATAGTCAGACCTTAGATGTTATTCTATGGTAAGCATCTATGCAGTGGAGGAGGGGTACCTGTACATCAAAGGTTGGACTGAGTAGTGTCACGTGTCATCCATAACTTTTTATTTTTTGCTGCCTCCTAGTCCTATGTATAAGGAACCCTGGTGGTGCAATGGTTTAACGCTTGGCTTCTAACCAAAGGTGGTTCAAAGCCACCCAGAGGTTCTGAGGGAGAAAAGACCTGGCAATCTGCTTCCATAAAGATTACCTAGAAAACCCTGTGGGGCAGTTTTACTCTGTCCTGTGTGGTCACTACAAGTCAGAATCAACTCTATGGCACACAACAACAACAAGAGTCCTATGCACATTTAAAGAGAGGCTAAGGAAGAAAAGAATCCCCAATTTAATTTTGCCACCCTTGGCAAGATTTCTGCCATTTATCTAGTGATGATTCTGTAAAGTGTCAAGAGCTTTACATAATCATCTTTAACTGTCATAACATCGGCAAAAGGGATATGTCATTGCCCTTTATGTGGAAAGAAACTGAAAGTTAAGAGAGTATAAATGCCATTACTCAGGTATGACATGGCAGAGTCAGGATTTGAAACCAGGTCCCTTTCCAAGTCTTGAGTTTCTTCTTTTCAATGCTGCATCTCTCCAAAAGCACGTATTCTGGAAATAAACCTTTTGGCAATAACTGCAAGACTACTATATAGAACCTTAAGCCACTAAGATGCTTTTTCATTTAATTTAAAACGTAAGAGCCAAGTCCATGAAGAGGAAATGAATGAACCTACAAATTATGATGTTGCATCAGATGTATCATTTTGGGTTTTTTTTAATCAGATGTATCAAAGGCATTGTCTTTTTTTTTTTTTTTTTAAGTAAAAAACAAACAAAAAAACAAGATCACTCCTAAATCAGCTGAAAAAAAGGGCAGGTTCCTTACCTATTATGCCAAAAATGCTAGTCTTGGGCTTATTCACTGATTTCCAGCCTGCAGCATGGATTTAAGTCTTTTGATATCCCAAAGATGATTTACTCACCCGCTGTAGTTTTCAGAGGAATAGACAGTGCTGTGCGGGAGGTGGGGGCCGGCACAGATCTCAGGTAAACACTCAGTGTGGATGAGGGACCAGGAGCGCCCATGGTTGGTAGAAAACTCCAAGCTGACACTGATAACATCAGATCACAGCAAAAAAGGAGCAAAGATAACAAATAAAATGATGTTATTCATCTCTGGATAAGTACCGTAAACATCTGTAGAACTGGTGTGAAAAATTTTAAGGTGCTGTTTCCTGAATGATTGTTTTCCCCTTCACTGACGTCTGACCAGCCTTCGAAGGGCAAGCAGTTAAATCACTGCTATAAAAACAAACTGCCTTAAAGGCAACAAATGGTAACTTTGAGGTGGTGCCCTTGAATTTGATAAATGGCAAGGCAATTAGCATGTCTCGCACTGTCACTTCATCCTATGAAGTGAGACCGATAACATTCTTAGCCAGAAAGGACAGGAGCAACACTTCAGCAAGTGAAATTGAGAAGCCCTAGCTCTTGAAGTGCTAATTGATTTCCATACCTGTTATTATGGGGTCACTAACTGACATGTTATTATGGGGTCACATAACTGACTCGATGGCACTGGGTTTGGCTTTTTTGGTTTAACTGACATGAGGCCAATCTTTTTTTCAGTTTTTTTTTCCTTCTCTCTCAGCAATCTGCCCAGTGGATGGCTGCCACAGCACATGCGAATGCCTCAGATAGCTAAGGCCAAGCTATTAAAATGAAGCCATTGCCACTTCAAATCTATCCAATCAAATCCCATGCGTTAATTGAAGAATACTACTTTTTTTGGAAAGTGTGTGCATTGCATTAATAAATATTTTATTAAAAATGCAGCTAAAAACCCACTGAGAAGCTGCCTCCAGTTTATAATAGCCAAGTATATACGCTCATTTTTAATTAGCTCAGAACACTCACCAAATAGGACTTCCTACCTGTTACCAGGTTGATGCGTTCCACATCCTAGATTAATGGAAAACTGTATCATGTGAGACATTGTAGTTGGGAGAACAGGTAAGATGTGAAAAAAGTCTACAGCCCAGACATTCCTATTATGTCCTTGATGGTTCTTCTGCCTGAGACAAAATTTGGTAGCGGGAGTCTGAAGTTCAGGATTGATGACCACAGAAACCAAAGTTGGAACCTTCAAAACAAAGGAAACCATAGTCCTTCATAATCTTCCCAATGAGAGTCTGTGAATTCTCCTAGATTCTATCCAGCAATCATTACATATGCAACTTCCGTTTATTAACCACCAGGCAATGCCCTTGTTATTACATGTAGAAGATGCTGTCCTCAGGATTGGTGGTGCTCTCTGTGTGTGAGTCATTAGGCTCTGTCTGTCTGAGGATAGACCAGTGGATATCTTAAAAAAAAAAAAGTTTCAGAGCATACCTTAGCACAACACAAAGACAACTTGACATTTACACCCTATTGTCAATCCTCTTTTAATGTGGATTTGTAGAGTACTAAGGATTTTCCAAACTAGGTATTCTGAAAATTGGGCTTCAAGCAACGACAGTCAAAGTCAACAAGTTAGTGAATAGTAACACACATAAACGATTTGGTCTGAGGCATACAGATGACCAGAACAGGCATAACCCACCTAGTCAGTAATGGAAAACAAGGCCATTACAAAATCCCAAATGGTAATAACTTGGGTTACCCTACCATACGGAGTGTGCTTGATACTTTCTCTGGTTGTTTCCTATTCCAATCTGATGTTTATCTCTCATTTCCCTAATTTAAAACAATAAGATGCTAGATGTTGGCAGTGGTCAAGCTTTTTAAAGTACCCAGGGTGTCATCAGTGTGGCGAGATTGCTAATTAATAATGATTGTGTGGATATAGTCACAGCACAAATAAACCTATTAGAAAAAATAATTTTACACCTGATGACAAGCATCTCACGCAATTTTGAAAATGTCTGCAAACAGCCAGAGTCATCATCTGTCCTAAATACAAAGGGCAAAGGAAGATGGTCAACCTCAGTGACTAATTAGCAAAGAAAGAAGCAAAGGTAGTATTAATCTATATTTCCACAATATATTCTGCCTAGGAAATCCCAAATATGGAATAAATACGCTATGCCTGATAGCACGCCTGTGAGGCTGCATAATTAGAGCCACTTTCTGGGCTTTCTTGGGATGAGAATAACTCTCAGTCAGGGGACTGGGCTCCTCCTTGTTTCTGATGGACTGTAATTCATTCTTCTGAGAAAACATCACTTTTCTATTTGTATCAGTGAATGTCAAAATGTCCATGGTACTTTTTCAAAACACTGGCAACTTCCTGATGCTGTCAGAAGTCATTTCACCCTCTGCATCTGGGGTGTTCTTCATAGTTATGACCCTGGCTTGTCCCAGGGAGGTCTGGGGTGAGGCCACGTGGCACACAGATTGACATGTATACCTTATACGAGGAAAAGGAAAGCGAATCCAGTGCGATGTGCTCTTTTTTCCCCTCAATCTTTGCGTACAGGATAATATCATTTTCATGAGAGTCTCCAGGGTCACAAATTCCTCCTGCATAAAATAAAAATGTTAAATTCTTAGTACTAAATTGCATCCATAATCATGTCAAATATAGGATTAAATTTCAGAATAAAAAATAATTATAGCACCCAGATAATGCTTAAGAATGACCCTAAAAAATGGTAGTCAGATTCAAGACAATCATTTTATGAAGATGGTTTAGACAGATCATGCTTAAGATCAAATATTTGACATATGTGAGGGCCAAAGTAATTATTTCCTTAATGAGATGACTCAAATAATAGTCTGCCATCAACAGCCACTGCATATCCACATTTTAAACTAAAACCAAACCAAACCCAGTGCCATCGAGTCGATTCCATCTCATAGAGACCCTATAGGACAGAGTAGAACTGCCCCATAGAGTTTCCAAGAAGTGCCTGGCGGATTTGAACTGCTGACCCTTTGGTTAGCAGCCATAGCACTTAACCACTACGCCACCAGGGTTTCCTCCATATTTTAACCTACATTAAAAACGTGTGTTCTGTATTTGTAATAAACCATTATTTCCTTTTATTTGAGGTCTGTATAGCTAAAGCTCAGAACCTACTGTTTTTTTTTTTTTTTAAGTGTGTTTGGTGACTCACTGCATCAAAGATTTCTAGGGCTCTTATTATTCAAGCTATGTTAATGTTTTAGCACATATTACTTATTTGTATTTTAAATGCAGTTCATTTTACATTTTTACATGTTTCATTTTTACATTTGGTCCTTCACTTGATTGTTGGAAGGATAACAGAGTAATTTATTCCCTATCATTCTACTTTACAGTCTTACGAAATGATAAAACTCTCGAGCTGAAAGGCAGTTAAGATCATCCTCATGATGAAAATGAGGAACAGAACAAGTATCTGAAACTGAAGATCATTTAACTAATGGTGGAAGAGCCAGGAGTAGATGTTATGTCTTTTAACTGTTGGACCTGTATTCTTTTCACTACCGTATTTAGGCAATAATTCCTGCCATTGCTGGTTTCTGTCAACTCTTTACTCAACCTAGATTTTAAATGGTTACATAAAAAAAAAAAAAAAAAAAAAATTTTTTCCAACAGTTATTTATTTTACTAGTTTAACTAGTAAAGGATAAGGTGGGTAGAGAGAGATTTGTATCTACCTACAAATCTCTCTCTACCCACCTTATCCTTTACTAGTTAAACTAGTAAAATAAATAATCGTTGAGGCTCATCATCCATGTAAATAACCCAAGAAAGTGTCAATTGATGTAAACATCTGGCTTAAACTCAACCTTGGAGATTGGGTCATAATTTTGGGGAGAAATTGCTGATATGTGATGAGAAGTAAGAAAGCCAGAACCTAATAAGTATCAAAAAGATCGTAATAAAGAAGGTATGTTAGTCAAAGAAGAGGGAGGTCAGAGAGCAAGACTTTGACAGGCTGTCTATACACTGTCACTCGCTTGGCAGGAACGTGGGTGTTCTTAGTGACCAAGGCAAAGAATTGGGAATTCATTTGGTAAGACATGTCCTGTGGTGAAGCAAGATGCATCAGGTGATCTTAGTTCTGGAATCTCTGCCATTAAAATGACTGAGTGATAGATATATTTGTTCTGATCACCCAAAACACTACTTATTCCTCTGTGTTTAGCAGTTAAAATTTTCATGGCCCATTAATAAATGAGAATTCTGATTTTTCCATAAGCCTACTCTGCGTTTTGATAGTATGAACCAGTCTTGAAGATGTCACTTCTGGGGTCATTAAGAAAACTGGTTTTCTGAATCTATAAACCTGCACAGTTGACTGTAGTGACCCCATTAAGACTGCCAGTGAGGCCCATCCTGATTGGGTACCTCTTTACATGACATCCTTATTTCATCCTCCTAAATGCAACAGTGTTCAGCTATCTAATTTAATAATGTAAATAACAAATGATTTATATTTCGCTTTGGAAGTATACTATTGGAATTACATTGTACAAATATTCTTAATTAAATTCTATGTTAATTCTAAAACTATTTGGCACATCTGAGCATATATCAGTTGGAAGCAATCCAAGAAGTTGGCTTGATGGCATAGAAATCAGTGTGTCTGACTTGAAAACTTAAGCTCATTTAAGGAAATTTTTGAGAGGACTGGAGGGTTCTGGGAGTGAGCCTGTTCCTAGAGCATCTAGCTGAGCCACAGAAGGAGGGGGTTCAGCAGACATCCTCCCTCCATTGGTGTGTTCCTTGGAAAGATCAGTGGATTTATGAAATAGCAGTTAAGTCACAGAGTGAAGCTGTGAGAAAGTAACTTCCACATTTGGTTGAAATGTCTTTGGAAGTATATGGAATATTCCAGTTCAGGACAGAGTTGATTTTATATTCAAGTCACTTATGAGAAAATCTAGCTAATAACTATAGTTCATTATCAAGGAAATTTGTGGTTTTCCAGTTTGGTAAAGGATTGGTGTTGTAAGTGGTGGTGGTTGGCACGGTCTGGACCAGGATTTCTTTTTGGCCAGATTCTTGGAGTATTAATAATGTTAAGAGTAATAATATCTACTATTTATTGAGTACTTGCCATGCACTGTATAAAATGAAGTACAAGTATTATTTCATTTCAATCACAGCAACATTTTCAGGTATGTTTTAATATGTCCACTTTGCTGATGATAAAACTGAAGCCAAGAGAGTTAAGTTCCAAAACTTACAGGTTACACAATCCTAAAATAAGTGGTAAAGCTTGTATTCAACCTTGTTATATTTTACTTCAAACTTTTACGAGACCTCAGTAGTTAAGTCTTAGATAGTGGTATTCATAAAACATTGAAATCTGGCATGTTACATATGTTAGACACATGTAACTTGGCATATAATAAATGCTTACATATTTGAACATCTGGACTGTGAATTGAGAAATTAGATCTAGAAATAATGTAGAATTCATCCCAATAGATGTTCATTGTTCAAAGGGCCCAAACTGTAGAGGAAAGCTTAAATTTTGACATTTGAGGTTATATTTTAGGGCATTTTATTACAGCTTTCAGTATTATAATAACTATAGCTAATAATGCCATTCTAAATAAATAGTGGGTAAAGGATCCACATGAAAACTAAATTTACTTCCTGAAAATGTAATGTTTTATTGAACATTGAGCACATATTTAAGACTTACCAAAAAATAACAAAAAATGTGAAAGGTCACATGTAGTGATGGTTTAGAGCACTATACCCACACACACATAAACTGAACTATCACTTCTCTCTAATTTCATTAATTTGTTTCCTGTAAGTCCTCCCTGCAGCCTTAAAGGCAGTTCATGAATTGCACCTGCTTTTCAGAGAGGACTGAACACACCTGGGACCCTCACCCACCCAGAATGACAGAAGAAGAAAGTCCAAAAGGAGCCAAGCATTTAAAATGACGACAGGCTTTATCTGAAGGGTCCCTCTGGGGGCGATTTATCAGCTCTGTGAAGTTTCAGTGACAGCAGCACCTACAGAAAGATATGGATTCTTTTTTACACTTTTTGAAGCATTGTGGAAAGGGATGACTCGACTCAGGGAGTATCTTGTAGAGTAATTAAGGTATAGAGAGATTTCAATAGAAACTAGATGGATGGTCAGTTTTACAACATTTTTAATATCGTTTTAAGTAGTTTTAAGATATCTGGTGGTGTAGTGCTTAAGAGCTACGCCTGCTAACCAAAAGGTTGGCAAGTTGAATAAACCAGGTGCTCCTTAGAAACCCTTTGGGGCAGTTCTACTCTGTCCTATAGGGTCGCTATGAGTTGGAATTGACTCAACAGCAACGGGTTTGGTTTTTGACTATTGCAGGAAAGTGATTTTGTTTAAAGATTGACTATGTGAGCATTAGAATAGAAGGGAAAATAAGCCTTGATCTCAACAAATTCATGATTCAGCAAGGAAAACAAGACCAGCAGACACGAAGAATGATAATTAGCACTAAACTATTGTGCTGCCATAATTGCAGTAAATTTTCAGAGAAGAGATGCATGTGCGACTAAAAGAAATGAGTGCACAGAAGATAGTCAATATTTGTTGCAGGAATATTAAATGAATGAATGAACAAATGATGGACATATGTTAGGTTGTAAGAACATGTCACATCCATTTCTGTCTTGTACACTGCAACCTGGCACCAAGAACAGTACTAAATACTGGTCCTCAATGAGTATTACTGAATGAATGAATGCATGAAGAAAAGAAATAGAACTTGAGCTGAACTTTGCAAGTTGAGCAAGTTTTTCAGAAATGGTAGTCACAGCAGAGGGATATGAATCAAGGAATGAAACCAGGGATGGACAAGGGATGAATAGGCAGGGTCTGAGAGGGAGCAAGTGTGACCTGGTCTAGATTAACAATCAGTCACACCTTTTCCTAATCCAGAGTATTGACTGAGGGGTTACTTAAAAACTACTACATCTTAAATCTCTTCTCAAATTGCTTGCTTTTCCATCAACTAATAAAATTGTTCAAGTCTTTTCTCTAGAGTCCTATCCTATCCTGTCCAGTCTTGGCCTATTCTATCCTATTCTATAAAATACCTTCCCTGGACTCTGTTTTTTGAAGGAGCAGTCCTCTTTCAATGACATCATGTCTTTATTTCATTTAACTCCATGTACTTTGGCTTCCCAAGTGTCACACCATTGGGAGCACTCTCTCAAAAACCACCAGTGGCCTCTCAGCCCTGATCCTGGTTGAGTTCTCTTTCTGTGACGTTCCCTGCACCGCCAATCCCACTCCTGAGCTTCTCTCCTCCTTCCCTCTTTTAATGGTGAACGCCACCTTCCTTCCACCTCTCTTTCTGTCCTTTCTCATTCTTCTTTACCTGCTTCCTTTCCCTCTGCCTACACCTAGATGAGAGCTCTTCCTAAGCATTTTTCATGCCCCTTGGCTTAGTCTATCCTCTGCTTGGGAGCACACGGCAATGCCACTGACTCTAATTATCACCCGTATACTGATAAATTTCAAATCTGATTCAAGACCTAAACAGAATTTCTACCTTCATACGGTCACCCTTCTATAACCTCCACCTCAGCATTTTTAATGTCAAAATCTTTTGTTTCATACTTACTTTGTTTTTAAATATATATTTCTTTTATGAGAAAATGGCACCATTCTGCCAGTCACCAAGGATGGAAAGCTACACCTTCTCCAATACTCCTATCATAATCTCCACAGTCAATCAGGTGTGAACATCACTGATTCCATCTCTTCAGTTACAGCATCTCTGTCCCCCCTTTTACTTTACCACCATCACTGCCTTAATTCAGCCCCTCCTCCTTTCTCACCTGGCAAAAGCCTCCTTCCTAACTTAGCGTTGCCAGATACAATACACTGCACGGAACATTCTTACACTAAAAAGATATTCATTTTGAAGTTCAAATTTAACTAGGTTGTAATTTTTTGTTGTCGTTGCTAAATTTGGCAATCCTATCGTAGCTGGTCTTGTATCCTCTAATTTCCTACTCCTTCATTCTCCTGCCAGAGTGATCCTTCTAAAACACAGCTGAAAATCTATTACAAAATTTATAGGATGGCTCCACATTGCGTGGAGAAAAAGAATCCAAACTCCTTAGTATGGAATTAAAGAAAAGTGCTCCTCTAATTAGCTTTTCTAGTTCTGTATTATATGGAAACCCTGGTGGCGTAGTGGTTAAGTGCTATAGCTACTAACCAAAAGGTCAGCAGTTTGACTCCACAGGTGCTCCTCTGAAACTCTATGGGGCAGTTAGTTCTACTCTGTCCTATATGGTCCCTGAGTCGGAATCAACTAACGGCAACAGGTTTTTTTTTTTTTTTTAATTCAGTTATATTGGAAAATTCAACCAGCCCCAAACATGTCACATACCTTTATATTTGTGCCTTTTCTCAAAATGCAGGCTTAGCTTGGAATTCACTTATCTCCTTAAATGTAAATCACGCCCATCCTTGAGGGCTGAGTTCAAATGCTATCTCCTTTGAGAAATCTTACCCCAATCCCTCCACTGCAATTACCCACAGTTTGCTCTGCACTTTCATAGCATTTTCATTCCAATACAGCACACTGCATTCTCTCTAACAGTTACCTGTTACTTGTCTCTATGTTCCTTTATTCTATAGGCTCGATGAAGGGACCAACCCTGTCTAAATAAATTTTGTATCAATAACTACAATGAAACATTAAGTTTTTTTTTTTTTTTAAGTGCTTTGCATGTATTAAGTCATTTGATCAACAACTGTGAGTTAGGTATCATTTGTCTTCTCCATATATCCTAGCTCAGTAGTCTATGTTCAATAGGCATTTATTTTTTTAATTGATTAGTGTGGTGCAATTGATTACCAATTTATTACTTTCGTTTGGCCTTTCTAGCCATGGTTTTGTAACTCCCACCCAGGTGATTGGGTGGGATTGTGTGATAGGTTAATTGTTGGCCACCAAGGGGACTGGTCGGTTTTGCCCTAAAAAAAGAGTCAATTCCAGAGCAGACTGGAGGAGCCCACCACCACCAAGGAAGGAGACCCCAGCAGGAGAGGCCCAGCAGCAGAGACTTGGCAGCAGGTGATGGCACATTGGCTTCCCTGCCCACGGAGAGAGAAAGCTGAGTGCCTTTGGGCAAAGAGTAAAGGAGGGCCAGTGAGAGGCATGCCTGCGAGCACAGCTGGGGAGAGGCTGTCCTGATGAAAGAACTGTGTCTTGACTGTTCTTGAGCCTGAATTGTAACTGTTACTTTCCTTATAATAAACCTCATAATTGTGAGTATGGTCTTTGAGTTTTGTGTGACCACTATAATGAATTATTGAACCCAGCAGAGAAGTAGAGTGTGCTGTGTGAGGGAGGGTTGGTGTCAGACTTAGCAGAGATGGAGGACAGAGGAGGCTTGTGAGGCCTCCGCCTCATGGGAGTCAGCCTTGTGCTGCTCCCAAGCCATTTTTACAACTAGAGATGCTTTTATTTGGGATAATGTACTTCTTTAAGATCATTCAAATTAATTTTTCCAACACAGTCAATAATATTTTAATTCATTAATTAACAACCTGTTTTAATCCAGAAAAAATTAAAGATGACTTAATCTCACACACAGGCACTACATATTATATTACGATGTTGATTTACTATGAAAAATCAAGAATTCAAATATATTAAAAACAGTAAAGAGGGAAAATAGTTAAGTTAAACTAGTACGCCTAAATGTTTATTACAACTTTTTAATTTTTACCTAAGGCTTCCTCGGAATCATTTTTAATAAAATGAGAGCCAATTTGAATTATAAGTATATTTCAATAAGCTTTTAAGTATACAAACCATTTCAAAGTATGGGTACCTTAAATACAGAAAGATTATTATAATTCATATTTTACATTGCCCACAATTTCCCTGTTATCAAACAGATCACTACTGAAAATGAGGTTGCATCACACAGGTAATATGCTGGAACGCATGCAACTCAGTTATACGATTATCAAAAAGGTGAAGTGAGGAATTTAAGAAAAATACTTGGCCAGTGCTGAAGCCTAGACTCAGGAGGCCTGTTTGTCCTGATGAACTGATATCTTTGCTCTTAGGCTCAAAGGGTGGACAATGTTTACTTCCTGTTTCACTTCCAGGTGTTGCCTGTCCTTTTCCAGTCACTCAGCAAAGAAGGCATGTGATACCTACTCACCCCTCTGGAATGACATCCAGTAAAAGAGCACGTAACTGTGCCTCTTGTTGACTAAAATGATAAATTTGAGAGGTCACAAATTTCAACCCCTAATTCCTCCTTGGGTATTTCCAAACTTTACTTAATTATCTTTATTTGCTCTACAATAATGAGGAAAAATATGTCTTATGGACACATATTTAAAAATGTGTTTGCATATAAATATGTATTAGAAAATAAAGACGTCAAAGTATTATAAGTCTGGCCCTTTCTCAGCATCCCACCATTGAACAGTTATGCAATGATGAGAATTCCATGAAAACAAATTACTCACCTTAATGAGTGCCTTTTGGGAAGCTAGAGGCTGTGGACAAATAAGTTGCTTTGTTCTTAGCTTCTCTCCCATTCTCTTTTGAGCCATGACCATTGAGGGAGAGATGGGAGGAAGTTATTATGGCATTCTGACTTTAGGCTTAGCCATGGCATACCAAGACCAGCTTTCTTACAAAATGATTCCTTCAGAGCTGGCCTGAAGCAGGTGTGAACACCACGGGTTTTGCTCTGTCATCAGAACTTTTTCTGTGTGTATTTTGATTTTACACTGTAGACTATATGGGACAGTTCTACTCTGTCCTAAAGGGTTGCTATGAGTCGCAATCGACTCGATGGCACTGGGTTTTTCTGTAGACTATGAACAATTTTACTTGCTCAGGAATAGGTGCTGGCCTTGAATCTAACCTGGGTCAACCAAGTTTGTTCAAAATGTACCTACCTATAACGAAGTAAAACCTCAGGTTCCCAAAACCGGTAGTGTCCATGTATGGAGTGCATAATTTCCTCTCTCCGTCTTTGAGGAAGACCATTGATAAACCAGACTCTATTGTTCCACATTCTGTGCCAATGACAGCTCCCAAGATGTCCCATCTTTAAACAAAGAAAAATCATTAAGAGTTAGATTATGAAGCCGAATCTTTATAAATTACTTAACTCGTTGCCATTGAGTCAATTCCGACTCATACTGACCCTATAGGACAGAGTAGAACTGTTCCACAGGCTTTCCAAAAAGCAGCTGCGGTATTCAAACTGTCAACCTTTTGGTGACAGCAGTGGTGGTAGAGATTTCAGGTAATGAACAAACATTTAAACACATTCCATTACAGTTATGCTTTTCCTGAAGTAAACACTTAAATGTGTCCAGCATGTCAATTATGTGATCAAAGCCAAGCTCCAGAATGAGACAGTAAAAACTAATTCAGGACCAGAGAAGCCCCAGGGATGCTCACATATACAACTGCAAAACCTTTCTGTAAAAATATTACTACTACACAAAAGTATGTAGAATTCACACTAGAAATAAACCCTTGAAGATGAGCTCATAACAAGGACTTACAATATACATGAATTTAATAATTTTATGGTATATTTTATAAGGGAAATTTAATACTTTAAATTTGTGTTTACTGTATTAAAACTTTTACATCTCTGTATTATTTATTTCTGGTCATGTCTAATTTGGCCATTGCTAGTCAACAACTAACTTGCCTACAGATGGAGAAAACTGGGACACACAGATGTAAGTGGCTTGCCTAAGGCCAAACCACCTGCTTGGTTCTAAAGTTGGGATTGTTTGTCTCTCAGTTCATTTTTATTTTAGTAGTTACAGTTCTAAAGAGGGTACTGTGTCAGGATGATCATGTTGAACCATCCAGTTTATAATAGAACTAAAAGTTATAAAAGTGCCTATTTTTTAGTATTTTAACAGATTATATCAATCATTCAAGGAACACCATAAATAACTTTTTGAACCAGCTTTAACAGTAATGAGCAAATTAACCAGGGGCCCTGTCTTGACTCATATAAGAAACTTTCACAGTGGTTGAATGGTCTTTTACTTGCTCCATTTATCCCAATTAAACCACTCAGCCTGCTGATCCACAAAGCAAGGTAAGGTTATAAACGATGCAGATGATGACTCCTTTTAGGTATCCATCTACATTAGAGTAATTTTAAAGTGAAAAATTAAATAGAAAAACATTGAGTCGTCATGGACTAAAATGACCTCCTATTCAAGTGAGAAATGAGATTAGTAGTCTTTTTCTCTTAACACATTACTTTAAACTAATAACTCTTCTAGATTAATCTAAATTAATTATTTTCATGACCTCTACCACAGGGAGATAGGATTCAGACTACATATTCATTTTTGACCTTTAAAGTCTAACATATTCATTTTTACTGTTCAATTAGTCTTTATCTCTCCTACTCTAACTTTTGGAAGATAAAAATACAGCAATTTTCCTAATAAACCCAAATATTTATAATCAAGCAGGATGGAGCTATGTTTACTGTGAAAAGAAAGAAGCAGAGAAAAATCTGAAAAGGCGAAGAATTGTTTTGTAAAAGTCCCAATCCATTGCCATTGAGTTGATTCTGACTCAGCAATGCTATATGACAGAGTAAAACTGCCCCAAAGGGTTTCCAAGGAACAGCTGGTGAATTTGAACTGCTGATCTACAGGTTAGCAGACAAACGCTTAACCACTGTGCCACCAGGGCTCCAATATTTTACCTTGCATTTATTAAAAATTCGGTAAGGGCCTGTTACAGCACAAGCTCATTCTTTCATGAGTTTGTATGTTCACATTGGCTCAACCTTGACAAAAAAGACAGTATCCTTGAGGGGTTTCCAGAACTCTATCAGCTATAGAGGAACCTCAGGGAAAGTCCTTCACCCACTCTGGACCTCAGAGTCCTGGTGATTTCCAGTTACAAAAATGCTATGATCTCTGGATTGTCCTGACATAATAATTACATGAAGTAAAATTATAACATAAATCTTTGAGGCCATCAATAGTTATTTGAGCAATACTCTTAGCCATATCTTGAATGGCACGGCAATAATTCCCCTCAAAGAGTGTTACTTCTCTGTGGTTTAATCTATGTTTTCCCCAAGGTAATGCAGTTCTTTGTGAACTACATTTGAAGAAATGCCTGCTTTGGGAAGAGAGTTCTCTACAGCAGAGCAATTATATTTACTTTTTGTTGATTAATCCTAAAAAAAAAAAAACTATTTTATTTATTATAAACAGAGTAGTATCTATTATTTATTATAAATAGAGTAAGGTGAAGTTTGAACAAAGAAAAAAGAAGTTTTCTAATCAATAAAATGCCTAAAGCAAGCATGTTCCTTAGATAGCCAGGTCACAATAATATTTAATTCATATTTCTAAAATAAGACCCTCCATTTTTTGTTTCATAAAATGATAAATATTTTTGAAATCAAAAATTGTTTAAAAAATTTCTTAGCTGGAAAGCTGAGGTCCTCCCTGTCAGCCATTTCAGACACTTTGAGAACAAACTTAATTGTTTTAATCAGCCCAAAATTTTAAGAATGACATATATTCTTTCAAGGGCAATTTGGCAGTAACTATCAAAATCACAATTACACACACATATATATATGTGTATGTGTGTGTATTTTTTCTTTTAGGAATTTATCTTTCAGAAATACTTTCACAAGTACACTAGAATGCTTATTCCAATATTGTTTGTCCATCAGTGAAGTTTGATTAGATAAACCATGGTACATCACCTTTTAGAAATAATGAAGATCTATATTTATTGACTAAAGAGATGTTCATAATACATCATGTGGTATAGTATGCAAAGTGTGATTCTAGTGGGTTTTGAGGGGGCTGGGGAATAGTCATGGAAAAATTTCTGAATGAATATATGTCAACATTTTAACTGTAAGGAATGGGACTAGTATGGAAGGGGAGCTTCTGATTTTAACTTCACACTTTTGTTTTGCAATAAGTAAATCAGTTTTAGAAAGAAAGAAGGAAAAAACAGTCATTCATTTTACGCCTTAGAGTTCAGAATAAAAATTTAAGTTATCCCATTATAGGTTGATGGAAATATAGAATCTGAACACAGGAAATAGAGGCTCTGTTTTAATCAGACTTTTCCCCTACAAAAGTGGTGGAACATTTCACATTTTCTATAAAAATTTACTTTATTATATTCCCCAGAATATATTAAATGACCTAAGTTGACAAACTAAGGCATGAACTAAGATATAAAGTCTGGCTATAAGATTCCGCATTTACCAAATTCATAAGGTCTTTATCTAACATGAATGCTCTGAGGTTGAGTAAGTTCATTACTTCCATTAGGTCTCTATTTAGGATGCATTCTCTGATATTTAATAAGGGATGTGCTACAGGTAAAGATCCTTCCACATTCATTTATATTCATGAGGTTTATCTCCAGTATGAGTTCTTTGATGTCTAGCAAGGTGTACACTTTGACTGATGGCTTCCCTACCTTCATTGCATTTATGAGTTTTTCCTCTAGCACGATATCACAGGTGAAGGTAAAGGATTAGCTCTATTCGAAGGCTTCCATGCATGCATTATACTTCAAACATTTTTCTCTTCAGTTTGTTCCCCTGTGCTTCACGCAAATTCAATTTTGTTTTAGGTTTTCATTATATGCATCATGTTTATTTACACTCTTGTTGGAATAACACTAATAAAGAATATTGGCTTCAGAATGATACAAAGCATCCAGCTTCCTCATCAATAAGAAAGAAATATAACCCAGACTGGAGGATTGTTGGGAGAAAATAATATATTCCCTGAGACATTACAGTTTTGATAAATGTTAGTTTCCTGGTCTCCCCTGTAAAACATAATGCTTATTTTTTTTTTTAAAGAAGTTTAAGTGGCAATTCAAATGAATGGTAAGTTATAATGACTGTTGGTATTTTTTTCATCCTTAAACTAACAGAACAATCTTGGATGAAAAAGTAATCTTTTAACAAGGGGCTGCTTGTGTTGTTGTTGTGTGCTATCAAGTTGATTTCGACTCATAGTGACCCTGTAAGAGTAGAGAACTGCCTCATAGGATTTCCAAGGAGCAGCTGGTGGATTCTAACTGCTGATCTTTTGGTTAACAACCTGAGTTCTTAACCACTTTTCCACCAGGGCTCCAAGGGTCTACTTGGCTGAAAGAAAACTATTTGTACTTAACCTGTGGGTCTTTTGCACTACTCAGGATTTTGGCTATGACCTATCTGGGCCACTACATTAATTATTTACGTGACTTAAATGGTCAGTGAGTTCTGCTTCAGTAATAATGACCATGCCTGTAAAAAACCCCCACATAGTACAATGTTAACTCAGTAGACTGGCAATCTACCTTCAATTCACTTACCCTGAATTACAAGCTTAAATGAAACCCCTCTCTAGCCTTATAAGCATTTTTGTGAAAAGTATTCTAAATCAGAGGTAACACAATTCTTCTGGGCAGAACAGAGAAAATAATTTGTGGGAAATAATGAGATGCTCAAGCTGTTCTGAAGAGTTCTAAATAAAATTTTAAGCCTTTGCTTTTTTAAAGCATCAACTTATATTGAAGAGGCTATAATTGAGATTGATCTTGCTCTATATGCAGTTTTGGTTTTCGCTGGTTATATGTAAAAGTCATTGGTACTAACTCCTTGGAACAAAGGAGCCGATATAAAGTCATATTATCTGAGTTTATGTTGCCTTTTCCTTGGCTTTATTCCACTGGATAGCATTAAATGTTAAGAAAGACACTTCAAGTAAGTTTTAAGTGTGACCCTCTTTGCAAGCAATGCCATTAAAATATGTAACTAATACTCTGAATTTTAGCCTCTTTATAGAAAACCATGTATCGGAGGCTGTCAGTCCTAACAACCAAACCATTATTCTCAGATTTTTTAAAATATATTATCTTAGATGGGCTGTTTTTAAATGTATTTCTTGAAAGAGCTTCTTCAGAGCAAAGCTGTAAACCAGTTATCTTATGAGGGTATGGATGGTGGTGGAACAGGACTGTTAGCATTGGACTTGGAAAGAAGCAGAAATAGGTTGAGAGTGAGAAGTTCAGAAACTATTATTTCTTGTTTTTTTTTTTTTTGTACTTTAGATGAAGGTTTACAGAAGGAAGTAGTTTCTCATCAAACAGTACACACATTGTTCTGTGACACTGGCTGACAACCCCATGACATGTCAACACTCTCCCTTCTCAACCCTGGGTTCCCTATTACCAGCTTTCCTGTTCTCTCCTGCCTTCCAATCCCTGCCCCAGCCTGGTGTGACCCTTTAGTCTTGTTTTGTTCCATGGGCCTGTTCAATTGTTAGCCGAAGGGTGAACCTCAGGAGTGACCTCATTACTGAGCTGAAAGGGTGTCCAGGGGCCATACTCTCAGGGTTTCTCCAGTCTGTCAGGCCAGCAAGTCTGGTCTTCCTTTTTGAGTTAGAATTTTGTTCTACATTTTTCTTCAGCTCTGTCTGGACCCTCTATTGTGATCCCTGTTAGAGAAATCAGTGGTGGTAGCCGGGTACTGCCTAGTTGTACTGGACTCATTCTGGTGGAGGCTGTGGTAGATATGGTCCACCAGTCCTTTGGACTAATCTTTCCCTTGTATCTTTAGCTTTCTTCATTCTTCCTTGCTCCTGAAGGGGTGAGACCAGTGGAGTATCCTAGATGGCTGCTCACAGGCTTTTACGACCCCAGACGCTACTCACCAAAGTAGAATGTAGAATATTTTCTTTATAAACTATGTTATGCCAGTTGAGCTAGTTGTTCCCCGACATCATGGTTCCCACAGCCCTCAGTCCAGCAATTCGATCCCTCAGGGAGTTTGGATGTTGTCTATGGAGGTACCATAACCTTGCCTTGTACAGGTTGTGAGGCTTCCCCAGCACTGTGTACTGTCTTAGTCTTCACCAAAGTTTCCACTCATCTATTGTCTAGTAAGTGTTTTCCCATCCCTACCCCCTCGTAACCATCAAAGATTGTTTCTTTTTGTATGTAAACCTTTTCATGAGTTTTTACAGTAGTGGTCTCATACAATATTTGTCCTTTTGTGATTGCCCTATTTCATTCAGCATAATGCCCTCCAGATTCATCCATGTTATGAGATGAGATGCTTCACAGATTCATCGCTGTTCTTTATCATTGTGTAATACTCCATTGCGTGTATGTGCCACCGTTTGTTTATCTGTTCATCTGTTGACGGACATCTAGGTTGTTTCCATCTTTTTGCTATTGTGAACAATGCTGCAATGAACATAGGTGTGCATATGTCATTCATGTGACGAATCTTATGTCTTTAGGATATACGCCTAGGAGTGGGATTGCTGGGTCAAAAGGTATTCCTATTTCTAGCTTTCTAAGGAAGTGCCATTTCATTTTCCAAAATGGTCTTATCATTTTGCATTCCCACCAGCAAGAAAACTACTATTTCTAACCATTAAAAAAATCAGCAAGGCCAAAGAAGGGAAAGGAAATTTGATTCCAGGATAAGTCCTGTTTACCCTCTGCCATCTTTTCTGGGTCTTGCTGGTGTGTTGGAATTCTGGTACTCTTACAAATGTAAGAAATATCTGCCACTAGTTCCTCTTTAGTTTTTTTAATTATAGAAGGAATCTCTGTAGAAGTGATGATTGTGGTCTAGGAGGGGACGCTTGAATAATTCATTCTAGGGAAATAGAGTTGGAAATATTTTTGAGTGTTTTACAAATGTATTCTATTTAATTGTTATCTATTATGACAGCAATATGCTCATTATTGAAAACTTTGAAAATAAAAAGAATGGAAGAAAAAAAACACCCATAACCACATTACCCTAAAGACAAGCACAATTAATATTTTAGAATATTAATTTCTAATATCTTTATGTGTATATTTTTAGATAGTTGTGAACATATTGCATATATGATATTCTATCTTGCCTTTTTTCTATATTAGTAATGTACTGGTTTCTCAGGTTATTATAAGCTCTCTATAAACAGGCTACATAATATTTTATTATGTGTAATATTCAGGCATTTTTCTACTGATGGGTTTCAAAACGCACAAGTAATTATACTATTTAGCACCCATCACAGGTCTAAGGAATTAAATTCACAGTTCCTTAATTCCTCAGTTTCTGGATGTGTTCTGTAGATAACCCTAGGCTATGTTTCTTGAGATGTCAGAGTTCTGTACTTTCCTGCACATAAACTCCTAGGTATTCAGGACTTCCATGCATTCAGTTCTAATCATGTGGGCTACTGAGGAAGGAGTATGAAAAATAAAAATGCGTTGAAGAAGTGGGCATCTGAACATTTAGGTGCCAACGACCTACTCTGATACCTTCCACAAATAATCCTATCACTAGCTAATGTTGTGTCAAGTTGTCAGGAATTAAGTCACTTGGAAGGACTCAGGTTTCATTCTTTTTCTTTTTTTTTTTTTCCTGTGACTTCAATAAGGAAGGTCTATGCAGGTAGGGGACAGTCACTGTATTCTGGATGGCTGCATGGACAACTGGTTTGGGGGCCCATTAGCCAAATCAAACAAGCATGGATGTGCAAGAGCTGAAATGGTGTGTAAATGTGCTGTAGATTAAAGAAAGGTTTAGAATTTCTATGAAGGAGTTCCAGAACAATTTTATCATACCTATGGCACTAGTTTTTTTTTTTTATTCATAGAGGAGCCCTGGTGGAGCAGTTGTTAGGAGCAGTGGTTAAGTGCTCGGCTACTAACCAAAAGGTCAGCAGTTGGAATTCACCAGCCACTCTTTGGAAACCCTACGAAGCAGTTCTACTCTATGTTACAGGGTCGGTATGAGTTGGAATTGACTTGATGGCAATGTTTTTTTTATTTTTTATTCATATAAAGGAGTCTCTGGTGGTGCAAAGGATTAACACCAGTTAACCAAAATGTTGGAGGCTTGAGTCCAACCAGAGGCATCTTGTAAGAAAGGTCGGCAATGTATTTCTGAAAAATCAGCCATTGAAAACCTTGTGGAGCATAGGTGCATGCTGACACACATGGGGTTGCAATGAGTCAGACTCAACTCAAGGGCAACCGGTTTTGGTTAAATCATGTAGTGCTTTTTTTTTTTTACCATTAAAAAATAGTATTTATATTTTTAAATATAAAAACAATTTGCTTAAAAAATAGCAATACTAACCCCCAGGTCAACAGAAAACCAGAATAAAAAATAATATACGTCTTTTTTTAACTGTTTTAAAAGTTAACTAAGATCTATATCCTCACGCCATACAAGCTAAGGACTCTGGCAGTATCATACTTTCTTATTCTGCCTCCTCTCTTCTTGCCAACTGTCATCTGTACCTCCCATGTTGAGGTCATCTGGGTTTTATTTCCAAATTAAAAAAAAATTTTTTTTTAATAAGAAACTTATTTAAACTCTAAGTTAAACTTTTTTTTAACCTGATCATCACTCTTTCTTGAATCTCATGTCTTCCTCTGAGATTCATTTCCAGGAATACATTTTCCAGTAATTCTTTCAGAGAGGGTTCAGAAGTGGTAAACTTTGTGAACCCTAGTGTATCTGAACAGGTGTTCATTTTTTCCTAACCCTTGACTGACATTTGGCTGGAGAAAGAATTTTATGTTCCAAATAATTTCCTTTCAGAAAATTAAGATAACTGTTTCATTTTTTAACTTATGCTTAGTGCTACCAAGGGAAGTACAATGAATCTCAACTAGAAACTTTTAGTATTTGCTCTCTCATCAGTGTTTTGAAGTTTCTCCCTGATGGTCTAGGAGTGGGTATTTTACCATTCATCTAGCCCAACATTTTCTTTTGTAAGAATTATATCTTTTTGCTCTTCTTTATTTTTTTTCAATCTTGGAAAATTTTCTTCAATTATTTCTTTGAATATTTCATTCCTTGCATTCCATCTGACTCTCCTTCTGGAATTCCTATTATTTTTAATTTTAATAGTGCCAATTTTTTTTCCCTCATATTTTACACATCTTTTTCTTATATCTAATGACCTTATGTTTCTGAAAGGTCTCAAGATGCAAATTCCTTGCTCACTAATTTGTTCTTCAGCTACACCTATACTGAAATTCAGGGGAAAAAGTCTATTAAATTTGTTTTAATAGCCATTTATTTTTCATCTCCCACATCTATAATTCATGATTTTTTTTTTCCCCATAAAAACCTGTTCTAGTTTCACAAGTGCAGTATATTCTCTTTTTCCTTTGAGGATATTGATTATACGTCTTATAAAATCTCTGTTTTTCTATTATTTCTGTTTTTCTAGTCCTTAGTTCTTTAATGATTCTTTTTTATACGGCTGATTTTCCTTAGATTTGGTGATTCTAGATTATTTGCTTAAATTTGTATTTGCTATTCTACCTTGTTAGGTGCCCTTGAGTAGATTTTTGACTCATAGTGACCCCATGTGACAGAGAAGAACTGCCCCAGAGGATTTTCTTGGCTGTAATCTTTACAGAAGCAGATCAGCAGGTCTTTCTCCCGAAGAGCCACTGGACAGGTTTAAACTTCCAACCTTTCAGTTAGTAGCCAAATGATTAACTGTTAGTGCCACCAGGGCTCCTTAATCTATCTTAGTTTTACTGTAGAAGTGCAGATGTGCTCTTGGTTGGGACTTCCATGCGGGTTCTTCATTCCTCTTGATGTCCTGCTTTTTCAGTCCAAGTATCCACATTCATTGCTTTTTTGGGGGGCAAAAACCCCTGCTTGGGAGTTGAAGTAGAGACTCATCCACTTAGTGTGCCTGCCATGGTACTCCAGAACCCCATCCTGACTCCTGTGTCCAGCATCTATAACCTGGAACAGTGTGAAGTGGCCTTCTGTAGTGTCTTCTTCAACATGTGCTTTGGGCTTTAAGTTTCTTCTTTCCATCAAATCCCATCTTCTCATTTTTTTTTTTTTTTTGCAGTCTTTCATAATTTCTGATCCAACTAAGGTGCATGTTCTTGTTTTGTGGTGCCATTGTAGATTCATTTGCTCATTATCTGTAATTGTCAGGGATTTGGAACAAGTGGGAGAGACTGGAACATGCGTTCTTGATTCTGTCTTCTAATATTCTTTACATTTTTGGAATTTCTGCTTAGTATGAATACTTTGCTGACAGCAATCAAACAAATTTTTTAAAAGGTATTTGAATAATAAAGACATAAAATGTTTACATCTGGGATGAAAGATGAGCATACAAATTCGATATTACAGAAATGTGTTTTTCTACAAAGCATCTTCCTTCCTCAAGGCAGCCTAAACTAGGTGAGATATGGTAGTTGCTAATTAAATGATGTGTTTGTAAAATTAAGCCAAAGTTCAGAGAGACTCACATAAATTATCAGTGTATATATTAAAGTTTCTTGCTGAAGTAACACATGTGTCTTCTTCAGGAAAAAGAAAACACTTAAAAATCCCGCTTTAAAAAATAAACCTATCTTTTGGATTTGAGACAGCTTAAGGATGTGAGAGGCTAAATAGCTCTTGCATCTTTGTGATTTAAGATCAAATACTTTGGCTCAAATGGTAGGAAAACAGGGATATTTGTGAAAGTGGTTTCTAAAAAAAGTCATAATGACCTAGTGGCTTTCTTATCATTCTCTTTTTTTTATTATTCCGCAAACAGCCATTCATATAAATGTTTTGAAAACACTATTAGAGAGGACTACATATTCCTTTTATTCTCATATTTTTTATGGGAGGAAAACATAGCTAAAAGAGATGAAAGTCTTATATCTGTATTTATAATTTTTAAGGATGTGAGAGGCTAAATAGCTCTTGCATCTTTGTGATTTAAGATCAAATACTTTGGCTCAAATGGTAGGAAAACAGGGATATTTGTGAAAGTGGTTTCTAAAAAAAGTCATAATGACCTAGTGGCTTTCTTATCATTCTCTTTTTTTTATTATTCCGCAAACAGCCATTCATATAAATGTTTTGAAAACACTATTAGAGAGGACTACATATTCCTTTTATTCTCATATTTTTTATGGGAGGAAAACATAGCTAAAAGAGATGAAAGTCTTATATCTGTATTTATAATTTAAATTTATAATTAAATTATAATCTAAAAAATCGACCTCAAAGCTGTAGAATTCAATCAATGCAACAGGTCACTCTTGAACAGAATGAGGATTTAATGTCTATGCTTTTTATCTAGTTTAGGAGGTAAGCTTACAGTGATAAATTATCTGTGTGGGTGGTGATGGCTGAAAAGAATGAGACAAGTATTCAGTAAACTTGGCTGAGAAAACAGAACCCAACAAGAATTTCGCCATCAGAATTCTTAATTGATTATTCTTTGTCAGCTTTTATCCTGGGTAAAAATGCTTCACATTAATGTGATTTTGTGATGTAATTTTGTTATGAAGTCATTATTAAAAATTATTATAACAGTATTTTTTCCTAGATCAAGAAAGCATCATTTGACACACACACACAGCACTGTGCATTAACCCAGCATTCTGACCATCAACATAAGCACAGAAATACTAGGTCCTCTTGTTATCTTTTTATAACTTTACAACATAATGCCAGCTTCATAGCTGGTCCACCAGATGAGACAAAGAGTGAAGTAATTCTGGGTAAGATGGTCTGAGATCCTAGGAGCAAAAGCTGTCAATAAACCTAAGGTGTTGCTGCCAGAATAACTGAACCACTTTTAGAACTCAGATGAATCAACTGTGAACCAATTACAGTGGCACAGGTGCTTTTGTCAAGCACATTACTGTGTTACTGGAAGAAAAACTGATGACAATGCCATAGCCTGAAAGTAAGAGCTTCTTAACTGTGACCAAAACCTTGATAAATCCTCAGTCTTCAGAAACGTCCAAAGAGCTTAACTGAAACCACCTGAGTCATTTAGTGAACAGAATTTACTCTGTGGTTTCTCTGTGTCTGTACTGACTTTAGTTCCTTTTCCAGTCATAAATGCTTTTTTAAAATTTTCTTTCGTCTTGGAAGATGATTAATTGAGTTGTAGGTACAAATTCTCTTGTATCATTAGTGCTCTGTGAATACTGAATGTCTAATCCGTTAGTTGGAATTTTTTTGCCACTTATGCCTCTGGACTAGTACATTAATTTTCTAAAGTATGTTTGATTGCTTTTAATGTCAAATAAATTCTCTAGCCACCTTAACTCATGAAGTGGTTTTCCATGTTTTCGTACAAAATCTCCACTAGTGTTATTAACAGACAGCTGGATGTATCATAAATATTCCCAGTAAGGCATTTCTTTATGCTTTTACAGAAAGGATTTGACAATACAAGAAGTT
The DNA here is from genome assembly GCF_024166365.1 of Elephas maximus indicus. Lineage (NCBI taxonomy): Eukaryota > Metazoa > Chordata > Mammalia > Proboscidea > Elephantidae > Elephas > Elephas maximus. The sequence continues at coordinate 45,935,126 of NC_064826.1, read as the reverse complement.
AAAAAAAGAATTCTTAGAGACAGAATACCTGGGTATGAAGGTCATACGTAAAAATTAATTTTATCTGCCTTCCCCCCCAAAAAAGAATATGAGTAACTGCATTAAAAACTCTGAGTTTTATTGGAGAGATAGAGATAGAATGAGATAGATTGGGATTTATGTGTGTAACAGAAAGTACTACTGGAGATTAAATTTGTGCTTTCTATCCCTGTTTTAGGAAACCCTGGTGGCATAGGGGTTAAGGGCTATGGCTGCTAACCAAAAGCTTGGCAGTTCCAATCAACCAGGGGCTCCTTGGAAACTCTATGGGGCAGTTCAACTCTGTTCTGTAGGGTTGCTATGAGTTGGAATTGACTCGACAGCAACGGGTTTGGTTTTTTTTTTTTTTTAATCCTTGCTTTGTAGGACAGGGGCTGAGTATCAATGGGGTATTGTTTGAATTTCCTGAGGATATGGATCTCACTGAAGTGGATGACACATCACTGATATATGGATAGATTCACTTGGAGAAATCAAGGAGTGGGGGTGATCAAGCCTCTTGTCCTTCAAAGATGGGGGCTCCCTCCTAGGCAGTGAGACTCCCTGTCGGATTGACCATATCAAGGGTCAGAAACATAGAACTGATAAAATGGTTATGAGTCTTCCATCTCAGGGAGGTGGACAAGCAGATTTCTGTGAGTCATCAAAGTTTTAGACTCCTTAGACTTTTTTTGGTCCATGTTGTTGTTGTTAGGTGCCTTCAAGTCAGCTCTGACTCATAGCGACCCTGTGTACCACAGAATGAAACACTACCGGGTCCTGTTCCATCCTCACAGTCCTTGCTATGTTGGGGCCCATTGTTGCAGCCGCTGTGTCAATCCATCTTATTGAGGGTATTCCTCTTTCTCGCTGACTCTCTACCAAGAATGATGTCCTTCTCCAGGGAGTGGTGCCTCCTGATAACATGTCCAAAGTACATTAGAGGAAGTCTTGTCATCCTTGCTTCTAAGAACATTCTGGCTGTACCTCTTCCGAAACAGATTTGTTCATTCTTCTGGCAGTCCATGGTATATTCAATATTCTTCTTTAACACCATAAAGGCATCAATTCTTTGGTCTTCCTTATTCATTGCCCAGCTTTTGCATGCATATGAGGCAATTGAAAATATGATGACTTGGGTCAGGCACACCTTAGTCCTCAAAGTGACATTTTTGCTTTTTAACACTTTAAAGGGGTCTTTTGCAGCTGATTTGCCCAATGCAATAAGCTGTTTGATTTCTTGACTGCTGCATCCATGCGTGTTGATTGTAGATCCAAGTAAAGTGAAATCCTTGACAACCTCAATATCTTCTGTTTATCATGATGTTGCTTATTCGTCCACTTGTAAGGGTTTTTGTTTTATGTTGATGTGCAATCCATACTGAAGGCTGTAGTCTTTGATCTTCATCAGTAAGTGCTTCAAGTCCTCTTTCCTTTTGGCAAGCAAGGTTGTGTCATCTGCATAACACATGTTGTTAACGAGTCTTCCTCCAATCCTAATGCCCCGTTCTTCGTAGAGTCTAGCTTCTTGGATTATTTGCTTAGCATACAGATTGAATGAATATAGTAAAAGGATACAACCCTGATGCACAACTTTCCTGACTTTAAACTATGCAGTAGCCTCTTGTTCTGTTCGAATTGCTGCCTCTTGGTCTAGGCACAGGTTCCTCATGAGCACAATCAAGTGCTCTGGAATTCTAATTCTTTGCAATGTTATTCATAATTTGTTATGGTCCACGCAGTTGAATGCCTTTGTATAGTCAATAAAACACAGGTAAACATCTTCCTAGTATTCTCTGCTTTAAGCCAAGATCCATCTGACATCAGCAATGATATCCCTCATTCTACACCCTCTTCTGAACCTGGCTTGAACTTCTGGCAGTTTCCTGCCAATGTACTGCTGCAACCGCTTCTGAATGATCTTCAGCAAAATTTTACTTGTGTGTGATATTAATAATGTTGCTCAATAATTTCTGCATTCTGTTGGATCACTTTTTTTTAAAATGGGCACAAATATGGATCTCTTCCAGTTGGTTGGTCAGGTAACTATCTTCCAAACTTCCTGACACAGATGAGTGAGCACCTCAAGCGCTGCATCCGTTTGTTGCAACATCTCATTTGGTACTGTGTCAATTCCTGGAGGCTTGCTTTTCCCCATTTCCTCCAGCACAGCTTGGACTTCGTCCTCTAGTACCATTGGTTCTTGATCATATGCTACCCCCTGAAATGGGTGAACATCAACCAATTCTAGGTGCAGTGACTGTGTGTATTCCTTCCATCTTCTTTTGATGCTTCCTGCATCATTTAGTATTTTCCCACAGGATCCTTCAGTATTGCACCTCGAGGCTTGACTTTTTTCTTCAGTTCTTTCGGCTTGAAAAATGCCGAGTGTATTCTTTCCTTTTGGTTTTCTACCTCCAGGTCTTTGCACATTGCATTATAATACTTTACTTTGTCTTCTCGAGCGACCCTTTGAAATCTTTTGTTCAGCAATTTGACTTCATCATTTCTTCCTTTCACTTTAGCGACTCGTCGTTCAAGAGCAAGTTTCAGAGTCTCTTCTGACATCCATTTTGGTCCTTCCTTCCTTCCTTCCTTCCTTCCTTCCTTCCTTCCTTCCTTCCTTCCTTCCTTCCTTCCTTCCTTCCTTCCTTCCTTCCTTCCTTCCTTCCTTCCTTCCTTCCTTCCTTCCTTCCTTCCTTCCTTCCTTCCTTCCTTCCTTCCTTCCTTCCTTCCTTCCTTCCTTCCTTCCTTCCTTCCTTCCTTCCTTCCTTCCTTCCTTCCTTCCTTTCCTTTTTAATCACCTCTTGCTTTCTTCATGTATGATGTCCTTGATGTTGTTCTACAACTCAGCTGGTCTTTGGTCATTAGTGTCCAATGTGTCAAATCTATTCCTGAAATAGTCTCTAAATTCAGGTGGGATATACTCAAGATTGTATTTTGGCTCTCATGGACTTGTTCTAATTTTCTTCAACCTCAAGTTGAACTTGCTTATAAGCAGTTGATGGTGTGTTCTGCAGTTGGCCCCTGGCCTTGTTCTGACGGACGATATTGAGCTTCTCCATCGTCTCTTTCCACAGATGCAGTCAATTTGATTCCTGTGTTTTTCATCTGGTGAGCTCTACAAGTATAATCGCCGTTTACATTGTTGAAAAAAAGTATTTGCAATGAATAAGTCATTGGTCTTGCAAATTCTATCATGCAATCTCTGGCACTGTTTCCATGGCTAAGGCTATATTTTCCAACTACTGATCCTTCTTCATTTCCAACTTTCACATTCCAATCACCAGTAATTATCAATTCATCTTGATTCATGTTTGATCAACTTCAGACTGCAGAAGTTGGTAAAAATCTTACATTTCCTCATCTTTGGCATTAGTGGTTTGTGCGTAAACTTGAATAATATTGTATTAACTGGTCTTCCTTATAGGCATATAGATATTAGCCTATGGATGACAGTGTTGTACTTTAGGATATTCTTGAAATGTCCTTTTTGATGATGAATGTCACGCCATTCCTCTTCAATTTTTCATTTCTGGCATAGTAGACCGTATAATTGTTCAATTCTAAATGGTCAATACTAGTCCATTTCAGCTCACTAATGCCTAGGATATCAATCTTTATGAGTTCTATTTCACTTTTGACGACTTCCAATTTTCTCAGATTCATACTTCGTATATTCCTTGTTCCAATTATTAATGGATGTTTGTAGCTGTTCTCATTTTGAGTTGTGCTACATCAGCAAATGAAGGTGCCAAAAGCTTGACTTCATCCATATCATTAAGGTCAGCTCTACTTTGAGGAGGCAGCTTTTCCCCAGTTGTATTTTGAGTGTCTTCCAACCTGAGAGGCTCATCTTCTGGCACTATACCAGACATTGCTCCACTGCTATTCATGTTTTTCACTTGTCACCTTTTTTCAGAAGTAGACTGCCGATTTCTCTTCCTAGTCTGCCTTAGTCTGGAAGCTCTGGTGAAACCTGTCTACATCGATGACTCTGCCGGTGTTTGAAAGACCAGTGGCATAGCTTCTAGCATCACAGCAACACGCAAGCCACCACAGTACGACAAACTGACAGATGTGTGGGGGTCTGGGAGGGAAGTGTAATGAGCCCTTGTGTATTCGAAAGGTTATAAGGGAAGCAGGCTGACTCTTGCGGAGATCCTGGGGGCTACAAGGAGAAGCAGTGGTTTCTGGTCCCTAAAGAAGACACCTGAGACACAATGAACATGGAGCCTAAAGGCTGACAAGTACCTTTGAGGAGAAGGACTTTGTGGACTGATGGCCCTGAACATTTGGTGCAAGGCCTGGAGTAGTCAATGGTGGGCCCTGAGGGGCTGTTGTTACACAGAACATCAATCTCTTTCATAAGCTTATTTTGGCCTCTGCCAGAGGCTGGGCCTGAGAGATATCCCTGAGGCAGGGAAGAGCAGAACTGGGTCAGCTGAGGTAGAAATCTAGCATTCAATGGTGACAGTCCAATGTGACAGCAAAGCATCACAGCAAAGTGGTGGCCCTGACAAATGGTCAGATGTCCCTCTTTAGGAGGAAAGGTGGGGTGGGAGGGGGGCAAAAGAGGAATATTGGCCTTCTTGCTACTTACGCATGTAATCAATGCAGTTTTATTTAATTCATTGAGATTGAGAGACATGACTTTTTATATCTCAAACTGTGTTCTGGAAAAGTTTCTCATAGTTGATAGTTAAGTTATTGCTATCTCATATTCATTATGAAATTATATTTTATGCTAATTTCATTCATGCTTATCAGATTATTAGAAAACATTCACAAATAATAAGGGCCTAGTGTTCTGATCACATCTAATTATTGCCAAAAAAAAAAAGCCAAGTGATAACCAAGAAATTTCTAGATTTTCCTTTCAACTTATACTCATGAATTTTGATTCTCTGAACCTATTAATTTTGTCAGCTTAAACTTCCAAAAGTGCTGCTCAATTAGAGGGCGATATCTGAGACAAAGGACCCAGGAGAAGGAACAAAGATCAATACAGCCAGAAAACACCACCATCAAACCATTCTCACCATTCAGGTCTCCTGTACTTCCACCTCAGTCCCAAATTCTTCTTTTATAAATCTCTCAAAGATAATATTTATCCCCAAAGTAATTTTTATACATTTCACCAAATATCAGGCAGTAGCATCTATAAATTTCAGACACTATGAAGACAAGTGAAAGTCTCAATATAATGGCAGAGAGATTTTGGATTCCACAAATATTGAAAAACAAAACAAAACAGACTCTCTTTCAGTAAATGTTGAATAAACTAGGTCGAGATATAAGTGATTCAACTGAAATTTAGGTTTTGTAATCACGAATATTTAATACTCATTAAAACAGTTGATTACTTAGGAAAGAATAAATGTTCTTTACTAGTTTAGGGTAAGTATACTCCTTTTAAGCTTCTCCATAATAAGAATTATGACTGTCAATATAAGGATGCTTTTGTTATTTGGCAATGTGCATTTGAAACATGCCCAGTGGCATAAATGTAAGTGTATACACAGCATGGGAGATAACAATTACTTACCCTGTAGGCTGGCTCTCAAATTCTTCTGACCATTGCTCTTGAATATCCTCAGTAGAAAGATCTACATCCCGGGTGGTGGCAAAATTGAACTCACTGCCTTCATTTCCATGGAAATAAATGGAGTTCCCATCTGACTGACAGCTATGCTGTAGATAAAAAGAGAGCATGGGGTGGCTGTTGAATTGGTTTTGTAGCTGTATCTGTCTTACTCACGTATAATTAGAGTTTGTAGAAAAGTCATTATATTATTCCTTCTACGATGGACTCTCAAATCAAAAGAGCTGGTTACCTCTTTTTTGCCTTGTTTAATTCAATTACAATTTCTTTCTAACTTATTAAGTTATCACAAAAAAGGAGCCAAGAGGGCATTTGAGATTTGCCATCTCAGCCTTCAGTATGAAATAAGAATATTTTAATTGGAATAATTTCCCATCTTTACCACAGTCCTTGTTGTGGGAATTAAATGTGATAATGACTTGACATATATTTTCAATACTGTGGTCATAAGCTAAATCACAATGACCTTTTCAATATTCCATATATTTCTGGTTTGCCATTCAAGCCCTTCAAATTTGTCTGTAAGTGGGGTATGAGTAGAATAGTCAGTTAATCAAAACATGAAACACAGAAAAGGTCAAAGTAATCTTGGATATGGTCTCATATTCTCTGCTTGCTTTTCAGTAAAAATTTCTGAACAGAGCTAAAAAGTGCATGCTATTCCAATGAAGAGCTGGAAAATCACAAACTCTGTTATTCTCCAAAAGAACACTAAGCTTGGAAAGAATTAAAGAAATAATTTCTTGTGATACTTTAACCCGTTTTTCAGCTTAGAATTTCTGAATCTTAGATAAATTAATAATCAAAGGCAAGATCAAACTCTAGAGCTGAATAAACTGAGTAAACTGAGTATTTACTTTAAAAAATTGCTATGAGCTTGTATTAATTATTTTTGTAACAAGTTATATGTAGAGAAATGCTAATAAATGAAAGATCAAACCTTCTTTTAAGTTTTATATATTCTTAAAATGAAATATAAATAACAATTAGACAGACAGTATCAGCTTGGCCTGGTGACTGAAGTTCTATAGCACAGGGACCATATCCACTTTGCTCCCTGTTGTATCCTAGGTCTTACCACAGTGCCTAGCATATAATACCAAAAAACCCTGTTGCTGTCAAGTTGATTCTGACTCACAGCGACCCTATAGGACAGAGTAGAACTGCCCCATAGATTTTCCAAGGAGCAGGTGGTGAATCTGAACTGCCAGCTTTTTGGTTAGCAGCTGAATGCTTAACCATTGTGCCACCAGGGCTCCTAGAATATAATAGGTGTTCAAAAACATTTGCTACTAGTTGAACAAATGACATGGTTCCAATGTTTCTGGTAATCAATCTTTTACCAAGAACTTACTATGTGCAAGGAATATGGAAGATACTGGAGGGAAAATATTTATAATAAAGTATAATATTTCATAATCTTTGCTCTCAAAAACTCTTGGTCTGGCTGAGATATGTCAAAGATAAGTCCCAATACAAAACAGCATACGGTAAGTGCCAGTGAGTGAGCGAGAGTGGGAATCACTGTGCCCAGGGCAGGTCTAGATGAGCAGTCCTCATGGAAGAGCAAGTCTTCAACTTGCCTTAAAGAGTGGAGAGAAATCCAAGTTGGATGACAAATGTGAATAAATCGCCAAAGTGAGAAAGGGCATAGTGTTCCTGTAGGAAATGAGTAGGTACAATTTTGAGAGTAGACTGGAACTCATCTGTAAAGGATCTTAAATGGTAACCTAAGGGATCTAGATACTATTGTGTTGGCACTGGTGTTCTAAAACCAGCTAGTGATGTATGCAAAGAAATGTTTCACAACAGTTAAACTGGTTGTAGCTGAAAAAATCAAATGGGAAGAAATGAGACTCTTTACTAGATTGAAAGAGTAAGTGAAGCTTCCAGAAGCTCCCAGAAGTTCAAGAGAGTAAGAGCATATGATCTTGGGGGAATAATTTCACCCCACTAAGACATAAGGCATATCCACTGGGTCCTGTCATCACTTTTGATATTACCATAGTAATGAAGCATGCATCAACTGCCTGAGAATCTTCTTTACACTGCAATAAATACAGATTATGATGCCAAACTGAAATCATTGTAACTGATCTTTAACCCACGCATATTGATAAAAAAGCTAGGATTCAGTAAAGTTAACAGTAAGTAGAAACTGACAGATGATGACAAACCCAAGGATCCTTTACATGTTAACCAGAATAACAAAGATGACTTTCCTAATAATAAACCCGCTGAACTCTAAATAAAAGCCTTCACAATCATCTTGACATCCTGGAATCCTGATCACCTGTGGGCTATGTTTACCTGACTTTAAGTAAATGCAAGGACACATTAAGCCATTGTCCAAGGAAATGGTTTACATGAAATACCTATACATGTGAAAAGAGGACAATTTAAATTAAAATTTTAAAAGATATATCTGAGTAATAAAAAGAATGAATCATTTAACATAAAATCTTGGTCATATCTGGCCAAACAGCAATTTAGTTATTTCAATTTTGGCTCCATTTACCTTATAATTACTTGCTGATATTTTAAGACTTGACATCATACATTTTTTTTTTTTTTTGCTTTCAAATATTTATATTATTAATGTAATTTTGGATGCATTTTCATTTGGTTGAGATATAAAATTTATCTACAAAAACCAAATCATTAGAAAACTAGATATAATATTGTTAGACTGGTCTCACAAAATTAAAATGAATTGGTATGGTATAGTTGAAAACTGAAGTATATTTTAAAGAAATTTCCTTAGTTATTTTGGTGTTATCAAACATTAGGTTGGAGACCATTTGTGATTGTATGATTACTGAAAATTAGCTATCATACTCGTACTGGTAGGGTCTAGAAACTAGTAGGATCTGTGTTTGGGAAGTGTCCATGAAGGATAGAATGGTGTAGTTTTCTGCATATTATAATTATTTCTATAGAGAATGAGCTGTTCTTTACCAATATTAAGTAAAAGAACAAAACTCAATACCAAAGCTAAATTCAATCAGGGCACAGGATAATAACAGTCAGTGTTAGCCTTTGTACTGAAAACATCTTAATCCTGTCTTTCAACTTTAAAGGAAGATCCACTGATAGCTTTCTTTAGCTCTATTCTCCTTTCCCAAATGAGCCCTTCATTTCTCTTTCTTGCCTTATTGCTCTGGCTAGCACTTCCAGTACAATACTAAATGAGAGTGGTGATAACGGGCATTCTTGTTTTGTTTTTGTTCTCAAGGGGAATGCTTTCAATCTCTCTCCATTGAAAATAATGTTGGCTGTTGGTTTTGCATATATGCCCTTAATTATGCTGAGGAATTTCCATTCTATCCTTATTTTGCTGAGAGTTCTTATGAGGAAAGGTGCTGGACTTTATCAAATGCCTTTTCAGCATTATTGAGATGATCTTATGATTCTTTTCCTTTAAGTTTCATTTTAGACTTAACCAATGACATACACTTTATACTTCTAAGTACTAATAGATTTCCAATTTTTAAAAATTTCTTACAGTCCTTACTTATTTCTATTTGTCCACCAAAAATATTTTCCTACTTTGTTGCTGAATGGATTTCCTTAACTTGACAATCAGAACACAGTGTAACCAAATGACAAGAATTTGCCATTCAGAAAAGCATCAACAGGAAACATCAGTGCAAATTCCTCAGTATAGCAAGTCCTTGGCCACAATTCAGGATAGCATTTTTCTAGGGTTGCTCCCTATATTCTGCTGAAAATGTTAATGACTTCACCTCTGTACTTGTAAAAGTATTTGCAGTTGCCTCCACCATTGTTTAATCAGGTTTTCATTAAAGGTGAACATTGATGCACCTCTTAATATCATCTCCCTGGGGTCTAATGGCCCCGATGATTCCTCCAGGCATCTGTAGTCTTACAATTTATTTTTTGATGATATCCCTTTTGTTGGAATGAGGATATTGGGCATTTGGGCAATACCAGCTTGCAGAGAGCTGGTGGCAGATGGAATGAAATCTGTCTGGTATGCCTTCCCCTCCACATGAGCAGAGCACCATCCATTTCCTCCATTAAGGAGTTGTCACTCAGCCCACCCAGCTGGAAGACCATTTTTGATAGCCAAGGTGGCTGGTGGCAGACAATTCAGATACAAAGTGCACTTTAAAAGGCAGCTAAAACACCATTTGCAGGAAAATTGAAAATGCATGGCTTCCACCACGGCCAATTTTTTAATGACTGTAGTATTTTAAGTGATTATTTTTGCCACTTCAGATTGCTCCTTAGAGAGGAGAGGTTTTTTTTAATTAAAATCTAGGCAATGCAAACAGATGAGATATGAGGAACGGAGAAAAGAGAAATAAGATGAATAAAATTAATTAAAATGGCATTGTTGGCAGAGCCATAAATTAGCCACTGTCTGGCTGGAAATAAAATATATTTATATAGGAATTTCTGGACTAAAGTGAGATGTGTGAATAAGTGATCAGAAATTGACTTACAGCCTACATTTCATTTTCTTAAGTCTTTTACTTGCTACAGCAGTTATATAGAAATATTTATTTCCTACAACCTGGTTCAATGAACTTTAAAGGTACAGACTTACATGCTATAAAAAACATCAACATAGGTAGGGAATGATTTCTCTCATGAGGCAAAATGAATTTCTATCATTTTTCACACATTCAATTTCTAAGTAATTTAATGCCAGTTATAAAACCAAAAACTTGGCTATGAACACAGTCCAGGTGCAAGAGACCCGAAGTGCATTTTCTCTAGTCAACACAATAGATTCAACCATGGTGAGTGAATTTTTTTTTTTTAATGTTTTTTCTAATTATTTTCTGGATTCATTAAGCATTCACATTTGAACGACTTTGTACTAAGATTCATAAAGACTGAATTTATGGTATATTTTGTGACAAGTGTATAATTACTTGGCAATAGTTATGACAACTCCAAAATGGCAATAGCGATGGATTTGAATTGGCGTAATGAGAGGAAGAATAACAATGTAAAATTCCATAGGGCAGTTGTTAACCTTGTCTATGAGAATCAACTTGACTTTCACAGCGTCTGAGATTTTCAGACTTGCTTCCTCAAATTAGGAAACCAGGCACAAGGAAGCTGCAAGATAACATGGAAAGAAAGGGCCGAGCTTTATAATGGAAGAGGCTTGACTTTGAAACTCAAAACTGTTTTATCTTGGGAAGTCATTTGGTCTCTCTGAACCTCTGTTTTTTCATCTGTGAAGTGGGGGTAATTGTGAGGATTAGCTGAGATACTGTAGGTAACATGCCTGCCCTAAAGATTGGTGAATCTTAGGACATCAAACCAAAAACCCATTGCTGTCGAGTTAATTGCAACTCATAGCAACCTAATAGGACAGAGCAGAACTGCCCCAGGGAGTTTCCAGGGAGCGCCTGGTGGATTTGAACTGCCAGCTTTTTTGTTAGCAGCTGTAGCTCTTAACTAATACGCTATCAGGGCTTCCCTTAGGACATTAGTAGTGGTGAACCGCCTCATTTTTTTTTTGACCCCCATCTTCATTCATTCATTTAACAAGCCTGACTTTAAGGAGTGACACTTAATGCAAGTTATTCTCCTTGGCATTGTGCTAGATATAAATATGATGGAAGACATTATTATGCTTTTAAAGTTTGTACAGGATAAAATAAATTTCACTTACTGAATATCGTGTTTAAAATAACACAATTCGTGATTAAATGTGTCAGCTTCAGGAAAAAAATGGTATCTCAGTGATGAGGCTCTGGGGATTTGCTTGAATGGTGACTTTCTGTAGATTTTATCAAAATTGTTTCTTTTTATGTTATAGGCCACTCTTGTCATGGCGATCTGGCTCGTTTCCATGTTTCACTAATACCACTCCATGTTAATTACTGTATAAATCGGCCATATTGGTGGGGGGAATGGTTAAAAGTATGCTACTTATGTTTAACCCTTCATCCCCAAAGTACTCTAATAGCTTAACAAATTATATTCTGGCTCATTCTACAATATCATGTACCTACCTCTTGGGTGAAACATGTTAAGAGCAATACTATCCAAAGTGAAGAACATTTCAAGCAAAGGGAATTTAGGTAGACAGCATGCAATTAACCAAGCTGGATTCTGGCCAGAAAATCATAGTTAACATGCCGATTCTTAATAGAAAGAGACATGGGAATATGGACTAGCCACAAGTCTTACTGAGCTCAGGTTTATCCTCATTAGAAAGCTAGTACCCAAATCCTTTAATTTACAGATTAGATAGTTTCCAGAAGAGTGATCTACAAAGCACATTTTTGTAAAGCAAATCTGATTTCCTCGTGTTTGATTTTTACACTCTAAAAAATAAAATCATCCAATGGGTTGTTGAAACCTTCTCCTGGGGCTCCCAATAGAATGTTTCATGGGAGACAAACTGGGCATTGTAGGAGGCAGGCACAGCTCTGCCAGGGGGTTATATTCCCCAAAAGTGGGCTTAGAAATGAATTCTGCTTTGACTGTGTTCATCCATTTAACCATTAGTCTTATATTTTCCATTAGCTTCAACTTGTTCTAATGCTTGAACTTTTTTAGACAAATTAATCTGCATTTTTTTCATAATTTGGACATAGTGACCTTTGTTCTCCATTAACAATTCAGCAATGCGTGACAATAGTATTGGACAGATGACAGCAGAAGCCCAGAATGAAAGCTCTAATTCTTATTCAGGACTAGAGACTGGTCTAGTGTCCACTGGGATAATAAATTTGGCAAATGCATAGTGTACAAGATCAATAAGAAAATTAATAGACTCCCCTGTTCTGACTTAATACTTCCCCTTAATGGGTTGTTGATTTATATAATGGCTGTTGTCTTCATTAGGGTCTTTCGGTGTCTATCAAGCTTGGAAAATTATCATTATTACTAGATATTTATCTACAGTAAATGTGGTAAAGGGGAAGCAGTCAGTTTAAATGGGAGTAGTAGAAGAGGGAAGATGAAGACATGGCACTTCTAAATTCTCTATTCTTAGTTACTCCTGATCATTGGCATAAATTTTCAAAATTTAAAAATTATTTTTTAAGGGAATTTCTTTTAAATAAACATGATTAAATTATAGCCTATTCCAAAGGACAAAACTTCGTTAACAACCTTTCTGACGTTTAGTACTGATTTATTCTCAACACAAGTTGCCACAAACGTGTAGAAGGAGTAATCTGGAATTCTCTGCTATCCATACAATGAACAACAGTAATAAACAGAAAAAGATTAGGAAGTGCAGGCACAGCTATCAGAGTGGGAAGATTTCTTAAAAATAAAAAATACGCGGAGCAGCACCTATCTCACAGTGATCTGCATTTAATCTGTGAGTCAATACCAGAGTTGACAGAAACCAGTGATTTATGCTTTTGCAAGCTGAGGGTAACCAGGCTAGCTGAGCAGATATAAACATTTATTAATGGTGAGTGAGCAAAACTCTCTCTCTCTTTCTCTCTCTCTCTCTCTCACACACACACACACACACACACACAACGGAGTCATGGGTGATTAATGCTATCAAAATAAAACAATTTTGGCTGCCACCAAAGATGGAAGCAAATATGCAAACAAAATGAAGCAGCGCCTGACCAATATTCGCCTCTATAGCATATTGATCCATTCATAAATTCTGCTTCATGGAGTACTAGTGAAGGATGAGGAAAACAAAAACAACAACACCAAACCTGCTCACAGCCCTTCTTAAATCATTTGTCCCTTGATTCTCCTCCTAGTACTTCACTGGTCTATGCAGCTCCTCTCTTTGATGCTAAGTGCTGGACAGCAGGCAGCTGCAGCAAATCCAAGCCGACCTTCTAAGCACTTAAACATGTAATAATTTCTTTGAATTTGAAATTAAGCGTTTTCTCAGATTCCAAGATGTGTGGTTGAGGAGATGGAAAGGAATAACTTTGATGAAGTTGTCTAGATGTTTCAAGAGTATCCAAGGAAAATTAAACACTGAATAGCCAGGGTCTTTACAGACACCTGATGCTCATCTAATATAATTGTAACACTTGGATGAATGTCTCTTCCTCATAGTGCTGGCATCTAGAAAGCACTCATGGAATGCTATTATTACTACTACTGATAGTACTATGTTGTTGTTATTAGTTGTCACAAATCAATTCTAACTCATGGTGACCCCACGTGACAGAGTAGAACTACCTCATAGGGTTTTCTTGGCTTTAAGTCTTTAGGGGAGGAGGTAGCCAGGTTTTTATCTCACAGAGCTGTTGGGTGGGTTCGAACTGCCAACCATTGGGTTAGCATTTGAGCACTTAATTGTTTGTACCACCATGGCTCCTTTAATAGTCCCATAAGTACAATTATTACTATTATTTATCATCACTACTATTACTATCCCCCATGTGTCCAACTATATGAAGAAGAACGAGGCATCAGGATTGGTGGAAGACTCATTAACAACCTGTGTTATACAGATGACACACCTTGCTTGCTGAAAGTGAAGAGGACTTGAAGCACTTACTGATGAAGACCAAAGACTACAGCCTTTAGTATGGATTCTACCTCAACATAAAGAACCCCAAAATCCTCACAACTGGACCAATAAGCAACATCATGATAAACGGAGAAAAGATTGAAGTTGTTAAGGATTTCATTTTACTTGGATCTACAATCAACATCCATGGAAATGGTAGTCAAGAAATCAAACGAGATATTGTATTGAGAAAATCTGCTGCAAAAGACCTCTTTAAAGTGTTAAAACAAAGATGCCACTTTGAGGACTAAGGTGTGCCTGACCCAATTCATGGTATTTTCAATCACCTCATATGCATGTGAAAGATGGACAATGAATAAGGAAGACTGAAGAAGAATGGATGCCTTCGAATAATGGTGTTGGTGAAAAATATTGAATACACCATCGACTGCCAGAAGGACGAACAAATCTGTCTTGGAAGTACAGCCAGAATGCTCCTTAGAACTTCATCTCACTTACTTCAGACATGTTATCAGGAGGGAGAAGTCCCTAGAGAAGGACATCATGCTTGGTAAACTAGAGGGTCAGCAAAAAAATAGGGAGAACCTCAACAAGATAGATTGACACAGTGGCTGCAAAAATGACTGTGAGGATGCCACAGGACTGGGCAGTGTTTCGTTCTATTGTACATGGGGTTGCTATGAGTCAGAACTGACTAGACAGCACCTAACAACAAGAACATCCCTGGATATAAGAATCTTACCCAAAATGAAATGCTGAATCTTGATATTACATGTCTTAAATGGAGGGGCCAAAATAAAAAGAAAAAGATGAGTTTATATCCTTTAAACCCTGAAGGTAAAACCAAGAGTGTCTTCACAGATTTGGTACACCAGAAGTTGTCCTGAGATTATTCATTCCCCCACCTCAGGCAGAATAAATTTGCCTCTTACTCTTAAATGTGGCAGAGTAAGGAGAAGGCACAAACACCTATAGCCACCTGAAAGACAGGTGTTGCTGGGGGATGACAGCCGTGGTAGCAATAGCTCTTCTAGCAACTGCAGACAATAAACTGATGGAGTATATCCCACATCTTCAAAACGGGAACAAGTGACACAAATAATTCTTGATGTTTCTAGAAACTGCACCCAAAGTAAAAAGGATGCAGTATTCTGTAAAACAAGGCAAAATCACTGTAACCAATAATTAAGACTGGTGGTTTTCAGTCCCCTCGCCTTGCTGAGCCTGTGATCTGCTTACTCTGGGAGATCGCTAATGAGGGTGGTGCTCTGGGGAGCTTTCTGACTTTCAGCTCTATGTTTACTGACACTTAGAGCCCCGCCTACTTGGTAATGAACAAAGTGCTGCTTAGGGATTCATGGGAAATAAAAAGTTATGATGGTAATTAGAAGCATGGTAGGAAATATGGGCCCTCCTTTTCTTCCACATGGGCAAGTTCTCTGGAAAAACATTGGAAGAGAAGTCAGGCAAGGCCATAGGCCGATAAGGAGGTTGTAGGAGAAACACAGAGGGCCATATAGGAAGAACTTATTAATTCTGTAACCTCTTGCAACCTTACTCTGCTTTCCAATCTGAAATCAAAAAGCACAACAAATGTAAGACTGGGATGTATATTAAAAGCTGATACTGCTATAGATCTACTTCATATTAATTACTAAAGAGCCAACAGATGGTAATGCTCTTCTAACAACCCAGTGCAGATTTAAACTGGCGACCTATTGGTATTCACCAGATCACATAAATTTCTTAAGCTAATTACTCTATTTGGTTTTATATCATTCTGCCCTAGTTGAGATAAACAAGGACAGGCTCAGATGAAAGGGATAAATATTCCCAAAGAAACTGAAAGAAATATCTAAAGAAGGCAGGGACGAATATGTATGTGAATGCCAGTGACTTCATTTTTCTCTTTCCTATTTGATCAGCCACCTTCAAATGTTATTTTCAAGATCATCAACCGGACAATTTACATACTCACTATCCTTTGTTTTATGAATAATAGCAGTTAAGAACTATCTGTTGTGAATAATAAAACTACTATTAATATTCCAAGTACATGAATGGCATTGAAGATTAATTCTAATGAAAATTGTTCCTTATTTTGATTACCAAATATGGGCAATACTTGTGTCCAACCTAATTAATTTACTGTATTAGATTTTGATATTACATTAATGACACATAAAACCAAAAAACCAAACCTGTTGCTGTCCAGTCGATTCTGACTCATAGTGTCCATGTAGAACAGAGCAGAACTGCCCTACAGGGTTTCCAAGGAGCACCTGGTGGATTTGAACTGCCAACCTTTTGGTTAGCAGCCAATCTTTTAACCACTGTGCCACCAGGGCTCCAATGACATATAGGGATGACATAATTTGTGAAGTTCATATTTTTCTTATTCTATTCTTTTCCCCACTTTATAATTGGAGGTATCAGCTCAGTCCTTTGCCTTTTATTCATGGTTCTCAATATTGACTTCCTTCTAGAGCTTATGTGTTCTCAAATTTCCACTCAAGACAGCACACATTTATTGAGTTCTTCCTACGTGCTCAAGGAGCCTTGATGGCATAGTGGTTAAGTGCTTGGCTGCTAACTGAAAGGTCAGTGGTTCAAACCTACCAACTGCTCCATGGGAGAAAGATGTGGCAGTCAGCTTCTGTAAAGATTTACAGCCTTGGAAACCCTTTGGGGAAGTTCTACTCTGTCCTATAGGGTCGCTATGATTTGGAATTGATCTGACAGCAACAGGTTTGGTTTTGTTTTCTATGTGCTAGGCACTGTTTTAAGGGTTTTACGTGCATTTTCTCATTTAGTCATCACAACATGAGATGAACTCTATTTATTACCCCTATTATATATCGACTCTATGGCAGCAGGTTAGGTTTTATTATATACAAGGACTGAGAAACTGAGAAGTTGAATAGCTTGCCAAGATCACATAGTTAATAAGAGGTGAAGCCAAGATTTGAACTCAGACAGTTAGGCCCATTCTCTTAGCACTACCGCTATATCCAGTACCATTCACAATATTTTCAGCTTCCTCCAAGTCAGTAAATATAAAATTCATCTTCTTTATTCAAAAACTAGATCTTAGTATTTTTTCAGTTTTCATGCATTCAATTAACATTTAATAATGGTCTATCATGTACCAGACACTAGGGATTAAAAATGGTTTAAAAAGTCCCTGTACTTAGAAGCTAAACTTCTGACTGGGAAGACAGAAATACCAATAACTACAAAGCAGTGTTGTAAATGCTATCATAGAGGTATATGCCCAGTGTAACAGGATGCTAAAACAGAATTATTTTAACCTTGGCTTTGGTTGAGGCCAAAAGAAAATAGGTGGCAACTACTCCACATTCCAAAGTAAGGTGATGGAGCAACTATAAGGACCTAGCAAGAGGTGATAAAAATGGTTTAGCCCTCACTCAAATTTAGGTTATGCAAGCTTGAGGTTGAAATGGGCAGGAAGTTGGACAGCAGGGAGATGATTTCCTTAGAGTTGTTGGTGTATTGTGAATCCCACCCATACCCATGTTGAGGGAGGAGGGTAACTTCTCACTTCAAGCCCAGCAGGAAGGACTTCAAGGACATTTGGACCTGTGGCTGGAGTTGCCTAGCAGGTGGCTAGATAAGAAGAGGGCTGCGCTTAGAAGTAACTACTCGCCTCCTGATGATGGATCAATGCTGAGGTTTACCATAGACGAGGCATGGGCCATGTACACAAAAGACAATCTAGGTTGTCTGAGATCCTGCTCAAAAGGGCTTCCTGGAGGGGCAAAGGCCCTCAGCATAAAGAAATTGTAGTCATTTCCCAGGAGCCCTGTGGCTAAGAGAGGAAACACACCTGTCCTGCCAGAGAGATATACTGGGGAACTGCAGGTGAGAGATCCCCAGCTTTGGCAGGGGTAGGAGTGGGAGATATTTTCAAGAGCTCATTGGTAGATTCAAGAGAAAGCCAGCTTTGATTACTTGCTAAGCTAGAGTTGGAGGGTGAGGAGGGAGAAGGAGCTGAACACTGTCCCCATTCCTACTGCAGCAGATGTAAGCTGGGGGGTGGGAGGGATGAGGGGGACAGGGAGAAGCTATGGATGAAGCTTGGAGTTTGGTTTATCGTGTCGGACTGGTCATATTTGTTACTGAACTGGAACTGTTTGGGAGACTGAAGTTACTGGATGATTTTTTTTTTTTTTGTCTATCAGCAAAGTCTTAGGACCTGTCCTAGTTTCCATGCAAACAGGGCAGGGATAAGGAAATGGTCAGTGGAGAAGAATAATGAAGTCGTTTTCTGTCACTAGCCCTAACCCCAAAAAGACTTGCTTGTTCAACCTCATGGTTACACCCCTATAGTGTGGAGGGAGACATTAGTTTTGCAAAAACTTCACAGACCAATGACATTTGAACTGGGCCCCAAAAGATGTGGAGAAATCACTATGCAGAGAACAAAGAAAGTGGAAAACTACATCTAAAGGAATGGGAGTGTGAAATTCTGTGTTGTATTTGTGAGGGGGAGGACAATGGGGCAGGAAACAAGGATGAAAAGTTAGGCTGGTTCTAGATTGGAAAGAGTTTTGAATTATATGTTAGGAAGTCTGGCTTCTATCCTCTAGGCCTACACAGGAAGCCATCAAAGGTCTTAAGCATGGGGTTGCAGGATGTGGTTTGTGTTACGAAATGATGTGGAGTTTCTGTCATTTGTACCCCTTCGTATAATCATGGCCAGTCTGCTACCTCTAGACTGTTGGATTTCTCTTGCTCTACAATCTCACAAGCCTCTACTTTAGTTCACTTCCCATATGGTTTACTGTAAATGTCTCCTGACTCCATATGGGAACTATTTTAACAGTTACATCTACTTATGTTCACTTTATGTCAGCAGTCAATTTCTAAGATGGAGCTGTAACTAGGGTTGTGAAAACAAAAGCAGTTGTCACAATGTGGAATTGAGCGAAGCAACCAGTGCTTGGGCTGAACTTGCTAAATTCTAATGTATAAAAATTAGTAATCCAGAGGAATGAAGATGCAGTACACTCGCAACAAAGCTGGAGCAAGATCAAGAAACATGAGAAAAACAAAAATCTTTAAACCTATAGTCAGAGAGTGATGGGGGAGAAAACGGGCAGATAATTTAACATGTGGATTTCGGGAAAAAACACAGAGCAAGCATATACACTTATACTCACTGCTGCTAAACACAAAGCTAGGTGACGACTGGAAGCAAGAGTTTTAAAGTCAGATTCTTGGATTTGGATTCAGGCTTGCCACTGGTGAGAAGTGTATTTTGGACAAGTTACCAAACATCCCCATATTCCAGTTTCCACATCTGTAAAATGGGGCTAAGATAATACCTTTTTTACAAGTTTATAAGGATCAAATTATATGAGATACTACAAACAAAGTGTTTAGAATTTTACCTGTCATTTTTTGTCAACTGCATGCTTACATTAAAAAGCAGCCATTATTACTTGTCCAAATAGAATTCTATCTGTGCTTGGAAATTTTTCCTTGAATTAACTCTACTTTTAATTAAGCACACTTTCTCGATTGGTCTTTGACTTACTCACTGATTTAGCTTAGTTAAGATGGAAACATCTTAGAAACTTTTAATTAAAATAGAAAAGATACCGTGTAGGTCAAACAAGCCAACAGAACCGTCAAACTTAAAAGTCCATGTAAAGCAATGTTTAAAACATGTCCTTTGACCAATAGGAACATTGAGATATACTTTCTAATTGACTGTATTCAGTTTTCATCTTAGAAGCCATCAAGTAAGGGGGCAATATTTGACAAAGAAACTACATGCAGTTTAAATAAACAACTTTTATTTCTAAAACTCCAGGTCATTTGTCAAAGGCCATTTTTTTCCCCCATGTTCTTACATTTGAGTCAGAAACAAACAGGTGATTGTGCAGAGCACTTAAATATGACAAATGCTTAGATTTTATTAATGTATTTTTTGAAGTTTTAAAAAGAAACACCACAAAAAAATTTCTACTTAACAGCTAAGTCAAGACGAGGATATAAATCATTCCTGCTATGATACGTCTGTAGGATACTTGGCCTGTCTCAAATGTATAACTGGTTAAGTTTCTGAGTAGGATCAGGGACCATAAGGCAAAAGGATATTCCACATACAGCTGTAATTTAATTAAACATTCCTACTGAGGCAAAACCACACTGCATGCATTTTTATCATGAGTGGTAATCAAGTACATGCATTAAGGAATTAGTGTAGTTAATATAATTAGATTAGTATAATGGCTTGTAAAATGAAGCAGAAAAAGTACGTTTATACAGCAAAGGGTACTGAGACCAAATGATAAATGATCATCATGGGAAAGGATGTGAATCCTGGGTCTCGAGGTCCACATGTGTTTCCAAGGTTTACTCCTTTCCTTGCCAGTATCGGACAATAACAGCAGAAATCCCTCTTTTATCAAGTGGTGGTGGGATATGACTTGGGATATCCTTATAAATGTTCTTTTCAATACCTACAGGTAAGGAACCCATGGGCGCTCTCTAAAGGGCCATGGTTTTAGAGTCCTTGTTAGAATAAGCTTCCATAAGGGTTACTGGCTATTTTCTTGCATTGAGCAAAGATCATGCCTGTTCCTAATACCAGTCAATTTGTGCAATTTCATCCAATTAAGGTAAAGTGACTTATGTTTGATTTGTTATGCAAGAAGTTATTGTTTGAGGGGAACTCCTGTGTTAAGGGTTCGCTAAAGAATCTGGCATCATTTTTCTAGTACTTAAATTATTAGAAGGTGGGCATCTTAGATCTTTATATTCTACTTACTATACTTCCTGTCACCCTACCTCTTCCAGCACATGATTTTTTTGCATCAGCAAATCACAGCTTTTTTTTTTTTTTTTTTAATTCTCCAAGCTGTATTTGTAAGTTATTTTCATATACTGCATACGTGAGAGGGTCTGGTTGCAGGCCCAATGGCATTTTTTCATATTGCCTAAGTGCAACTTCTTATTCCACATACTTCCTGGGCAAGCCTATAATTACAATTCCCATAGGCTGATAATTCCCACATCTGTATCTTCCTTGAACTGTTTTATGCATCTAACTGCTGACCATATATTTGTTCTTGCCTACCCCAGGATCCCCAAGGTCGGCATGTCCAAAGTGAATTCATTACCTTCCTGTGAACCTGCGCCTCCTCCTATGTTTCCTGTTTTAGTGACTCTCCACCCATTTGCCCCAGCCAGAAACCTGGAGTGGTCCTTGACACCTGCCTCTCCTGCATCTTCCTGGTCAGCCCCTGGTCTCCCCCATTCCTTCTGCTAAAAGTCTCTGAAATATGTCCACATTGTCCCATCCTCTCTCCCCTAATTCTGGTCAATGTGATCTCCCATAGGATGATGGTTATAAGCCTCCTATTCGGTCTCCCAGTGGCCCTGGTGGTGAAATGGTTAAGAGCTCAGGCTGCTAACCAAAAGGCTGGCAGTTCAAATCTACCAGCTGCTCCTTGGAAACCCTATGGGGCAGTTCTACTCTGTCCTATAGGGTCGATATGAGTCGGAATTGACTCAACAGAGCACAATAGCAACAATGACAACATTTGGTCTCGCTACTGGTGCTCTTTCTCCCTTCCTTTCCATCATCCACTGAAGTCAAAAGGACACTTCAAAAATCAAATTTGATTAAGTTTGGCTCTTATTTAAAGTGCTTCAATGGCTCACTATCACCTTCAAAATAAAGCTCAAGCTATATACCAGCTTGAAGGACCTTTCAGGTCTTGCCACTGGTCATGTCTCCAGACTCACAAGTCTCAATTCAAAATCTATACAACAGCTATTTTGAACTTGGTCCAAGACTTTGTTTTCTGCTCTCACCTTCCAGCCTCTACATTTGTGATTTGATTCCAGTAGCGCTATTCCTCTCATCTGGCCAACTGCAAATTGCCTTTTGTCTCTACTTGGACTTTCCTATTCTACTCTAGTCTAGTCTTTGTAAGACTGGATTCAGTGTTGTATGTTGTACTTCCATAAAAAAAATAGCATTCTAAAATTTCAAATACTTGAATAAATGAATGTTTTATACTAATGACTTTCTGTCCTTAAAAGGCAGGGTAAGGCAAATATGAATATTAAACATTTCTTTAAAAATGGTTTGGATCAAATAGTTATACTTTTACAATTTGGTTTATTGAGTTTCAGGTTTCAGGAGAGGGGAGAAGGAGGAGAAGAGCGCAAACCTTAACTGTAGCTCCTGGGAAAAAAAGCCAGTTGCCCGTGTCCACTGGGTCGAGGTTGTCTTCTAACACGACTTGTCTGTGAGCTGAATTGATGATCAAGATATTATCTAAGGCCCAGCAGGCTTCATACACTTCGCCTCCACGGAGGCTTTCCTGCTTCCACTGAAACTGGACATTCTCGCCTTTGGCATCTTCAGGAAGGTAGAGGATATGAATGATTGTGCTGACGTTGGAAGGGGCTCTGGAAAACAGTGTGAAATGGAGAATCAGTGCCATAATAATGTCCAACAACCCCTGCTTTTCCTTTCTTATAGATGAATTTTGTTTTTAAATTAAAACGATAGTTTCATTATCTCTAAAATATATTTATCATAGATTAAATACAATCTCGTAGCCCTTAAAACCTCTTACTTTCTGTTGATTATTACACTTTTCACATTGGGTGATTACAGTTTAAACATCAAGAGCTTTCAAGAGGTTTACTTTTTACATAGGGCAGGCGCTGTATATACTCACTTAGGAGCCCTAGTACCACAGTGGTTGAAGCGCTTGGCTGCAAACCAAAAGGTTGGCGGTCTAAACCCACCAGCCACTCTGTGGGAGAAAGAATCGGCAATCTGTTTTCATAAAGATTTACAGCCTTGGAAACCCTATGGGGCAGTTCTACTCTGTCTTATAGGATCACTATTAGTCGAAATTGACTCGACAGCAGTGGGGTTGGGTTTTGGTATATATATATTCATGGAAAAGGATAAGTGAAAAGAAAATGGCACATGCTGTTTAGCTTGTGAAAAAAATTGAAGTACATCCAACATAGTTTTTTTTGTATGTAGTAGACAATCCAGTATAGTTTACCTTATTTGATATTAAGAAGAAATACATTTCTTTCTAAAAAAATAAAAAATTATGATCTTAATTTTGATTCTTATTTTGAAATTATGTACCTATTACAGCCAATTATATGCAATATGTTTCATAATCAGTCTTTACATATTTATTTTATTTCTTATAGCCAGATACATTTTTATGTGTATTGTCTATATTGAAATGTGAGACTTGCCACAAAAAATAAGTGTTCTTCATTTTTAATTCTTTACAATTTCATGCAGATCAATCTTTAAAAACATGATATAATTTAACATGATTTTTGTATTACATCTGTTAGAATCTAAGCCCTTCTGCTATATAATAAAATATTTTTATTAAACATTTTATTCTACCAAAGTAGAAAATTGTTGTAGTAAAAATCATTGCCTTACCCAAGATTAAAAGTGGTACTAAAATGCAGACTGGTCGTACCCCAAGCTTGCTATAAATCAGCTTTGAAAGGACTACAGAAAAGTCATATTTTTCACTCACCATATATATCCATTGAATTGTCATTGTAGGTTATAGATGGCGTACTTTACCTTTGGGGGTAATCAATTCTCCTTTCTTTTAAAATATTTCATGATGACTATGCTTTTTTTTTTATGCCTTTAGCTTTAAAAAGAGTTTAAACTGATGAAGAGAAATATCTTGATTTTCAGCAGAGATTAAAAATATGTTCACTTTTATCATCAATGTCAAAGAAAATTTGCATTAGTGAGTATGATGGCTTGGTGCATAGCTTAAAATTAAAAGTCCTGTCTAGGGTAAAAGTAAATTGAATCAGCTAAAGGTGATCTTTATATGTTGTAATTAAATGTATAGTTTCAATATTTGCCATATCAAAAGCATGCAGTTTTTTTTTGGCCAGCAAGAAATATCTACTATAATTTATCTGAACTCTGATAAAAAGTCCTGGTTACGAAGTGGTAAGCACTCGGCTGCTAACTTAAAGGTTGGTGGTTTAAACCCACCAGCCGCTCTGTGGGAGAAAGATGTGGTAGTTTGCTTTTGTAAAGATTTACAGCCTTGGGACCCCTATGGGGCAATTCTACTCTGTCCTAGAGGGTCACCACGAGTCGGAATTCGACTCGACAGCGCTGAGTTTTTGGCTAAGAGGATAAATAACATATTAAAAAGAGAAAAATGGAAATATGGGTAAAAATTCCAATGTTTATGCTTCTTTGCTTATAGTCATTTATATAAAAAATATTTAATATGAATACATTTTCAAAATAACTACTAGAAGTTAGAAAGAATGGCAAAATGTTGTTTTATGGAACTGGCACTGTATGTCAGAACGCAGCTTGTATCCAAAAAAGACCAAACCCGTTGCCGTCGAGTCACTTCTGACTAATAGCGACCCTACAGAACTGTGCAGAACTGCCTCATAGTATTTCCAAGGCTGTAAATCTTTACAGAAGCAGGCTGCCACATCTTTCTTCCATGGGGTGGGCAGGCGGGTTTCAACAGTTGACCTTTTGGTTAGCAACCGAGTGCTTAACCACTGTGGCACCAGGGCTCCTTCTGCTTTTATCAGGTACCTATAAATCATATTTTACCCTGCCCCAGAGATATATTAAACCCAGTGTATTAAAATCCATGAGTTAGAATCACTTTTCTCAGTTATTTGTTAGACTAGAACTTAGACTTGTGAAGATTTTGTCTGTTTGAAATACTACTAGAAACTTGGATAGACTGGGTTAGTAGTAAAGACTAGTAGCTTACATAAGAACCTGATATCTATCCTACTCCACTAAATGAATCACAATTCTTTCAATACGGAAATATAGCAAGGAAACTAGTATGTCAAAAAAAAAAAAAAACTGTTAAAAAACTGATGGAAAATGGTGTACTTAAATTACATTAATTGAAGGACTAAACCAATCATAATATCAACTTTATAAAAGTTCAAGGTATTTTTTCCATTTAACTATCCTATACCTGAAAAGAAGCTGCCATATAGAATTTTATTTTATGATTATATACTATCCAGAAGTAGCGAACGTAATTTGAGTTTTGCTAACTTAGCAAAATCTTTTCAACATGAATGAGTTTCTTCTTCCTCAAGTATTCTACCTCATTTTCTTGTTGAGAGATTTAAAAAGAAATTAATAAAGTCATATCAGAATTATGATAATGAAATTTTAGAAGTGGCCATAGGAAAAGTTCAAAGTAAAATAACAGAATGAGAGATTACATGCAAAAGGCCCAGGGGCTATTAACTCATTATCATCACAGGCTGGAAAGGATTTAGGTGGTCATCTGATATATTCCCAGGTTTATAAGCCAAGCCATAGCCAGGCACCTACACAGATGGGTGGTCATTTTATATTATGGAGGATGTTATTATTAAATGTCATGATCCCACACCAACTTTTACCAAAAATAATTTGTTAAACAGTAGGTACTACTGACGGTGGGAAGTTTGGAATGGAAAATGACACTACTCTTCAAATAGGACAGGTTGTAATATGCGCACCCATCTATTTCAACATAACTAACAATCAGAAGTACTTTGAAACCACAAGAATAAAGTTGGTGGTAGAATGAAGGCAAATGAGGGGTAGAAATCTACCTATGTCAGAATTTATGAAAATAAATTACAACAAACCTAATTTTCTCAAGCTGAATCCAGTCCGCACTATTATTCTTTGTATAGGACACGGTGATGCTGGGGTCTGAATAACTAAAGCGACATGAACCTGAACCTGTAAATAACAATAACAATAAAACTGAGAGTTAAAAAACAGTGAAATCAGATATTATCCTTCCTGATAAATATTTTAGATACTTTTCTAAATATTTTGTTATTTATCTAATATCTCCCCCATTCTTCTATGCTGAAATTTCTTGTGATCCATTCTGATAAATGTTATTTGATAAATAAATTTAGGAACCAGAAATAGTGCAAAAAAGGCAAATTGC
The DNA here is from genome assembly GCF_024166365.1 of Elephas maximus indicus. NCBI lineage: Eukaryota > Metazoa > Chordata > Mammalia > Proboscidea > Elephantidae > Elephas > Elephas maximus. Next base: position 45,909,043 of record NC_064826.1, on the reverse strand, counting down.
AGGAGTCTTTAGAGATACAGGCATTAACAAATGAAATGATAAAACAAGCACTTAATTCTCCGCTGACAAATAATGTCTAAATATATAAAATGATTAATAATGCCATTATGGTTCTTGAATGTTGATATCAATTAATACTGATTACTTTAAATGGTACATAAGACCTTAAATTGAATGAGGAGTAAAAGCAGTAAATATTTGTAAAGAAAATCCAAGTACTAAACGAGTGAAAACTATTACAGATATGCTTCATAACACTCTACATTAAAGATTTAAAAGATATTATGTTCTTTTGTGAATATTTGGTGATGATTTCTCACTATTATTTTAAACATTGGAAATATGAGTGCCAAAACAAGTTTTAAAACTCTGACAAGAATTTGCTTCTACACGTTCAATGAATTCATACAATGAAGCAATTATGACTATAATTTCGAAGATCTTAAAATACCAAAAACAGCCATGAAACATTTGCAAGAAGTTTACTGTAACTGATATTGCAAAAAAAAAAAAAAAAACACAATTTTTTTATACTACATTAAAAACAAATGAACCAAAAGAAATTGTGCAATTTATGTTTAGCTTTCCCCCATCTGCTGGTGAAGCCTGTTTCAGCAAATGGCATCTGTTGACGGTTTTTACATTTGTAGTACTCAGGAGTTCCAAGCTTTAATCAGACTCATTTATTTTACTTCAGTGGTGTCTAGTACAAAACCAGCTAGTTTTCAATCACCAACGCTGGCAATGTGCTAAAAGGCCAAATAGCAGTTTTGCTGGATTTATTCTCACAGCCAAAACATAGGTGAAAAAGCATGAAAGAAAGGGGTATTCAAAGGAAAGCTACCCAGCAACCCCGAGCTCAAACAGAAACCCACCTTATGCCATTTTAATCATTGTTAAATTCTACCTTTCACAAGCAGCTGCTTAAAATAAATAGCAAACTGTCTGGAAAAGGAAACAGGGAGGATTATGTGGGACAAACTTCAACGCAGACAAGAAGGAGCTCTGGCAGAGAATCTGCTATTTCAAAGGAAAGTTCAAATTAGCCTAGAGAATTCGAATGCTACCCATGTGCTTCCTTTATGTTTTAGATACCACAAGTACTTAAAAGCAAATGTATAAGATGAATCCCTGAAAAAGGAAAGGGTAGAATAGATAACCAAAAATGTTCTTTACCTCATACAATTTCTTGTAAACTGTTTACAAATTCAAAAGAGAGAAGGTAAGCTGATGTACATCAAAATAGAAATGGGTCTATACATGATCTTGATGACAAATATAACTGCGTTTCTATTTCTTATATCTTTACACTGTAGTGAGAGTAAATTTATTCTGTAACCATAAAATAAAAAGGTACCTGGCAGGTGATTCACTCTTCCTCAGCCCCTAAGTCACTAAGTTTTCTCATATTTAGTCTCATATCTAAAACATTAATATCTTTTGAATCTACCTCCCCCTCACCATTCTCAATGGACCCTCATTAGCTCCTGCCAGGACTCTGCATTGGTTTCCCTGTCTCCAGCTTCACCACCCTCAGTCAGCTACACTCTTGCCAGAGTGCTCTTTCTTAAAGTGAGCTGAATCATGTTACCTTCCTCCTTATAATCTTTCAAAAATTCCTCAGTCACCCCAGCTACAACACCAGCACCAGTGGGGTAAAGGCGCACAGCTCCTAGAGACCAAATGTGTACCTGGGAAACACAACTGACCCAGGGTATCTTAAAAGGTTCCCAAGTAGGAAGATGGCCAAAAAAAGGATTAGGGACTTAACAGAGGGGAGAATAACAGGAAGATCAGGACTGGGGTGTGTTATACAAGTAGCCAGCCAGAGGAGAGGCACTGCTGATGCCAAGGGAACTATAGGAGGAGGCCCCAGCTAGAAGATGTGTGCCTACCGAGCCTCCCCAAGAACCAGTCAGCTTTGGATACTTGCCTCACCTAGAGGCCACTGACACCAAACTACCATTCCAAATGGCACCAGTCCAGTGAATACATGATTCCCACCCAACACCAGGTACAGTTATGCCATACATTGTTGTTATTAGTTGTCTGGTTCTGTACCATGTTCACGATCGTTGGTAAGTTTGAGCTTATTGTTGTGCCCATCCATTATGCCACATACACTGGGTGAAAATTTTCTTCACATAATCCCTTCCAAAATGCACCCTCACTCCCTCACTGTAACACAGACTTTGGTCAGCATAATGAGACTGATCCTTGCTCAGAGTAAAAATGGTTGCTTGATTCTGTCTGGGGTGAGGGGAGGAAAGAGTTAATCAGTGTTCACTCCTTTCCAGTGTGCCAGGTGCCTAAAGTCACCCCAACTTCCTTCACCCAGATGCTGTGGTGCAGAGCTACCACAACCCCAAAGCACCTCTTATGTACTGGGGAGACAATAACAAACAGGTGCCACCTATAACAGGTATCTCTTTCTCTCCCCTCTTAAATGAAAGATATTTAATTGTCAAAGCTTAAATTTAAAACTGGGATGGAAAGACAACCCCAAATGTCAAATGCAAAATACCCTCTCATCTGCAGATCTGTTTTCCCTGCTTTAGATCATTCTAACATAATCCTTCACTCTAGGGAGCAATGTTTCAGGGATTTAAAAGATTATTAACAGGGAGGATAATTTAGAACCATGGTTATCAAAGCATGGTCTGAAAGCCATCGATGAGCTTATACTCGTCTAAAACTTCAAGTATTTTGTTTCTTACCCACGGTAAGGGTACAAGTAACCTACAAAGTAATTAAGAAAGACTAAAGTTTACTATTCATAAAATAAAACTAGAGAACTTTTAGCATTTACTGAGGACCCCAGTAATCTAAGAAACCTGGCTTCTATGGAGTGCTACAAACACACAGATTATAACAATTCCCACAGTGTGGGGGACGACAGATATTTTGTGTTAAAGGTACCTTATCAGTGCTTTTTCCTTTTAGTCTTTATTGTCAATTCTTGGTTTAAATTGATAACGATAAAGATAAACTTATTTATAATAACCGTCACTTACATTACTATTGGTTGTTTAGTCAAGCCCATAGTGTACAATGACGGATATTTTTTATCAACAACTATATTGGCCTATTACTTCTTATAGTTTGTCCTATAGCTTTAAGACATACGCATTGCTATGTAAATACAAGCCATCTCTACTCCTCTGCCAAAGGTGTATACATATGCCCTGAAACTATCTTGCAATCAAACAACACTTCATTGATGATGCCCTGCCTAAGAATTTGTGCTATTGTAACAACCCGCTTTGCATCACCAAGTTAAGTACAAAAATACTGGGTTATTATTGTTTTTCTATTTTTTAATTTTTTAACATAAAATTACATGTTTGAGTTTATCCTTAGGCATATAATTTTATGTTAAAAATCTGAAAATTAGAAAAAAATATAGCTCATTCCAAGCAAGGTCATTAAAAAGACAGGAAAGAAAGAAAAGACCAAAATAGATGTCAGAAGAGACTCGGAAACTTCCTCTTGAATGTACACTAGCTAAAGCAAATGGAAGAAATGACGAAGTAAAAGAGCTGAATGAAAGATGGGGAGCTTGAGAAGACAAAATAAAGTATTATAATGAAATGTGCAAAGACCTAGAGTCAGAAAGCCAAAAGGGAAGAACATGCTTAGGATTGGAGAAAGACTTATTAATAACCTGCGATATGCACATGACACAACCTTGCTTGCTGAAAGTGAAGAGCACTTACCGATGAAATTCAGTACACTACAGATTGCACCTCAACATAAAAAAAAAAAAAAAATACTCACAAATGGACCAATGAGCAACATCACGATAAATGGAGAAAGAACTGAAGTTGTCAGGGATTTCATTTTGTTTGGATCCACCATCAATGCCCACAGAAGCAGCAGTCAAGAAATTAAATGAGGTACTGCACTGGGCAAATCTGCTGCAAGAGACCTCTTTAAGCTGTTGAAAAGCAAAGATGTCACTTTGAAAACTAAGGAGTGTTTAACCCACATCATGATATTTTCAATTGCCTCATATGCATGCAAGAGCTGGATAATGAATAAGGAAGACTGTAGAAGAATTGATGCCTTTGAATTATGGTGGTGGTGAAAAATATTGAATATACCATGGACTGCAAAAAGAACAAATAAGTCTTGGAAGAAATACAGCAAAAGTGCTCCTTGGAAGCGAGGATGGTGAGACTTAGTCTCACATACTTGAACATATCATCAGGAAGGACCAGTTCCCAGAGAAGCACATCATGTGTGGTAAGGTAGAGGGTCAGCAAAAAACAGGAAGACCCTCAATAAGATGGACTGACACAGCGGCTGCAAAGATAGGCTCAAACATAGCAACGAATGTGAGGATGGCACAGGATCAGACAGTGGTTGCACACAGGGTTGCTAAGAGTTGGAACTGACTAGATGGCACCTAACAACAAGTTCGTTCTTACTAGGTAACAGTGCTATGCTAATAGTTAGGAAAAACAGGAACACCAGACAGTAAAATCTACATGTACCATGCTGTCTGCCCATCCGTACCTACGTTTTTTCCTTTCTCCTGTTACAGGGTAGGAGCCCTGGTGGCACTATGGTTAAGTGCTCAGCTGTTAACCAAAAGGTGGGTAGTCCGAACCCACCAGTTGCTCCTCAAAGGAAAAGACCTGTGATCTGTTCTCGTGAAGATTACTGCCTAGGAAACCGTATGGAGCAACTCTACTCTGTCTTACAAAGTCACTATGAGTCAGAATCCACTCAATGGTACACAACAACAAAAACAATTTGTTACAGGGGATGAAGTGCATCTGCACCAATCAAAGGTGAACCTACTCTTGTGGTCTAGATTCCATCTGCTCTCACATTTTCAAGAACCTTACTCCTTAAAATATCCTCTTTTTCTCCTGCATCATCAATTTTTTTCCAACTTCCTGGATCATTTCTATCATCATACAAACAAGACTAAGCATCTCCCATCTTAAAAAAAAAAAAAAAGCTTTCTTGATATCCCACCCTCTCCTTCCATTTTACTATTGCTCTTCTTTACAGCAAAATTTCTCAAGAGTTGTCTAGTTATTGCCTCCACTTCCTCATCTCCAATTCTCTTCTCTCCACTCCACACAGGCCATCTGCTCTCCAGCACTCCACTGAAACTGCTCCTGGTTAGGTCACTGGGGACCTCTATGTTGCCAAAACAATGGACGACTTTCCAAATTCAGCTTACTTGACCTCTCAGTAGGATTTGTCAAGTCATTCCTGCTCCCTTTCTTGGATACTTTCTTCTCCTGGCTTCTACCACCTTCCTGATTTTTCTCTTACTTCATGGGCAACTCCCTCTCAGTCTCCTTTATTTATTGCCCCTTTCCTGGTTGACCTCTAAATGTATTAGTGCCTTTCTCTTCTCTTATCTATGCTGCCTTCTTTGGTGATTTTAGCAACTTTTAAGGCTTTATGTAACATCTATAGCAGATAAAATCCAAGATATATCTACCATGAGTGGCCTGGGGCCACTGACCAGGAAGGACACTTTTCTAGAGCTGATGCCCTGATTTGGACTTACAGTCTCCCAAAACTGTGAGACAATAAATTCTTATTTTCAAAGCTACACATTTCTGATATTTTATTGTTGTTATGATAGCATTAGGTAACTAAGACAGAATTAAAATATGACAGACAAAATTTTATGGGTTATTACGGTAAATTTTCAATCCTTCTATAAGCCACTTAAGAACGTGGCAGCTAATCAAAAAGGCCGGCAGTTCGAATCCACCAGCTGCTCCTTAGAAGAAACCCTATGGGGAATTTCTACTCTATCCTATAGGGTTGCTACGAGTCGGAATCCACTCAACAGTAAAGGGTTTTTTTTTTTTTTTATCAGCCAGATGAAATAAGGTGAGGAATAATGACAGCCAGATGAATTATTTTACTTATTTATCATGATGGCTCAGAATAACTGAAAAGAAGCAATCTTCAAAGTCATACAAAATGGTCATAAACCACACAGAAAATCATCCTCGGGGCTCATGCTGTGAGGAATTATTTTCCACTGCATTCAAAAAAGTTCCCCAAATATAATATCTTCTTGATAATAAGACATTATCTTGTCTCTTTAAGTTGATATACTCTGTTTCTATTTGAATATTTAAGCACATTATCACACTGTCCTAAGGGGGAAAAGAACCACACTTTTATGTTGAGAAAGAAACCTAATAGAATTGTAATCTTATAGAAAAATCCTCATCTAAGAATTGCTATGTGATGGATTGATAAGAAAATCTTTGACAGCTACATGCATCTCAGAACGTACTGTATAGCCTTAAACAGATCTTATTTAATTTTTCACACATGGGAGAACTCTACAGATAATGAAGTCAATGCTTGTTAGCGTTACTGGTAATTCTGCATAATTTTATTATTCACTTTTTAGAATGCAATTTCCTCTGATGTAAGGTATCTTACAGAGAGGCATTACAGTATAGGGGTTTGGAGAATGGCTGCTAGAGGCAGGCTGCCAGGGCTGGAACCTGGGCTTTGACATGTCTTAGCTGTGTGACCTTGGGCAAGTCCCTTACCCTTTCTGTGCCCAATTTTTCCAATTTGTAAAATGGATAATAATAGCAATCACTTCATAGGACTATTGTGAAAATGAAGAAGTTAAAGCATGAAAAGTGCTTAGAAAACAGTTCTTGGCCCACATTGTTTAATATATCTTAGCTATGATTCAATAATTTTTATTTCATCAATTCATTTATCCTAGAAAAAGGAACAAATGCCTCATTCTTCAGCTAAATATTAAATTTAATTACTGGCTGATCAAAGAACTTGTGGCACATTTTTCTTTCTATGACTTTTTTCACTTTGGGTCATTTTCCTACTCTTTGCTGGAACTGGTAGAAGTTCAATAAAGAAATGAAAACTGATGCCCAAATGATTAACTGACTTGTTTGTTTGCATCACTGATAAATGCATTAGTGGAGGAAGAGAACAGTCTACTGGGCAAAAAAGAGGATATCCTGAGAGTAAGACAGTAAGAAAATTCAACAGCAACAACAAAAAGATAAATTTCATAAGGTCTGTATAATTGCTATAGTGGAGCTGAAATGCTGGTTTTGCAGTTCCTAGTGCCCAAAGAAAATGGGAAAGCTTATAAGTTAGAATTTTTATAGCATCCATGAAGAAGAAAGAATCCCAGTTACTCAAGAAAACAACCGTGGCTGCTATGAACAGGTGGGTACTACTATGTACATTCCCATTTTACAGGTAAGGAAACTGAGGCAAAGAGAGTTTAAGAAATTTAACCAAGGCCACATCTGCCAACAAATGGGATTCAGAATTGGGCAGACCAGATCAATGCTTTTGACATCTTTACTACCGTATTTTTATACAAATAATGCATGCCTCCTATGTTTGTTTGCCAGCTGCACCCTCCCCGCAACGAGGTATTTTCAGAAGTGCAGCTACACGAATTTTTTTTTTATGTGCTGCTGTAAAAAAAAATAGCATAGAGCTCTTATGAAAATACCTCATGGTCATGGAAGGAGGGCATGGTTGCCAAACTAACAGAAGGTGTGCATTATTTGTGTAAAAATACAGTATACTGCTTCTGGTATACAAAACATACTCTGTTTCTCTCTTTTTTGTTTTACTTACAATTATAGTTTTATTGTAGGAAGAAAAGGGATAGGACGAGGTCTAGGAGGGTTCCCAATATGAAGTTTCCATGTCCCGTAAAAGAGAGCCACTACTATTTCTTGTGCATGGATGTCTTTCACCAATCAGGAAGCCCATGGAGTGTCTGGGTCCACAGCTTGGTGGCACAGTGGTTAAGAGCTTGGCTGTTAACCAAAAGGTTGGCAGTTCAAATCCACCAGTAGCTCCTTGGAAACCCTATGGGGCAGTTCTCCTCTGTCCTATAGGGTCACTATGAGTCAGAATCAACTTGATGGGAATAGGTTTGGTTTTGGTTTTTAATTACATAATTCAGTTCTCTCTCCTGATGCCAGCTGATAGCATGAGGTGGTCTTTCTGGCCTGAACAGCCCCTCTACCCTGAGGTCAGTCGATATCATGAAGTGATCATGAGGTATTAAGCATTGGGACATTCTGCCTTTTTTTCTTTTTTTTAAACACACATTTTAATGTGGCCTGAATATATTTTCCTATGGATCCCCTTCCTGCATATTTATTAAATATGTATCTTTCCTTTACCTTTTATACCAACTCCTTAGATCATCTCTCACCCAAATCAATGTGACAATTTCCTAACTGGGCTCTCGGGGAAAACAAAAAATTAATCCTATTCTAGAGAATGTATTAGCCATTCCCTTAAAAAAAAAATCTATAGAAAGGCTTTTTAGAGAGATTTTACAAAAATTATATTCCAAAAAGATAACATTTTAAATCTTTTACGGTAGCAGACTGTCATATCTTTCTCCCACGGAGCCACTGGTGGTTTTGAACTACTGATCTTTTGGTTAACAGTTGATTGCTTTACCCGCTGTGCCACAAGGGCTCCTAATTATGTGGACAGTTACCCTGATATAATATTGCAATAAGGATTAAGTTTAAGATACCAGTGTAAACCACATTTGTATCTTAACTAACAAATTCCATAATAGATTGTAAATCTGCTCCAAAGTAACCATCCTACTTAAAGAAACAATTAATAATAACAAGTATAAAACAGAAATTAAAAAAAAAACAAACAAACCCCATTGCCATTGAGTCAATTCCAACCCACAGCGACCCTAGAGGACAGAGCAGAACTGCCCTACAGGGCTTCCAAGAAGTGGCTGGTGGATTTGAACTGCTAACCTTAACCCTGTGCCACCATGGCTCTTTAAAAAAAAGAATGACAAAGTTTAATTTTATATGCTTGCGTCCTTTTACTGTTAGAGAAACACATAACTATAATTCTAACAAAGACTTCATTGTAACATTGGACTGGTCTATTAACAATTCTATTCAATTTGAAATTACATTTGATAGAGGTATTAACTTTTACCTCTGGTTCTGTTTAAATAAGACTATCCCTTGTATAATTTATGAAAATCAATAGACGGTATGTAACCTTCCACTTAGGCCATAGGAAGCCAGAACAAGGTGAGCACTCAATCAGCCAACTACCAAAGGTATCTCTTATGTCGGAGGCACCTGTATACTAAAAAGTCTCGTTACCTGTATACTAAAAAGTCTAGTTACTTTCTTATGGTTCAGTTCTGCTTCTCTTAATTTTGGCTGTCATTCAGGATTAACTAGTAAATACAGACCCTCTGAACACCCTTTCCCACTTAAGAAGCCATAGGTCACTTAGTACTGTCATTCACATAAAGCTCTTGTGACAGCTCCAAAAACAGTCCTCATGGCTCTTACTCTGGCCATTCTTTTGCAGGGCTAGCTCCTTCACACAATTCAAGTCTGCCAATGATCGCACTCTTAGAGGCCTGTCCCTGCCACCTTCAGTAAAATGCCACCCCCTTTGCCTACTGACCCTTGTTTTATTGTCTTAATTTACTTTTCTTCATTGCATTTATTATTCCTTGATATATTCATTTGTTTGATGGTTACCTCCTCCCAACAGACTGTCAGCTCCACCAGGGCAAAGACTTTGCTTTGTAAATGCTGACTCCTCAGTGCCTTGAGGTTGCTTCGCTCAGAAAAGGAGCTCAATGAATACTTACTGAATGAATATTCCCTAGGTTTTTTTTTTTTTTTTTTCACTTAAACTGTAGGAAGAGACTCTTTTGGACATGTTGTCGTTGTTGTATGCCTTTGAGTCTATTCTGACTCATAGCGAACTCTTAAGACAGAGTAGAACTGTCTCATAGGGCTCCCAAGCTGTAAATCTTTACAGAAACAGATCACCAGTTCTTTTCTCCCACAGAGTTGCTGGTTGGTTCAAACCACCCACCTTTCAGTTAGCAGCCAAGCATTTAACCATTGCTCCAGAAGGTATGCTTTTGGATATACGACACTACAGTATAATAATAACAGTGCTGTATATACTATACTTTTTGGTAGCACCTTTTCAGCAGTGTAGGAAGTGGTTGGTGCTTATAGTCTCTGACACTGTCTGACACTGACACTCCCTTGTAGAAAGAGTCAGAGGGGTAGCACGTCTCATCTCTCAGGCTGACAGTGAGAACTCTTTGGGTAACAATGCTACCTGGTTCAACACTGGCAATTCTGTTCCTCTACTTAATATTTTTCCCTGGTGACAAAAAAAAAAGCTACACGCATATATTAACTACAATAGGTTGAATAAGGATATGGCAGCTACTTCAGTATTTCTTGGGGAGCTGCCTTAACTAAAATGGCCTACATAATAACCATACGTTCCGACAAAATGTATTCCTGGTTCATTCATGATTCATTACTTTTACCCCGTTTTTATATTTAGGACCATAGTGGGAAGACATTTATGAGATAATGAAGATGAAACCTCTCACTTCACAAGCAAGTCACCAGGGGTCCAGACAGTCTGTACTACTTACCTAAGGTTATGTGGTGAGTTCAGTTGGCAGAGAAGAGACTAGATGGTCTGACTGCCAATCCAGTGCTCTTTCACTTCCCCCATTTATACGGACAGTAAATGTAGTTTGTCAATGAATATGAGTTATAAAGGCATGTAAATGGTATATAATATTATGAATGTAGAAAATCCATGGTTTAAAATATCTATATGCAATAAAAGTATTAGTTTTCATAAGTGATGACTACTAATTAAAAATTGGAACACTAGCTACAGCAGTATATTGGAATCTCCATGGCTCCTAAACACAACTACTGAGATAGGCAAAAGCAATGGAATATTAACAAACAAAGGAAAGGAGACAGGATATTGGTACTTAGAAGGGAAAGTTGAGGCTATTTGCAGAAGAGTGTGAAAGAAGTAAGGAAGTGATAAGATTATTATCAGAAAACATATATATATATATATATCTCAACGTAACTTACGTAAATGTGGTGCTTAATTCTAACATATTTAAAATAAGCAGAAGCAGATTTACCCCAAGCTTATGAAGCTTAAGCTCTAGGGCCTCCCACTTGTATGAGAACCTTCTAGGGCCCTGGGAGGAGCCCCAGCAATGTGTTCACATGACCACATTTTATAACACTTGCAATTAATTAAGACTGCTGTCTCCATTCTGACTCTCCCTTCCTTATGCTCTGCCTCCTGTCAGGTGTTACTGGAGGGCTATGGCTGCTTTTCCAATCCAGGTAAGGGGAAGCTTGAGTTGGAGATATGTTTATTTTGGATTTAGTGATATGGTTATGTGATTCATAGGTCACTTCTATTTGACAGTGTACCATTCTCAGTATAGGAAGGGTTTCCAGGAACTTTCCCATAGCCCACTGTGCTGATTCATCCAGCATCATGACTCAAGGACCATGATGACAAACTGCTTAATGAGTGACATCAATTCAAAGAACAGTTAAGACGGAGCAAAGAAAGTTAAGATGCCCTGACACCTTAAATTTATAGATGAAAGAAATGCAATGCAGATTTTCCCAATTTGATAAAGATCATAAAAATTTATACATTATCAATAAGGAGCTGTGAAGGTAATTACTAATAATAAAAAAGAAATTCCAATCCACCAAGCTAGAGGCAGACGGAACTATTTTTCTATTTTCTCTATACAAAATATTTTTAAAAATCATTATCACATGAGGAGTATGCAGCCAAATAATTATAAAGAAAAATGTACTACAGGGCATTTCAAGTAGTTAATATATAAAGAGATTGTATTTCGGATTTCACAGTGCTTGGAGTTTTGTCAGCTTCTAAAAATGTGCAATTTGTTGTGAATTCTTCTCGCATTCTAAAAAAATACTCTAATTTTACCCAGCCTTGAACGTGTGTTGTTGTTAGGTACTGCTGAGTCAGTTCCAACTCATAGCTACCTTATGTACAACAGAACGAAACACTGCCGGGTCCTGTGCCATACTCACAATCGTTATGCTAGAGCCCAATGTTGTAGCTACTTTGTCAATCCATTTTATTGAGGATCTTCCTCTTTTTCACTGACCCTCTACTTTACCTAGCATGATGTCTTTTTCCAGGACTGATCCCTCCTGATAACATGTCCAAAGAATTTGAGATGTAGTCTCGTCATCCTTGCCTCTAAGAAGCATTTTGGTTGTACTTCCTCCTGACAGATCTGTTCGCTCTTTTAGCAGTCCATGGTATATTCAATATTCTTTGCCAACATCACAATTCAAAGGTGTCAGTTCTTCTTTGGTCTTCCTTGTTCACTGTCAAGCTTTCGCATGCATATGAGGTCACTGAAAACACCATTGCTTGGGTCAGGCGCACCTTAGTCTTCAAGGTAACATCTTAGCTTTTCAACACTTTAAAGAGGTCTGCTGCAGCAGATTTGCCCAACGCAATGCGTCATTTGATTTCTTGACTACTGCTTCCATGGGTGTTGATTGTGGATCCAAGTAAAATGAAATCCTTGACAACTTCAATCTTTTCTCCATTTACCACAGTATTGCTTACTGGTCCAGCTGTGAGAATTTTTGTTTTCTTTATGTTGAGGTATAATCCATACTGAAGACTGTGATCTTTGATCTTTGCCAGTAACTGCTTCAAGTCCTCTTCACTTTTAGCAAGCAAGGTTGTGTCATCTGCACATCTCAGGTTGTTAATGAGCCTTCCTCCAATCTTGATGGCCCGTTCTTCTGCATAGAGTCCAGCTTCTTGGATTATTTGCTCAGCATACAGATTGAATAGGTATGGTGAAAGGATACAACATTGACACACACCTTTCCTGACTTTAAAACATGCAGTATTCCCTTGTTCTGTCCAAACAACTGCCTCCTGATCTATGTACAGGTTCCTTGTGAGCACAATTAAGTGTTCTGGAATCTCCATTCTTTGCAATGTTATCTATAACTTGTTATGCTCCACACGGTCAAATGCCTTTGCATAGTCAATAAAACACAGGTAAACATCTTTGTGGTATTCCCTGCTTTCAGCCAGGATCCATCTGACATCAGCAGTGATACCCCTGGTTCCATGTCTTCCTCTGAATCCAACTTGAATTTCTGGCAGTTCCCTGTCGATATACTGCTACAGACGCTTTTGAATGACCTTTAGCAAAATTTTACTTGCATGTGATATTAATGACATTGTTTGATAATTTCCCCATTAGGTTGGATTGTCTTTCTTGGGAATAGACATAAATATGGATTTCTTACAGTTTATTGGCCAGATAGCCATCTTCCAAATTTCTTGGCATAGATGAGTGAGCATTTCCAGCACCACATCCATTTGTTGAAACATCTCAATTGATATTCCACCAATTCCTGGAAACTTGTTTTTCCCCAATGCCTGCAGTGCAGCTCGGACTTCTTTCTTCAGTATCATAGGTTTCTGATCATATGCTATTTCCTGAAATGGTTGAACTCTGACCAATTCTTTGTGGTACAGTGACTCTGTGTATTCCTTCCATCTTCTTTTGGTGCTTCCTGCATTGTTTAATATTTTCCCCGTAGAATCCTTCAGTATTGCAACTTCAGGCTTGAATTTGTTTCTTCAGTTCTTTCAGCTTGAGAAATGCCAAGCACGTTCTTCCCTTTTGGTTTTCTATTTCCAGCTCTTTGCACATGTCATTATTACACTTTACTTTGTCTTCTCGAGCCCCCTTTGAAATCTTCTTCATCATTTCTTCCTTTCACTTTAGCTACTCTACGTTCAAGAGCAAGTTTCAGAGTCTCTTCTGACATCCATTTTGGTCTTTTCTTTCTTTCCTGTCTTTTTAATGACCTCTTGTTTTCTTCATGTATGATGTTCTTGATGTTATTCCACAATTTATCTGGTCTTCGGTGATTAGTGTTCATCACATCCAATCTATTCTTGAGATGGTTTCTAAATTCAGGTGGGATATACTCAAGGTCATACTTCAGCTCTCATGGACTTGTTCTAATTTGGTTTCAACTTGAACTTGCATATGAGCAACTGATGGTCTGTTCTGCAGTTGGCCCTTGACCTTGTTCTGACTGATGACATTGAACTTTCCCATCATCTATTTACACAGATGTAGTCGATTTGATTCCTCTGTATTCCGTCTGGCAAGGTCAACCTATATGGTCACTGTTTATGTTGGTGAGAAAAGGTATTTGCAATGGAGAAGACATTGGTCTTGCAAAGTTCTATCATGCGATCTCTAGCATTGTTTCTATCACCAAGGCCATATTTTCCAATTACTGATCCTTATTCTTTTCCAACTTTCGCGTTACAATCACCAGTAATTGTCAATGCATCCTGATGGCATGTTCAATCAATGTCAGATTGCAGAAATAGGTAAAAATCATCAATTTCTTCATCTTCGGCCTTAGTGGTTGGTGCGTAAATCTGAATAATAGTTGTATTAACTGGTCTTCTTTGTAGGTGTGTGGATATTATCCTATCACTGACAGCATTGTACTGCAGGATAGATCTTGAAATGTTCTTTTTGACGATGAATGCAACGCCATTCCTCTTCAAGCTGTCATTCCCTTCATAGTAGACCATATTTTTGTCCGATTCAAAATGACCAGTACCAGTCCATCTCAGCTCACTAATGCCTAGGATATCAAAGTTATGTGCTCCACTTCATTTTTGACGATTTACAATTTTTCTAGATTCATACTTTGTACATTCTGCATTCCAATTATTAATGGATGTTTACAGTTGTTTCTTCTCATTTTGAGTCCTACCACATCAACAAAAGAAGGTCCTGAAAGCTTGACTCCATCCATGTCATTAAGTTAACTCTACTTTGAGGAGGCAGCACTTCCCCAGTCATATTTTAGTTCTTTCCAACTTGGGGGGTTCATCTTCCGGCACTATATCAGACAATATCCCACTGCTATTCATAAGGTTTTTACGGGCTAATTCTTTTCAGAAGTAGACTGCCAGGTCCTTCTTCCTAGTCTCTCTTAGTCTGGAACCTCAGCTGAAATCTGTCTGCCATGGGTGACCCTGCTAGTATTTGAATACCGGTGGCATAGCTTCCAGCATCACAGCAACATGCAGGCCCCCAGAGTACACGGGGGTTGAATGTGTAATGTCGTATTATTTTCTTAAAGAGACCTTCATGCTCTGCCCAAATTGCATAAGATTCAGGCCCCACCATACCTGGACACACACGTGTATGTTCTTGCACTTCATGAACACACACGTGTCATAAAGGACAGGTTTCCAGATTCCAGAGTTCAATTTCCACTTTGCTTAACATGGCACAATAGAGTGACAAATGCGTTTTGACAACAGGGCAAGAATAAAGGGAATGAGAATGTATGATTTTTTTAAATGATTTTTCTTCTGTATTACTTAAGCCTAGTTTGGCTCAATTAAAATATTTTATAAGGAAATGAATCACATTGCAACTGAATTAGGATTAATGAAATGACTTTTAAGTAATTGTTTGCTTACACTAGAAACATACTGTTCATTTTTGGACCACACTGGAGATGAAACTGAATGAAGCCTATGTTGACACTCGTGAAGCTCAGGGGCTCAACAAAAGCCGGACAGAACCTGTTACTTCTGGGCCTCACTAACCTGAATGCTTCTGCTTGCTGAGAGAATTCTGAAGGGCATTTAGCATTTATAATGTCAAGAATATACACGCACATGAACAAGTAGCAATTACGTACTAATTAAATAAAGACCATGTTAAGACATTGAAAACCTGTTCATTGTGTAATAGCCTGTTAATCATAAATGCCTGTATGCAGGGGACTGCAAATACCTTCGGGAGGTTTTCAAAAGTCACAAATAAACTTCTTTCAAAGAATAGCGTGATTTGGTATTATGAAATCAAGGTCACTTAGACAATAATAATATTAGCAATTTTTTTTCCATTAAAAATTTAAGAATTTCTTCCTTCTTTGAAATAATAGCCATCTAGGACCATAATCCCTTGGAGTTAGCTGAGTTTCAGGATTTAAACTAATTAATTAACATATTTCAGAAAGGTAATATAGCATGTATACCATATATTATGCAATATCTCCAGCAAGGTTTGGGGCAAAGCTATATAATCAAACATATTAATACTTCTGCAGCGAAATGCGGGGAGATTCACGTAAGTAGTATAAATAAAGATTACAAATAGCCTTAAATCATTCCAAGTCAGGTGTTGCTGCAAATGAATTCAGGTCATGTCAGGCGCTGCCATCACATAAAAAAAACAAAAACAAAAAGGCAGTTTTTCCAAGTTTTTTTGTAATTCAGAATTACAGATTAGGGATTGTAAACCTGTATTTGTAATGGCCACCTCTATTTCTCTTCACTTTTATAGTAGAAGGATAAAAATCACTTGGTTTTCAGTCTCCCAAGGCCTGGGTAGCTTTATTTTTATTTGGTTATGTCCTTCTCCACCAAGCCCAGGATTTTTCAAAGTAATTCAGAACAGAAACAATAGAAGGAGCTACTGTCCTCTTGGGGACTGGTAGTGGTTGCCTGGGGCAGCCTCCTTCCCCAAAGGTCTGCCTTAAAAGCAAGCTGCTGTTTCAAATGTAGCACAGAGATGCAGAAGAGGAGGGAACCGATTTTGCAGAATTTATAGATGGGCAAAGCACTGCCAGAAATCATGCCTCAAGATAGCAAAACAGGGTCCATAAATACTGAAGGCTTGAGGAGTGTCTGGACAGAGCCCTGCTGAGGATTCTTGCAACACAAGTGCTGCCGCAGTCCTTACTCACCTTTCAGACCTCAGAGACAAGTGGGGCATGTAAACAACCTCATTTCATATAGAAAGATCATACAGTTATGAAATGGATGTAATCTGGCTACTTAGAACTCCCGGTTATGACTGGCACCAATCTTAGCACCATCAACATGTGCTTTCATCTTTGCAACATAGATGAGTGGAAGGCAGGACCATTAACTTGAGGTAGTAGTAAATGGAAAGAGAGAGACGAATGGGGAACTTTCAGAAAAGGTTTTAAAGAGCTAGACTCTGTCACTCCCAGGGGATTTTACATGTTACTTTGGGCTGGAGCCTTCAAGAAGGGGACTTGTGTCATGCCATATTCAAATGTGAAACTGTGATGAGCAACATAAAGATACTGGTAAAATAAGCCAGTTCTGGCAATTATCCATGTTTTATGTTAATAGCGATTTTTGAGGATAGTACTATTCACTAGGGAAAAAAAATACTTCCATTGCAGCCAAAAGCAACAAGAAACACAGTAAAAACTCATTTGCTACTTCGCAATTCTTCAAAAATTCTGCCTCAAGCAAGTCATGGGGCATTATTATCCAGATGATCTATATTTTGATAGTTCTACAAATTTCTGTTTGAGTATTACATTGGAGGCAGCTGTGATGTTTATTCTTCCGATAACAACAATGATGTAGAACAGGAATTATATTGCATGTAGGCTTTTCTTTCTTTCTTTACTGAGTCAGCCAGAAAAATCCCAAGACTATTAACTCTATTGGCCCCTGGCTTCACAATCATCTACTGTGAGTAGAGCAACATCTTGATAATATAGTAGGTTTAGAAGTACTGCCATCTGAACAGGACCTAAAACATGACTCCCGGTTTTAAGCATATAATGTTGTAATTTCTAGGACAACTGGTTCAATATGTTTCCTGGTTTTCATGTTTGTTTTCTTCCTCTTCTAGTATAACAACATACATTTTATAAGATTTTATGTACCTGTGTATATTGTTTTGCAACGCGGCTTGTCTATATTAATTAGTTCCATCAATTCGTGAATTTTATAAATATAAACACAATCAAGTTTACTCTCTAGTAGTAAGCTAGCTCCTTGCCTGATACTCTTCATAGCAAATTGTTTTTATTACTCTTATTACCTTTCTGTGCCTCAATTACCCGCAGAGTACTTTGGAATGCAGAGTCCAAAGTAAAAGGAATAATATCCACTCAGGAAGACGAGAATCTGTCTCCAAGTTAGCTACTTTATCGATGCTCAGACCACAGGAAAAATAAATGCAGGAGACATCGCTAACAGGGATTGCTTGCTGTTCTTGACTGAGTCAAAGTCTCACCCAGCTCCTGTTAGGCAGGTTCTTAGCTTCTGTCCCCCAGATCTGATCATGCTTAAATATCCTACCATGCATGGTTGTTTCAGGCTCTCACGACTTACAGGCTTGATTCGCCTTTCTGGTGTCCACACAGAAAGACGCAGCTTATGCCCTGTTGCAGTTCAAGGGCTGTAGCCAAAGGGGCAGCAGTTTGATTCACGGATAAGAAGCAGGGGAGGAAGAAATGGTTATTGTATCGGATAATGCTTTGTGGCAGCCCAGGCTGGATGCTTCCTGGGGCTTCTCAGGCCCAGATGACAGGGATGGGAATCGGGACTGAAAGGAGCCCTCAGATATTACTTTAATTAACAACAGTTCCATTCTGCACAAGAAGAAATCCTCAAAATACTCTTGGCTCTGTCAAGAGCAACTGCATTCAATTTTCATAAAATACATGAACGAAGTTGAGATAAATCTTTCCTTTATTAAAAGAAATTGCTGGTTCAGAGGAATGAATATATCCAAAATTGTCAGTCTGCCCAAATTATCCATTAAATCATTATTTGAATATGGAAATCAATAGTTTGTGCATACAGCTCTGTTTGCTGCCCACCAAAAAATATCCATTTTTAACTGAAGAACACATTTCAAGGACAGTGTTGTAAGAGGGACCATTTATAAGGAAGCAAAATTTCCATTTCAGGCATCTATTAAAATATGTTAAGGGCTAAAAGAGGTCAAATAAGGTAGAACAATAAAAATCCTCAAAAAATTCTGTACTTAACACTAAAAAATACTCCTTTAAACTTGGAAGACTTCTTTCATAAAATACAGAAAAAGAGCTAGGTTTTAAATACAAGTCTTTTCCATCGCGTGTTTTATATTTGCTTAATTTTAAAATGAAGCTAGCAATAATTATTTCTGTTCTAACGGACTTTATTAGTAAACAGGCTGTTGGATTTGCCAACCTTCCTTTGTGGAGAAATTTGACAGTATATGATTTATTGTACTTAATATTTTGTCCCTTAGTCACTTCCCTGGCTGAAATTTTCAAACCTCATTAGGTGACTTCTTTCAGTTTATGGCAGATGGACAATGACCACAGGATATAAACTGAACAGCTGTCCTCCTCCCCTTCTGTGCTTTTCTCCCTTCTAGTCCTATCCCCAGTCCCTCTCTTCTAAAATATTTGTACTTCTTCATTTTCACTGCCATTGCTCTCATAAGGGAGAAAGAGAGATTCTCTTGCAATTTATGGAATGTCCTGCCATCTTTTAATCATTTCCAGATGCCCACCCTCTTGTAAGTTTCCTGGCAAGCCCACCCTATAGAATTTTCACCAGTGCCTATATGAGAGAAACACAAAGCAGAGAAATGCAAGATGTATCAGGCTTTGCCAGATTCCCCACCGGGCAGTCCTCCTTTCCCCAGAGCCAAGCCATATAACGTATACCTGAGTGCTCATCCCTGGCCCATTTTCTAAGAAGATGAATCCACACCTTAGGCAGGTGTTAAGCACCGTTTTCAACTCCAGCAATCTGAAGACTCAGTGTCACCACCCTGGTTGCTGATTTGGCTATGATCTTGGGTCCCATTCCCTCACCATTCATTACTATGCTGATGCTATGGGATAGTAACACACCTGGTTTGTCAGTCTCGCTCCCAAATAATGAATCCTGCCTCTGGATCTCCCTCTTTCCTGGACTTTACAACAAGCTGCACTCTCACTTTCATCTGAATTCCAGGGCACTGGGGTTTGCACACCTTTGTTAGTAATCAGTGTGTACTGCTTACGGGTGTCTTTCACACATGGGCCTTTTTCACTTATTGGATAATAAGCTCCTCAAAGGCTGGGGCAGTGTCTTACATTTTGCTTCCCCACACTGCATGCAGGCACATTGTGTTGTATATATTGTACATTCTTCTCTCTGACAGAAGAGTCCTTGATTAGGAGTCCTTGATTAATGGATAAGCAAGTGGAAATTGCTGGCTCAGACCAAGCTCTAATATTACTCATGGGTTTTACGCAGCATGAACCTTTATACTCCCTTGCCTCAGCAGTCAATAATGTGTACAGTATTGAACACCAGCCTAAAACCGAAGAAAATCCCTTTCCTAGCCTGTCAGTTTAATTCAATTAATTGTTGTGAGTACAATTCCACTCTACATACAAAGAGGGATACTTGTACACTCTTCTGCCCTCATGGAGTATCTAAGCTATAAAGGGTGAGAGCAGATGTACAGAAAAGGCCAGTGTCTAATTCAAACCAAAGTAGGTGTCACAAAAAAAATACAGAGGAAGTAGGTGTTCAGAGAGAGATCAGGCTGTGGCAACAGGATGAGTTTTCATGGAGGAGTGGTGTTTGAGAGAGCCCATTAGGTATGTATCAGTGCAATTCCTTCTGAACCTGCAGTTCATGGCTGTATCCCTTCTACTAGAACAGCCCTCAACAAATATTAGTAGAATGGATTTAAGAATGAATTACTGATACATCTATGAATGAATTATTGATATTTTTAAGCCTTATCAAAGTGAATGACAACATATTGAATATTTAGAAAGAGAAAGGGCATAGTATTGACTTCCAAACTGTATATTTTAATTCATATAATCTTTTATTTAGTTATCAGTTTTAATAATTCAAAAACACATATACTTAATCTAAAAAGTCTTTACCAGAATCTTATACTTAGTAGCATTTTACAATATTTCAGAATATTCCCTTGTTATTACTTAAACTGGGACTTAAGAATTTAGGATAAGGTGAATTTAAAATATATAAAGTTCATATAAACTGGTATTTTTAAATATACATTCCCTAAAAAGAAATAGGTTAACTCCAGAGTGAAGGGGCAGGAAAATCTGTTCTGTGTCTTTATATATATAAATAAATAATAAAGAGTATATATGTAACTAAGTAAATCAACAATATTTATTAAACTTAGGTGATGTAAAAGTGTTCCATATTAAAAAATATTTCAGTTTTTTCTGTTAATAGATCTTTGAAGATCTGAAAATCAAGTCTTAAATAAATCTTACTTCAATATATTTTTAAATCCAAAAATCTTATGCTCAAATAAAACATGTATTTAACCTTATAAG
This sequence comes from Elephas maximus indicus, assembly GCF_024166365.1. Classification (NCBI taxonomy): domain Eukaryota; kingdom Metazoa; phylum Chordata; class Mammalia; order Proboscidea; family Elephantidae; genus Elephas; species Elephas maximus. The sequence continues at coordinate 45,887,978 of NC_064826.1, read as the reverse complement.
GCATACAATTTAAACAAATTTTACTGTTAAACTTTGTTAAACTCTTGTGTTTGATTTGTATTTAAGCTCACGCCACCAGACATTTTGTTAGTGTCTTACTTCCAGATTTCCATATTTTCAGGAGAGGTTTTCACTATTTCATAATAAATTTCCCAAAGTCTAACTCACTCACCAAAGAGAGTGACTCTTGAAAAAAATGAGAATCTAATTTAGAAATATATTGGTGAGTTCATAGAGGAAATGAGCAATAATTCACACCAAGGAACGGAAGACTCAATTTCTCCTCCCCTGAATTTTCTGTTGTAAAAGAGTTGAGAGTTTTTCTACTGAATCAAGTTCTGAGTAATTAAGATGTTTATGAATTAGGCTCAAGGGAAAAAACTGCTTCCCTTACGATGAATGAAAGATAATACCTTTTCCAAGTGGCATCTTATTCAATATATCTATTCAAGAAAAAAAAAATGCCAAATTTCTTTTACAAAGCAATCTTCCAATTCATCAATAAGAGTATCTCTAATTTTTAAAGTTTTCTAATTCTTATTATTCAAAATAGACTCATAGAAAATGAGTAGTTCTCATTTATCTCAGAGGTACTATAGCAAGTATAGTTCATAAGAGAGCAATTCAGAACTAAGAACATTTTTATATCTTAATCTGTAAATATAAAGCTTTTGATTTAATGAATTTTCTCTATCTTGAGATGATAAAAACAAAAAAAGCAGCCAAAAAAGTACATGCACATAAAACCCCAAGTCTTTAACATATCCATAGGTAAAATCAAATCTTTCTTTCAGATAATAGTTCTATAAATTATGAGTAAATAATACACAGGTTTTAGCCTATTTCTAGTTCAATAATTACATACTTGGATAAACACTTGGGCATGTATTTTTGTCTACTTGCTGGACTAAAATTATAGCTTATTGGTGATTCTCATTTTTCTTCTGGGTCATCTTTTCCATTGAGTAAGGTTCTCAAATCACTTCCCCGAATAGCCCTCTAAGCATGAGATGTCACATATAATATTTTGATGTCTCCGTAATGGTTGCTTGTCACTCAGGTCAGAAATATTTATAAAAAAAAATAAGCATCTACTTATTGTGAGTCCCTTTACTAGTTGCTGAGGACACCATGTTAGACAAGACAGATTTGCCTCGCAAGCCAAACTATTTGTTCTTTGGGGCATATGTTTTAAAATGCTTTATCTTTACTCATTTAACTAATGAATCCTATTAATATGAAGAAAGAGTTAAGTTGAACAAATACATTACTTGGAAAATTCTTGCTGAGTGAGTCAATGCAGATTTGTATCAAAGAAGGGACAAGCCCACCCATAATCCAACTGCCCAAATCATCTTCCTTAAGAATGAATTCCATTACATTTCTTTATTCTTGAAGAAAGACAGAGGGCTCTTTTGTGGACCTCTACTGCCTATTAAATAAATTAAAAAATGTACATTAATTCTCCAGGTGGAACATGGGACAGTGTCGATAGCTACTCGGCCAGCCCGTCTGCTCTAGACAGGTACTCATGTTGCCCTCCTTATTTGTGTTTACAACCTTGCTTGTGTTCAGCGTGTCTCTTCACCTGGAAAACTTTTCTCTGTCCTTTCCACTAACTCACGTTGCTGGCTTTCAGGGTATTCTCTTTAAGAAGCCTCCCAGAGTTTCTCTGCCCTGTAGAACCTAGTCAGGTGCTGCCTCCATGAGGACCTGTACATACGCCCCATCTCTTTTATCACAATCTGGCAGTTCTCCAGAGGCTTCATGTTCCGTATGTATCCAGTGCCTTCTAAACACACACACACACAAAAATCCAAACCCACTGCTGTTGAGTCAATTCTGACTCATAGCGACCCTACAGGACAGAGTAGAACTGCTCCACAGGGTTTCCAAGGAGCGCCTGGTGGATTCGAACTGCTGACCTTTTGGTTAGCAGCTGTAGCACTTGACCACTACGCCACCAGTGCCTTCTACTGCACCATTAAATGGCGTACAACTATTCTGTTTTCTCACTTTTTTGTCCTAATGTAGTTTTTTAGTTGTTAGCTCAGTATGGTGCTGGGCACACAGTAAATATTCAGTGAAATTTTGTTAAGCGAAGGACAGCTGCAGAGCACCAGCAGCATGTCCCTTTGACCCAGTTCCCTGCCTGGGAGAACAGAGTTTGGAAGCATCTGTAAGATAATGGTTTGCAAGGACATCATCTCAAATTTTTCTTCCTATCCCAGAGGAAATCTAAAGGAAATGGGTAAACGGCCTAAGGCTACAGCCATAAATTCCACAAGTTGAATCTAATGAATCAAGTGAGGATTATAGCAGATCGATGTCTCAACACAGAAATGGATATGAGATCTTTCATTGGAATGGAAAAATGAAAACTTCTTCTAAGAATATCTTAGAACACTTTCAAAATGATTTAGCTGTTGATAACCTGATAAATTTTAGGTTTCAGAACCATCTTCTCAGGATGCTTTAACTTTAAAACTCATTCGCTTAAGATAGCTTGTATACCTATGTACGTATGTGTATAGATATACACAAATGTTTATGTATTTTAGAAAGAGCTAGGACAGCATTGCTGCTAAACATTGGCATGGTAGAGTTTATTTGAGACACCTTTGGTTATTCAAGCAATTTCTGGATATATATCTCTGAGGTACTTGAGACTCTTGGACATTTGTCATGTAATTGAAAAGGGTTACCAGAGTGATGTGGAAATATCAGGAGAATTAGTCATTTATCCAACTGTGGTTATGTGTGCATACTTATGAACACAATTCACCAGTGAAACCATAAATTATATGGACTCCTCTACAAAATTGCTTATGTAACATCTGAATCATCAAGCTATGCAATGAACATTTAAATCCTAAAGGAGTTCCTAAGGAGTGACACTAAATCTGACAGGCTATATTTAACCACGCTATTAGTATAGATTTATAGAAGTCCACAGTACACAAAGAAATATAAACATTGAACTCTCTACATATAGTTTTTATAACATGCTTTTAATAGAATTTTTGAATTGATTATGAAAGCAATGGCTACTTAACTACCATTGCTATTTTGGTATATGGTTATTACGTCGCTTATAAAAGTTCATAATGAATATGCCTAATTATGACATCTCTGAAATTTGTGTGTGTGCCCCAGTCTAGCCTTCATGCCACCCACATGAAAACAATGATGCTACTCCAGGCACTCATAATGAGACACAAAACCATTTCTGGAAAGTACTGCCCACTCATTATACTGTATTTGCCATACGGCTAAGCAGCTAATGATTTGCCACCATGTTGTTCCTTCATTCCCAAGGATTTTTACTCTCAAAATTCGGCAAGTAAATTCCCCAATGGAATCTCTACGTAAGAAATTACAATTTCTTTTACTATTTTGTTTCATTCCCAAACAATGGCATGTTAAAGTTCCACTTTTGATTCTAAAACTGCCACCCAAAAAGGAGATTTCAAAAAGTACTTTTTAATTTTAAAACTAAGATGTATGCATTTATATGTGTGTGTGTGTGTACTTCTCTCTCTTTTTTCCAACTCCCTCGTTCTGTTACTCTTTCAGTCTTCTGAGCCAGGATTCAAATTCGTGCTTTAACATTTTAAATAACAAGCAGCTCTCTGGCCTGGTGGGTTTCAGGCCTGTGGCTCACGGAGAAATCGAAGGCTCTTGCTAAGTCATGTTGTTTGGGCCTAATCCTGAGACCTTGGGCCTGGGGCTTGTTCTGGGTTTTGGGTCCCAGGTACCCTGCATTCTCTGATTACCTTATTTTTCAGTCCTTTTTCATCAGCTCTACTGTCCATGGTAGGCCGAGGTTGAAAGAAAAGGACATAAAGAATCTATACAGACTCTGGGAAACCCTGGTGGCATAGTGGTTAAGAGCTTTGGCTGCTAACCAAAAGGTCTGTAGCTCGAATCCACCACGTCTATGGGGCAGTAGTTCTATTTTGTCCTACAGGGTTGCTATAAATCGGAATTGACTCAATGTCAGTTGGGTATACAGACTCTGCAGCATTAATGTTTACTACTCACAAAAATGGACTTTTTTTTTCTTTTAAGGAAGGATAATTTAATTGGTACTGGATCTCTCCTACACTGAATAAAGTACAAACAGTAGAATTGTGAGGCATACTGTAAAAGATAATATCTGAAGTTAATATTCACGCTCTAACAAAAAGAATAAATACCTGGAATACAGACAAATAGAAAAACATGATTCAGCTCATTTTTTATATATTTAACAGTATAATGAATCTAAGATCACTTGTTCTATTTAAGAACCTCTAAGTTACGTACTGGTTATGCTACAGTTTTTAAAAGTTGATTTTGCAAAAACACAGCTTTTTAAAAATGAGTTTTTTTTTCTGATTATAAAAGTATTAACACTCATTTTAGAAAAGTTACAAAACATTTGCTAATAGACCAAAGAAAACATACTAAACTCGCCCCTCCCCCCTTTTTTTGTCTAGGAACTAAAGTTTTTAGTAAAACTATAAATCTCTTACCAAGAATTTTTTTTTATTGTACTTTAGATGAAGGTTTATAGAACAAACTAGCTTTTCATTAAACAGGTAGTATACACATTGTGGAAACCCTGGTGGTATAGTGGTTAAGTGCTATGGCTGCTAACCTAGAGGTCGGTAGTTCGAATTCACCAGGCGCTCCTTGGAAATACTCTATCGGGCAGTTCTACTCAGTCCTATAGGGTGGCTATGAGTTGGAATCCACTCAACGACAGTGGGTAGTAGTAGTGGTATACATACTGTTTTATAACATTGGTTAACAACCCCACAACATGTCAACACTCTCCCTTCTTGACATTGGATTCCCTATTACCAGCTTTTCTGTCCCCTCCTGCCTTCTAGTCCTTGCCCTTGGGCTGGTGTGCCCCTTTAGTTTTGTTTTGTTTTATGGGCCTGCCTAATCTTTGGATGAAGGGTAAACCCTAGGAGTGACTTCATTACTGAGCTAAAAGGGTGACCAGTGGCCACACTCTTGGGGCTTCTCCAGTCTCTGTCAGGGCAGTAAGTCTGATCTTTTTTTGTGAGTTAGAATTTTGTTCTACATTTTTCTCCAGCTCTGTTGGGGGCCCTCTATTGCAATCCCTGTCAGAGCAGTCAGTGGTGGTAGCCAGGCACCATCTAGTTGTACTGAACTCAGTCTGGTGGAGGTTATGGAAGTTGTGGTTCATTAGTCCTTTGGAAACACCCTTATTTTTGTTTTTATTAATGTTTTCCCTATTCTAATTTTTCTTTTATTAGTCTGTAAATTGTTGTTGGTAATGTTACCATTGTGAGAAGAAAATCACTCAAACTACAATCGAGTAGTTTCACATAATATCTACAAATTGAAATGGGACATGCTGACAAAAACAAATGACTTGAAGAAAAATACTCTTAGGTACTATCGACTACAGTGGGATCCCAGCTGTGAGAACATGGACTTGCAATTTGGAGTAGTGGGTAGAGAGGGAAACAGTCCTTTCACTAATGGTGGACTCCCAAAGATATGAAGGTAAAGATGGCAGAGACTGGAGGAAGCCATCCACGAGCACAGCTACCAGAATGGCAGCAATCTTCATGTTAAGGGGAAAGCCCATAAGAAGGTTTTCAGGTTATGAGACCAAGATCAATACGGCTAGGACCCATAAAAAAGATAGTATCTTTCTTTCTCTGGAACATTCCCTTTGAAAATTTGTACAAGTTTTAATCTGAGCAAAACATAACTAGTAAGGTAATTCTGCTGTAATAGAATTACACAATTCACTCAAAATGTACATGTAAATCATTTTAAGATATTCTGGATTATCTGTAGCATTTTTAATACCACTCGATACTGGAAAGAAGTGAGAAGACAATGTATCATCTAAAAAAATTCAGTTCACTTTAAAAATGTTTTGAATAATTTACTGAGAAGTTAAAATTTACTCTTCTCTAAATGTAAAAACATTTGGCACTATAATTCTGATTGTACACTATAATTAAAACAAACATTTCCAAGTTAAATTGCTATAATTGCTAAAAAGCACTTACCAATGGAAAATTGGAGGACAGAGGCTGTTGTTGTATTAAGGCTCGTGGTAATCTAGAAAAAAATATAAAAAATTAAGGTAAGAGAGAGAGGAGGGGAAAGAGACTGCAGAAAGTTTTGGGGGAGGGCAGCGAAAGTCAGTAAAAAGAAGAGGAAAGAAAGGATCTAGGAACAGAAGGTTATATCTCTCCATTTGTCAGTTTGTTTTTATCAATGTCTGAACACGGATAGGAGCCCTGGTGGAGCAGTGGTTAAGAGCTCGGCTGCTAACCAAAATGTCGGCAGTTTGAATCTACCAGCCACTCCTTGGATACCCTATGGGGCAGTTCTACTCTGTCTTATAGGCGTGCTATGAGTCAGAATTGACTCTACAGCAATGGGTTTGTTTTTTTTTTTTTTTGAACACAGATATGTTCATGTTCCCCTGTGGGGAACAAAGCTGTGGGATTCTGATTTAGTCACTAATAGTAAATCTCTCAGGGTTCTGTTGAGAACTGCTTTTAGTGGCATCTACTTGGTAATCTCTGAAGGCATTTAACACAGACTCCTCCACCCACCCGCCTGCTCCTCTCCACCCTAGGATCCAAAGAGAATGTCATAAAAAGGCTACCAAACAAAAATTGGGAGATAAGCATAAAAGGAGGGGAAGAAAAGTAAACAGAATTGTGATAGCTAAAAAGAATATAGCATTTCTTTTGTGATAGAAAAAGGTTCTAAAATTGTGGTACTGGTTGTACAACTCTGTGAATATACGAAAAGCCACTGAATTGTACACTTCAAATGAGTGAATTGTAGAGTGTTAGAATTATTTCTCAATAAATCTGTTACCAAAAAAATAAACAGGATTATGGACCTAAAAATATTCTTCCAAAACATTTCCCTTGTTTCGTGAAGAATCATGCTTAAACATTTTTCTCCCTTCTAAAGAGGAGGAGCACCTTACTTAATTTTATTTTTACGGTTTATTTATTTATTTCTTGGGACAGTGACCAGCTCAAATGAGATGAGAATTAAAGTTCTCACCTTCAACGACTCTCTTGCTGGGTTCCAGAATCCCTTACGCTAAATTATGGAATACCTCACGTGACTCCACCGTATCAAATAGAAAGTGTATCGCTGTGTTTTTACAGCGGCAGAAGCAGTAGACTATGCTCCTGTTGCTTCCTACATGTCTTAATACCATCCGTAGGTGTTTCTGTACTTCGTGAGCCACCATGTGATCAAGTCCACAGCTGCAAAAGGGCATAAATTGCTGTGGGAACTAGTGAGCAGGACTCTTGCTCTGCCAGAATTTAGTTGAGATGTGAATATGAAAAGACTGGGTGTGTGCTTCCTGTTTCTACAGCACAATTTGGAAATATGACCGTACGTGTACTTTAAACACACGGTTTTAAAATTCAGGGAAGAAGCAGGAAAGGTAATAGAGCGGAGGGCAAAAGACACTTTTTATAAATTGTGTAGATGCCAGCATCACTATCAGTTCCTAATTTATTTTAGCAACAGCAGCAAAAATTATTGGTATTAAAGGAAATTCTCTATTTAACTTAAATCCTTTATTACCATAAATTATCTGCTGAAACACCACTGGCCCACCATGCTCTATAACTGTCTCCTGCCCGTTCCTCCCTACCCAGAGTCAGAGAAAATTCACTGTTATGGATTGAACTGTGTCCCCCCAAAATATGTGTTGTAAATCCTAACCCCTGTACTTGTGGATGTAATCCCATTTGGGAATAGGGTTTTCTTTATTATGTTAATGAACCATATCAGTATAGGATGTGTTTTAAAACTAATCACTTTTGAGATATAAAAAAAGCAGATTAAGACCCAAAGAAGCAAGCAGAGATGGAGGAAGATAGATGCCAAGCCACATGAAGATCGCCAAGGTACTGAGGAATAGAAGCTAAAAAGAGACAAGGCCCTTCCTCCAGAGTCAACAGAAAGGCAAAGCCTTCCCCTAGAGCTGGTGCCTTGAAATCGAACTTCTAGCTTCTTAAACTACAAGCAAATAATTTCTATTTGTTAAGCTACCCACTTATGGTATTTCTGTTATAGCAGCACTGGACGTTTTATCTTCATTCTCCACTAAGACATGCACCAAGACAATTTTCTTCAAATAACTAAGATATTATAACTCAAGATTCCTCTAGAAATCTGTTTTCCTTTGAGCTTTCAGAGTAAGCTCAACTATTTGTCCTTCTGGGTTTCATCTTAAAATCCAAAGAAGTACAATGCTAAGAGAGAAATTAGAATTTTTTTTTTACATAAATTGAATGAATGTTTTTCCCTTTGGTTTTATGCAAATGAATAGATTCATAAGATGAATTATGAAACACTCCTGGATATGTTTTTTTTTTAAACAATAGTATAAGTAAAAAGCACCATGGTTATTGTTACTATTAGTACATTAAGTATACTAAAGAGTCTTAGGCACTTATCCTGGTGTTATAATAAATGGTGCTTGTGTCACTTGCTTAATAAAGCTCCACAGCCGTGACCTCGACTAGCAAACAGCAAGGTGCATGAAATATTGCTGGCTTTCAAATTACACGTGCTAACCGAGGGTGACCTTAGACTTTGATTAGTCATTGATTCTCATTTGTCTCTCTACCAGGGAGGCTAAGGAGTGGTAGAATGACTGACTTTCATTTCTTTTCCTTTTCCCGTTGAGTTTATTAGTGAAATTGTCAGCTACAAAGACGAACAGGAAAATAAAGAGAAAAAATACAAGAAGCAGGGCCTATAAAAACTTGTCGTTAAGTGCTGTCAAGTTGGTTTCAACTCATAGTGACCCTATGAGTTTGGTACAACGGAATGAAACACAGCGACCCTATGAGTTCCCTACAACAGAATGAACAGAACTGTGCCATCCTCGTAAAACTACACACCTATATTTACAATTGGGTATTATAAATTATTTATTAATCTTGAGTTCAAATATGCAGTTTTAGACTGTGAAGTCTTTTGATCTGATGTTCTGAAAACCAAAGGACCTCTTAAAGGGCTTTTGACAAATTATCAAGCCACTATGAAGGTTTTTTTTTTTTTTTTTTTTATGAAGGATTGACAGATATTTTTTTTTCTATGAAATCTCAGTGCTCTTAAATTCCCAAATAAACTCCAAACTATGGAACATAAGCATGGTAACTGAGAGAATCTGAAAACCTTTCTGTGGGCTGAGAGCTGTAGGACAGGGGAACGGGTTTCTCCTCCACGTCACTTTTCTTTCTCTTCCATTCTGCACCTCTTCCCTGAATATTTTTACAGGGTTTGATCCTGTTTTAGTCTAAATTTACACTTTTAGCTAAAATGCATTTGTAGTATGTGAGAATGATATAGTAAATTATTTCTTTTAAAAAACATAATTTCATTTTAAGTTCTCAGAGAGCATATTTTCTCTTGGGTAAATTAATTTCTCTTTATCTTCATTTTATACTAGCAAAATTGAAGCAAGTTCAGTGCCACCATCTGAAATATGGGGACTTCACCGGATTGAATACAACGGGTAAGGGCTGATTAAGACAATGGCAGAGAAAACACAAACATGTGTGTCATGGATTGAATTATGTCCACCAGAAAATGTGTGTATCAATTTGGCTGGGCCATGATTCCCGGTATTGTGTGATTTTCCTGTATGTGATAAATCCTGCCTCTATGATGTTAATGAGGGAGGATGGGCGGCAGTTGTGTAGTGAAGCAGCACTCAGTCTACAAGATTGGATTGTGTCTTGAGGCAATCTCTCGAGATATAAAAGAGAGACGCAAGCAGAGGGAGAGGGGGATCACATACCTCCGAGAAAGCAGTGCCAGGAGCAGAGCGAGTCCTGTGGACCTGGGGTCCCTGCGCGGAAAAGCTCCTAGTCTGGGGGCTGATGAGAAGGCTGACAGAGAGTGAAAGCCTTCCCCTGGAGCTGACGCCCTGAATTTGGGCTTTTAGCTTACTTAACTGTGAGGAAATAAACTTCTCTTTGTTAAAGCTATCCACTCGTGGTATTTCTGTTACAGCAGCACTAGGTGACTAAGACAACGCGTATGCCCATGTCACAGCAGGTGCTGCCTCTCACTGAGTTGGGTTTTTACTGAAGTGAAATGGCTACATATTCTCAAAAGGGGAGATGTACTTTTTGGCGATTTAATAGATTAAACCTTAGCCTCCTAAGGTTCGTTGCCTGTGGTTCTTTGTTTTACAAATTCGATAAGAATTACATTTACGAAGGCATTTTTTTTTTAAAGGAAGTTTTCAGGGCTAATAACTTTCATCAGTTTTCACCCAAAACAGTTTTGACTGGGCTCAGTTCTGAAGTACCATGCAACTATTTGAATTTTAATAAAGATGACAGTATGTTAACTGACTTTTCATTCAATTTTTCTGGTGTCTGTAAACACAAAACAATATCTATTTTAGCTTTTGGAGCATAAATATGGAATAAAAATTACTCAAAATTAGAAAAAGTTGCTAATAAGTAAAATGTGGATGTCATCTCCATTGCTGTCAATATATTTCCATTCCATCCCCTTTGACTCTATGACACAAATTCATCTTAGGGAAATACGTACGATGGGAATATAAATCTGCATAGGTGTTCTTTTTCTCAGTAATGATAATTACGTTCAACATATTCTTTTTTAGTTGAAATGCCAATCTCGCATCAATTATATAATATAATTAAAACCTAGATCATTAGGTTTATCAACTCAAATGCAAGATAAACTGGAATATAGTGGAACAACAATCACCCATTTGATATATGGATCAAATAAACCAGACGTTTCAGCTCTTATGTTATCATAATTTGAATTTTGGCACTATGTTCTTAGATTAAAAAAAAAAAATTCCTGCTGATTAATAAAAACAAAAAAGAATTTGCTAAGTATTTCCAGAAATAGTACTGAATGGGGAACCTTCTAAAAAAGGCATTAATGCTAAGCTCAATTAACTTCAGTAAAAATTTTTATTTTGTTTTAAGGTTTCTAGATAATAAATTCAGTCATGGTACATTATTTTAAACATACTAGCAAATCTTTTTTTAAAGAAGAACTTAACTTCCTTCACATTTGTCTGCGGTAATAACGCCTTCTGAGACTTGAATTATGAGCACCTATTATTTTAATTTGCACCCAATTAATTCTGTTTGTGTTCCAAATTCAACTAAAAACTTCAATTCATCAATGTTCTGAAGCTCATATCTTTAATAAATTAAATGTATCTATTGCCATGAAAGGGGTATTCAAGGAGCATAAAAATAAGAACCATGTTACAAAAATTAATTGGCTTTCACATTTTGATAACTAAATTTTCTTTTAATTGTCTACCAAGTTTTTTTCCCCTCTACTATGGAAACTAGTCTTTTGACAATTTTTAAAGTTAATTATTTTGAAACACAGTGTGTGATTTATAGAGGTAAAAAATACGACCTGTTATTAAAAGTCCCATGATATAGAGGATGTGGGAGCATAAAGGAAAAACAAAAAGTATTGAAACCCAAATTGAAAAGGAGAAAAGTAAAACATAAGACACATTGTAAAAAGAGTATTAGGGCAAAGGAACTGAGCCAGAATAATAAAACAATTGTTTTTATATCTTTTTTTAAGAATGTGAAATGAGTGTAGTCTTCATGTCAGCAAGAAGTACCAAGTACCAACAAAGGCTCATTAGCCACATGCTGATGGTGAGTGGTTTCATAGTTGTTAATTTAGACTACTCATGTTTCATTTTGCATATAACTCAAGAACTTACCATTGGTAAGGAAAGGCTAATCAGTTTACATTAAAGGAAAGTAACCTGTTCCTGAATAATTTGGCATAAACCAAAGTTTGTTGTTGTTGTTTAAATCTGGCTTATTTAGTGTGTTCTTTCGCTTTTACTATTTTTTTAATCCACCAAAGTTCCTCTGTAGTTGGGAACCCGAGTTTTAAAACAATGTGACAAAATTGCTCATCTAACAGTTTTGGCTTGCAAGGAGAAAATAAGGACAATTTTAAGAGCAATGCTTTATAGATGAACTTAAGAAGCCATAAATTGCTTAGACATGGTACACACATATAATACATGTGCATATATATATATATATAAGTTTCAGGGTGGCACAGTTAAACACTCAGCTACTAAGTGAAAGGTTGGCAGTTCAAATCCATCCAGAGGTGCCTTGGAAGAAAGGCCTGATGATCTACTTCTAAAAAAAACCCTACGGAGTGCAGTTTTACTCTAAAATACATGGAGTCAGAACTGACTTTATGACAGCTGGTTGGTTGGTTGGTGCATGTATGTTAAATATATCATGTCATACCTATATTTTAAAAAAGCATCTATTCATAGAGATGTGCTATATTTAATGAGATTCATTGATGCTGACAATTTTATTACTACAATTTTTACTTTTTATGTTAAATATATTATATTTATGTATCAACTAAGTATATCAATTTTAGTTTTTCTTCAAACAATTGACATATGGCAGCACTAATCTATAACTTTGAAGTCAGAACTCCTGAGAAAGAAAAATAACTTTTACTTTTCCCCCATGGTGACTGAGATTAAGACAAGAGTTTGCCGTTACCTTCATATAGGTAAATATGTATATTAAAGCAGAATCCAGGAAAATGTCCGGTAATTTTTATATTACTGTTTTTTTACTTTTTTGAAGAGAATTATTTTCATTCAATGTATTTCTTTTCTTGTGGTAAATATGTATGCATCAAAACATTTGCCATTTCAACAATCTGCACAAGTACAGCTTAGTGACATTAATTATGTTCATTGTGTTTTGAAAAGAGATGATAAAATCACCTCTCCTAGTTTTGAGATATTTCTAATAGGACTTATAATATAAATTATACTTCAAAATTTATCTGAACTGAAAAAGAACAGAGAACTTTGTGTCGGCAAAAACAAAACCAAAAAACAACTCCGTAAATGCTATGTATTTGGGATGATGTACACACATAATTTTTTTTTTACACACATAGCATAGACTTACCAGTTCTCTGGGACCATATGGCTCACAGAAGGTGACAGCGTTGCCATGCATAATTGCCCCACACTGTTCTCCAGTCTCACAGTTGTTACATTCAACCCTGCGGGAACACAGAACACATTCCCAGTCTGAGAAGATAGTATATAGCACAAGACGGTTTATTGCTCAGATAACAAAAGAGATAACAGTTATTGTTATTCAGCTCAAAACAACATTTCGAAGGTGATAACGGAGACTTGAAACCAGAAAGAACTGAATTTAAATTCCAGTCCTTGCACTTAATGGCTGTGTTAGGCAAGTTACTTAACATCCCAGAGTTTCTCACCTGTAAAATGAGGATAATAATACCGATGCAATCTCATTTACCTTTTAGAGGATTAAATGAGAAAGTGCTTATAAAATACATAGTACAGAACCAGTCTCATAGTAAAAAAAAAAAAACCGCACTGCTCTCGAGTCGATTCCAACTCATAGCGGCTCTATAGGACAGAGTAGAACTGCCCCATAGAGTTTCCAAGGAGCAACTGGCGGATTCAAACTGCCGACCTCTTGGTTAACAGCTGTAGCACTTAACCACTACGCCACCAGGGTTTCCAGTAAGATAAAAAAAAAAACCAAACCCAGTGCCATTGAGATGATTCCGACTCATAGCGACCCTACAGGACAGAGTAGAACTGCCCCGTAGAGTTTCCAAGGAGTGCCTGGCGGACTTGAACTGCCCTCCCTTTGGTTAGCAGCCCTAGCACTTAACCACTATGCCACCAGGGTTTCAGGGTTTCCAGTAGGCACCTAATAATGGCAGGTGTTATTATTACCAACAATTACATAGAACATATACTGTGTCCAATGAAAAGATGTCTGTAAATATTAAAAGATAAGCAAATTAATATCTATTTACATAATGAACAAAAATAAAAAATCCTTTGCAAATTTTAAACTTTTTTTTAGTTATGGTCAGGGTAAATGTTTAGAAGAGCCATCCTCAAATAAATTTGTGTCTATACATTCTTCTATGCTAAAAATAATTGAATCAGATTTTATTTAATCCACACACTAATATACACAATAATTAATATTCACAAATAATAATGCAAGCACATTTTGGATACCGGCTTATTTACATTAATCTTGCAAGTAATTTTATTAGTTACTTCACTATATTACTGCAAAAGGGAGTGGTTAAAAAACCTAAGGACAGCATCTCAAAAAGGAATTTATTCATGTCTTTATCTAGTAGAAGTTGAAGCTATTCATATCCTAGATTTGACTTTGCATAGTTACAGTAACATTTACAATGCTCTGCATCAGTGACATTTCAACCCACAGTCATTACATACCTAACATGTAGAAAGAAAGATCTATGTTTCCCCTGTCTGAACCTCAAACCACTTGAGAGCTCTATTTCATGCGGAAAGAACATTTTCAGAGACTTTCACATTCCAGGTGCCAAACATTGTGGAAAGGGCACTATGCCCTTGGTTTCATTATGCCCTTTCAGCTGTTTGCTGATTTCAGAGAGAGAGGGAGTAGGAACTCCTACCCTAGTAAGAAGACGACGAAACTGTGAAAAGAGACCAGGTAGCCCATAAAGCCAAGAGGCAGAAGCACAACAAGTAAGTAACAACTAGGCAAATACACCTTAGTCCTGCATATGTGTACAAGTACCTGTGTACTACATGGAATAAGTGATTGGCATTATTTTAATCTTTTGAGCTGTGTTCTCACACAAGAATTTTTTTATGTGAAATTAATGATGTCGGTATCTCAAAAGATCATACATCTTAGTAAAACCAAAACCAAACCTGTTGCCATCGAATTGATCTGACTCATAGCGACCCTACAGACAGAGTAGAACTGCCTCATAGGGTTTTCAAGGAGGCTGGTGGATTCAAACTGACGACCTTTCGGTTAGCAGCTGGGCTCTTAACCATTGCACCACCAAGAGATTTGAATTTTCTCTTGATTACTGTGAAGCAAGATTCTAATAAGTCCTTGACATTAGACTAGACATAGCAGTAGCTTCATGAGGGCAACAAACTTGTCTCTCACTCGCCATTTTATCCCCAGCATGCTGTATTTCATAAATACTTGTTGAATGAATGAATATAAGACAACTTCATAAATTTAACTATTGTTAAGGTCTGAGGGCTAAAGCACTTAGATAGTGCCTTGCACATAGTAAGCATGAAACAAATGTTAGCTGTTATTATTTATACCATTTTTACTGTTGATTTTTCATGGACTTCTACCATTTTCAACTGCTTCAGAACTGGTATATGAAAATTCGTTTTCCCCACAGAGAACCTAATACATGAACTTTTTGTATTGTTTTTCTAAAGCATACATGTAATTTCTTCCCCAAGGAGTATGGCTGGAATAAAAGTACAGAGAAATAACACAGAAATTATAATGAGCTTCTTACTTTAGTGAAAGATAAGGATTATTTGTCTTCTAAGTCATTACGAGATGACTTGAGAAAAATATCAACTTGGACAGAGAAAAAATTAAAAATACTCAAACCTCACAATGGCTATCTGCCATTTGCCTCTAGTGTATCTAAGCTAAAGGCCTCATTGTTGCTGTCAAGTTTGAGGCCTGCTGTTTGAATTCCCACAGCAAGCATTCTATCTATAAATATAAATTAGCAGTTCCCAAATCAACTGTATATCAGAAAATTAATATCTATATGAAATACAGATATTATATTCCCTCCCCCCCTCCATAGATTTTATTCAGGTGGAGCCTGGATATATGTATACTGTTTAAAGGTGATTCTGATATAGATGGCCTGTTGTTGCTGTTGTGTACCACTAAGTTGATTCCGAGGAGACAAAGTAGAACTGCCCCATAGGCTTTACCAGGCTATACTCCTTATGGGAGCAGACCATCAGGTCTTTTCTCCCAGAGAGCCGCTGCTGAGTTTGAACCACCAACCTTATAATTAGCAGTCGAGTGCTTAACTGTTGCACCACCAGAGCTCTTTATAGATGGTCTAGAGACTGGTATTAGAAAACCACTGAATAGATGATAGATGTTTGATATGTTTGGAGAACCACTTCTATTTTGTGGAATAACAGGAGATAAAAAAAAAAACAATAAACATAAGAAAAAAGGAAACAGATACAGCTCTTCTCTCCATCTGGCTCAACAACTCCTCTAGACTTTCCTCTTCCTTATAATGCTTTATAGCTCCAGAAATTTAAAATTAAATGTATAAAAGTACTGATATTTTGTTAGAGAAACTTAGAGATGTATAATTATCAGACATGACCCACTGGGTTGCTACTTGGAGGTACAATGGCTTTACCAAGGATTGATGGGTCAAATCCCTTAGCTTCCTGCCAAAGTCTTTTAAATGTCCTTTGCTTGAATTCTTCACAGTCCGACTGGGTTTGTCAACATAATTTGTTTTAATTTACCCTGAATGCCCATCCCTCTGGGTGGTCAAATCCGACCTTCTCTTAGCTGTCAGTGGAGTTATTTTTTCATTCATCATTCATTAATTCATTCTTGTACTTAACAAACTTGTTTTGAGGACCTACAGGCACTGTGGTAAGCTTTAGTGGTACATGAGCAAATAAAATACTGTCGTTTTCCTCAAAGAGTTTATATTGCAGACAGAAAGGTAGAGAAGTAAATACACAGTGACAATACAATGTATCAATCTAATGATAGCTATTTATTGCATTCTGTTATATGCCACATACTCTAAAACCCATTTAAATCTCTCAACTTCTCTGTAAGATAGTTATCAGTACCTCATTTTACTAATAAGAAAATTAAGCTTCAGAGAATTTAAGCAATTTGCTCAAGGTCACACAGCTCCCAAGTTGACAGGGTTGCAATTTGGACCCACAGCTTGCTAACTCTAAAATCTATGATATTTTCCAGGCTCCTTTTTCCTTATAACAGGAGTATGCACCAGTTGTGATGGTACCTGTCTCAGACTGGGGAAATAAGGAATACCTGCCAAAGGACATGGTCCCAGAACTGGTCTTGAATGAGAAATAGGGTTACTCAAGCAAGGAAGAAAGGTGAGAGTGTTGTAGAGCTTAGAAAACACAGAGATTATAACGTAAGAACAGTGTTGGTACAGTGGTTCAGTATGGCTGAAATCATGCTAGCCCCTAAAGAAGGGTGGCAAAAGATGGGGCTGGAAGGTGAGGACCAGGTCATAAAAGGCCTCTTGTGCCATCTAGCAAGTGATAGGTACTATGCTAGGAACAATGCCTCAATTTATTCATACAAAATCCCCTGCTCCTATTTTTATTCCCATTTAGAGGACGCTAACACTGAGATATAAAGAAATCAAATTACCGTCCAAGGTTACACAGCTAGTAAGTTATAGAGCTGGAATTCAAATTCAGGTTATTCTGTTTCCAAAGTCATGATAAAAATTCAACTTTCAGAAAAAATTATTCTAGCAAATGATGGATTGGAGCTAGAAAAGATCGGGTGCTATTGATGTAATTCAAGTTAGATATAAAAGTGCCTTAAAATAAGATGGGCATGGAGATACTCTAGGGTATCACTGTTCAACAGAAATATGTCACATGCGTAATTCTCAATTTTCTAATGCTACATTAAAAAAGAAGAAGGAACAGGTGAAATTAACTTTAATAAAAAAAAAATTTTCTAATGCTACATTAAAAAAGGAACAGGTGAAATTAACTTTAATAATATATTTTATTTAACCTTATATATTTGAATTAGTATCTTTTCACATGTAATTAATATAAAAAATTATTAATGACATAGTTTACAGTCTTTTTTTCATACTAATCTCAAATCTTAGGGTACATTTTATACTCACAGCACACCTTAATTCAGACTAGACACATTTCAAGGACTCAATAGCTATATGTGACTAGTGGCTACCATACTTGGTAGCCCAACTCTAGAGAATTACAGGACTTGGAAACTAATTCCTTTCTGGATATGCTGACAATTGGAGATGAGCAGCTGGCACTGATGACGTATCTTAAGTTCAGGGAAAGGAGATTGGGACTGCCATTACAGTTTAGGATCTGTTTGAAATGGCGGGAGTGAATATCATTAGAGTGAGTAAGCTATCAAAAGTGAGAAGAGGTTCGAACATAGATTCCTGGATTGTTTCTTAGTCTGGGTTCTGGAAAGCTCCGACCAGCACCATGACCCTTTGCTATGTATCAATTCAAGCCTTTCTCCATTTACTTTTCCATCATTATTGGCAATGGGGTTCATTTCTATTTATGTTCTTAAACAACCCGTGCTGTCCATCAAGGTGACTTTCCTGATCTTAATATTTTTTTCTATCCATTAGTTAAGCATCTACAACCACATACATGAATGTCATTATCATAAAAGAAAGGAGAAATTATAATTTCAGGATGAACACGATATCCTGGTGGAGACCAGACAGTACAAACATCAACTGGTGGTCATGGCTTTCCAGAATAAAATAGTGACCCATGTCAGGAAGACGAGTGGTGAATTCAGAAAACCTACATATATAAATAAACATCCAAGTCCCAAGGAAAGTCATTCCTGGATCACTCCAGAATTTAAAACAATGCCTAAGTGCCTAAGTGCTCTCTCAGTCCTATCCTCCTCCCTTTCTCAGAAACCCTCTGTGTCTAACAATTTAACTGGGGTGAGTGAAGTTAGGGCCTTAAACCCAAAGGGTGTTCACTGTTAAGGCTGCTTGTGTTATGAAATCCTACTCGTCCCATATGGGAAAGTTCTATAAGTTCCTAGGAACGAGGCCTCAATTTACTGGATGCCGAGTGGATCAATTTTCTTCAGGCTCAGAACAACAACAACAACAAAATGCTGCTGCTTGTTCCTGACATTTAAATGTGTGGCCTTACACCTGCATTTCTCCTGCTTCCTTATCCTCTTATGAAAATGATGGGCTTTGTAAAGTCAGGTAACATATTTTTTAGAGGTTTGTGGGAAGAAGGAAGTTTTAAATGATCCCAGTTAAAGAGACTTCTGTTTTTCAATTTAATAAGAAATATGACTTCCCAAGCTAAGGATTAGAAATGAATTGCTTCTCTGGTAGTAAAAGTAATACTGAATGTTTCTCAAATCTGATTTATTTTTCCAGTATGAAAAACAGAACTTAAAAATCTGACAAATACCATGATGCATTATGTGAACTGCCCACCTCAAAAAATATTCTGACATGAACAGTATGATTAAAAGGCATTTTAAGGGAAATACTTGCTATTCTCCAAGACCATGCACACCATGACCATCCTGAATTTATTAAAATGCCGCTGAGTTTCATTACCCCCTCAATTTACAAATGATGAAACAGGACCGTAATTC
Organism: Elephas maximus indicus; assembly: GCF_024166365.1. Lineage (NCBI taxonomy): Eukaryota > Metazoa > Chordata > Mammalia > Proboscidea > Elephantidae > Elephas > Elephas maximus. The sequence goes on along the minus strand of NC_064826.1, from coordinate 45,868,650 downwards.
AGGTTCCCTGACTTCTTGTCAATATTCTTCCCACTCCGCCCTAATGCAGCCACTAGGAGTAAAGAACTCCAATTCTATTTTTTTTAAAAAAGGAAAAAGTACATTTTAAAGGGTATTTGTCATCATTTTTACTGTCAAAGTTTATTTTGAAAACCTACAGTGACTTCCTTAAAAGTTACTTTTCCATTTATAGGATAAAAGGATTTTGTTTTTGCTAATGAAAATGTACAAAATAAAATGTTAAGAGTGAATTCATTGGACTAAAGTACATAACAACCTAATTCAATATTCCTTTGGCTGTGCATCCTTAGATAATCCCTCACTTTCTATTTTGTATATACACTACTTTTTTTTTTAACTAACAAAAACATAAAAGCATCAGTAAATGTAACGACAGGTACTTGCTGACCAAGAAAAATAGGGTCAAACCATGAACATAAAAGAAAAAGAAATGCTTTGGCTTTATACTGAGGTTTTGTTTTTCATTATAATGAGCTCCTTGGCCATTCTGAAGCTTGTTAGTTTGGTATCAGTTCTATATCTTTTTTTTTTTTTTTATTATGTAGGTGGCTGTTTTGCCTCTGGACACAGAATTATATTTGATGTGCATTTGAGCTGTACAGAGTACACTTCTGTAAGCATAATTATGTTTTTGATCCTAATTTTAAAATTATTTGGCATGAAAATATGCCAAAGCCCTATTCGGTAGGCACAGAGAAATCTAAAGTGAGATGTTGCTGGAGCCTGGAGCCCCCACATTCTGCAGTGACTCACACAAGGCTGTCAGGATGCAAGACAGTGGAGGAGGATTAATGAGGAAATTGAGCTTCTATGCACAACTGGAGATTTATGAATGGCTAGTGGTGACATCATCCCGATAACAATAAATAAATAATTGAAATATTATTTTCTCAAAAGCAGTCTAATGACATAGCTCATTCTTCTTTTTAGATCAGAGTAAATCACTCAGCCTGTAGTCAGGCACGTTGCTGAAACAGGTTAATCACCTGGAAACTCTTCGACAATCAGTTATCATCAAATTCTCATTTGAGATACATGCCATTTGTCCCCAGGACCAAGGCCATCGTATTATCTACCCATAATTTATTGCCTCTGAAGAGGCCAGTGTCTGAGGCTCAGCCCCAGAAGAAGCAATCTGGCATTCTATGAGCCAGAATTGTCTATTCACCAGCATTTCTAAAGGAAGATACTAAAATCATTTTAACAATACTCTTTTCTGATTATAAAAGGTAATAGATGTATTGTAAAATGTTCTTTAACATTGAAATAAGGAAATAAAAATCTCTTCTAATTTCCTGACCCAAAGATAATATGTCTCTGTAGCCAGGCACAGATGACACCCTGACAAAATCTGACCTGTGAGTTTGCAAGGTGAGGCCAGATCAGGGACTGGAGAATCCACCACTGTGACTGGAACCCTGCAGGAAAGGTGGCTGGCTGCTGGGAAGTCAGCTGACTTCTGGAGACAGTGGAGTTCTAGTCAAACCTCAACAACCAAAACAATCAACTTCTCACCATGTTTTATAATGAAGAGACTATGTTTTACTTAAAAAAAAAAAAAAAATACGGCATGATTATTACAAGCAATTTACACGATCATTTTCACAAAAGGTAAGAAGCAGCTTTAAAAAAATAAAAAGTAAATTTCAAAAGTCTTACTTTCTTTGTACATGTGGGATATATTTTAGAAAAATGGTAAGAAAAGTTCAGAATATCACTCTCAACTATGTCAGGCCTTTTTTCTAATCCCTAACACACGCTTTAAACGTGAACATGACAAACTCCATTTATAGCTCATTCTTTCTCATTACTTCTCACTCAGGAAGGTAAGAGAACTCTTATTTCACTAAGGAGTTTAAAAATTTGATCTCTTCTTTGTTAACAGGCACAAAGACAAATATTATTTGAGTTAAAAATAAAAACCTAACCCAAACCCACTGCCGTCGAGTCGATTCCGACTCATAGCAACCCTATAGGACAGAGTAGAACTACCCCATAGAGTTTCCAAGGAGCACCTGGTGGACTTGAACTGCTGACCCTTTGGTTAGCAGCCGTAGCATGTAACCACTACGCCACCAGGGTTTCCTGAGTTAAAAACAGCCCCTTTAAAATCCTACTACTACGCATGATATTCTGACCTCCCACTATGGTGAATTCCACTACATGCTGCTTGGAGAAATGTTTTCCTACTTGTTTCAAATGTACCTAACTTTAATTCCATTGAATGAGCTCTTGTTTATGTCATCTGAAACAGAGATTAAAGAAGGAAATAAGAAGCCTCCAGATTCTATTTTATTAGTGGGACACCTCCTTTCGATTGTAGATGAAGCTTTTCTCCAATGCAACTATACGGTGGAAAGGAAAGGGGAAGACGGCTAGAAAGGAAGGTTAGAGGAGAGGGTTATAATACGAGAAAAAGAAGTTATTATGAAAAGAGAAAAGGGAGAGAGACAGTGAGAAGAAGTGAGGAACTCAAGAGGAAGTGAGAAAAAAGGTAGAGACAGCTGCATATAAGATCAGAATATTGGACCATTAAACCCCCAATATGTAATCATAATGCCACAATGCAAAGAAGGAATGTTATTTTAGACATTCTGGCAAGGGTAGGTCATCAGAGAAAACATTTATTTTGCCTAACTTTTCTCACCTATTCACAATCTCTTGTAGTCATCTGCTTTTGGAAAAAAAAAAAAAGTAAGATTTATGTTACATTGCTTAAGTGTGTTAGGTCACATGTCTTCTAAGTGACTATCATTACAAAAAGTTCCTTGGAAATCTTCAGCAGTGGTGTGGACCTTCTGGTGGCCATGGTCAGTGCTGCCCCTTTGCATAGCACTGTTTCCCAGGCTCACTGGCCACAGGCCACTGGCCGTGAAGCCAAGTGGATATACTTTTTTCCAATTTCTTTCTCGGTGACATTGTTCATCACTCTTACTTCTTTTTTGATTATCTGGAAACTCCATTTACATTCTGATTCTCGCATTTGACTAGTGAATGGTGGAGTCCTCCCTATTTTGTTGTTGTAAGGGGCTCCAAGATACTAAACCAAAAAAAAAACCAAACCCAGTGCCGTCAAGATACTAATGACCTACAAATTGGTTTGACTGCTTGCTTGACTTCTTTTGTCATATAGGCTAAGCTATTAATCACTAAATGTTGCTCCAGTTAGATCATTTAAAAAAAAAAAAAAAAACCTATTGATGCCAAGTCGATTCCAACTCGTGGCGACCCTATGGGACAGGGTAGAACTGCCCATAGGGTTTCCAAGGAGCGGCTGGTGGATTCGAACTGCTGACCTCTGGTTAGCAACTGTAACTCTTAACCACCCACCACCAAATATGAAATAGTGAGGTTTTAGGGCTGGTGTGATCTCCAGTTAGGCCATCCCACTCCCACTGCCATCCCATACCAACCCTAAAATCTCACTATTTTATATTCTTTTTTCGGACTTCTTTTTCCTTAAAAGAAATGGAGTTTAGTAAGCCAAACCACCTACGTTTCTGCTCCATTTCAGACGAATTGCTTTAATAAATCAGTAATAGAGAATATCGGAGGCAGTGGAGTCTGATCTCTTATTTCTCTGGTCTTGTAAATTGATCTTTTACATATAGAAATGGAAATGTTCTAGTTTTTTTTTCCTTGATTCAAGCAATCCCATGTAATGCCAGCCATGGGTTTCATTTCCTTAGCTATAAATCGTGAGGCTTTCTGTGTCATAAACCAGTTGATGGAGGTCTTCATGTTTCATAGATCTGAGACAACTTCATCTGTGTCTTTCTTCCTTATGTCTCATGTCCCTTTTGACATCATGACTCACTCAACTAAGGTGCGTCTTCTGAGGAGTCACTCTTGTCATTGCTGCTCTCTGCTGAATCGGGCATCTCTGCTATTACTATTGTTCTATCATTGTGCCGGAGGGGAAGCATCTGTTGTCATCTATTGCCATTTTTCATCATGTTTTCTAACAGTCCCACATTTCCCACTAGAACATCAGAGCATGGTGCTAAAACAGCTTCAAATGTCTTCTGTGATCCTCAGAAAACATGCATTAAAGCGGTAATCTGTTCAAGCAAAACAAAGGTTTCTCCTTGGCTTTGTAATTGCTTGGAGGATAAAGATACTTCTTAAGAAAACTCAGTAATTTTTAAGAACTCACTCACTTTTTAGTTATTTTAACTCTGTCTCTTTCTGAATTCTTTTAACACCAAGTGATGAATCAAAGACATCTTCTATTTCTTATTATTTTCTCACTGCTTTTCTTATTATTGTTGAATTTTTTTTATCGAGGTGTAATTTAGACACAGGGAAATATACAGCTCTCAAATGACAGTCTTTTTTTTTTTCAGGTACATCATGATGTAACCTAGACCCTCTCAAGATATATAACATGCCCCTCACCCCAGAAAGCTCCCTGATGCCCCTTCCAAGTCAATCATCCATCCCTGAAAAAACCATTGATCTGATTTCCATCACTTTAGATAATTTTGCCTATTCTACATTTCATATAAGTGGAAGCATACACTATGAACATTTTGAAACTGGTTTCTTTCATCTGACATACTATTTTAGAGATTCATCCAGGTTGCTGTGACAATCAGTAATTCATTTCTTTTTATTGCTGAGTAGTATTCCATTGTAGACCATATGATTGTCCAATTCAAAATGGTCAATATGAATCCATTTCAGATCACTAATGCCTAGGATATTGATGTTTTTGTGTTTCATTTCATTTTTGATCATTTCCAATTTTGAATTGGACAATCATATGGGCTACTATGCTGGGAATGAAATAAATTGAAGAGGAATGGTGTTGCATTCATCAATAAAAGGAACATTTCTAGTTCTATCCTGAAGTACAATGCTGTCAGTGATAGGATAATACCCATATACCTACAAGGAAGACCAGTTAATACAACTATTATTCAAATTTACCCACCAACCACTAAAGCCAAAGATGAAGAAATTGAAGTTTTACCAACTTCTGCAGTCTGAAATTGACTGAACATGCAATCAAGATGCATTGACAATTACTGGTGATTAGAATGCAAAAGTTGGAGGCAAAGAAGGAGGATTGGTAGTTGGAAAATATGGCCTTGGTGATAGAAACAATGCCGGAGATCACATGATAGAATTTTGCAAGACCAATGACTTCTTCACTGCAAATACCTTTTTTCACCAACATAAATGGTGACTGTACACATGGGCCTTGCCAGATGGAATACACAGGAATCAAATAACTACAAGTGGAAAGAGATGATGGGAAAGCTCAATATCTTCAGTCAGAACAAGGCCAGGGGCCGACTGTGGAAAAGACCACCAATTGCTCATATGCAAGTTCAAGTTGAAGCGGAAGAAAATTAGAACAAGTCCATGAAAGCCAAAGTACAACCTTGAGCGTATCCCACCTGAATGTAGAAACCACCTCAAGAACAGATTTGACACACTGAACACTAATGATCAAAGGCCAGATGAGTTGTGGAAGGACATCATACATGAAGAAAGCAAGAGGTCATTAAAAAGACAGGAAAGAAAGAAAAGACCAGAGTGGTTGTCAGAAGAGACTTTGAAACTTGCTATTGAACGTCGAGTCACTAAAGCAAAAGGAAGAAATGATGAAGTAAAAGAGTTGAACAGAAGATTTCAAAGGGTGGCTCGAGAAGACAAAGTAAGTATTATAATGACATGTGCAAAGAGCTGGAGGTAGAAAACCAAAAGGGAAGAACACACTTGGCATTTTCCAAGCTGAAAGAACTAAAGAAAAAATTCAAGCCTCAAGTCGCAGTACTGAAGGATCTACAAGAAAATATTAAACAACGCAGAAAGTATTAAAAGAAGATGGAAGGAATACGCAGAGTCACTATACCAAAAAGAAGTGGTCGATGTTCAACCATTTCAGGAGGTAGCATATGACCATGAACTGATGGTACTGAAGGAAGAAGTCCAAGCTGCATTGAACGCACTGGCAAAAAACAAGACCTCAGGAACTGATGGAATACCAATTGAGATGTTTCAACAAACAGACGCAGCACTGGAAGTGCTCACTCATCTATGCCAAGAAATTTGGAAGACAGCTACCTCGGCAACTGACTGGAAGAGATCCATAGTTATGCCTATTCTCAAGAAAGGTGATCCAGCCAAATGCAGAAATTATCAAGCGATATCATTAATGTCACACACAAGTAAAATTTTGCTGAAGACCACTCAAAAGCAATTGCAGTAGTATGTTGACAGAAAACTGCCAGAAATTCAAGTCAGATTCAGAAGAGGACTTGGAACCAGGGATATCATTGCTGATGTCAGATGGATCCTGGCAGAAAGCAGAGAATACCAGATAGATGTTTACCTATGTTTTACTGACTATGCAAAGGCATTTGACTGCATGGATCATAACAAATTATGGATAACATTGCAAAGAACAACTGGAATTCCAGAACACTTAATTGTGCTCATGAGGAACCTGTATATAGGTCAAGAGGCAGTTGTTTGAATAAACAAGGGGATAATTCGTGGTTTAAAGTCAGGAGAGGTGTGCGTCAGGGGTGTATCCTTTCACCATACTTATTCAATCTGTATGCTGAACAAATAATCTGAGAAGCTGGACTATATGAATAAGAACAGGGCATCAGGATTGGAGGAAGACTCATTAATAACGTGCAATATGCAGATGACAGAACCGTGCTTGCTGAAAGTAAAGAGGACTTGAAACACTCACTGATGAAGATCAAAGACCACAGCCTTCAATATGGATTATACCTCAACATAAAAAAAAACAAAAACAAAGATCCTCACAACTGGACCGATAAGCAATATCATGATAAACAGAGAAAAGACTGAAGTTGTCAAGGATTTCGTTTTACTTGGATCCACAATTAACACCCATGGAAGAGGCAGGCAAGAAATCAAAAGATGCATTGCATTGGGCAAATCTGCTGCAAAAGACCTCTTCAAAGTGTTGAAAAGCAAAGTTGTCACTTTGAAGGACCCAAGCCGTCGTGTTTTCAATTGCCTCATATACATGTGAAAGCTGGAGGATGAAGAAGGAAGACTGAAGAAGAATTGATGACTTTGAATTTTGGTGTTGGCAAAGAATATTCAATATACCATGGACTGCCAAAAGAATGAACAAACCTGTCTTGGAAGAAGTACAGTCAGAATGCTCCTTAGAAGCAATGATGGCGAGACTTCATCTCACATACTTTGGACACGTTATCAGGAGGGATCAGTCCCTGGAGAAGGACATCATGCTTCGTAAAGTAGAGGGCCAACGAAAAAGAGGAAGACTCTCAAGAAGATGGATTGACACAGTGGCAGCAACAATGGGCTCAAGCATAACAATGATTGTGAGGATGGGGCAGGGTCGGGCAGTGTTTCATTACGTTGTGCATAGGGCCACTATGAGCCCGAGCTGACTCAATGGCACCTAACAACAACATTTCATTGTATGGACTTATCATGGGTTGTTTATCCATTCTCCAGTGAGGAGCACCTGTGCTGTTGCCAGTTTTTGGCTATGAGCTATACTTCTTTTTTTTTAAATGATTAAGTTTTCTCTCCAATTATGTGAAATATTGGTAGTGTTTATATCATTCTAAAATATTTTAATTCATAAAAAGGAACTATAAAACTGTGAAATATACGAGTAGTAACTGCTTAAAAGAAATGTTAACGTGATGAAACATATTTGTGGTTGTTTACATTCCTTCTAAATATAGTTACATGAGGTTTTTATTCCCATATATTTTTTGAGGGCTGGTGGTAGGGCTGTCTCTATATGACTAAGACACGACTGACTGTCTTCAGTAGAGTAATTGTACTGAGCACACTTGATAATGGGAAGCTGTCGGCAGGGCTGATAAATTGGTGTTGCTCCATCCACATGCTCTCTCACTCCCTTGGGTTCTATGGCACATTTGAATTGAAGAAGCCCAGAGATACAGGGCATGTGGTCCAGCAACAGGGCCAAATTAAAGTGGAGAAGCTTCTCTCATTAGTGAAACTACCCAAGCCTGTGCTGTCACTATGTTCCCATGAAGGGGTTTGTGGTTCTCGTCACCTGTAACTTCTCATCTTTAATTGAAACAAGGCAATCAGAAGCAGCTTGGAGAGTGAAGAGATAAAGGGCCCCGAGAGATCTGGAGAGCAAAGAGCAGAAGGAATCTAAGCCTTGCATCTCAGGGAGGTAGAATGACTATAGCTCCATGATAGCAGAGCAGAACATGGCATTACAAACATGCCCATGGCCCAGCAGCAGAACAATTTCGTGTCCTCAAGCTAGGGTCAAAAAAGAGCCACTGCCGTGGAGGAGTGGTTAGGACAGAGACTAAAGCTGTCTGCGTGGACCAGTGAACATGGACTAGACAAGATAATGGAACACTCAGTGGATACCTGCAGGAATAGATGACTGGGGGACCACAATGCATTCCCACCTTCCCCCTGCTTTTGCACTAACAGGTGCCCTGAAACTTAGCTAAGCAACAGTAGAAAGGGAGAGGACAAACCAGAATTGACTGAAATTATATTTCTAACAACCTGGTAGAAGGGGAACAATAAAAAGAAATTAAGTCCAGTTATGGAAGAACAGAGGTCCCTGAGTGGCTGAAAAGGTTGCGCTCAGCTGCTAGCACAAGGCTGGCGGTTTGAATCCACCTAGTGGTGCTGCAGAAGAAAGGCCTGGCAATCCACTTTCATAAGATTAAAACCTCTTGCCATTGAGTTGATTCCAACTCATGGTAACCCCATGTGTTACAGAGCAGAATTGTTCCACAAGGTTTTCTTGGCTGTAATCTTTATGGAAGCAGTTTGCCAAGCCTTTCTTCTGTGGTGCCACTGGGTAGGTTTGAACCATTAACCGTTAGGTTAGCATTTGATTGCAAACCAAGCTCCATAAGATTACGGCCATTGAAAACCCTATGTGCAGTTCTACTCTGACACGCACGGGGTCACTGTGAGTTGGAATCCACCAGACAGCAACAGGTTTAATTTTGATTTTATGGAGGTAAGTTTCATTTTTCTGATACCCAAGTTGGTGAAGAGAATTCATAGCGCCACACTTGTATAAGCATAAATAATTTCTGGAATGACTCATAGAAACTATTAACAGTTGCTGCCTTTGGAGAAAGGGAATACAGCTCACGTGTGGGAGGAAGGCTTGCTTTTTATTGTGTATATTTGTGCATTAGTTGGGCTTGTCACCAAGTACATTTATTAATTTTTCAATCAAATTGAGTATTTAAATTAAGTAGTCAATTTTTTTTTTAGTCAATACATTGAATATTGAGTTTATATAAAAAAGAATTTCTTGATTCTAGTCCAATTACTGTCTTAATTCCTCCTTTTCCTTGTCCTTAAAAATTATACATTAAATAATACTTATGAAGCTTTTAGAACCCACGGGAGAAACAAGTTCATAGAAGTAGCACATTTTTCTCTTGTGGCAAACTATTTGGTGATGTATTTAGTCATGGGATTTTGGCCACAAGTGACATACCCAGGCACTTTGCTTACATTTGGTGGGTTTTTAATTATCCTGTGATGTAAAGATAATCAAAGAAAATGTTATAAGGGTTGAAAATTATGTGAGAAAATATGTCCCAAGAACACAGAGGCTTCAGGAGAGTGAAAACTGCCTGAGGTTCCAAAACAAAGTGGGGCTTTGTTACTTTATTGAAAATATTTCACTGGAATCTGACTTAAGTGGGTGTTGGGAATTTTTACCTAATTTTAAGGGGTTCAAGACATGTAATACTCTCTTCTCTACTATGATTCTGCCATAATGCTATTTGCATTTGTGTATGTGTGTGTGCGTGTGTGTGTATGTGCATATGTGTTTCTGTGGTATTACACATAAATTTTGATGTTTGTTTTTCATCCAAATACAATGAAGAAAGACTTAGGGACTAAGTTAAATAAATTAGCTGAAGACTATTTTAATTTTGTTAAAGGTGCCATCAAATCAGTTCCTTTATTCACCTTCCTGCCATGGGTGATCCTGCTGGTATTTGAGTACCGGTGGGGGCATAGTTTCCAGCATCACAGCAACACGCAAGCCCCCGCAGTACGACAAATCAACATATACGTGGGGGATTATTTTAATAGTGATTTTTTTTTTTATTATTATATCTGGGTTTAGAGGGGACAAGTAGTCCAATGTGCAAATATACCACAAGAGGAAGGAAGAAAGGGAGGGAAGAAGCCAGGAAGAGAGGAGCAGAAGGCTGGAGTTAACATGTATTGAGCACCTACAACACCCCTGGCATAATGTCAGAGCTTTTCATACTTGTTATCTCATCTAACCTTAAAGAAACTATGTGAGGACAGGATTGGTCCCAGTTTTACTGATAAGAAAACAGGGCCCAGAGAGGTGAAGCAGCTTTTGGCTTTTCTCAAGGTACAAGGCTGGCAAGAAGTTCACTTGAGTCCAACACAGACTGGCCCAACCTCAGAGCCTCTGCCACTATCTGATGACAGTCATCTCTCAAATAATGAAAAGTTCACAGTTTTTTGTTTTTATTTTAATCTTAAAGAGGTTAAGTGAAGGAGATCATGGGCAATAAGGGATGAAGTAAAATTACTCTGATGCATATTTGATATAAGACAGGAGTATTTGCCTTTTTAAAGTTAAAAATGATTTTTTTTAAAGTAGGAAAAACTATAGCTTAAGAAAAAAGGACACAAAATCCATAACTTTAGTCAAGAAAGCATATTTCAGATCAGTCATAAAAATGGGTGAAGTAAAATCAATCACATTTTATTGATTTAAAAAACAACGGAATTTTTACCACATAAAAGTCACATTTTGTATTTGTCAAGAAAACTCATTGAGGAAGATAAATTAGCTTGACAGAAATGAACTTGTCTTGAAAGAAACAGATCATTTGATAACACCTATTTTAATGGAATGTAAAAAAGCCAAATGTCAGGAGTAGAGAATTTTTCATGGGTAGGTAAAAGATGTCTGCTTATGAAGTTTTTTTTTTTTTTTCTTTTCTTAATATTTTCAATTTATTTTCAGAAATTCATATTTAGGATATATTCAAAGAGAAGTAAAGTTCTGTTGATAAATTGTCTCTTTAGATGGTATATAAGTTATAAGACTTTGTGACACTAGTCTGATTTTTTTTTTTTATATATATACTATCTAGGCCTATATTCCTTGCTAAAAAGACATAAAAGTTCCTTTTTCTAGTACTCAAGCACCAAATCTCTCTGTATCCACATGTCATCTTCAACACGCAGGCCAAGAGCCACTTTCTCATATGCACGTGAAAGCTGGTCAATGAATAAGGAAGACAGAAGAAAAACTGATGCCTCTGAATCATGGTGTTGGTGAAGGATATTGAATACACCACGGACTGCCAGAAGAATGAACGAATCTGCCTTGGAAGAAGTATAACAAGAATGCTCCTTAGAAGCAAGGATGGCAAGACTTCTCACATACTTTAGACATGTTATCAGGAGAGACCAGTCCCTGGAGAAGGACATCATGCTTGGTAAGGTAGAGGCTCAGCAAAAAAGAGGAAGACTCTCAAGAAGATGGATTGACACAGTGGCTGCAACAATGGGCTCAAGCATAATGATTGTAAGGATGACGCAGGACCAGGCAGCATTTCGTTCTGTTGTACACAGGGTCACTATGAGTCAGAACAGATTTGGTGGCACCTAACAACAACAACATCACACTTAAGGATTTCTATCCTGGATTACTGATTTTTTTTTTTAATGTATTTTTAGTGTCTCCCCTTCTAAACTAAATGCTACTTGAGAGAAGGAACCATATTATTTATTTATTTACTAAATAAATAGAATAATTGTCACTAGATAATTGTTGAACAAATAAACATATACAAAAACAGGAATATCATATGCTGACATTTAAGGATGAAACGGCTATTCTTTCAGTCTTCAGTATTGGTCTGATTTCAGTTGCAACTTGAAATTTTATATTAGGCTTTCTAGTTTGTCTTGAACTCTTAATTGTCTATGTGAAACATTTAATATTATAGAAAATCCAAATTCAGATATTCCCCCAAATTGTGCAAATTGACTGGAGCTCTGGGTCAATGGACCTATTCCTCCAAAGTCAGCAAAAAATACAGCAAACTGCCAACAAATTCATACATCGATTTATGTATTCAAGAAGTTTTTAATGAATTTTGGTTCATTTCTTTTCCCTCAAAAATCCCATGGAGTCACACCTAAACAGCCTTCAAAGAAGAGACTAGATGACCTAAAAATAATTTGTAAGTATGACAAAAATCACAGGTCATTTCAGATAAACCATTCCCTTTCTTTCATTCTGCAAAAATGTAGTTATTAGATACATTAAAGCATAATATTTTCTTTGTAAATAACTTGGACAACGGAAAGAAAAATGTCTACCCACACCCATGGCTTTGAGGGACATACAGATTTTGTTCTTACAGATGTCAAGAACTAGACATCACGCAGTCCATGTTAAGCCCAGCTCCACAGTTTCCACAATTCTCACTGATACCTTAGCGCCGAAAAGCAATTTAATTTTAAGTAGCTGTTCCTAAAGAAGAGTCAGCATTATTTTTTTTTAATTAAATAAATCAAAGTGAAGCATAGTCGTGTAACTTACCATATATTTGGATTCAATCGCAGTTGGTGGTAGGAGTCAAAGTCATCTCGTAGGATAATACTGTCACTGTGTACTTCAGCTAAAGGAAAAACAAAGTACTTAGAAAAAAATTGTACTACGGCAATAGATTTTGCTAAACAAAAGTGTCGTCATACTGTATTTACCAAGCATATCAGTATCTTAAATTAAAACTGAATTTTAAATGAGCAGTTGAGTATAGTTGTTTTGACCCTGAACTAAGGGATAAGAGAAAAGGTTTAGCTGTTTAGACACCTGTTGTTGTTGTTAGTTGCCATTAAGTCAATTCCAAATCATGGCGACTGCATGTGTGCAGGGTAGAATTGCTCCACAGGGTTTTCAAGGTTGTAATCTTTTGGAAGCCGATTGCCAGGCCTTTCTTCCAAGGCACCTCTGGGGAGTTCAAACCACCAACCTTTCAGCTAGCACTTAACTTCTCGATGTCCAAACTGGAGTCCCCGCACCACCCAGGGACTCGTCTTTTAGACACCTAGAAGTCTGGAAACCAGAGCTCCCAAAGAGAAGCCTACCAAACTATCATTGGGTATGAGTGGCAGGAAGGCCAAGGTCAACACTAACCTACAAGGAAAAGCCACTCAGGACTTGTCTCTCATGTTCTCAACATACACATCCATGGCTTCCAAGACACTGCCCAGAACAGATTCAGTGTCATTTTAAAGCATGTTAGGGGACAGAGCATTCTAGCCATTTATTGCCAGCTAAAATTGCGAATATTTACTGACCCATTTCCCTCTTCTCGTTGCTATTATCTCTCCTGCTCTGGTTCTTTCTCTCGTAACCTATATTCACTCATTTTTTATTTAATATGTTTTAGTTTGTTAAAACTTTTTTTTCGCTGAACTGCATAAGAGAATTTATCTACATAAATAAATAAAACTCCCACAGAAAGTCATATTAGGAGTCAGGAGGCATGCCAGGAACCATCCATGGTTTTAAATATATTATCACTGCACTTGAGATTGTGTTCACTATCTGTTTTTAAGCTCTAGAAGAACTTTCGGGATGCCAAGAGCAAAGAGTGATTCATCTGTAGAGTACATGCTATTTCCACTGAAGGGGTAGGCAAATAAAAACGATTTCATGGCCAGCTTACAATACAAGTATGCTCATTTGTAAGTATGTGTGATAAATGATAATTACTTCTACTCAAGTTGTAAAAAATTAATTTAGTACTTAAAAGATCCTCTCATCTGATTCCCATGATTTGCTTAGAAAGTCTGTCTCAGCTAATCAAAATTCTCTGTTCCTTTGCAATCTTGTCTGAACTAGTTAACATATGCTTTGTGAAAAAATTAAAAGCGTATCGTCCGATCAATAGGAAACTAGTCAAGATTTATATTTTTTTCTAAAGAGATATTTTACGTTTTTTGGCTCACTCAAAAAGAATTCTCTGACATCATTGGGCAATTAAAATCACCTCCAAATATCTAGAAGCATCATTTCAAATTCTCTGTGGTGACATCACCACCTAGAGCAGTCCCAGTCCTCTTTGAACCAGGTAGGCCAGCAGGTAAGCACATAACGAAGTCACCGGAAACCAGTGAATCAGCACGTATGGAGAGGAATGGCTGCTGAGACGAAGCCTTAGGCACGCAAACAGGGGGAATATGGATTTACACTGGAGAGAACGCTGCGATTTATTCTGTGCATGGGAGTGATTTAATGATGCCTCTCGGCGATTAGCTGCAGTGCCTGAAATGCCTACAGGGTGCAGTTCTCTCAGATACTCAACCTGGCAGAGACCTGGCTGGGCCACTGCGGGTCACCAGCCTGTCTCAGCTGCCAGAAGGCATGCTTCTAAGCGCCTACGTTTGTCTGCCAAATAAGAGAAGCCCCAAGCTGTAGCATTACATAAAAGTAGAGCTTCTCAAGGCAGATTTTCCAAAGAGAAAAATAAATTAATTGGGTTTATAGGTTGAAAGGAAAAACCCATGAGACAAATAACTGACCTATCTGGAGGTCCCACAGTGAGAGACATCTAAAAAGGCTGGAACCAGCTAGTAAGATTTCTCTTCCTTCCTATTAAATAGAGTAGCGTAGGAAGCTGCTTGTAAAGCAAGTCTTCACTGACTCAAGTGAGAAATTTAACTCTTAAAGACCATTTATTTTCTAGAGAATTTTTACAAAAGCTGTTGGGTAAGCCTTAGTGGTTATTTTTCGAGTGTTTATTTCCAAACACTTATATATCATTTACCGTACACTTCACAAATACAAATTCATTTAGCCCTCATAAAAATCCTATAAGGTAGATAATATTAGTACTTCCATTTTATGGATGGGGAAACTGAGGCACAGAAAAGGTTAAGTAACTTGCACATGTCACTTGGCTAGTAAGTGGTGGAGATAAGACAAAACCAGGCAGTTTGGCTCCAGAATATGTACTCTTAATCACTACTTAACACTGCCTCAAGAACTCTGGGTCACTAAATACATAAAATACGTGGTACTATGAAAAGATCATGAGAAGAATGAGAGGTGGTTACTTTACACGGTGTCATTTAAAAAAGCAGACAGTTACTTAAGCAGTTTCATTTTTTGGAGAAATGAGCACATTATTTCTCCTTCTACAATGCAGTCCTAATTTCAAATTACCTTAATTCCTCCACACTTCCCTCAGCTGCCATGTTCTACTATTTATGGTGGGTAGCGGATCGGAGAAAAGTCAGCATTAGAACACTCTACTAAAAGGTCACATCTGCTCCATACCCAGCAGAACCCCAAGGGTGAGGGTACTAGCAGGTACATGAGCCCCTAGCTGGGCAGCATGATAGCCGCCTCTGGAAGGTACTGTGTTCAAGGATAATCTGGACCTGACTCCAAATTTAGTGAACAATTAATGAAGCAGAGAATGCAAAATTTCCTCATGTCTGTAACATTTTCCCACATAGCCAGAGGGGTAAAACAAGTAGAGGCTAATGACTTCAGGGTCTTAAATACTTACCTAGATGTGGGTGCATAGTGGCCTCTGTTGGAGCTGGATCAAAAGATAAAAAAAAGAAAGATGAGTGATAAGCAACAAAAGCAAAATCCAGGAATAATCATAAATACAGTTATAAAATTCAGGTCATACTAAACAAATCGAATTTCAGCTATATATGAAAATTTTCATTTCTAGCATGGACATCGTTGTGTTTATCCAGCTGTGTCAGATAAAAAATCCAGACAGATTTTTACCTTATTGCTTCATACGATATATATGTTCATTTAGTACATATTGAAAATTTCTGTGCTAACTTTTCTGAAACAGACTCTGTGAAAAGTGTCACAGATACAGTTGTTAATATCTTTCAGTGCACACATGCAAATGCTCTGGATTATTGCCAGTTTATGGAGCTCTCGAGAGAAATAGAAGACCGTGTATTTAATGATCTTGTGTTTTTCGCAATGCTTATTGGTTAAGTTTCCAGAGAGTTCTACAAACATTTACTGAAGGTTACGTCCAATTAAAGATTTTTTTAAACAAAAGAAATACATGCCCATTATTGAATAATCAAAGGCAAAAAAATGGCAGAATGATGTATGTTTTCTCACCAATATCACGCTGCATATGAATGTGCTAATTTGAAGCTCCAAGGAAAATTTAAAGCTAAATTTGTCAACTAGATGCAAAAGTAAGAGAATTTATGTTGAAATAGAAACTTCTCAAACTACAAATCAATAATAATGATTTTACACATTTTCTTAACATGAATCAACATGCAGACGATTTTAATCGTAACTGAGAGCATTATCTAAATTGAATGCAAAAAGTATAAAAGAATTTGAAGAATGCCTTGTTGATACTGGTAACTTTGGAGTTGCTTTTCATTTTATGCAATACCTGTGAATCCATATTAATAAGACTAAGTTGACACAAGACTAAGTGAATTTACTTGACTTGGACAGATGTAGTTTTGAAATTAATATGCTTTTACTATAAAATTAAATCAATTTTCTAAAAAGATGAGCAAATTTTGTCAATGTGGGTATGGATATTAAAGGGGAATGACTTTTTGATACTCAGTTCAGTTACTGGAAGACTTTTAAGAATGTTTGCAATGAGTGGGTATGTAAATCCACTTTTGATTGTAAATTTTTTGAAATCTTAATACAGATCAAGTATTTCCAATAATTGAGATGTGCTGTAAGTGTAAAATACACACCAGATTGTGGAGACTTAGTATTAAAAAAGAATGTAAAATATCTCAATACTTTTATGTTGATTACATTATATTTAAATGTTTTACATATTTTGTGTTAAATAAAATATATTCTTAAATTAATTTCATGCATTTATTTTTGCTTTTCAATGTGGTTTCTAGAGTATCTAAAATGACATATATGGCCCACACTGTGTTTCTACTGGACAGTGCTGAGCTAGAGCTAGTAGGGAGATCTGTCCTGCACATCAGTTAGGGAATCATTACCAGACAAAAGGTAGTGGAAGTCATAGAAGAAGACCAAGTAACCCAAGAAGAATGTAGAGTATAAAAAGAAAAGTGAGGTGAGGAGGAAATAAACACTTAAGGAACTGGTGGAAGAAGAAGAGCTAGTAGCAAAGGAAACTGAGGAAGAATGAGTTCTATTAGG
Organism: Elephas maximus indicus; assembly: GCF_024166365.1. NCBI lineage: Eukaryota > Metazoa > Chordata > Mammalia > Proboscidea > Elephantidae > Elephas > Elephas maximus. The sequence goes on along the minus strand of NC_064826.1, from coordinate 45,851,420 downwards.
GAAATAAGGAAAAGAGAGAAGGGTTGCAAGGAGAGGCCAAAATAGCCTTAACAAAGCTAATAACTATGGAGAAAGTTTTACTATCAAAGCACTGTGCTAATCAGAGTCTATAGATGACCCCAGGGATTTGGGGCTCAGAGGCCTTACTCTTAATTACCGTGCGGACTACTGTTTCAAGAAAGAGAGAACATGAGATTCTGTAGCACCTTAGAAATGAAGATGGTAAGATTTCAACTTGCTTGCTTTGGACACATCATCAGGAAAGACCAATCAGTAGTAAAGGACATCATGTTTGGTAAAGCGGAGGGTCAATGAAAACAAGTGAAACCATCAATGAGATGGATTGACATGATCACCTAACAAGGTACTCAAACATACCAGTGATCACGAAGATGGCACAGGACCAGGCAATGTTTCGTTCTGTTATACATAAGGTCTCCATGAATCAGAACAGACTCAACAGCAACTAAGAACAACAACAATAATGAAGGACTAAAACGAAAAGAGATTTTTCCTTGTCTGTTTTGCCTTGTTTCTAAGATACTATGGCAGTTTACCATGCCCAATATTAGCTATTTTACAGAAGGGATTCTCTGTATTCATGGGATAAATTGTTAGGGGTAGGAGGGGGAACATGGATATATATAAAATATGGAACTTCAAAAAACTGTGAAATAAATTAGATCAATTCAATGCAGGAAGACTTACGGTAATTATCAATTTAAAATATTTACTAGCCAGTACAATGTTTAGATTCGTATAATAAAATATCGGCGGAAACATCAAGAAAGTTGCCTATTTTCTTTTAAGTGACTCTGGTGACTAAGACCTGGACCCGATAAAGAGGATAAATTATAAAATGCTTTACTCTAATCTCAAGAAGTTTCCACATCAATCCCTACCTTTTCTAAATTATTTTGGCATCCAGCTTCTTTCACTGCCCTGCCTAATCATTGGGTGACGGGGGGTTATTTAAAAAAAAAGACCCACTAATCAGAATCTCTAGGGTTGGAAGCCTGGAATGTGTAGATTAAAAATCTGCCCAGCTGATTCTGATGGAAAGCCAGGTTTAGAAACCACTGATCTTAGTCACCAGGAAGCCCTGGTGGCGTAGTCGTTAAGAGCTACGGCTGCTAACCAAAAGGTTGGCAGTTTGAATGCAGCGGGTGTTCTTTGGAAACCCCATGGGGCAGTTCTACTCTGTCCTATAGGGTCGCTATGAGTTGGAATTGACTCGACGGCAATTGATTTTTGATGGGGTCTTACAATTCAGCCCTCATTTTTACAGCATGTTCAACTGTTCCTTGTATTAGGAATATGTCTTTTTTCCCGTGTAGAAGTTCCTCAAGGCAGAAAATATGCCAAACCAAGATACTATCCAAAGCCAGTAAGAGATTCTCGATAAATACTAAATTGAATTCAAAGCTACTTCTTAGTTACAATATATTTTATGATATTTTGGAAAATGATTAATTGAAGGTCCAAGTCTTGGAAAAATGCAAAAATACATTTCTATTGTTGTCAAAAAATCCTTTAGTATAAGTGGTCTGGGTAGTTTAAACACCCAGTAAGAGCTCACCTGGATTTAATTTAACTCAACAAATTTAAATTGTTTTAAATCATTGGTTAGGAAGATTAAATTCAATATTTCTTAGTAAAAATATCCACTGTCTGAGAGAACTAAACATTTCTTCAAAAAGAGGAACATACTTAATACACATTAAACTTAATTAAAGGCACAAATTTCTTTGAAAAATATTAACACATGTGAGGTACAAAAATGACTAAAAATCTAGCGAAGTACTGGGCCTGGGAAGCTCATTTTTAATAATCTCTGAGTAAATGATTATATTAATCTAGTTTTATGTAGTCTAAACAAATTTTCTAAGCCTGTAGGTAGTTTATCATCTTTTCCACATTCACCAGAGTAGATACATTACAGAAAACTTATAATAAGTAGCCTGAAGAAGTACAACATAGCTCAACACCATTTATTCCTTTCCCAGTTGGTAGCACCTGCTTTCACTCACACTAGTGAACATGAATGGATTGCTAAATTCCTGAATTATGTAGATTTTACCCTTTTTTTTACTACCTGTACTCTTTCTTTTACAAAATTTAAAATGCATGCTTGCCAGAAAGGTCCTAATTTGTCAACCTCCCAGTGCCCACCCAGTGGCATATCTCCATTATACCTTTCTTGCTCCTCAGCCATTGAAATGGTCCTGACTCATCTTTCTATATTGCTGGAATGTTTTTAAACTCTACATTGTGGTGGTCTGTTATTGATTCTTGACTGCCCCCACCCCACCTCCTACCTTGACCCAGTTTCTCTGCCCCATTGAGTTTGAAATTGCAGGACAGGCTCTAGCTATGACATAAAGATGCCAAATGGCTTAAACTGGGAGGTTTTGTTTCTGAGAATTAGACGGTGTCATTCTAGGCCTGGAAAAAGAGAGAGCAAAATACGTTCCCAAAGAGTGGGCTTCACTTTGAAGTGTGGCATCTGGGGTCTTAAATGCTAACAAGCAGCCATCTAAGATGCATCAATTGGTCTCAACCCACCTGGATCAAAGGAGAATGAAGAACACCAAGGTCACATGATAACTATGAGCCCAAGAGACAGAAAGGGCCACATGAACTAGAGACTTATATCATCCTGAGACCAGAAGAACTAGATGGTGCCCGGCCACAACTGATGACTGCCCTGGCAAGGAACACAACAGAGAACTCCTGAGGGAGCAGGAGAACAGTGGAATGCAGACCCCAAAGTCTCATAAAAAGACCAGACTTAATGGTCTGACTGAGACTAGAAGAATCCCGGCAGTCATGGTCCCCAAACCTTCTGTTGGCCCAGGACAGGAACCATTCCCGAAGATTACTCATCAGACATGGAAGGGACTGGACAATGGGCTGGAGAGAGATGCTGATAAAGAGTGAGCTACTTGTATTAGGTGGACACTTGAGACTGTATTGGCATCTCCTGTCTGGAGGGGAGATGGGAGGGTAGAGAGGGTTAGAAACTGGCAAAACGGTCACAAGAGGAGAGACTGGAAGAAGGGAGCAGGCTGACTCATTAGGGGGAGAGTAAATGGGAGTATGTAGTGAGGTGTATATAAGCATATATGTGACAGACTGACTTGATTTGTAAACTTTCACTTAAAGCACAATAAAAATTATTTAAAAAAAAAAAAAAAAAAGAGTGGGCTTTGGCCTTGGAGAAAGAAAGGACAGAACACACCCTTAAGAGAAATGGAAAAGATATCCCAGTTTCTTCTGGGCATCTCTATGGTTGTGATAAGACCAGTTCAGATGACCACAAGGATGCACAGGGGAGGATATACTAGGGGTAGGGGCCCTACTAGTTGTCAGAGGAGCCTGAATTGGAGAGAGAAGAAGGCAAGCTGAAGTGGTTCTGTATCTGGGGAGACCACTGCTGAGGAAATTTGATAATCTGATTTAGTGTGATTGGTAAGACCCACGAGACCACACACTGAGGCTGGACAGAACTTTACACTGTGAGGCACTCACCTTTAATTCCAACACAGAAATGTTAACAAATTTGAATATTCTTAGATTCATAAAAAGTATTAGTTGTACATCCTACACTAAAAAAAAAAAAAAAGTTCACTTCCAAGAACACTACCATGGGTCAACAATGGTTTATACAAACATTTAATTACTTATTAAATGATTCATCTTCCCATAAATACTGTTTATCTTCAGCATAACATGAAAGTTTTACCAATAACTTGTAAACTCCTCTAAAGAATACAATGGTTAGAGGACAAATATTTGATGGTATTTTAGAATTAAAATATAACTATCACGGGGTACCTTACCCTGCAGTTGGATTTCATGGTTCATTCCAAGGTAACCCATAAGCACTGGGAAAGGATAGATAAACTCAACTCTTAACTCTGAATATCTATTAATTTGTTAATAATTGTGGACAAGATGGCATATCCCTATTTGTGTTAAAAGAACACAGAAAGGGTAAACGTTTCCATCTTTCAGTGAACTTTAGATTTCACTCAGAATAATCATGTATCTCTGTAATAATTACCCAGAAACTAAATGTCATTGAGATCCATAAAAAAATTAGAAAAATCATGTCCTTTGTAAAGCTTAATTGGGTTCAAACAACTGGACTGAACGGGAAAGTGAATTTAAGGTATATCTTAATAACTTAAGGAATGCAAAAGTCATTAAAATGAATCAATTCACTCAAAAGTCATGGACAACAAACCACGGATAAATATGAAATGCTACACAGGCAAGTTAAAACAAAGATTCTACTTTGCTAAAGAAGAATTGACACAGTAGCCAAAACAATGGACTCAAACATACCAGATCATAAAGATGGTGCAGGACTATGCAACGTTTCATTCTGTTGTACGTAAGGTCACTATGAACGATAGCCTACTCAATGGCAACTAATAACAACAACCACAATCCTTTCATACTAGATAGGTAATATGTGTTTTTATGAGTGTCAACATCTCTCATAAATGTACCAAACCAAAACCAAACCCATTGCCGTCGAGTTGATTCCAAATCATAGTGACCCTACAGTATAGAGCAGAACTGCCCCATAGGGTGCCCAAGGAATAACTGGTGGATTTGAAATGCTGACCTTTCGGCTAGCAGCTGAGCTCTTAACCACTGTGTCACTAGGGCTCCCATAAATGTACGCTTTATGATTTATTTTTCTAGATTCCTTTTGATGTTTGTGATAAAACTAAAAACCAGTTGCCATCCAGTCATTTTAACTCATGGCAACCCCATGTGTTTCAGGGTAGAACTGCATTCCATGGGGTTTTCAATGGCAGTGATCTTTCAGAAGCAGATCTCTAGGCCTTTCTTCCACGGTGTCTCTAGATGGCTTTGAACCAGCAGTCTTTCGGTCAGTAGCAAAGCTCTTAACCATTAGTGCCACCAAGGAACTCCTTGATGCTTGTGATAGTGCCACTTAATAGTTATTTTTCCTCCAAATTCTCTCTCTAGCAGCATTCACTCAGATTTTTTCTTTTGGTAGAACACAAAGCTTTAGATCAGTAATGAAATGTTTCAGTGAGATTCTAGGTCTTTGCTTAGCTGGGCATTTTCCTAGATGCTAGAGTACTATGAAATGACCAGAAGATGAGGTATGCATTTTCTTACGATGTCACAGACTACATAAAGAGAACAGGAATGGGTATTTTAAATGGATTAGCTAATACAGTTGAGAATAAAAATAAATAAATAAATAAATCATTATTTTTAGAAAGTACTTTAAAATATATTGCTGTAGAACTTCCTTTTTACTCAGTTTTTCTATTCTTGAAATGGTTTGCTAATCACCATCAGCTAACATAAGAAAAAGACTAGAACCGCCTTAAACAGACAAGCGCTTCATACTGATGCAGATTTGATAAAGACAGTTATACAAAGAATACTGAAGGTGAGTGATTATTATATGAAACAGTTATGAAAAGTCCCAATTCACATCAAGAAAAGCAATTCACATCACAAAGGCTGGGTGGTCAAACATGAAAACAAGCAAATTCAGTACCTAAATTTTCAAAGGAATGACATGATTCTTAGCCTCTTTAAAAAAGGTCACTATTTATTTGCTTAAAATAAAAGCAGAAAAAGTATTCACTGACACGAGTAAATGAAGGAAAGCACGTGGCCCACGTATGTAACACACTTGTGTGCTGGTGTTGGATAGAGTCACAGGAGCTGCAGGGTTCTTCCTAAGGAATATCTTTATCTCAGGTGCGGGGTTTAATTGCTCACTATTTTCCATTCCTATTCCACTCAGTGTAAATTAATCTGACCTTCACTGTAGTATGAAAATAACCATGCATCACTTCCTTTCCAATGTTTGAACACAGTTAATTTTAAATAACTATTGCTTGGCATTAGAGTTAGTTACTCTGTGAACAACGTTACCTTTCATTTACTAAATGTATTTTCTCTATTATTTCCAATTATTTAGACTATCTCACAGATTCTAATTCACAATTTATCCTTAAGACACTGGCATTAGTCAAGACAGTGCTAGCTGATCTTTGTAGATAGAAATCGAAGATCAGAAAGTTTCTCTAACTGTAAACAGGAAGCAAACTCCTCAAATTCCATATTGACATCTAAATTCCATACTGACATCTAAATTCCATATTGGCATCTAAGATCTTAGAGCTCACAGTCATCCTTTTCTGGATCATATCTCAGTAGATTAAACCACTGCATTTTTTTTAGTAAATACCATAAACACGAATCATATAGTTTCTAAATATTCAGTTGGAGTCCCTGGGTATTGCAAATGGTTAACACGCTTGGCTGCTAATCAAAAGGTTGGAGGTTCAAATCCACCCAGAGGCACCTCAGAAGAAAGGCCAGCTAATCTACTTCTGAGAAACCAGCCTATGGAACACACACAATTCTACTGTGACATGCATGGGGTCACCATGAGTTAGAGCTGACTGGACAGCAATTGTTTGTTTTAAAATATTAAACACAAATTCTTCCCATTATCAATTCAGTTTATCCAACAGACAATTCCATGCTAAAAGTAAAGTTTCTTTTTTCTTTTACTTTTTAAAGCATTTCTGTGCTTATGTTCTTTTAAAAGCTGAGCCCATCAGCATCCATGAGGTCATGCAGCCTAGAATAGGCACATTAGAAGAATGTGCTTGTGTTTAATCCTCAAAAGTTATCCTTTTGACAGTGTGTGTCTTTCTTTCGACTGACTTATTTTGGAAGAAAACTTATATAATCATGTGACCCCAAAATACAGTAAACCAAAACCAAACCCACTGCCATCAAGTCCATTCCGATTCATAGTGACCCTATAGGACAGAGCAGAACTGCCCCATGAGGTTTCCAAGGAATGCCTGGTGGATTCAAACTGCAGATCTTTTGGTTAGCAGCCATAACTCTTAACCACTATGTCACTAGGATTTCCCCAAAATACAGGAAAAGAACTTGTAAATTTCAGCCAACTTGTTGAACAAATTATTCAGCAGAAAGGATGAAGATTTCAATTTACTAGGCAGAAAGAAGGAATTGAGGCCTAAAAAAAATTGTTTTTCAGATTAAATGGGAAGTGGTTAATGAACTTTGTGTTATACTATACATCACTTCACCCTCTGAGTCAGGCAAACACTACATGTATGATGACAGCAATTCTTATAATAAAGGTACTATGTTACAGGAACTACATCTCTTGAATCATTTTGGAATTCAAAAGCCCTAGGTAGTTTTGCCTCAGATATCACTTCACCTAATTTGAAATTCAAATGTATTAAACTTCCAGAGCTAAATATGACAAATTAGACAGGGTCTGTGAAGTTACCATTTAATGAGCCATGAACCTAGACTTTCATCTCCCCAGGAATAATTTCTTTATTACTTTTTGTATTTTATTGCAATAGAGCACTGTTTGACCTTCGAGTATGATAATTAAGCTTCCAAAAATGTTATAAATTTAGAGTGAAAATAGTTCTTCCTATGTTCAGGAATACACTTAACGATCAGTATAAAAGATTACTTAATATTTAAAGACAGCTAAATTATATACTGAACCAGCAATGTTAGGAAATATTTTTCTATTCCTTCCCTCCCCCACTTCCCACTTTAATTTGAGTTGTGTCTCGTAACAACTTATCATCTCTCCTATTGTAAGATAAATGAAATAGGAGCAAAACTAAGATGTGTCTTTAGAACCTACGACTAGGGGACGGAGCTCTTTCATAAATATTTAGTCCCACGATGAGCTTTCAATAAGGGAACCCTAAACAATAAAACTTGTAACTCATTATCTCACAATGCTCATGCCCCTACTCCTTCTGGAGAAAATTACAAATTTTCAAAAATTTGACTCTAATATGAATAAATGCTCTTAAGTGAAAAATCTGACTATAAAACAATATACCATGTGAAATGTGGGTCAAATATTCTACTTAAAAAATATTACTCTGTAATAATTTTTTTTTTTAATTTTAGATCTTTGAGGACTAGAAGAGATGAAGTTCATTGATGGGAAAGAGTACAGGAAGAGCAGTTATAGATTTGCCTGAAGCCTGAGCGCATAAGGAAAGTAAATAACATTCAAAGGTAGGAAGGAAAGCCATTAGGATCATCATGATGATGTCATCATCATCACCTAATAACAATAATATGTAGAAATCTAGTTGCTGACATTAGCAGAAATTGCTAGAGGTCTACCACTATATATTGTCGCCCTCTTTATTTCAACTGGACTTGTGGCCCCCTGGTGGAGTAGTGGTTAAAGGCTTGGCTGCTAACTGAAAGGCTGGTGATTCAAACCCATTAGCCACTTACTGGGAGAAAGATGTGGCAGTCTCCTTCAGGAAAGATTTACAGCCTTGGAAACCTCTGTGGGGTAGTTCTACTCTGTCCTATAGTGTCACTATGAGTTGGAATTGACTCGACAGCAGTGGGTTTTGGAACTGTGGCGTCCAGTTAGAAGTATATTTCTCAGCCTATCCTACAGGTTCATGTGACAAAGGAATTAAGTTCTGGCCATAGGGATGAGAACAGAAGTGTCATGAGGCACTTTAAGGTCTGGTTCATGCCCTCTAATGGAAATGACATGCTCCCTGAGCCCTTACTCCTTCCTACTCCAGGGAGATGGTAAGCACTGGAGCAGCCAGCTTGGTCCCTAGAGATGGGAGCTATGGGCTTTTAACAATGGAGCCGCCCCACCAGCCCTAGACCACCTACTCCTGGGCTGGTTCATGACCGAGTGCGGTGCAATGGATCACTTTTGTGTGGCCATTCTCACCATGGCCTTGTAACTCCCACTCAAGTGAGTGAGTGGAACTGTACAAATAAGGTAATTGTGAGCCACCAAGGGGACTGGTCAGTTTTGCCATCCCTCTGCCATCCCTGCCATCTTTAAAGACAGCCAATTCCAAAGCGGGAGAGGATCCCACCACCACCAAGAAAGAAGAACCAAGAGTTTGTCCTTTGGACCCGGGATCCCTGTGCTGAGAAGCTCCTGGAACCAGGAGACCAGGAAAGAGAAAGCTGTAACACTGAAGAAGGTGAGAAGCAGTGGTAGAAAAACAGCAGCAGAACCAGGTCAGCAAGAGATGGCACAGTGGGCTGCCCTGCCCACGGAGTAAGAAGCTGAGTGCCTTTGGGCAGGTGGATTGCTGGCGGAGTAGGATGTCTCTGGGCACTTGGTGAAGCTAGGTTTGCTGACCCATGGAGCTAGAGTTGAGCACCTTCGGATTGACGCTTACTGGTAGAGTGGGGTACCTCTGGGTACTTACTGACGGAGCTAAAAGAGCTTTGTAACTCTTGCCCAAGCAGGGCAGAGGCTGCGGTCCAGACAGGGGCATGCCTGCAGGCACAGCTGAGAAGAAGCTGTCCTGATGAAAGAACTGTATCCAGAGCATTCCTGAACCTGAACTGTAACCTGTTACTTCCCTAATAAACCCCCAAATCATGAGTATTGTCTATGAGTTCTATGTGGCCACTGCAATGAATTAACAAACTCAGCAGAGAAGAAGAGAGTGCCGTGGGAGAGATGCTTGCTGTCAGAATTGATAAAGATGGCTGAGAAAGGAGGCATGTCTGACCTCTGCCTCCTAGGAATTAGCCTTGCGCTGTTGATCTTGGTCCTCTTTCCCCCTTGTGAGGTTAGAGGAGGTCAGACGCCGCTTGCCTGCCATTTTTACACCAAGAAATAAACTTACAGCCCATTTAAGCCCCCTGTCAACCCACTGGTGTAGTTTGAGGTATTTTGCCATAGAAGCTTGGTCTATACCCTAACTAAAAGAGTTAATTTTTTGTGGGCTGGGGAAAAGTATCCTCTCCTTATCTCAGTCATAATCCCAAAAGGAGAGTAGAAATTAGAGCTGATCAGACTGTGAGGTCCTGTGAGTAGAGACTAAACCTTCTTCATCTCAGTATCCTAATATTGCCTAACATGGTGTCTTGCACATAAAAAAAAAAAAAAAAAATTTTTTTTTGCATATAGGTACTCCAAAAATGTTAACCGAATAAGTATTAATGAAGTCAGCAAGATATTCTAGCTAAAACCATTGTTTTAGAAAATTCTGATACTCTCCTCTTTCCATCCCTCCTACTGACTTGTACATATGTCATCTTTTTCCTTTTGCCTTACTTCATATTCCTTTTCACTTTCCTTTACATACAGAGGGATAAATTGTACAATTTACCTTGTTCTAAAATGGATTTAAGATGGCTGACAAAAAAAAGGAGACACCCAAACAAAATAATAAAGTGGGAGAAATCAAAGCTGATGATAAATGAGGGTAGAAAAAAATACATTCAGTGGTGAGAAGTATGTAAGATGTATGTCCTGAGGCTTTAAGTTTGGTTTCAGGTAAGGAGACATCAGAGAATTTTCTCATGTGGTTCTGGGCACTGAAAATGTAGTGAACATCATTTGCAAAAACATCCCTCTAATTGTGAGTTCCATAGGGCTGTTCCTAATAAAGTCCATCAACGCAAAAGGCGTGCATAATGCCTAAAGGCACTTCTAAACACTTTTCTGGGGTGGCACAGGAGGTATAGGTTGGCTGGCGAATAAAGACAAAATAGTAATTAGACCATCTTGGAAAGGGGTCCCTCGGTGGTCCAAAAGGCTGCTAACCAAAAGGTTGGAGGTTCGAGTCTACCCAGAGGCCACTGAAAATCCCATGGGGCACAGTTCTACTCTGACACCCATGGGGTTGCTATGACTCAGAATCAACGTGATGGCAACTGGTTATACCTGTTCTATGTGGTTCATACATTCCCTCGACTAATATTTGAGTACCTACTAAGTGCTAGAAACCATCACATGTTCTTGGAATATAAAAGTAATCTAGTTCCTGCTCAATCCATGGGTTTAAATTGCAGTAGGAAATATAGAAGTTAACATATTACAATGCAATACATAATGCTACAGGTGTACAAATTGCTATTGGTGAACTAAATTCAATAGTGAGTACAAGGTGGAATGGTGATAAAAATAAAGCCAATGAAGGAGAAGACACTTGAGTTGGATCTTTAAGGATGAGTTCTTCACTATTTGAAAGGAAGAGGAGGTAATGAAGAGAGCATTTTTTGAGAAAGGAATTGGCATATGTCAAGGCACTAGGGGACAGCACGGCATGTTCGATGAACTGTAAATGCTTATTACAGCTGAAGGGGAGAATTTGGTGTTAAGGAAGGGTGGCAAGTGTGGGAAGAGCCTCAATGCAGATAGAGATTGGGGTGAGACGTATGCAGATTATGGGGTCAGATTATGCAGAGCCTTGAAAACCAGGCTAAAGGCTATTGATTTCTTCAGGGTGATTGAGGACAGTTATAAGGATTGAAGCTGGGAGTAACAAGATAAGGTTTGTGTTCCTGAAAGAGCATTTTGATAAATATATGGAAGGCCTGAATCAAAGCAATGGGAGTAGAGTTGGAAAGAAAAGGATTGGTTAAGAGATATTAAGGAGGTAAAACAATTTGGCCTTAGGCACATTGGATATAGGTTTGGAGGACAGAAAGGAAGGAGCAAAGAAATGCTACCTAGGTTTCTGGTTTTAGTGACTGGGTTAATTACGGAGTCACTAACCAGAACTGATTAGAATATGCTGAGTTTGAGGTACCTAACGGGCATCCACTTGCTCATGAAGATTAAAGATTACAGCCTTCAGCATGGATTCTACCTCAACATAAGGAAAACAAAAATCCTCACAACTGGGCCAATAAGCAACATCATGATAAATGGAGAAAATACTGAAGTTGTCAAGGATTTCACTTTACTTGCATCCACAATCAATGCCCATGCAAGCAGCAGTCAAGAAATCAAACCACATATTATATTGGGCAAATGTGCTGCAAAAGACCTCTTTAAAGTGTTAAAAAACAAAGATGTCACTTTGAGGATTAAGGGGCACCTGACTCAAACCATGGTATTTTTAATCAACTCACATGCAAGCGAAACCTGAGAATGAATAAGGAAGACTGAAGAAGAATTAATGCCTTTGAATTTTGATGTTGGCAAAGAATATTGAATATACCATGGACTTCCAGAAGAATGAGCAAATCTGTCTTGGAAGAAGTACAGCCAGAATGGTCATTAGAAGCAAGGATGGTGAGGCTTTGTCTCAAGTACTTTGGACATGTTGTCAGGAGGGATCAGTCCCTGGAGAAAGACGTCATGCTAGGTAAAGTAGAGGGTCAGTGAAAAAAATGAAGACCCTTGCTGAGATGGATTGACACTGTGGCAGCAACGATGGGCTCAAGCATAACATTGATTGTGAGGATGGCACAGGACTGGGCAGTGTTTTGTTCTGTGGTACACAGGGTCACTATGAGTTGGAACTGACTTGATGGCACCTAACAACAAGAAGAACAACAACGTTAGCTATCATTATCATTAAGCACTTACATTTGGGTGCCCTTTGTTGTTGTTGTTAAAAAAAAAAGTGCCATCAAGTCAGTTCTGACTCATAGCACCATCCCCACAATCATTGTTATGCTTGAGCCCATTGTTGCTAACATTACAGAACATTAATGTGCTAGCCACTATGCTACGCACTTTATTATTGCATTTAATCTTTAAAACTTTACTATTTCTCTCTGGGCATACAACATTGTGCCAGGCTCTAGGGAATGGTACGAGACTGCCAAAAAGGTAGACATTGTTATTTTTCCATTTTACAGATAATGGAACTGACAGAGAGATTATATCGCTCAAACAAGCCAGAGCTGAAATTCAAACCCAGGTGAGTATAGCTCCAAACTTTGCTCTCCATCACTTGCATTATTGACTCTTAGCAAGCCGCAGGCAAATGAACAGATCTAAGTAGGTGAAAAATCATAGTGTGAAAATCCCCAGAGACAATATACCCATTGTCATTGAGTTGATTCGGACTCATATAAAAGTATGAAAAGAAGCCATAGGACAGAACACTGCCAACCCCAAAATGTACAATGTGTGAAAAAGAAGAACTTTTTAAGGGAACTGAGAAAGTGCTGGAAAGTCAGGTAGGTGAGGTCCAGAGTCATTTGAATTGGTTGGCACCTAGCAGGTCATTGGTGACCTTGAAGACGATCATCTTTGTAGAGTGGAGACAATGGATGGGGTTAAGAGTAAAGTCTAGGAACACACACTGCCCTTTCCAGAAGCTGAGGTGTGAGGAAGAATGATGGTCAGAGGGGTACATGCACAGACGGAACTCCTGTTTAAGTAAGTAGTGGCTCTGCATGTTTAACTGCTGAGGAGGAGGGGTCAGTTAAAAAAAGACTGCAGGAACAGGAAAGAGGGCAAACTTTTTAGAGCAAGGTCTCAGAGGAGATGGGAGGCAGAATGCCATTCTGATGCATTTGTATTTTCCTGTAAATGTGTTTTGGTCCTTCTCTTCTGGATTTAGATTAGTATAGCTATATTATAAGCTATTTAAGAACAGGATGTAAAACCACTTTATATTGCCACATACCTACCATAATTCTTGAACAAGGCTCCATATAATCCCTCTGTGTTAATTAATATGAATGAATTCCAACTATTAAAAATATGATTATGAAAATATTATTAATATATCAAAAAATGAAACCTTCATGTGTATATTAAAAATAAGCCTGGATTAATAGGTTGCATGAAATAAATATTTCACAAGCCAAAATAAAATTGTGATTTATGTCTGTTTACAATACCTTTGCTCCCTCTAACCCTAAGAAATTACATAGAGCCAAACTAGGCTTCTTCCTTCAGAATATGGGGGAATCAAGCTGGTTATATAGCGCCAAGAATAGAAAGTGTACTTCTGTGGGCATTCAAAAGGACTCAGTATCAAATTGTTCTCCGGCATAAATCTTGGTGTTTAGATTTTGGACTAGATAAAACTGTCAAGTGGGGATGTATACAGCCTTCAGAGCTAAAAAGAAGGCTGTTTAAATCTATGTTCAATCACCTTGGAATAAACGGCATCAGTCCAAAACACCACTCTTTAGGAAATTAAAAAACTAGTGGATCCACCCAGAGCCAGTAGCAAGAAGTTTTTCTGTAGTCACAAAAGTCACCTCTTCGTCACTCCCCTGAGTCAGTCACAGGGACATCTTGTCTGTCTTCAGGATAACTTAGGGAAAACTGATGCCCCACCCCCAGGCGAGCTTTGGTTCCTTCCCTCAGGTAGTTTGTCAGACCTTGAAGCAAGGTTGGGGGTTCCTGGATTGTGTTCTCACGCCCCCTAATTCAGCTCCTTTGTTTGTAAATTACAAGCCTAGGGATGCCAATAAAAGGAAACTGAAATTTAAGCTTCACTTTAACAATGCCCGTTGTCTCAAGTGGATTTTGACTCCTAGTGATCCTATAGGACAATGTAGAACCCACCCCATATGGTTTCTAAGGGTGTAAACTTTATGGAATCTGACTGTCACATCTTTCTCCTGTGGAGCAGTTGGTGGGTTCGATCGCAGACCTTTCGGTTAGCAGCTGAGCACTTAACCATTATGCCGCCAGCTCTCCTAAGCTACATAAAGCCATGGGAAAACAGATGTCTTTGGCTAGCAAATGTTTTAACATTTGGCAAATTCAAGTGAAACATATCACTCATTATTTTTCCCTTCAACAATTAAAGTAATACGATAAAACCCAATTTTGACTATCAGAGGCACAAGTCGAAATGAGTAAATAATATGCATTTCAGAACATTTGGAAGCCATTTAGTAATATAAGCTATTGATTAACCAATCAGAGCCAAGAGGAGATTTTGGTAAATCTGATCTACTAATTTTTATTACTCATAGCTCATATGAGTCAGAATCGACTCTGGCAACCAGGTTGGGTTTTTTTTTTTTTTTTTTTGATCTACTATTTGCACAATATTTGGGTATAAAAGGTGGAAAACAAAGTGCTCAAATGCTGGAAAACGGTTCTTAAATAGATTAAACATGCATCAACTTTATGAACCTACTTATTAAATCTTTTTTTTTTTTCCATCTCAGAGTTAAACTTTCGCTGATTCCTAATACAAGGGATTAAAAAATTGTGAAGTTTGGGGTCTGAATAAAGTATATATACTGCCTACCACCATGATCCAGTGACTCTTGGAGAAAATAATATCCACAATTTCTACCACTCACTGTTCTGAGGGTGATGAACAGCAGTAAAACCGCTGAGCCTGGCAGAAAGCAGCCAAGGTTTTCTGCTCCAACTGTAAACCTGAGCCCTTTCCTCCTGACATAAAACATTTGCCTTTGGTTATATCCACTTCCATCAACCCAACAACAGAGAATTCCAGTGTGGTTTATAAATGGCACGCACCCTTTGGGGGCACTACAGGGCACGGCTGCTGTCAGGCCGCTAAGCCAGCCATCTGGCCTTGCTAAATAATCAATGTGTGTGTTTGAAGCGGGTATGCCAAGAAGGTCACAGGCCAATGAATATCCCCACACGCCATTATTCTCTCTGTCCCATCCTCCACCATGGTTTGTGCTGGACCAGCAGCAGACTTGCAGATATGCTCACATCAGCTTCACTCTTGCTGGCTTTGCCTTAATTGTAGGGACTTAGGACGGTTCCAAAAAGTATGCATTCTCTCCTAGGTGTTCAGGGAATCAAGGCAGTGGTAATGATCCTCCTGGTGAGGTTATGGTTTCTGAGGGTTTTTAATTCTGAATGTTTTTAATTTAATATCTACTTGGTATAACGGAATCATATGTTCAGCTGGGAGTCCAGAGATACAGATTCTATTTTGCCACTTACTACTAGTGTATATTTTCTCAATATAACTTTCTTGGCTGCGTCCCTAATAAACAGATAAGAAACTTATGAGTCTATGATCATAGTATAAATTTAAATATTATTGCTTACCCTTACCTCATATATACCACATATGTTATCATTTTCAAGAGTACCTGTTTTATGTGAATCAGAGGGATATTTATTAGGTGTTTTAGTTAACCAGAGTTGCTATAACAGAAATTTCACAAGTGGATGGCCTTACAAAGAGAAATTTAATCTCTCACAGTCTAGGAAGCTAGAAGTACCAATTCAGGGTGCCAGCTCCAGCGGAAGGCTTTCTCTTTCTGTAGGCTCTCTGGAAAGATCCTCATCATCAATCGCTCCCTGGTCGAGGAGCTTCTCAGCACAGGGACCCTGGGTCCAAAGGACATATGCTCCTGGCTCTCCTTGCTTGGTGGTAATGAGGTCCCCCTGTCTCTCTGCTTGCTTCTCTCTTTTGTATCTCAAAAGAGATTGACTCAAAAATACAATCTAATCCTGTAGATTCAGTCCTACCTCATTAACATCATAGAGGTAGGATTTACAACACATAGGAAAATCGTACCAGATGACAAAATGGTGGACAATCACACAATATTGGGAATCATGGCCTAGTCAAGTTGATACACATTTTTGGGGGACACAATTCAATCCATGACATTAGGTCTGTAGTTATTTCTAGATTGTTCAATAATAATTTCTGGAAAAGAGTAATTCCCCCTAGTTTCTTTCAGGTTGTTAGTCTACATTGAAATTACTTCTATCTTTTGCTTCGATTACCTCTAATAGTGGTTCACAAAATATTTCTCCTCAGAATCACTTGGTGACATTTTTGAACAATCCCCCAGATATTAGCCTGGTTAATTCTCTTACCTTCTTCAATGTCTGCTCAGATGTCACCTTCTCTGTGAGGCCTACCTGACTTACCTGATACCCTATTTAAAACTGCAATCTGCCTTCCCCTCCCCTGACCCTTCAGTCTTATTCTGCTCTATGCTAACTATATTTCCACAACATTCACCACTTTCAACAAGGAGCCACGTTTACTCACTTATTATGTCTTTTGTTTATCGTCTCTTTCTTCTCTGCTGGACTATAGCTCTGTAAGAGCAAATACCTTTCCGTCCTTCACTGATGCATCCCAAGGCCAAGAGCCGTACCTGGCCCACCGTATTGCTATTGTTGGGTGTCACTGAGTCATTTTCAGCTCATAGCAACTCCAAGTGCCGGAGTATAACTGTTTCATAGGTATTTCTTGGCTGTAATCTTTATGGAAGCAGACCTCCAGGTCTTTTTCCATGGAGCTGCTGGGTAGGTTCCAACCACCAAGCTTTCCGTTAGTAGCCAAGCACTTAACTACTGTACCACAAAGCTCCCTGGTAGGCATTCAATAATCTTTGTTGGGTACTGAGTGCTGAATGAATTCACTTCCTTATTTTTTACTGCCCATGAATGAACCTAAGCATCTTTCACTTTCAAAACAATTGGGAGTAGACTGTTTACTCCCTTTTCTGAACTCTAGTCTATCAGCAGACTTTGGCTGGGGATGTATTTACAACACTGACGGCCTCAGAATTCAAGATATCTGAAATCCCTGAACCTGGCCTATGTCTCGAGGGCATTGAGGGGACTCATTAGAGAGTTTAAATGAAAATTTGTGAACGATTCTCCAATTTTTAAAATATGGTGGTACATACATTTTTACAACCTGAGATCAGCGTGAGGGATATCATTTTGGTAACCCCCACGCTGCTTCACAGTGTTCCATAGCAAAAGTTCAGGGCTAAAGAAGATTTTTTAGGAAGGGCAGTGATTTTTCAATTGTAAAATGTTTAAGTCAATTATTCAACAAAAACCTTTTGAGTATCTGCCTTGTGCCAAGAATTTTTAAGGAAGAAAAACAAAAATTCAGTAACAGTTCCTGCCCTCGAGGAGCACCCAGTTGGTGGAAATGTGTAGTTAAACAACTCGGTATGACCCAACAGAAACAAACCGAACTGGAGAGGTGGCATGGGAGTGGAAATTTAGAACTTTCCTTCAGTCCCTGAGAAGCGATTCATTCCACCTGACTTGGCAGGGTTGTTGCTCCTCATTTATAAGACTAAATCCATGCTTGTTATCTTTGGGGGGAAAACATGCTCTTTCTTTATAACTTAAATAATATAAGTTCACTATTAAAAATTAGGAAATACAAATAAGCTTTAAGAAAAATAAAATAAACATGCACAATTCTACCACCCACATCTACCTATGCTCTTGACACTGTACTTGCTGACTCTGACTAAAACTTTGCTCCAGCAATTATCCCTTCCTTTTATCATTTACTGAGTGTATACTTTGTACCAGAGACAATAGAGTCTAAGGTCACACAGGCAGAGCCTGGATTGAAACCCACTTATCTATGATTCCAAAGTCCTTGTAAACTCTAAATCCCAAAGTAAATGACTGCCCACTAGCATTCTCCCCTCAATCTCAAGAAAGAGAAAGGTACCCTTTGACTTCCAGGGACTGACCTGGTATTATCTACAAGGTCTTGGTGTTACGTTGAACATAAACAATTTCACAGAACATCAAACTCAGACAAGGCCACTCAGTGACTGTGATGGGTCAAGACAGCCACAAGTCCACTCTGTAATCATATCTGAACACAGACAAAACATGAGCATTGTCCACGTCACAAAACACCAAATGTTCTCCTGTCCTGGCTACTATGAGTGATTGCTATTTCTTTACCAATTACAGTTTAGCCTCCTCTAGTCTGCCCTCCCTCTAGATGAGATTTCTTGAGATACCTAACCATAGAATTACACCTGCTTTCTGGCAGCATCCAATCTAAAGCAAAACCTTGCTTCCTTAAACTCTCCCCTAAGCCACCAAACACAGACCCAAATCATGTAATATTTCCTTTCATAATATCCCTTTAGTGAGATGCCAAATAATTCTCCATGATATGCAGACTCCCACACTGGAATGAGCACTAAACCCAACTGTAGGTATGTTCCTGACGGTGTTCGGCTATAAGGCATTGGAAGCCCATCAACATGCTCCAGTCTTCCCCATTCTCGAAAAAGAGCAAGAGCGATAGCAAAAACCCATTCTTCCTTTTAGCCTACTTTCCCTGCAGCTGCACTCTCTTTGTTGTTGTTAGGTGCCATTGAGTTGGTTCTCACTCATAGGACCCTATGTACAACAGGATGAAACACTGCCCAGTCCTGTGCCACTCTCACAATTGTTGCCGTGTTTGAGCCCACTGTTGTAACCGCTGCAACAGTCCATCTCATAGAGGGTTTTCCTCTTTTTTGCTGAGCCTCTAACTTACCAATAATGATGTCCTTCTCCAGGGACTGGTCCCTCCTGATAATATGTCCAAAGCACATGAGACCAAGTCTCGTCATCCATGCTTCTAAGGAGCACTCTGGTTGTACTTCTTCCAAGACAGATTTGTTCATTTTGGCAATCCATGGTATATTCAATATTCTTCACCAATACCATTTGACCCTGGCACACCCTTTTCCTGATTTTCAACTACCCTATCTCTCTCCTTCCCTTTAATCCTGTATTTTTCAAGTCTTGATTTGAAATACTGTTTCACATGTAATTCTCAACCCACAATTATCTGCCTTCCCTTGACTGTCTGACCCTAAAGCCCAGGTGAGAGCTTTCCATATTACAAAACTGCCTTAGGTAGTCTGGCTTTCATTTTTAAACCTCTCATGAAACTACCCTCATTTATAGCCATATTGCCAATGACCTTCAAACTGCTAAATCCTAAGGCCTTTTTTTCATACTTCATCCTCTCCATTCTCTTGGAAACATCTGCCTTTGTTGACCACCTCTACTGTTTAGACATTCTCCCCTTGACTTCTCCCCACCTCTGAAGCTTGCCCCTTCTCCAGCATACCACCTTCTTCCTGCCTTTGCTTAATACCGGCATTGCATACACAGCCCCTTCCTTCCTCGTCCCTAGTATCTCCCTAATGAACACACTGCCTCCCCAATATCAGTATGCTGATGGTTCTCAGTCTCCCTGCTACCCCATCCAGACTGCAGGCTCTTCTCAGCAGGCTGCTGGGGAGCTCTCTGGGAGTGTTTGGAGTCCAGTTTATTATCTTTTCTTCCAAATTCCTCTAATCTTTTCTGTATTTCTTATCTCAGTTGCTGGCATCACCATCTACCAAGTCACTCAGGCCAGAAACCTCAGAGTCACCTTGGATCCCCTCCTTGACGTCACTCCCACTTTGATCATATCTCCTCTAAGTCCCTTCTTTCCAGCCTCCCAACACCTAATTTTAATTTAGGACCCCCTCAGCTTTCACCAGTATAACTAAAGTATCCCACCACCATATTTCTCTGCCTCCAGTTCTTTAGATTCTTAAATTCTAAAGCCCAAGATCCATTCCGCTCCTCACCCCCAGCTTTCTTTGTGAAACACGAATTGTTCATGTTACTGTCCTGCTTCCCATTGCCTATGGATTAAGCTCCTGACCATATAACAGAAGTCCCTTTATTACCCACCTCACTTATCTTCCCAGCCTCATGGCTAAGCTGTAATGAACTGCTGGAGAGCTTACTCTTTCCTACATCTATCAGTCTG
This sequence comes from Elephas maximus indicus, assembly GCF_024166365.1. Lineage (NCBI taxonomy): Eukaryota > Metazoa > Chordata > Mammalia > Proboscidea > Elephantidae > Elephas > Elephas maximus. Next base: position 45,831,081 of record NC_064826.1, on the reverse strand, counting down.
TTTCACTTCATTTGTTCATTCAATAAATGTTTTTTGGGCACATATTGCGTACCAGGTATTGTGAGGCTTTAAGCATTCAGTAATAAAAATCAGTTCCTACCCTCAAGGAGCTTGTATCTAATGGCAGACAAGTCAAATGCACTGACAATTATACTTCAGTGTAATAATGATCTTATTATGATATGCAATAAATATTTCTCAAATGAATGAAACAATGTTCACGTTAACTGCTTTCTTTGAAAGGCAGTATAGTGTGATAGTTAATACCAAAGGCTATATCCCCAAACTGCCTGGGCTACAATCCCAGCTCCACCGATTTCTGGCTATGTGACGTTGAGCAAGATAGTTAATCTCACTTGCCTTTGGTTTCCCATCTTTAAAATGGGGATGATAAAAGTACCTTCTTCAGAGGGTTGCCATGAGGATTAAAAGAGTTAATGTTTGTAGAGTATTTAGAGTGGTGTCTGACAAACAGTAGCATTAAAAGTGTTTCCATTTGTATTATTATTCTGCTTTGAGGGTTATATATAGGGAGTTATGTCACCATGTATGGATAAGAGTTCCTAGACCAGCTTGAGGTGGGCAGAGATTTTTTTTCTGGAGGAGGTAATGCCTAAGTGACATCTGAAAGCCTGAGTTAAACAACGAAGATGTAAAATGGTAGTCCAGGCAAAGAAAACAGGGAGTGTATACAGTGTAAATAGCACAGAGGTAGGGGGGAGGAAGAGTGAGGTGCATTCAGGGAATTTTAGGGTGGGAATGACAGGATGACAAGAAATAAAATGGGTGAGGTAAACTAAAGCTAGATTATAAAGGGTTTTCCATGTATGCCATGATGAACAAAGCAGATTTTACTCTGAAGATAAACTATTGAAGGGTTTTATGCAGGGAAATGATAGAATGGCATTTCCACTTAGAAAGTTCATTGTAGCAGGAAAACTAAGGAGAATATTGAGTAATTCCCAAAGGAGGTGTTAGGTGCCTGATCTAAGCTGGGCCAGTGGGAATGGGAAAGAGGATATGGATGGAACCTCCTCTCCTTTTCTCTTAAACTGTGGCTGATGCCAGCTCTCTAGCATCTCTCCTCAAGCCCCAGACAAATTTCACTACCCTCTGTGATCCACTGACCTGCCATTTTGCATCCTAGCTCTTGAGTTCCTGGAGAACAGGAAACCGGCTTTTTCACGTTTATATACATGTGAGCTGGGAAGGGCCCTTGCAGGCATTGGATAAATGTTTGCAGGATAAAGTTCTTTAATAAATGTCTTTTTAGGAAAGGGCTCAAAATTACAGACTCCTCTATGGGGGTGGGGTCTTATCTAAGCCATCACTGGAATGTTTTCTAATCCTTTTACTTTTTAATGTGCTTAGCCATCAATTACAGTCTTATAGTAATAACTGCTTTGTTTAAATTGTTTAATTTAGTTAAAATCAGCAAACACACTGAGTCCGTTCTCATTGAAAGGTGCTGTGCTGTAGTATACCATGACTGCCAATTTTTTCACCAATAATATATTAGATGTTCCTCACCAATACACAGAAAAATATTACATGTTAAGATTATGCTATTTTATTTGAGGAGATAATTAATGTTTTAATTAAAAATAGATGAGGCCAAAATGAAAATATATTTTATAGCTCCAATTATTTCCCTTATTATTCCCTGGACACCTCTAACGTATCACTCTTGTTAGTATTCTTTTTCAACCCTGTCTTGGATGAACTGATATGATTTTCGTTGATTAGGTGCTATTGAAAAGCTCAATGTTTCCTATTGGTCCTGGGCTGTAAGTATTTTATAACATCCACTTCTACTATCATGGAAATCATGTTCATGTACGCTACTACTATATAAGGCTTTTTTTTCTCCCTCTTAGGTTGAGGATTTTTTCCAATTATTTTTTTCTTTTTCTTTTCAATTTAAATGAACCCAATTACAATCATTCATTTATCATAGAAGGCACAAAAACCTAAGGTTTACAAGAAATCGGATTTTAAGCAATGAAGAGAGTTAATAAAATTAGGTAAATCTTTTTCTGGCACCATATATTTTTCAGGGTGCTAATGTTCACTGCTGCATGGTGTTCTAGTATTTTCAGTGACGTGAACATTTTCATAGGCTGGAAAAAGATTTATATTATAGTAGAATTTCTGGGCCTATCATATTTTAATATTAGCTTTCTCAAAATTCACAAAAGAAAAATTTGTTTAACCCAAGAATACTGATAATGTGCTTGAAACTACAATTAGAATGCGGTTTTCTTATTCAAAAGTTATGGATGTAAACGATTAGAAGTGTGCCAGTAATACTCATCAAGTATCACATTATTGAGATAATCCATATTGATGATGTACTTGTTATCATTAACTATAAATGCTATTTTCTTAGACCTTTCAAAAACCTTTCTAATTTTTCTCACAAGCCCGCTATATATTCTTTAGCAGAGAGATAATTAGTAGAAATTTCCTTTATGTTCCATAATGTAATTCTTAAGTTAATGAATTCCCCCAAAATATCATTCTAATCAAAAAGTGGTAATATGTATATGATGATCCGTGAAAATGTCAGGGAAATCACAAAGATTGGCTTCATATGTGTTAGTCTTCAAGATGTTTAAATCAAACACATACGTATGGCTGAGACAAGCTTCTATACAAGTGTACTGACTTTTTTTTTTTAAATGGCTGTTGTATGCTAGGCACTGGGGAACCAAAGATCACTAAGGGATTGTCCTTATACTTGAGAAGCTCAGTCTCTCAAGGGCAGCATTCACCACTATTCTACTAGGTTACAAGTAAACTCTACAGTGGTAAATGCTATAATGGAGATACAAGTAAAATCAGGTGGAAGTTCAAGGGCAGGGGAAACAAATCTGGAGGTAAGGATGCTGGTTTTCACCCTCTCATTGTGTGTGTGTGTGTGTGTGTGTGTGTGTGCATGCGTGGGTATGTATGAGAGAGCCTCAGAGAGAAAGCCACTTAATGTTTATTGAGCCCCTGTCATATCTAATATAACATTAATTTCAAATGATACAGTTCTTCCCCACAAGTCTGAAAATAATAGTGCACACAGTGGAAACAAGTATATAGATACTGAACACACGATTATGTATAAAATGATCAAATATTAAAAGTAATAAACAGAAACATTTTCAATACAGTTGAAAAGAAATTTAAGTGGCAAATTCACCAGGTGTGTTTTTGTAGAATACCAAGTTACTACCAAGGTTTATATTTCCAGCATAACTGAAAGGAATTCATTGGGAAAAAAAATTATGAATTAAGAAAACGGGATAAATTTTCTCTTGGTTAGTTTTGTTCACAGTATTTTCAGAACTCTACAGCCCTTTATTAACAATTACTAAACAAAAAATTAGTAGGAACATTAAGGGGTCAATAATACCATTTTAAAGCATCATGACCAAGTATAGGTAGTCCCCGGCTTAAGCTGTGTTTGAGTTACAATGACCCGACCTGACATCCATCTGTTTTTGTTTTTTGTGCATCTTTTCATTAGGTGGTTAGAACCCAACCACCCAGTGGAAGAAAGATGTGGCAGTCAGCTTCTGTACGGTTTCACATCCTTGGGAGCCCTGGTGGGGTAGTAGTTAAGAGCTCAGCTGCTAACCAAAAGGCTGGCAGTTCGAATCCACCAGCCGCTCCTGGAAACCCTACGGGGGCAGTTCTACTCTGTCCTGTAGAGTCAATAAGAGTCAGAATCTATTCGATGGCAATGGGTTTGGCTTTTTTGTTTGTTTGTTTATCATTACTACATACAATGTTGTAGTGCGTAATTGGCTGATGTTATCACTCTCATGCCAAACCCCAAAGAAAGATAAAGATTGGATTTATAAAGATACTGATAATAAAAGGCAATAATAATGAAACCTTAAAAAAAAAAAGAGCTATTTAACTTACATGAGAACTGACTTACGATGGAATCATTGAAACGGAACCCCGTCGTAAGTCAGGGACTACCTGAAATACTTACGAAATGCTTAGTCAGAACATAGAACAGTAAAGTCTACCATGAATAATTCTGATACAACTAACACATCGATACCAGTAAAATGGGGCTCTTACCTCCTTGTTCACACAACTGCTGGGCTAAAGCATCTTTGAAAATAACCTGGCCCCTGTGTGTTGCTGTAGCCCTGAAAATGAATAGAAAATGGTTAATACAAATTTTGTAATAAGTTTGATTTCTTAAACAATGTATTTTTAAAACTTTTTAATAACATTCTTAAAATTTATTGTGTGAACATTATTTTTTTTTACATGAAGTACATCTAAACAATGATACAAATGAAAAATAGAGTCAAGGCTTAAACCAAGGCATCTAGGTTTAGAATTATCTTCCCGTTTCACTTTTTTTTTTTTTTTTTTAACATATCTAGGCTTATTCCAAAAATAGCAGGTGTGAGCAAAGCCTAAATGGAAAAAAAAAAACGCACGGAAAAGGCGCTTATTAAAATTTTTTCTTCAGGAGACCTTGATATAAAATGTTTTGGGGAGCAATAAAGATATTAGTAGTGGAGAAACATGCCCTTAAGGTACTTTATTTTGGAAGTCAGCAGTCATCACATCATATAGAGAGTTGAGACAGAGTATGACATTTTTTAAAAAGTATTTTCAAAAAAAAAAGCGAGCTATTCAGGGCTTTCAGAATAACAAAATGTCATAATAAAATATACCTTTCCCCTCCCCACTGGGTCTAATTCACCATTGGAAGGAGATGTGGCTCTTTTACCTCCTCTAATCAGAGCTGTGCACATGGATCGTGAAAAAATAACACCCTTGCAGCAGATGTGTTATTCAGTGGCTATAATAGGAACTGTCTTCTCAAAGGAAGAATTATTTATGCTTACTATTTTTTTTTTATATGAAGTGTTTTCCCTTAAAACAGATTTTTTTTTTTTCTGGCACTAAACGTATTATTTAAACCAAATTCAAACAGAAAAATCAAGGTTTCTTAAGAAACTTGATTGTAGAAAATAAGTCATACAAAAAAATTAATAACTAAAAATACTAAGTCTCTAGTTTTAGCCGAAACCATCCTGGGGGTGGGGGGAAGGTAATCTGATTGAGCCATCATTTACTGGAGATAGATCACGTACAAGGTACTATGCTGGGTCTCCAGAGGGCAGTTTGGCTCCTGCTTTTCCCACTGTTACCATCTCCTTTACTCAAAGGGGCCTCCTGACCTCCAAAGATTCTGCTCCCATATGTATGTGCCTTCCCCCCTTTCTGTCCCAGACGTTTATGATTTCCATCCCCCATCAACTGTTATTGTCTCTTAGTCCCAGCCCCCCAGGATCTAACTCTTTGAAAGTAATCTGACAAACTAAGCCATATTCAAGTATTAATGGTTGATGTTGCTCCAAGCTAGCACACTTCAGCAGTGAAACCATGAAAATATTATACTTTAACGCACACACACACACACAAAATCCAGCACAACAGTAGAAGTTTTAAACGGTGGAAGGGAGGTATAACTGGAGAGAAAAATCATCAGGCAGCCTTCGCACCATATATGAAGTCTATAACGGGAGTCAGCTCTTTTCCTTTGAAATTAATCACTACTGAAATGACAGGTAAACAGATGCTACCCTCTGTAAGAGCACTCTCTAAGTTCACATAGGCTTTCCTTTGTTTTCGTCAACCTAAGAATGAGGACTAAACATAGGGCCAATCCAAGTCACAACATGGCCTGTAGTTGCTAGGTGCTGTCAAGTCAGTTCTGACTTATAGTGACCCCATATACAACAGAACAAAACACTGCCCGATCTTGAGCCATCCTCACAATTGTTGCTATGTTTGAGCTCATTGTTGCAGCCACTGTGTCAATCCACCTCATAGAGTGTCTTCCTCTTTTTTGCTTACCCTCTACTTTACCAAATATGATCTCCTTCTCTAGGGACTGGTCCCTCCTGATAATATGCCCAAAGTATGTGAGATAAAGTCTCACCATGCTCACTTCTAAGGAGCATTCTGGCTGTACTTCTTTTAAAACAGATTTGTTCATTCTTCTGGCAGTGCATGGTATATTCAATATTCTTCGCTAACACCATAATTCGAAGGCATCAATTCTTCTTCAGTCTTCCTTATTCATTGTCCAGCTACAGACTCACTAATGAGCTATAGGTTTTATATCTAGAAGGAACATGGTAACTTTATCTACCTAACTATAAAAGCCAGAACTCAATGGGACTGCCTTGTTTTTCCAAGTCTCACAAGTTTTCTGCCTTTGACAGGGGACAGTCTTACCACTTTTCTATAGCTCATTTTAGTGGAGATATTTTAGTTTTCCTTCTCTGACAGGTTTCCACTTTACACAGGTTCCTGCTTTCGCAGGTTTATTGTACATTGGTCAAGTCTCAATCAAGCCAACAACTTTTGAGTTCACATACACCTCTAATAGCAACACAATAATTACAAATGCAGAATTTTAATTTGATATTTGCTTTGAAAGGGACATATTTTCTAAAATCACTAACTGTAAAGAGAAGTCCCACAACACCTGTGTTTAAATAATTGTTCATTTTAGTTGTCCTCTGATGGTAAGTGTGTAATACTCTTAATCAGCACCTTGTTGGTTCACAAACTTAACTATCATTGAGACAATCTATGTTCCTCATGCACACGATGATGAGGCTGAAGTATCTACATTAAATTCATGTAACAAAGGTTTTGTCTTTTCTTTGGATAGCAGAGATGCTGAGACATCTTAGAATCCACACGGTTTTCCTGATAACTCAGTTTCCTCAGATTTAGGATTTGTTGCTTTCACTCATATTCTTATTCCTCCTACTTTGGTTCAGTGAATAAAGTCCATAAATGTCTGAGGAACTATTGAACAACTGAATCTAAAGAAGCTTTTAAAATTACGTAGTCCAGCACTTCTTTAACAGTGGTACTTATTCTTCAAACAATATTGTGAAATTCCAGTATGTAAAACAGAGCAGTCCCGGCATTTGCATTGTTGGGTTCCCGCTCCTCATTCAGCATGCTCTTACCACCCATTCCCCAGATCTTCCTGAGCCTGTCTCTGAAACTCTCAGGGCTTTATGGAGTGCAGTTTGAAAACCACTGAGCTACTCTAGCTCTTACATTATAGAATGAGGAAACAGAGGCCAGAGAAGTATTAATCTGTTGATGGGTACACAGTCTGTTAATGACAGATCAGGCCTGATTCCAGGTCTTTGGTTACAAGCCTTGTATTCTCTCAGAATGTGCTCCACAGCAATGCACTAGAGGTGTAGCCCACAGCGCTCAAAGAGAAGGAAGAGTAGCAGGCAGTGGTCCTGGCACCAATCAATTCAACCAAAACACCTGGGCTTTATATTTCTAATTATTCAATTCTGTTTGAAGAAAGGGCTCAGCAGCTAAACACTGACTTGAGGAGCACACTGCATCATGCGTGCAACTGTCACTTGAAGTCCTTTGAAGGGTGAAAAGTAGAAGTAATACTAATAATAATCGTGATTATTATAACACCTATTGTGAATTTAACTTACTTCCTGCTAGACACTGTTGAAGGAGCCCTGGTGGTGCAGTGGTTAAGTACTCAGTTGCTAACCAAAAGGTTGGAGGTTTGAACCCACCAGCTGCTCCTCAGGAGAAAGATGTGGCAGTTGGCTTCCATAAAGATTACAGCCTTGGGAACCCTATGGGGCAGTTCTACTCTGTCCTGTAGAGTTGCTATGAGTCGGAATCGACTCGATGGCAACAGGTTTGGTTAGGCACTGTTGTATGAACTCTACATTCAGTTAATTCTGACATTCAGTTAACATTAGTTAACATTTAGTTAATCCTGGCAATTGCTATTATCCCCATTTTCCTGGGGCGCACAGCTATTTATTCCATGATTTGTCTGAGACCACACAAGTGGTGGTAAAGCAGGATCTAAACCCAGGCAGTCTGAGTGAAGAAACCTTACTTTTTACTGTTACATCAAATTCTTCCTTGGCCTAGTGGCTTTCACCTCCTTTCAGCAGGAGGGCCTGCTCTCTTGGCCTGGCCTTTAAAGTCACACCTCCTCTGGCTCTTGTTCTCCACTCCAACCCTTCAGCCCGTAGCTAAGTTCTTTTACTGAACCTCTTTTTGGACAAACTTATTTTCTGTTCCTGGTTGGCACTTTGACCACTTGGCCAGCCAACTCCATGGGGTTTGCCCCAAGAATACTATTTCTCTTGATCTCTCCCCCAAAATGCTCTATGAGTTCCTCGACTTCTAATTAGCTTATTGCAAACCACCCCCCATTCAACTCTGTGTCACATTTCCTCCGACAGTGCTCTTCACATCTCTCCTGCTCTCTACCAAACACAGGAGCACTAGATGCCATTCTCAGCCATACCACTGCCCAAATCCTGTAGGCATTCTCAGTACACATATGCCTGCTGAAAGATAATCACTACATGCTCCACTTTTTTTTTTTTAACCTTTAAATCCCTCTGATAACATTTTAATATAAAAATGCCCGAACCCTATAGTAGCAGCATGGTTAGTAATTTAAAGCAGGCTGCACATTAGCTTCTTATCTTGGGCAAAACAAAGAGCAGAAGTCCAGGTGACCAGCAAGAACGTAAGCTCCATTGCTTTGTCCCATGAGATGTATGCCCTCTCTAGGGTGTAGTTATGTCAATACTGGCAAGCCTGCTTTGAACATATTTAGAGCTCTGAAATAATTCATGGTTTACCCAAAGAATCACACCATTTATTTCAAATCTTCTGGGAATTATATTTTAAAAATTGATAAAAGCACATTAACTCAGATTCTAGAGGTCATGTCCTCTAATTTTTAACCCACAATATAATTTTCTTTTCTTATACAAAGATATAGCTATGGTATAAGATGACAGGCCTTATTCATTTTCAAAATTATTATTTTATGTAATTTATAGCTGTCTTTGGGGGGAGCTCCATCAAATTTGTGGTGCTAATAACTATGTTGGTACTATTTTCACTTAATGTTCCATAATTATCAATAATTTTTCAGAAGAGTTCAGAAAATATACTCATTGTTCACTGTTTTGGGGAGTAGACCAAATTTCTTAAACAATCCCCTAATAACTACTTATCTTCTTGGGAGATGAATAGCTCTCTAGTACAAGCTTGCCAACAAGAGTCCCCATTAAATAAGTTATTTTAAAATCCCTTTGGGCAACCATAATCTATCATTTGAAGAGCTCTATAGCTTCTTCCAAATGAAGAACATTCTTTGGATCACCATATTCAATACTTGAAATAGCCTTTATTGTTATGATTTCAAAAGAATACACCACGTTCTAATGTTAACTGGGCTCCTAGAACAACTGCCTAACTGCCTGCTGGAACATTCAGGAATCAAGTATGCATTGTGGGCATGGCACAGTGGTGAAGCTCACCGTCTCTGCCATCAGGAAGACCAGCCTTTGCATGCAGTGAACTGCCATTTACAAGGTATACGACTTTGGACAACTTCTTTAATCACTGTAGGTTTCATAGTATTCCTATAACTTGAGAATAATAACAATTATTATTTAAAAACATTAATATTCACTCTTCAGATAGTCTTTCAACCTGAAAAGAGTTCAAACTTCTGGAATGATAAACCCTCCCCCCAAAAAAACCCACTGCCAGTCGATTCCAACTCACAGCGACTCTGTAGGGCAGAGCAGAACTGTCCCATCGTGATTCCAAAGCTCTAATCTTTACAGAAGCAGACTGCCACATCTTTCTCTTATAGAGTGGCTGGTGGGTTTGAACCACCAAACTTTGGGTTAGCAGTTAAGCTCTTAACCACTGCACCACAGGGCTCCTCTCTGGAATGATAACCAAAAACCACACCCATTGCTATTGAGTCAATTCCAAGGCATAATGACCCTACAGGACAGAGGAGAACTGCCCCATAGGGTGTCCAAGGAGTGGCTAGTGGATTCAAACTGCTGACCTTTTGGTTAGCAGCCAAGCTCTTAACCACTGCACGAAGAGGGCTCTGGAATGATAGGAATCATTAATTAAAAATAAATTATCCTCCATAAAACACCTGTCATAGTGCCTTGAATATATGAGGAATAAAAAATACTTATAGTTTTCTTCAGTTCACAATTTGCTTCCAATGTGCAATATTGCCAACCAGTTTCCAAGGAAGGAATTAAAAGGAGTTTTAATATGGAGTTGTCACATTGCCTAAATTCCCAAGTGCATTACTTCTTTATTTCATGAATCAATTTACTCATAGAGTTGCATAAGAATCATACCAGGTGTTTCCTTTTAAACCTAGGAAGATTGGCTTTACCTACAGTGATGGGTTACTTTTCCCACCATTCTCTATTCCTTTATCAATGAGGTCTGATATGTTACTATGTCTTGTCCATTCACAACTGGAAGGGTACTTATTAATCTGCATTCTGATGTTAATCTAGTTTATTATCAGCATGCCTGTGCCAGGCCATCCTTCAGGAAATGTTACTAAGTATGGTGGAACACGGGAAAAGAGAGAGGTGGTCTGAGTTTGCTAACTTTGATGTTCAGAGGAATCAATTCACTTGCAAAGATCCTTGTCCTCTCTTCATGAGCAAATTAGAATACCTTCTAATTAGGTAAGAAGCCCTGGTAGCATAGTGGTTAAAGCGTTTGGCTGTTAACCAAAAGGTCGGAGGTTTGAACTCAGCTCTGAGGAAGAAAGATGTGGTAGTCTGCTTCCATAAAGATTTATAGCCTTGGAAACCCTATGGGGCAGTTCTACTTTGTCTTATAGGGCCTCTATGAGTTGGAATTGACTCGATGGCAGTGTTTTTTGGGGGGCAAGTGGTTTCTAATTACTTTGGGGATATAGCTCAACGTTTATTAAAACAAGAAAAAAATGCTTCAAACTATACAAAAGGAGTAATGAATAACTTCAGGAAGGAATTATTTTTATGTTAAACCCTCAGCTGAAAAACTATATCAAGGCCATTTGCAAAATGAGTAAGCTTGTGTATGTTTTTACAGTTCTTTTGCTTTTCAAACTTTACTCCTCTCATTCTTTTCATAACTGCATCTTTTGTGTCTCAGCCATGGCACTTTATTCCTTCTATCAAACGTACAAATATTTTCTCCTTCTCAAAAATGAGTTTCAACATTTATGTTCATTAAAAAAAAAAAAAATTTTTTTATCCAGTAATAGCAAAGTCAATGTTTTCTTGAAGATTCCCAAATAGATTGCTTAACCCCGTTTCTAATGAAAGCATAATTTTCATTAGCGAGAAAAAGAACATATGAACAAGACCATTCAACTAGTGTGAGTATGTTAGCAGTTAATAGTAACGCAGTTTCCTCCCAAGTGAATCAGCGAAGCTAATTACGGTAAATTGAGATTTATGGTAACGCTTTCAAGCAAAATAAAACCAACTAGTTCTATGACTCTGGAGAAGGAATTTAATCTCTGGTTAATTTCCTTATTTGTAAAAAAAAAATTGATAGTGATAGATGATATCCAAAGTTCGTGCTCTAAAACTCTATGACTTTTGGTTCAAAGTTAAGTGTATGCATACAAGCATGTGCACAGAGAGAGAGAGACATACTAGATGCAGTCAGCACTCAGAGGGAAGTTTCTTAAAACAGCGCGGCACGTGTGCCAGGGGCGGTACACCGGAGCTAACTCATACCACCACACGAGAGCTGGTATTTTTATTTTAATTTGCAATTTTATGAGTGTGTTTGTGTGTGTATGCAGGTACATAAAATGTGTTTTGCATAGAGAAAATATACAACTGTAGTAGAGCTCATGTTAAGACACCAATCTTATTCTTTTATTCAAGTCAAAAAAGGAGTCAAGTCAAAGATGACCTGTGTCATTAATCACGTTCTTCACTATTATTTACCATTTCTCTCTAAACGTAATCCTCCATCTCCATAAATCCATTGCCATCTAGTTGATTCCGACTCATAGGTACCCTATAGTACAGAGCAGAACTGCCCCCATAGGGTTTCCAAAGAGCAGCTGGTGGATTCAAACTGCCGACCTTCTGATTAGCAGCCCAGCTTTTAACTATTGCGCCACCAGGGCTCCAAAGCCACTGTTTTAATTCAGGACTTAAACATTTATCACCTGAAAAACTACAACACTCTCTTGACTGGAATTCCCATCTCCAGATCCACCCCATGCCAATCCAACTTCCACACTGAGTCAACGTTCTTTCTAAAATTGCTTGGAATCCTTCCCTGGCTCTTTATCATTTAAAGGATTCTTTTGTCAAATTCTTTGGCAGGCATAGGAGGTTCCTTGGGATCTGGCTCATGCCTACCTGTCTAGCCTCATTTCCCACATGCTGAGCAGCTGAGCCATTCAGTAGTCCTCACAGGTTCCAGAATACATGATTTTCTCTTATGCCCCCAAGATTTTTCATGTGCTCTTTCCTGTGCACACAAGACTCTTGCCAAAATTCTTCTATTCATCCTATAAAATTTATCCAAGAATCTCTTACCATTTTAAAACCTTCTCAGAACTCCTAGATAGTGTTAGACACCTTCTCCAAGGATGGCATAGCAAACTTCCATGCCTCTGATATAGAAATTCCCTAACTGTGCCAACTCAATTTTCAAACCATGCCTCTCTTCTTTCAGTCATTCCCATTGTAAATACAAACAACATGGTAAGTAAAAAAGTAAAATAATTAAAAAAAAACTCATATTCATGACTACTCAACAACCTTAGCCAGCACCAAACCAATGCTGGTGCCTTCTAAATCCACCAAGGCTAAGCCTGAAATCCATAGTGAAAAGGTTAACACTATAGTCCATTAATCACGTTAAAAAGGAATCAATTGTGTAAGTGTGCAATAACACTCTGTGAATCCATATGCCTCTAAATCTGGCAATAATTTTTTGAAAGGCATTGTTTCTCTTACAAATTTTAAGAACAAGCTCAATTGAGACATTAAATGCATTTTGAATGCAAATAAAGGATGCTTCTATCTTTTCAAGTAGAGAACTAGTTGGTATGTAGTCAAAGTTCTGGGCCGAATTATAAGCACTAATATTTAAGTACTGTTATAGAAAATTAACAGAAATCATTGAAAAGAAAGATCACTGTTCATAACAAGGGTTTAACCTCCATTAAAAGGTGAGCAAGACACTGAAGAAGATGCCATAGACAATCTTCCTTATCCAACATTTATCATTCAAAGATTTTCAGAGGCATTCCTGCATATTGAATCAATAATGGAGATTTCCCAAAGAAATAACTCCAACTCTAAATGTATTTTGAAGGTCTTTAGGCAAAAAAAAAAAAAAAAAAACTAAACTTACTACAAGAAAAAAGGCATTTTCTGTGCAACCATCATTTGATTCAGCCTATACAGAAAAATCCTTTCTATAGGAACATTCACAATGTAGATTTTACACAAATATTGATTTTTATAGACAATGTTCTTAAAAGTATGCATTTGTGTTTTATTTTCATAATCAATTTGGCATTTTTATTGTGTGGTAAGAGATTTCAGGAATGGAAACTCAATTGACAACTTCTGAGACTGGTTTCTCAAGTAGATGATATCCTCCCCCTAAGTTGCATATATCTGATATCTGGAGACTTCTTACTATACAAATCAAAAGAAGTTTGCCAGCTGCTCAGAAGAGATGAGAGCCATGGAGTGGCCATCGCTGTCTGCACATGTGGCTATGTGTAGACGGGTCTAAGTCCATTTGACGGTATATGTTTATTTGTGGTATTGTATGCACTCAAACACATGTAGCTGGAACTCTAATTTTCACTTTGTTTCCAACGACATTGCTATGTGATACTGCATTGAAATAAAATCATTTTGGTGGAAAATCACTGATAATTGCAGGATATATATTGCTAAGGAGACACAAATATGTATCATTGGGAGAGTTTTATCCTTTTTTCATTTTGTAAATCAACAACAGAGTGGAACCAGGGAGAGAAGACATCTATAAGTACACAAAACTATCTTTTGTTTTGTCAGTGTGCAAAAGGGTTGCTTTACTATTAAAGGAAGCAGAAATGCCAAATTTCTCAGGGCTGATCACAGAATTTTAAAGTTAGAGGGTTTGATCTGACTGACGTGTCAAGAAGAATCATTATGCCCGTGTTAAGCATCCATCAACAGTCCCCAACTTACACTTGGCAGGAACTTTAATTTCAGGAATTTGCAAGTTCCTTAAGGAGAAAATAAATTTATGAGTTAAGTCAAATGAGAAATGCAGACTAAAAAACTCCTTGCCAGCCCTTACTGACCTCAGTAGCCTGCACAGCTACAGCCATGTCTTTGACCTTAAGATCAGATGACAGTGATCTACAATAGACAGTGGAAGCCAGTGAACTTTCTAAAACTGGAGTGCTGTTTATCAAAAAAGCATGATTTTTTTTATTGTCTAAATTCTAAGTGGCTTTATATGGATTTATTTGCTTACCATGAATTTTTCTGGTTCAGACAACCACAAGTAATAAATCCTATATAATTTTTATTAACCAAAAAATCATGCTCTCTCTGGTTCCACTAAATATTCAACAAATATTTAAAGATGCTATGAATTTAAAGGTATGCTAAATCGTCTGTCTGATTTAGGTACTCACATTTCTTAGTCTGGCCCCATTGGCATAACGTTGACCTTAGGTAAGTGTTCCTTTACTTTCAAAACAGGAAGAAAAAAACTTGTCCAATTTATTTTTCATGAATCCCTGGGTTAATGTGCTTGGCTGCAAACCAAAGTTTGGAGGTTCGAGTGTACCCAGAGGTAGCTCAGAAGAAAGGCTTGGTGATCTGCTTCCGAAAAATCAGCCACTAAAAATTCTAAGGAGCACAGTTCTACTCTAACACACACGGGGTCAACATGAGTCAGAATTAAATCAACAGCAACTGGCTTACTGGTTTACTTATTTTTCTGGGTTCTGGTGAAAATCAAATGAAATCAACTCTGTGAAAATGTTATAAATAATATGAAGAATTATGATGATGATGTTCTGACTGGTCATTTCAGAAAATATGGGCACAAAATTAAAAGGAATTAAAGAACACATCCTATTGGATTTAGGATCTAAATACTGCTACCCCCTCTCCCCACCAAAAAAAACAAAAAAGTCAGTAAACTCTAAAATGTCCTAGGACTGTGACAAAGCTGATGAAAACTCTAATAAAGGACAGGATTTCCAAATTAGTTCATTAATCTTAATAAATTAGTACAATATTTGTATATTCTTATACAGAATTTGCCTGATTAGCCCATGAAGGTTACTTTGGAGGAAACAAGTTATAAAGCAAGGACTGTACCATAGGATGTAATGTTTAACAGGAGTTTTTGTTTAAAAAAACTATGTGTATTATGACAACTGAAAAATATACCACGGTCTTAATGAGAAAATAAAGTTACTCATATTCATACTGTGGAGAGATAATCACTATTAACATTTTGGTAAACTATATACCCTTCTAGTTTTTTAATTCACGGATATAAAGTTTTTAAGAAAATTTCTTATCTAAAAAGCAGGACTCTAGGTTTCTATCATTTTATATTTAATAAAAACCAAAAAACCAAACCGAGTGCCATCAAGTCGATTCTGACTCATAGTGACCCGATAGCACAGAGTAGAACTGCCCCATAGAGTTTCCAATGAGCATCTGGTGGATTTGAACTGCTGACCCTTTGTTTGGCAGCTGTAGCACCTAACCACTCACTATGCCACCAGGGTTTCCCTTATATTTAATATCCATTAAAAATAGCTCTTGTATAATTGAATATTTTAAGAACACAATTTTTAAGGGCTAATTAATATTCCACTATATAGCTACATCACAGTTACTTGAACTATGCTACGGTTGGAGTTTCACTTATTTCTGATTTTCAATATTTTAAATAATGAAGTAATAAACCTTTGACTATATCTTCCTATTTTAAGATTGGTTTCTGGGGCTGGGCTAATTCAGTTAATGGTATAAACATTTAAGGCTTTGATCCATAATTCCAAATAGCACATTAGAAAAGGTGAACCAATTTCCCTCTGCACATCACGGCACTAGAGAGCACCTATCTCACAGTACCCTTGCTGAGATTGACCATTATCAGCCTTCTTTCCAATGGTGTCAAGTTACTTCTAATTTGCATTCCATTAGTGGGGATATTTCACATGCTTGTTGGTTATATTTTTCAGCTTTGGAAATTACCTATTTATGTCCCAGGCAATTTTGCTACCGGTTTTAGTGTTTTTCTAACTGATTTGTAAGAGTTCTTTAAATGTTAAGGCTGTTAACTTCCTACTATATTTGCTACTAATATTTTTTAAGTAGTTTATGATTGGTCTTTTATTGTCTTATTTGATTTTTAATCATATTTTGTAGTGTTTTCGGTGAAGGTTTACACAGCAGTTTAGGTTCCCATTCAACAATTTCTATACAAATTGTTCAGTGACATTGGTTACATTCTTCACAATGTGTAAACATTCTCATTATTTCTGTCCTGGCTGTTCTGTTTCCATTACCCTATTTACCAGGCTCCCTTACATTCTCATCTTTGCTTTAAAGAAATTGTTGAGCATCTGGTCCTGTATATATGATTTTTTAAAGGAGCACAGTACTTACGGGTGATATTCATTATCTTGTGAGTCAATCTGTTATTTAGCTACAAGGTGACCACAGGGGTTAGTTTCAGTTCAAGGTCTGAAGAGTATCTTAGGGCAACAGTCTCAGGGAGTCCTCCAGTCTCAACCAGTCCAGTGAGTCTGTTTTTTTTTTTTTTTTTAAGGAATTTGAGATCCCGTTCCACACATTTTTCTCCCATTCTATCAGAGTCCGTTTATTGTGGAACTAATTAGAACATCTGGTAGCCGGGCACCATCTAGCTCTTCCGGTCTCAGGGTAGATAAGGCCATGATTTATGTAGACTATTTTTTCTGTAGACTAGTTTCTTCTTTGAATCTTTGGTTTCCTTCTTTCTCTTTTGGTCCAGAGGAGTAGAAACTAATAGTTGTATCTTAGATGGCCACTCACAAGCTTCTAAGACCCCAAACACTACTCATCAAACTAGGATGTAGAACATAACTTTATGAACTACATTATGCCAAATGACAAAAATGTCCCATGAGACTATGTTCTTAATCCTTCCAGTCCCACAAGGTGTTTGATTACATCTAACAAGTATCCATAACTGTGCCCCCTACATGCTTTATTGTATATATATGAATATATGTGCATACAGGCACATAGATACGTACACATATCCATACACATACACCTGTATATACACACATATATACATGGGTTTTATAAACACATCCAACAAAAAAACCAAACCCAGTGCCAATGAGTTGATTCCGATGAGATGAGAGTTATGCACACATATCCTTGGATACACACATATACAGGTATAATTAAGCCTTGGTGGTGCAGTTGTTAAGCACTTGGCTGCTAACCAAAAGGTCAGTGGTTTGAACCCACCAGCCACTTCACAGGAGAAAGATGTGGCAGTCGGCTTCCATAAAGATTTATAGCCTTGAAAATCCTATGAGGCAGTTTTACTCTGTTCTATAGGATTGCTATGAGTCAGACTCAACTAGATGGCAATGGATTTGGATTTTTTTGTTGTTGTTACTTATACACACATATTCCTACATACATACATATATACCTTCATATATATTTTTTGGTTCTTTTTGCTGTTGTTTTAAAATTATATATACATGTATATATAAAAACATAGAGTTTAACACATGACTCAGCAACTCCATTCCTAGGTATGTACCCAAGAGAGCTGAAAACATATGTCCACACAAAAACCTGCACATAAATGTTCATAGCAACATTATTCATTATAGCCCATAAGTGAAAACAACCCAAGCATCCATCAGCTGATGGATGGATAAACAATATGTGGTATATCAAAACAATAGGAGATTATTCATCAATAAAAAGAAATGAAATGCTGAGACGTACTACAACATGGATGAACCTTGAAAAGATTATGCTAAGTGAAAAAAGTCAGTCACAAAAGGCTATATACACTAGGATTCCACTTAAGCATCCAGAATCAGCAAATGCACAGAGACAGAAAGTAGATTAATGGTTGCCAGGGGCCGGGGAGGGAGAATGTGAGTGACTGCTAATAGTGTGGGGTATCTTTCTGGATAATGAAAAGGTTCTAAAATTAGATAGTGATGATGGCTGTACAGCTGTGTGAATATAACAAAGCCCACTGAATTGTACACTTTAAAAAGGTGAGTTTTATGGTATGTGAATTATATCTAAACAAAACTGTTATTAAAAAATAAATAAAATTAAAATATATTCTGGAAGGCTGTAGGTAAACTAATAAAAAAATACATAATCATTACTAAGGACATTCAGGTGTGTTTTGGGGACATCTCCATTTTCTTTTGGCTGATGTTATAATGGACAAAAACAAGTGTTTTGCTGCTTTAAAAAGCAGAGAACACTGCTAAATTAGTATTTTTTTTTTAATGCTGCCATCCTTCAATGATCCATTAAAAAGAATGCAGTAGGTGGCCCAAGGAAACTATAAAACCTCAAACTGCAACCAAATTTCAATTAAACCAAAGTTTAATTTCTACATATAATATGCATCTTTGAGCCTAGGGAGAGAATAATTTTTCTCTTACAATGTTTAAGTAGTGCTTAGTAGTGCTTCTCTTACCTGCCTCAGGTCTCATTTAGATGAAAGAAAACACATTACATTATTGATGTAATGGTTAATTGAAAGTCCCCTTGAATTATCTAGCATATTTATAGCAAAGGCGTTTGGCTCTGCTCAGGCAAAACCAAAAGTCTCACAGTACATTCAAAAGCAGTCATGGGTGCCATATTTCCACAATCCACGGAACTGAAGTAACCAGAATGAATATGAAGGACATGTGAAGCCTGATTTATTTCTGTGCCCTCTTCACCTAGAAGTACACTCCCTTAGGTCTATATAGAACCATAATTAGACTGAATCTCCTTTAAAAAAAAAAAAAAAAGTTACTGTTGAGTCTACTTTGACTCATGGCGAGCCTATGTGTTTTAGAGTAGAACTGTCCTCCGTAAGTTTTTCAAGGTCTGATTTTTCAGAAGTAAATTGCCAGGCCTTTCTTCTGAGGTACCTCTGGATGGACGTGAACTGCCAACCTTTCAGTTAGCAGCTGAGCACATTAACAGTTCGCACTACCCAGAGACTCCAAATCTCCTTAGCGTCCCAGGGCTTCCATGGTGCTGGATAGAATGCCTGGGTGAGATTCCTGAAGATATCATTAGTTCTGTCACTGGTGAGTTCAGTGTTGGAAGTGTCCAAGTTGTAGCACACGCCTAATAAGAGCCATTTCCTGGCCTATTGAAAAACAGACAATGGCTCCAAGGAGAAATATAAAACTCCCCTGGGTTTCCCACTCAGGCAGGCGCAGTTTCAGGAAAATCCAAGGGCATGGGAGACAGGGAAGGCAGTGGTTACACGGGTAGGACGTGCAAAAAAATTGTTACATAGATAATATGTTTTATTTTAAGGGTGTTTAAAAGACTTATTCTAAACCATTTGAGCTAGTGATTCTATAAATGGGAAGTTTAAAAAAATAAACAGATTGTCAGGCCACATCCTCAACCAATTAATTCAGAATCTCTAGGTGGGGGGCCCAGGCATTCTAATTATATCCAGGGTTCAAAACCACTGATTTGAATAGGAAACCATTATACATTTTTCACTATGGGTCAGAAACAGTTCACCCTTTCTCTCAGTAACATCTTCCACTCATAACAACTATCACTATCAGTAAGTTGTTTTATTCCTTCTTTACCCAATCAAAGGCCCTTTAGTTGAGATTCACTGGTGCATAGGTCTGTAAGAGCTCAGCCCATATCAAAATTACAATATTTACCCTGAATCGACTGTTTTCCACATTGAATGTTATTCATTTTTACACATACATTTATATTTACATTTATTTCAAATTTGGCTCATGTCTAGGAGTTAAATTACATATTAATAATAATAAAAAAAAAAAAACCCATTGCCCTCGAGTTGATTCCAACCCATAGTGACCCTATAGGACAGGGCAGAACTGCTTCATAGAGTTTCCAAGGTTGTAATCTTTATGAAAGCAGACTGCCACATTTGTCTCCCACAGAGTGGCTGGTGGGTTCAAACTGCCGACCTTGTGGTTAGCAGCCAAGTGCTTTAACCACTGCACCACCAGGGCTCTTTTAAGTTATAAAAAAAAAAAAAACTGTTGCCGTTGAGTGGATTCCTACTACTATAGCATAAAAAAAAAAAAAATAGCATAGCACCCCCTAATGCCAACCAGCATTTTCTGTTGAAGCCACCATCTGTGGAACACTCATAAAGCAGTTTCCTGCACTGCTTTGGGTAGAAGAGAAAGTGAGATTTGACACACACTCTGCAGTAGGCATCTGTACAAACGATGCTCACAGGCCCAAGCTAAGTCTCAGCTTTAGGAATGTTGGTTTGTCTGATTCACATTTTCTGTGACTAGCACAGCACTTGGTGTTGGCAAAGTTGAAGTGTGTAGTGTTTTTGTTTAAACGGTCTCTCCTGGAATTGAACACAATATTGTTAGGGAAAACTCAGCATGGATAAATGGGAGTTGATGGAAATACAAGGTATAAACATCAAAGTTCAAAGTCAAGAGCATAACACAAAGGCCAGGGAGTCCCTGAGACAGCAAGAAAGACTGAATCAATTAATTAGTAAATTAGGTTTTTTAGAGTTTAATTACATGCTTCAGGTTTTTTTTTCTTCTTCTTCTTCTTTTCTCTTTCCTTTGCTGGGACGACATGAACAAATCATTCATTTTCAGGAACTTCTATACTTAGCCAGAAAAAAAGCCTTTTTTGCAAACAAAGGCAGGTGAGAGTATAGTTATACGTGAAAAGGAAGTCATGGAAAATGAATATTTTAAATTCCTTTGGAATTACAAGGCTCAGCCCCTTACTAATAGCACTAAAATAACAGGCCATCACTGCAATTTCACCTCAGTAAACATACACTATTTGAATTACATTCTGGATAGAGTAGCAACAAGGAAGACCATTTTGACAGCCAAAGACAGCTTTGGCTCTTATAATGCCATTCTCTGCCTTCCTGTGACTATTCCATTTTTGTACAATGCTAAAGAAATCACATTTTCATTTTTCTGTAGTTCATTATGGCTCATTGCTGTAGCAACTGCCAAACCAGTCAATTTGTATAAATAATAGAACAAGCTTCTATTGTCTCTCATCTGACACAGTGCCAACTAGTCGGTCTACCTTTTCCAACAGGGAAATCATGTTTTTAAACTCTTTATCTAATTTTAATGTCCCTGGAGTTATACACAGTAAATTCTTTTGGAACACTGAACTGAGTGTATGTACTCAAACACTTATCTCTTTAAATTAGGTCATATAAAGAATACTGATTTCCATGTTGCCGATGGGTAAAGAACAAATCCTATGTGAGTATTTGAAAGCCCAGATGTGCTTGTTGCTCTTCTGATATTTTAAAGTAGTGGCAATTTAGTGACCTTGGTTCTTCTAATTTACTTATCTCCCAGCACATCAATTAATGTTCACTTAATTCAGATTTCTGGAATCAATCATCCTTCCCTGAAAAGGAAGGAAACGGCTATGGTTTTTTGTTTTTCAGCTTTAGTTCTCAGCTTGGTTTTTGTCATTTGGCATCATTTCTTGCAGTGAGAAGAAAAGCTGCAATCTTCTTAGCCTGGATAAGATTCATTAAAAAACCCAAAAAAAAGGCACCCAAAATTCACAAAATAGGGAATTTTTCAATGGTTACATAAACTAAGGGCCTGTAGAAAATAAATGGGTATATAAGGTCATTAATACATACCTACATGGAACGGTGGAAGTGGTTAACACACTCACCTGCTAACCAAAAGGTTGGAGGTTTAAGTACTTTGGAAGAAAGGCGTGGTGATCTATTTCCAAAAAGTCAACCATTGAAAACCCTATGAAACACACTTCTACTCTCACACACATGGGGTCACCATGAGTCAGAATCGACTTGACAATGACTGGTTTAATTCTGGGTTTTATACATGGTGTTACCTGCATGCCTGAAATTTTTAATTAGAGATTTATTCCTTTGAATATTAAGTGCTGTCTCTGAGATCCCTTTTTCACTTTAAACATTTTATTTTGTAATGATTTTAGATTTACTGAAAAGTTGTAATGATAGTACAGAAAGTTCCCTTATACCCTTCACACACATTCCCCTAATGTTAACATCTTATATAACCATTATATATTCATTCGCCAACACCAGGAAATTAACATTCATATTTTACCAGTTTTTCTGATAATGTCTTCACCCCTGCCCCTCACCTTGGGATCCAACCCAGTATACCACATTGCATTTAGTGAGATCCCTTTTGTAAATACAAAAATTTCCAAGCTGTGCAATTTATTAATTACCAACCAACCCTATTATGAACTTGTTTATTACATCAAATTTCTTCTGGAAGGGAAAGATAAGGGCAGCATGAAAATCCTGGGCCTGTGAGAATGTATAAGGGAATTGTGAAGGGAAGGAAATGCTGCCAAGAAAGGAGGTGACAAATGAAAGCCAAAGACATTCAATTTTGCCTGGGGCTGGCCCTGTGCAGCTACATGTAATTAGCTTCTTCAATTACTACATCTGACAAACTAATTTTCATTTGAGAGAAAACAACAAATCATTAATTATGGTAATAAGTCACAGATTAAAATCTTTGTGTATGGATTCTACATGCCCAGTGGTCTGTGACCGTGGTCAGCCACCATTTTGCTTCCTCAGCCTCTCCTAGCTCCTCACGCCAGGGAGTCCTCTGTGAAGACATCTCTGATTGTCCCACCCCAGACAGCAGTACTGACTGCACTGAAGAACCAATTCTGAACCGAAGCATACTTCTGCTACTGGATATACCTCCCTATGATGCTCTTACTAGCTACAGTGTTGTTCCGAAACCAACTTGAAGGCGCGGACGTATTTGAAGAGGCAGCCGACTGTTATGATTAAGAGCATGAGCTCTATAGTCAAACCTGGGTTCAGATCTTAGCTACAGCACTTAAGTCTTAAGATTTTGGATAAATTAAATAACATCTCTAAGCCTCAGTTTCCTCATCTGTAAAATGGGAACAATAATAAAGCCTAACTTCAGAAACCCTATGGGCAGTTCTACACTGTCCTATAGGGTTGCTATGAGTTGAAATCTACTCAACGGCAACAGGTAACTACTATTGTTTGGAAGGTTAAATGAGATGATCCCCATGAATATATGCCTGGCACAGAGTTATTCCTGGCATCCATAAGGTCAATCCTATCCCTGTTCTTAAATCAATCCTGACAGAGGCAGAAAGTAAAAATAATGTTTCAGTCCTGCCATCCAGTGAGTTTTGGAATTACACTCCTCAGATAAAGGATCTCAAGACCAGCCATGATTCCTGAGAGTCCATATAGTTCCCTTTATCTCATTCACTGCCAGGCAGACCTGGGTCCCTTTTCCCACAGGGCATTTCTAGAGCACTCCTTTTCACATTTCACATTGTCTCAGTGCTTAGGACTTCTGGCTAGGCACCTGCTCCTAAGACCTCCTGGTTACAATGCCTGGTATATGCCTCCTCTAGAAACTGGAGATCTGATCATAACCCTGCCTAAAAGTCAGAAGGTCTTCCTTCTGTCTTCCTCTTTCTTGTCCCCTATCCCATTGATTCATTCATTCTGTTTGTTAATTTGTTCATTCAAAAAAATACTCATTTTGTATTCATGGACACGAAGGACTGTTCTAGACACTGAGGATAAAGCCTTGAATTTAAGAGGTTTTGTGCCCTCAAGAAGTTTTACACAGTGACTCACAGCAGAGCTCCAAATGCAAACCACCCTTCCTCCAGGTTCCCAATGTTGTAGCCCAGATTTCCTGTCACTGGCTCCAACCAAAGGCAACTCTCAGCATTAGTGTCTCTTGGCCTGTGCTTTCCTCTGGCCGGCCCATGCCCTCTGGCCATTCTCTGCTGTAAGGTCAGTTTCCTGAGCATTGATGTCAGATCTAACCCCTCCTTTCTTCTACTTCCCACATGCCATGGGTTGCCATGATCACCACACCTAGTGAGAGAATTGCACAACGGCAATAAAAATTCCATGAAATGACAATCTTACTAGTAATAATAAACTTAAAAAGTATCAGCATTATCTACATTAAATAACTGGTTTATAGGTTCAAATACCTAAATACTCCAGGTCTCTTCAACTGTGAGTGGGAAACACAGGGGAATCACATTGCTATGATACAGTTGAAAAAATCATGCATTGTTTACAAGTGATCTGCATTTTATATGAATTGATCTGGTTACACAGGATGCTACTAGAATTAAAACCATGGTTTTTTAAGTCATAGTGTTTAATAACTTGTGCTTCTGTGGGAAGAGATCAGTGCTTTTGCTGAGCAAGCTCTTCTATGAACCAGTATTTCTTCAACAACCATATTCACGGCCCAGTGCCCTCTTTCAACTCTTCTAACCACCTAACCATTTTCTACTTCCAGACATTTCCATGTGCTGCGCAGTTACTTTTGTGGGAATCTTCTTTCTCTGGACAACACCTAGTCATCCCTGAGGTCTGATCTTAAATGTCTTCCTTGAAGAGGCCTCCATGACCCTCAAATTAAGTTGAGTCCCTTGTTATAACTGCTCACTATACCTTTCACTCTTCCTTCATGGCATCTGTCATGACCACAGTTAACTATTAATTTGTGAAAAGTGTAGTAGAGTGGTCAAGAGCACAGAATCTGTGATCTGAGCACCTCACTAATAATGGGACACACCTCATAGAGTTGTGGTGAAGATTTAAAGAAATTACCTACATAAAACATATATCCTGGCATATAGTAAAATCTCAACAAATGTTAGCCAAAATAACAATTATGATTTAATAGTGCTAAATAATAGCAATAGTACCACTACTACTACTAATACAAGATCCATGTAGGCAGGACGCATTCTATTTATTAACTGCTGCATATTCTAGGACTTGGCAAAATCCAGGGTACACAGTACATAAATATTTGTTGAGTTAATGAATGAGTCAGAAACAAAATAATTATGAATCAAGTTTTTTTGTTTTTTGGTCAGGAGCTTATCATTTAAATGGGGGAGAAAATTGTTCATGCATGAAATTAAGTAAGAAGACAAGGCAAGGGCAACATGAGAGATCAATAACTTTCACAAATTCAGGAGAAAAAAGTAAAGAAAGCAATTTCACAACATTCCAAATTAAGCCACAGGTTCTTGAAAACTTCTTAGTTGGGGACAAAAAAGAAACAAAATGATCAATTGCTAAAAATTATCATTTCCAGTAATATAATTAAGATATTTAGAGTAGATAAATAGAACTAAAGTAGATATTTGGCTCACAAAATGCAATGCATACATTCCTTTAAAAGTATATGCAGATATTCAAATTTTAAGTGCACAAAGAGAAATTGCTAGTTAAAAAACTAGTATTATACAACAAATCATCCTCTAGCTGGTCTTTTTCTGAAAACTTGGGTTTTCATATATTAAATTTACTCTTAGATCAAGGTTCACCAGTATTTAAGTTAGTTTAAATATAAAAGCGCTATAGAAGTCACATAAATTCAAGATACCCAAATGTAAAATTTCAAAGCACATTCCATTTAGTAGCAAAGGATAATATTAGCACTGTGCATTAAATCCCTGAGAAAAATAAACTAAACTTCTAAATACCAATATAATTGCTGTCTGCTTATGAAATCAGAGTGCCAGTTCCATATAAAGGCTCAGATTAGCTTCAGGGATAGGTATATAACCACATATGAAATATTCAAGCAGGGATTTTTACGTGTCATTTTCATATAAAGAACATCTACAAGAAGCCGGCCGTGCTTCCTTTACTGAGTAAAACCAAATCAGAGCCACCTGTGTAACCACGGTTACAAAATAAAGCTGTGATGAGTGCAAGCACTTTTTAAAATGAAGTAAACTAACAGCATTTGTTTCACAAGGTAATATATCCTATAGTCCTTTATTCTCGTGTTTCCAATCAATATGTAGGATGAACATTTTAAGGCTCTGTTTCAAAGTGAATTTAAATTAGAGTCAAAATGGAGTTTACGGTGTAGAGTCCCTCTCATGGGTCAAGAATAAGCTTACTTTTTTTTCTAAAAGCCTTTCCAGCTTTACGATCGTAATGTTAAAATACTGCCTCTTTACACCCAGGCAAACTCACACTTTCTAAATGTATTTCCAATTGCAGCTTTTTCACCTGCCATTCACTAAAAGCATTGATCACACCAATGTCTCAAAACGTTGGTGGTTAAAACACTTTAATTTATCTAGCACTGTTAAATATATCTTAACTCTTTGCTTATTTAATTCATTGCATTCATTTAATGTTTCCTCATAAGCTAGACATCTTTAATAACTTACATAGTGTTCTTTCTTTGTATAATGAACTCTTAGAGGTCAGAGATGAGGGGATTAACACAGTATTAGATAATAAAAGACTCCTGGCCTGTGTGATGATAATTGGAAATTACGACACTAATTACCTGACTTAGCCTGGTGCATCAACGTTTGATTCAACAAACACTCTTTGGCACCTTCTAAAGTGTAAGGCTCTATGCTATGCTCTGCAGGGGACAGATAGCCAAATCTTGTTATCGAATTGCTTAGAGACCACAGCTGGATATTCAGCTTATAAGGCTAGAAGGAACTTACAGACTTGGAGAATTTTCTTCTGCAAACTATAATGGGTGAAGATCATTATGAGACTCGATGACAACCTTGACTACTACCTTTCCAGGACAACAGGAGCTGGCAAGGTTTTAGATCTTAGGATGCTGTCATTTTCCCCTCCGCTCCTCTCCTAGCAACAGATGCAGCTACAGGAAATGCTTTAGAAATTGAGGTTCACTAGCTGTTTCAAAAGTGGAAATTTTTATAAAGGGTGAAAATTGCACCCAAAAATATCTCAAGGCTATGAAACCCACTGAGAATCTTTGAGTTCTGTGTTTAAGATCTTCAAATGATGTGTAATGGGAAAGGCGTTCTCTCTGTCATGTAATTAGCTTCACCTTCACTACCCGGAGACAGAGCCTTTATCACCTCCATTTATTTCCTGTTCTTGTAGGAAAATTTTTTTAAAAGTGTTCATATCTTTTCCTCTGAGACTTGTATTTGTTTACTGACAATTTTACAAAAGATCCTTTTTGGGGTTCAGAGAATGATTATTTTAAGAACATATAAGAATTATTCCAAATTCTGTCTAACTCATCAGCGTGATTGATAACAACGCCAAAACATTAATGAGGAGAAATCTCATATTTCATCTGAAGTTGCTGGAAATCTTTTCTATTTCAAATAGAATGGCACTGAACAGTGGTCTGAAAAAACCCATCATTTATGCTCTGAATGTCTGACAAATTAGGAATAATGCCTGGTACACTATGCAGGTCACAGCCTGTCAGGTAAGCATTTTTTACTGTGTGGCAGCGACAATGCATATATTAGTTATGCAAATGTTAAATCTACACACAATTTCCAGGTTAGAATATGTTTAAAGAAAAACAGTCATAAATAATGTGTAGTAACACCAAACCTCATTCTGCAATGTGTGGGCATCCAGAAATTATTTATAAAGAATAAGAAGCAAGATCTTTTAGACAGATCTAATGAACTAATGCATGTTATCACTAAGACATAATGTAGAAAACAGTAATACGTTATTTCCTGGTAACAAATTAAACTCCTAAATCTTAAATATTAGTTGCAAAAATAAGTTAGAAAGCAGGTTGCTGATGTCATTCAGTGTGGAGTGGCTTTTCGTGATATATTTTCTCTTCATTCTGTTCTAAACATCACATCCAGCCAAGACATTTTAAATGTGGGGAAGTGAATAAATTATCATGGATGAATGATGCCTAATTGTCGCTGATCAGGGGATCCGGCAGGGACTTGCTTTGCATGGAAGAATTTAAATGTGCTGACCAGATATCTAAAACATGTTCCTTCAGGTTGTGTAAAAACTATCTCAGCTTAAGAAGCAGTTCAAGGCCCAAGAAAAAGAAAACTAGATTCTAGTTTCAGTTTTTCCACTAATAAGCTAAGTTAATGAATTTGGGCAAGTAGTGTAACTCGACTAAGCTGCAGATTCTGTACCTGTAATACAGAAACAATAGCTAGACTAGCTCACAGATTGGTATGACTATCAAATAAGGCCTTTGTAAAAGACTTTGTAAATGGTAAAAAACTCAATACATGTAGAAAATTAAAATCTACCTCTAGTTACATGAATGTGCATGGCATTGAGTACATATGTGGTCTTATACATAAAAAAAAGTACATAAAAGATGGTTGTATGTGTTGCCAACTTTTAGATTTTTAAAGCTGCCATCAATATTTGAACTCTGTCCTTAGTTTCAATGTTCTATTAAAAACAAAAAACAAGGCCCATTGCCGTTCCAACTCATAGCGACCCTACAGGAGAGAGTAGAACTGCCCCATAGGTTTCCATGAGCAGCTGGTGAATTTGAACTGCTGACCTTTTGGTTAGCAGCTGAGCTCTTAACCACTGTGCCACCAGGGCTCCCATGTTCTGTTACTCTGATCTAAATATCTAAAACAGTGTACTGGAGTGTGTGTCAAAAGAACTAGGAGCCGCTCCCTACTACACCCTCTAAAAAAAAAACCTTCCTGAATGCTCCAACCATCCTTAGCTATTTGGATCTTAACGTAAGGGTTCTTCTATTAGCCACTGGCCTGATGATGTTGTAATCATGGAGGTGTGGAAGGTCATTCGCATATCCCTGGGTCACAGTCATTTTGGCTGGCTTTTTTCAGTTTTACTTATAGGACATGTAAGATGGTTACAGAAAAGTGTCTAGAAAAATGCTGGATAAGAAAGGAGGGGCTGGAAGAGACAATGGGATGCTTTCCCAAAGGTTCCTGTTACCAGATATTTCAGAGGAATGAACAGACTCAGTAAAGTTTATAACCCACTTTTTTTCTTTTTTTTTTTTTAAGCTCTGAAGAGGAAATATGGGGAAGATAACAAGTAGGGTTTGAATTGGTAAGTAAAGAAGAATCAAGGTTTTATAACTGCAGGGAGTTTTTACCCATCTTGGAGAAAAAAATGCTGTACATGTTGCTGAGGAAAATATAGCATGCATTTTTAGAAAAAAACTTAAATAAGGTCATACTTAATTTTCAGGTGAGAAGAACATAATACACAATGTGTATTCAAGAATAAAGAAATAGCCAAACTTTTCACTAACGTCTACAATATTTTATAAGCAATTATTACATCTTTCTATAATAATTGGGGGTACAAGGGAAGAGACTTCAGTGCAGTCCACTGGATAAAGTAATTATCCTTGGTAATGAGAAGTAGAGCGCTCTGTAAGTATTTTCCTTACAATCATAAAATGTAA
Organism: Elephas maximus indicus; assembly: GCF_024166365.1. Classification (NCBI taxonomy): domain Eukaryota; kingdom Metazoa; phylum Chordata; class Mammalia; order Proboscidea; family Elephantidae; genus Elephas; species Elephas maximus. The sequence continues at coordinate 45,801,677 of NC_064826.1, read as the reverse complement.
TTTTTCTCTTTCACATACTAAAAAAGAAGAAAAACAATGAATTCAGTAACCATCAGGAAAACCTGAAAAATAAATTATCCAAGGACAAATATCAACTTATCTTCTTCTTGACCTTAAAAATCAAGTACCATTACAAACGGATCTATAAAAATCAGTATAATCTCTTCAGGATAGATTAAAGCAAGAATAATGTCTTTTCCTTAATATCCAAACATCCATGCTTATTCATTCATCTAACAAGTACTTCAAGCACCTCCTGTGCTACAGCGTCTCTGTAAGTACTGGAGACAGGAAGGTAAATAATACAGAGTTTTTTGGGTCAACAACCTCCACACTAGCAGAGAAAAATAGAGAAGGACACACAAAATGACAACTATAGCGTAATGTGGCCAGTGCAATGGTAGCACAAAAAAAGGGCTTCTAATCTGAATAGGGACACTGAGGGATGGTACTTGAGCTGAGTCTTAAACAGTAACTGAAAGTATGCCAGGTTTTAAAGACGGTTGGTTGAATGTAAACATTAACTTCCACTTCTTTCTCAAACTTTACTAAAATACAGTAAGGGATTTTTTAAGGCATAAGCCCAAAAAGCAAAGAAAACAGGAGAAATGACAACAGCTTCAAAATATAGGGAATTGGAAGGCAGATGAATGAGGTGTGACTAACTAGCACACACAAAAACATTGACTCCTAAACCAGCAGTGGGATAAGCTGAAAGAGATGCAGGAATTAGTGACTCTAGATACTTTACAAGTTAGGATGAATATGAGACTGAAAAGAGACACTATTGGTTGGGAGTCATTTCAGAAACAGCTAGAACTCTCAGAGTCACTCTTCAATTCTATACAAGCCCTCATCACACCAGCAGAACACTGATGGTTTATTATCCAGAGATACCAGGCATGACTGAATGTGGGCATCATGCTGAAAACAAGGATAAGTGAAGGTTTACATGCTGAATTATTGAGACCCTTTCCCCCAGGTTTGTTCCTCCTCATGGCTCCCGGAAGGCTGGGCGCTAGGTTTATATTTTTTCAAGAGACTGTAAAACCGATGACTGCCCTGACAGGGAACACAACAGAGAACCCCTGAGGGAGCAGGAAAGGAGTGGGATGCAGACCCCAAATTCTCATAAGACCAGACTTAATGGTCTGACTGAGGCTGGAAGGACCCCGGTGGTCATGGCCCCCAGACCTTCTGTTGCCCTAGGTCAGGAACCATTCCCGAAGCCAACTCTTCAGACATGGATTGGACTGGACAATGGGTTGGAGAGGGATGCTTGCAAGGAGTGAGCTTCTTGGATCAGGTGGACGCTTGAGACTTTGTTGGCATCTCCTGCCTGGAGGGGAGATGAGAGGGGGGAGGGGGTTAGAAGCTGGCGAAAAGGACACAAAAAGAGAGAGTGGAGGGAGAGAGCAGGCTGTCTCATTAGGGGGAGCGTAATTGGAAGTGTGTAGCAAGGTGCATATGGGTTTTTGTGTGAGAGACTGACTTGATTTGTAAACTTTCACTTAAAGCACAATAAAAATTATTTTTTTAAAAAAAGAGACTGTAAAATCCTTTTTGGAGACTTTGATCAGCCTATGGAAAAAAACTAAAGATAATGAAATATGAGATTGTCCACGGAATCAGCCCTGCGAGATTAGCCTGCAGTGAAGCCAACCGTGTAAATCCTTACCATCACCACCACCACAACACACACACACACACACACAACTCCCAGGATGTTTTGTAGTGCCCTGAAGCCAAAGATCACTGGACTTTTGGGGATATTCCCTACTATGAAAAAAACAAAACAAGCAGGCAGAAAATAAACCACTTAAAGAGAATAGAGACTATGCAGGTACACACAACACACACACACAAAATTGATGCTATAAAAATGTTTCTGTAAAAAGTAGAAATAGTAAGAATAAAAAAAAACTATTGGAAATCTGGAATATTATAGCAGAGCTAAAAGACCTATAGAGGATTTGAAAGATAACACCAAGGAAATTACTCAGAAAGCAGAACAAAAAAGATACAAAATAACAACAAAAAGAAGAAAGAAAAGAAAACTAGAGGGCCTGTCTAGATGTCTAACATCTTTCTAAGGTGTTTGAGAAAGAAGAGAATGGAGAAAATGTTGAGGGGAGTGGGATAAATCCTCAAAAATGTAATTGAATAAACCTCCCAGACCTGAAGAACATGAGCTCACAGATGGAAGAACTCACTGAGCTTCTAGCACAATATATAAAAAGAGAACCATGCCAATGTACCCCAAAACAAAAAAACAAACCTGTTGCTTTTGCTGCCCTATAGGACAGAGTAGAACTGTCTCACAGGGTTTCCAAGGACTGGCTGGTAAATTCAAACTACCAACCTTTTGGTTAGCAGTCGAGTCCTTAACCACTGTGCAACCAGGGCTCCATACTAATGTACATCGTTATAAAATTTTACATTTCTGATATCAAAAAAAAGTTCTGCCAATTTGTAAAGAACAAAAAGTTTTCTAGAAAGGTGAAGAGTCACAATGGCCTTGATCTTCTCACATTACACTGGAAGCCAGAAGGCGGTGGAGCATTGTCTTCCAATTCTGAGAGAAGCATATGTCCAATCTAGAACTCTACACATATTCAACCTATCAAACATGAGGAAAGAAGATATTTTCAGACTAATAAAGTCCCAACACTTTTTTTTTGCTATTCAGAAAACTACCAGAGAGTGCTCTCTTCTAAAACAACCAACCAACCAACAAACAAAAAAGCAGGAGGGGGTAGGGTAGAGGTTGTATCATAGAAAGAGGAAATTGTGAAAGAAAGACAACTGGAGGTCCAAAGCAGGAGAAAGGCAGTGGGAGATTCCACATACCAGCTGTACAGAGGCCTAGAGAGTAGACAATCCAGCTTCTAATAGGTCAGAGTCTCCATGAGATATTAATTCAAGAGGCTGAAACTGATGGAAAGCCTAATGGGTTCAAATAGATTTGAGGGAAGTTTACACAACTAGGGAAAACATTAATATTTAGAAAATGAAGCAAATAGAAAAGCAAGGCAATTATTCATTTCAAGTGTGAAAAAAATTTCTTTTTGGCTGGGAAGGAAAAGAAACCATAGTACACTATGTAACTCAACTGTGAATGGCATGTACATAATCAATAGCATAGACAGTTAATTTAGGTCCAAACAATATTACAAAATAACCATCTAATTGTCCATTGTGAAAAGTCAATAGATAATGCCTAAAATAGAAAAGCCAAGAACTGATAAAAATAAGCATGAAATTTAGAGACACGGGGGAAAATTCTGAAGGAATCAGCTAAAAGAGGGGCCATTTTGTGACCATGAGCATCAGAAACACGCACTATAGGGAATGCATGACATTGATGACTTCTTATGTGAGCAGAAACAGACTTGTATTTTTTTAATCATTAAAAGTCAAGGTTTTCTCTTATGTGTAGTCGACCTATTCCTAAATGACACAAATTCCAGGAAGCATATATTCTGGGTGATACTGCTTAAAGAAATTCTTTACTTTTAATAAATTCTTAATCTCACAATTCATACCTAAAGGAACTACTTCAATTATCCTGCTGTTACCACTACCCTTCCTTAGTAATTGTTTCCCCTCGGAGGAAGCCTGCTCCCTAATACTTGTATGCCTATTTTCTTTCCCTTCTGCTGACACGCCCGGGGCATCCTCTGCTCTCCTGTGTGCATTTACTCTGCCCCTTGCCCTAAGCATTTTGAAATCAATTACTTATTACACTACTAAGTAATGTCATTTCCTCTCATCCTTTTGTCACTCAGGTCTTGAAAGCAACAGCTCATCCATCTTCTTTTCAGAGCTAGCCCCAAATAAGTGGGTCTTAAAATAATCACAACCTGAAGCTAGGTCTAATCAACTGGAACCAAAGGAAGAAGCAGAAGACATTTGTGTCAGTTTCTTGCATATGTTGCAATTATTTTCTTTGGCAGAAATATGTCACATTCTTCCTTTGTGACAGTCAGCAGAGCTGATCACAAGGCTACGCAGCGGGCCAGTGACGATGCTCGACAGCTTAGCAATCTTGCCATTATGCCAGTGCCCCTCGTAGCTGCACTGTTGGAGCCAGATTACCCTTCACTCCAGGAAAAAAAAACTCACGTCTTCTGTATGGATTACAGTGCACTCACACGGTGTTTGGTTCAAAGAATAATTATTGGCCATTGTGGCAAAGATAACAAAAAAAACAACGCCAGGAAAATTCTCTTCACACTAGGAGATTGTTTTTTTTTTTTTTTTTTCCCCTCACACTTTTTAGGAAAGCAGCTGTCGTGGTTAATGTTATGTATCAACTTGGCTAGGCCACGATTCTCAGTATTATGTAATTATTCTCCATTTTGTGATCTGATATAAGGGAAGTTTCCTTGGGAGTGTTGCCTGCATCCAATGTATACGGATGTTCTGGCAAGGCTCTCTCTCTCTCCATTTTTCATCCAACTCATCATTATCTCACCTCCAGTTCTTGGGACGTGAGCCAGCAGCCTGCTGCCTAACCTGCAGATTTTGGATTTGTCAGCCCCTGCAACCACATGAGTCAGGAGAAGCTTCCAGCCTGATGCCTGACTCACAGATTTGGGAATTGTCAGCCTTTACAACTGTGTGAGCCATTTCCTTGAAATAAATCTCTCTATACGTTTACATGTATATTTATAAAAATATATGCTTCACTGGTTTTGCTCCTTGAGAGAACCCAGCCTAAGACATTTGGTGCTGAGAATAGTTCAAGAGGAACAAAATCTTAACTATGAGTTTTCTGAATTGTTTTTCAAGTCTGGCTAGTCTTAAAGGCACTGATGACTCTGCCTCCAGTAGTAAAAAGGGCACTGCTAATTCATGGGGTAAAGTAGCAATAGAAATACGCAAAATATCAGCACTCATGGATCAAATATCTGTGAGAGATAAGGCTCTGCATGATTGCATATTTGATACTTTTCTACGATTTTGTCAGAACGAGAAGTATAAGGAAGCTTGTCAGTTGGCCCTCCTTTCACTAGCTGTGATGAGTGAAAGGGATGAGCTCAAAGCTTCAGAGTCACAGCTCAAGTGCCCCATACAAGACCTTAAGGTTTCCATTTGTGCCCTGAAAGAAAGCCTTAATTCTTGTAGTAACAGAGCTGATACTGCTCAAAACCAAACCCAGGGTCTTATCGTAACAGTGGCTGATTTGCGACACCAACTAATCCCCAACCTTGCATGGTGTCTGAAGTTACAGTGAGGGCATTGATTGGGAAGAAGAGACATCCTGAAACTTGGGATAGGGACATACAGGCATATAATCAGGAAGCTGAGTACATTGAGCCCTTAAATTCCATTGAATCACTCCTGTCAACAGAACTAGCCCTTTTAACTCCCATCAGAAGATATTACTCCATCTTTGTCTGCTAAGTCACCCTCCCCAGTTAAACCATTATCCCTTCCTCCCCCATCTAAGGAGATTAACCTAGCTGTGCCCAAGGACTCTTTACCTGAAATATCACCTGAGGCAGCACATGGTGCATTGCCTGGGGCATCACCTGAGGCTGATGATGCCTTACAAGACATGGCTGAATGTCCCCAGGACCCACCCCTACCACCCACTTTTTGCTTCTAGACCTGTAACTGGAGCCCTGGTGGTGTAGTGGTTAAGAGCTTGGCTGCTAAGCAAAAAGACAGCAGTTTGAATCACCAGCCGCTCCTTGGAAACCCCACGGGGCAGTTCTACCCTGTCCTATAGGGTTGCTATGAGTTGGAATTAACAGCAACAGGTTTGGGTTTTTTGTTTGTTTTTAGACCTATAGCTAGACTTAAGTCCCAGAAAGCCCCAAGAGGTGAAGTACAAAGTACAACCCAGGAAGAGGTATGCTACACCCCAAAAGAACTGCCTGATTTTTCTAATAGGTGCAGACAGAAACCTAGGGAATATGTATGGAAATGGCTACTAAGGTGCAGGGTAATGGTGCAAGGAACATAAAGTTGGATCAGTCTTTTATTGATACAGGCCCACTAACCACAGTCTTCATTCAATGTTTCAGCTTGAGAGGTTAGGCAAGGATCTAATACTTTGGTTGTTTCACTGAAGCATGAATTAAGTGGTGGCCTATACTAAATCAACCTGCCTTGGTATATTTACAAGAAGGTATCCAGTGGCTTAGGGAACCTGGAATATTAGAGAGGATTAGATTGGACCCCAAGACCCACCCATGGAGTACCCAGAGGACACACCTTTTACCCCGACATCCTTGAAGACTGGGTGATTTTTATTTTATGTAAGTCAGATTTGACAGTGGGAAGCGCCCTAATTGAATTAAGACACCTAACTACAATGGGGCTAATTGGACCCCATGATGGTAGAGGCCAAGTGGTGGCACTTAATCGCTAAAGACAAGGTTATTGTAATGGACAGCAGAGTCAGGGCAGTAATTAGAATAGTCTAACTCATATGGACTTAAGGTGTTGGCTGCTTAGTCCTGGTGTCTCTAGGAGTGAAAAAAATGGGTAATCTACTAAATATTTACTTCATCTATACAAGTGAAAGAATTTTAGGTCAAGTGAATGGCAGCCTAACTTGAATCACGAGAGTAGTCAGTCAGGGCACCACAAGCAATTTTCAGACATGAGCCAGTTTACAGAACCACAACCCCTTGAATGAAGTGGAGGCTAGGTCCCCTTCAGGAAGGATCCCACTACACTGCCAAAAATTTATACTTTTAATCTTTTTCCCAGCCTTCCTCAAAGGGATCTGTGGCCCTTTATAAGTGAAACTGTTCATTGGGGAAAAGGAAATAATCAGACTTTTGAGGATTACTAGCTCTGAAATGACACTAATTCTAGGAAATCCAAAACATCACGGTGGCCCCCCAGTCAGAGTAGGGGCGTATGGATGTCAGGTTATTAATGGCATCTTAGCTTAGGTTCATTTCACAATCGGTCCAGGGGGTACCCACACCAATACTGTAGGGATTTCCCCAGTTCCAGGATGCATAATTATAATGGACATACTAAGCAACAGGCAGAATTCTCCACATCGGATCCCTGACATGTGGAGTAAGGGCTATTACGCTATGAAAAGTCAAGTGGAGGCCGATAGAACTCTTCCTACCTAGGTAAATACTAAAACAAAATCAGTACCACATTCCTGGAGGGATTTCAGAGATTACTGCCACTATCAAAAACTTAAGGATGCAGGGGTGGTTATTCCCACCACATCCTTATTCAACGTGCCTATTTGGTCTGTGCAAAAAACAGATGGATCTTGGAAAAAGACAGTGGATTATCAAAAACTTAACCAAGTGGTGACTCCAATTGCAGCTGATGTTCCAGATATGATTTCATTTCTTGAGCATCTCCTGGTACTTGGTATGCAGCTATTGATCTTGCTAATGCCTTTTTCTCCAAACCTGTTTCAAAGGACCATCAGAAGGAGCTGGCCTTCAGCTGGCAGGGCCAGCAATACACCTTCACTGTCCTACCTCAAGTCTATATCATCTCTCTAACCCCTATGTCATAATTTAGTCCTCAGGGACCTTGATCACCTTTCCCTTCCACAAGACATCACACTGGTCCAGTACATTGATGACATTATGCTGATTGGACCTAGTACAGAAGAAACATCAATGACTCTAGGCTTATTGGTAAGACAGTTGCATGTTAGAGGGTGGGGAATTCACTCAACAAAAATTCGGGTGCCATCCACCTCAGTGAAATTTCCAGGGGTCCAGTGGTGTGGGGCATGTCGAGATATTCCTTCTAAAGTGAAGGATAAATTGTTGCATATGGCCCCTCCTCCATCTAAAAAGGAGGCTCAACTCCTGGTAGGCCTCTTTGGATTTTGCAGGCAACATATCCCTCATTTGGATGTGCTACTCTGGCCTATTTATCAAATGACTGGAAAAGCTGCTGGTTTTGAGTTGGGCCCAGAACAAGAAAAGGCTCTGCAACAGGTTCAGGCTGCTGTGCAGGCTGCTCTGCCACTTGGGCCATATGATCCTGCTGATCCAATGGTGCTTGAAGTGTCAGTGGCAGATGGAGATGCTGTTTTGAGTCTGGCAGGCTCCTATTGGTGAATCACAGCACAGACCCTCAGGATTTTGGAGCAAAGTCCTGCCATCCTCTGCAGATAACTACTCTCCTTTTGCGAAACAGCTTTCGGCTTGTTACTGGGCCTTAGTTGAGACTGAACGCTTAACCATGGGACACTAAGTCACCATGGGGCCTGAGTTGCTCGTCATGAACTGGGTGTTGTCTGACCCACAGAGTCATAATGTCGGATGTGCACAGCAGCACTCCATCATTTAATGGAAGTGGTATATACAAGATCAGGCCCAAGCAGGACCTGAAAGTACAAGAAAGCTACATGAGGAAGTGGCCCAAATGCCCATGATCTCCACTCCTGTCACATTACCTTTCATCTCCCAGTCTGCATCTCTGGCCTCACAGAAAGTTTCTTATGATCAGCTGACTGAGGAAGGGAAAACTCGTGTCTGGTTTACAGATGGTTCTGTGCGATATGCAGGCACCACTCAAAAGTGGACAGCAGCAGCACTGCAGCCCTTTCTGGGACCTCCCCGTAGGACAGTGGTGAAGGGAAATCTTCCCAATGGGCAGAATTTCGAGCAGTGCAACTGGTTGTTCACTTTGCTTAGAAGATATGTGGCTGTACACTGACTCATGGGCTGTGGCCAATGGTTTGGCTGAATGGTCAGAGACTTGGAGGGCACAAGATTGGAAAACTGGTGACTTGGAGGTATGGGGAAGAGGTATGTGGATAAACCTCTCTGAATGGGCCAAAGAAGTGAAGATATTTGTGTCTCATGTGAATGCTAACCAAAGGGTGACCTTGGCAGAGGAAGATTTTCAACAATCAAGTGGATAAGAGCATGCGTTCTGTGGAAACCAGACATCCTCCTCCCCAACCACTCCCATCATTGCTCCATGGGCTCATCAAAAAGTGGCCATGGTGGCAGGGACAGAGGTTATGCATGGGCTCAGCAACAGGGACTTTCACTCACCAAGGCTTACTTGGTAACAGCCACTGCTGAATGCTTAATGTGCCAGAAGCAGAGACCAGCACTGACTCCCCAATATAGCACCACTCCTCAGGATAATGAGCCAGCACCTGGTGGCAGGTTAATTACATTGAACCACTTCCATCATGGAAAGGGCAGCATTTTGTTATTACTAGGATAGAGATTTACCCTGGACTATAGATTTGCCTTCCTTGCATGCAATGCTTCTGCCCAAACTACCATCCATGGACTTGCAGAATGCCTTATCCACTGTCATGGTATCCCATACAGCATTGCCTCTGATCAAGGTACTCACTACACAGCAAATGAAGTATGGCAATAAGCTCACGCTCATGGAATTCACTAGTCTTACCATGTTCTCCATCATCCTGAAGGAGCTGGCTTCATAGATCAATGGAATGGCCTTGTAAAGGGACATTTACACCACAAGCTAGGTGGCAATACTTTGCAAGGTTGGGACAATGTTCTCCAGGTGGCTGTATATGCTCTAAACCCGCATCAATATAGTTGCTGTTTCTCCCACAGCCTGGATTCATGGGTCCAGGAATCAAGGGGTGGAAATGGGAGTGGCACCATTCACTATTACCCCTAGTGACCTATTCACAAAATTTTTGCTTTCTGTCCCCATGACCCTATGCTCTGTGGGTCAAGGGGTCTTAGTCCCAAAGGGAGGAATGCTCTGACCTGGAGACACAACACTGATTCCATTGAACTGGAAGTTAAGAATGCCATCCAACCGCTTTGGGCTCCTAAAGCCTCTGGATAAACAGGCAAAGAAGAGAGTTACCATATTGGCTGGTGTGACTGATCCTGAGTACCAAGAGGAAATTGGATTGATATTACATAATGGAGGTAAAGAAGAGTATACCTGGCATACAGGAGATACCTTAGGGTGTTTCTTAGTACTACCATACCCTGTGATTAAAGTTAATGGAAAACTACAGCAAACCAATTCCAACATGATTTCTAATGGCCCAGATCCTTCAGAAATGAAGGTTTGGTTCACCCTACCAGGCAAAGAACCACAACCAGCTGAGGTAATTGCTGAGAACAAAGGAAATATGGAATGGGTGGTGGAAGAATGTAGTGCTAAATACCAGTTACAACCATGTGACCAGCTGCAGAAATAAGGACTGTAACTGTTATCAGTATTTCTTCCTTGTTTTATTATATGTGTGTGTGTGTATATACACACACACGCACATATGTATACACACACACGCACACATGCACACACACACATATATAGCAAATATTTTTTTTCTTCCCTCCCTTATCCCAATACTTATAAAATATAAGATGTAAATGGGGCTAGTGAATTTTCAGTTGTACACATGTTAGTTGTGTCATGTTAGGTACAACTATGACTTTATAATTGTCTCTATTTAGAAATTATGCATGGTTTAAGGAGATATGTACAGGTGCCAAGTTGACAAGGGATGGAGTATGATGATTAATGTCATGTGTCAACTTGGCTAGGCTATGATTTTTAGTATTATGTAATTATCCTCCATTTTGTGATATGATGTAGGGGGGTTACCTTGGGAGTGTGACCTGCAACCAATGTATATGGATATTCTGGCAAAGCTCTCTCTCATTCAATCCTGCATCTGACTTCTTATCATCTGACTTCTGATTCTTGGGACATGAGCCATTAGTCTACCACCTGACCTGCAGATTTCGGGATTTGCCAGCTACCGCAGCCTCACAAGCCAACAGCCTACTGTCCGACTTTCCAATTTTGGGTTCATCAGCCCCTGCTACCACATGAGTCAGGAGAAGCCTCTAGCCTCACACTAGACCCACGGATTTGGGACTTGTCAACCTCCACAAATGCATGAGCCATTTCCTTGAAATAAATCTCTTTATATACGTATATACACACACACATATATATATATAAACCAGTGAAGTGTATATATGTGAGGACTGTAATTGATATGAGCACTTCTTCCTTGTTTTATATATACACACATACACATAAACAGGCTTCACTGGTTTTGCTCCTCTAGAAAACCCATCCTAAGACACTAAAAAAAAAGACACTAGCATATAAATATATCTTGATTTCTTTTTTTTTTTTTGGTATAGTTGTTTGCTTCCAAAGAAGCAAGGTACCAAATTTCCCTGCTATATATTTAACTGTAATATTTTCCTTTTTGTGGACTGGACTAACAAGGAAAGATAACCGTGTCTATTCTTTCATAGTTAGTAAAGCATTTTTAAGTCACTATTGAAGAGAAATTTTAAAGCTTAAAATAAAAACTAATTTGACTCAGCATTAATGTTCAATTACTCTATTTCTTAAAACATTACACAAAATAAGATTTTCAAAAACAAGTTGTAGCTACTGATTCCTATCTGACTATTTAAAGAATACACAAGAATTACAAACTTGAAGAAACTCTCTCAGTGTTACTTCTAAAATACATCCCGCTTGTGGAGCAACAATACAAACCAAACATACCTAAATAAAAAATAAATTGCACTTATCTGAAAAACTGCAGAGTATAGAAAAAAATAGAGCAAGATATTATTTTCACCTGGTGCATAAAGTCATATGGAAGGGCCTGGGTTTAATCACAAGAGGTACTGTAAAACACATTTGAGACATCTCCTAACCTAACTCACGCCTACATGAGAAATTGGTACATCTTATGAATTAAACATAAGCCCTGATTTATGTTCGGTTATCCTTCATATCAAAAACTACAGTAGCAGAGCTGTGTCACTGTGGATTCATTTAATGATATTGATGAGACAGCCAGCACAGAGACTGTAAAGTAACCACCAGTGCATAGCTTGGTCCCATAAATCACTTCTGCAGAGTGGTTAAGCAATAAATAACAAGTCATTAATTCCCTGTAAGTTATGCTAAGAAGCTCAAACTACATAGGTACCAGATTGTAAATAAATGCCTCCGATATAATATTTGAAACAGTCAATGTTTGGCATTAAAACAATTTTATAAGGGCAAAAATTCATTGAGGAGAATTAGTCCATTGTAGACTTCCCTTGGCAGACATAAGCCCACACAGATTTTTTTTTTTAAACCTGCACCCCAAACTTCTTTCATCCAGAAGGAAACACATTTCAGGTGTTAAAACCAATGGAATGTTTTTAGTGCCCAATTTATCAATCTATCCAGAGTGAATGATATAATGGTCCTGTCATAAGGCCCTTGAATAAGCTAATAACATTTCTGTAAAGAATAAGCTGGTAAGAATGAGGCTGTTCAAATGGTTTCGCCTTGTTGAATCCATAGGATGTAGAAAATAGGTAACTGTGGTCACAGCCACTTTATTTTGTTATGAGAATCAGAAAACATTTGCTGTCAAGTAACTCTCACTAATCTCCTCTCCTATCAGCTACCCCTAAGTCAGCACTCCCTAACCACCCTTTCTCCCCATGACCTTCAGGAACTGAGTCCTTCATGCTTCCCAGGATGATGCCATCTGGCCCCATCTTGCCCTCAGACCCTTGCACAGATCCTATGTCCACATTCATCAGTCTATTCAAAGCCCTGCTTTCTGCCACTTGGCTGTTAAACAGTGTTTCAAACAATTCATTTCCAGGATGTATTCTTCTTCACAGGTAACCAATGGATAACTGAATGGGAACAGCTGCAACAGCAACTTAAAGTAGTGACTCTAAAGATAATCTCACACACTACTTAACCCAGGTAAAGGACATATTTTGAGGGACAACCCACCAAAAAAAAAAAGTTAGGAGCCTTTATTTGTAGCTTGTAGCTGGCTAGCATTTGATTTTCCTGGGTTGTAGGTATAGGGTTGCTATGAGTTAGAATCGATTCGACGGCACTGGGTTTGGTTTTGGGTTGGTAGGTATTTGCATACATATGACAAAGACCAACTTTTTTTTTTTTTATTCTTACTGCTTTGTTTTATTTGGATTTAAGTCTTCCCTGAATTAATCTGCAATCAAGAAACTCTAAATGAGGTCTCATCAGCAAAGAGTGTTTATCTGATCCTTTATGCAGAATATGAATACAAGGGTACTAAATACAGTAACATTTAAAAGAAACTACATTTCAAGCTTATATCTAATTTTCTGCTTAATATCATCTTAGGCCTCTTTTATCATTATTGTATTCTAATTTTTTTTTAATTATAGCTTATCTAGTATCAGAGTTTAAAATTACTTCCTCTCTAGATACATTAGTTTGCATTTTTTAGCTGAATTTTGTTGTTGTTACTTCCTGCCCATCTCTAACGTTCTCTAGAAACCTTTGAAATTTGGTCTTGATTCTCATTGGTCTTTTGTAACAAACACCTCCCCATTTAACATCATCTAAGAGTTTTATTAACCTGATGTTATGGGTTGAACTCTGTCCCCGCCAAAACATGTGTTACTAATCCCAACCTCTACATCTGTGGTTATAATCCTATCTGGGAATGGGAATTTTTATGTTAATGAGACAAGATTAGTGTAGGGTGAGTCTTGAGTCAGCCTCTTTTAAAATACAAAAGAGATTAAACAAGCAAGGGGAGAAGCAGAATGGGGAAAGATTGATGCCAAGCCACATGGAGATCTCCAAGGAACCAGGAAATAGAAGACCTTCCCCAGAGCTGACAGAGAGTGAAAGCCTTCCCTTAGAGCTGGCACTTTCAATTCAGACTTCTAGCTGCCTAAACTGTGAGAACATAAATTTCTGCTTGTTAAAGCCATTCACTTGTGGTATTTCTGTGATAGCAGCACTAGATAACTAAGACACTTGCTGTTTTCCCTCTGTTTCAGGTCAATAATGAAGATGCTAAGTGTATTTCACCTAAAACACAATTAAATACTTAAAAAAAAAAAAAAAAGATGCTAAGCGTAGAGGTGACATTAGTCTCCCAGGCAGTACACTGGACATGCTTTCTCTTGCTACATACATGGCCAATTATCCTCTATGATCCTCTGGCCAGTTTTTTTTTTTTTTTCCACCTATTATATGGTAACACCCACATCCTTGTTAATTACCCATTTCTCAGTAAAACTGCATGAGAATTGAGAAAAAATATAGCCAAGTAACAACGCTTTGTGACTAGTTCCTGACACCCAGGAATATCAAGGTGGAATGCCCTTAAACAATTCTGTATTTTTTTTTAAATAAATTAGAAAAATGGTAAATAGAAGTAACTTTTGGAAAACGAGGCAGAGAAGCCAATGACATGTTTAATAACTCAATCTGACTACTTTCGTCTTACACATTATTTTAAGCAGAAGATATAATTTATTTTTAAAGGTCAGTATACACAAACACATACACAATAATGCTCCATTATTTGTACCTAGTTGGAAAACGAGATTTTCTACACGAGCAACTTTTCCAGAAAACTGAAGTTTATGTCATAAGCAGAGCAAGAAAACATTAAACTTGGGGTAAAACTAATATTGTATCAGGAAGAAGGTGCTTGAGAGGAGAAAGCCTTGAAGATCTCCTTTCTCTATTTTTCTCACCTTGCTCTTCTCTATTTTTCTTCATAATGATTGCTATTGTGTATCATAACGTGCCAGCTTTGACTCTGTAGATCAAAAGATCATGTCTTTCTGCTTTTCTTTTAAATATTTCTTTTCTCTTTTTTCCCCAAATAATGATTTTCCTGAGCACTCAAAAAATACTAATTAATCAATTTGTTAACCATTTCCATTCAATTTTGCATATAAATACACCTCAGACTAAAATTTTAGGTAAGAGTTTCTTTTATTTTCTTGTTTAATTTTTCTACCTTTACATATAGTAACAATTAACTTTGCATTAGAAGATCATTAATTAAGGGTCCAAATCAGCTCAGGCTAGACATGAATTGCAATCCTGCATCTTAGTAGCTATAAAAACTAGCTGTATAGTGAGAAAGCAATTTAAACATTCTAGGTCTCTGTATCCTCATCTTTAAAATGGAGATAATGTTGCTTATTCATAAGGCTGCTGTAAAGATTAAACAAGAAGAATGAGATAAAGAGCCTGGCATAGTGCATGGCATATAGAAAGGATGTTTAGGGAATCATATATTCTAAAACAAAAATTAGGATAAGTAATTTAACGAAATTTTGATTTGATAGTTTATTCTGATTAACTTAGAAAATAATGAAAATTAAATTGCATTCAGATCTGTATACTGAATGCCCTCATGAAAGAATGCAGTTAATGGAAATTGAGCCTATTCCAGAAAATCCAAAACATAAAGTCAGAGTCTATAAAAAAATAGAGATTACTAAATCCAGTGAAACATCCCTAGTTTAGTCAGTAATCAAGGATCAGCATCAAGTTAAGTGTTAAGTGTTGTCACATTATTAATGTGTGAAGCAAAGATGGAGAGCAGAAGAGTAGAGCTCAGTCTACAATGTCCTTGGAGGACCCAAGGGCTGATGAACTAAAGGATGAGTATGTTGTGCGGAACAGCGAGACAGAAGCTTTGAGTTCCATTGCTGGTCATCACCATCTAGCTGTGTGATGCTGAATTAACCTCTCTGGGCCTTAGGTTTTTCATCTCTAAAATAAGAGTTCAGGACTTTCTAGCTACCAGTGGAACCGAAAGTTATACCATGCCAAGAGCGCTTTGCTCTTATCAATACACCTACTCGGTAGTGTTTCCAAAATGGTAGCATTATCAAAGTTAGCTAATACATCTTTGACTATCCTGAGGAATGGCTAATTGCAAAGGTATTAGGGACGGAAGGCACAGAGAGAATGATAGGCAATCTTTAAAATAATACAGAGATATGTTGAAATATAGCCATATGATTTCCCACTGTCACTTTCAGATACCCAACTCATTCCATCAGCTTCATATACTAAAAAAAAATTTTCATGTAAGGAACTGAGTTTGTAAAAATGCTGAAAAATATACTATAGAGCTATAATAAAGGATTTCTTGAGTCTAGCTATGATGGAGCTACTTTTTTTTTTTCCATTTTCAAATATTTATTTCAGAAATTCAGTTCTCAGCCACATAATCATATTTTGGTTCATATTTGACTTTGTAAAGTTTTATACATTTTATAGTGACATAGAGAAGTTTTAATCTTTCCAGGAAAACAGAATAAATTTTCAACCAAGTGTTGAGTCCTCTAAGACAAGTAGCAGGGTGGATACCTTAAACAAGTAACTTCCTTCAGATTTAAGGTAAAATCATGAGTTTGACTTGATTCATCAAGTGAAAAGTAAGTTATCTTTGAAAATTTAGTTATATGACTACGAGTACTATGTTTCCTGCAATTAACGTAAACATTTGGTTTGCCAGTGATTCATACTTGTTAGTCAAATATTGTTACTGAAAATTGTGATAATTATATACCTAAAAATAAAATTTGTGAATCAGCATTATGGGTAGTGGAAAGTCATTCTTGTGAACTGGCAGAGGTGCAACTAAAGTGCTAAAATGATAATAGCCTGCATAGCCCCTTTGTAAATTAAATGTTTATTCCCAAGACTTTTTAAAGTTGGCATATGAAGGATCTTACTTTCAAAATTTCCGTAAGAAAACAGTATATCTTACAGATACTAATGGTGCCTGGCCATGCCCACCCCCAACTTTGTTGCACTGAAAAGCTCTGTGTAAATGGAGGTTGAAACACCAAAACTGTGTTTCAAAGGTATTTGATATTTAAATCCCCTGATTAAATCTTTCATAAAAAGCTTATCTTTAAGCTCAATCATATATAATACCCAGCAATATAAACTGTTATATAATAGCTATTCTAAAAAAGAAAGAAAAAGCATTTCCTAAGATCTACCATCATTTTTCAATGTAGAATTAGCAAGAAAGGTATATAACTTTCAAGAAAGTTTTCCTTACATTAAAATAAAGAAAATGTATATCATCTTTTAATTTTCATAAACATAATTTTTTTTTTATAAAAAGATCAATTTGCCAGAAGTCATCTTCCAAAAGAAAACTATGATTTATAGTGGTCATTCAGTGCATTCTTTCTCTGGAAACACAGACACACGTTCCAATGTCTTTCCTTTGCAACCGATATGATATAGACTCTATACAAAAAGGACATCATACATGAAGAAAGGAAAAGGTCACTAAAAAGACAGGAATGAAAGAAAAGACCAAAATGGATGTCAGAAGAGACTTTGAAACTTGCTCTTGAAGGTACAGTAGCTAAAGTGGATGGAAAAAATGATGAAGTAAAAAAGTTGAACAGAAGATGTCAAAGGGCAGCTCAAGAAGACAAAGTATTATAATCACAAGTGCAAAGAGCTTGAGTTAGAAAACCAAAAGGGAAGAACATGCTCAGCACTTCTCAAGGTGAAAGAACTAAAGAAAAAATTCAAGCCTGGAGCTGCAACAGTGAAGGATTCTATGCGCAAAATATTGAACAACGCAGGAAGCATCAAAAGAAAATGGAAGGAATACACAGAGTCACTGTACCAAAATGAATTTGTTGATGTTCAGCCCTTTCAGGAGGTAGTATATGGTCAAGAACCAATGGTATTGAAGGAAGAAGTCCAAGCTGTACTGAAGGCACTGGTGAAAAACAAAGCTCTGGGAATTGACAGATTACCAGTTGAGATGTTTCAACAAACAGATGCAACACTGGAAGTGCTCACTTGTCTATGCAAAGAAATTTGGAAGACAGCTACCCAACCAACTGGCTAGAAGAGATCCATATTTGTGCCCATTCCAAAAAAAGGTGATCTGGCAGAACATGGAAATTATCAAACAATGTCATTAACATCACATGCAAGTAAAATTTTGCTGCAGATAATTAAAAAAACGGCTGCAGGAGTACATCAACAGGGAACTGCTAGAAATTCAAGCCTGATGCAGAAGAGGACATGGAACAAGGAATATCACTGCTGATATCAGATGGATCTTGGCTGAAAGCAGAGAATGCCAGAAAGATGTTTACCTGTGTTTTATTGACTATGCAGAGGCATTTTACTGTGTGGATCACAACAAATTATGGATAACATTGTAAAGAATGGGAACTCCAGAACATTTAACTGTGCTCATGCGGAACCTGTACAAAGACCAAGAGGCATTCGTTTGAACAGAATGAGGGGATACTGCATGGTATAAAATCAGGAAAGGTGTGCGTCAGGGTTGTGTCCTTTTACCATACTTACTCAATCTGTATGCTGAGCGAAAAATCAGAGAAGCTGGACTATATGAAGAAGAATGTGACATCAGGACTGGAGGAAGACTCATTAATGACCTATGATATGCAGATGACACAACCTTGCTTGCTGAAAGCGAAGAGGACTTGAAGCACTTATTGATGAAGATCAAAGACCACAGCCTTCAGTATGGATTACACCTCAACATAAAGAAAAAAAAAAAAATCCTTACAAATGGACCAGTAAGCATCATCATGATAAAAGGAGAAAATATTGATGTTGTCAAGAATTTCATTTTACTTGGATCCACAATCAATGCCTGTGGAAGCAGCAGTTGTGAAATCAAACAACATATTACATTGGGCAAATCTGCTGCAACAGACCTCTTTAAAGTGTTAAAAAGCAAAGATGTCGCCTTGAGGTGCATCTGACCTAAGCCATGGTATTTTCAATCACCTCATATGCATGTGAAAGTTAGTCAATGAATAAGGAAGGCCAAAGAACTGATGCTTTCGAATTATGGTGTTGGCAAAGAATATTGAATATACGATGGACTGCCAGAAGAGAGAATGAATCTGTCTTGGAAGAAGTACAGCCAGAATGTTCCTTAGAAGTGATGATTGTGAGACTTTGTGTTACATACTTTGGACATGTTATCAGGAGGGACCAGTCCCTGAAGAACAACATCATACTTGGTAAAGTAGAGGGTAGTGAAAAAGAGGAAGACCCTCAACAAGACGGACTGATACAGTAGCCACAACAATGGGCTCAAGCGTAACAAAGACTGTAAGGATGATGCAGGACTGGGACATAGGGTCACTATGAGTTGGAATCCACTTGACGGCACCTAACAAAAATGTAGAAAAATAATTTCATCTAACATTGCAACCAAATTCCAGGGGCTGTTGTCTGTGTGACCAACATGCTCATTCTCCTTCCAGTGGCCCTTGAAAGACTTCCTGTGTTTCGCTGTTATCATTTAAGCCACGACAATACTGGATTCTTCAATATATAGTCCATAATCTCTCCTAAAGTCTCCCTCTTGGAATGGAACTGAAAACTCACAGACCAACATTTTTTAATAAAAACTCACATAATTTTTCCTTGCTCACATTTCTTTACACTTGTCTACATATTGCTACTGATTTTGCTCACTTATATCTAAAACAGAATGTGAGGTTCTAAATATGTGGCCTGGTCTTCTCTATTTGAGGTAATGCCCTGCTTTTTTTTTTTTTTTAATAATTTTTATTGAGCTTTAAGTGAACGTTTACAAATCAAGTCAGTCTGTCACATATAAGCTTATATACACCTTACTCCATACTCCCACTTACTCTCCCCCAATGAGTCAGCCCTTCCTGTCTCTCCTTTCATGACAATTTTGCCAGTTAATGCCCTGCTTTTAATACAGCAAAAGCACAGAATTCCCCAGGTGAAAAAGGCTTTAGTTTAAACATCTAGGTAGTTAAAGCAGTCAGTATTAATCATGCTCAGATTTGTGTTTGTACAATAAACCATGATGTCTAAGAAGAAATCTGTAGGACTTCCTTTCAGGAAAGCACAAGATTGTTTATATTAAGAATTTATGTTCCTAGTGAAGACTAAATAGAATTATGGAAGAAAAGCTAGATAAAAATATTGATATAACTAAAAGCATTAATATATAGCATTAAAAAATTTAAATGTATATGTCATCATGGATGAAAATTTTAAAGATCCTACTATGGGCCTATAATTTTTTAAATAATTAGGGATTTATTTGGTGAATATTAGATGAATCAACCCCATGGAAGCAGCAATCGAGAAATCAAACAAAGCATTGCATTGGGCAAATCTGCTGCAAAAGATCCCTTTAAATTGTTAAAAAGCAAAGATGTCACTTTAAGGACGAAGGTGCACCTGACCCAAGCCATGATGTTTTCAATTGCCTCATACGCATGCAAAAGCTGGACAATGAATAAGGAAGACCAAAGAACAATTGCTGCCTTCAAATTGTGGTCCTGGGGAAAAATATTGGGTAGACCATAGACTGCCAGAAGAACGAACAAATCTGTCTTGGAAGAAGTACTGCCAGAATGTTCATTAGAAGCAAGGATGGCAAAACTTAGTCCCACATACTTTGGATATGTTATCAGGGGGGATCGGTCCCTGGACAAGCACATCATGCTTGGTAAATAGAGGGTCAGTGAAAAAGAGGAAGATCCTCAACAAGATGGATTGACGCAGTGGATACAGCAACGGGCTCAAGCCTAACAACGATTGCGCAGGACGGCACAGGACTGGGCAGTGGTTCGTTCTGTTGTACATAGGATCACTATGAGTCGGAGCCAGCTTGATGGTACCTAACAACAATAACATAATAAAGCCAACTCTCACTAGTGGAATTATGTTTTCCTTTTTAAAAGAATAAACAGGAGGGTTGTATCCAAATTATACAACTGAAATAAATATTTTTTAAAGCACAAGCATCAAACTAAGAAACTCACTCACTACTGGCCAGTGAGTCACATGGCTACGTATTCCAGGGGCAGGATGTGTTGCTTTTCAATTGAATTAACTTGTTTTATAAAACAGACATGTAAAAGACATTTATTGTAATTCAACAATGGAACAGAACACACTGCAAAATGTAAGACAATATTTTCTTAATTAAATTGATTACTAAATAATTAGCATAACAATTAGGAAAATGGCATTTATCTTATCCTATGAATAATTATCAAACATTACCATGTAGGACTATTACCATTAACAGTTGAAAGGTTACCATTTGAGTCTTTGTGATGCTGACCTCAGTTGCAAACATAATAATATATATTTTATGAATATATTTTAATTTTTCATTTTAATCAGGTTGAATTTATAGTTAACTCTAACATGAAATAATTCTATTATAATTAGGAGTGTGCAAAGAACATGAGTTACAAGCTTGTTCATCATAGAGTTGTTACAATTGTGAACACTGGAAACAAGCAAAGTGTCTAAGGGATTGGTTAAATACATTATGGTACAGCCATGGGTACTTACTGGGAAATGTTAATGATGTACTGTTAGGTTTAAAAAAGCTAGATTAGGAAATAGAATGTATGGCAGGACCCCAATTTTTGTTTAAAAAAATTGAATACATGCAAACAATTGGGAAAATATACCCCAAGATTATTACTGTTCTTATTTCTGGGGAGAGTGAAAATATGCTTCCGTGTATGTGTGTGTGTGTGCATTGTGTGTGAGAGAGAGAGAAAATACATGTACATACATAAATATTTGCTTAGCTATATTTTTAATTTTTCCTTCAATAAATAAGCATTGCTTTCACAATCAGAAAATAAAATTATTTAAAATATTATTTAAAAAGTAGCGTTTATTACCAAATTTAAATGTGAAAAGCAAAGTCCATTCGCAATATATATATATTTGTGTACTGTCATTCCTTTTTTATAAATCCAATTTAAGGCCTTTTATATTCTGACTCAAACATGAAATACAAAAAACAAAAAAAAATTAACTTGATATTTCTACAAAAGAGCAAATTCAGAAAGACAAAATGTTTGAAACAATTAGCAGAAAAATAACCCAAACAATTACACATTCCAGTTATAGCCCTAGGAATAAAAATATATAAATTTGTTTTCTAAAGCCTGGTTAAGAGTTGTCAGAGTGCAATTTGAGATTGAAATTATAGACTAAATAGTCGAGAGAAAAGTCTGATTCCCTTTGATCTTTGAAGAGGTCATCTCATTGAGTTCTGAATTAGTGATTTAGAGATCTTCCTTTGCCATTTATTTGTACGGAATATCTGGTGGCACAACAAATCTGAAATCCAGCGTACAAAATAAAGAAACCTGTTTTTTAAAAGCAAAATAAAAACCGTAACTATTTTCCTTGCACTCTCAGTTTCTTCTGATAGGTTTCCAATTTCCCTTAGCCCATAAATACTGCTTAGTTCCTAATATCCAAGATTTTTAAATAGAAATGAATGCTAAGCTCTTTCTGCTATTTAAAAATTCTAGTGATACATGGATAATACCAATTTAATTGTTCATCTATATGATATACAATTCAAAAATCTCTGTAAAACTATCCATTTCAACATACTGATAAAATTTTATATCCTATACATTTAAAAAATTCTATAACGTGGCATAAATTAGAAAGCCTGAAAAGTATCATATATTTCATTTTAATATCTAGAGTTAAATGCTACCATTTTAAATGCCCTTGTATTTATTTCAATTTTTTATCAAAGTATAAAAATATTAATAGCATTTCATTTTAACACCAGAAAATAATGAATGTTATAGTTGGTATAATATTTAAAAGACCTGACATTTCCAGCTAAAATGATTGTAGCTACATTTTTTTTCTTCCATCTTCCCTCCTCTACATAAAATGATTCCATGCCAAATCCCTTTGGAGGTTTAAAATTAATTCCCATGCTTACTCTTCTATAATCCCGCTTCTTTTTTAAAAATGTAAAATACACTTGTGTTTATTGAGAAATCAGAGGAAATCACAAATATCCTGTGAGAGTATGTGCTATGCTTTTAAAAAGAAAAATCCTATACTCATTCTCAAAAAATCTATTCGTCAAGGAGTCTAATTCTGTAATGAATACGAACAAGGCAACAATCTCCTTTAAGTGTCCATTGATAATATTAAATAAATGTTAACTTATAAAGAATTTCCATGGAAATACACAGACATTCACACTGATTCTAAATGAAATTGATTATGAGTCAGTCTATTATACTGAATGGCAAATGAATTTTTAATAACGAGGCACTTGATGTGTTATCCAGAACAGGGGTTGACAAGAAAACCACTTAGCTTCACTTTCTAATATTATTACAGTGAGTGACTGATAAAGCACATATATTTTTCAGTTTGGAAAGAAAACTTTAAAGATAAGTATGTTTTACGAAACCTTTTTAATATCATCATGTTTCCTATACAGACTTGTCTAAGGTTTTGCTCTTTTCTGAGCTCATCTTGCTTGCCCTTACCGTCAGAAGTCCGTAACAACAGATGCTAGAATAATTAAAAACCTATCAATAAACTCTTCCATCACATTACAGACTAGGAAAATGAAGTTGGTTTATAGGTGTCCTTGTCTCACTTTATCCACCTCTTCGTGGTTGACATGTAGGCTTTAATGTGCATCCTTGCACCTCTCCTCCGGCAGGAAGCCTATCTCTGGGGATCACTTGCAGAAAATAGGACATTGAGTCCATAATTAAAGTAATCTCTTTCCAGGCAGATGCTGCAGTTGGCTCTGTTATCACATATTACAAAAGGCATCTTGAGGGTTATAAAATGTGCAGCAAATAGCTTTGGAGATGAGAAATAGCAATTTTTCATCTAATTTTGATCCATAGACATGTAAGTACTGTATTGCCACTTTTTGGTTTTGAGCCAAATAACTATTATGGTGCTGAGATGAGCTGGGCAGTAACCAAAATTAAAGACTACTTTAGCTTTTATCCTCAAAGTGAGAAAAGCTCTTTTGTAGCCATCTTTGCACTTTGCAAATAAGCATGCCATCCCGAATCTGAGCATTAACGCCTGCAGGCAGATTTAGAAGAAAGGCTTATGTGGCTTAGCTTTACAGCCATACTTTCAATGTATTTATTTGCTTATGTTAAAGCCAAGGCTTGATTAAGGGGCCTACCATCTTAGCTCCTTTGCAACTACAATGCACATTTTTAATTAGAAGCATCTTCACTGTTTATCTTCCGTATAATATTTTAGGACGTTGGTCTTTGAAAGGTAAGTCAGCCCAGATAACTAATATGCTCATATTAATCATAATCCCCTCTATAAATACTAATAGTAGAAACAAATGGAGGCGATTTAACTAACGCAGTTTTGTTTTCCAGCTTAGGACATGTCAATGTTGGTAATCAAATCTTGACCTCAAAATTGTGAGGTGCAAAAATGGACATAAAAATAATTAATTTTGTTTAATATTTATTTCTTACTGCTATTTGAGACTTCTGAATATACACTGATTTAATTGTAAAGAGCTTATCTTAAAATTCCAGAAAATAGGTAGTTTAAATATCTTTATTTCCTCAAACTGTCTTTTTTTTTTTTTTTTTAACTGTAAAGTTTGACATGGACTTGGGTCATTAAATTTTAATAATATTAATCTTTAAATTTCATGTTACTCAAAATAACATTTAAAAACAGGGAAAATCTTATTTAACTTAATTAACAAAAGAAATATTTATATTACAACATTTTTAAGTCTTCAGAATTAATATTTAGAAGAGGGATTTATATATTGCTGTCTTAATTATTAGAGAAAAACTGCAAATCCAAATTTTAAGTTATCAATAAAGTTTTGTTAAATCACTGATTGTTATGCACCTAAAGTGTTCTGATATAAAACTAGCTATCACTATCACTATTTTTTTTATCACTAGTATGTGCCTGGAGGTTTAAACAGTACAATATAAACCCTAATTCTCTAATACAGTTTTCTGGCACTTTCACGCATTTATTCGTCTTTTCATTCATTTATTATACCTGTATTCACTCACCCATTCAACAAAAAATTTTTAAGACATTTTTGTCCAAATAATTTCAAAATATTAATCACAATCTAAATATTAGAAAATATGTACTGAGTAGCCTGCCACCTCAAAGGCACTTTTTAATTTTGCAAGTTTCTTTCAGCTTTCTCTTCATGCATGTTATTTTGTTCCAGGTAATTACCCTAAGTGTCTCTAATATTATTAATTTGTTCTTAAAGATATTTTGTCTGATAGTAATATAGCAGTACCAACTTTCTTTTAGATAGCATTTGCCCGTTATGCCTTTTTTTTGTTGTTGTGCTTTAAGTTTACAAATCAAGTCAGTCTCTCATACAAAAATTAATATACACCTTGCTATATACTCCTAATTGCTCTCCCCATAATGAGACAGCCTGCTCCTTCCCACCACTCTCTCTTTTCGTGTCCATTCCGCCAGCTTCTGACCCCCTCTGCCCTCTCATCTTCCCTCCAGATAGGAGATGCCAACATAGTCTCAAGTGTCTACTTGATCCACGAAGCTCATTCTTCACCAGCATCTTTTTCTATCCCCTTGTCCAGTCCAACCCCTGTCAGAAGAGTTGGCTTCAGGAACGGTTCCTGTTGTGAGCTAACAGAAGGTCTGGGGGCCATGACCACCAGGGTCCTTCCAGTCTCAGTCAGACCATTAAGTCTGGGCTTCTTATGAGAATTTGGGGTCTGCATCCCACTGCTCTCCTGCTCCCTCAGGGGCTCTCTGTTGTATTCCCTGTCAGAGCAGTTACTGGTTGTAGCCAGGCATCATCTAGTTCTTCTGGTCTCAGGCTGATGTAGTCTCTGGTTTATGTGGCCCTTTCTGTCTTTGGTGGTATGTCTTTTTTTCATCTCTTTACTTTCAATGTTTTTGTGCCATTATGTTTAGGTTTGTCTCTTGGAAGCAACATAAAAAAATTGCTAGATTTTTTAAAAATTGCATTCTGAAAATCAGAATCTTTTATTGGTGAGTTTAATCTGCCTACATTTATTGTAATTACTGGTATATGGACTTATTTATAATTTTTTTAATATTATATTACATTTTACATTTCTATGCTACTTTTAAGGAGCCCTGGTGGTGCAATGGGTAAGCGCTCAGCTGCTAACCAAAAAAAGTCGGCAGTTGGAACCCACCAGCCACTCCATGGGAGAAAAGACCTGGCTATCTCCCCCTGTAAAGATTATAGCATAGAAAACCCTGTGGGGCTATTGACAGCACACAACAACAACAACAATACTACTTTTAATTTGTCTTTTTTTTTTCTTTCTTCTGATGGATGAAGTTTTATTTACCCTTTTCCTCAACTCTCCCCTGTTTTGGAGGTTATACTTTTATTTCTATTCCTTACATTTATATTTTTAGAACAATCATCCTTAACTAAGCCTAAAACCTTCTTCCAGAATAGTGTTCTTTCAAAATACTGATTTCTCTCCTCCTCTAACTTCCACACTGATGCTGTTTAGTATTTTAGTTACATTTTCCTTTAAATTCTATCCCAAAGTAGTTACTGGTGTATTTTTATATATAATATGAATGTTTCTTTAGCGTTCCTAACACGCTTACTCATTTCTTTGGTCACCATCAATTACTGTACCATCCCAACATTTCTTGCACCCTACACTTTTCTTCTGGATTTATTTTCTTTTTACTGAAGTACATCCTTTAATAATTTGCTTTAAAATGGTCTCTGTGTGATAAAACATCTCAAAACTTGTTTGAGAATGTTTTTGTTTTATTTTCACACTTAACTGATACTTTACCTTGGTACAGAATTCCAGGATGGCAATTATTTTCCTTCACCACTTTGAAGATACTATTGCATGGTTCTCTGCCATCTCTGGATGCTGATGAGAAGACCACTGCCAGGCTTTTATCAGTAATCTGCCTTTTCTCTTTAATTGCTTTAACATCTTCTCTATCATTGATATCCTCAAGTTCCACCACAATCTGTTCTAGTGTTAATTTATTTCATCTTGTGTACACAGAATAATGCACATCTTCCTTAGTTCCAGAAAATTCCCCCACCATTATCTCTTCAAATATTCCTTTCTCATTCTTTCTATTCCCTCCTTCTGAAACTTCTATTAGATGTTTTTTTCTTAACTTAGTGCTCTTTATCAGGTTAAAAATTTTAAATGAGACCCCTGATCCACTAAAGGTTTTTGTTTCTCATAAGTGACTTTATCAAAGGCTCCTGTCAGATGACAAGCTTCTTTACTATTTTCTCAGGAGGAGTTGGATTACTCCTGGAGGCTCCAAGTTTCGTGCACGGGGCACAATTCCAGCTCCCTCTCTTTCCCGTCTCCTAATGTCTTTGAAGTACTCATGACTATAGCTCCCAGCTCCACATAGGTTAAAACCACAGGCGTAGGACCTAAATCCAAGTTTAAAATGCCTATGGGCAACCATGGTGTCAGTTCCCACTTCCTGTTCCAGCTTTGATGTTTCTCCTTTCTACTAGCACGTAGTGTTTTCACTTTCTTTCAAACCAAGCTTATGATTTTATAAATCTTTGCTGTATTTTATTTAGAATTTCTATGTGATTTTTGTGGGAAAAGTTCCTGCTTATGCCAGCTCACTCTTCCATGAGGCCAGAAGTCTTCTGCATACATAATTTTAATGTGTTTGAAATTGTATCATAGAAACAATTTTGATTATTTTTTTAACATATAATATTCCAAGCATTTCCCAGTTTCATATACTGTCTTCATAATTAGTATTTGTAAAAGTGGTATAGAGTGGTAGTATAGAATGGTGATTAATAGGACTAGTTTCATATTCAAGTAAACCTATCTCTGTGAGCTCTATAAGTTCTTCCTTCAGTAATAGGTGGTTCTGGGAAAAATGAAGGAACCTAATAGGTGGCCTGGTACAGACATGCTCGATAAATGGAAGTTGTTATTTTTACTATCATCATCATCATAAAATGCTATCCAAATTCCATTATCACTCATTTTCACATTAATAATGAGCAGCTTTCCAGACCACCCAATTTTAAATATTGGGTACATAACAGTAAGTATTCAAGAGGTAAGGGCACATTTGAAAAGGTCCAGAACTTAAAACATTGTGTGTGTTGGGCATTGTCTCGCTAAGAGTGAGGGTCGGGGAGACTGGGACCAAGGGCTGGGGGAAGCAGAGGAAAGGGTCTTAATTCAGGGCAGCCAACGAGTAGCACTAAGCACCAAGTACTGTAAGAAAGGGAAACAGAGGCAATTCTCACCTATATCATACTTGGCCTACCATTGCCCATACAGTTAAAGACCACAGAAATGGCCCCTAGAGCTGCACTTGACAAATAAAATTAAAATGAACAGTTAGGCAACCAACTTTCTATATAAAACTGTCCTAGGTGGCCAGGTGAGCAATTATGATGATTCAAGATCATAGAAAAATTACAAAATCTTTTTTTTTTACTTCTATACATGTCCTTTGAAGCACATGATTATGTTCTATAAATGATAAAATGACATTTGAGACAAAGATAATTCAGTAAATTCTCTAAACCAGCATTGTACAAATAGAACTTTCTCCAGTGATGGAAATGTTCAGTATCTGTGCTATGCAATACAATAACCACTAGCCATAT
Organism: Elephas maximus indicus; assembly: GCF_024166365.1. Classification (NCBI taxonomy): domain Eukaryota; kingdom Metazoa; phylum Chordata; class Mammalia; order Proboscidea; family Elephantidae; genus Elephas; species Elephas maximus. Next base: position 45,773,434 of record NC_064826.1, on the reverse strand, counting down.
GTGGCTATCGGGCATTTGAAATGTGGCTATTGTAACTGAATTTTCCATTTTATTGAATTTTAATTAATTAAAATTTAAATAGCCACATGTGGCTTTGGCTACCATATTGGAAAAGGTAGGTCTAAACAAATTTTAGGGAAAAAAAACATATTTTTACACAAATAACGTGCACCTTCTACATTTGCTGTCTCAAGTGCCACCGTGTCAATCCTCTTCCACACACTGCTGTTAAAAAAAGTTAGTATAGCATGCTCAGGAAAATGCCTTGTAGGGGGAGGGGAGGGCCTGGCTGGCAAACAAATGCGGAAGGAACACATTATTTGCATAAAAATACGGTGTATATGTGTGTGTGTATTAGAATACACATATATATTTTAGAATACACATATATATAGCAGAAAACATGTATGTATATATATCTTGTGTGTTTTTGTATTTATGTGTATGCCTGTGTATATATACCTCCAAATAAGTCATGGATAACAAAATAAGATCTTTAAAAAAATTCTTGCCTGGAAGAAGCAATAAAACTGTAATTATTTTTCATTTTATATTTGTAATAATGCCTTGATATTCAGAGAGATATCACTAAAAGCAAAACTAAATAATATCCTGCTGCTTCTAAATATTATCCAAGTGACAGGTATTGGCAAACCATGGAGTTGCTGCTGCCATGAGAAAATGTATTCACCTGTTTCCCAGACATTTTTCTCATCCCTAATTTTTCTGTGTAGGCAGTGTGAAGAAAAAATAAATAACTTCACACTTAGAGCTTCTAAAAATGGTTTTGTCAATCCTAAGAGCTAAATCTTTGCCCATACCTCATTTAAGAAGTATTATTTGATTTGTAGAGCTGTAAATAATAGTTTAACACATAATGATTTTAGATTTACTGACTTTGGTCCTTCTGCTTTCATAAATGTTCCATATGGTTTTAAGTTAGAAGTGCCAAGTACAGTGGTAATCCTGTCTAAACCACAAGGCCCTGTAATAAGGATGATCTCACGGATACCAACCCTCAGCTATTTACTTGAGTGTCCCTCAAAACGTCTCACACCACTACATGAAGTAAAGCAAAGAAGGGTAGGGGCGGGTGGCTGTGCCATAGGTTGTTTTTTGTTTGCTTGTTTTTGTCTTTTTGATTGTTTGTTTTCTTCCAGACTTAACCTTAGAGAAAACTATTATTTTTATTGTCTTTAAAAAAAAAAAAAGCAGAGATTTTTTTAAAAAAGAACAAATTCACTATTACAACTATTTGTCGTGATACTTTCTTAGCAGCGTGTTAATCTTTGGAACCTAACTGAAAAATTTTATTACTAACATAGGAAAATTTCTCATTGTAAAGCAATTCAACTTCTCTGAAGGTCTTAGGATTTTGATGCAAAAAGTATTGTAGTGAGAATCCAGTAGATGTGACTTTTAGAAGAAGCAGGAAAAAAGAAAGAGAGAAAAGGAAAAAAGGGAGAGAAGGAAAAATGAAGGGAGTAGTTTTGTCTTTTGAGTGTCTGTTGAATAAAAAATATGGTGCATAGTTAATATAACAAAAATAATTTCTCCAAACCTTCCTAGAAATTTATAAAGAACATATCTCAAAATTTTATCACACACTCTAAAATTAAAAAATAAATTCCCAGGAAGTACTCTTATTTCATTTGTCAAATGTTGATAAATAAGAACACACATTAGTCCCTGAACTTAAATTGTCCAAGCCTAATTGGATATTTATCTGTGAGGAAAAACAGGCACCTACAGAAAAGTGGGAACTAATGGTGAGGTTCCTAGCCCTTCACCTTTAGGGACAGATAATAGTTTTTATCCTGTCATTTAAAGGTATGTTTTTGAGCAGCACTGAAATTGTCCCAGGTTGGGAAATGTCTATTAAAAACAACAACAATGAAACCTAGACCAACAGAAAAAATAACAGATTTGCGGCTTATGAACCAAAACCAAACCCACTGCCATCGAGCTGATTCTGATTCATAGGGACTCTATAGACTTGGCTTATGAGAGAGATGAAATTCCTTCTTTAGAAAATAGTGTATCTGGTTTTATCTAACAGTGCGGAAACAACCATTTTTGTCCTACGTAAGAAGTAAGTTATTTTCATCATATGTATAATCTACAAAGTAGAATACGGTTTGTGAATATAATCTTATCTATAGGTATGAATGCACTCCATATAAACAACTACTACTGTAGGTATGAATGCACTCCATATAAACACACTCATGGGGGAGTCCTGTATCTTATTTCAAATGTTTGAGCAACAAGGCAAATATATCTATGATGTTTTCTTGTGATGGATGGAAATAAACGGACAACCACGCTATGTTTCCCGCGGAATCTTCTAGACAGAACGGAATGACTCTTATCAAAAATTAAAGCATCAGAGATACACTCAAGGCAGCACTTCAAATCTCTGCATCTGTATTACTTCAAGCCTGTCAAGTGTTCAGAAACTGCTAGTGCCTTCAATTTTTGAAATGAATTTCCTGTTTTCTTGCTCAGTGTACTTTTAAAAAACAGTCCCTCTAGGAAATAATTCCTTTAAAATATCAAATGTTCAAATATGGTCTACCTGAGGTTCTCTTTGCTGACCTGAGCTCATTCTTTGTTATTTCCCAGTATCTAAATAGAACACTATTTGGCTCGTTCTGTTCTTAGTCTTGAGGGAGGTTACTTAAGGTTAAGTCATCACTAATTTAAGCACAAATCTGGTCTTTCTTTATGTTCCATTTTTATTCCAATATTTTGTCCACATCTTTGTCCAACAGTTAAACCTAAATCTAATGGCAATGAATTTGGCCTTTTATTCACACTTTTTCCCTAGGTAGAGTCCCTTTGTGACAAGGGGCGGAATAAAATCAGCATCCAAAGAATGCACCTAGATCGCATACGTATCAAGATTAAACCACGTTTAATGCATTAGTCAATGTGTTTGTCCATGTTTCAAAAATTTAAAGTGGTGCGTGTTACTAGATAATGTTGATATATGGCACAGTGGTTAAGAGCTCAGCTGCTAACCAAAAGGTTGGCAGTTCAAATCCACCTGCTGCTCCTTGGAAACCCTATGGGGCAGTTCTACTCTGTCCCATAGGGTCACTGTGAGTCGGAATCAACTTGACGGCAATGGGTTTTGTTGTTTTTTTTTTTAATATATAGAGATAGGTATCAAAATGAAGACAGAAAACATGTTGGCCATTTTAAAAAGTTAGAAGAATTCGGATACCACACTGCAAACTGTTTAATTTTCATTGTCTCAACACAGTGAGTATTTGTTCATAATAAAATAAACCAGCCATTATTTTAGAGGCAGCTGTAGTCAAGTGCCGAAAGTCACTTGCCTGAAATCAGACTGCCTTCTTGTGAATCCAGGCTGTCATTTTGTTGTTGTTAGTTGCCGTGAAGTCGATTCTGACTCATGGTGACCCCATATGTGCAGAGCAGAACTATTCCAAAGGGTTTTCAAGCCTGTGACCTTTTGGAAGCAGACTCCAGGCCTGTCTTCTGAGGTGCTCTGGGTGGGTTCGAACCACCAACTTTTCAGTTAGTAGTCGGGTGCTTAACTGTTTGTGCCACTTTACTAAAAGAGTTATATTAGGCAAGTTGTTTAACCTCTCTGCACTCCAGTTTCCTCATCTGTAAACTAGAGAAAATAACAGTACCTACCTCAAAATGGTTGTAAGGATTAAATATATTAAAAGAAGCAAACCACTTAGAACAGTATCTGGCGCATTGTATATTTTCAAAAACTATGAGTATTATTGTTGTAGTTGTTACTTTCAACACCCTTCGCCTGGTAGTTTCTAACTAAGGTTAGGGTTAGACGGATCGGAGCTTTCCTTCCTTCCTTCCTTCCTTCCTTCCTTCCTTCCTTCCTTCCTTCCTTCCTTCCTTCCTTCCTTCCTTCCTTCCTTCCTTCCTTCCTTCCTTCCTTCCTTCCTTCCTTCCTTCCTTCCTTCCTTCCTTCCTTCCTTCCTTCCTTCCTTCCTTCCTTCCTTCCTTCCTTCCTTCCTTCCTTCCTTCCTTCCTTCCTTCCTTCCTTCCTTCCTTCCTTCCTTCCTTCCTTCCTTCCTTCCTTCCTTCCTTCCTTCCTTCCTTCCTTCCTTCCTTCCTTCCTTCCTTCCTTCCTTCCTTCCTTCCTTCCTTCCTTCCTTCCTTCCTTCCTTCCTTCCTTCCTCTCTCCCTCCCTCCCTCCCTCCCTCCCTTCCTTTCTCTCTCCCTCCCTCCCTTCTCTTTCCTTCCTCTCTCCCTCCCTTCCTTCCTTCCTTCTCTTTCCTTCCTCTCTCCCTCCCTTCCTTCCTTCTCTTTCCTTCCTCTCTCCCTCCCTTCCTTCCTTCCTTCTCTTTCCTTCCTCTCTCCCTCCCTTCCTTCCTTCTCTTTCCTTCCTCTCTCCCTCCCTTCCTTCCTTCTCTTTCCTTCCTCTCTCCCTCCCTTCCTCCTTCCTTCCCTCCCTCCTTCCTCTCTCCCTCCCTTCCTCCTTCCTTCCCTCCCTCTTTCCTCTCTCCCTCCCTTCCTCCTTCCTTCCCTCCCTCCTTCCTCTCTCCCTCCCTTCCTCCCCTCCCTCCTTCCCTCCTTTTCTCCTTCCTTCCTTCCTCCTTTTCTCCTTCCTTCCCTCCCTCCTTCCTTTCTTTCCTCCTTCCTTCCCCTTTCTTTCTTTCTTGACCTTGATTTTTTTTTTTTACATTCAAGAAGTTTGAGATGATTAAGTTTCTCTCTCAATTTGACGTTTATGTGTTGTTGTGAGGTGCCATCGTGTCAGTTCTGACTCATAGCGGACCTATAGGACAGAGTAGAACTGCCCCATAGAGTTTCCAAGGAGCAGTTGGTAGATCTGAACTGCTAACCTTTTGGTTAGCAGCTGAGCTCTTAACCACTATGCCATCAGGGCTCCAAAATTTGAGGTTTACCAGTTGCTAAATACTGTAATCAAATATAAATGTAAAGACATAATGTCATAATAGCTGGATACTAAGCAGATCTCTGAGTGAAATCATCGTTTCAAATGTAAATATTATCAACAGGTAACATAAAAGTAAGGATAAAAAAATTTTAGTTATTCATTTTATACATCTGTACCAGTACAGCCAGCAAATTTATCCTTAGGCCATTTTCTCCTCTCTATCTTCACTTGCTTGTTTTTAATGACAAAGGTAGTAAGCAGACGGCCCAAATGACTATGTGGCTAAGTGGTTTACCAGCAAAGCATGGTTTATTTAGACAGTGTGCCACTTATTCTACACTGGGAAGGGCACACACAGCACATGACATAATTGTCTTGGATTTCAGTTCAAATGTTCCATGATGCTTACTATGGGGTTTTCAAAAGGATTTTATATAGGTAACTAGGTTTTAAAATCACAGAGTTCACATCATATATTGGCTGTGCTAATATGACATTACAGGATTGGGCACAGTGTCAATTCAAATGCCAGCTCTAGATAGAAATATGAATTACTTCAGGAATATGGACAATTTACCAGGATTTGCAGAGTTCTGTAATATTAAAGTGGCCACTAAAATCTGTACAATGCCATAACTTTTGGAAATAAAGAAATATACAACAGTAACTTAGTCATAAAAACGGGCAATTTCATAAAACTTTCAATTTTGTTTTAAAGGTTTTTTGTTTAAATTTTATTTCAAAGTTTTAACTTAATATCAGTTATAATGTGTGGCTTCTCCAATGCAATACTAAAAAAAAAAAAATTTTTTTTTTTTTAGTATAGTGAATTAATAAATACATATTATAATAATTCTTGGCAAACTAGAAAGAGAAGCATGCTCCCTTAATCTGAAAAAGAATTATGTACTAAAGCCCTACAGCAAATATCCCATTTAATGGGAAAATATTAAAAGCATTTCCTTTAAAGACAAGAATAAGAAAATCACGGCTTCTATCAACATTGTACTGGAAAGCCTAGCCAGTGCAATAAGATAAGAAGAAAAAAAGGGGAGGGAGAAATAAAGGTTACATGGTTTTTAAAGAAAATAAACAAAATTAAAGTTAGCTGAAGATAACACTGTTTTCTATGCAGAAAATACAAAAAAAAAACTATACATAAATGGCTAGAACTAATACAAGACTAATTCAGCAAGGTTCCTATACACCAGCCAAAGCCAATTAAAATATAATTTTAAAACATTCCATTTATGAGCAGTAAAAACTATATGTTCCTAGGAATAATTCCAACAAAAAAAAAATTATGGAGAAATTTTAAAAATTAACAAAGGACACAGAAGAACCCCTAAAGAAAAGGAAAGCATATCACATTCGTGGGTAGGAAAGTACAACATTTTGAAGTTAATGTTTCCCCAGATTTAGTCTATGAATTCAGCACAATCCTCATTAATTCTCAATAGGGACTTCTAAGGAACTCAACAAGCTGATAATAAAAACTGTAGGAAGAGTAAATTGCTAAGAAAAACCAAGATAATTTTGAAGAATAATACAAAAGAGAATATTTTTAAAATATAGTAATTTTAAAAGTGTGATTTTGTTGCAGGGATAGACAAATGCATTAATAGAATAGGGCAGAATCTTCAAACAACCCTCTGTAGATAGTCAAACTTGGTAGGCATGGCATCGCCAATCAGTGGGGAAAGGATGTACCTTTCAATGTTGTGCTAAAACAACTAGCTATCCACTTGAAAAAAAAAAAATTAGATTCCTACCTTACACCATACCCCCTCAAAAAAAATCAAGTTGATTACAGGCTTCGTATTAAGAGCAAAACATTACGACTTTTTAAAAAATATAGGGAAGTGTCTTTATAATCTCATAGTAGGGAAAGAATTCTTAAAACACACACATAAACACAAACATAATAGCAAACTGCCAAATTTAACTTGATTAAAATTTAAAACTCATTTTTAAAAGGCCAAAGTAGAATGTCTTCTACAGTATCAAAAATTACTCCCAAAGACTTGTAACTTTATTCAAAATATTTTACAACTCTGAAACAGTTTCTATCACTCAGTCATGTTACAGTCTTTGATGGAAAGAAAATAAGTAAAGTAAATGCCAAAAACATTTAATTTTCTGCATTAAAAAAAGCATCATAAAATGTGAAATGGCAAGTCGCCGACTGAGAAAATATCTGCAAACAACTGACGAATCACTAGTAATCAGAATATACGAAGATCACCTGCAACTGAATAAAACAAAATAGTAGAAAATGTTCAAAGGCTATATACAGGCAATTCACCAAAGATTAACTGTTTACCAAAAATTTGTTTACCAGGTACATGGTAAATGATAAATGGTAGCTGCTGGTTTTCTTCAAATCCAAGTCACCATCAATTTTAAGACATTAAAGAAAAAATTTTTAAATGCTGTCAATTACAATTTTAAGATGTTACCAAATAGAAGATGCAACCCTACTTCAGAGATCCCCAAAAGTGAAAAAATCTGTATCTTAGAATCAATGGAGATGACATCATTATTAGCGATTTAGAAATATTTATTGAGTGTCTTCTATTATCTCTAGTTCAGTATTAGGAACTATTAGGGATATAAAGATATTACTCATAGTCCCTGACCTTGGGGAATTTAAAAATCAGTTGTAAAGAGAAAACAAGCATATGAAACATTAAATGAATGATTTAACTAATGACATGAAAGAGAATATGCAGAATATATAGAATATATCACAAAAGCATAGAAGCATGGCTAGTGTTTAATTTCTAAGAAGTAATTCTTCCTACCTTAAAAAGCAAAAACCTTAATTTTTGAGGTTAATCAGAAAAGTGAGAATCATGGGAGTATTTGCCTTCAAATACCATAAGCTTTTTTAGTGTTTTATTTTTGTTTAATATTTAAAATTAATGTTGAACATTAGAAATCCCCTTCGAGTATTGCTAGACTCTTCTTACTAATTATGGATACTGTCTTGTGTGTCTCTACCTCAGCACACAATAGATGTGAGTAAGGAACAGAGGTAACGGGTGCAAGACTTCAGTTCTGGACATTTCAAGCAAATGGCTTCAGTGGTTCACATTCCATTTTCACTTTTCCTGTATTCTCTCACAAACTGCTTAGTAAAAACAATCCATGAAAAGCATCGTTCCTATAGAGGAGGCAGCTACTTTACGTAGCATCTACCACTGTCATGCTTTATGATAAACAGAGACTGAAACATCTAGCAAGAATACTAAAAAGTGAAAATTGCATCATCAAAATTTTACTGGGAAGGATGGGTGACGGTACATAAACTTCTTTGCAGTCAGTAAAAATTATTTCAGACCAAACTCTATTTTTCTGACCAACTGTTAAGAACACACTGTTTGGGGTTAAGACTTAAAACAGCTAAGTTACTTCTCAGAAGAAAACAAATTTCCATATCCCAGGAACAATGAGACCATAAGATATAATTTTAATAGACTCAATTAAAAATTACATCTATTTGAAAGTAGGCAGTTCTGTATTACTCTGATAGATTTACTTTGTGTTCTATCTTTCAAAAAAGTAATTTGTGTTTTAAATTAAGTGGTTATGCACGGCTAGAATTTAAACTATTATTCCAAGTGCCAAAGTGAATAAGAGAAAGCAAGTCAAAAGAGAAAGTCACCATGAGTACTGTGCTCCTCTAAATAATCACCTAAATAAAACCAAACAGTAAACATTTATTCTAGACCAAAGATGAGATGGTAAGGGGGAACACAGAAGCTAGATTAATGGAAATAGAACAATCAGAATGGAAATAATGAGAATGCTGACACATTGTGAAAAGTGTAACCAATGTCAATGAACAGTATGTACAGAAATTGTTAATGAGAACCTAATATGCTGTGCAAACTTTTACCAAAAACACAATAAAATATTAAAAAAGAGAGTCAGAGGTCCATATTTAAAAAAAGAAAGTTGTTACATTAGATGTCATATAATTCAAGGGATTTTTTTTTTATTTCTATGTATGAATACTCTACCAACTGTAGGAGAGTCAAAAAGAAATAAGAATTGGTCCCCTTGCATCAAAGGCAAGAGAATAACTCAACTAATTGTACAGGATAATCACTACTATAATAAAGTTACAAGCAAAATGTAAGAATATACACCACTTCTGCTGTTGATACATTGACAAGTTTTATAGAAGAGCTGGCATTTAAACAGGTCTTAAAAAATGGGTAGGATTTCGACAAGTAGAGCTGAAAGAAAAAAGCACTCTAGGCCGGGGGAAAAGCATAGATAAAGCAAGCAAGCCATGGAATGCTTAGGGAGTTGTGGGAAGTCCTGACAGTGAGTGCACATCAGGAGGCTGATAATGTGGGAGACAGAGGGAAAATGATAAACAGCAAGATCAGGAAGAGTTTTCAAGCCTGTACTGAAGGGCTGGCCTTCAGAAGAGAATTTTAGGCTACCCAAGTTTCAGAGATTAAGGTGTGCCTTAGGAAGATTAATTGGACAAAATGTGAAGAGTGGACTGGAAGAGAAAGAGGTGGGAGGTAAACACACCAGTTAGGAAGATATTGCAAATCACCTCAAAAAGAGGTACTGAAAGGCAGGGTCCGGATGCGAAAGGCTTTGTGAGGCAGAAAATGATGCAATTAAGTACCAATCACACGTGTGGAAGGAATCTGATGTTTGCAGTCTGGATAACCCAGGGGACAGGCAGAGGAAGTACATAATCAGTAATATGGGAGCAATTGGAACCCTGACAACAGACTGTATGTTATCAAGGAGAAAGGAAAGGTAGTAGTAAATTTTGGACTACAAGGATTTCATGAGATTTTGTTGTCCAAGCAGGAAGTTAGGATAAAAAACCATTCAAGATGTTTTGTAGTTCTATTTTGCTTGAACTGCCCATAGAATAGTTGTTCTAAACTGCGTTTGACCTTGTACCATTGGTCAACAAATATTTAATGAGTACTTACTATATGTCAGAGTCCCTGGGTGGTGCAAAAGGTTAATGTATTCAGCTGCTAACTGAGAGGTTGGAGGTTTGAGTCTACCCAGGGGTACTTCAAAAGAAAGACTTGATGATCTGCTTCCGAAAAACCAGCCACTGAAGCACAGTTTTACTCTGACACACATGGAGTTTCTGTGAGTCTTGGAATTGACCCAATGGCAACTGGTTGGTTATTATATGCCAGGCACTGTACTAGACAATTGGAACTTATCAGTGAACAAAAGAGAAAAAAAAAATCCTTGCCTTCATGGATCTTACATTTTAGCAAAAATAGACAGAAATAAATGATATACATAATACATCAGTGAAGTATTTAGTGTGTCAGAAGTAAAAAAAATGAAATGCTATGAGAGAAAAACAGTAGACTAAGAAAGATGAGAACGGTGACACTGGAGGACGGGCAGTGGTAGTCTAGACTGAGAGATGTCACAAATCATAGACTTTGAACAATAGTGTAGTTTGATCTAAGGATTCCACTGAGAACATTCTCATGACATTTTCCAGTTTCCTCTGAGTGAAAGCACAGGAGAGAGTGGTTAGGTTTTCTATCGACTACATGACTTCAGGGCACTACGAATCACCTAGCTGATAACACTTCCCCCTTGGTTTTCATGGTCTGAAATCTCCATGCCAAATGTGTGGCCTTCCCCCCAAAAATGCATGGCCACTCATAGCATTTCTGTGTATCTGTTTTCATCTTATTTTCCGACTGCCTTGATCTCTCCTCTTACTTTTGTCTTTCTGTATGTTTTTATAAGCTAAAATCCAACTTAGAACTCTCAGGTATAAATAAATAAGAAAAAATAAACTGTTAATGTTGCCTTTTTTTTTTTTCTTTTTTTACAGTTTGATATCTTTTTCGACACCAAAATTAACTGCTTTAAATTAAGGTCAAACCTGCCAAAATAATACATTTAAATAGTGACCTTATGTGTAACCCCTGAAAGGTTAAGTATTTGCCTTCAGTACTTGTCACAGAGACTTTGGGTACTTACATGAAATTCACACAGCCTGTGCCAGCGGGTGGAGCAATCCAGACGAAGCTGAGGTTGGTTGTGGGCAGGTGACTCACGTGAGAGGCCACCACACTGCACATAAACTGGTTACCAAATTGGTGGTCAGACATGATGCCTGAGGGGCAGAAAGGAAGGGAAGTTGTTATAAAGACAACAGAACAAAATCTTACTTCTCATGGCATCACGATATTTTCTGGATGCTTTTCTTTCTAAAACTAAGATTCATTATGCAATTTGGCTTTCCCATAAGTTACGTAATTTTACACTCTCTATTGCTAGAAGGAAAGTCATAATTTAAAACATTATTGTTAAGGAGTGATTCACTAACTTCATTGCTATAGTATTTGCTTTTCTTCAATTTTGTTGATCCCCACCACCAAAGACCACCAGGAACACACCTGCAGTCAAACAAGGTTGGGTTTACTGGAACTGTTTGCAACAAGGAAGACCAAACACTGTGGGGAACTGGGAGGCATGTCAGTAACAGGACAGGAGGGGCTTGTTAAAACACTTGGGCTTGTGTTAGGTTACCTGGGGGAAGCCAGGCAATCAGGTTTGCCCTTGGATTTCCTGGTTTAGTGCTGAACATTCTGAGCCCTGGGAACCCCCTCAGTGTTATCCTCAGGGCTCAGGTGAGGGTAGTTCTGCTTCTGGATTGGGTGTTGTTAGAAAAGGAAAACAAGTCGATGTCTAGGTATCTTTCATTGTTGTTGTTGTTGCTGTTTTTAAGTGTTGTCGGGTTGGCTCCGACTCATAGTAACCCTATGTACAAAAGAAAGAAACACTGCCTGGTTCTGCACCATCCTCACAATCGTTGCTATGCTTGAGCCCATGCTTGCTGCCACTGTATCAATCCATCTCCTTGAGGGTCTCCCTTGTTTTTGCTGACCCTCTACTTTACCAAGCATGATGTCCTTCTCCAGGGATTGGTCCCTCCTGACAACATGCCCAAAGGACCTGAGATGAAGTCTCACCATCATCATTTCTAAGAAACACTCTGACTGTACTTCTTCCAAGACAAATTTGTTCGTTCTTCTGGCAGTCCAGGTATATTCAATATTCTTCACCAACGCCATAATTCAAAGGCATCAATTCTTCGGTCTTATTCATTGTCCAGCTTTCACATGCATATGAGGTGATCAAAAATACCATGGCTTGGGTCAGGTGCACCTTAGTCCTCAAAGTGACATCTTTGTTTCTTAACACTATAAAGAAGACTTTTGCACATTTGCCCAATGCAATACATTGTTTGATTTCTTGACTGCTGCTTCTATGGGCATTAACTGTGGAACGAAGGAAAATGAAATTCTCGACAACTTCAATCTTTCTCCATTTATTATGATGTTGCTTATTGGTCCAGTTGTGAGGATTTTTGTTTTCTTTATGTTGAGGTGTAATCCATACTGAGGGCTGTGATCTTTGATCTTCATCAATAAGTGCCTCAAGTTCTCTTCGCTTTCAGCAAGCAAGGTTGTGTCATCTGCATATATAGGCTGTTAATGAGACTTCTTCCAATCCTGATGCCGCATTCTTCTTCATATAGTCCAGCTTCTCTGACTATTTGCTCAGCATACAGATTGAATTAAAAAAATAAATCCGTTGCCATGGAGTCAATTCCAACTCATAGCAACCTTATAGGACAGAGTAGAACTGCCCCATAGGGTTTCCAAAGAGCACCTGGTGAATTTGAACTGCAGGCCTTTTGGTCAGCAGCCGTAGCTCTTAACCAGTACGTCACCAGGGTCTCCATAGGTACGGTGAAATGATACAATCCTGATGCATACCTTTCCTGATTTTAAAGAATGCAGTATCCCCTTGTTCTGTTTGAACGCATGCCTCTTGGTCTATGTACAGGTTCCCCATGAGCACAATTAAGTGTTCCGGAATTCCCATTCTTCACAATGATATTCGTAATTTGTTATGATCCACACAAATTTTATTTTCTACATTTTATTTATTTTGTTTTCATTGTTGAGAATATACACAGCAAAACATACACCAATTCAACAATTTCTGCGTGTACGATTTGTGACATTGATTACATTCTTCGAGTTGTGCAACTACTCTCACCCTTCTTTTCTGAGCTGTTTCTCCCTCATTAGCAAAACTCACTGTCCCCTAAGGTTCCTATTTAATCTTTCAAGTTGCTGTTGTCAATTTGATCCCATATAGACAGTTCTTAAAAGAGCATAATGCTCAAGGTAGTATGGGTATCTTAATTATTTTTATCTAGGAGGAATAAGGAACAGAAATTGGAAAAGCAGCAGCAGTCACTCATGTTAGCATGGAGAGGGGAATATTGTTTTTTTTTGTGGTTTGCACCATGTTCTTGTTTTTGTCTGTGTACAGACGTGATTACAGCATGGTCTTGTTTTCGTCTCATTCCATCACAGTCACAGAGTGGACTTGTCTGCTGTTGAGGTTTTATGAAATTGTTTATGTTCTACATGAGAGCACCATGGCTGAGCTATGTCAGGCCAGCTCCCAGCTGAACTATCAGGAGAGGGTTTTTTTTTTTTTTTTTAAAGAAGGTAATTCCTTTAGGTTTACCTCGAACATAAAATACTAATAAAAACATTGTCAGTAGTGGGCATTTAAATAAAAAATTGCCTCATTTACTGGCTTTGTGGTCTTGGGTAAATGACTTACTCTTTTTTTTTTTTTTTTTTTTCCAGATTCAGTTTCCTTGTCTATAAAATGGAAATACTATGTACCCGCATCTTAAAGTTGTTGTGAGAATTAAATGATCCAATACATTTGACAGCACCTGGTATAGTATCTAGAAGCAATGGGCTCTCAATAAATATCAATTTTCTATGAGGAAAATATGATTCTACTTAATCTATTTCTCTCTAAAAATCCTTAATGACTCCCCCATTGTCTACGGCTGCACTGTCCAATATAGCAGCCACTAGCCAATGTGGTCATTTAAATTTTAATTATTTAAAATTAAATATAAATTAAAATTTAAGTTCTTTAGGTGCCTTAGCCACATTTCAAGTGCTCAGTAGCCACATGTGACTACTGGCTGCCATATTGGCCAACACAGAATAGAACATTCCCATTGTTGAAGAAAATTCTGTTACCACTGATTCATAGAATAAAATTAAGTCCCTTTGGATCTGTCTCCCATTTCTCTGCCCAGTCTCAGCATCAGCATTTTCTGCTCCCATGTCTTCCCCATCCCCTTGCAATTTACATACCCCAAATACCAAATGTACCTTCCTTCTCCACCTTTGCACAAGCTATACTCTCCAGGGGGAAAGTTCTCTCTTCTGAACTGACCTCAACCATCTGGAAAATCCTCTTTCAAGATTCAACTCATTTTCTGCTTTGTAGATCTCCAAGCAAACCCAGGCAGCTCCTCTTGTAGATCCCCACTGACCCTTTTATATAACTTCAGTACAGCTCTTATCTCAAGGCATTTGTAATGTTCTTTTTACTTACGCTTCTCTACTCTACATTTTAAGTTCCTTAAAAGCAAAAATTGAGTCTCTTAATTTACATCTCTCTAGCATCTAGCACAGTATAGATAGTCAAATCTATTAATCACTTTTCTTTATGTTTTTGGCTTTTTGTCTCAGTCTCAAAAATGCCTTCTCAATCCCCAAGTTTTAAAAAAATATTCTCCTATATTTTCTTTTTACTATTTCATTTTTACATTTACATCTTTAATGTATCTGAATTTTATTTTGAGGTGTGGTACAAGGTAAGGATTTAACTTTACTCTTTTTTTTCTAAATAGTTATTGGTTAATGGTTACAGGTTTCAACTGGAATGTCATGATGGGCTCATCACTGGTTTCTCTGCCTCCTCCCCCCACTGAATCAAAATGATCTTTCTAAAAAGCATATATGATTATGTCAATCCCCTGCTAAAATACCTTCAGTGGCTTCCCATCAGATTCCAGAGAAATATAACTCCCACTCATTCTTCATCTCTGCTGGGCTAACTGCTACATGCTCTTCAAGGAATAGCTCAATGTAGCCTCTGTTTGAAACCACTGAAGTGAGTTATTTACTATGCTGAATGTGATGATATAAAGATAAATAAGGCATGGTCCAGCCCTCAAAGAACTCTCTCCCCACTCACTGCCCCATCCCCATGTTTGAACAGGTATATTTCCTATACGTCATAGTAGCAGGTCATAACTTTCCTCCATCACAGCACTTGACCATCTCCCCAGTGAGCCCATGGGAATAGGTCTTTAACCTTTGTATCTTAAGCTCTTAGCTCAGTGCCTGGCACACTTGTATTTATTCCAAAAATAATAATGTATTTTGAATTTATTCAAGAATAACTTAATTATAAAAACAAAATGGAAATTGTTAATACATAGGTTCATTTAACTAGTGATATAGAATTTTCTAGAATAGAAATTTGTCTAAAACAGGTCTTAGTGGCCAAAGAAATAGAAAACCACTCTATGTTTTGACATAGCCTAATGAGCCTTTTCCTCACTCAAATTTTTACTTTTTAAGCTGCATCTTGAGACAAAAGTCGTCAAGCCAAAAAAACCACAAAATGAGGGAGGATAAGAGATTCCCAGGGAAAACATGCAGTGCTGAAGGAGACTCAACAGCCGTGACTCAAGAATTGCCACTCCCTCCGGTTAAGCATAAAGCAGGGATTCAGTGTGGAAAATGACACATCTGCAGGAGTCACCCTGGCCAAAATGGAAAACAACACTTCTAGCCACACTCTGTGGGAAGGGAAATGAATCCAACAAAAGGGTTTCAGAGCCTTGGTAATGGGATTCATGTTCAAATATCTTCCATTCCTCAAATAACTTCTTAGAAAGTGAGTCAGTGTCTCAGCTGCATATTATTTGGTAGTTACATTGTCATAATATCTCATGTCCTACTCTGGTCATGCCTAGAACATCATTCTTGCAAGCCAACAGGCTACCCCAGTAGGTCTTCAATTTGGCTACACAAGGGCATCACCTGAAAAGACTTTAAAAATACTGGGTCCCAGGGATTCTGATCTGATTGATTTGGGGTATTAAAATTTTTTAAAACTTGGCAAGGAATTCTAATATGTAGCCAAAAACTTGCATTAAAAGTGTCTTAGTAAAACATCCAGAATTTAGTACTTATAGTAATACTATTCAAATCACTATGGTACCGATACAAAGTTTAAAAGCATCAGGTAGTGTGTTACATAATAACCCCGGTAATAATGTAAAACGTTCTATCCTCTTACTGACCACTCATAAAACCATCCCAAACATGTATTCCAAGGACCTTTTTGTCCTTTCAAGCCCTATGAATGTGGAATGGTCTTTGCTTTTTTAACAAAAAGCATTGGAAAATTATACTGCTACCATACTTTGTCCCACACGTCATTTTGTCATACTGTGGTGGCTTGTGTGTTGCTGTGATGCTGGAAGCTATGCCACTGGTATTTCAAATACCAGCGGAGTCACCCATGGTAGACAGGTTTCAGTGGAGCTTGCAGACCACGACAAACTAGGAAGAAGGACCTGGTACTCTACTTCTGAAAAAATTGGCCAGTGAAAACCTTATGGATAGCAACACAACATAGTCTGATATAGTGCTGGAATATGAGCACTCAAAATATGACTGGGGAAGAGCTGCCTCCTCAAAGTAGAGTTGACCTTAAGGACGCGTATAGAGTCAAGCTTTCGAGGCCTTCATTTGCTGATGTGGCACAACTCAAATGAGAAGAAACAGCTGCAAACGACCATTAATAATCAGACCATGGAATGTACAAAGTATGAATCTAGGAAAATTGGAAATCATCAAAAATGAAATGAAATGCATAAAGACCAATGTTCTAGGTATTAGAGAGCTGAAAAGGACTGGTATTGCTCATTTTGAATCAGTATAGTATAGTATATGGTATACTATACTGGGAATGACAAATTGAAGAGGAATTGTGTTGCATTCATCGTCAAAAAAAAAAAATTTCAGGATCTATTTTGCTGTACCACGCTGTCAATGATAGGGTAATATCCATAGGCCTACAAGGAAGAGCAGTTAATATGACTATTATTCAAATTTATGCACCAACCACTAAGGCCAAAGATGAAGAAATTAAAGATTTTTACCAACTTCTACAGTTTGAAATTGATCAAATATGCAAATAAAGATGCATTGATAATTACTGGTGATTGGGAATGCAAAAGTTGAAAACAAGGAAGGATCAGTAGTTGGAAAATATGGCTTTGGTGATAGAAATGATGTCAGAGGTCACAAAATAGAATTTTGCAAGACCAGCAATTTTTTCACTGCAAATATCTTTTATGAACAACATAAACGGCGACCATACACGTGGACCTCGCAAGATGGAATACACATGCATCAGATCGTCTACATCTCCAGAAGGAGATGAGGGGAAGCTCAATATTCTCAGTCAGAACAAGGCCAGGGCCAACAGCGGAACATACCATCAATTGTTCATATGTAAATTCAAGTTGAAGCTGACGAAAATTAAAACAAGTTCACGAGAGCCAAAATACAACCTTGCATATATTCCGCCTGAATTTAGAGACCATCTCAAGAACTGATTTGACGCATTGAACGCTAGTGACCAGAAGACCAGATGAGTTGTGGAATGACATCAAGGACATCATACATGAAGAAAGAAAGAGGTCAATAAAAGACATGAAAGAAAGAAAAGACCAAAATGGATGTCAGAAGAGACTCTGAAACTTCCTCTTGAACATACAGTAAAAGCAAAAGGAAGAAATGATGAAGTAAAAGAGCTGAACAGAAGATTTCAAAGGATGACTTGAGAAGACAAAGTAAAGTATTATAATGACATGCATGAAGACCTGGAGATAGAAAACCAAAAGCGAAGAAAATGCTCAGCATTTCTCAAGCTGAAAGTACTGAAGAAAAAATTAAAGCCTCAAGTTGCAATATTGAAGGATTCTACGAACAAAAAACTCAACAATGCAGGAAGCATCAAAAGAAGATGGAAGGAATATACAGAGTCACCGTATGAAAAAGAATTGGTTGACATTCAGTCATTTCAGGAGGTAGCATATGATCAAGAACTGATGGTACTGAACGAAGAAGTCCAAGCTACACTGAAGGCACTGGTGTAAAACAAGGCTTCAGGAATTGACAGAATACCAGTTGAGATGTTTCAACAAACGGATGCAGTGCTGGAAGTCCTCACTCATCTATGCCAAGAAACTTGGAAGACAGCTACCTGGCCAACCAACTGGACATTGTTAGGTACTGTCAAGTCAGTTCCCGCTCATAGCAACCCTATGTACAACAGAAAGAAACCCTGCCCCGGTTGTATGCCATCCTTCTCAGTCATTGCTATGTTTGAACCCGTTGTGGCACCCATGTGTCAATCCATCTCTTTGAGGTTCTTCCTCTTTTTCACTGACCCTCTACCTACCAAGCATGATGTCCTTCTCCAGGCACTAGTTCCTCCTGGATAACATGTGCAAAGTACATGAGACAAAGTCTCACCATTGTTGCTTCCAAGGAGCACTCTACCTGTACTTCTTCCAAGACAGGCTTATTTGTTTTTCTGGCAGCCCATGGTATATTTAACATTCTTTGTCAGCACCATAATTCAAAGGCATCAATTCTTCATTTTTCCTTATTCACTGTTCAGCTTTCGCGTGCACATGAGGCGACTGAAAATATAATGGCTTCGGTCAAGTGCACCTTAGTCTTCAAAGTGACATCTTTGCTTTTTAACACTCTAAAAAGGTTTTTGGCAGCATATTTGCCCAACGTGATAAGTCCTTTGATTTCTTGACTGCTGCTTCCATGGGCGTTGAACTGACTGGGAAGAAATCCATATTTGTGCCCATTCCAAAGACAGGTGATCCAACAGAATGCAGAAATTATTGAACAATATCATTAATTTCACACACAAGTAAAAGTTTGCTGAAGGTCATTCAACAGTGGTTGTAACAGTAAATCAACAGGGAGCTACTAGAAATTCAAGCTGGATTTAGATGAGGACTTGGAATGAGGGTTGTATACCATTGCTGATGTCAGATGGATCTCAGCTGAAAGCAGAGAATACCAGAAAAACATTTACCTGTATTTTATTGACTGTGCAAAGGCGTTCAACTGCATGGATCATAACAAATTATGGATAACATTGTGAACAATGGGAATTCAGAACACTTAATTGTACTCATGGGGAACCTGTGCACAGACCAAGAGGAAGTCATTCAGACAGAATGAAGTCAGAAAAGGTGTATATCAGCATTGTATTGTTTCACCCTACTTTTCAGTCAGTACCTTGAGCAAATAATCCAAGAAGCTGGACTATATAAAAACCTGTGTGGCATCAAGATTGGAGGAAGACTCATTAACAACCTGCATTATACAGATGACACAGCCTTGCTTGCTGAAAGTGAAGAGGACTTGAAGCACTTACTGATGATGATCAAAGACTACAGCCTTCGGTATGGATTATGCCTCAACATAAGGAAAACAAAAATCTTCACAACTAGACCAATAAGCAACATCATCATAAATGGAGAAAATACTGAAGTTGTTAAGAATTTTATTTTGCTGGAACCCACAATCAATGCCATGGAAGCAGCAGCCAAGAAACCAAATGAACATATTGTATTGGCCAAATATGCTGCAAAAGACCTGTTTAAAGTGCTCAAAAGCAAGTATGTCACTTTGAGGACTGACCCAAGCCATAGTATTTTCAATCACCTCATATGCATGGAAAGCTGGACAATGAATAAGGAAGACCAAAGAAGAATTGACCCATTTGGATTATGGTGTTGGCAAAGAATATTGAATATACCATGGACTGCCAGAAGACCAAACAAATGTCTTGGAAGAAGTACAACCAGAATGCTCCTTAGAAGCAAGGATGGTGAGACTTCATCTCACATACTTCAGACATGTTATCAGGAGGAACCAGTCCCTGGAGAAGGACATCATGCTTTCTAATAGTAAAGGATCAGCCAAAAAGAGGAAGACCGTCAAAGAGATGGATTGACACAGTGACTATAACAATGGGCTCAAGTATAACAATGATTGTGAGGATGGTACAGGACCCTGTGGTGTTCCATTCTGTTGTACATAGGGTCACTATCATGGATTGTGATCACAAAAATATGGGATCAGAGTTGGAGAAAAATGTAGAACAAAATTCTAACTCACACACAAAAAAAGACTAAGACTGGAGAAACCCCAAGAGTATGGCCCTGGACACCCTTTTAGCTCAGTAATGAAGTCACCCCTAAGGTTCACCCTTCAGCCACAAAGTAGACAGGCCCATGAAACAAAACAAGACTAAAGGTGCACACCAGCCCAGCGGCAAGGTCTAGAAGGCAGGAGGGGACAGGAAAGCTGGTAATAGGGAACCCAAGGTCGAGAAGGGAGAGTGTTCACATGTCATGGGGTTGTTAACCAATGTCATAAAACAATATGTGTACTGTTTAATGAGAAGCTAGTTTGTCCTGTAAAACTTCATCTAAAGTAGAATTTAAAAAAAAAATGTGTATCAATTTGGCAAGGCCATGATTCCCAGTATTGTGAGATTGTCTGCCATTTTGTCATCCCTGTGATTTTCCTGTGCTGTAAAATTTTATCCCTATGATGTTAATGAGATGGATTAGTGGCAGTTATGTTGATGAGATCTATAAGATTAGATTGGGTCTTAAGCCTATCTCTTTTGAGATATAAAAGAGAGAAGGGAGCAGAGAGACATGGGACCTCATACTACCAAGAAAGGAGTGCCAGGAGCAGAAAGCATCATTTGGGCCTGGGGTTCCTGTGCAGAGAAGCTCCTAGTCCAGGTGAAGACTGATGAGAAAGACCTTCCTCCAGAGCCAGCAGAGAGAGAAAGCCTTCCCCTGGAACTGATGCCCTGAATTTGGACTTCCAGCTTACTAGACTGTGAGAAAAAAAAATTCTCTTTGTTAAAGCCATCCACTTGTGGTATTTTCTGTTACAGCAGCACTAGGTAACCAAGACAGTCGCTATAAGTCGGAACTGACTTGAAGATACCTAACAACAACAACAACACCCTTATGAGGTAGGAGCTCATTTCTCCATTTTACCGTTTAAGACTGAGACACATGGAAATACAGAAAGAAACTTACTCATGGCAGGGGAAGTTGGCAGAAGAGCCAGGATTCAAATCAGTGTTCTTGCTACATATTCAGAAATGATTTTCTTGAAGAGGGAGAATGGAACTGAGTCTTGAGGAAAAAGCTAAGATTTTCCGTATTTGTTGTCATTTAATATAAAGCAGCCCCCCATTAGCTCTGCCACACACCAGCTCTGTGACCTTTTTTTGTTTGTTTGCATCTTCTCTTAAGCTTCAATTTTATCATCTCTAAAATGCTGGTCCACATCCTTAGATATCTTTCAGTTCCACAGCTCTCTGAGTACAATTTAAATAAACAGAAGAAATATGGGAGGGCATTCCACAAAAGGCAGACATAATGAGCAGAGGTGCACATATAAAATGAGCACTTGGAAAATAAGAGCAGTCGGAATCAGCTTCCAGCGTTCTATGAAACACAATTTATTGCATCCGCCACAGTGATCTTAATGGCTTTTGTGTCATGGAAGACATATACCATCTAATTAACATACGTGATCTAGAAACCTATTCTTAGGATAAGTGGAATTTGAACTGGGTAATGAATTTAAATTTACGATTTTGCCTTCCCTATTGCATGCTGGATAATAGGATACATACTTAGTTTTTAATATGACTTGGAAAAGAGAAAATAGGATCTAGCATAAAAAAAGAATTTCATTACACTGTTTTACATGGAGATGTATATATAGGAAAT
Organism: Elephas maximus indicus; assembly: GCF_024166365.1. Classification (NCBI taxonomy): domain Eukaryota; kingdom Metazoa; phylum Chordata; class Mammalia; order Proboscidea; family Elephantidae; genus Elephas; species Elephas maximus. The sequence goes on along the minus strand of NC_064826.1, from coordinate 45,751,736 downwards.
GTACATAAGCATAGTGTAGTTATACTAAAGATTTTTATTGTTGTGATTATGTGTAAACTATCATACAAAAAATTTCTTCCCCAGAGAAATAGGCTATACTTTTCCAAGAGAGTTGGGCTATAAGACAAAGTAAACATTTTAAGAAATATGGTTCTCCTCATCTAACTATGGAAAAAGAAAGTAGAGTATCTCTTTCAAACTTTGAAGTTCCACAGAATCGATGACAGTTTTGACTTTAGCCAGACTGTAAAACATCCTTGTTATAATCAGGTTTCCTTTTGAATAATGTATATGCACATCAAAAAAACAGAATATTCACAAGCTGGCTGCAATTTCAATATCAAGAAACAATCCATGTAACACTTTAAAACAATTATTCCTTTAAAAATGACAGGTGTTTTTATTTACTAAGTCATTCAAAATACTGGATGTTTGGATACAAATATCTAATATTTGTCTTCTTAATCAAAGCTGGGGTTAAAGGACAGGAAGCAATGGCAGAATTTCCTTTACCCACATTGTACTTTTGCAAATTGAGGCTCACGATGTCTTTAATTGTTCTAAAGTTGCCTCCACGATCCTTTTAAGACAGTGACACATATGTCTGTGCCTTCCGGGATGTAATTTTCCTTGACAAGTCTTCAGTTATTTTAAGTTTGTGATTAAACCTTGTATGAACCCCATTTTCCCTTAGGAATACTTTCCTATGCTTTTAATGTGCATACCTTGGGTTTTCAGACTGTAACTAGAATTTCTATGATCCCCATCTCTAAAGCTATATATATATTTTTTTTCATAAAACTGTAAGCTATTCATTTCCAAGAAACACACTGAAGATTATATTACCAAAAATAACCAATATAGTGAGAAAATTACACATTCATGTTGGGTTTTCTTTATATATGTTTTGTAGATTAAAGATGTGGATTACACAAATCTGTATAGTTTGTAATTTTCCATGGTTAGTGTTAAAGTGGGCAGAAATGTGTCCTGGGTTATTTTCATGAGTTTCAACAACTAAGACATCTGTAAATGGAATGTCATCAAACAATGGGCAAGTACATTAAGAATACAGATTTTTGTTATGTGGAAAATGTAATCTCCATATATACCAAAACCAAAACCTAACCCATTGCCATAGAGTCGATCCTGACCTATAGAGACCCTATAGGACAAAGTAGAACTGGCTCATAGGGTTTCCAGGGAGCAGCTGGCAGATTCAAACTGCAAACCTTTTGGTTAGCAGCCATAGCACTTAACCACTGTGCCACCAGGGCTCCAATCTTTATATGTAATAATGATAAATTCTTTAAAGAAGTATTACTTTAACTTATTATCTCAAACATTTTCAGAAAGTTCGGTAGAACATTTTGTCAGGAAATTTAGTAAATGTATTAACTTTTGTCTATATAAGACATGTAAGATAAGAATGGCACAAATATTTAAGATAATTTCTATTTTCTTTTATTTGCATCATTTTGTTCTAAGGATATCTAAAGGCTGTTCTGAAAATGTAGTTTGGAAGGTTAACGTTATGTTGTAAGTGAAAAGAGAAGATGAATTATGGAGTTCCTTTTTACATTCTTTAATCTTTTCATTTAATTAAAATAGGAATAACTCGACTTACAGAATTCAACTATCAGTTATCTGCCTTCTTTGCTAGATCGATGTACTCAAACATCTCCACAAAGCCAAATGTGATATCACGTGCTGAAAAGCCATCACAGAACTTCCTGAAAACATCCTTATTGCAACTTATCTGTAAAGTGCCAGCCTGATGAAAATGGGCATAAAAAAGAAGAGCTCTCCAGCTGTGCTACAAGATATTGAGGAGTATGTGCACACGCATGTGTGCATACACACAGGTACACATACATTGTCCACATGTTGATTTTTTTTTTTTGAAGCATTGATTTGGGGTTATTTGGTTTAAGATTTAAGTGTAAAAAGCAAAAAAGTACTAAAACCTTTTAAAAACCATCCTTGCATTGCATGACTATGGACATAAGTAGTTAGAAAAGTATGAGGATCCATGCAATTTCCACTCCTCTTGTCAGTTACATAAAGAAGCCTATTCTAAGTCAGCCTGTTTCTTTCTGCACTCATCGGTTACAAAGCTGAGAGTCCTTGTTGCTGCCTTCTCCATCCCTCTCCCAGTGCTATTATTTACCAAACTCTTTCTTTGCACCAGGTGTTTTATCCATATTATTACTGTATGACTACCTGAGAGGCAGTAGAAAGTAAAGGTTGAGAGCATAGGCCCTGGAGGCAGTCTGCCTGAGTTCAGATGCCTGTTCCACCACCAAGGGGTAGCGGGCCCTTGCGCAAGTTACTCAAACACTCTGTTTCTCAGTTTCCTCACCAGGAAAATGGGTATGATAATAATAGACTCTTTGTGAAGATTAAATGAGTGCCTGATACATACTGAGCACTATGTAAATCTTAGCTATTATTCTCATTCCCATTTTAGAGATAAAGGAACCAAGGCCTGCTAATTTAAGGGACTTATTTTTTTTTTTTTTATTACAAAGGATAAGAGCTAATAAATGGCATTTGAACACAGGTCCATCCTCTATCATACACAGTCTTCTGGATTTTTCTCTACATCTTCAAACAGCAGTACCTTAGTTCTGGGACAGTCCCCTGTCTGATCCAAAAGAAATCTTGTCCAAATCCCATGAATGAAGTGCAAACTATCTGAGGGTGAGTAGGATGCCTGCCTCTCCTCTAGGCACAAGTTTGGTGTCTGTCTGTCTGCGTGTCTCTCTTTCTGCCTCTCTCTCACCAAATATCTAAATTGCTCATAATGAAGTTATTAGATATGCTTTGTCCTCTTGGCAGACAAGAAGCTGAAGCTCTCTGATCTACTGGTCCCAAGTATATCTCTGCTGCTTTCCTTCCCAGCCCTGAATATTCTCTCTCCCTCTTTAACAACTACACAGAGCCTGCCTCCCACCTTTCCTCAACTAACTGCACCAGACTGGCTACCTGTCCAGAACTGTATTTTACCCCACCACCTGGTACTTGCTCTGGTGTGTGTTGGATTCACAGCCCAACTTCCTGTCTAGGAGTCAGATTTAACACACACGCAGGCCAAAGAGATCCAAACAGGAGGCTTTAGAGATAGAAACACAAGCCACGAAGGAGAATGAAAAGAGCAAGGTTTTATTTGAAAAGAAAAAAAAAAAAACAACTAAAGACTGTTGCCTTGTTGGAATAACTCCTGACCCTATGGGCCACCTCCAATATTCTCAAGCCCGTCCCTCCTCCTCCTCTCCTGCTGCTAGAGAAATGCCCAGCTGACCTATCCAAGAAGTTTGATGCAACACCAAAATTACTATCCAGTGTCCTGATTCAAAACTCTGCTTATATCAGTTTTCAAAATGAAACAAAGAGATCCGGGACAGAATAATGACAACTAAAAATTTACTGAGTATTTAATGGTGCAGGCAAAGTTCTAAATATTAGGATCATTGTTTAGTAAGTGGATAATAATAATATCCACTTAATAGAATTGTGGAAAGGACTAAGTAGAATAATTCATGTTCTGAAGGTTAATTGCTAAATTGCATGTCAAGTGATTAGGATAGTTTCCATTAAATTTTGGCCATTATAATTTTATTTGTGGCATTAAAGAATATATTTCAGTCTTTCTCTGTCTCTACTCCATTCACACCCAACTTCCCTTTAAATAAGTAAGTGAGCTGCAGATCATCCAAACTGAGCATGAAACTCAGGCTCAAGCCACAAACAGGAGAATGGTAACTTGGCTAACCCCAGAAAGTCTCTGCACATAAACAATTAAAAAAAAAAAATAGGATCTTGTTATTTAACTGTACCTCTGGATTGGCTGACCTAAAAGAACTGCCCCTAGCAAGGGTATATCTCAATAACTAGAGACAGTTGCCTTATATGTACAGGTATAACTACTTTATCAAATATTTTAGCATTGTTAAAATGAATAGCCCCATGGTCTTCAAGCTTCAAATGTCCAACACCTTAAAGGAACAATGAATCTGCCACATTTCTCCCCTCCCTTAAAGACCATCATAGTCCATACTGCTATGAGCTGACCCTGCTTCCCAATTAGTCTATGGCAGTGTTTCTCAATCTTTTTTTTTAATCACCCCCATAAGAAGCCTTTTTAGACATTTTTTTTCCCTAATAACCCCTGAACCATGGAATTTAAATACCACAGGTATACTGTACTATACAAATACCGCTATACAAATACCTCTATACTGTACTATACAAATACCTCTATACTGTACTATACAAATACTGTACTATATAAATACCTCTGCTTTATAAATAAAAATAGTATTGTTGCCTCTTCAAACCAATATTATCATAATATTAATAGCTTCTATTGATAATGCATGGTCTATGGAAATGGCACCTGTGGGTGCACAACTCCAGAAGGCAACATTACACAGAATAAAAGAGAATGGTGTCTTCTGAAGTGCAACTGCTGAAGTCCTGAGTGTATCTACTGACATTCTCAGCTGCAAACCACAGAATCTACTCTACCTAATTGAAGCAATGTTTAGAGATATTAGGTAGCTTCTTTGGGAAGGCTAGAGAAGCAAACTTGGATGCTGCACAGCAAGGAGTGATATCCACTCCATTATGGGACTGGCTCAACATAAAAACAACAGCTACTGCCCATGCCATGACACCAACCATGCTTGGACTGCAATAACAGAACGACCACCTCAGATACCCCAGAAAAATAAGAACCTTCCACCACTACTATACTTGATAGAATATTGATTTACCCATGCTCAGTCTCCATCTCATGTTGCACTCTTCTATACCCAAGTCTCCTGAGGGTGGGTCAGATACATGGAAATTAAGTCACATACTTACACCCTGGCAACCCTGGTGGCATAGTGGTTAAGTGCTACGGCTGCTAACCAAAGGGTGGGCAGTTCGAATCTGCCAGGTGCTCCTTGGAAACTTTATGGGTTTTTTTTTTTTTTTTTACTTACACCCTAGCAAGGGAGTCTGGGAATTCTATTTGGAGAAGGTGGTACTTACAATGTGGGAAACTATATAAAAATGTTGGACAACCATAAATGATATATGTCCACTACTGAGGACAAGTTCAGAGTCTATAAAATTCTGGATTTCTTGACCTAAAGTTAGCTAAATTAACTGACATATTTAAAAGGCTATGGCCTTTACGATTATTTCCATTAACCTATATATTGAGTTCTTAACCCCCTTCCTTGAATAGGTATCTGGGCATAGGTCTATGGTCTTGAATTAGAAAAGGTATTGGTTATAGTAGTCAATTTGCTTGATGGACAGAAGGAAAGCTACTCTACCCTTCTTGGATTGCCTAAAGAACTTTCCAAGGAGCTACATCAGGCCAGAAGATATGGCTCTGTTCTCTGACCTAAGATGGTATAAACCTGGAATAAGGGCAGCAATCATTTTAACAATTATAGTTCCTACTAAAGAGGAATAAGTGAGTTGGCATAATATGTATTATCTCAGTTGAAGAAACACTATCTACTCTGGGAGTCATTCTTGACCATTCCCCCACCAATCAATCCTTCAATCACTCATCAGGTATGTCTGATGTTATTTCTTCAAGATTTTTCAATTGTACCTTCTCCTGCTTACCCTTTCCACTATTGCCTTATATCAGGCATTCATTATCTCTTTCTTTTCTACTACCACAGCCAACTAATCGATCTCGTTGAGTTCAATTTTGCCTCAAGTTAATTCTCAACACAACTATCCTACCAAAATACAAGTGTGATTTTATCATTCCAGTGATTAAAATCCTTCAGTGGCAACCCATACTTATAAAATTAGGCCTAAGTTCCCCAACATGACATTCTGCCTTCTACCTACCTCTCTGGGCTCGTCTATCATGATTCCCTTCTTTAGGTTTCATAGTCTATCAACATCAAACTGTATGTAGTTGTATGTACACATCTCTGCTCTTGTTCTTTCTACCTAGACCAGGGGTCAGCAAACAATGACCTATGGGCCAAATATTGTCTGTGGCCTATTTTTGTATAATCCTTGAGCTAAGAATGGTTTTAATTTTTTTTAAGTTGTAAAAAAACAGAAAAATCACAAAGATGAATATGGAACAGAGATCTACCATACGTGGCCCTTTACTAACTGGTCCTTTCCAGAAAAAGTTTGCCAGTCCCTGGCCCATACTGCCCTTTTTCTCTATAGCTTGGATAAACCCCTGGTCATCATTTAATACACAGATAAGGTCCTAGATAATCTCCCAAGAAGATTTCTGCAGAATTCCTTCCTCTAGCCAAGCTTAATGTTAGAAACATCCCCATGTTCTTACAATACCCAGAAAGAATATAGGTGTGTCATTAAACCTACTCATTGTTTTATAGCTACTGTCTCCTTAAGACTGTAAGTTATGTGTTATGAATTTTATGTCCATAAAATGTATCATACTCACATAACAAATGTTTATGGAATGAATTGTTGCTGAATAAAAAGCATTACAATTGTTGACTTCATAAACTAGCAAAGTAATTTAAATGACGGAGCTCTCCGTGGTCCTGAAGGCTTTTTGCCTACAGCTCCTTCCATGGGATGACCAGAACATTATACTTTATGTTCCACAATTCTCTCCACTAGTCTCTGATATGGCTATTCAGACTTTGCCACTTCTCCAGTCAACTCCCTGCAGAATCCTTACTAACTCTGGCCCAACCCCCATTTTTCTCCAATTGCCTATACATACCTTTTGGCCAAGGCATTTGTTGCTCACCAAATAGCCATATGCTCCCCCATGTCCCCCCACCCCTTTGCAGTTCAAGGGGGCCATATGAATAATTGACAGTGAGAAGAAATGAAGTATATGATTTCTTAGTTGGAGCACAGAAGACAGGATGTGAGTCCTCCATATTCCTTTTCTTCCCTTGCCTTGATGATAACAGAGGCCACATGCTGAGATGGCACAGACCCAAGATGGAAATAGCCTAGACTGCTGAGCCCCTGCATGGAGGACGACTACCCTGGAGAGTCATCTGACTCATATCAGACTGTCTAGTTAAGCGGAGGTTCAGGGGGTTAATTTGTTATCAAGCACAACTGGACTTCCCTGATAAAATCATCCTTTCAAAACAACTTGTCACAGTTTATTTACTTATATTTCCTTAACTAGGTTATAAATTTCCTGAGAGAAGTGATTTGGTCTTAATCTTTTCCCACAGTGTCACTCAATAATTGCTTAGTAAATGAATGAACAGACCTGTAAGTCTACTTTTTCTCTTTTCCATGATATTCCCTACTCTCAAAAAGAACAATCATCTGTTTATTTTACAGCTGTCAAAGGAAAATTTTGATGAGTATAAACTGTACAGTAGTAGTCAGAGCAAAAAACTCTAGAGCCAAACTGCCTGGGTTCACATCCTGTTCTGCCAAATGCTACATATATTCTTAGAAAAATTATATGTAAATATTCTGTGCCTGGGTTTCCTCAACTGTTAAATACAGAAAATAATAGTACCCAGCTCACTGGGTTACATAGTTAATGTATGTAAAGTGTTTAGAGCTATGCCTTTGCGTAGTAATAAGTAGGCTATTACTACCTCACTGAAACTTCTTTTTAGAAGCCCCAAATTCCTATCCATGTCTCCATTGACTTACAAAATCAATTTTTTTCTGGTAAAGGCATTTCATCCAGTAACTCCAGTACTTATTTTACAAAAAAAAATTAATTAATAAATTATAAAATATTAAATCACCTAAAATCCAAAAAATTACAGAGACCATTTAAATGTGTATCATATTCCATTCATCAATATTATAAACACTTTATCTGTTCAAATCATGGTAGCAAATGATATACCCTAGGAAAGCAATGACACTTAATAAATAAATTCTGATGATACAATTTATTTCATCTTTTTTTTTAGTTCATCTGATTCCAAACAGTGCCTGCATAAGAGAAACACATGTTTTACAGGGCAAATCACAGGAAAAATTATTTTTATACATGATGGGTATTACTTCCATTGAAGTTTTATTAAAGTTCATACCACTGAGAGAATAATTTGAATATTAAATCAGAAAAATGAGTGTTTCATACCCCTTGAGGCTAAAGGATTACAAATGCACCCTTAGAAATTCTTATGTTCCCTGTATACTTAAAATATATTAGGAAACAAAGTACAGCTCCTTTAAAAGTTGTTAAAATGTGTTAACTTGAAGTTAAGCACAGCATATTAATTTGACTAAAAAATGATATTGGCATTATTTGGATATAGATTTACTTGAGTAATCTAAAAAAAAGATTCTTCAAATGGCAGATTATTTGTTAAATGTACATTTAACTTTGTTTCTTCCTTGTAATTTTCATTTATTTATCAATAAATCATGGCTGACTATCTGAACCCTTTGAAGTTCCTTCTTTCTCTTTCAAATTCTACCATTCCAATTATCAACCCAAATGATTATATTCCTTCCATATGATTTCTTTTAGGCTTTATGTAGGATTAAAAAAAAAAAAATTCCAAGACATAGTGACCCTATAAGACAGGGTAGAACTGCCCCATGGGGTTTCCAAGACCGTAGTCTTTACAGAAGGAGACTGTACACATTTCTCCCGTGGAGTGGCTGGTGGGTCTGAACTGCTAGCATTTCAGTTAACAGGTAAGCACTTAACCACTGTACCACCAGGATTCCTCTTATGTAGGATACATTATCTTTAATATAAATTTATAATCCTTTGTTGTTTCTTAAGTTATTGGTAAAGTTTATATCATTTTCAGTTCATATTCCTGGAGGGAACAAATTTAATTGTGGACTTAGAAGTATGTTACTTTCAGTTTCTAAAAGAAAGGGCAATCACCCAAATATTCCTTAAAAAATGCATCTATATCTATTTTTTAACTCACGGGGTTGTCATGAGTCAGCAACTAAAAACAACATTTATAGGTGGGAAGAAAATATTAGAACCTTTCCTACTCTTAATATCAAATTTATGTGCTCTGTAAGACACAAACTATGTTACTACTGGAATATATGTATGCAATTTGTAAATTAAAAGTACATTTATAGATAAATATAAGTTTGTATACGCATGCTGTACAACGTATGTATGCTGTACAATGGAATCAAACATAGTAATGACTATGAAGATGGCACAGGACCATTTTGTTATGTTGTACTTAAGATCACCATGAGTCAGAGCTGACTGGACAGCAAGTAACAACAACACAGAGGATCTCTTAAAAAAAAAAAAGTTTGGTGACAATTGGTTTACAGACTTCATCAGGTTAGGAAGGGATTAAAGGATTAAGAGATTTTGTGTGAAAAAACCCATCTCTCCTGTGACTTTCTCAGATGGCGGAGCAGTAAGATTCTTAACTTATCCTCCCGTGGTCAGTAAGGAGATACCAAGTATAACAGTGATGGGAATAAGGACAGAAAGGGCTTTGAGTCCACTGCTATAACCTTCAAAGGAACCAAGAGGACCATGCCAGTAGAGCACAGCAGAAGCCTGGAATCGGCAGAGCACATTCTAGGTCAGTCTGCTGTGGATTTATAACCTAGCCTGAGGATGCCACATTTCTGCCAACAAGGTCTACGGGTGCCTTGAGGGCTTTATACAATGGAAGACTAAAACCCAAAAACCAAACCTGCTGCCATTGAGTCTTAGTAAAAACCAAAACCAAACCCAGTTCTGTCGAGTCGATTCCGACTCATAGCAACCCTAGAGGACAGAGTAGAAGTTCCCCATAGAGTTTCCAAGGAGTGCCTGGTGGATTCGAACTGCCAAACTTTTGGTTAGCAGATGTAGCCCTTAGCCACTATGCCACCAGGGTTTCCAATGGAAGGCTAGTGCACAAATATTGAAAATGCAAAGCAAATTACTTGAAGTATTCATAAGAGAAGTATAAATTACTTTGTGAGTCCAAAGAAATAGCAGATGTATCGGGGTGTGAGGGAGAATTGATAACTATCACAGGAACATTTGAGACAGGTCTTAGAAGGGAAGTAGAATTTCCTCAGGTGGGTATATGTGAGGGCAAAAGGACTGCATGCTAGAAGTGGAAAAGTGTTGGCCAAATTGAGAAAACTAACATGAAGTACAATGTGGCTGGAATACAGCAACTTGCACAGGGCTGGAAAGGGAAATGAGCCCCGAATGGGAGGCCCTCCGTTGCCTCACTAAGAAGTTTATACTAATGCAGACATGATAGGAAGTGACCACTAGAAGTTTGTATGCATAAAAGGAAAATATTAAAATAGTTGTTGTTAGCTCCCATTGAGTCAGCTCCAGCTCATGGAGACCCTAGATATAACAAGCAAAACATTGCACCAACTTCACTGTCATTGGTATGTTTGAGTATACCTTCCAACCTACAGGTCTCATCTTCCAGCACTATATGAAACAATATTCTGTTGTGCTCCATAGGGTTTTCACTGGCTAATTTTTAGAAGTAAACCACCAGACCTTTCTTCCTAGTCTGACTTAGTCTGGAACCCTTGCTGAAACCTGTCTACCACAGGTGATCTTGCTGGTATTTGAAATACTGGTGGCATAGCTTTCAGCAACATGCAACCCACCACAGTAGATAAACTGACACATGAGTGTTGGATTCAAATGGTGATAACATGTAAAATGGAGGCTTGCAGACCAAAATAACACAGAGGATGATGCCTGGAAGATTGGTACATGAGAAAGGTTTGAATTTTAGTGTTGGGGGAGGGACAGAAAGGAGCTTTATTTGAACTAGTCACTTTATGCCCCCATGTGAATGAAAAGGAAGAACTTTGGCATTCTCGCTCAGAGAAATACATTTGCAATCATATAAGCACTGATTCTGTTCTATGAAGCAGAGTTAGACAGAAGAGGTATTTTTCATTAAAATGCTATCAAATATAATATAGATGGAGTTTGAAGACATGCTGAGTGAAATAAGCAGGGCTTCAAACCAGTTCTTCCCAGTTTGGTCATGGCTGAGGAAGCAAAATCGGAACAGACTCGAATTTTCAAAATGTATGTGAACCAGAAGAATAACCAGAAAGTGAAAAATTATGGGTCAAAGTCCTGCTAGAAATTCAATCTCCTTCTTAGAAAACAAGGGCAGCATACACGTTGCATAGCAACCAAATCTCTTGATAGGCAGCCAAACATGCTGCTTTGAATGTATGCTGCTCTCCACCATCCTGCCAATAATCCAGTATTCCAAATCAGGCTCTTGAAAGGGCTCGCTACACCTCTTCCAAGTCTCTCATTCCAGCACTTCGACCCCATAATTTTTCCCATTCTGGCTTTCATGCTGGTTCACCCAAATAAAAAAATTTGGATCTGTTGTGATTTCACTTCATTGGCCATGACTGAACTGGTATGAAGCCCTGGAAATAAGTCAGTCACAAGATGACAAATATTGCATGACATCACTTATATAAAAGACAAGAAAGGCAAATGTACAGAGACCAGAATTTATTAGTGGTTACCAGGGGCTGGAGGGAGGGGAAAGAAGGGTTAATGATGATGGAAAAATAGCACTGATTAAGGGTAGGGTTTCGCAACTGATTATTTTAATTGTTTTAAGTTATACACCTGTAAAAAGTTGAACTGGCAAAAGTTGTGTGATAGACATATTTTTCAACAGTGGCAAAAAAAAAAAAGAGTAGCTGCTGAGGCTGTTTACGTATAACCAAAAACCTCATAAGATTTAATTCCTTGGTTTGGAGGTTTAGGGTCATGGTTTCATGTAACATCCCAATTAATTGGCCAAATAATGTGTTTAGTGCTTCCGTTCTACCTCCCAGTTCATTGCGTAGTCCCTGGGCTCTTAAAAGCTTACAAATGACCATACAAGGCATGGCAATTGGTCTCTACTTGTCTAGAGCAACAGAGGAAGGAGAGTCAGGAATAGGAAGAGGAAATGGAATGTGTGGCTAACTGCCTCCTTGAACAACTGCCTCCTTTGCCATGAAACCAGAAGAACTGGGTGATGCCTGGCTACCATTACTGAACATTTTGATCAAAGATTCTACAGAAGAATCTTGGACGGAGGGGGGAAATGCAGAACAGGATTTCAAATTCTCATGGACTCTAGACTTTCTGGAGCCAAGCAGGCTGGATTAACCCCTAGAACTATTACCTCGAGATAATCTTTAAACCTTAAACCAAAAATATTTCCTGAAGTCTTCTTAAACCAAACAATAGTTTAGCTTACCTGGTAAAAAATACCTGCCTTGAGCACTATGCTCTTTTAAGAATTACCTATATGGGATCAAACTGACAACAGCAACTCGAAAGATTAGATAGGAACCTTAGAGGGTAGTGAGTTTATGTTAATTGAGGAGGAACAAGCCAGAAAAGAAGGGTGAATCTGGTTGCACAACTCAAAAAATGGAATCAATGTCACTGAATTGTACATACAGAAACAGCTGGATTGGGGTATGGTTTGCTATGTATATTTTCAACAACAAAAATTTTTAAAGTGTTATCAGATAAGAATAAATTATATCCTAAACATTGTTTGATTTTATGTGATGCAATTTCTTACAATTCAAACACGTCTAAAATGCAAATTATAATAGAAGATAATATGACAAAATAATGGGGCGGAAGGTTAGAAGAATGGGCAGGAGGAGGGAGAGAGAATAATTATAACTTACACCAAAAAGCAAATGTATTAGCAAAAACTTCTAGAGAAATTTCTAGCTTTGCAAGTGGAAAAGGAGTCAGCACGACTTTTACAAATTAATATGTACCTCTAAAGAAAGGTAACTCATTGTCACCTGTGTATTTTTTTAATATTGGAAATCAATGGCTAACTAAACTTTAAAAGAACACATAAGCATTTACAGTATAATTATCAATACGTTTGTCATTTAAAGACCTTCAAACAGGACCAAGAGAAGACATTGAACCTAGCAAAGGTAAATAGTACACTATCCTACATCCCCCAACATATGTTACAGATTATCCAGGCAGAGTTTAATAATAGTACGGTTCTTTATAAAGATGTCACAAGAGGTGACTCAAGATCTCTTTCAGCTTTAAAGACTGACCGCATAGATAGGAAAGACAGCTATTTAGACTAACATTAAATGTAGATTTTGCAATTATTTTTTTGAAGGCAGCACACATTTCATGAAAGATTGTGCCTGCAAAAAGCCCATCCACACAGTCTAGTTTTTAGAGGGAGCCAAGCTGGCCTCTTTTAAGGAGGTTTTTTCTATTTTTTTCCATCCAACATACAAGGGGTGTAATACAGCCTCACCTGGGTGGATAGGGATTTATGAACACCATTCCAATTACAATGAACGGGATTTGCACATGTACGGGCCTGCCCAAAGAGCTGTGAATTCACCTCCTAATTTGCAGTGTTGCCCCCAGAGGCTGAGCAGGATTCTTTCCACATATGGCGAGAGCGCGGATGCCTGTGCCCAGCGCACCAGGTGGGAGGTGCGGAGCTCGAAGTCAGGGAGGCTGAGCAGATGATTTACAGCTGACGTCTAACAGCTCCTTAGAGAACCGCCAAGCCGCGCACTAAACGCTGCAAATCAAGCAAAACCAGTCGTGGCAAACGGGCTTGGCATTTAACAACCGAAATAAAATATGCTAATCAGTTGTTCTACTACAGAAAAACAAGCCACCAGGGAAGGAGGAAGAAAAGCCACATCTTTAGGCTTTGCAGAGGTTGTTGGTTAATTTTCCGCATTTCTCTCTAGCTACTACTTCACGGGAATGCTTGGCGGTGGGGTGGTTAAATGCTACAGCTGCTAACAAAAAGGTCGGCAGTTCGAATCCACCAGGCGCTCCTTGGAAACTCCATGGGGCAGTTCTATTCTGTTCCATAGGGTCGCTATGAGTCACTGGGAATCGACTCCATGGCAACACGGTATTGTTTTATCCAACCAACCAGTTGCAGCCAGTGGAACCCGATTCATGGGGACACCACGTGTGTCAGAGGACAACTGCTCCATAAGGTTTTCAGGGGCTGGTGTTTTGGAAGTAGACTGCCAGGCCTTTCTTCTGAGGCAACTCTGGGTTGACGCAAACCAACCTTCAGCTAACATCTGAGCACATTACCCATTTGCTCTACCCAGGGACTACTTTATACAACTACCCTCTTCAAAGGTCTTTTTAGAAATCTTCAAATCCCATTCTATACCATTTCTATAAACCCACTAAACCCACTGCCGTCCAGTCGATTCTGACTCATAGCAACCCTATAGGACAGAGTAGAATTGCCCCATAGAGTTTCCAAGGAGCGCCTGGTGGATTCGAACTGCCGACCTCTTGGTTAGCAGCCATAGCACTTAACCACTATGCCACCAGGGTTTCCTGCCACCTCTATAAGGATGTAGTATAGTGTAATGATTAAACACACTGAAGCCCCTGCCAGGTAATGTGGGTTCAAACCCTGCCTCTGTCACTTAGTCAAATGACCATGGTCAGTTACTTAAACTACCTACCCCTCCATGTCTTCATCCGTATAATGGGGACTATAATAATACTGACTTTACAGAACTGTTTACAAGATCAAATGAGCTAACATAAGCAAAATCCTTAGAATAGTACCTGACACATAGTGCTCAGAAAATGTTAGCTACTGTAATTCAACATACATTCTGTTCAGCTTTAACATGATAGTTAAATTTCTACAAAATCTACCATTATAAAAAAGATTAATTAAATCAAATACTTTGATGTTTTGTAATGGGGGTTAGGGATTAGAAATCTTCAGAAATAAGAGATTTTTTGTGGATGAATTGCAGCATGTATGTTTGCTCATTTGTAGTTGTAAGTACACCGTTACAAATTCTAAATATCACTGGGGAAATCTAATGTTTGACTATACTTAGCTTATTCACAAGAGCTTTTCCTTTCAGACCCACACCAGCACTGTCAATAATGTAGCCCTTATTAAGAATCCTTACTTCATCACCTTGATAACCATCACTTCAATAAACAAGATGCAAAGACACTCCAGCGACATAACAATGGTGCTCCAACAGCTTTTAGTCTTTATTACAAGTGTTGACAATGTAATGAAAATCTTATTTACTAATTAAACGACCCTATTATGTCCAAGTCGCCTTAGAAATGAATGCTAGCCTGAACACAGACTTGTCTAGAGGACACAGAAAACAGATGGCTGGAGGTAAAACAGCTCAGTTCTATGTTCTCAAGCTCTTCATGAAAATGCGACAATCATTGGATAATTTAGCAAACATTTGATTTTAAATTTGCAGGAGTAAACAAACATAAATACCAGTGGAGTGATTGGGGAGAAAGAAGTAGGAATTACCGAAATTATCAGAAGATTAGCTTTAATGAGAAAATAATGCATGTTTTGTGCACTTTTTGGGTACGTGCATAATTCTGAGGTCAATACTATTCGAAGAACGGCCACTCCAGTTTCACCATGGTAATACCCTCCACACTTTAGGTCTTTAAAAGTTTTCATATTTAATCTTACTAATACTGGGTTAATTATAAGTATAATATTAGTTGGATTTTTTAAAACATGGCACACACTATAACCAATTTCTGTTTGATTCAACTTTATGGCATCTGAATTATTCTTCATAAAAACCTATAGTTCTTCCTTTGGGACACAGCAAAAGCGGTGCTCAGAGGCCAATTTATATCAATAAGTGCACACATCCAAAAAGAAGAAAGGGCCAAAATCAAAGAATTATCCCTACAACTTGAACAAATAGAAAGAGAGCAACAAAAGAAACCCACAAGCACCAGAAGAAAGCAAATAATAAAAATTAGAGCTGAACTAAATGAAATAGAAAACAGAAAAACAACTGAAAGAATTAACAAGACCAAAAGCTGTTTTTTTAAAAAAATCAACAAAATTGATGAACCACTGGCCAAACTGAAAAAAGAAAAACAGGAGAGGAAGCAAATAACCTGAATAAGAAATGAAAGGGGCGATATTACAACAGACCCAACAGAAATTAAAAGAATCATATCAGATTACTATGAAAAACTATACTCAAACAAATCTGCAAAGCTAGAAGAAATGGATGAATTCCTAGAAACAGACTACCTACATAAACTAACACAAACAGAGGTAGAACAACTAAATAGACCCATAACAAAAGAAGAGACTGAAAAGGGAATCAAAAAACTCCCAGCAAAAAAAAGCCCTGATCCAGATGGCTTCACTGCAGAGTTCTACCAAACTTTCAGAGAAGAGTTAACACCACTACTACTGAAGGTATTTCAGAGCATAGAAAAGGACAGAATACTACCAAACCCATTCTATGAAGCCACCATTTCCCTGATACCAAAACCTGGTAAAGATAGCGCAAGAAAATTCCCTCATGAACGTAGATGCAAAAATCCTCAACAAAATTCTAGCCAATAGCATTCAACAACATATCAAAAAAATAATTCACCATGACCAAGTGGGATTCATACCAGGTATGCAGGGATGGTTCAACATTAGAAAAACAATTAATGTAATCCACCACATTAATAAAACAAAAGACAAGAATCACATGATTTTACCAATTGATGCAGAAAAGGCATTTCACAAAGTTCAACACTCATTCATGATAAAAACTCTCACCAAAATAGGAATAGAAGGAAAATTCCTCAACATAATAAAGGGCATTTATACAAAGCCAACAGCCAACATCACTCTAAATGGAGAGAGCCTGAAAACATTCCCATTGAGATCAGAAGCCAGACAAGGATGCCCTTTATCACCACTCTTACTTCAACATTGTGCTGGAAGTCCTAGCCAGAGCAATTAGGCTAGATAAAGAAATAAAGGGCATCCAGATTGGCAAGGAAGAAGTAAAAGTATCTCTATTTGCAGATGACAAGATCTTATACACAGAAAATCCTAAGGAATCCTCAAGAAAACTACTGCAACTAATAGAAGAGTTCAGCAGAGTATTGGGATACAAGATACACATACAAAAATCAGTTGGACTCCTCTACACCAACAAAAGGAACATCGAAGAGGAAATCATCAAATCAACGCCATTTACAGTAGCCCCCAAGAAGATAAAATACTTAGGAATAAATCTTACCAGAGAGGTAAAAGACTTATACAAAGAAAACTACAGTACACTTCTGCAAGAAACCAAAAGAGACTTACGTAAGTGGAAGAACATACCTTGCTCGTGGATAGGAAGGTTTACATTATTAAAAAGTCTGTTCTACCAAAAGCGATCTATACATTTAATGCAATTCCGATCCAAATCCCAATGAGATTCCTTAATGAGATGGAGAAACAAATCACCAACTTCATATGGAAGGGAAAGAGGCCCCGGATAAATAAGGCATTACTGAAGAAGAAGAAGAAAGTGGGAGGCCTCACTCTACCTGATTTTAGAAACTATTATAACGCCACAGTAGTCAAAACAGCCTGGTACTGGTACAACAACGAATACATGGACCAATGGAACAGAATTGAGAATCCAGACATAAATCCATCCACATACGAGCAGTTGATATTTGACAAAGGCCCCAAAACAGTTAAATGGGGAAAAGACAGTCTTTTTAACAAATGGTACTGGCATGACTGGATATCACCTGCAAAAAAATGAAACAAGACCCATACCTCACTCCATGCACAAAAACTGACTCAAAATGGATCAAGGACCTAAATATAAAATCTAAAACGATAAAGATCATGGAAGAAAAAATAGGGACAACGTCAGGAGCCCTAATACATGGCATAAACAGTATACAAAACATTACTAACAATGCAGAAGAAAAACTAGATAACTGGGAGCTCCTAAAAATCGAACACCTATGCTCATCTAAAGACTTCACCAAAAGAGTAAAAAGACTACCTACAGACTGGGAAAAAGTTTTTAGCTATGACGTTTCTCATCAGCGCCTGATCTCTAAAATCTACATGATACTGCAAAAACTCAACAACAAAAAGACAATTAACCCAATTAAAAAATGGGTAAAAGATAGGAATAGACAGTTTACTAAAGAAGACATTCAGGTAGCTAACAGATATATGAGGAAATGTTCACGATCATTAGCCATTAGAGAAACGCAGATCAAAACTACAATGAGATTTCATCTCACTCCAACAAGGCTGGCATTAATCCAAAAAACATAAAATAATAAACGTTGGACAGGCTGTGGAGAGATTGGTACATTTCTACACTGCTGGTGGGAATGTCAAATGGTACAACCACTTTGGAAATCGATTTGGCACTTCCTTAAAAAGCTAGAAATAGAACTATCATACGATCTAGCAATCCCCCTTCTTGGAATATATCCTAGAGAAATAAGAGCCTTTACACGAACAGATATATGTACACCCGTGTTTATTGCAGCACTGTTTACAATAGCAAAAAGATGGAAGCAACCAAGGTGCCCATCAATGGATGAATGGATAAATAAATTATGGTATATTCACACGATGGAATACTATGCATCGATAAAGAACAGTGAGGAATCTGTGAAACATTTCATAACATGGAGGAACCTGGAAGGCATTATGCTGAGTGAAATTAGTCAGTTGCAAAAGGACAAATATTGTATAAGACCACTATTATAAGAATTTGAGAAACAGTTTAAACTGAGAAGAAAACATTCTTTTGTGGTTACGAGGCGGGGAGGGAGGGAGGGCGGGAGGGGGCATTTACTAATTAGATAGCAGATAAGAACTACTTTAGGTGAAGGGAAAGACAGCACACAATACAGGGGAGGTCAGCACAATTGGACTAAACCAAAAGCAAAGAAGTTTCCTGAATAAACTGAATGCTTCGAAGGCCAGCGTAGCAGGGGCAGGGGTCCAGGGACCATGGTTTCAGGGGACATTCAAGTCAATTGGCATAATAAAATCTATTAAGAAAACATTCTGCATCCCACTTTGAAGAGTGGCATCTGGGGTCTTGAACGTTAGCAAGCAGCCATCTAAGATGCATCAATTGGTCTCAACCCACCTGGATCAAAGGAGAAGGAAGAACACCAAGGACACAAGGTGATTACGAGTCCAAGAGACAGAAAGGGCCACATGAACCAGAGACTTCATCATCCTGAGACCAGAAGAACTAGATGGTGCCCGCCTACAACCGATGACTACCCTGACAGGGAACACAACAGAGAACCCCGAGGCAGCAGGAGAGGAGTGGGATGTAGACCCCAAATTCTCATAAGACCAGACTTAATGGTCTGACTGAGACTAGAAGGACCCTGGTGGCCATGGCCCCCAGACCTTCTTTTGGCCCAGGACAGGAACCATTCCCGAAGCCAACTCTTCAGACAAGGATTGGACTGGATAATGGGTTGGAGAGGGATGCTGGTGAGAAGTGAGCTTCTTGGATCAGGTGGACACTTGAGACTATGTTGGCATCTCTGGCCTGGAAGGGAAATGAGAGGCTGGAGGGGGTTAGAAGCTGGTGAAATGGACACAAAAATGGAGAGTAGAGGGAGAGAGCAGGCTGTCTCATTAGGGGGAGAGTAATTGGGAGTGTGTAGCAAGGTGTATATTGGTTTTTGTGTGAGAGACTGACCTGATTTGTAAACTTTCACATAAAGCACAATAAAAATTATATATATAAAAAAAAAGTCTAGCCAAGGCTGGTTCCTAAATTCAGAGAAGGCAATAAATTACTATTATCACTGCCGAAAAGAAAAAAACAAAACTACAGTTCTATGCATAACTTTGCTTTTGTATCAAATCTTTACCAACCTTCCAAAAATCTGAATAAATGGAACACAGAACATAATGTCAGGATTTCAGGTTTTATTTGATTTGCCTTCGGCTCACCGAGAAAAGATTAACAGAGAAGATCCACCAATGTAAGGCACTGATACCACTTCAATTATTTTTAAAAACATGGACAGTGACAATTACGTTCCTCAAATCCCCGGGAAGAAACTGTCAAATCAATGTTAGTAAACCATTAAGTGGCATCCTCTAAAGGCATCAGGGCAATTACTTGTTATATTAGTTTTAAACGTGGAAGCCTAGCCACAAAAAAAAACTGAATTGGGCATATGTTGTTCATTATATCATAACTATAAACGGAAATTTGAATACTCCCCAGCTGTTTCTATCAATAGCAGTAGGTAATTAATGATGACAAGTCTAAAAAAATTATCTGAAATAATAACTTCATACTCAACCCTCAAAACACTTAGTATTCATCATCTCATGAATTTTGTGAGGCAAATATATTATCACTCCTTTACTATATTCTCTAAGGGATCAAGATATTTAAGTTTTTATTTTAATTATAATGTCTGTAGGAAGCCAGTTATTATATGGAGTAAGTCAGCAAATGGGATCACACTGCTTTATGGGTCCTTGGATAGTAAGGAAAATTGAATGTTTAGATGCAGGGAAACATGTAATGAGGAAGAAGTTGTTGAAGAACTCTCTTGAATAGGAAGGGAGTCTCATTAGTACACAAATAATAACAACAGTAAGATCTACCCTTTATTGCCACTTAGTATATGACCTGCAGTATTTTTTCAGTAAATCCTCACTACAACCCTATGAAGTAGCAGCAGTGGTATGCTAGAGGCTTGAGAAAGCTAAATGTGCATACCAAAACCAAAACCAAACCCAGTCCCATCGAGTCGATTCCGATCTCTTCCCAACCCTGAATTCAATGACATCCCATTAGTAACTTTAAACTGACCATGGTAGTAGGATTTACACCACAGAAATTGGCAAAAACTATAAATCAGGGCTTGCTTTTTCTCAGAAGAAGTGGAATTTTGTAACCAATCATGAACTAATGTTTTTAGGCAATGATCATCAGGGCTGCTAACAGCACAAAAAAAGAGAACCAGAAATTATGTACCTCCTGAAGGAAGTTCCCCAAATCAGCTATGAAGCAGTTTTACCTCCCAAAAAGTGAATGTAAATCTAACTTTCAGACCTAATAGGAGACACAGGGATTAGAGGAATATGGGAAGCATAACCAAAAGGATATAACTAACAAACTCCAGGACAAAAGATCTAGCTTCTTCAATAACAATAACAACAAACCAAAGGAGGGAAAAAGGAGAATCTACAGTTTAAAAGATATTTGAGAGACACACCAATCAATCACAACGTATGGCTTATTTGAATACTGGTTCAGATATGTACATATATGTGTACATATAGACATATATCCACTGGAAAAATGTGAGCACTGATTGGATTTTTTTTTTTTTTACATTAAGGAATGATTGTTTTCTTTAGGCTCGATAATGTTGTTGTGGTTATATTTTTTAAGAGTTTCTAATTTTAGAGATGCACATTGAAATATTTACTAATAAACCCCACTGCTGTCAAGTCGATTCCGACTCATAGAGACCCTAAAGGACAAAGCAGAACTACCCCACAGGGTTTCCAAGGAGTGCCTGGTGGATTTGAACTGCCGATCTTTTGGTTAGCAGATGTAGCTCTTAACCACTATGCCACCAGGGTTTCCATATTTACTAATGGGTTGCGATAATAAGTAGAATTGCTTCAAAATCACAGCCAGGGGATGAAGAAGTGGATGAAACAAGGGTAGTTAAAAATTGATCAGTGTTAGGGCTAAGTATAATACATAAGGATTCATTATAGCATTCCCCTTATTTTTATATATGTTTAAGATTTTCTAAAGCAAAAGGCTTTTTAAAAAAGGAAAATATAAAAACTGTTACAATAACCTACTAAGAGAAAAGTGCTGAATTAAATTTAACAGCTCTGAGAAGAAACAATTGGAAGAAAGACTAAGAGGCAATATATTGGAGGCATACATAAAAATTCAAAGTATTTCTTTTCCTCATATTTCTTCTTTTTTTATACCTTTCTTGAAGTACAATAAAATACACATATTTTAAATGCACAGTTCAATGATCTTTAATAATCTGTAATAATTTTACAGAGTTGTGCAACCATCATAATCCAATTTTAGAACATATCCATCACCCCGGAAAAATCCCTCATGCCCACTGCCTTTCTTTCCTCTTATTTCTAAACAAGTTCCCTTTAAAGGTGATAATGTAGAAAGCACCAAGATTGGGCCATGATTCTTATATTTGTATCATATATTTTGCCAATCCAAAAAGCCCTTGGGCATATTTCCAAAATAGATATAAGGTTCACTTAAGATAATTCTAGGATGTAACACCCAACATTTCACAATAGAAATTCAAATTCAGAACAGAGACTTTTCATTCATATAGAAGACTGTATTTTCAGATTCATTTGAGATAGCTAGATATTTTCTGGAAAATGCACCATTCCTAATTCTAGCAAACAAAAAGTTGTAAAGAGCACTATTATAAAACACTAAAATACAATAGCTATTTTCATTATTATTTTTATTGAAAAGATAAATCAAATACTGGCTCCTTACTACTTCCTCAAAGCAATGAACAGTATGACTTTGATATAAAAATAGACTTTCGGCCATACTTTAGATCACATGTTCCTTGTCTCCTGTCTGTTGGAAGACAGCTTCCTGGCTGTCTATGGATGCACAAAGCTTGGATTTTTGTTCTTTCTCAGCTTTATGTTTCAATACTCCTGACCCTTTCTGCCTTTAAATCAGATCTCTTCACCCTGGGACTCTTGTCTAGGAATCACCACATATCTTTGACTTTAGATGAAGAGTCTGTAGAGTGAAATTTTAATTTTTCATTTCAATAGAAATGTACTGAGGACCTACCATGTGCTATGCACTAGAGATAAAAATGGGAGCCATAAGTTAGAGAACCTAAAAGGCGGAAATACTAAAGGAGAAATGGGAACAAATAAGGGAGAGTAAAAGAGAGGGAAGGGCAGGGGAAGGGGAGAAAAGGGCAGAGGGAGAGAAGGGAACAAGAGGAGAGTAGAAGAAGGAGACAGAGAGAGAGGGAGAGAAAGACAGATAAAGGCCTAAATGGAGGAGACCAGTTCCACAACAGAGTGGCCAATGCCAAAATTACAAATTAATTTCCAGGTATCACTGCCTTTATCCTCCTTTGAACAGGTATCAAATGAAATTCCATACAAATCCTCAGATACTGCTGCAGTATTTCAAACTTACTGACAGCAGAGCACTTTCAGATCCGTACAGTGAAAGGGCAGCCTTTTTGCTCTGCTGGAAAAGCCTTACTTTTCCCCCATCTTTAGTTAGAAAATTTATACCTGTTTTATTCCACTCTGCTTCTTGGATTTCCTACATACTGACCTTATTCAAGAGAGTTTGGAATTATGACCAGAGTGAGTTGTGTCTGATGGGAAGTTCCTGAGTTAATTCATGAGTCTACCACTAAAAAAACCACTAGCAAAGTCTAACTATTTTTGTGTGCCTCTGACTTTTTATTTTCAACCTTTCCCACTTTTATGCTTTCTTTCACCTTACAGACATGTTCAAAAACACTAAAAAAAAAAAAAAAATGACCCTTATACTTGATCTTATCTCCCCCTCAAACTATTAGTGTACCTTCCCAGCTTTTTGGACATGGCTCTGACCTCAAAGGACTGGAGGGAGCCACAGAGTTTATGTAGAGGAACATAAGGACTTACTTAGAGAAAGCCACACATTCAAGGGTGAGGACTCAGCATCTATTCATGTTCATATCAACATTTATTGGGAGTGAGAGGATTCAACAGGCTAGGCAGTTGGTGAGCTGAAACAGGCCAAGCACAGAGAGGATAAAAGGAAGACAAGCTTTAAGAACTCACTCGTCCACTATTCAAATAACAAAGCCCAGCACAAGAGAATGAAAAGAAAAAGCAATAATGCAGGCTACCAGTAATGACCAGCTTGGCAGCTATGAAAACAGAGGTTAGTCGTTTTGAATGAAGGTGTAAGATGATTATGAATCTGGAAATACACAAAGGATAAACATGAAAGGAATAATTATGGCCATCTTAGCCTCTACCCAAAAGACAATCTTGACACACACACCATGTGAATGAATCATAGAATGTGAGAGCAGAAAGCAGCCCTGGAATCACCTGATTTAATATCCTCCTTTCACAGGGAAGGAAACTGGGGCCCAGGAAGGTGAAGTGATTTGTCCAAAGACATAGAAGCCATTAATGAGAGAGCTGGAGCTGGAACCCAGGTTTCAGGGGCCCAGGCTGCTGTTCTGTAAATTCTGTCCTCCTGCAGTGGGACCAGTCCTTGCAATGGCTTCACTCAGTGTTCTCCTTAACTACATCTTCATGGGGCATGCATCCTTGGAGTTTTGAGGAAGATTTTCTGTATAAAAGCTACGAAATGGGGCTTAAAGTGGGGGCATCCACAGAATACCAGTTGCATTGTTGACAAAGGTTTGCAAAGACTTTGCGAAGTGGGATTAGGCTAAACGACCATCCAATACTTCTATCTATATATTGACTTTTTTTTTTCAACGTACTTTTCTGTTCATTTCTTCACCTGAGCTCCTCTGATATTGATAAAACGGACACATTAAACCCACTGTAGACATGAGGAAGTTTCACTCAAACACTATATGGTGGAGTCACATCTTACATTTCACATAAGGTAAAAATCATTTGTAATCAATATTATCTTTAAAAATCCCCTAAGTTGCTCAGCATTGGAAGAGATCACTGTTTTGTTGGCTGAGCACCAATGAGGCAGGTGGCTAGCATTAAGGTGACATGTTGTGCAAAACATATGCATCTTTAAACAATATAGTTATAGTCAGCCCAGGGGGATGTTCACACTATCAGAAGCATGCAACTACAGAGACAAGTGACAGCAGATCATGTCTCCAATTTGCCATCACTCAGAAGCAGGTACTCTTTGAATAGGATGGTGGTTAGAATCACTTGCACCATTTTTTCTATTCTTTCTGTCTCAACCGCAATTGAATTCTATAACTTCAACACAGAGATGATGCAACTCCACTCCGACTGACTAGCTCAGGGTCACGAGACTAGTTAGTGTCATTTCAAGCCCTTATGTATCTGGTGTCATGAAAAAATTAATGGTTTATTTTGAGGGGCAGAGTGTGGGAACCCCTGAACTCAAGAGTCAAAACATCCTGATTTGGCAGCCAGTTCTGGTATTTAAAGCCATGTAAACTTGCTCAATTAACCCAACCACTGGATTTCAGTATCTTTACCTGCAAAATGAGGTTAGTATTATAGACCTTGTTTTTAATAGTACGGTTTATAGATCAAGTGGAATAATGTAGGTTAAAATACTTTGTAAACCGGAAAGCCATAACAAATGCAAGAATTATTGTTATTTTTAAATACAGGTTTCTGTCTTCTGGAACTGGTACTGGAAACGTGATTAAATTCCTTACCAAATGCAAGCGAAGTGTACTTTTCACCATATACAAAAGGGTATTGTTGCTTTCAAAAAAAATTCAGATGTAAGTCCGAGGAAAAAGAAAAAATATCAAAATAGATTTGCTTTCCCTTGATGGTTCAAGTTAAGGCGTATTTCTAAGACTCATTTTAGGGCATGTGTCTTGATATCGGGTCTGGGCTTGCTTCATTTTAGGGATAGATAGAGCTTTGGCAGTTCAACTTATTAATTGCACAATTAATCATATTAAACAAAAAAACTAGATATTTGTGGTTGTACTCCTGCAGCAATTACTTAAAAAAAAAAAAAAAAAAAAAAAAACCCCAGTAAATAGTTTAGGTAACTAAAACATATAATTTACAAAGTAACTTTTTTCTCTTATTTTCATATTTTAAGTCAAAAAGACAGGTATTTTAATTAGGATCAATAATTTCTAGTTTTTTATCAGGCATCCCTACCACCAAAATATTTTTATAACACACACACCAGTATGTGGGTCTTTTTATAAAATATATTCATTTATTACTATACTATTATATTATGTACATTATAAGCACATCCAGAATTAGAAGCTGTAAAAGAATAGGATATTAATAAAACAAACAATATATAGATCAAAACCAAACCTGTTGCCAAGTTGAGTTGATTCAGACTCATAGAGATCCTATCAGACAGAGTAGAACTGTGCCATAGGGTTTCCAAGGAGCAGCTGGTGAATTCAAACTGCCAACCTTTTGGTTAACAGCTGAGCTTTTAACCACTGCATCACCAGGGCTCATAGCAATATAAGGATTTTTGTTTATTATATTGAAAATGTTGATTTCCCTCAGTTAGAAAGGATTTAAATTATGTATAGATATATAACCTGTTGCCGTCAAGTCAATTCTGACTCATAGCAACCTTATAAGACAGAGTGGAACTGCCTCATTGGGTTTCCAAAGAGTGACTGGTGGGCTTGAACTGTGACCTTCTGGTTAGCAGTCGAGCTCTTAACCACTGTGCCACTAGGACTCCAGTGCATAGAAGCTCTATGATATCGTCTTCACATCATCCAGTGGTTGATCTTGTCTGCTCTCTATGATGTATGTACAACCTACCTCCACTCCTGCCATCCGCACACTTTAGAGACACAGAACTAGATGGTGCACTGTTCATTAATTACAGAGGGGCTCATTAGCCCTTTCCAATTACTGCCTTCGTAGGTTAAAATATTTCACCTGCTAAACAAAACCAGGAGCTATGCAAAACATAATTTTATAGTTTGAAATTAAGTAACCATAACCAAAAATGAGAATTGGTAAGACTGAAATTAGATCACTTCAAACTCACAACCATAACTGAATAAATGGCACATAAGCTCTGCAACAGCTGAATAAGTAACAGTTTATATTTACCTGAAGCAATTTAGCTAACCATTTCAGTGTGGATCTTGTTACAAAATAAAAATTATTTATGCACTCTTATTGTTGCAGACAGTGCATTCAAACTATGAGGCAGTACCTTCATTTAAAAGGGAAACTGGATAAACCAGGCCATTTATATTTCCCAGTTTGATAATTGTGCCCCCAAATGTCAATCCTTAAGAGAAAGATTAGCTCATTATATTGCCTTACTGAAAAATAAATACCCACACACAGGTTTGTTATGTGCCCTGTGGGCATGACAATATGAAGTCACAGTAGATTCTGTGCTACTTTTTTGTTCTGGAATATATATTACAAGCCATTCACAATGTGCTATTCCGACTCAATGGCAGTGGGTTTAGATAAAAGTCATTGAACTTTCTGTGCAACTATTTTACTTAAATAAGAAAAGAATAAAAAATTAACAGGGAAAATCCAAATACATGTCCCAGGAGAAAAATCATTATTTCTTCAACTGAAATATCTAAGTTAATTTTTGGCTCAGAATTCTTACCTTTGAATACGTTATTTTTTAAAAATCACTGGTGTTGCTCCTGATTTGGCATATTTTCCTCTGTCATCCTGAAATTTAATCTCCTCTTGACTGCAGGAGGCTACAATGTTAGTCACTATACCAGTGGGTATATTCTTGATTTCATTTCACAGAATAGCAAGGGGGACAAAATCTACAAATTTTTCTTTATGTGATAAAACAATGTGTACCAATCACAAACTGCCTAATTCATATTCCAAACCAGAGCAGACCCCAGGCAACACGGAGAAGTCAGCCAAATTTGTCCACTGTGTCCTCCCACCTCGCTTTTCAATGCCTTTTTTCCTCCTGGCGCCAAGTGCCCTTCTGCTCCGTCCAAGTGCTTGACAAAATTCAAAGCTCTATTTTGAAAAAAAATTTTTGGCCCAACCAAAGGCACCCCGAAGGCCACCTCCATGCGTAAGTTGGATGGTGTTCCATATGGACACGGATAAAAAGAGGGTGTCTGAATTTTCATAATAGAGTACCACCCGCATCTCTGTAACCTAAAACACATGGGTCTCTTTTTAAGCAGTAAAATCAGATATCAGGAATTGACCAAGCTAAAAGCCTTGGTTGAACCATTTGATATCCACAGAGTGTTATGTTAATACTGTGGGTTTCCTAAACTCCATTTCTGTGTTGAAATAAATAAATTTAAATGGCAAAGTAATGTTTGCTAAAACTAGCTCCACACAGAAATGCATTAAGTATATCTTATTGAATTACATTTTATAGAAATTGTAAAATAATTAACTTCATTTGAGGATTGTTTCTGCACCATTTTAGAACTTTAATCTACTAAGAAATTGTCCTTAATTTAAGTTTCTGTGCCATAAATTCTTCCTGCTAATTTAGTGGTAGAGAAGGTCTATTCATCCAGATAAACCTCTACTAATCAGACAGAACTAAAAAACAATTATGTTTCTCTTTTTGCCTGCCATTCTAAAATCTCCAACGCTGATTTCGGATTTGCTTATTTGTCCTTTAGTTACTTCAGTTTTTGCTTCATGAATTTTGAGGCTCTGTTAAAAGGCAGATATATATGTGCTTAAGATTGTTATGACTTGTTACTGAATTGAGCCTTTTATCCTTATGTTCTTTTCTATCTCTTATTATAATTATTGATTTGACATTTGGTCTCATATTAACATAGCCATACCATTTTTTATGCTTACTATTTGAATGGTATATCTGCTTCCATTCTTTTATTTTTAACCTGTTTGCGCCTATTTAAACTGCACCTCTTGTAACAGCGTATGTGCCAACCTTTATTTCTATATTGTGTTGGACAATATCTACCTTTTAATTGGATTGCTTGGTTTATTTATATTTAATGTAATCACTGATATGTTGGGCTTAAGTCTACCACTTTTTCAGAAAGGTCAGGGAGCCTTAAAATTTTTGTGAACTGTGGAACTTGAAATTAAAAGCTGTGAAGTGAGAAAACGAAAGTGTGAAGAATGATGAAAGGGTCATAGGTGAAGTGCTACAATATAAACTATAAATTGTTGTTGTTGTTAGGGGCCATCAAGTCAGTTCCAACTGTAACAACCCTATGTACAACATAGAATGAAACACTGCACAGTCCTGCATCATCCCCACAATTATTGCTATGTTTGAGCCCATTGTTGCAACCACTGTGTCAATCCATCTCGTGGAGGGTCTTTCCTTTTTCGCTGACCCTCTACTAATAGATGTTTGCTGATATTTCTTCTCATTTTGAGTCATCCCACATCAGCAAATGAAGGTTCTGAAAGCTTTACTCCATCCACATCATTAAGGTCGACTCTACTTTGAGAAGGCAGCTCTTCCTCAGTCATATTTTGAGTGCCTTCCAATCTGAGGGGCTCATTTTCTGGCACTACAGCAGACACTGTTTTGTTTCTGTTCATAAGGTTTTCACGTGTTAATTTTTTTTAGAAGTAGATCATCAGGTCCTTTTTCCTAGTCTGCCTTAGTCTGGAAGCTCCACCGAAACCTCCCACCGTGGTGACCCTTTTGGTATTTGAAACACCAGTGGCATAGCTTCCACTATCACAACAACACATAAGCCACCACAGCGCTACAAACTGACGGACAAGTGGTGGTGGCTATAAATAGACACTTAACTCCACCTTATAACATTATCGTTGTTTTCATTCAGAAAATGACAAGGACAAAAAATTCACAATGTTTTTAAATTGACCAACTTTTGTGCCATTTCCAGTCCTTTTACTGATGTTGTTGTTAGACAGTGTCAAGTCAACTCAGTTCCGACTCAAAGTGACCCTATGTATAACAGGATGAAACATTCCCTGGTCCTGCACCATTCTCACAATCCTTGCAATGTTTGAGTCCATTGTTGTAGCCACTATGTCAGTCCATCTCAAAGAGGGTCTTCTGCTTTTTCATTGACCCTCTACTTTATCAAGAATGATGTCCTTCTCCAGGGTCTGGTCCTCTCCTGGTAACATGTGCAAAGTACACAAGACGACATCTCGCCATCCTCACTTCCAAGGAGCACTTTTGCTGTACTTATTCCAAGACAGACTTGTTTGTTCTTCTGGCAGTCCATGGTATATTCAATATTTTTCACCAACACCATAATTCAAAGGCATCAATTCTTCTTCATTCTTCCTTATTCGTTGTCCAGCTTTCACATGCATATGAGGTGACTGAAAATGCCATGGCTTTAGTCAGACACACCTTACTCCTCAAGGTGACATCTTTGTATTTTAACACTTTAAAGAGGTCTTTTGCAGCAGATTTGTCCAATGCAATACATCCTTTGATTTCCTGACTGCTGCTCCCATGGGCATTGATTGTGGATCCAAGTGAAATGAAATCCTTGATAACTTCAACATTTTCTCTGTTTTTCATGATGCTGCTCATTGGTCCAGCTGTGCGGATTTTTGTTTTCTTTATGTTGAGGTATAAACCATACTGAAGGCTACAGTCTTTGATCTTTATCAGTAAGTGCTTCAAGTCCTCTTTGGTTTCAGCAAGCAAGGTGTGTCATCTGCATATCACAGGTTGTTAATGAGTCTTCCTCCAATCCTGATGCTGGATTCTTTTCCACGTAGATGAGATTCTTGGGTTACCTGCTCAGCATACAGATGGAATAAGTATGCTGAAACGGTACAACCCTGATGTGCACTTTCCTGATTTTAAACCATGCAGTATCTCCTTGTTCTTTTCAAACAACTGCCTCTTGGTCTATGTACAGGTTCTGAATGAACAAAATTAAGTGTGTGGGGCACTGGTGGTGCAGTGGTTAAAATCTTGGCTGCTAACCAAAAGGTTGCCAGTTCAAATTCACCATCAGTTCCTTGGAAACCCAACGGGGCAGTTCTACTTTGTCATATAGGGTCACTATAGGGTCACTATGAGTCAAAATAGACTAGACGACAACAGGTTTTTTGAGTTTTTAATAAGTGTGTAGTAGTATCTCATTGCCGTTTTAATTTTCAACCTAGAAATGACACATCACATGACACTAAGCATCTTTTCATATGCTTATTTGCCATCTGTATCTCTTCTTTGATGAAAAGTTTGTTCAGATCTTTTGACCATTTTCTTATTGGGTTTTTTTTTCCCTGAGTTTTAAGAGTTCACTGCATATTTTGGGCACAATTCCTTTCTTAGACATGTGCTTTGCAAATATTTTCTCCAAGTGTATGCCTTGTCTTTTCATTCTTTTAATCTTCAAATATTTTTATGTCCAATTCTCACTATTTCTGTTCTGAGAATTCTACTATACATGTTTGACCATTTCATATTGTCCCGTGTGTCACTAAAGATCTTGTTCAGACTTGGTTATATATGTTCTTCAGACTGGATAATTTCTATTGATCTGCCCTCAAATTCACTAACTCTTCCTTATGCCGTTGCCAATATGCTGTTAAGCACATCCAATTAACTTTGCAGTTCAGTTATTTTACTTTCAGTTTTATAATTTCCATTTGGTCCTTTTATCATGGTATCCATTTCTCTGTTAAGATTCCCTGTATGTTCAACTCACTAAGATCATGTCTCACTAAGACATCCTCCAGCATGATTCATCCTCTAACATCTCTATTCTGTTCTCATTCTTGTAGGAACCACTGTCTGGCAAGTGTTATGTGGTCCAGTCCTGCATGTGTACAGTCCAGCCTTCAAGAAGAACTCATGAGAAATCTTCACAAAGATTTCTGGGGTCTCACTCTGAGCAGCTCCTCCTGGTGCCCTATCCTACAGATACCTGCCAACGAACTTGTCCTGAATTCTGATATCTGACTCCTCAGCTCAATGTGACTAATGTGCTCTGCTTTGACTCCAGCTACCTGCTCCATGGTTAGGAAACTGTCCCCAGGCAAAAAGCTGGGGAGATAATGGGGCTCATCTTCTCTCTTTCACTTCCTAATGCTGATGTCTAGTTAGTGAAAACAGTTTCTTCATTTTAAGATTGCTTATAGTAGGAGAGCTAGTCCAGTACGAGTACTCCTTTAGGGCTTAAGGGGAATACCTCAGACTTAAATTTAGTACTCAACTAATTAGCTCAAGAGTTAAGTTGCATTCCAATCTCTTTCTATTATCTAAGTGACTTCTTTTCAGAATTTATTTTGTAAACTGCAGTTTTATACCTACTTTTACATAATAAATTTCTTTAATTATTTTCATAAGTAGGGAGTTATAAATTACAAATAAATAATGGCATTCAAATATATATATTTTACTATTTATTACACCAATTATACTTAGTGATATACAGGACATATGTACCACACAATTTCTACCTGCCAGGAATTTATTTCTAAAGCAAAAGGCTATATTTACCACATTAGAATTATCACAGATTTTTAGTTCTACAACTTCAGAACAAGAATTACTACCTTGTCTCACTGATGTGCTGTTTCTGACTCACTGTGGTTTGTGGCATGAAGGAGTGGAGGGGTCTTAAGCTGAAAACACCAAAGGGGCACAGAGAAATATCTTTATTTTAAGCATCACGTGTAAGGTAAGAATAGACTAGGATTGAGAAAAGGAGGGTGGATGAGCAAAGCAACATTTTTATAACCATTATGTCACTAAAATAAAATAATTTCATCTTTGGATGTTAGGGTAATTGCTCCTTTACGATCTGGTTTATTCACTGGTATATTTCAACATTTCTATATAGCAAGATAGGGGAGTTATTGGAGGGGCTTTAACTATGAGAGTCCATATCTAAAATGGAGTACCGATTTTACTATTATTAGAGATAACAATGAGAAATTAAATCGAAGATATAATGCTAACCATTAATACAATGATCTACTATTTACATATCATTCAAGATATATGAACGCATTTTTGAATAGTAATTTTCAAATGGCTTAGCAGGCCACATTTTGAAGTATTGTCCAACATGCTAAATATAAGTTGGTACTATGTACTCAATAGAGATTTAATGTGTTATTACTCCAAAAAGATGCTAGATACTAATCACAATTTAAGCAAACTTAATATGCCATGTTAAAACTACAACATAGACATAAACCTATGACTTACTCCTTAAATGACCACAGCAAAAGAAAACAGGCAAAAGACTTCCGAATTTTTCTCCAGGCATAGTTTGGAATTGTCAATGATTGCAACCAGTTAAAACTCAAAACCTTGAATCTCTCTTTAATAATTGATGAATGAAGTCATCTTGGGACCTGCTAAATGAAATTTCCTTGGAGTAAGATGATTCTGAAGAGATTCAAGAGACTTAGGGCATAATTCATATTTTAAGTACATGTGAGTGATAACCCCCGAGAGTCTATGCAACATCACATAAAAGCCACTCTCCAGCAAGCATTCTTGCGAAAGCATCCTAAAGAAAACATAGCAACATGAATTCCCACAGTAACCAAGAAGATGTAATTGTTGCAGAATAGCTATTTCTTTGTTTGATTTCATACTCTTAATGGACTATTGATTCCAGTTTCTGCCTCTAACTTTCTTTAGCAATTGACCATACTGATAGTTTGTTAGCATTCACTTACACAGGAAGACTGAAGGGATTCAATTAAAGATGAAATGTCAAAATATATCTTTTTTATTCCCCCAAATATGTTTGCTTCATTCTCTAAATTCAGATATTTGTGAAAGATTGTATGCAAGGGCAAGCTCACACAGGATAAAGATGTGACACATTAACTTTAAGATTGACTACATCATCAGGTATGAACACAAAGAATGTAAATTATAGTTTTCCTTAGTCACAGTTATCTTCTGTACCTCCAAAAGTATTTATTGGACTATAAGCTTTTGTTCACATTTAAATGTACACAGAAGTACAAAATACTATCAAATATATGTTTATATGTTATTACTATTATTAAATTTTTATTGCTTTTGTATCTTCTATTGACATTAGTAATACTTTTTATTATAATTACAGTGAGTGTTAACAAAATAAAGTTTGATACATGGTTGATTTTATCTTCACTACCCACTTTTTATGTGACTATGTAACCTACTAATCTCCAACTAAAAAATTTAACAATCAGCTCTCATTTCAGAAATCTATTATGTGATACTTAATGCTACCTAAAAAAAAAAAAAAAAAAAACTGATTCAGAAGTCTCACATCACATGCCAAAATTTCCCTTCTATTACAAAAATTTCCTTTGTGAAAACTGCCCAACATAATAAAGGCCATTTATACAAAACCAACAGTCAATATCATCCTAAATGGAGAGAGTCTGAAACCATTCCCCTTGAGATCGGGAGTTAACAAGGATGCCCTTCATCACCATTCTTATTCAACATTGTGCTGGAGGTCCTAGCCAGAGCAATTAGGCTAGATAAAGAAATAAAGGGAATCCAGACTGGTAAAGAAGAAGTAAAAGTATTCCTATCTGCAGATGACATGATCTTATACACAGAAAACCCTTAAGAAAACTACTAAAACTAATAGAAGAGTTCAGCAGAGTATCAGGATACAAGATAAACATACAAAAATCAGTTGGATTCCTCTACATCAACAAAAAGAACATTGAAGTGGAAATCACCAAATCAATACCACTTACAGTAGCCCCCAAGAAGATAAAATACTTAGGAATAAATCTTACCACAGACGTAAAAGACCTATACAAAGAACACTGCAAGACACTACTGCAAGAAACCAAAAGAGACCTACATAAGTGGAAAAACGCACCTTGCTCATGGATAGGAAGACTTAACATTGTAAAAATGTCTATTCTACCAAACGCCATCTATAGATACAATGCAATTCCGATCCAAATTCCAACAACATTTTTTAATGAGATGGAGAAACAAATCACCAACTTCATATGGAAGAGAAAGAGGCCTGGATAAGTAAAGCATTACTGAGAAAGAAGAACAAAGTGGGAGGCCTCACTCTACCTGATTTTTGCACCTATCACACCACCACAGTAGTCAAAACAGCCTGGTACTGGTTCAACAACAGATACATAGACCAATGGAACAGAATTGAGAGTCCAGACATAAATCCATCCACATAGGAGCAGCTGATACTTGACAAAGCCCAAAGTCAGTTAAATGGAGAAAAGACAGTGTGTTTAACAAATGCTGCTGGCATAACTGGATATCCACCTGCAAAAGAAATGAAACAAGACCCATACCTCATACCATGCACAAGAACTAACTCAAAATGGATCAAGGACCTAAATATAAAATCTAAAATGATAAAGATCATGGAAGAAAAAATAGGGACAATGCTAGGAGCCCTAATACATGGCATAAACAGTATACAAAACATTACTAAAAATGCAGAAAAGAAACTAGATAACTGGGAGTTCCTAAAAATCAACCACCTATGCTCATCTAAAGACTTCACCAAAAGAGTAAAAAGACTGGGAAAAAGTTTTTAGCTTTGACATTTCTCATCATTGCCCGATCTCTAAAATCCACACGATACTGCAAAAACTCAACTACAAAAAAACAAATGACCCAATTAAAAAGTGGGCAAAAGATATGAACAGGCACTTCACTAAAGAAGACATTCAGGTACCTAACAGATATATGAGGAAATGCTCATGATCATTTAGCCATTAGAGAAATTCAAGTCAAAACTACAATGAGATTCCATCTCACTTCAACAAGGCTGGCATTAATCCAAAAAACACAAAATGATAAATGTTGGAGAGGTTGTGGAGAGACTAGAACACTTATACACTGTTGGTGGGAATGTAAAATGGTACAACCACTGTGGAAATCAATTTGGCGCTTCCTTAAAAAGCTGGAAATAGAACTACCATACGATCCCAGCAATCCCACTTCTTGGAATACATCCTAGAGAAATAAGAACCTTTACATGAACAGATATATGCACACCCATGTTCACTGCAGCACTGTTTAAAATAGCAAAAAGATGGAAGCAACCAAGATGCCCATCAAGAGATGAATGGATAAAGAAATTATGGTATATTCACACAATGGAATACTATGCATCAATAAAGAACAATGATGAATCTGTGAAACATTTTATAACATGGAGGAATCTGGAAGGCATTATGCTAGGTGAAATTAGTCAGTTGCAAAAAGGACAAATATTGTATGACACCACTACTGTAAGACCTCGAAAAACAGTTTAAACAGAGAAGAAAATATTCTTTGATGATTACAAGAGTGGGGAGGGAGGAAGGGAGAGCGGTTTTCACTAATTAGTAGATAAGAACTATTTTAGGTGAAGGGAAAGACAACACACGATACAGGAGAGGTCAGCACAGCTGGACTAAAGCAAAAGCAAAGAAGATTCCTGAATAAACTGAGAGTATCAAAGGCTAGTGTAGCAGGGGCAGGGGTTTGGGGACCATAGTCTCAGGGGACATCTAAGTCAACTGGCATAATAAAATCTATTAAGAAAATACTCTGCATCCCACTTTGCAGAGCAGCATCTGTGGTCTTAAACACTAGAAAGTGGCCATCTAAGATGCGTCAATTGGTCTCAACCCACCTGGATCAAAGGAGAATGAAGAACACCAAAGACAGGTAACTATGAGCCCAAGAGACAGACAGAGCCACATAAGCCAGAGACTACATCAGCCTGAGACCAGAAGAACTAGATGGTACCCAGCTACAATCGATGATTGCCCTGACAGAGAACATAGCAGAGAACCCCTGAGGGAGCAGGAGAGCAGTGGGATGTAGACCTCAAATTCTCATAAAAAGACCAGACTTAATGGTCTGACCGAGACTAGAAGGACCCCAGAGTTCATGGTCCCCAGACCTTCTGTTAGTCTAAGACAGGAGCCATTCCCAAAGCCAACTCTTCAGACAGGGATTGGCTGGCCTATAGGACAGAAAATGATAGTGGTGAAGAATGAGCTTCTTGGATCAAGTAGACATATGAGACTATTGGGCAGCTCCTGTCTGGAGAGGAGATGAGAGGGTTGAGGGATCAGAAGCTGGACAAACGGATACGAAAATAGAGAGTTGAGGGAAGAAGTGCGCTGTCTCATTAGAGGGAGAGCAAATAGGAGTGTATAGCAAGGCGTATATAAATTTTTGTATGAGAGACTGACTTGATTTGTAAACTTTCACTTAAAGCACAATAAAATTTTTTTTAAAAATTCCTCTGTTAAGAACCACTATTTCAGACTTTAAAATAAAAATAAAAAAACTTTAACTGTCACTTATTGTTTCACCACTTGAGAAATTTCTAGATCTAGAAAGTTAAATTTAAGGTTACCAGCAACCTGTATGATGCTAAACACTATGGAATTTTCAGGCTTCATTTCACTTGACTTCTCCACATCTTTGACCTGCTGACTTCCTCGCTTTTTCTGGAAATGCTATCTTTCCTTGGCCTCTGGGACACACACCCACCCACGTGTCTCCTACCACTTATCTGTCTCTTCCCGGGGTCTTTTCCAAGTTCCTCTTCTGTCTTTCCCATAAATATCAGAACACTAAAACCAAAAAAACCATTGTCACCGAGTTGATTCCGCCTCATAGCAACACCACAGGACACAGTAGAACTGCCCGCATAGGGTTTCCAAGCAGTGGCTGGTGGATTCAAACTGCTGACATTTTGGTTAGCAGCCATAGCTTTTAACCACTGTGCCACCAGGGCTCCATATTGGTACACTACAGAGTTTAATCCACACCTGTCTTCTCCCATTCCCCATGCCAGGGTGATCTCATTCACTCCTATGGCTTCAATTCTATCTACGGAAAATAGTCCATTCGCAAATTTATATCTTAAGCCAGGAATCTTTCCTAAGCTCCTTACAGTTTCATGTTGAACACTGGCCACTTAAATATCCCAACACATCTGAAACGGAACTCTTTTTCCCCGATGTGTTCACTGTCAGAAAGAACACCACTCACTTCTACCCAAGTCAGAAACCTGAACATTATCTTTGACTCATCACTCTCCCTCAATCCCAACTTCCACACCTATAGATTCTATGTCTTTAATATCTTTTAAACATACACACTTCTCTCCATTCCTTCTATCACCGCCTTGGCTCAGTCCCTATCATTTCTCCACTAAAGTACTGCCAAGAGTCTCCCTGCTCCATTCCTGTGTGACTCTAATCAATTCTTAGTACCCTAAACCCAGAGTGATCTTTCTAAAGTGCAAACTGATCATATGACTTCCCTGCTGAAATAGATCAAGTCCAAATTCCCCAGTATGGCCTACAAAACCCTTCAAGGTCTGATCTCAGCTTTCTTCTCAGGATCTTCTCTTCTATTTCCTTTCTAGCCATGCTTAACTTCTTCCAGTTATTAAAAAATGTCATGCTCTCTCCTGCCTCCAGGCATTGCCACATGCTGGCCCCTCTTTCTGGAAATTCCCATTTCCTTCTCCCTCAGTTTCACACCCACAATTAAACATCCTTTGTGTCTCAGCTAAGAAGAAACTCTGCCCTTCTTATACACTCCTTTAGTATGTATATACTCCTTTAACCTAATCTTCATAACTACCACATGGCCATTTTACACTCAAGCTAGAATTGTGTCTTATTCAACATTGTATTTCTAGTGTCTACTATGGTAAATGTGTATCTAATTATTGAATATTTATCTATTGTTGGTGTTTGGCCCCTTCTTCTCCCAGTTTTTTGGTACACATATCTCAGAGTTGTTCCTGAGAAAAGATTAGCCCAATAATGTGATAGAGGAGTCACTGACTACTCCAAAAACAAGAGCAGGTGAAAAACACCAGAGTGTCCTACAGGAAGGGCTGACTAGAGATGGGTGAATGGGGCTTCTCCAATTATAGAGTCTGACATACCCATGGGAACACATGATGAAACTTCTTGCTTCAAGGCCATGGAAGCTCTATAGACACATCCAAACTTCCTGAGGGACTGAATTGCTGGACTGAGGGCTGTGGGGACCATGGTTTCAGGGAACATCTAGCTCAACTGGCATAAGAGAGTTTATAAAGAATATGTTCTACATTCTACTTTGGTAAGTAGCATCTGGGGTCTTAAAAGCCCGTGAGTGACTATCTAAGAGCCTTCACTGGTCTCACTCCTTTAGGAGCAAGAGAGAATGAAGAAAACTAGATATAAGGGAAAGATTAGTCCAAAGGACTAATGGACCATCTACCATGGACTCTACCAGACTGAGTTCAGTATAACTAGATGGTTTCTGGCTTCCACCACTGACTGCTCTGACAGGGATCACGATAAAGCTAGAGAAAAACGTAGAACAAAACTCTAACTCACAAAAAAAGATCAGACGTATTGACCTGACAGAGACTGGGGAAGCCCCAAGAGTATGGCCCCCCAGACACCCTTTTAGCTCAGTAATAAAGTCACTCCCAAGGTTCACCCTTCAGCCAAAGATTTGACAGGCCCATAAAACAAAACAAGACTAAAGGGGCACAACAGCCCAGGGACAAGGTCTAGAAGGCAGGAGGAGACAGGAAAGCTGGTAATAGGGAACCCAATGTCAAGAAGGGAGAGTGTTGACATGTCATGGGGTTGTTACCCAGCGTCATAAAACAATATGTGTACTGTTTAATGAGAAACTAGTTTGTTCTGTAAACCTTCATCTAAAGTACAATTAAAAAAAAAAGAAACTTACTTCAAAAATTTTTGTTCTTAGATGGTGCCCACCTACCACTGATAACTGCCCTGACAGGGAACACAACAGAGAATCCCTGATGGAGTAGGAGAACAGTGGGATGCAGACCTCAAATTCTCTTAAAAAGACCAGACTTAATGGTCTGACTGAGACTAGAAGGACCCCAGAGGTCATGGTCCCTGGACCATCTGATAGCCCAATGCTGGAACCATTCCCAAAGCCAACTCTTCAGACAGGGATTAGACTGGACTACAGAATAGAAAATGATACTGGTAAGGAGTGAGCTTTTTGGATCAAGTAGACAGACTATGTGGGCAGCTCCTGTCTGGGGGGCAAGATGAGAAGGTAGAGGGGAACAGAAGCTGGTTGAATAGACACGGGGAATACAGGGTGGAGAGAAAGAGTGTGCTGTCGCATTAGGGAAAGATCAGCTAAGGTTACATAGCAAGGTGTGTATAAGTTTTTGTATGAGAGATTGACTTGATTTATAAACTTTCACTTAAAGCACAATTAAAAAAAATTTTTTTTTTTTAGTTCTAACAGATACATCAAAATTACACAACTATTTGTGCCCAGGTAGGATAAAGGTGGGATATTAAAAACCAGAATTCAGTAAAGAAATAATGTTGTTGTTAGTGCCATTGAGTCAGGTTCAACTCATAGTGACTCTGTGTACAACAGAACGCAACACTGCCTGGTCCTGCGCCAAGCTCACAATTATTATTATGCTTGAGCCCATTGTTACAGCCACTATGTCAGTCCATCTCATAGACGGTCTTCTTCTTTTTCACTGACCCTCTACTTTACTCCAGGGACTTGTCCCTCCTGATAACATGTCCAAAGTAGGTGAAATGAAGTCTTGCCATCCTCACTTCTAATGAGCATTCTGGCTCTACTTCTTCCAAGACAGATTTGTTCATTCTTCTGGAAGTTGATGGCATATTTAAAATTCTTTGCCAACACCATAATTCAAATGCATTAATTCTTCTTCCGTCTTCCTTATTCACTGTCCAACTTTCACATGCATATGTGGTGAATGAAGACACCATGGCTTGGGTCAGGTGCACCTTAGTCCTCAAAGTGAAATAATACTGCATTTATTTTCCTGTATCCAAGTAAGGTAGATTTCCAAAGTCCTAGTAAAAATATCTGTCCATGTTTTTGTCTCCAACAGAATATATGCTTCTGACTACAGAACAAGCCCAGATTGATTTTGTATTATTTACTTCTTTCCTACAAGTGGGTAGATGATCAGGGTTGGAATCCACTCTTGGCCAATGTTCAAACTCTAGTCTTAGAGTCAAAACATAGCTTAGCCTTTTAATAACAAAGTGAACCTCAGAAGGAGACACTGATGCTCTGTGAGACAATGTATAATAGACTTCTAAGGTATCTCGAATTTCAGACCATCTATAACATCAACCATTAGCTCTTCAAACATGAAAATAAGTATAGCTTTATGCTGAACCCTGCACTTAGAGAGAGCTGGAATTTAATCTTAGCTCATTGCCTGTGTGATTTTGAGCAAGTCACTCAAACTCTCTCTTCTAGCTTTAATTTCCGCATACCAAAAAATCAAAACCAAAGCTGTTGCCATCAAGTCGATTCCAACTTACAGTGATCCTACAGGACAGAGTAGAACTGCCCCATAGGGTTTCCAAGGAGCGACTTGTGTATTCGAACTGCTGCCCTTTTGGTTAGCAGCTGAGTTTTAACCTGTGCCACCAGAACTCCAAATTTCAACATAGACTACATCTATTTCAAAGCATTTTTAATCGAATAATTGAGCTAATATATGCAAAGTGCTTAACACAACAAATAAGTATTAGCTACCTTTAATAATACTGTTACTATTCCCTCCTCATCTGTTTTACAAGTTGGGCACAGACATTTGGAGTTAGTGACAGTGGGGAAAACATCTCTTGGTTTTCCATGTTCTGATGTTTGTATCAAGTGCTATGGGATCACCCACGACAGCGCGGGAACTTCCATATTCCATTCGAAGGATGGTGCACCATATGCAAGCCTTCTAATGCCAAAACATTTGCTCCATTTTGATTCAAAAGGAAGAGAATGACCTGCCAAAACACCAACATCTACGCTTCCTGCAACATGTGAATTTCTCTGACAGGTGTCACCACTCCAAACGCTGACCAGACCAACAGCAGTCCTAACAGATGGCCCAGTTGGCAACATATGCATTCATCATTTTTCAGTTGCTCACAGGTGCTGGGAGTGCCGGGATAACTCTGTGTTTTCTAATGTTTTGATAACCTTTACTGCTGTCTTTCCCGTGGGCCAATTTTATTTTGGACATATTTCTAATTTTTAATATTTGACAACTGAAGACACTGACAGGAAAAATAAAAACCGTTTTTCTAAAAACTGATCTTCCACACATATAATCATACAGCTGGCTCCTTCCCAGTCATTAATTTCCTTTTCTTTGAGCCATTTTTCTCACCTCCATATCATTGCAATATTTATCAAAATATCACAAAAACTGCTAGTAAGCATCTTCCCCAAGCTGGGGTTTAATACTATCATGTGCTGAAATAAAACAGTCCTCCTTTTCTGAAGTGAAAAATTACAAAAATATAATTATTTCTGCCCAATGTTAGCCAAAGGAGCCCTGGTGACACAGTGGTTAAAGCGCTCAGCTGCTAAGCAAAAAGTCAGCAGTTCAATCCCGCCAGCTGCTCCACAGGAGAAAGTTGTGGCAGTCTCCTTCTATAAAGACTACAGCTTTGGAAACCCTAGGAGGCAGTTTACTCTGTCCTATGAGTTGGAAGCGACTCGACCGCAGTGGGTTTGATTTTGCTGAATGTTACTCAAGGCCAAGCTCACTCGTTCTTTATCTGTATTACTTCTAGACTACAAACAGATGGCTCATTTTAAAAGCTGGCAATTTTAACATCTACCATCACAAGCAGAAAGGTGGCACAGCACATCTAAAGAAAAAAACTTACACATTCTAGGTGTAATTTATAAGCAACTTTTATTTAGAAATTGAAAAAAGGTTTAAAATACATTCAGAATTTTTTACATGCAAAATACTTCACATCTTCTGTTTTACTTTTTAGCTTATCTTTTATTTTTAGCTTAGCTGTGATTGCAATCACGAATCATTACTACTGTAAAGTCACTACTTCAAATATAAAACTGAGGCACCAATAATTACGGGCTGCATATACCCAATGTCCATTTCATTAGTCAAAATTTAATGGAAGAGTCACTCTATTACCATCATGATCATCACTGTCCATAATGGTTAAGAGCACAAGGATTAAGAGTCTAAGTTCTAGAAAGTGAGACCTAGATTCAAATCCCTGCTTCTCCTCTTCCTGGACCAAGTTGCTTAATATCTCTGGGCTTCAATTTCTTCATCCAGGGACATAGTGAGCACTCAATAAATATATTTTGCTTATTATTTACCAATTAATTTTCCCATAATATAAAAGTATGTGAAGGCCTCTACCATCTTAAACAAAGAAGCCAACTCTCTTCCTCCTCATCTTCCTCTAGCTACTGTCCTCTTTCTCCTTCCTTAGATTTCCTCACTATTTTGCTTTCTATTACGTGTTCAGCTCATCGTAATGTGACTTCTACTTCCACTGTATCTGGTCTTACATATCTGGTCTTACAAAGGCCACCAACAACATTTTCTCATTGCTAAATCCAATGGACCTGTCTCATTCCTCATCTTACTTGACCTCCGTAGGGCATCTGGCCCTACTGATCATGTCTCCTTCTTAAAACACTCTCTTCCCTTGACTTCTATGAAACCTCTCACTCCTAGTTTTCTTTCTGATCTACTAGTAGCCTTTTATTTCTGACTTCTTTGTAAATTCCTCTTCCTCAATAGGCCATTAACTGTTGGTATCATCTATATCTTCTGCCTTAAGCTCTCTCTGGTTCAGCAAACACAGACCTTCTATAACCTCAGTTCCTACAACCACATACTCCTATTTCTGCCCCCCTCCACCTGACCTCTTTATGACATTGATTTACTTGGAGTTCCTTGAATGCATCATATGCTATCCTATTTCTCAGTCTTCCATATGACAATCCCTCTTTTTGTTATGCTCCTTCGCCTCCCTCCCCTTGTCCTTTGTATTTGTCCTTTAAAACTCATATCACCTCCTGGTCCAGCCATCCCAGATAAAGCAGCAGATTTGTGAGTGAAGACGTCATCTTGGGTGTTCATCTTCAGCAGTTGCCCCATGGAACACATGTAAGGTTCCCCATCAAGCCCTGCCCAAATTACAGAATTGTGCACAAATAAATGATTATTGTTTTAAGTGACTAAGTTTTGGGTGGTTTGTTAGGCAGCAATAGATACCCAAAACAGTCCAACTCATTAGATTATAAGCTCCACAAAGGTAGAATCATGCGTCATTGAATATTACATTCAAACCAACACAGTCACTGGCTCATGAAGCTTCCATGAATGAATAATCAACCAACCAATAAGCCAACGAGAGAGTCCATCAATCAAAGTCCCTAAATGTACTCTTTTTTCTCTCATTTTAATTAAATGTTCCTCTGAGCCAAAACACAGGGAAGCCAACAAAATGGGGGAAAGGGAGCAATAAATTAAAAGAACAAATGCTATTTAAATTCGTGTTCCTTGGGGATCCTCCAATCTAGAGCTCTATCTGATCTGTTGCACAGCCACAATCTCATTTCTTCTATTTGCTATTACACATCTCCACTTAGGTGTATTCCTCTGTTCCCTCAAACTGAACTTTTCCAAACCCCCAAACTGGGACCCTATTTGACTGTTCTGGCTAAATTACTATCATCGTTCATTCTTTAAGTCTCAGAGATATCTTCAATTCCTCCCTTCTTATCCCCGTAAATATATCCATTCAGTCTGTAGTTCGTAGCAATGGTTGGTTTGGTTTGGCAATTTTCTTTCTTTCTTTTTTCTTTTTTGCAATCATCTCTTCC
Source organism: Elephas maximus indicus (assembly GCF_024166365.1). Taxonomy (NCBI): domain Eukaryota; kingdom Metazoa; phylum Chordata; class Mammalia; order Proboscidea; family Elephantidae; genus Elephas; species Elephas maximus. Next base: position 45,707,630 of record NC_064826.1, on the reverse strand, counting down.
CTTAAAGTCTTGCTGCCCTCATCCTAGTTCAGATTCTTATTGCCTCATTTCTGCATTACTATAGGAGTTTTCTAAATGTCTTATAATTAAAATTCTGCATTGAGAGCCTTATAGTTGGCATTTCCAAGTTACAGACGTGCCAAACTTGAAGGTCTTTTATAAGTGAAACATTTAATGTCTGGCTACGTAGGTCTTTGTTTAGAAGAAATGGTAATTATTTGAATAGCCATCATGCTCTTCCAAAAAGAAATTATATTATTTGTAAGAGTGTAGTAAATAGATCTTTAAAATAATTTCTGTGACATGGCCAAATATAAGAACCTATTATTTAATGAGGAGCCCTGGCAGCATAGTGGTTAAGCATTAGGCTGCTAACTGAAAGGTCAGCAGTTGAAATCCACCAGCCACTATGCAAGAGAAAGACGTGGCAATCTACTTTTGTAAAGATTACAGTCCTAGAAACCCTATGGGACAGTTTTACTCTGTCCTGTAGGGTCACTATGAGTCAGAATAGCCTCCATGGCAATAGGTTTGGTTTTGGTTTGGTATTATTTAATGAGTTTTATTCATGAACAATGCCATAAGGGTAGGCGATGGGTGATGTCTGCAGTTAGCAAGCAATTTAAACTTGTTTTTGTTATTCATAAAACCAAAATGAGATAAGTAGGTAAAAAAAAGCAAACAAACAAACAAAAAACAAGTTGGAGCCCTGTATCTTTGGTATACAGGAGTTGAACCTTTGCTAATAGGACAGGGGATTTGTTATCCATATCAAGGGGAAACAGACAAACATTTTATGCCTGATAAGGCTTTTCTTTATACATCAAATTCTTCAAAGGATATCCAACCAAAAGATACTCTGCATCATGGGAAGTCTGGAGAAGAGATTTATCCATATGCTAAAATCTATCCAAGCTATTTCCTGAATCTGTACTAACAGAAGCTAACCCCAATTAGCCTTTTTCAATCAAGGGATTATCTTTCATGTACAAATTAATGCCTATCTTGATTTTAAGCTATGGTGAATTATTTGGTTTTCGGGAACATAAAAGTCATTCTAATAGTTAGAATAGAAAAGAAAGTAATTCTAATTAACTGAATCCCATAATGTTATAATCTTATCTAGGAAACAGCTATAGATAAGGATAGCTCTTTATGAAGTAACAATGGTGATAACAATTAAAGTCACCTAAATATATAAACTTATCAATCCCTGATGAAATGCCATAATTTTCAATTATCATAAGTATGTGTTTCATCACCAATAATAAGTCTATACTCGCAATGTATTTGCCTTCATGGTAGATGCTATGAAGTTTGTATACTTTCAGGCAGCTGATACTCTTGAACTCATTTGCTAGCAATCTAGTGGAGGTATCAAGTCGACAAGGAGAAATTAAAAACAGGAGAAAATAAATATACGTAGCAGGACAACATACATATAAAGACAAAACAATAAAAAAAAAACAGGACAATATGAGGGTCTATACAAGGTGATTCTCTACTTCGTGCAAATGCTGTTTACATATAGATTACTACTGCGGGGGCTAGGTCTTAACAGAACAGTTACTCCAGAATCTCCACTTGTTCCCACTCCTGGGTCCTAAAAGAAGCTTGATTTAATTGTCAAAGAGAAACCATGGCAGCTATGATACGAGGTAGCTGCTGAAGGGCTGATCAGAGGAATTCAGGATCCACTAACTACCACTTCCAACTTCAAGATGTGGCACCCCAGGCAACTTCAATATTTACACCAATATTAACAGTTACACAGCAGTGAGGGTTATTTGAATGCCCTGTGATGAGTCTTAGGCAGATCTAGGCTAACAGAAGGAAATGGCTTAGCCATTGCACCCAGAAGGGTACAGAATGGAGGAGTCTGCTCCTGATACAGTGTACAAGACCAAACGAGAAGGCGGGTTGGAAGAGAGGAAAGCTTGCAAAGATGGGAGGATACTAGCTCAAATATTGGCAACTGAGAGGGAAATTATGTAAGGGAAAGCTAAAGTGCAAAAGAGGAAAAATGAATGGAGGGTGTAGCATGATTATCCTCTATGGTCTACTTGGGCTGTGGCAGATGGAATAGGAGGAAAAGAAGGAGAACTAAGAACTGGAATTTATATGAGTAAGAGGTTCCTGTGGTCAGACATGAGACCAACATAGTCTAGACAAGAAGGACATTTAAAAAATGTCACATAGAGAGAAAGTACATGGCCCTTGCTCTAAGTAAAGTGTTTTGGTGTGTACATAGCTGTTATTGGTGGAAAGGGGGGTAGATGGTTGCAATTAATGAAGAATTGGGAAAGTTTTTCTATTTCCTTACCTCTGCCTTTGGCATTCTCAGTGGAGTTCTAGGAAGAGTGCACACAGACATACAATGAAAAAATAACCAGGGTTGAACTAGCCCAGAGAATCCTGGAGAAAATACCCAGTGGCTTGGATCAACTGTGCTCCTTTTGGTCTAGAAGTTAGTGAAAAAATAGTTACTAGCCTCAGAACACTAGGATTTTCATTCCTTTTCCTGCCTGTAAGAGTTCCATATTGCTTCCGGATATCCCTGGACATCATCAGAGTGCTAAGCTCACCCTTTGGTCCATCCCAAAATCTTGAACTGGTGATTTTCCCCCCAAATAAAAATCCCCAGTCTCCCAAACTGACATCTGGACCGGAGCAATCTTCTACCAACCCATATGAGAAAAAATATAACCTGAGAAACTGAAATCATGTGTTTATGGAGTGAAGGTCTAGAGACCTAGAAAGATATCCCAGGGAGCTGCTTTGCTCTCCCCGCCTTACCAGGGATCTTCAATGGCCTCTTCCCAGAGATGGGGCTTGAATCAGCACCTCAGAAGCTGGCCACCTGAAGCCACAGGAAATCCCAAAGTTGAGGCAAAACTGCTTTAGTGTTTAAATTTCCTGGATGTCAATACACTGATAACATTTGCCATAACTTAACCCATATAATCATTTAACAAGTTATCTAAGGACGATTTATTTAGCATCTTCCTAGAGATGGCCTCAAAGTGAGGTAAAGAAGTTTCTCTGGCAGAGCCACTATTAGCTAGCCTCTTCTTGACCTCCATAGCTCTGGTGGTGTAGTGGTTAAGAGCTACGGCTGCTAACCAAAAGGTCAGCAGTTTGAATTCACCAGGCACTCCTTGGAAACTCTATGGGGCAGTTCTACTCTGCCCTATAGGGTTGCTACCAGTTGGAATCGACTATATGGCAATGGATTTTTTTTTTTTTTTTTTGTATAGCAAGTAGAAAGACATTCCCTCTGGATGGATGAAACCCCATAGGCTCCCGGTTTGGTCATCCATGGGTGCTTCTACCTGGCAGACACAGTCCTGCACCAAAGCACAAGGCTTGGCTAGCGCCAACAGGAGCCTGAGTTCAGCCCCACTTGCCAGGAGTCTTTGTGTAAAGTGCAAACTGCACGGCCATTCACAGCAATTCTGTTCCTGTTTCTGACCACTTTCTTTAAGTCTCTGGATAACTCCTACTGACCCACCCTTATTATTTCAAGAGCACTGTGATATTTTCACTTGGCCTGCTGGCCACTGACCTCCAAACCATGACCTCAGCATGCCAGGGACTCATGAGTTGCAGCTCATTGTTCTGACCCCTTGTCACCCAGCCCTGGTTCTGACAAGAGAGCAAATACAGAGGCAAAAACAGCCAATTATACAGACTTCTGTTTATCAAGGGCAATTGTGTCAGGAGTAGAGAGACAGTTTACGCAGTATCTTTCAACTAACTATTCTATGCACTAAGAGCCCAGACTGCTTTAGAAGGTGAAATACATACCTCATGTCATGTAAGTAAAACAGTCCTGCTTTTCTGATACCACACTTTTAGGAAGTGATTAGCTTTCCCGGCAGCTCTTGAGCAACACGGGAATGTTGGTAGCAAGAGGACAGCCCGTTCAACCGACTGGGAGCACGAACAACAGAAGAGAGAAGGTCCATCACCCTTATTTCTCTTTTGAGAATGTGGCCAAGAATTTAATGTGTAACTTATAAGTGAAAGTGCACAACTCATAAAAAGTGTGAAAAGCCATATAAAATGTTATACTTCTGAGAGTCAAGCAGATTTAGTGAGGGGAGGCATGGTGAAGGTTACTGAAGTAGAGACCCTCTGCTTTTCTCACTTTCCAGTCATTATTGATAGATTGAGTCAGAGGCTCCTCCAGCAGAAACTACAGCCTTTGAGCGCTTATCTTCTTCCTTCAAATTGACAGAATTAGATTATGAGAGAGTGAGTGAGTGAGTGAGTGAGTGAGTGAGTGAGTGAGTGAGTGAGTGAGTGAGTGAGTGAGTGAGTGAGTGAAGGTAAGGGGAGAAAAGGGCAGAGACACTGAAACTACAAATTGGGCTGTCATTGTAAAGATTAGGAAAGATTCTGTTACACTGCTAAATTTTCTGTGTATATCTACAAAGACTCAAATAATCCCTTGTTAGAGAGGAAGCAGACACTATTAGAAGCACCAGCCCCAAAATCCTTGTTTAAAGACCTGGCACTAGAAACATTTTCCCAGACTACTCCAAATTGGTAGCACAACATAGAGTTAGTGCCAGCTAAAAACGTGACCTTTCCAACACTGATTTAGCTGGCACTTTTAGTGTGGACTTCTCTAAGTTTGGGCCAAATAGTTACCACCAATTCAATTCTTTTTACAGTTCAGTGACCTTTTTGTTAATGGACTCCTCTCTTCTCTTCTGTTTCCTTGACTTCACTCCAGTCCTTCCTGCGTTCACACTCTGCTGGTCACTCTGTGCTCTGGCTTCCCTCTCCCCATGCCTTTTATGTCTTCACTGTTGGTAATACAGCTGTGCCTATATCTTTTATCTGCTTAGGCATAATGCGTAGTATTCAGAACTTTTTTTTTAACAGGTATTTTTCTGTTTAGCTAACCAAGACCTGTTGTTTCCTCTCATTGTAGCTCTAGCATATGTCTACCAAACTGTAGAAGATTGTTCTTGGGATTCACACTATAAGACTATATTATGGGAACACTAAGGCCCTTTTGCATTTGAGCCCTTAAGCTTCTTATACAGAGAACTAAGCATTACAAAAAATGGTCTGATTCCAGAGTCGGAATCTCTCTGAATCATGAAGTGGGTAACAGCAATTGAAAGTGGAATTCCATCGAAGTCTTTACTTACTAAAGAAGAAATTAACAACTGACATCTAACTGGGCCTTCCTTCGTTTGTGTCTAAAAAGTCTTTTTAGCCACTCTGCCTGAGCTAGAATAAACTCTCTTTTATCAAAAAAACAGCACTGTGTTCAATTTAGACAGTTTCGGGTTTACATTCAGTGGGGTTATATGCATGATACTGGTTTACAAACTGCAGCATATCATACAAATGTGCTTGCAAGGATGATGACTCTCATTTTGTACTATCTGTGCTAATTGATGGCACTGGTGAGGCAGGAGGCCAATCTCATCAGACTCAGCTTTTTCTCTCTAGACAGCCCCTACCATAATCCATAGCGTGTTCAATGCCTAGTGGATGGGTCCTTCTGCAGCCTTTCCTCCAGCTCTCTGAAAACTCAGTGCCAGTTACCTTCTCCTCCAACCTGCTTCAGCAACCCTTCGAAGGATACGCTGGACCTTTTCCTTACCTGGGATTGTTCTACCCATGAAATATTAGCTCCCTGCATCACGGTTCCATCTAAATGCTTCTATTTTCCCAGTTCTCACTGCCTTACCCCCCACCATATTGTTTATTAATTATCCATTTATTCAGCAACTATATACCAGCTCTACAACCTTACTGAGCCCTGTGATTCCTTTACTTCTCTTTTTAATCTCCATTTCTAGGACCCTCCAGGCCTCAGTTCCTTCCCCATCCACTTCAGATCTATTGTGCATCACTTCAGCTGCACTCTGTCCACTCTTACCAGCACCCTAGATGCTGGGCTTCAACCCAGGGGAACAGAATGAACAAGAGGAGGGAAGAGTATAGTGTACCAGAGCAATATACACCTAATGGAATGTGGGTGGAAGGGGTGTATCATTTCCGGGCTGAGGCAGTGAAGAGTTAGGTGTATCTTCTTTCCTTCCTCTCTTCAATCAGCCATAAATCGATGCCCAAGATGACTTTGGAAGTCTTATAAAGATAGCAGAGTCTTTGTCAGCCAAGCAAAGCCTCCCATGCTGAGCAGAAATCCCTACAATGGACTGTTACACAGCTATAAGTTACAGGACTAGAAATTTAAAGGGTGAAATGAGAGAAGGAAAAACATTTATTGAGGGCACATGTTATGTGCTGGGTAGTTTTCACCTATGATTTCATCCAATCTCATTACAGCAATGTGTAGCTATACCCATTTTACAGATTAGGGTATTTGGATAACTTCTAGATCTTATAGATCACACCCAACTTCTGCCTAGGTTTGTTTTACAGTCTTGCATTTAGGAAATATGTTGAACTAATATATTTGTGATATTTTATACTTTGGAATTCATAATATACATCAATTATTTGAAAGAAAAATTATAAACAGGAAGAATAAAACCTTACTCAATGATTTCAAGTATTCTTTATAATGTACTTTTTAAATACGCTTTTATTTTAAAATATACTTTGCCATAGTATGACCAATCACCTGACAAGGTCTCAGAATTTTAATTTTTCACACAGGGCTGCCATTTCTCTGGATACCTCTTGAAATGCATTTATAATTTTTCCCTGATCCTGACAGGCTATAAACACAGGCCATGCCCTCTTTGATTGTGTAAAATATACCAGGAACCCAAAAACTATCACTCTGAATAATCTGAGTGAGCAGATGCTGTTTACATAATGAGGGAATGGAGGACTGGACAAGAGTAGAAAACTGAGCTTGAGCCAACAGGAGAGATTTGCGGAGAGAGGGAAAGTGTGAGGGCAGGGAAATATAGGAATAAAGGAAGTATAGAAGCAGAGGGAGAGAAAATAAGTAAAAACAATGAAGACAGACTAAAAAGAGGAGTAAAAAGAAGAGAGAAAAGTAAAAAGAAGTTGGAAGGGAAACAATATGAAAAGTGAGGAAAATAAAAGGAAAGGAGGCTCCCCAAAGTTTGCTTCTCAGAGAGCTCATCATTGTTCCTTCCAGGCCCAGTGTGATTCTTCACTGGCTGCTAAGACCCCTTCCCTCCCTCCACAGAACTTGAGCTGGGCTCACCCCTGTCCCTCCTCACTGTCCCACAGCACCCTTCTTAGCCTGGTGAATCAGTCTCACCCTGAAACAGTGGGGAATGTCAACATATCCATCTCTGAGACATTCCTTTTCCTACATAAAAACTGCATTAGTAATTGTTTGAATTATTCATGAGGTAATTTAAGATTTAAATTTTTTGAATTTTTGGGGTCAAACCATTTTTTAAAAATTAGGTTTGATCACGTATTCAGCTTTTAAGAATTGATGTCAGTTCAACAAATTAAGCCAACCCCTCAAGATTCTAATCAATTTTGTTTCTTTTTCTCCACGTTCTTACATATAAATTAGGTAGTGTCTAGTTTAAAAGTAAAGTCAGTAGATCTCCGCAGCCTTTTCAAGGACAGACTCTTACTTTTTAAGTATAGACTTTAGGAAATTCTCGTATTACCATAGGAAATAGCATATTTCAGAATATATTTGTAATCAACATTAATCTATATGTCAGATGTGTAACAGGCAAGCTGATGACTTTGCCAAAGTGGTCTTTAATTCTGAGTTAGACACAGGAATTTTCAAAGAAAAGACAGAGGGCCTGGGGCAGGTGTTGATGACCAACTGTATAGAGATAGTTTTGAAGAGAGGCTAGAAGGAATTCTGCACAGCCCAAGTCCATGGACAGAGGACAAGAAATTAAGGGTTCCCCTTTCTGCTCCCCAAAGATGTGTTCACAGGTGAGTCCATGTAAGGGTATAATACTGGGAGGCCAGCCCTCAACCAAGAATAACCCAGACTCCCAGAGAAATTGTACAGGATACAGAGCCTTCGAGTAGGGACTACAAAGTTAGGACCCCAAGAATGGGAGCATCCAGGCTAAGGCTCTTCTCTTTCCTTTCATGTTTACCTCGTGCTCCAATAGTCTATCTCCTCTGCAGGCCACTTTTCACAAAACAATAAAGTTCTTATCACTTCCTTGCTGCATAAGAATAAGTAGAGAATCACAAAACTGCACTGAAGTATAGATATTGGAAGGTCATTCACCAAGTCTTGAAATGTGCATCATTCAAATATGTGCTTTAGCAGAATATCAAATTATTGCAGGGCTTGGTTCTCTGAGTAGGCTTACCAATCACCAAAACTGCAAATGTTAAATCTTACATGCCAAAGATCTGACATATACAATTGCCTGAACATAAATGCAGACACACATAAGCAACCACACAGTGCGGGAGAGACCTCTCAAAGCAGTGAGAGCTTTTCAAACTCTTTTAATATCACAACCCAGTAGAGAAAATACTTTTAACTTTTCAAACAAAGACATACACATACACTTATGCAACTGAAATAATTCACGAAACAACTCTTGTAACTATGATGCAATACTTACTTTTGCCCTAAAGTTTTTTTTTTTTTTAATTAACTGAAGAATACTAATAGCCCTCAATGACTGAGGATCATTAAGATACAGGAATGTATATAATTAATAAGTAGACTGTGATTCCAGACCATCAGAAGAGCAGACCAACAAAATGACGCAAAACAATCAGAGAGAACATATTCTCCTTCCTTCATTCTTTGAAGAAAGACTACCCTGAAGTATGACTGAGGTCTGAACACAGGGACTAAACTACAACATTAAAATTCCTACTTCGATAATCCTTCTAGACCTTTCAGTGTATGAAATTTAAGTATGTGTACAAGGATTGAAATGTTCCAGCTACAAAGTTTTATTTATTCATTTGCATTTATTTCCAAAGAAATCAGCAAAAATATTCATTTCTACCACAATCCATCCATAAGACAGCTTCAAAACTATATTTTTACCAGGTATACTGCCTTCCTATCCTTTACACAATTCGGCATTTTATTATTTACAAAAACTTCTAAATTCTACAAAATTTGACCTATGGAATACTCTTCACCACAGCAAAGATTTTATAAAATTTTTTTTATAGAAAATGTAAATTTATAAAGAATTGAGTGAATTTTTACTTTTTGCCCTGGGGACTATTTAAAAGACTACCCAAAACAAATGCAATTTTAAAATACTTATATCTTCAAGCAGTGTGTATTAAGTGCTTGACAGTACCCACTCACTCACTAGTCTGAATGAAAAAATTAATAAATATAGAGTTAAAAGCATTATTCTTTAATAAAAAGGTTAACCTTTTTAATGGCTTAATGTACGTGTTTCCAAATCCTTTCAAGAATGGCATAATGGTAACTCCCACATTAACCCAAAGAAAAATCAGCAGTCAAGTTTTTCTTTCCTTCTTTGTGAATCTCCAGCTACCCGTTCCATGCACCCAAGTCCTAAGGCTAATAAGCAGAAAAATACAGAAAAAGCTGTGGCTCAATTTCGTGAGGAAATTTTAAGGCCGAGAAAGCCCATGTAATTACCAAGATCAAAAGAAAAGCAAATTAATAAAGCCTCAAGTCTTATGGCTAAGCAGCAGAGTGGAAACCAGCAGTTGGTGTTTGTAATATTTAGAGGCCAAGAAACACTAATTCTTCAATGTAATGACCTTCTGTCTGCCTTAAGCACCGTAATGCTCAGCCAAAGGAGCACCGCCTTTACCCCATCCCTGCTCTGCTCTGGCTCAGCCGTGTCATCTTTACATAGTCGTGTGTTTATTTATTCATCTTACAAAAGAACTTCATCTGTAAACTTCCTTGACCAACGTCAACTTGGCACCAACTCATGAGTTAATTAACTCTTAACAGATTCTTCCAGATATGACTGCTACACAGATATTTTATCTTCCTGTTAATTAGTAATCATGCACTGGCAACAAAACCAGTGTTTCTTTCCAATTATCCCAGAACTCAGTGATTATTTAAACTTGGCTAATTAGCATCGGAGGGCTGTACATCTTCCGGGCAAATTATATTTGATAATACCTATTAAAATATACATGGAGGTTGTTGACTTGTGACAGGGGAAAAAAGTGGCAGTTCAAAGGGTATTAGATAACAGCATAAGGCAAATGGGGGCCCATTAAAATTTCCTCAACTGCTCTAATGAGAATGCCAAGGGTCATTTCTGCCTAGTTTACCATCTGTTTGGTTTCTGGCATGTGTCTCTGGTGTGAAAGGAGTGTCCTGAAGCCCATTTGGCTTATCTCGGTGTTATCCAGGGGTCTGAAGCAATTTCAGTCATTTATAAAGTGGCACATTAAAATCAGAAGCTCACACATGTGAAATAAAAAACTTTTTAAGTGTAAATAATTATACCACATAACGGAAAGTATCCTGAATATTTTCAAACACATGCAATGCTTCAAGAGAAACTTAGAAACACTGTATACCAACTGTAGTATCTGTTGTACACCAACTCCAGTATCCATTCACTCAAAGGTTGTGTGGTTGAAAGCTAACTATCCTTTGGACTCCATTCCCATGGAGCATATCTATGTACACGATTTTATCATACCATTATTATTTTTTGTCTAGGTCCTGTCAAGGAAGCCATTGCCTGCACCAGTGCAGATCGGAAATGATAAAAGAAAATTATTGATAAATCAGAGTTCATCAAAATGCAAACTTCTACTCATCATAGGACACCATTAAGAAAATGAACAGGCAAACCACAGAACGGGGAAAAAATATTCACAAAACATACATCTGATAAACGATTGGTATCCAGGACATACTAAAAACCCCTGTGTCTCACTAATTAAAAAGACAAACAACTCAATTTTTTTTTTAAATGGCCATAAGGTTTGAACAGGCACTTGAGAAAAAAAATATATGAATGGTCAATAAGCATATGAAAAAGTACTAATAATAAGAGATATAAATTCTAATCACCATGAGACAACCACCACATGCCCAGCAAAATGGCTAAAATTATAGATGGATGACACCCAACGTAGGTGAAGACATAGCACAATTACAACTCTAATATTATGTTGGTGAGAGTATAAAATGGTACAACCATTCGGAAAACAGCCTGGTAATTATTTTTAAAAAATACCCAGCAATACCACTACTAGGTATTTATCCAACAGAAATGAAAACTTATACTCAGAATGTTCAAGAATGTTGTACAAGCATGTTCATAGCAGCTACATGCATAATAACCATAAACTAGAAACAATCCCGGTATATAATAACCTTGCTGTTGTTAGGTGCTGCCGAGGGGTTTCCATAGGAACCTATTGGACAGAGAACTGCCCCCACAGGGTTCCCAGGGAGCGGCTGGTGGATTTGAACTGCTGACCTTTTGGTTAACAGCCAGTTAGCAGCTGAGCTCTTACCCATTGGACCATCAGGCCTCCATATAGTATCAGAATAGAAAAACAAAAGAATACTACCCAGTAATAAAAAGAGGACAAGCTACTGACACATACAACATGGATAAATCTCAGAAACATTATGCTGAGTGAAAGAAGACTTACATCAAAGAGTACATACTGAATGATTCCATTTACATGAAGTTCTAAAATAGACAAAACTAAACGATGGAGGAATGAAATCAAAGCAGCGGTTGACTCCGGGAGGTAGGCCTGAGGGTTGATAGAGAAGAGAAATAATGGATTTTTCTGGGTTTAAGGTAATATTCTACATTTTGATAAGAGTTTGGGTTACATGTGTGCATTTTTTTCAAAACTCATCTGACGTATTCTTAAAATTTGTGCACTTCATTATACGCAAATTTTACCGAGGTGGTGGGTGTTCTCTACAATTCTTTCAATTTTGCTGTATACCTGAAAATTTTCCTAACAAAAATTTAAAAAGTACATCGACATTACCTCAATCAAAACTATAATTAAGTTCATTTAAAAAATAACATCATTCATTAGATGAGCTCCTATACATAATACAAAATCATGTAAATAAAAATCGTGTAAATATAATTGTGATATCCAAACCCATTGCTGTCGAGTCAATTCTGACTCATAGCAACCCTATAGGACAGAGTAGAACTGCCCCATAGGGCTTCCAAGGGGTGCATGGTGGGTTTGAACTGCAGCCTTTATGGTTAGCAGCTGCAGCTCTTAATCCCTACGCCACCAGGGTTTCCATAATTGTGATAGAACCTTTCTTTCACCAATTCATTCAGTCACATCCAGCCTTGCATACAGGAGAGTAGTTAATGGCTGCTTTTGTGTTTGATTTTTAGGCTTCCACCAGTAGATATGTTTCCCTACCTGGTATGTGCTCCCTAATCTGTTTACACCATTAGAACTTGTGTTATGGATTGAATTGTATTCCCCAGAAATATGTCAGTTTGGCTAGGCTATGATTCCCAGTATCGTGAGATTGTCCACCATTTTGTCATCTGATGTAATTTTCCTACATGTTGTAAATCCTATCTCTATGATGTTAATGAGGTGGGATTATCCGCAGTTATGTTAATAAGGCAGGACTCAATCTACAAGACTAGATTGTGTTTTAAAAGTCAATTTCCTTTGAAATGTAAGAGAAAGAAGCAAGCAGAGAGACATGGGAACCTCATGCCACCAAGAAACAAAAGCCAGGAGAATAGCACGTTTTTTGGACCAGGGGTCCTATGCTGAGAAGCTCCTTGACTGGGCAAGATTGATGACAAGGACCTTCCCCCAGAGCCGACAGAGACAGAAAGCCTGCCCCTGGAGCTGGCCTCCTGGACTCTGAGAGGATAAATTTCTCTTCGTTAAAGCCATCCACTTGTGGTATTTCTGTTATAGCAGTACTAGATCACCAATACAACCTGTTACTATCCTAATATGAATTTCATTAAATCTACATAAACAGAAAAAAAAAAGAATATTCCTGAAGAAGAGGGTTTTTCTATACAAACTAATTTAAATGCTTTGAAAATACTTGACAAAAAAGAAGTAAAAAAAAATATTGTTTTCAAATTATGGTGGAAAAAGCACCTTTAAAAAGATCACATAACAAAAATCATAAATATCTAGATTTCCACACTCAGCCTTCTTTACAAGTTTATGTCCTTGCTCCACTTAAAGAACAAACAAACAAAAACAAAAAAAGCTGGAAATGTGGTTTGTGTAAGAAAGACGTAGTAGAGCACCAATCAATGGACCGATATTTAAAGAACAGTCATCAACTGACCTCTGAAAACTGGCAAATTACCCAGCCACTCAAATTAACTTCAAAGCCCCTGCAAGTACCCCCTGTCCTCTTTTCCCTAACTCACTTCCCCCCATACGACTGATCAACTTTTAACAAACTATGTTGCTTAATTATTCATTAGAAAATAAACATTAAAAATGCAAATCAAAACCACAGTGAGACACCACTTCATACACACTAGGATGCCTAAAACAAAAAAGACAGACAATAATAAGTGTTGATGAGGACATGAAGAAATTTAAACCCTCATACATGGCTGATAGGGATGTAAAATGGCACGGCTACTGTGGAAAACAGTTTGGAAGTTCCTCAAAAACTAAACTTATATTTACTATATGACTCAGAAATTCCACTCTGAAGTGTATGCCTGAGAGAACTGAAAACATATGTTCACAGAAAACTTGTACATGAATGTTCATAGAAGCATTATTCATGATAGCCAAAAAGCGGGGCAATGCAATGTTCATCAACAAACGAACAGCTAAATAAAATGTAGTCTATCATACCGTCAAATTTTATTTGACCATAAATAGGAACGAAGTACTGTTAGATGCTACTGCATGCATAAACCTTAAAAACATAAAAGGCCACATATTGTGTGATTTCATTTATATGAAATGTCCAAAATTGGCAAATCCATAGAGATGGAAAGTAGGTTAATGGTTGCGAGGGGAAGGGAAAGGGGGGTTGTTGAGACTGACTGCTAACAGGTACGTGGTTTCTTTTTGGGGTGATGGAAATGTTCTGGAATTAGATACTGGTGATGGTTGTACAACATAGTGAACATACTAAAAAGCCATCAAAGTATATTCTTTAAAATGGTGAATTTTATGTTATGTGAATTATATCTCAATAAAAAAATACCCCCAAAAAGTATATTAAAGACTCTAAGAAGTAGTGTTTAGCTTTGTTTAACTAGCATATTCCAAGCTTTTTTTCTTTAATATACACAATACTCTTTCTCCACGTAAGACCTACTAAAACATGAAGAGACGCTAACGTTGGCAAGACACACAGTGTGGGAAAAGCTGCTATTAATACAACATGTTTAAATTCACTCTAAGACATAGCTGCTATCAGCTCCCTTTTGAAAAGGGGACAAGAAGAAGAAAGAAAGAGGGAAAAGGATGGAGGCTATGGGCTGGAAGGGTAAACTTCATCATCTTCATAATTATTCTAGATCTGGTCATTTGTCTCACAGTCTAGAAACAAAAAGCCAAAACCCCAATTGAGTTCTTTTATTAATAATGTATGTTCAGCTTCTCTCCATTTTTGCTACTATTTTGTTTAAAAGGCTATCATATCATATTGGTTAAAAAATCAGATAAGTTAAAAAAGAATCTCATAATGTAAACAGTTAATTATTTTTAAAAATAAAACAAATAAGAATAAGCAAAATATCTCCACAGAATATGATCTCTGATAGCTACATTCATTTTCTTTTAATTTGCTATTTACTAGAGTTCATGCGGGGAAGAACTTTTCCGAAAGAGAACCAGAAATAACAAAATTAATTAGAAACAATAACAACATGGCTCTGATGTATGAAAACACATAGAAAGAAAATCAGGAGGGGAGCTCAGCCTGAACTTTTACCAAAACATTAACAATTTTTGCTACGCTGCTTTCCAAAATGGCAACTCCCACACTAACAAGTATCTTTCCATTCAGACACTCAGAGCCCTGAAAACAGTAATTTACTTTTGTGCTTGCCTCAGAAAGCAGCCCACACGTCTATTAGGGCTAAACGCAAAATTCCGCATCAGAGGATTGAATACAAACTACAAAACAGAAGACAAGAGTGGAAACATAACTGGCATTTGCTGAGGTGCCTTTTTTGGACTCCTACATCTATTTTCAAATTCATATGCTACATCTAGAACTATTTTCCAGGAGATGCGAAGAATTTACTTTCACTATATTTTTAAAAGATAATGATTAGAATTATGTCTAGGAAGTAATAACATTATAAAATTATTTTATGTTGTTCTTAGGCTTAGCTGCCAGTAAAGAAGCAGCCAGCTTCATCCAAGACTATTTATAAATCAATTACTGTGAACATGGAACATTAGCTCATTTATCATTATCTGGAAACCAAGGAAAGGACTGGGAAACCTCAAGAATAAACCACATTACAAGTGAAATGATTGCTCGGTCAGAGTTAACTTTTGAAGTCTTATTCCCTTAAGCATATACTTCAATCTTGTCTCCTGTTAAAACAGACAGCCTGGCATACTTTGAAAAGTGTCACGCTCCTAGAAAACAGCATCTCTTATCAGCCAAGACCCAAGATTCCTAAGTGGTTTTTTAAATTATTATTTAAGAAAGAGACAAGTATTCCTGGTTCTCTGTTTATCTAGTGAGAGATAAGACTTCACTTACAGAAACTGATTTTACAGAATTCTTCTTAAAAATTTTGGCACATGAAATGGAGTGGCGAGCAGCACCCCACATAGTGACCTACTGCTCTACTCTGGTTTGCCTGCTGCTCAGTCACTGAGGCAAATGTCTTCTTTAATCACAAAAACAAGGTTACACTTTTCCAGAACAGAAGAATTGCTTCAGAATAAAATTTTAACACTTTAACAGGAAAAATTATAACAAAATAATTTCAAAAATCATAACTTATATAGGATAGTGGCAACTTCCATCAGAACATGCTCTAAAATGTGCGTTTACTGACTTTGTCATTTATGAACAACTGACTGATTCAGTGCACATGACTTTGAGCAGGAGTAAGGAAGAGAAACACAGAAGAAAGGCCTGGCAATCTGCTTCTACAAAAATTACAGCCAAGAAAACAGAATGGAGCAGTTCTACTCCATAACATATGGGGTCACCATGGGTCGAGGGCCAACTAGAAGGCAGCTGACAACAAGGAAGAGAAAACAACTAGGACTCTTCCTCAGGGATACGTTTTTAAAGTATCTTACAGTGATTTTTGTGCACAGGGCTAAATTCCTCTACCCAGATTCTGTGGAATGTCCAGAGAAAACTGACAAGTAAATTATTAAGAAAATAGGAAACAGATGGGTCTTATGAGGATGATGATTTTTGTCTGAAAGACAGAAGTGACTTAATTACTTCTTAACAAACATTTCCTATTTTCAATTATATAAGAAATTATATGAGAAAGGTGTTGAAATTAGAGTAAGAGTTTACACATTTGTACAGGGAAGTCTTTCTTAATCTCCTCAATTGACATAATCATATAATACATTTCCAAGAAGTTGTACAGTCATTATTTCTGGAAAGGTCTAAGAGATTTAAAATATATATATATACACACATATATATATGAAGCATCATGTATTATTAAACATTGACCTGTCCTAAGATAATATGCACAGTGGTTAAGAGCTTGGCTGCTAACCAAAAAGTCAGCAGTTCGAATCCACCAGCTGCTCCTTGGAAACCCTATGGGGCAGTTCTACTCTGTCCTATAGGGTCGCTACGAGTAGGAATCGACTCAGTGGCAATGGGTTTGTTTTTTCTTTTTAAGATAATATGAGAGCCCTGGCAGCACAGTGATTAAAGCACTTGGCTGCTAACCAAAAGGTCGGTGCTCCGCAGGAGAAAGATGTGGCAGTCTGCTTCCAAAAGGATTACAGCCTTGGAAACCCTGCAGGGCAGTTCCGCTCTGTCCTGTATGGTCACTATGAGTCGGAATGGACTCGATGGCAATGGGTTTTGTTTTGGTGGAAGATGTTATGGACTGAAAAATCTCCTGAGGTACTTTCTAAACTCTTGATTCTCTAGAAGGCCTTAATCAGTCACTGTCCTATCTGAAGGCAACGGTACCTGCCACCTGCAGGAAGGAGGCAAAATGGGAGCCAGAATGATAAATTTCCCCGGGATCTTCGATGATAAAATTTATATATGTTTGTACAGTTTTAAATTCAGGTACAGATGTGTACACATACACATACATTTATAGATTCATAGATATTCTCAAACAGATTTATAATATTCTCCTCTCTCTCACCTACAGACATATACTTGCAAACAAAGATTTTCAGTGGTTTATTAATTCAGTAAAATTTACTAAGCACTTGTTACGTGCCATGGGAAGTCAAGATGACTAGACCACCTTCTTATCCTCAAAGAGGTAAAAACAAGTTATTTTTTGGCTGGGAGGCTTCTTTTTTCATTGTGATTTAGGTGAAAGTTTACAGAGCAAATTAGTTTCTCGTTAATACACAA
Source organism: Elephas maximus indicus (assembly GCF_024166365.1). Classification (NCBI taxonomy): domain Eukaryota; kingdom Metazoa; phylum Chordata; class Mammalia; order Proboscidea; family Elephantidae; genus Elephas; species Elephas maximus. The sequence goes on along the minus strand of NC_064826.1, from coordinate 45,690,202 downwards.
ATTATTTTGTGACATTGGCTGCCAACGCTGCAATGTGTCCACACTCTCCCCTTCTCCACCCCAGGTTCCCTGTTTCCATTTGTCCAGTTTTCCTGTCCCTTAACTAGAAAGTTCAATACAGAGTTATAGGGGGCTGGAGGAGGTCTCTTAAGAGAACAGAGTGAAGCATGGAGGAGGGAGTAGAGAGTTCCAGAGAGAAGGGCTCACAAGAGCTCAATAGAGGAGCTGGGTCAGGAAAGAGGCCCTAAAAGATGATGGGGTGTTTGCCCATCAGACCAGCCAGAAGGAATTCCAGAGAGGGAGGCTCACAAAGGCTCAGTAGAAGAGGTGAGTCAGTAAAGAGATCCTAAAGGAAGACAGGGTGTTTTCCTGGCAGACACAGCCAGAGGAAATCAGGGACCCTAAATAAGGGAATGGAAACCCTGGTGGCATAGTCGTTAAGAGTTAATATGGCTGCTTACAAAAAGGTTGACAGTTCAAATCCACCAGGCACTCCTTGGAAACTCTATGGCGCAGTTGTACTCTGTCTATAGGGCCGCTATGAGTCAGAATTGACTCGATGGAAGTGGGTTTGGTTTTTTAAATTCCTTTTAGGATACCCTGGTGGAGTAGTGGTTAAGTGCTACGGCTGCTAACCAAAAGGTCAGCAGTTCAAATCCGCCAGGCGCTCCTTGGAAACTCTATGGGGCAGTTCTGCTCTGTCCTATATGGTCTCTATGAGTTGAAATCAACTCGACAGCAGTGGGTTAACTCCTTTGAAGAATCTGAGAATTGCCAAATGTCTATCAGCTGATAAATAGAAAAACAAAATGTGGTATATCCATACAATGGACTATTATTTAGCAATAAAAAGGAATAAAGTATTGATACCAGCAATAACATGGTTGAACCTTGAAAGCATTATGCTAAGTGAAAGAAACCAGACACGGAAAGTCACATATTACACGGTTCCATTTATAGGATATGGAACAGGCAAACCTATAGAGACAGAAAGTAGATTCATGGTTCCAGGGGATGGAAGGAGGGGGGATTTGGGACTGACTGCTAAGAGTTACGAGGTTTCTCTTTGGGGTGATAGAAATGCTCTGAAATTAGATAGTGGTAATGGTTGCACAACATAGTGAATATACTAAAAACCACTGAATTGTGCATTTTTAAATGATAGCTTTTATGTTATGTGGGCTATACCTCAAAAAAAAAAGGGCAGTGGGAGGGCGATCAAAGAACTAGACTTGGTATCAAAACACCTGGTTTTAATTCTCATACTTACCACTGTCTCATGTAATAATGACCACTTTCCCTTCCTAAGCCTTGTTTTCTTACCTACACATTGGAGGTAGGGGACTGAGCCAGACTCTAATGAAGGTCTGTTCCAGCTATAAATTCTATGGGTAATGGGTAAGAAACTAGGTTCATCTGACCCAGCATTAGTCAACCTCTCTCCTCTCAAATTTCCCACTTCTTGGCCCATCTTCTTGTTCTTTTTTCGTCTCAGAGAAAGAATTCTTACTTCTTTCTGAATCTTTAAATAATACCTAACTATTTTTGAGCATAGAATAGTTTAAACATGAATATATAATCTCATTTAATCCACCTGTTTTAGTCACTGAGTGTTGCTATAACAGAAATACCACAAGTGGGTGGCTCTGACAAAGATAAATTTATTCTCTCACAGTTTAGTAGGCTACAAGTCCAAATTCAGGGTGCCAGCTCCAGGGGAAGGCTTTCTCTGTGGGATCTGGAGGAAGGTCTTCGTTATCAGTCTTCCCCTGGTCTAGGAGGTTCTCTGCACAAGAACCTCAGGTCCAAAGAACACGCTCTGCTCCCAGGGCTGCTTTCTTGGTGGTATGAGGTCCCTCCTTTTATCTCTTGTAAGATAAAAGGTGGCGCAGGCCACACCCCAGGAAACTCCCTTTACATTGATTCAGGGATGTGACCTGAGCAAGGGTGTCACATCCCACCCTACTCCTCTTTAACATAATCTAATCTTTGGCTGCTGACAAAAAGGTCAGCAGTTCAAATCCACCAGGCACTCCATGGAAGCTCTATGGGCAGTTCTATTCTGTCCTATAGGGTCACTACGAGTCGGAATCGACTCCACGGCAATGGGCTTAGATTTTTGGTTTTAATCTTGCCTCATTAACCACAGGCAGAGATTAGGGTTTACAACACATAGGAAAATTATATCAATCACAAAATGGAGGACAACCACACAATACTGGGAATCATGGCCTAATCAAGTTGACACATATTTTTGGGGGACACAATTCAATCCATGACACCGTCTAACAACTTTGTGAACTGGGCAATATTATTATTATTATTCTCATTTTACAAATGCAGACGCTGAGGCTCAGGGAAGGGTAGTATGTGGCCCAGGTTAGCACATGGCAGGGTCAAGAGTGGAACTCAAGCTGCCTGACTGCAGAGAGCATGTAATGAACCATTGCCCTGAGCTGCCTTTCTTCACTAACCCCTCCACTTTGGCCTGAATCTCATGCCCCTCTTTTGCTCCTAAACATTTGTTTTAGCAATCTGCTGATTAATTAATAGCTTTATATTCATCATGTCTACTACTACTATAGTAAGTGGTTATTTTCAAGCTTGTTGTGGGTCGTCAAGTCGGGAGCAGTTCTACTCTGTCCTGTAGGGTTGCTACGAGTTGGAATCAATTCAATGGCAGTAGGTATTTTCTAGCTAGTTATTTAGGAATGGAGGTATAGCCTGAATTCCTTGTCATATATTGAATACATATTAGATAATACCATCTCTTAATGAAGGTAATGTTAGTATACCCAAATGGTTAGGTTAATACTCTGTAAACAGGAAAAATTAATGACAGTTTCACCTCTTGTCAGCTACGGTCCTTGTACCGTTGACTAGAATAATTTGTTTAATTAACCTAGAGCCTTTCTGTTAATTACCATACCAAGCAGAAGGTCATACCTTTGAATTGCTCAAGTATGTTTAAATTGCATTTATTTTAGCACTTCTTTGTAAAGAGACAGACAAAATGAATTTAACAAGCTTGCTCTGAGTAAAACAGTAGCAAAATTTATGCTAGTAAGTAAATACCACTACCATAGAGAACGGTATTTAATGAAGTTGATAGTGGCTGCCCCTCTTTATAGATATTAAGCTGAAATATGTACACGTATTCAGGACATTTGTGTGTTTCATAGTCACACAGACAGGACACCTAAGACTGAACTCTAGGGGTGGTAGTGGGGAGAGAACAATTAGCAAGTTGTGAAAGGTCCTTCTTAGTCTTAACACGAAGGATAACCAAAAGTTAGTTTAAATAAAACCTTATACTTTTATTTTTGGTGTCAATGAAACACGGTAGTAACAAAAACTTGCATCTTGGCAGTTAAACATTCATTATACAATCTAAATCTACTGAAGTATACATTTTTCTTAATTAAACCAAAAAAAAATTGTTGTGGAGTCATATAGGGTCATTAGGAGTCGGAATCAACTTATTGGCACACAGTAGTGAATAATATGAGATTTACTGAAATTTGAAGTCTTTCTTAAGACATTTAAATAATTTGCTTTGTAACTATATCCCTATTCACCCAAAGTAAGAGTGTCGAATCATATTGGAAAAAAAAAATCAGATCATTAAGTTCAGTAATTCTAATACTGTTTTAAATAAAGATAATATTGAAAATATTAAATTTGTATGTTAGTCACTTAATGACTACTAAAGATATGACAGGATTCACTGAATATTTAAGAGAAAAAATACTGGATCTGTTGATTACATTTTCCCCCAAACCTGAGTTTCATTGAATCTTGCCATTTTAAGAGTTTTGTAAAATTTAGCAAATTATTGGACCTACGAAGCCTAATTATTACAGAAAAAGAAATCAAACACATAGGAAACTATAAAAGTTTAAGAGAAAAACTGCTAAAGTAGCTGATGTACTACATTAGCTGGGCAAAGCTACCTAGGCATTGCACAGTACAAAAGTTTAATTTATGCGAGATCTAACAATTTGAAGTGTGGCTGCTCTTTATCAGCACTGCAAACCCAATTCTCAGGTTTTAAAGCCAGAATACTAAAAACCGAGCAAAAACTCTAGGTTTTAGAGCCAGAATACTAAATATTGAGTAAAATGCATTTCAGCTCCTGGAAAAGGAACAATTTTCTATGAAAGGATATTCAAATAGCTCTTCATTTATCGACCGCAATGAGCCTTCAAGATTTACATGATTGAGCTGGAATTCAAAGCCAAAGACGAAAGGGAAGCATTCTTTTTTTCTGGGATGCACAAAGAGATATCCATAATTAAGCATCACACTTCCCTCGGGCAGCATGTTTTCTATTTATATTGACAAGCAAGATGAGGTATTTCAAATCATGCATTGCTGGCTTACAGTCATCTTTCGCATAGCTATTGTTTTAATGTATTTCTGGCTATTTAGGCATTTGTCTATTTTTGGTCGGTGAGGCATGCATTTTAAAGAACTCTGGTCTTGCATAAAAGGCTGTAGTTATGTTAGTGGAATTACATTTATAAACAGTATCTTAAAAATAATTATGGCCTTATTTTGGCTGGTCAGACACACATTTTATATTCAAAGGAGAGTGGCCATAACTTTAGTGTAATTAGTATATTAAAATTAAGGGGAGAAAAACTTTCAGAAGTAGAAGTACCTATTTAGTCTCTACTTCACAATATCTGTCACAGCTAGTTACACATTATCACACACAAGTCCTACAGTATGTTGGAAAAATGCCAAACAAATCGTGTTTGCTTAATACTCCATCAGAAAGTCAGAGCCTAATAATAGTTTATGCATTCAATAACTCCTTTGTTCTAGATCAAAGAATGACACATTATTTCAGTCTAATCCTACTAAAACTACTAAACTACTCAAACACAGCGACTCTGAAGTTTTACCTTCTACAAGTTTACTCCACTTTCCCATCCACACACTAACCAAATTCAATCTTTTCACTTTGGTTTTAAATTGTAAAGAATCTGTTAAATCAAATACAAAAAGATTAATGTGGCTGTTGCCCAAAGTGACCGTTTTATCTAAAAAGATAATTTACCTCCTACTTTCTATTCAAATGAAACCCTGGGGGCATAGTGGTTAAGAGCTATGGCTGTTAACCAAAAAGTCAACAGTTCAAATCCACCAGGTACTCCTTGGAAGCTCTATGGGGCAGTTCTACTCTGTCCTATAGGGTCACTATGAGTCGGAATGGACCCGATGGCAACAGGTTTTTTTGTTGCTGTTGTTGTTTTCCCTATTCAAAAACATTGTTCATGAAGGCTAATTCTGTTCAACAATATTCAGCCATATTATTAAGTTTAGTTTTTAAACTTACTAATAACCACTATCATAAATATACACAAATTTATTTGGCCATTACAGGAACTTTAAAAAGATCCCGCCTCTCTACCCAGCCATATAAAAATCATGTCCTATAAAAACGCCTGCTGTCTAGATGGAGAGCTGAGCATTTTATTATGGAAGTCAAACTACCATCGATGGGCTGTGCCCACATTCAGAAACCAACTCAGTCCATCAAACCAACGATATAGGCTTGAGAGTGAGAGGAAGGCTAAGTCCAATTTAAGCTAATCAAAATACATTCTAATTCAAGTGAAAACTGCCTGTTTACAGCTTTCAAAGCCACCACAGAAAATATCTTGAAGTTTGAGTGTCTTAAACAATTTCTAACAATTTCATTCTTAATTTTTGTACGGCTTTCTAGCAAAAAGTCTGAGGTAATTTGATACATGCATTTAATAGGTCCTTTCAAAATGTGTTTATAACATAGCTGTGAATACTCGTTAACAACTATCTTCATCTAAAGCCCCCAAATTGACAAATGATACATCCTTCACTCAGCCAAGTCCTCACAAATCATCTCAAGCTACAAACCCAAGATTAATTCCACTTGAGAACTGTTTTTTCTCTACCTCCACCCTCCCACCCCAAGGAAGTATATAAAACTCCTGTACTAAGGAAATCAGCTGCTCCGGTTATGAAGAGTTATAATTTTGGAATGGATATTTTCATTGAGTGTTTTCTTTGTACTAAGGGCTGCACATAAATTACCTAATTTAATGCTCACAGCTACCCAACATCTTATGAGGCAGGCACCATTATTATCACCATTTCATAGATGTGGACTTTAAACCAAAAAAGATAAGTAACTTGGCTGAGGCACACAATGAATAAGGGGTGGGGATGGGATCGGCAAGCATGACTGCACAGCCCACAACTCTTAACCCTCCACACATGGCTTCTTCGTGATGCCTATGGCAGCCAGCCTGCACCTGGGCTCCTTACGTGCTTTGCCATATCAGAATCTTTAACCAGTGAATGGTCTTCCTCCATCTACTCCTGGCCTTGACCATTTGGTTTCAATGCTGACCCCAGAGTGATTTATTTAAAACGAAAGGCTAGTGGGGTCTCTCTTCAGCCTAAAACCCTTAATGGCATCCCCTTCTCTTAGTGTAAAAACCAAAAACTTATAACATCCTGAAAGGTCAGGCCCTGGTCTCCTATCCAGCCTTACATGTTCCCTCTAGATTCCAGGTCCAGTTACCCCAAGATTTTCTTTCAGTTCTTGAAACACCAGGCATCTTCTCACCCTGAGGCCTTTGCAAAGTGTTTCTTCCTTCAGGTATGCTGTACTCCACCTTCCACAGACCCTTAGCTAATTAACTCTTAATCATCCTTCAGATCTCAGCTCAAATACCAATTCTTCAGCATCTCACCCAACTTCATCCCAGACTAAATCTAGTCTCTCTGTTGTACCCTCTCTCAATACTCAGAACATTTCTTTGCTAGCCTCTACCAAAGTTTGCTATTATATATTAACACAGTTATTTAATTAATGCCTGTCTCTCCTATAAGGAGCCCTGGTGGTACAGTGGTGAAGAGCTCAGATGCTAACCAAAAAGGTTGGTAGTTCGAATCCACCAGCTGCTCCTTGGAAACCCTATGGGGGCACTTCTACTCTGTTCTGTAGGGTTGCTATGAGTCGAAATTGACTTGAGGGCAATGAGTTTTTAATGGGTTTGTCTCTCCCACTAGACTAGTGGTTCTTAAACTTTAGTTTGCATTGAAACTACCTAGACTGCTTGTTTAAAAACTTATCTCTGAGTCCCACCCAGTGAGGCCTGCAACTCTGAACAAACGAGGTTGCAGTGATGCTTTGCTGCTGGACTGGGGACTGGTCCAGTGCAGTGGTCCTCAACCTTGGTTAACATTTACAATCACTTGGGGAGCTTTACAAATGACCAATGCCCAAGCTCTACCACCCAGAGGTTTTGATTTAATTGAGCTAGGAGGGAACCCAGTATGTCTTGTCCAAAATATTGCATAAAACCAGTAAACCAGTTGTCACTGAGTCAATTCCAACTCACAGTGACCCCACCTGTGTATGTCAGAGTAGAACTGTTCTCCACAGTGTTTTAAATAGCTGGTTTTTCAGAAGCAGACACCAGGTCTTTCTCCCAAGGTATCTCTGAGTGGACTCAAGCCTCAAACCTTTAGGATAGCAGGGTTAACCATTTGCACTGCATAGGGACTCCAAATATTGCATACTTACACTAAAAAAAGGAGCCCTGGTGGTATGGTGGTTAAAAGCTCAGCTGCTAACAAAAAGGTCTGCAGTTTGAACCCAATAGCCACTTCTTGGAAACCCTATGGGGCAGTTCTACTCTGTCCTATAGAGTCACCATGAGTCGAAATCAACTTGACGGCAACGGGTTTCGTTTTGGTTTTATACTAAAAAAATTAAGCGTTTACCTAAAATTCAAATTTAACTGAGTGTCTTGTATTTTTATTTGCTAAATCTGTCAACCGCACTTATGAGTCCTGTTGTAATACAGCAGGTAGTAAACCCTGGTGGCGTAGTGGTTAAGTGCTATGGCTGCTAACCAAGAGGTTGGCAGTTCGAATCCTCCAGGTGCTCCTTGGAAACTCTATGGGGCAGTTCTACTCTGTCCTATAGGGTCACTGTAAGTCAGAATCGACTCAATGGCAGTGGGCTTGGTTTGTTTTTTTTGGATGCCATATATTTATGTGCATATATCATATATATGAATGTAATCTCAAATTCTCTCTGCAGAGGAAAAAAAGTGGCATGGAATTTTTAGACTTCAGAGGAATTTTTTCTTTCCTGATGATCAGGACTTAGAATTAGCTACCAGCAGACTGTAAAATCTTATCTAGGCTCTTTTAAAAATAGGGCAAATTCTCAATGGTCAACTAATTTAACACGATGATTAAATGACTTCCAGGTTTCTTTAAGCCCTGAGGCTGTGGACCTCATGTTGGGCAAGCAGAGTGACAATTCAGCCTGGATATTATTGTTCTCACGTCAATTGATGAGTCACTTGGGCAGAGCTACTGCTGGGACTCAACACAGATGAGGTGCCCTTTCACATATCAAAAGTAGGTAAAAACTGTTGATTTATTTACCGCCATAAAAATAAAGTGTTGAGACATGGTTGCCTTTGGTGATGCAATTTTATCTCACACCAATGGAGGAAGTCACATGCAATTTTCCAATTTTAGAGTAAAATCAGTGACTTCATTTCTTATATAATCTGGTATTTTAAATTTACATTTCTGATGCTGTGAAGGTTCTACTTAATCCCAGCTTGGCATATTTACAGCATTATGGGGAAACTAGAGATTTCCAAATCGAGAATCCTCTGGGATTAGTGACTATCACGTAGCCTCTGCCCTTTCACATAAGCAACATGCCAGTTCTCTGATTTAAGGCCTATGACCCCTTATGAATGTTTTAAATATTAAATGGTATTCTTTTGTGAATACTTATAGAATTAAATTATTTTAATAAATATTACTATCCTCCACTCTACACGATGTTTACTTGCCAAACTTAAAATGACACTTTTTGCCTACCACAGAGTTTTAAGAAGTGTTTATGAGAGCAGACTACTGAACGACCACACTGGCATCAGAGTGAATTCTAGCAACCTAAGCAACTAAAAAAAAATAAATAAATAAAAGCAACAGTACACAAAAATTCACATGAGCCCCACAGAACCAAGTGGAACAGCAGCAGTAGACAGAAAGTGATGGACAGTCACATCGAGCTCACAGTTGGCCACATATTTACATGACTTATTTCAACTCACTAAAATTTAAGCACACAAAAATCACTTTAAATTATTTTCTCTAACACATGTATTAAGCTTTTAAAGCCAATTTTTCCAAAAAATAAGATCTATAGCTGCATAAAATATCTACAATTACTAGTTTCTTGTATTAGGATAACTTACCAAATCCGAAAGCATTAGAACCGCCAATGCTCTGTGAAGCCTGAACACTTGTAGATGTGTATAGTCCTGTTACCAGCAAGCCGTCAAAGAAGGTGCTTGTTGAAATCGTCACTAAAATGGGAAAAAAGAAGCCTCAATTAATACAGTCAGAATAACGAGTTACGTCCCTGAAGTGTCAGACACTGTCAAAACAATCTTTACTCATTATTACCAAATAATTTTTACACTACCCCATTTAGTATTTTATTTATTTTAGAAATTACCGAGGAACAAAAAGAAGCTCAGAGCTCTGATGTCTATAATTGCTGGTCTAAATTTTAGAAATCTGTTCTACCTTTCTGCATTCATTGACACATTTCCTGTCTATGTAAAGAAAAAAATCTGAAAATAATACAGTATTGAGTGCATGCTTTCCCCACCTCCACAACCCCTGAGAGCAGTCTAAGGAATTGCTGGAGTTTTGGCATTGTGTTGAGAACATTTTTTTAAAGTGTTGCATAATGTGGAAAAAGATCTCACGTGGGCTGAAAGAAGAACAGTAAGGTGTACTATATTTTTTTTTCTGTGTGTGAGTCTACATTTCATAGATGAGTTTCCTGAAGTTTTTCAACAAAAGCAAACTAACTTGCATGAAGTTTCTTCTTGTGAACAAGAAAGAAAGACCATCACACACTTCAGTTTTAGAGCAAAGTCTACAGGGGACTCCAAATGATTTCATAACCAATCATGATGTTCCTGGGAAGAAAAAGGTCAAATCAAATGTATCTGTATGATACGCAGGTTTTCCTAAAATTTTATCTTATTCACCACCAAACTGATCATAATTTCCTCCTCAACATGATATATTTTCCTGCATTGCTGTTATGTTCATGAGATCAAGATGATGCCATTTTTAGGACGGAGCTGGCAGAAGGTAATAACATTATTTTCCTAGTGCACACATAAAGGCTGTCATCACGCTTGGTAAAGAATAAGGAGAATGGCCAGAGTCACATCAACTTTGATGGGAATGTTTAAATTCAACTCCAGGAAATCCAGTGGGTAGAAATGAATGGTCTCAATGTCCATATTAAAAAGTACAAGCAAAACACATCTATCATAGACGAGCATGACATCATGAGACACCAAAAACAGCACTGGATTTTGGAGTAAATGACCTTCACATCCTTTAATAAGAAAAAATAACTAAAACTTGAGAGCTGGACACTGAGTTAAGTGGTTTCAAGTATTATCTCATTTAATTGTCAAAGCATCTCTATAAAGGGAATACTATTATTATTCCCAGCATACAAATAAGGAATGAATGGCACAGAATGATTAAGAACCTTAACCAGGAAAGGAAATAAAAAAAGATAAATAGGTTGTTGAAAGCATTAAAATATTAAATATAAAAATATTTTTATCAATGAACTTGACCTCATATACGTATATAGAATATTCCACCCAACAGAAGCAAAGTATACATTCTTTTCCAATGCACATGGAACGTTCTCCAGAATAGACCACATTTTAAGCCACAAAGCAACCTTCAATTAAATCCACAATATCAAAATAATACAAAGCATTCTCTCTGATCACAATGCTATAACAGTAGAAATCAGTAACAAGTAGAATAAGGAAAAGAAAATCAAATACATGGAAACTGAATAACACGATGCTTAAAAACAACTGGGTAAGAGAAGACATCAAAGAGGGAATAAAAAAAATTCATAGAATCAAATGAGAATGAAAAAACACATCATACCAAAACCTTTGGGACACAGCAAAGACAGTGGTCAAAGATCAATTTACAGCAACAAATGCAAACATCAAAAAAGAACAGGCCCAAAAAAATTAGCCCTATAGCTCAAACAAATAGAAAGAGAACAGCAAAAGAAGTCCACAGGCACTAAAAGAAAGGAAATAATAAAGATTAGAGCAGGAATAAATGGAACAGAAAAACAACAGAAAGAATCAACAAAACCAAAAGTTGGTTCTTTGAAAATATCAACAAAATTGAAAAACTGTTGGCCAAACTGACAAAAGAAAAACAGGAGAGGAAGCAAATAATGCAAATAAGAAACGAGATAGGAGACATTACAACCCAACTGAAATAAAAAGTATCATAACAGAATACTATGAAAAATTGTACCCCAACAAATTTGAGAGCCTAGAGAAAGTGGACAAATTTCTAGAAACACACTATCTACCTAAACTAACACAAACTGAGACAGAAAATCTGAACAGATCTATAACAAGAGAAGAGACTGAAGTGGTAATAAGAAAAAACTCCCAACAACAACAACAAAAAACCCTGGCCCCAGCGGCTTCATTAGAGAATTCTACCAAATATTCAGAGAAAAGCTCACACCAGCACTACTCAAATTATTTCAGAGCACAGAAAAGGAAGGAATACTCCCAAATTCATTCTATGAAACTAGCATAATGCTGATACCAAAGCAGGCAAAAAAAAAAAAATTTTTTTTGGCAAAGACACCACAAAAAAAAAGAAAATTACAGACCAATATCTTTCATGAATGTAGATGCAAAAGTTCTCAACAAAATTCTAGCCAAGAGAATTCAGCGTAATATCAAAAAAATAATACACTCAGACCAAGTGGAATTCATACCAGGTATGTAAGGATGGTTCAACATTAGAAAATCAATCAATATAATCCACTACAGAAACACAATAAAAGAAAAGAATCACATGGTCATCTCAATCTATGCAGAAAAGGCTTTGAGGCTTTGATAAAGCCTAACACCCATTCCTGATTAAAAAAACAAAAACAAAACTCTCAATAAAATGGGAAAAGAAGAGAAATTCCACAACATAGTAAAAGGCATCTACACAAAACCTACAGGCAACATCACTCTTAACGCAGAGGGGGTAAAAGCATTTCTCTGAGAATAGAAACAAGACAAGGATGCCCTTTATCACCACTCCTATTTAACACTGTGCTGGAAAATCTTTGCTACAGCAATAAGTCAAGAAAAAGACATAAAAGGCATCCAAATTGGAAAAGAAGAAATAAAACTATCCCCATTTGCAGATGATATGATACTATACACATAGGACCCCAAAGATTCCACAAGAAAACTACCAAAACTAATAGAAAGATTCAGAAGAATAGCAGGATACAAGATAAGTATACAAAAATTAGTTGGATTCCTATACGCCAACAAAGAGAATTTCAAAAAGGAAATCAGGAGAACAATGCCGTTTATAATAGGACCTAAAAAGATAAAATACTTAGGAATAAATCTAACGAGGGACATAAAAGACCTATACAAAGAAAACTACAAAACACTATTGCAAGAAACCAAGAGACCTACATAAATGGAAATACATACTATGCTCACAGATAGGAAAACTCAACATTGGTGAAAACGTCAATTCTACCCAAAGCAATCCACAGATATAACACAATCCCAATCCAAATACCAACAGCATTGACCAATGGAACAGAATCAAGAACTAAATGTAAATCCATCCACCCATGGTCAGCTGATCTTTGACAAAGACCCAAAGTCCGTTAAATGGTGAAAAGATACTCTTCTTAACCAATAGAGATTGCAAAACTGGATATTCATCTGTAAAAAAAAAAAAAAAGACGCAGGACCTATACCTCACACCATACACAAAAACTAATTCAAAATGGATCAAAGACCTAAGTATAATGCCTAAAATGATAAAGACCATGGACAGAAAAACAGGGACAACACTAGGGGCCCTAATACATTGCATAAATACAAATCATAACTAACAATTCAAATACCAGAAGATAAACTAGATAACTGGAAGCTCCTAAAAATCGAACACTTAGGCTCAAAACAAAACTTTACCAAAAGAAAGCCTACAGACTGGGAAAAAAAATTTGACTTTGACATATCCAACAAGGGTCTAATTTCTAAAATCCATAAAATACTTCAACACATCAACAACAAAAAGACAAATAATCCAATTAAAAGATGGGCTGAGAATATGAACAGACATAGCACCAAAGAAGACATTTGGGTGGCTAACAGACACATGAGAAAATGCTCACAATCATTAGCCATTAGAGAAATACAAATCAAAACTACAATGAGATACCACCTCGCTCTGACATTACTGACACTAATCAAGAAAACAGACAATAACAAATGCTGGGGAGGCTTTGGGGAGGTTGAAACTCTTATGCACTGCAAGTGGGAATGTAAAATGATACAATCAATATGGAAAATGAAACGTCGCCTCCTTAAAAAGCTGGATAGAAATACCATAAGATCCAGTGATCCCCCCCCTAGGAATATATCCTATAGAAATAAGAGACGTCGCAAGAATAGACATATGCACACCTATGTTCACTGCAGCATTATTTACAATAGCAAAAGGATGGAAACAACCTAAGTGGCCATCAACAAAAGGATGAATAAGCAAATTATGGTACATACACATAATGGAATACTATGCAACAATAAGGAACAATGATGAATCCACGAAACATCTCACAACATGGATGAATCTGGAGCGCATTATGCTCAGTGAAATAAGTCAATCACAAAAGGACAAATACTGTTTGAGATCACAATTATGAAAACTCAAGAAAAGATTTATACAAGAAAAAAACAGTCTTCAGTGGTTACGAGGAAGGAGAGGGTTGGAAGAGGAAATCACTAACTAGACAGTAGACAAGAGTTAACTTTGATTAAAGGAAAGACAGCACACAACATAGGGGAAGTCAGCACAACTTGACCAAACAAAGTCATATAAGCTTCCTAGACACACACATCCAAACACCTTGAGGGACTGAATTACTAGGGTTGAGGGATAGGGACCATGGTCTTGGGGGACATCCAGGTCAACTGGCATAACACAGCTCATAAAGAAAATGTTCTTTGGTGAGTAGCAGCTGCAGTCTTAAAGGTTCACAAGCAGCCATCGAAGATACATTTATTGGTCCCATCGTGTGCAGGGCAAAAGAGGATGAAGAAAACAAAGGACATAAGGAAAACGTTAGTCCAAGGGACTGATGAGCCACATGAACCATGGCCTCCAACAGCCTGAACCCAGAACTAGATGGTGCCCGGCTACCACCACCAACTGTCCTGACAGGGATCACAATAGAAGGTTCTGAACAGAGCAGGGAAAAATGTAGAACAAAATTCAGATTCACAAAAAAAAGACCGGACTGGAGGAACCCCTGAGACTATGACCCCTAGACACCCTGCTAACTCAGAACTGAAGCCACTTCCAAAGTCCACCTTTCAGCTAAATAATTAACCAGGCCTATAAAACAGACAATAACACACATGAAGAATGTGTCTCTTAGTTCAATCAAGTATACGAGACCAAACAGGCAAAACCTACCCAAAAGCAAAGACGAGAAGGCAGGAACAGACAGGAACACTGGACAAATGGACAAGAGGAACCGGGGTAGAAAGGGGGAGAGTGCTGACACATTGTGGGGATTGAAACCAATGTCACAAAACAATTTGTGCATAAATTTTTGAATGGGAAACTAATTTGTGCTCTAAAGCACCATAAAAAAAAATTTCTTTTAATTTTTTTGGATGGGTTTCCTGAGGGCAAGGCAGATCAAAACCAAAAGAAACTATGAGACTAGCAAAGACATTTAGTGGACACACTTGAGTACACATAAATTCTCACATGATGTACATTTACACAACACCTAGTTCCCTTGTTGGACACTAATTAACTATAATCTATTGCTCTGCTTGCTTGAGTATGGAATTTAAAGTATTTTTAGGGAAACAACTGATATTTCGCATTTGGATAGATGCTACTCTCCCGACACTGTGAAACAAGCATTCCTTTCCTCGTTTAAACAAGATGCAACGCACAATCCATGTGAACTGGAAATCGTCTTCCTTTTTAAGTAAGAGGAAATGTAGCCCAGACTCCTATGGGATTTAAGACATATCTTTCTGATCACCAGGGTCCCTTTTACTCAAGTAGAAAAGGGGTCCAATTTCTGCACTTAAAAAACATCTGACACAGTTTGGAATCCCTGTTAGTTTGTGGGAAGTTCCAGAATGTCTCCAGCCCATGTCTGTATCAACCAGGCACTAGTCAGTGAACAAGGAGCTAACATGCTGAAAACTTTACAACCTTCTTCTTTCTGCCCTTTCTCTTTCACTCAAATGCTTCCACTTTAAGGGTTTGTCTGTCAAAGTTACCTTTAAAAAAAAAAAAAAAACAAACCTCTGTCCCAGGTACTGAGGCTGATCTGGCCACCGGTGCCCTGCAGGGATTGTTACACACGATTTCCTGTTATCAGCCCCTGAAGATAGTGTTTTTCATTTGGGGCCTCTCCTTTCACCTTACTCTCTGATATCTTCCTGATCCCTTTCTACCATGTTTCATCTGACTTCCACTTGCACTGGCTCTTACTCGTCCTATGTGCCCTGACCTGGCTTGCTTTCCTCCAGTTCTGGGGGGACTCACCCTTCAAGCGCTATTTTAGCTTCTCTAGTCTTTTTTTTTTTTTTTTTTTAGTCTTTTTTAGTCTTTTTTTTTTTTTTTTTTTAGTCTTAGCTGAAGGCGCCCTGGTGGAACAATGGTTAGGCACTCAGCTGTCAACTGAAAGGTCTGTGGTTCAAACAGGCTCAGGGGCTCCATGGGACAAAAGACCTAGTGACTGCTCCCATAAAGATTACTGCCTTGGAAACCCTACGTGGCAGTTCTACTCTGTCTTAGAGGGTCATTATGAGTCGGAATAGACTCTACAGCACACAACATGCACACACACACACACACGTGCACTGTTCTGACTTATCACTTACATCCACAAACTGCTACCATCCAGACAGTTGTAGTAATCTTCTTTAAAGCAGAAGAGTGATTTACAATAAATTAAAGAAAAGGTTGCTCAGTATTAATGTGACTCATGATAGAAAAAAAAAAAACTGAAGCTCGCATTTCTGAATATAAAATTATTTTAATATGTATGCAAACTCAGAGGAAAATTTACAGCTTTCATGGTTACCATAAAATTTGGCCCACTGATGAAGCTGACTAACTGAAAAAAGAGATATATGTTATCTTCTATTGACAATAAACTGTACACAAATTATAAGAATATAGGAATGTGTGTATAGATACATTCATCTGCAGTCCCAATTCCCACTGTAGATATTTTTGTAAGTTTCTAATATTCTGATTTAGAAGTGCATAATTTAGAATGTTCCAAAGTTAATGTCATTTTAAAACGTTCCCTTAAAAATAGTTATATATGAAACTACCTTTGCGTAAGTAGATGATATAGTTAAAAATATAAATTTGGATACATTAGAATAGGGGAAAATTCCACAAAATTTTTATGTTTTAATTGCCTTTAGAATAAACGACTGGTAGGACTTCCTGTGTCTCAATGATCTCTAACTAAACCCTTCATGCCTTTTCCAAAATTATCAGCCAAATGTTGTAGCTAGTGTTAAGATGAAGAATGAATAATATTTACCAAGTATCAATTCACTTTAAAAGAAATTCATTATAAAATATGAACAACTGTTGAATTTAGGTAGTAGATACACAGCTGTTTGTTATACTAGTCCTTCAACTTTCTTTTTAGGAAATTTCCACATTGAAAAGTTGGAGGGGGAAGAAGTTTATTATAAATGCACTTAGGATAAGCAAACTTACCCAAACAATAAAATGTACTAGAAGTTACGTAATTATTCATACTACTAGAGCTAAGCTGTTTACATATATGGTACCAGTTGCAATTGCCGTTGACTCCAATTCGGCAACCTCATGTGTGTGTCAGAGTAGAACTGTGCTCCATACAGTTTTCAGTGATGATTTTCCTAAAGTAGATTACCAGGCCTTTTTCCCTAAGTGCCGCTGGCTGGACTCAAACCTCCAGCCTTTCGGTTAGCAGCCAAGCTTGTCAACCATTTGCACCAACCAGGGACTCTATACATATATGTAACATGCATACACACACACACACATATATAAATACATGGAGCCCTAGTGGTGCAGTGGTTAAGAGCTATGGCTGCTAACTAAAAGGTCGGCAGTCAAATCAACCAGCCACTCCTTGAAAATCCTATGGGGCAGTTCTACTCTGTCCTATAGGGTCGCTATGAATCAGAATTGACCTGATGGCAACAGGTTTTTTTCACGAGTTATATATATATATATCAACTGTGTATATTGTATATGTGTATGTATATGTACAGTATATATAAACTAAGTATATACTGAGTATCTTCTATGAGCCAGGAACTACGTTAGTGCTGTAATTTGAGTTTTATTACCAGAAAAGCCAAAGAGAGATACTTAGAGCTAATTCCCCCTTAGAAAAAGCTCTATTATCTGACATTATGCAAATTTTAGCTGTTTTGTATAAATGAAAATATATCACCACTATGGGATGGTGGGAGCCCTGGTGGCACAGTAGTTGAGAGCTATACAGCAAGCTACATCTGCTACCCAAAAGGTGGGTTGTTCAAATCCACCAGCAACTCCTTGGAAACTCTATGGGGCAGTTCTACCTGTCCTACAGAGCCATTATGAGTTGGAATTGACTCGACGGCAACAGGTTTGGTTTTTTTCTGGTATGGGATAGTGTGCCTTGCTTGCTGGCTGAAAGAAAAGAGGACCTGAAGCACCTACTGATGAAGATAAAAGACCACAGCCTTCAGCATGGATTACATATCAACATAAAGGAAACAAAAATCCTCACAACTGGACCAATAAGCAACAGCATGATAAATGGAGAAAAGATTGAAATTGTCAAGGATTTCATTTTACTTGGATCCACAATCAATGCCCATGGAAGCAGCAGTCAAGAAATCAAATGATGTATTCCATTGGGCAAATCTGCTGCAAAAAGACCTCTTTAAAGTGTTGAAAAGCAAAGATGTCACTTTGAAGACTAAGGTGTACCTGACCCAAGTCATAATATTTTCAATTGCCTCAGATGCACACGAAAGCTGGACAATGAACAAGGAAGACTGAAGAAGAATTGATGCATTTGAATTATGGTGTTGGCAAAGAATACTGAATACACCATGGACTGCCAGAAGAATGAACAAATCTGTTGTAAGAAGTACAGCCAGAATGATCCTTAGAAGCAAGGATGGTGAGACTTCATCTCACATACTTGACATGTTATCAGGAGGGACCAGTCCCTGGAGCAGGGCATCATGCTTGGCAAAGTAGAGGGTTAGCAAAAAAGAGGGAGACTATCAATGAGATGGGCTGACACAGTGGCCACAGCAATGGGCTCAAACATAGCAGTGATTGTGAGGATAGTGTGGGAATGGGCAATATTTCGTTCTGGTGTGCATGAGTCAGAACCAACTCAACAGCACCTAACAACAACAACAATTTATCTATTTCAGATACCAAAGATTTTTATGAAATCATGAAATAATAATTTGATGACTTTAAATAGGTAAACACCAATTTAAACAACTCAGTCTGCCATCTGATGTACATCTATTCATGGTTTTAAATTTTTTCATGGTAAAATTCGTATAATTCTTTCCTAGAGGAGACTTTTTGTCTTAGAGTCTAGAGTCAAGTTTTATATCTTTCATAAACCCATTGTCGTCGAGTCAATTTCAACTCATAGGGACTCTATAGGACAGAGTAGAACTGCCCCATAGAATTTTCAAGAAGCGCCAGGTGGATTTGAACTGCCAACTTTTTGGTTAGCAGCCATAGCTCTTAACCACTACACCATCAGGGTTTCCACTTATTTTTTATAGTTTGTATTAAAATACTGTAAACAGAGCTAGCTATTTTAATTATAAAGCAAAAAAAAAGCATTATCAATGTTATAGATTGCAGACAGAATTTTTAATTTAAGAGCACATGGCAGGGGGAATAACCATGTATATTACCTGTAAACAGAAAGCAAATGTGTCTTATCAAATCATATCATTCCCTTGTTCACCAACAATCTCTAGATTGCTTATTTTTTGGACGTATCATCCATAAATTGAAGTCCCAAGTTTTCAACATGGTATTCAAAGATTTTCACGCTGTGGTCATAACCAATCTCTCCAGTCGAATTTCCCCATTTCAGCTGAAAACACCTTTTGTCTCAGTCAAACCAAAATGCATTCTGTACTTCCCTTGATTTGTTTAGAGTGTGCCCTCACCTAGAGTGACTTCTTCCTGTTTCCTTTCGTTAAAATCCTACCCATCTCTCTCAGGAAGCCTTCTCTGCCCTCCTGGGTGGAAGCAGCCATCCCCACTCAGTGAACACGGCTCTCAGTGTGAAGCAGTAATCACACCCCAACTTCCACAGTGCTAGGCTCACAGGGGATACTCAGCCAACATTTGTCAAAATTCGACCACACAGAAACATTTATTAAAAACATAAAATAAAATATAAAAATAAAACATAACTGAGAATAGAGTATAGCCAATGTAACAAAATTGTGAAATCTAACTTCTACAGAAAAAAAAGGACCAGTGTTCTTCATAGAAATATACGGAAAGAGATGTTTTTCTTGAAAGAAAAGCAAAAAGTGAGAAATAGTGCAGTATCTTACTATAGTATTATACTCACAAATCTGAAATGTCTGAGAAAATTTTGACTGAATTTTACATTTAACCATAGTAGTGCTTCTTTTGCATAAATGTACTTTATGTATGAGTATATATATACATATTTTAGGTACACACCAAATTAATATTTTGATAATTTTGTTCCTAAGACACCTTATTATACTGTTATCTCTGCTCTGAAGTTACTATGCCATTTCCTCAAATAAAAAATAAGAAAGGATCAAAAGACTGAGGAGATTGTACATATCTCTCCCACATCTGTGTTAAACTGGCAATGAGCTTAGCACCAGGAGTCTATGAATATGGATAGCTGGGCTGTGACAGCAAAATGAAAACATGATGTAGCGACACAATTCAATTCTTATCGCTGGCTCAAAGGGTACCTCTGCCTCAAAATGACTAATTTCAGAGTCAGTTATTATCTATTATAGCTTCTATTAAATGTTCCCAACAAGACCCTAATACTATTCTTGCAAAAAATCACTGTAAGATGAAAGTCTAGAAGGAAATAAATTTAGACATTTACTGCTGGTTGCATTCCATCCTAAAGCTTCTGGCCTACAAATGCTCTATGCTCCATTAAGTTTTGATCACTTCAAGCATATTCCATTACTACTTTACACAAAAGACCCTTAATATGTGTAGTGAGGAAACATATAATATTTGAAACTATGTTTCCATCTTTTGCAAAAGTGACAAATATCAGAGGACAGTAAATTGCAAAAATGTTGAAAATAGTATTTAAATATTAGTAATGATGCATCGATTGCAGAGTTCCCATTTCTTAATTTTATGTATCTTGAAGATGAAGAAACACCAGCAGAATCTAATATTGCCAATATTTTAAAAATGCCACTTTCTGCCTCATGAACAGAAACTCATTTGCCTTTTGAATACTGAACAGATTAAATAGCCTGAGGAACAAACATATTACTCTGAAAATGAAATAAACAGTATATTCACCGCAAAATTTCATCAACACAGTGTGTTCTGCCATTGATTCTTCTTTAGCTTAAGTGCCACTAGCGCTGGGTACCAAATAGAGAACATCTAAAAATCTGTTATAAAGCCTCTTTGAGAACTTGACTTCTAAACTGCTTCTCATTACATACATTAATTCCACTATGACGTGGTTTTATGCAGTTTTCAAATATTAAGTTAGGCAACAACAACAAAGAAAAAAAAAAATCATCCCAGTAAGTACATAAAAGAAATGACTGCAGGTCAAGAATCAACTGAGGGAGGACATGAATCCATAGTAGTAAACTGAACACGGAGATCTTAAATGGACCATGAACAAAGGAACTCCAGTCAGCCTTCTGTGATGGGTGGGGAGATCACTCATGCCTTATCCATTCATTCCAACAACTAATAAGGGGGCATGATCAGAAAGGATATAGCTGCCTACTTTGCATAGTCTCCTGTCAATCTACAGAAATGCACTAGCTCTCTTGCCCTTCCCTGTTTACTAGGTGGCTGACCTGTAAGAACTCGTTACCTTCAGAATTAATCTACACCTCCTCAATAACAGTAACAACAATTATAACAATAACTAAACAGTATTTGGTACTATGTGCCAGTTATAAGTCTTTATAGTTATTATGTAATCCTTTCAAAATCCCTATAAGGCCAGTACTATGATTAGACCCTTTTTAACCATGAGAAAGCTGAAATAAAGGGCGATTGAGTAATGTGCCTTAACTGACATGCAAAAGGAGTCTCTGAGAAATGGAAGTCATGGTCCCTAACCTAGACGGACTGCATTAAATAAAATACAGCAGCCTCTCTCTCCAGAAGTCCTGAGAGGGTAGCTGGACTTGACCTTCTCTTGGAAAGCAGTGGTACAGAGGCAGAGGGTCTCTTCCAAGCTCCAGATAGTGGGGTGAGGCCTCCTGGGAAGGAGCCCTGGTGGCACAATGGGTAAGCACTCGTATGCTGATAGAAAAGTTGGTGATTCCAACCCACCCAGTGGCTCCACGGGAGAAATACCTAGAGGTCTGCTTCCATAAAGATTACAGCCAAGAAAACCCTATGGGGCAGTTCTACACAGTCACATGGGGTCACTATAAGTTGAAAATGGACTAGACAGCACCTAAAAACAGTAGCCTCCCGGGAGCCTGCCCAGCTGGCTGCTCTATAGAATGCACTTAGCCTCATGTCTGCTGCAGCAATCTTTATCACAGCCCTTTATTACTGTTATTATTATTCCTTTTTTCCCCACGTTGCACAGATCTGTACTGTTCCTTGGGGGACAAAGGAAGCAGAAGGAATGACTTCCAGGGAGGACGAAATGTAGTGTGATGGAGGACTAAGCTGGAGATCAAAAGTAATAAGGTCAAAGAGCCCCGGATCAGCCCACCTTGAGAAAAAGGGGGAAAATGCCCTGGCAAATGCCCTCCCAACTTTGTCTCCACCTGCACCTCCTTCAGAAAGGAGAGTGAAAACTGAGCTTGATCCAGGAATTGTGACAGGTACAGGCGACCCCACTGTTTGTTAAATTTAATGACGCATTAGAGCATTTTCTAGGGTTGGAAAACGCTCTTTGCCAGCTGGAAGGGGGATCCAGCATCTCCGTGAAACCCTATCCCCCGTGAAACCCTATTCTGACATAATACAGACTCAGAGATTCAAATGAACCACACGTAGTTTCTAAATCTTGTCTTCCGGCAACACTGGTGACAAAAGGAGATCCACTGAGAGTTTTCCTCCTTTTAATTCTTCTCAGGAGATAAAATGGGTGCAGTTAGATGTGTCTTTTGTGAATGTATTGTTTTGAGATTAAGTCCTTTGGAAGTAAGTGTAAAAGTCAGCTTTCAGTGAAGCTACAGTAAATATTCCTGTTTCTCCATCCCTCCACATTGCCTTTTTCTTCTTTCTGCCCCAGGTCTCTCTCACACACACACACTCATTCACACACACAAATTCAGAATTTCTGAGAACACTAACCCGAGGGTAAAACCTCACGTATCTTATTCAGGTAAAATGACTTCTGCAGACTTGGGGACCTCTGTTAGAATAAAGCACCTGAGATGAAGTCCTGAACACTATTTTTCAAACCTCCTTAACTTTGTCCAATCTATACTAAAAACTAGTGATCTTGAATATAAAGAAGAAAAATATAATTTTACAATGCTGTACCCTATTTCTGGTCCCAATTGCAGTTAACACAGGAATGGTTTTTATCACCTGCTTTTGACCTTTATAATTTAAATCTGAATTTTTATTTTAAAAAATTCTACAAAAAATGATAAAATTTAATTTCTAAAACCAGAAATCTTTATCTTTTTTCTTTATAAATGATGTTTTATTGTAATACAGAGACCTGTAGCCGAGAGTTACTGGTATTTGTGATTTTAGTCTGACTTGCTTTTCACGTGTTACTTTTATATGAGGTTGGATGATACTCATACATGAAAATTTCATATTGTTGGCCCTGCACTTGATAAATTATTAAAGTGATGTGAATAGGAATGTGGCGTTCAGGTTTTCAGCAATTTTTATCCTTTTGTTCTTTCTTTTTTAAAGGAAAGACTATCATATCTATAACTCACCTTAACTTTTAAAAATTTAAGCAAAGATTACCCTTAAAAGAAAGCATTTGGGAAGATTTATTACCGCCAACCTTTTAAAAGCCATACTAAGAATTTTTTGTCTCCTTTGAGGCAGGGATGTTAACTAAGCTTTCTCAGGCTGAGAAAAAATAAGCCTAGTAATTCTCATAAGCACATATAAAGATAAATATGTTACAGTAAAATGCACAGATGTCTAGAGAATAAATACAGGTTTAATTTTTTCCAATATAATCAGATGTCTTAAGCCTTTACACAATCAAAAAAGCCTATAATTGTTTTGTTTCTATTATGCTGTCTTGTTATTTTTTAACTTGACATATTCTCTGATGCCCTGAAAATGTGTTTTTGACTGAGGGCAACTGAAGAAAATTTGAAGTCATGCAACAAATGACAGGGTAACTCCTCAGAGTGTCCCAAGGTTCACATGAATGTAGGCTTTTTTTTTTTTTTTCTAGTTCAACATATCAGTAATATAGCATTACAAATTTTCAAAATATTTTCATATTTGTAACAGTTATACGTTTCCACAAGAACATGCCCAGAGTGATGTTGGTATGCGTGTGTATATCATATATGTCTACATTTAGGATTATACAGCAACCTTATTATGTTTGTAAAATGACTAAAGCAATTACAAGAATTGATTGAACTCCTAATAGAGTTAAACTGAATGTGGCTATAAAAATATTAAAATTTTTTTAAAAGGATTTATCCAAACTGTTCTCATTTGGTACTTCCATGTGTTCATTTCAATACACTTTAATTATAAGTAACGGTCCTAAAAATCAAAGACTTCATTTAAATACATACGGAGTATGGTATACATATGGTATACATATGGTTAAACTGACTGTAAAGCTCTGTGACTAATTTATATAAGACAAATTTAAAAATTCTCAGTTACTGAACCATCACACCTAGTATTTGTGTGTATGTGCGTTTGTGTGTGTGTGTTTCCATGCTCAACTCATTCATTCATTAAATTATTTATAAAGCTACTACTTGATACTGGCAATATAATGGTGAACCATCTGTATATTTACAAAAAGGTCATTTTGATAATTGTTCTTGTCCATTTTCAGAAGAATCCCTATTGCATGTTTCAAAAGCCAATTAATAAAACCGAAAATTGCTAATGCCAACATTGAAAGTCACAAAACAATGTTAAGTAAATGATGTGACAAATTTTCAGGTACTAGTTTTTTTTTTTTTCTAGCACAGCTAGTTGCTCTTCTAATAAGCTACAATTAAACGCTTTTCTTAAAAGTTTACATTAAAATAATCACTAAGAATGTAACTTCAGTGACATTCACATTGATAGATGACATCTTATAATTATTTGATAAATTATACAAGAAGGAATAAACGTACAGCTAATTTGTATAATATTAACCTGTAATTATATATTTCTCCTAGGTGTGAAATAGAAGATGTTACACTTTATATTTTACAACATGGCACTTAGTACAATGAATCTTAAAAATCTCCTTAAAATAACAAAATCTCTTGCAGTTTAGTATAAATTTGCATTTTTCAATACAACCATAAGACAATTTTTCTAAGGAACAAGAAAAACTCCAGGTGTGAAGAATTAGCAGGAAATGTCTTCAGGCCTAGAAGGAGTCCAGGAAAAAGTTAAATGATCAGTAATCTAAAGATTGTTTAAATGAAAGGAGTTTGCAAAGGGCTAAACATGTTTTGCAGCTGTGGTATTCCTTATTTTCTGGTACAGGATTTCAGTCCTAGCACATACTTGTTTTTGATTTGTTGTTTTGTTTTTTTTTTTTTTAGTAAATTGATCTAAATTCTAAAGTTGAGGACTTGGCATAGAGAACTAGGGTTGGATAAGAGACAAATTAAATATACATTTTTATAAACTTTTACATTTTGCTTGCAAGTATTTGTATACAAAAACGCTTATTTAAGATACAGTCGTAAATAGAATTTAAAATAGATAAAATATCTATTCAATATGAGATGAGCTCATATTCTACAACTTCCAACTTGGCTAAATAAAATTATCATTTTTTAGTCGAACAATAATATTTGGTAGAACCACTAACCAAACTAACTTCTCCCAAAGATTGCTTTACTTTTACAACTAAAACTGCCAATCATCTGAGCAGCTTGTTAAATTCCAATTCCTAGTCCCTCCCCCGCCCCGGCACCCCCACCCCGGGATCCTGATTCTGTAGAATTCCAGGAATCAGTATGTTTAACAAGCATCCATCCCAGGTGAGACATGCCTTGATGACACAGTGGTTAAGCATCTGGCACTAACTGAAAGGTCAGAGGTTCAAACCCACCAGCTGCTCCAAGGGAAAAAGATGTGGTAGTAGCCTAGGAAACCCTCTGGGGCAGTTACCCTGCCCTATAGGGTCACTATGAGTCAGAACTCAACTAGATGGCAGTGGTTTTTGGATCCCAGGCAGATTTTATAAAGGGGATCCTGGGATAGCCCAATTACGTAGTTATGAAAAGCTCCGGATTTACCTAGAAATCAAAAAGAATTTCCAATGAAGGCTTGAAGGCTATCTATGGGACTAAAAATGATAACTGGATTGAATTGAGACTACACTAAGAATTCCACTACAGTAAAAAGCCACTTTGCCTTTTATTATACTGCAGTCTCCTCCTAGTACAAATGATGTTTAACAAGACGAGAATGGAATAGGACACCTGTTCTTAGACGATTTCACGGATGCCAGTGAGTTTTCCTTTCTCAGGTGATGAAGACTAAAACAAACCCAGAATAAGGATCAGCAGCCAAGGCTGCAGTGCATTCGAGGTGAGCACTAAAGAGCAATGTCAGAACCCTGTGGTGACATTCTTGGCAAATGGAGGCCACCGTATGTCCTGACTGTGAACTAAAAACAAAGAAGAGAAGCTGAATATTTCCTGATTTTGGCAGGCATGCCTTTAAAGAACCCTGGCCAATGTTAAATTTGTTATGAATTCAATAGCAAAAAATTCATTCATTCAATAATTCTTTTTTCAAAAGATGGAGGTGAGGGGAGGAGGCTTGTTGTAGGAAAACCTTGCTGGATGTCAGGTTGTACCTCTCTTTACTGATTGCTATTAGGTCATCAGAATTTCTAGAATCTACTCGTGAATTTACATTAAGTTAAATGGCCTGTGATCTCTAGGATCTGTATCATCAGAAGTTCTTGAAGTACTTCTGTTATTCGTGAAACAGAGGAAGAGCAGTTCAGCAATCACATGTGTAAATTCTGTCAGTATCATGGTATATAAGTTGCCCGAGGATGGAGAACTGAACTTATTTTCAGTGTCTAGGTAATCTCATTAGTTCTTTAGCTACCTTAAGCTTCAACTCTTCTCTAAAGGCAATTGTGCTCTACCTTTTCCATTGGACATAGAGCAGCCTTCTTGATGAAGAAAGTGAAAATAGAATTTGAATGCTTAGATTTTCCCACCATCCTCCCACATCATATCATCTGCCCCAAGGAGAAAGCCCCATTCATTGCCCACCTCATGCCATGCAATGCCTTTCTATCACACATAGCTTTTCTCAAACCTTCAGTTCCTTATGGGCTTTGACTTCCCAAAACATTCTTCAGGTATGTCTATTGGCTGTACTTTTTTATTGCTCTTTTTAAATGCTTTTTGAAATCCAAGCTTGGCTGCTAACTGAAAGGGTAGAAATTTGAGTCCACCAAAGGGTACCTCAGAAAAAGGCCTGGTGATCTACTTCCAAAACATCAGCTATTGAAAACTCTATGGAACACATTTCTACTCTGACACACATGCGGTCACCATGAATTGGAATATACTTGATGGCAACTGTTTTATAAAAAGGGAGAGCCACGTGGGGAAGGGTATCTCTCAGCTGAAACACAGGCCTACACTAAGGGCCCTGCAGCAGCATGCACTGTGGCCCCTGCCCATCTCTCCATGGGACAATGAGAGACAGAAGAAACCTATTTTTGCTGCTCCTTATTCTTATAGATTTTCCCAATAAAGCCTATTTATTAATCCATACTGTGACACGGAATTGGTCCCAAACCCTTACCCAGCAGCCTTCAACCACAAAAAGACCTATCTTGCATGACACTTCCAAATGTCAATGATAGCTAGGAGAAAAATAACTATCTTGTGTTAAAACTTTTGCATCTCTGTATCTTTTCCACTGTGGTTCTTTCATTGTAATACATCATAATTCATAATTAGAATTTACTGTCTAGAGATCCCTGTCCCTCTTGAGTCTTAAGAAATCCTTTTGGAGCCTCTGGCCAGGGAACTAAACTCTTTATATAGCTTCTCTGCACCCTGAGCATTTTATATATTAGGAGGCAAACCAAGAATTCCATCCAAGCCTCCACAACCTGCCTCTAATCTGCCTTTCCAGGCTTTCCTCTGGCTCCTTGGTCCCATGCACCTCTATATGTGCGTGAACATGAATACAAGGATTGCTTTCTCACTTCCAGGCCTTTGTTCTCACTATTCTCTTCACCCCAAAGCCCTGGCCTCTCTACTTCTTCCTCTCAAAATCTTTCCAGTTCCTCAAGGCCTAATCTAAATGTCACCTTCTTCAAGATGCTTCCTCTTCATTCATTCTTTCCTTCTCCCTCCCAAGAGCTACAATAACTCTCAGCTATTTGAAGCTTACCATCTTCTACCTTGAAATATTTGTTACATACATCCAATATTCCTTGGTTTGTAAGCACCCTGGAGCCAGTGGAAATGTCTTATTGGTCACTGCACCCCACATCACTGAGCACAGTCCCTAAGAGGTCACTCGCAAGTGTTTTTAAAATGGATATGCTCTGCTTATAGCAGAACCTGAGTTACAATTAGGGAATATAGTTGAAATCCCTCATGACTATCTTGCTTTTCTGCCAATTCTATTAGAAAATCAGCATCAGGTCTGCTATCTGGCTAGATGGTTTATTGTAGATTCTCACAGGGTATCATACTTCTACTTCTTCCCCTCCATCTATCCAGTTGCCATGAAGTCAATTCTAACTAATGGCAACCCCGTGAGAGAAGAGTAGAACTGCGCTCCATAAGATTTTCAAGGCTGGGGCCTTTCAGAAGCAGATAGCCATATCTTTTTTCCAAGGTGCCTCTGGGTAGATTCGAATTACCAGCTTTTCAGTTAGTAGTCATGTCCTTAATCGTTTGCGCCACCCAGGGGTTCCTCCTCTCCCTCAGTCCTACCCAAAAGTTCTCAGTATGCTCCCACCTTCTAATCAACCCTACTCTTCTCCATTTTGTATAACCCCTCTGAGTGTGGGTTTCCTCAGAAGCAGACTCTGAGCCAAGACAGAACTGAAAGAAGTGATACAGAGGAGGGAAGGTGGCCAATGAAGTGTACAATATGAAATCTGCTACCATAGTGGGCAACTGAAGCTGAGTCCTGTGGAAAAATCATAGGAAAAGGTATAAAATGCTTGCCTCAAAATTATCTTACTGAAGGATGCAGGGAGCTGGGGTATTTATACACTGATTCCCAGCATTCATTGGTGAGGGCTGCTGGGAGGTACGAGAAGGGCGAATTAATTATCCAGCATTTCTGGCTGCAGTGTGCACAGGAAGGAGCAGAGTGACCTTCCAGAAAAAGTCCTCCAACCCAGAGATGCAGATGTTGGCAGTTAGAAGCAGGCTGGAGCATAATGAAATGGCAAGGCTCAAGTGATATGGGCAGCGATGTGCTGGTAAAATATGCAATAAATTGTTCTTCAAAGAAAAATACTCAGATTTGTAGTGTTCTATAAATACTGAAGTTGTCGAAGATTTCATGCTATTAATGCCCATGGAAGCAGCAATCAAGAAATCAAACAACGTATTGTGTTGGGTGAATCTGCTGCAAAGACCACTTTAAAGTGTCAAAAGGCAGAGATGTCATTTTGAGGATTAAGGGGCACCTGATCCACACCATGGTATTTTCAATCGCCTCCTATGCATATGAAAGCTGGACAATGAGTAAGGGAGACCAAAGAAGAATTGGTACCTTTGAATGATGGTATTGGCAAAGAATATTGACTATACCACAGACTGCCAAAAGAACGAACAAGTCTGTCTTGGAAGAAGTACAGCCAGACTGCTCCTTGGACGTAAGGATAGTGAACTTCGTCTCACATACTTTGAACATGCTATAAGGAGTGACCTGTCCCTGGAGAAGGACACCATGCTTGGTAGAGTGTCAATGAAAAAGAGTAGGCCCCTCAATAAGATGGATTGACACTATGTCTGCATCAATGCACTCAAGCATAGCAACAATTGTGAGGATGGCAGGACTGGGCAACATTTCATTCTGTTGTGCATGGGGTCGTTATGAGTCCAAAATGACTTGATGGCATCTAACAACAACAAAAAATAAGTACTGCAAACTCACATCACAGCCAATTTCAAGCTACCAACCACCATCTCACTGAACACTGAGTTGGGGAAGAAGCACAGTAGCACACCATTGTTCCACCGTACAGTATTTCCATCATACAGCCACAACAGACACAAACAGGGGTAAAATACAGTAGCACAATCAGGAAGTGATTTGTTTTGAATATAAATTATTTAATTGGAAGTTTACATAATTTAATTTTTAATAATGACTGTGTTTAACAACTGGCTTGCAAAATACCTGAAAATTGTCCTTTGTGAGCCAAACGGATGTGGGGGGAGACACTAAAGTATATGTTATGGTATCTGCTCCCTTTGGAACAAAATACACCCTTTCTTTGCTGTATTCAGCCTGTGGGGCGTGGAGCAGAATTATCTAAAAGTCCAGGTTGCCTGGACAATGAGCTAGCTGGAGACAGATCCTCCTTTCTCAGCAGAAGAGGGTACATTCAGCTTCCCACAGACTGGGGGTCCCTTTCCCTACAATGGGGTTTGCCACACTCCATGGGCCACAGGTTTCCTGAGCCCGTGACTCTGCAGACAACTTTGGTTTCCAAATGCTTCACCCCAAGCAGACCGATTATTCTCCCACAGACAAGACTGCTTTCTTTTACCTGCTCTCCCTGGTTAGTGCAAATGCTTAATGCACTTGGCTGCTAACCCAAAGGGTGGGAATTTGAATCCCATTGAAAACCCTATGGAACACAGTTCTACACTGACATACATGGGGTCACCATGAGTTGGAATACACTTGATGGCAACTGGTTTATAAAAAGGGAGAACCACATGGGGAGGGGTGTCTCTCAACTGAAACATAGACTTACACTAAGGGCCCTGCAGCACCATGTACTGTGGCCCCTGCACATCTCTCCATGGAATGACGAGAAACAGAAGAAACCTTCTATTTTTGCTGCTCCTTATTCTTTAGGCTTTCCCAATAAAGTCTATTTATTAATCCATACTGTAACATGGAATTTGTCCCTAAACCTTTTCTGGGCAGTTGGTGACCACAAAAAGACCCATCTTACATGACCCTTTCAAATGTCAGTGATAGCCAGGAGAAAAATTACTATCTTGTGTTAAAACTTCTTTATCTCTGATTCTTTTCCACTGTGGTTCTTTATACTTCACACCTGGTATCCTCCAAAGAATCTGTTTTTTGTTTTCTAGATCTAGGCATTTGTCTCCCACTTCCACAAATTCAGTGAGAATCACGCAGCTGCCTGGCACATTATTTCTTGCCTTCATGAGATATACTTTATCCGTTTGCCAGGAGCCCATTATTCTGGTGGCTTACGCCGTAGCCAGAAACCCAAATCCTGTTTTTGAGTACGTATCTATGTAGCCAGATGATCATAGCCTATATGCCCCTTTCTCTTCCCAATTTAGCTTCCAAAGAACGGTCCAGAACACAGCTTCCAAAGGTGAAGTGGAGGGCTCATACAATCAATGTGGCCACTGAGCACCCTGGGCAAGAATATATTGCTCGCACACATGGATGGACATCAGCATCTTCTCCTGTTGCCAGGCAACCGTGCTGACTGGTAGCATCTGTGTGCTCCTGATATTCCACCTGGTGGTGAAGGTAGCACCTAGTCACTGGCTCCGGAGTCAGAAATGGCTGACAGCAGCTGAAGAGGGGGCTTCACTGACTTGGGACTCCCCCTAATCAAGAGGCATAAAGGGATTTCAGGATGGCAAAGAGAAGAGTGGTCACCTCACCTACTCCATGGACAGCATCACAATCTTTGAAGAAGAAACCATACCCAGAGGGACCCTACATAGAACAGTACTTTATGTACTTACCTAACACTTTAGTATATAACAACTAGTGACTGAAATACAGAGCTACGGACATCTCCAATCACAGTAGCTATACAAAAAGATAAAAATCATCGGCATGACTCATTTATTTCTCTAGCATAGGATCTGGCATAAAAAGTTGTTCAGTAAATTTCTGGTGAATAGTGAATGAAATCTGTCTGCATACCAAATATTTATATTAACGTACATCTTAGTTTCCTGAATTTCCTGTTTTTTAGCTGGTCTATAATCATACTTTTTTTCATTCATAAATGAAAACCAAAAAACCAAACCCACTACTGTTGAGTCAGTTCAGACTCACAGTAACCCTACAGGACAGGGTATATCTGCCTCATAGGGGTCTAAGGCTGTAAATCCTTCCAGAAGCTGACTGCCGCATCTTTTTCCCGAGAGCAGCTGGTGGGTTTGAACCAATGACCTTTTGGCTGGCAGCCAAGTGCTTTAACCATTGCACCACCAGGGCTCCTGAAATGTCAGTACATATCTTTAAAAGATATGGCCTTATTTTTTTATTGTTAGAAAAATATAGATAAGATGTTTGCCAATTTGACATTTTCACGTGTACAATTCAGTGACACCAATCACATCAATCATGTTGTGCGACCATCATCAAAATCCACTGCCAAATTTTCCATCACCTTCAACAGAAATTCAATACAAGTGATTGAATGTCCTCATCTTCTGCCTCCAAACCACTGTCTCTCTTCCCTCACCTCCGCATTCACTCTTCAATCAGTTCCAATCCAGCTTCCATCTCAAACACTCCACTAGAACTGTTCTCACTAAAGGCATCCAGGTTACTTTTTCGGTCTTCATCTTACTTAACCCTTCTGTACCATTCTATACTGTCTTCTCTTACCCTGTACGACCACATTTTTTTTTCCTCCTACATAACTGAAAACGTCTTTCCATTATTTTTTGGCTGGATCCTATTCAACCTCTGAAGCCTAGCATTCTTTAAGGGTCTATCCTAGGCTCTCTATACTTCTTATTCTATCTCCTGTCCCCTAGGCAATCTCATCATCTTATCATCTATATGTTAATGGATCTCAAATTTCTCTCCTCTAAGCTGTAGCCCCACAAACCTTGACATCACCACTTAAATGTCTCAAAGACACTCAAACTCGACGTATCCAAAACTTACTGCATGATTCATTTATGTAACAAACATTTGTTGAGCACCTACTATGTGCTGGCCACTGTTTTAGAGCTGAGGGTAAATGAACACTGTGCCCCTGGCAGAGTAAATAAAATTATGCCCCTGACCTTATGCCACATGAAAACACTCTCTACTACACCACCCACAATTTGATCCTTTCTCAGTGTTCTCCACCTCCCTGAATGGCACAGCTATCCAACCAGGTGCAAACCCAAGGACACTAGAATTATCTTTAAATTCCTCTCCCTTACCACCCCTTGGCATATCTATTCCCAAGCACAGCCTACTTTACCTCTTAAATATATTTTGTCTGTCCATTTCTCTGTCACCTCCCTAGTCCAAGCTTCTACCATCACTCATGAAGTGCTTCAATAGCCTCTTCGGTGATCTTTCAGCATCCACTCTAGTGTGCCTCTCCACACAGCAGCCAGAGTGATCTTTTCAAAAGATAGGTCTGACTGTCCCACAGGGTTTCCAAGGCTGTAATCTTTACAGAAGCTGACGGCCATATCTGTCTCCCGCTGAGCAGCTGGTGGGTTCAAACCAGCAACCTTTCGGTTAGTAGCCGAGCACTTAACCACTGCACCGCCAGGGCTCTGAGACTCTTGAAGAAGTGAGGCACTTGTGAGGCAACAGTATATGGCCTTTTTTATAAAGAAACATGTCAGTTAAGACTCAAATGTGACATGAATCTTTGCAGAGCAGTTTCCCAAAATGGACACAGAGTTTTCTCTGAAACAGCTATATGGATGCTTTGGAAAGGTGATCTGAAGGGAAAACTTGCTTCAACATATTTCCAAATTTTTATGACTTAAAAAAAAAATCTCTTGAATTTTTATAAGCTTTTATCTCCCAAAGCAAAATAAAAATATATAAGGAGTAATTTTGTAGTTAGATTTTAACCTCTACATAAAGGAAATGGGAAAACAAATGAACATTCCCAATAATCAAATGAAAGCATAGTAACCTCACTAAAAATCAAAAAAAAAAAAACAAAAACAGAAGTCAGATATAAGTTTGTCTATCAAAACAACAAAGACACACACACTCATACATACAGAACACCCATACTGGAACATGGGCACTCGAACACTGGTAGATTGGTATAACCATTCCATGATATAATTTAAGGAGCCCTGGTGGAGTAGTGGAAACCCTGGTAGCGTAGTGGTTAAGTGCTATGGCTGCTAACCAGAGGGTCAGCAGTTCAAATCCGCCAGGTGCTCCTTGGAAACTGTATAGGACAGTCCTACTCTGTCCTATAGGGTTGCTATGAGTTGGAATCAACTCGATGGCAGTGAGTTTGGTTTGGGTTGGATGGAATAGTGGTTAAACTAACTGAATGGTCAGCGGTTTGAACACACCAACTGCTCTGTGGGAGAAAGATGTGACAGTCTGCTTCCATAGAGATTACAGCCTTGGAAGCCCTATGGCGCAGTTCTACCCTGTCCTATAAGGGTCACTATGGGTCGGAACCAATTCAGTGGCAATGGGGATGAGGCAACTTGTCAATATATATGAAACACTTTAAAATATTCATGCCTTTTGATCTGGTAATTACACTTCCAGAAATGAACCCTAAAGAAATAATCAAAGACACAGCCAGAGACTCATGTTCAAACCTATAATCAACCATGCTATGTATAATAATAAAAATCTGAAATAGCCTAAGTGTCCAATACTTGAAGAGCGGTTATATAACTTATTGTATATCCACTTGAGGATATATTATGCAACAATTAAAAAGCTTGTTTCCTGAAGACAATTTAGTAACATAGGAAATCCTGGGCAATAAAATGCTAAGTGGAAAATGCAGGATGCCAAACTCCATGTAATAGCAGGATCCAATCCTGTTTAGAAATAGATTCATAACGTCCTGCTTCTTGATCTGGGTGCAGGTTAAACAAGTGTGTTCAGTTTGTAAAAACTCAACAACGTGTACACTTGCATGCATTTTCCTGCATTGTGATTTATATCAATAAAATGTTTGTTAAAGCTGAATCTATATAAGTTTTTATATACAGTAAAAAAAAAAAAAAAAGGAAGGAAATACGAAAAAATTATTTTAATCTCCCCAGAATTTGGTTTGGTCATTTATTAGCATTGCAGGGAGGCCTATCTAGAAAGCAAGAAAACTTCAAGAGCCAGCTTCACTCTTCACTGGTTGGGCTGCCTGAGGTCACCTGACCTCTGAGTTTTCTTATCTGTAAAATGGGGCTACAGTGATCTGGGAACTAAACGAGATAAGGTGAGCTTTTTAAAACACCATCTGGTACATGTGAGGTATTCGAAACTGTTAGATTCATTACTAAAACTTTAAAGTTATTATTGAACAGATCTTCAATTCTTACTGAGAATGAGGTTACTGAAAGAAATCACTGAAAACACCAACTTGAAGAAGATACTGTGCTACTGTTACCAACCCCTGCCTCACTGCTTACAGCAGCTGTTAACATTCCACTTTCTTGTCAGGGATCTGGACCCACACGTCTCATTTCTTACAGCACCCCCATAGAGTTCTAGGGCTAGCCTGAGAATACCCTGATGCCTGATGATAACATAACTAAATCCTACATTTTAAGGATAACTAAGTTACTTTTATTTGCTTCCAAATTCAATGAAATTACTTAATTTGGTTGGTAGGTGGCTGCTTTATTGATTAGATAATGAGAAGAGATATCTGAAATCCAAATTTTCCAAAGCTGACTTTATTAGCAAAGTAATTTTACAGGATATCACCTGTGGGTACCATTTCCTCCCTCCGTTAAGCTTTTCCCTATTATCTAACACTTTGAAGGACACTTTGGATTCAATCCTAGCCAGGAAACGTCATTGCTAAATTAATAATAGGCCTTCTTTCCAAAGGTCTGCAATGACTTGAGGTTAGCTTCCATTCAATAAACACTCAAGGCCTTAATCTTCCTCTCTGGATGACATTGCCCTGTTTGGGTACTCTCCTTCCCTTTTCAAGTCAAAACAAGGCTAATACAGTTTTATTAAGACATGTTATCCCTTCAAAAATTTCCATTACTGCTACCGTGGGAGTTTTCATATAGCTGAAAAAGAGAAAGACATACTGAAATTTCTACTACATTTACTCTGACCATAAATCCCGGACCCCTCTCTGTTTCCTCTAAATGGTGGCTAAAACAGTTTTAGACAAACTGGAACTTATTAAGACAAATATAGGTTGTCAAGATTGTCCAAAGAACATGGAAGAATTCAGGCTGTTTCTTGTCTGAAAGGAGACTGGCTTTTTCCACCCTCAAACTTGTATGTAAAACCCCCATCTCAGAGTGAATTGATTCTTTCTCGCCTATTTTATTTTATTGTATTTTTGTATGCAGCCAGATGAGAATTTATTTTTTAACTTAAGACTAAACTACACTTCTCTAATTATAAGCACAATGCCTACTCATCCTAAAATGTGAAAAGAATTTAAAGTGTTAAAAAAAAAAAAAAAGAAGAAAAGAAAGTCACTTGAAATTCCATTACCTTCACTATTATCAGCATTTTGTTGTAGGCCAAACCAAACACTTGTTGATGTTGAGTCGATTCCGACTCATAGTGACCCTATAGGACAGAATAGAACTGCCCCATAGGGTTTCCAAGGAGCCGCTGGTAGATTCGAACTGCTGACCTTTTGGTTCGCAGCTAAGCACTTAATGACTGCACCACTAGGGCTTCATTGTAGGCATACACAAAATCATAATATTTAATCATAAGACATTTACCCATCTATTTCTCTGATAATCAAAGAATTCATGGACTTTTTAAGCCAAAAATTTGTAAGTGAGGTTATAGATTGACTAGCAATGCTACCAGATTGTTTCAGGGATTCACAGAACACTAGGCCAGCCACTGACAGAGAGAGAACTTGCCAGATAAGAATGTCTCTTCAGGTAAACCTCGTATGTGAGCACCACCATTTTAAACAGCTATTTGGGTTTTTATTATTGTTATTGCTGTCATTATTATTTGGCTTAAATAGCTTAATTAAGCCTTTAAATACAATTTGAAATACTATATTTACACAAACATTCTAGGTATACATACATTTTAAAAAGCAGAAACTAAATTTATATCTATTTTATTGAGGGACATACTTCTTTCTTTTTTTTTTTGGCTTTAATGAACAGGAATTTATTTTTTCACAGTTTAGGAGGCTAGAACTCTGAACTCGGAGCACTGGCTCTAGGGGAAGGCTTTCTCTCTGTGTCGACTCTGAGGGAAGGTCCTTGTCTCTTTTTGGCTTCCATTCTTGGTTCCTTGGTGATCTCCACGTGACGTGGCATCTGCCTTCTCCCATCTGTGTTTGCTGGCTTCTGTGCCTAAGCTGCTCCTTTTATATCACAAAAGTGATTGGCTTAAGACAAACCCTAAATTCATATAGCCCCTTTAGCATAATAAAGAAAACCCAATTCCTAGACAGGATTATATCCACATGTGTGTTGGTGTTGTACGCCCTCATAGCAACCTTATAGGACTGAGCAGAACTGCCCCATAAGGTCTCCCAGGCTGCCATCTTTATGGGTGGTACAATGGTTAAACACTCAGCTGCTAACCAAAAGGTCATTGGTCTGAACCCACCAGCTGCTCCAAGGAAGAAAAGAGTTCAAAGTCTATTCCTGTAAAGATTACAGCTTAGGAAACCCTATGGGGCAGCTCCACTCTGTCCCATAGGGTTGCTCATGTATAGGGTTGCTCATGTATAGGGTTGCTCATGTATAGGGTCACTATGAGTGGGAATCAATTCAATGGCAAAGGGTATAGGGTTGCTATGAGTTGGAATTGACTCGACAGCACACAAAAACAATCACCAGGTCTTCCCTCCTGGAGGGAGACATTCCTTAACCCAGTGATGCTCAAAGTGTGGCTCACGGAATATAATCTGTATAGGAATCACCTAGGGGACTTGATGATAATGCAAATTTTCAAGCCCTACCAAAGAGAAGAGACTCCTGAGAATTAACCACGCCAGCCAGAGACTAAAAGCTGTGTGAGTTCACAAAATTGAGGAAGCCTAAAAAAACTCTTTTCAGAAGTGATAAATTGGAAATTACTACCTCCCCCTAAATTTCCACAAACCACAGTTTCCTTAAAATTTAGCATCCCTTCTGGATGCCAAGAGGTCAATGTTGGATCTGTTCAGATTGGTTCAAGGCTTCAGTGTCAACCACTAG
Organism: Elephas maximus indicus; assembly: GCF_024166365.1. NCBI lineage: Eukaryota > Metazoa > Chordata > Mammalia > Proboscidea > Elephantidae > Elephas > Elephas maximus. The sequence continues at coordinate 45,652,304 of NC_064826.1, read as the reverse complement.
ACAAGACCAATTCCTTGAGGATTTGATGGCTGCTGTGGACTTGTGATCAAGCAAGCATTAAACTTCTGGAATGGACTAAGTGTCTCCAGAAACTTGAGAAACTCTTACTGCCTGAAATTGGAGACAAAATCATGGTAAATCAGACCGGTGACCCAGCAGTGGTAGTACTAGGAGTAGTTGTAGCAGTAACAAGGGCTAACACTAACAGCACGTGTGCCAAAGCTACGCACCAGATACCATTCTAAGCACTTTCGATATATTAACTCATTTAATATGGATGTAGAAATACATATTCACAGATAAATACATGAATACATAAAGTTTCACAAAGTAAAAGTTTCAAGAGATAATACTTCCCCTTACTATTTGGGATTCACTTTAGACATAAGCTCTTCTATTTTATTAAATGGGTCATGGCCAACCACTTGAAAACCTCTGGGTGAGACTACGGTACTGAAATGTTGCAGAGTTGGGAAGGTCTTGAGCAGACTGAAGTTCCCAGCTATGGGGAGGACTGCAGGGTCCTGGAATTAGAGTTGCTCTCAAAGCCACAGAACTGATTTTTCTGCATAGAACTGCAAGCGTATGGCAGGGTGGACAGTAACTGACAATCACAGACCAGATTTAACCTCACAGCACAGACTGGTAAGACTGTGTTTTTGGCACAGTGTTTTCCCTGGGACAAATACTGAGGTTGATCATCTGCCAAGGGGTGGCAGAACACGCTCAAAAGCAGCTATGTCCAGGTCAAGTAAGGGTGACTTAAGACAGGAATTGATACACTATACTGGATTGCATCATAACTATCTAGGTTGTGAATTGTGAATTCTCACTTTTGGTAACACTTATCAGGACTGAGGAAGAAAAGGAGAGAATGTTATTGCCCAAGGAGTCCCAGGGTGGTATAAACCATTAATGTGCTTGGCTGCTAACCAAAAGGTTGGAGGTATGAATCCACCAAGAGGCACCTCAGGAGAAAGGCCTGACAATCTACTTCCAAAAAATCAGCCATCCAAAACCTTATGGAACACAGTTCTACCCTGACACCCATGGAGTCACCACAAACCAGAACAGATTCAACAGCAACTGGTTTGGTTAGTACCCAATTCAAGGGGAGTACATGAAAGTGAGATGTCAGAAAGCCAGATGTGATACTGCTGAGCCTCCATTTCTTGAAGATGAATCCTTGGCTGGTAAAGCTCCTGCAGATGTGGATTAACAGATCATGTGCTGGGTTGGCTTCCAATGTGGCAAGGTGAGCCATAGGGAGGACCTTCAGCAACTCGCCCCTGGTGTTTCACAGACCCCAATGTGGGCAAAAAACCCACTGACCTGGCACTGGCCATGTTCTGGGGATTAGAAACTGCCCCATGCTTGCTTTAGTTTGAGATAATAGGGCTGACCAGCTGCTGCCTGGCTCCATAAGCCCTTTACCAGTGTCAGCAGGAGAGTCAATCACAGCTGTTCCCTGAGAAGTCAAAAGTCCCAGCCCCCAGGTTTTTGAAAACAGACCATATTGACCCTGACATAATATAATAAATAAAATCAAAATCAAGGTAAAGATGGAGGTAAAAATGGTTAATATGCTCAGCTTCTTAAGCCAGAGGTGCCTTAAAAGAAGTCCTGGTAATCTACTTTCTCAAAAAATCAGCCACTGAAAACCCTGTAGGGCAAAATTCTATCTGGCACACATGGGGTCGCCATGAGTGGGTGCCAATGAGACAGCAACTGGTTTGGTGAAAGTTATCACTAAGGTACTTTCACTTGATTTAAACTATGCAAACTTAACCTCAGCTACTACTTTTAATGATAGTTACAGTTTAAGATGTTTAACAGATGTTATTAACTTTTAATTTTTCATTCTGCTCTGTACCTTATGAAAGAGTGAACAAAAATGTGATAAGTCCAAAATAATATTTACATAAAATATAATGAATCATTTTGTAAACGGGCCTGGAAATAAAAATGGCAACTAACTAGTCCTACAGTGACCATGACTCCAGTTAAATAATATCCAATCAAGGCAAGATATAGGTATTAAATATTTATGAGCTGCTCAGAATATTACAAATTAATCAGAGACTGCTCATTTAAATGTTTAATATTTAATGTTAGTGCATCTACAGGCTCTGAAATTATTACACTTTCACATATTACTATATATATCTGAGAACTGTGGTTATGGAATCCATAGCAATCCATACATTAGAAGAAAACATGATAGTGGTACATTAAGCTTTTGATGAAATTCTCAACACATTTATCTCAGATGCAAAGGAATAAAAATAACAACAACAAAAGCACTGATGATAAGCAAAAGTAAGTACTTGCGGGGTGTGATTGCCTTTCATTGTGATGAATTAGTATTTGTGGAGGCTTACTAAAATTCCAGCTTTCATGAACTCTCCTAGACAAATGTAAGTGGGAGGCAAAAGGCATTTTAAGTAACACAAAGTATTAGTGCCTGCATATTAGTCTAGTAAATCTTCCAAACACTAGCTGTGAAAATAGAATAATATCCCCTAAAATTTATTTATTCACTCCAAGTCCTCTCAGCCACCTTAAAACTAATGTTGTCATTAAAAATTTTAATAATAGCAATAATGCTTTATTCTCACATACAGTCTATCATTCAGAAATCTCAAAGAAATTAACTGTGACTCATTATTTCTTACAGGATATTCAATTCCTTTAACCCTACCAGAGAAGCACCTCTGTGTACCAAATACAAAGCAATGGTGACATAAATATAAATTGTGCATTAAAACAGAAAAATAGAATTTTATTTCTCAGTTCAGCAGCAATTTGACTGTAATGCATACAATATATTACATGAGCCAAACCAAAACGAAACCCATTACCGTCGAGTCGATTCCGACTCATAGTGACCCTATAGGACAGCACAGAACTGCCCCACAGGGTTTCCAAGGAGTGGCTGGTGGATTCAAACTGTTGACCTTTTGGTTAGCAGCCAATCTTCTTAAAAAAAAAATTATATTGTATATTATTAAATGTTACTTCTTAAAATGTCAATGATATTTTGGACACTTATAGTTGCTATGGAGCTTGCTCCTCTGAAATTTCTTTTTCCCCATTGATGTAGAGTTTAACATATTATCTTTTGCCTTTTTCCAAATGAACTATTTAATTTCTGTCTAGATACAAAGCACAACTAACTACAATAAGGAATAAATTATAAAATATGTCCATTTTCATCAGATGAATAACGCTCCTCTTCGCTTTAGTAAATCAAGCTCAGAACAGACACACAAAGATGTGAAAAAGTACATGTATGTTAATGCCTAGCATTGTTGACGCCCATGACCATTACGATCATTAATGAAATAAGAATATTCAAAAAAAAGGTATGCAACATTTTTAAACAATACGTACATGTATCTTGTTTGGATACTTTGTGCTACAGCTACATATTTGTGACTGGAATCACATCCTGAGTACTCCAGAGTCTTCTATTTAAAGGAATCCTTTGGTGAATCATGAGTCAAGCTAGCTAGCCTTAAACTTCTTTTACCTTACAGCAATTTTTTGAGAGTTTTGTGTCAGGTTTGCATAAATTGGAATATACATTCATTTTTTTAATTAATTACCTAATGAGTTTTAATTCTCAAAATATTCATGTGCGAAAAATCCAAAATAGACAGTATTTTTTACAATAAGAAATTGCCAATGAGAGAAAAGTAATTTCCCCAAGATCACATCAAGTTGAAAGGCCAAATCTGACACTAGCCTATCACATATGCGGAAGAGGGATAATGATATGCTTTTTATTTGAATCATCTAGATCACAACCCACCCCTTCATAATTAGTGAAAAAATTAACCAGCACTGTACCACAAGAATATAAATTTGAATATTGGAACATACACTTGAATAAAAAATTTTCTTTCTTACTCTGCACTTATCACCTATTCAATATTCAACATTTAGCTACGAGATACACGGTTAGTGCTCAGCTAAGTTCAGTAGACTGCATTTATACTTTTGTACCAAAATACCAACAAAGCAGATGGTACTAAAGTTTTAAGTTAAATCTCTTAAAAGAAATCTTGTTCTCAAGACACAAATACATAATAATTAACTGTTATAACTTATTGAGATTCTATAAAACATACCAGCTTCTAAAACAAAATTTCAAGAAACTTATAGAAAAGGAAACTTACTAAGAAGTTCATTTATGATAAATGGTTCATGATAAACTAAGGTTACAAAAAAAACTTCAGCAATATGAACTCGGTTGTCCAAAAAAAGGCATATAAAATAATCTACTTTTTAAAGTGGCTCCTGAGAGTTTCTCCCATATTTATGCAAGCATAAACTTTTTAAAACAATCACCAGCTAGTTTAGGCACCAGTCATATATTATTAAAGGACTTTAACATCCATTCTATCTAGTTATTTGAAAGTATTTCCTATCGTCTCTTACTCCCAGAAGAAAAATCTGATTTTTTTTTTTTTTTTTTAAATACAGAATGTTTACAAAATCTTTTGGCTCTTTTTAAAAGATGGTTGTCATGAAAATATTTCCTTCCATACTTTTCTTTTCCTACATGATGATGTATTCCCCCTTTTGTATTAAAGAGACACTGCAACATTACTAAAAAAACAACTTAAGTAGATAATATTAGAATGTTGTTCAGCAAAAAAGTGTCTCCAATATACTATCATTGTAATCGCAGCTGGCTTTTTTTTCCAAATTGGTAGGTCACCAAACCTCTCCCAAGTCTATCAGCAATCAAATCTACTGGAAATCTGATACCATTTACAGCTTACTATTAATAGTCTAATACCTTTAACAGGAAGCAAAAAACATCTATTTCAAATTATTGTCTTTGAATTATATCTAAATAAAATGGAAGGGGAGGAACAATAAGCATGGCATTTTTTCTTAGGAGAAATAAAGTTGTATGTTCTTTAATTTAAATCTTATAATTGCTTTATCACTACATAATGACTACCTTGGATATTGCATGTGTCACCAAATCAAAGTCCCAATAAGACACAATGGCTATGTGGGGTGTACGATCATCTCAATGCATTCTACAGGAGCCTGTTTTAATAAGAAATTCCATTCTGTGCAGTGTTCCATCTTCATGACAACTGTCATTTAACTGTTTCTCTCCAGTTAGAGCAGTTGAGTTAGACTGAACTTTTCTTATCAGGTCTTCAACACCTCTGGCTGTGAAAACCTGTTCATTATATATCTTTTGTGTGTGCTTATGTAATCTAGCCCTCATGATAGTCTATGTTCTAGGCTTTCTTTAACTTTTGAGCCCCTAAATTTAAAAGTCAAATGGATGTGAGAGTCCTTGGTTGGCATAAGCAGTTAAGCACTGGACTACTAGCTGAAAAGTTGACACAGAGGCGCTTCGGAAGATGAGCGTGACCGTCAGCTTCCGAAAGGTCACAACCTTGAAAACTCTACGGAGCAATTCTACTCTGCACACATGGGGTCGCCAAGAGTAGGAACTGACTCAAAGGCAACTAACAACAACCGTGGACTTCTAATTGCATATTCAGACACCAGTGCTTACTTGGGTAGTCAACCATCTCTTTATTGTCACATTTCTTAATTCTCCAGAAGTTAATTTAGATTTAGTGCTATTGATATTTACTGCTTTGGGAAGCTTGTTTAAAACCAGTGGTTTTGCTATTATTGTTGTTCTATTTTGTTTTGTTTTTGTTAATTATTTCATGAATTTCTTAGGCAGTAAACGGCTGAATATAAGAGTCAGTGAGAACTTTGAGTTCCATTCTTCATATCCTACTAGCCGTCTGCAAAGTAAGGAAACAAAAAAAAAAAGGAAACATAGGCAACTGATTTTTAAAAGTATGTTAGTTACATACAAGTCCCTATGATTCCTGACTTTGTAGATACGTTCTGCAATACTCATTTTTAAATATGTTTATTTGAATTTTTATTGCTTTGGTACTTTAAGAAGCTAATGACTTGCTCTCAGCCCTTTCCAGTTTCCAACTAAAATACATATCCCTCCTCATATACTTCTATAAATCTTACTTTAAACACTTACATACACACTCTTTGCTTTTGTCATAATCTTGACAGCATAGGAAAGTCTCTGGGGTCTTGAAATATATCACTGGAAATGACTCAAAATGCATAACTCCATACGAAGTAAACAGAGACATGAAAAACTAGTATCTTTCCCATATAAAAAACTAGGGAGATGTTCACTAAAGAAGCATATAAAGTACCTGTTTATAATTTTTTTTAATTCAGGAAAAGTAAAAAAATCATTATATTGTACTGTTTAATTATTATATTGTTTAAGTCATCCTTTGACTATCACAGGATGAAAGATTCAAATAAAATTTCTTTTTGCTTTTTTTAAATTCTACCTTTACTAAATGGCAAAAGGTATTTTAACACAGAAATGTGCTCTAGCCTTATTAAAAGGTGTTCCCCTGCTAATCTCTTCTTAGATGAAGTCACACTCCTCTGTGAAGTCACAGCCATCACTATAGCCACCTCCCGATAGACCTTGTGAAAAACCACAACAAACCCATTGCTGTCAAGTTGATTCCAACTCATAGGAACCCTATAGGACAGAGTAGAACTGTCCCATAGGGTTTCCAAGGAGGGGCTGGTGGATTGGAACTACCAGCCTTTTGGTTAGCAGCCAATCTCTCAACCACTGCACCACTAGCCTTGTGGTGAGGATTAATCATCAAGGCTGGGCTGCTCCCTTTTTCTTTCTTATCCTGTGTGTTGACTGGAGCTCCAAGATTTCCGCTGACTTCAAAAAGAAATTTGCTCGAAAATCAGTGCCACAGGGGAAGAAAATGGGACAAGAAAAGGCTTCTAAAGGAAGACAAACTCCTAAAAGTAACCCAAACTCATATTTATTGGAAACATTTTATTGGAAAAGTTAAACTATTGCTCTACCGAAAACAATAACAAGTTGAGGGGTTGCCACTTTTTGTTTGGCTTTTGGTCCCACACGCACAGCTTCCTGCACTCTGCACAGAGCATCAAAAGGACGAAGGGCAACTTAGATAACGTGACTCAACCATGAGCAACATACAGTTTTCTCCACAGCTTCACTAAAAGCGGCTTGAATGTGCTCTTGACAAATCATGTTTTGGCAGTGCCATTTTCAAGGCACTGGTGGAGGGAAAGACACAGTTTTGACAGTGCTATTTCTGAGGCATTGGTTGAGGGTGTGTGTGCATGTTTACATATAAGGAATATTATATCTGTCAATTTAAATGCCAAATGGGAATGTAAACTCAACTAGTAGTTGTATTGAATTTATTCTGGCAAAAACAAATGATTAAAACCCATCACCCTTATTTAATTCATTTTGCTTGGTCTCTTCTAGTTGTCAAAATGCAGTTTCCAAGTATGATATAGTTTTGTGCACCTAATCAAACACTCTGGAAAGAATGGGGTGTGTGTGTGTGTGTATGCATGCATGCGTGCACATACTATTTACTCTCGCTTTCCTTTACTGGGAAAAAAGCAATTGCTTTTCTTCATAATTCTTTCTGGTCACTCACTGACAATCATGTTCCAACAGTGGGCTATATGAATTAAGGTCTCAGAACACCGGCACAGAAAAAGAAAATACACCTGAGATATTAGAACTCCCAAATACTCTTGGACCAGTTCTGCCATGGAATATAAATGACAGAACAACTAGACATAAAATTAATATACCAAAAGGAAGAATTTTGTAATTAGATTATCAAAATACTTAAATCTGAATAGGCAAAAACTAATTTTTGTGCTCTGATAAGCTAAAACAGAAATAATGAGGAGTTATCCATATGGATACAGGCTGAACCCTTGATACTTCAGAAGCACATGGACATAACCAAATGTTTCCATATATATTTTACATTTTTTTAAAACAGTAATTTCAAGAGTCAGAAACAAGGTTTACCAAGATTGAGAAGACAAAAATTAAGAACAAATCTTTTTTAGCTGAAGAGAAACCCGAGGACCATCTTTTATAAAACAGATTTTAGCTAATGCAGACTATTTTACTCATCAGAAACGGGAAGGAATACTAGCTCAGTTCTGGTGTTCAGACCTCAGTGATAGACACAGCTGGAATTTACAACCAATATTACTTGAATACCATGCAATTAATTCAATCCTAAACAAATAACTATAAGGGAGGGAGCCTGGTTTCCCCTTCCTACCTCTACCTATGAGGCCCTGAGTAATCCAAACAATTTTTCTGGGCCTTAATTTAACACGCCATAAAACAGAAGTGAATTTGATGACATATGGATGTCTTTCAGTTCAAAATCTCTTATGACCCTATGGCATCCTTATGAGATATTCGTTGTCATGAACATTTAATGAATTCCATTCTCTAGAAAGACCTCTTTGAAGTGTTGAAAAGATGTCGCTTTGAGGACTAAGGTGTGCCTGACCCCAGTCATGGTATTTTCAATCACCTCATATGCATGCGAAAGCCAGACGATGAATAAGGAAGACTGAAGAAGAATTGACACCTTTGAATTACACTGTTGGTGAAGAACACTGAATTATACCATGGACTGCCAAAAGAACAAACAAATCTGTCATGAAGAAGTACAGCCAGAATGCTTCTTAGAAGCAAGGATGGTGAAAATTTGTCTCACATACTTTAGACTTGTTATCAGCAGGGACGAGTCCCTGGAGAAGGAAATAAACCAAACCAAAATAAAATAAAACAAAAAACCAAACCCAGTGCCATCGAGTAGATTCTGACTCAGAGCGACCCTATAGGACAGAGTAGAACTGCCCCATAGAGTTTCCAAGGAGCACCTGGTGGATTCAAACTGCCGACCCTTTGGTTAGCAGCTGTAGCACTTAATCACTACTCCACCAGGGTTTCTAGTGCTTGGTAAAGTAGAAGATGGGTGAAAAAGAGGAAGACAAGATGGAAAGACACAGTGGCTGCATAACAATTGTGAGGATGGTACAGGACTGGGCAGTGTTTCATTCTGTTGTAAATAGGGTCACTATGAGTTGGAACAGACTCAGTGGCACCTAACAAGAACAATATAAAATAAAAAATAAATAAATGCCTTCCTACTAGACCTTCAGTTAATTATTTTCCAGAGGAAGAGGAATGGATACAACTACCTAATTCCTTGTGTTTATATACCACCTAAATTAAACCTACTTGGTGATATTCATGTGTACTTTCAACCCAAGGACATAAACTTGCTTGAATTCTAGAGAATTCTCTGCCATTATCCCTTTCAATTCTGCATCTGCCTCATTTGCTGGACCCTCTCCTTCTGGAGCTCCTATTTGATATAGGATAGAGCTGTTACTTTCTTGGCTCAGATTTCTATACCGTGTAAACCAGGCTCACATACTAAGGCATATATTAGGACCAGATGCCCCTGTGGACAATTGTTGCTTCCATTCCCTCTACTGTGTCTTGGGCTCTTTCTTGTTTCTGGCACTCGGAGATCCCCTTGTTTTTGAACTCAACGACGTACTTTTTAGAAAAGTTGTCATGTTTTATCCAGCATTTCATATGTTTGGAGTGAGACCAAAGATTTGCCCTGTTAGTTCACCCTCTATCCACTACTATACCTACGTTCTGCAAAAACCATAAAGTGCTACAGCCAAGGTGGTCACTCTGGGCACATTCAATGATTTAGTCACAACATCAGCTCTACTTAACGGGGATTAGTTTGTCTTAGTCACAAGAGTCACTTTAATGTCTACAAGAGCCACTAACTGAAATGAATAGAGGCCCTGAAAGATGTGAGACCACAGTAAATGTAATTTTAATGTTTAAAGTGTTCATAAGGAAAACAAGGTAACAACATTCTTGAATTAATATCCTTTAAAGGATAGAAAAGGTCAGGATAAAACTACACAGAATTTAAGAAAAATGACAAAAATTGTGAGTTTTAATCAGCAAGACATGAAAGTATATCCTTATAGAATGATTTCTGGGTTTAATAAAAATAGTCTTATGAGAAAATCTCTCCTTTGGGCTAGTTTTCAAAATTTTTTAATTAGGAATCATACTGATACACTCTAATCTTCAGATAGCAGCTTGGTTAACAAAGAAAAGATATGAAAAGTATATTAGACTGAAAAACCTTGTTTGTATCTTCTCTCAAAAAGGGTTATTGGCAAGGATTTAAGAAGGCTTAGGAAAGCTAAAATTTCATTGTAGACTTGAAATGGAAGTAGGTATACTAAAGATGAAGTTGTAGATGGCAAGTACTGCTGTTGTGGACAAAAATAACGAAGAATCACTGAAGTGTTAAAAGAGAACGGTCCTGGCAACTTTACAACTTGTGCTTCGGAATGACAGTCAAAGAAAAAGGAAAAAAGGAGGAAAGAAAATGGATAAATGTTTTTTGGTGTCTTGGAATTCTGTAAGCCAAAGAGAAAATGAACACTTCATGTTTGGAACTGGGGGCATAAATATAGGCAATAAGAGACTTGGAGTTTTGTCACAAAATGGGAAAAAAACTGGCAGTGTAGAGGACAGAGCAACTGGCTCATGCTGAAGGGGTATAAACGAAGGTGCACTGAGCTGTTTGCTTTGGCTTCATCAAGCCCTTCTCTTTGGAAATATCTCTGGAACTCAGTTCCCTTGAGGTAAAAGCAAAAAAACCACACTGAAATCTGTCTCTTATGAGAAAAGACTTTTTCAAACTATTTTCAGCGTTACAGAAGAAAATTAATTCATGAAGGAAAACAAATTTTATATATATATATATATAGTTTGCTGAACAAAAACAAGTGGAGTCCCAATAATAACCTCAGAGATTGAAACTAGAAAAATAAATCCACTGGTTTTTCACTATAACAGTTACCTGATTTTAAGAAGGTTTGATTCAGCCATGATAGCAGCCTTTTACAAACATGTGTGACGCTTTATAAAACACTGCTACGTGTCTAATTTAACCTTACCAGCAATCTTGTGGAGCCCTGGTGGTGTACTGGTTAAAAACTCGGCTGCTAACCAAAAGGTGGGCCATTCAAATCCACCAACCACTCCTTGGAAATCCTATGGGACGGTTTTACTCTGTCCCATAGGGTTGCTATGAGCAGGAATCAACTCAGTGGCCCCTAGCAACAACAACAGCAATCTTGTAATACAGAGAAAGTAGAGATTAAAAACCACTTGCCATCGAGTTGACTCCAACTCATAAGCCCACTGTGTCAGAGTAGAACTATGCTCCATAGGGTTTTCAATGGCTGATTTTTTGAAATTAGGTTGTCAGACCTTTCTTCCAATGTGCCTCTGGACGGACTTGTGCCTCCAACTTTTCAGCTAGCAGCTGAGCACGTTAATCATTTTCACTAATCAGAGACTCCAAGCAGTGGAGGAAACACATTAAATCTGCAGAAAATCTGCATGAAGCCAGAATATATACCTTAATAGCAGATTTTAAAAAGTTAGTAATAGGCTGAAGGATAATAACATATAGCCCAGTTCTCCCAGAGTATTGGGCACACTAAAACGGCATAGAGCTCATGTAAAATGTCAGCTGCAGACTCGAAGCCTTAGGCTCCCCCAGGAAAATCCCATACCTCCTAAATTTGGCTCTCCTGACTTGTACGCCCTAAGAACACAACGTATGTCCTGAAACAAGTAAGATCTAAGGCCCCAGAGCTCTTATTTGACGTCTAACTCCTAACTCTATTAATGTAACCTAAAGCTAGGAATTTAAGCTATTTGAGCCTTGGGTCCTCATCCACACAAAAGGCAGAATGGTATCTACCTCACAGTGCTAATAAAAGGATGGATTAAAGCAAGGTAATGCATATGAAGCACCCAGCAGGGCCCTACATGCACTAAGTACTCAAAAAATATTCCCCCTCCCTAAGAATAAGTCACCTTTCACTGGTAATTCATGGAGTGCATTGGACAGGACTCAATGCCTGTCATCATTCCTGAAACTCTAGAGATTTTGTGCTGATTTGGTATGTGGATTCCACTATTCCAAGGAAAGATAGATCTGTAGGTTGAGATTTATGAAACAGGAGTTAAGGTCTGATTTGTGACTGATTTTCTGCAAGTTTGAAAAAATCCGCGTGTGCCACAAGATGCTTCGATTCAACATGAACGAAGCAGCCTCAAAGGTAGTTTTCTACCATTCACTCTTCTGGTTCCCTCACCTACCCAGACATCTCTCCCTCCACCAAAGAGTACAGAAAAATCTCTACTGATATGATAGACTTGATATGTTTCTGATTTCAGTGTGTGTGTATGTATGTGTGTGTGTGAGCATCTGTGAGTGGGAAGGTATGAGAGACAGAAATGCTAAAAAGGGGTTATCAGAATGAATATGTGTGTGAGCATGTATATGTCTACACTTGGTTGGTGCTTTTGTATGGACAAAGGAAAGACTAGGGTCAGAAGCTGCAGCTGTGATCAGCCATACACAATGGCTCATTTTGCAATGACTCTCGGAAATAACCTCACTGAACTGAAATTAAAGCATCTGAACTTCTGTGCTGGCAAAATGAAAACCGAAAAAAATCAGAAATATTAGACTCTATATATTAAAGTGACCAGGACCCTAGAGATCTTCTAGTCCAAGAAAGGCATGTCTGAGGTTATTTACTTCCTCATTCTACAGATGAGAACATTGAGTCTGAAAACAAAAGAGGTTTGTTCAAAGTCACACAAACCTGCAAACACCTAGCACAGTAATTTTTCTATAATGACACTCTGCTCCATTCCTTCCTGCATTATTTAGTGAATTCCCATGGGTGTCTTCCTTCTTCTAGTAACACTCACTTCCTCGGTGAGCTCTTTGATACCATTTAAATGAAAGGATGTTCCAGCTACCACCTCACACCTGAATTCCAGACTTGTGCATCTAACTGCCTACTAGAAATCCTCCCATGGGCATCTCAAGCTTTACATGTCTCAATCTGAGCTTCTGATACTCTGCCCAAACTACCTCTTCCTGCAGTCTTCCCCATCTCAATAAATGATAATTCCATTCTTAAAATTGCCAGAATTCTTTAAGTCATCCTGATTCCAATCTCTCTCACATACCCCACATCTCATCAACAAATTCAAAACATGATACACCTCTGATCCAAAACGTCATCGTTTGTCAACCACATTGTTTCAATAACCTCCTAACTAGTCTCTCTGCTCCTGCTCCTGCCCCACTGCTGGTTGTTCTCAGTTCAGCAGCCAAAACTATTCTCTTGAAAGGAAGAAATTGAATGATGTTGTTCCTCCAAAAGTTCCTTTTCACTCAAGTCTTTACGAAGGTCCATGACAGCCTACATGATTGGCCCTGCCTCCCCATCCCCTTCCCGCCTCTGATTTTCCTCATCTCCCCATACCTTCTCCTTCCAGAATACGTGACCACCCTTGTTGTTCAGTGCCCATGTCACAGAGTAGAACTGTGCCATAGGGTTTTCTCAGCTGTAATCTTTACAGGAACAGATTGTCAGGTCTTTCTCCCATGGAGCTGCTAAGGGTGTTCGAACCACCAACCTTCCAGCTAGCAGCCAAGTGCTTAACTGTTTGCACCTCCAGGGCTCTTTGCTAAGACTCAATAACAGAGGCAGGCTCCTCTGTGTTTATTGCTGCTTCTGCCTGGAAAACTGTCCCTCCAGATATCTGCATACTTCACTCCCTCACCTCCTTCAAGGCTTTTCTCAAATGTCACTTTCTCATGGAGGCCTGGCCTGACCACCCCACCCCCAAACATCCCTTATCCCCCTTCCATGTTCCCCCCCTTAGGATTTTTCACCACCTAACATGTTACATATTCCATGCACTTATCCTATTATTTTATGACATATCCCTACACTTGGTTATAATCTCCATGACAGCAGAAGGCACCTGGCCTATTTGATGAATGAACAAATGAATGAAGGAATGAACAAGTAGTATAATCCTCTCTAAATGTAACTGGTTCTCAAAACAAGATTAGAGTGACCACTACGAAAAAGCTGACATTTACATTAAGTGTACATATGTATCTTTTTCATTTATGTTTCTGTGGGTGTGTATGTGCATGTCTGTGTACATACATGTATTTGCTGTGAAGATGCCTATGCAGACGCAAAGTTAACATTCAAGACTGGCTCCCAATATACATCTTTATATAGAGAGAAAACAGTGCTGTTAAACTGTTTGCCAAAAATTAGAGAAATGGCAAAGTTAATGGAACTAATAAAAAAAACTCTGCTTTAAGGTGCTTTCCTCAGGTACAAGCTAATTTTACTCCTCAGAAATCACTAACAAGCTCAGGCAAGCTTTTATGGATAGCTGGTATTTTTGGAGGTACATGTGCACATGGGGGATATAGAAATTATTAGGGCAGAGGCATTTCTTTAAGCATGAATGTGGACTGTGTTGTTTGGTCAGCAACGTGCAAATGAATGGGGAAATTTGAAATGTTGCTTGTGCAAGAAATTCAAGAATAAAAGACTTGTCTGTTATAGGTGCCTGTGTTCTTAGCTAACTAACTGTAAAAGAAGACAGAAGTAAGAAGACACTCTACGCTGTTCTTTTAGGTCTTAATGAAAAACTGACCCATTTTTTCCCAACCTGTATCTTTTTTAGCATGCTTTGAATTCTTTAAGGAATTCAAAATTCATCTTTAAAATTTATGATTGACAATAACCGTTCAAGAAATACTTTAATATACTTTTGTTTTACCTTTGGAACAATGAAACTGAGGCTCTGAAATCAACAGCTTGAATGAATTTAGGTCCCTCCCTCCTCCCCCCCTCCCAGTTTAGAAGAAATGATGAAGTGAAAGAGTTGAACAGAAGATTTCAAATGGTGGTTCGAGAAGACAGAGTAAAATATTATAATGAAATGTGCCAAGAATGGGAGGGAGAACACCAAAAGGGAAGAACATGCTCAGCATTTCTCAAGCTGAAAGAACTGAAGAAAAAAATCAAGCCTTGAGCTTGGATACTGAAGGTTCTATGGGCAAAATATTGAACAACGCAGGAAGCATCAAAAGAAGATGGAAGGAATACACAGAGTCACTGTAGCAAAATGAACTGGTGGATGTTCAATCATTTCAGGAGGTAGCATATGATAAAGAGCCAATGGTACTGAAGGAAGAAGCCCAAACTGCACTGAAGGCACTGGTGAAAAACAAGGCTCCAGGAATTGACAGAATACCAAGAGATGTTCCAGCAAATGGATGCAGCACTGAAGGTGCTCGTTTGTCTATGCCAAGAAATCTGGAAGACATCTACCCGGCCGACCAACTGGAAGAGATCCATATTTGTGCCCATTCCAAGCAGAATGTGGAAATTATTGAACAATATCATTAATATCACATGCAAGTAAAATTTTGCTGAAGATCATTCAAAAGCAGTTGCAGCAGTACATTGACAGGGAGCTGCTAGATATTCAAGCCAGATAAAGAAGAGGATGTGGAATGAGAGACAGCATTGTTAATGTCAGATGGATCTTGGCTGAAAGCAGAGAATACCAGAAAGATGTTTACTTGTGTTTTATTGACTATGCAAAGGCATTTGACCGTGTGGATCATAACAGATTATGGATTACATTGTGAAGAAGGGGAATTCCAGAACACTTAATTGTACTCATGTGGAACCTGTACATATACCAAGAGGCAGTTGTTTGAACAGAACAAGGGGATACTGCATGGTTTAAAATCAGGAAAGGTATGCATCAGAGTTGTATCATTTCATCATACTTACTCAGTCTGTATTCTGAGCAAATAATCTGAGAAACTGGACTATAAGAAGAACATGGCATCCGGATTGGAGGAAGACTCATTAACAACCTGAGATATGCAGATGATACAAACTTGCTTGCTGAAAGTGAAGAGGACTTGAAGCACTTATCGATGAAGAATAAAGACTACAGCCTTCAGTATAGATTACACCTAAACATAAACAAAAATCCTCACAACTGGACCAATAAGTAACATCATGGTAAACAGAAAAGAATAAAGCTGTCAAGGATTTCATTTTCCTGGCAGCCACAATCAGCACCCATGGAAGCAGCACTCAAGAAATCAAATCTGCTGCGAAAGTCCTCCTTAAAGGGTTAAAAAGCAAAGATGTTACTTTGCAAACTTAGATGACTTACACCATGCTATTTTCAACCACTTCATATGCATGTGAAGGCCGGACAATGAATAAGGAAGACTGAAGAAGAATTGATACCTTTGAATTATGGTGTTGGCAAAGAATATTCAATATACCACAGACTGCCAGAAGAATGAATAAATCTGTCTTGGAAGTATGGCCAGAATTCTCTTTAGAAGCAAGGATGGCAAGACTTCGTCTCACATACTTTGGACACATTATCAAGAAGGACCAGTCCCTGTAGAAGGACGTCATGCCTGGTAAAGTAGAGAGTCAGTGAAAAAGAAGACCCTCAATGAGATGGATTCACACAGTGGCTGCAACAATGGGCTCAAACATAGCAAGACTGTGAGGATGGTGCAAGATTGGGCAATGTTTTGTTCTGTTGTGTACAGGGTCACTATGAGTCTGAACTGGCACAATGGCACCTAACAACAATAACAACCCCAAAGTTTTCAATTATTTACATTCTGTGGCAGCTAACAAACAATAAAATGGGCAAGGCAACACCAAAAAAGAAACAAAAAGCTTGCTGATTGAGTAATGTACTCACGAGGCAATTTACTCACGCATATGTAGCCTTATAAGAGCAAAGCAAATACCAAAATAATGTGCTTTTGCCACTGAACTACTTTGATTGTTTGTTTTGATTTATTTTAAGAGCTAGATGTAATGAAGGTAATTCAGAATTTTGAGTCCAGACTCTAGAAATCATCCTCATGGATTTGAATTCTGCTCTGCCACTTACTTGCTCTATGACCTTAAGAAAGTCACTAAATCTCACCATTTATAAAATGTATACAATAAGAGTATCATTTCAAAGAGCAATTGTGAGGATTAAATGAGATACCTAGCAGAGGGTCTGGAAGAAACACGAAGTAAAGCTATATTTTTGAAACCTCCCCCCCAGTGCCCTCGATGAAACAGTAGTATTTAAATTCTGAGTTGAGTCTCTGCAAAGACCTTTGCAAAGGGTCTTTTCATGTCCCTCTCCACACCACCACAAAATAAAAATAAGCTGTTAATTTTTAAGACATTTGGGGCAGGCAGCTTCCAAAATTTCTTTCCCCTTTCTGAAGGACTTTCTATCTCTGTATCTATCCATCTACCCACCTATCTACCTATCTATATAGAAGCCCTGGTGGCACAGTGGTTAAGTGCTCAGCTGCTAATCAGAAGGTTGGCAATTCGAACCCTCCAGAGGCTCCGCAGGAGAAAGATGGCAATCTGCTCCTGGAAAGATCTACAGCCTTAGAAATCCTATGGGGAAATTCTACTCTGACCTATAGTGTCACTATGAGTTGCAAACGGCTTGATAGCAACAGATTTGTATTTTGTTTTGTTTACATATATATATACACACAGCACTGGGTTTGGGTTATATATATATATATATACACACACACACACACACACACACATACATACACATGTACATACAGTCATATACCACATCATGTCCATTCAGGCAATATCCAATCACATACATCTGTGGTCCCATAACGTTATACAGGCAGTTCCTGGGTTACCAGCATCCAACTTCTGTACAACCCACAGTTATGAACCAACCCCTGTAAAGCCTATTATATTAAAAATCTGAGGTACACACAATGGTCCACAATAACAAACAGGTGCTACTTTGCAACATGCATCAAAACATTATTATTATTCTTGTATTATTATGTTAAAGATGTTTTAGCAGTGTTTAATTTTTTTTTTCATGTGATCAAAGACCACAGCCTTCAGTATGGATTACATCTCAACATAAAGAAAACATAAATCTTCACAACTGGACCAATGAATAACATCATGATTAACGGAGAAAAGTTTGAAGTTGTCAAGGATTTCTTTTCCTTGGATCCACAATCAACACCCATGGAAAAAGCAGTCAAGAAATCAAAAGACGCATTGCACTGGGCAAATCTGCTACAAAAGACCTCTTTAAAGTAATGAAAAGCAAAGATGTCACCTTGAACACTAAGATGCGCCTGACCAAAACCATGGTGTTTTCAATTGCCTCATACGTATGTGAAAGCTGGACTATGAATAAGGACGACTGAAGAAGAATTGTTGCCTTTGAATTTTGGCATTGGGGAAGAATATTGAATATAGCATGGACTGCCAAAAGAACGAACAAATCTGTCTTGGAAGAAGTACAACCAGAATGCTCCTTAGAAGCAAGGATGGCAAGAATACGTCTCACATATTTTGGACATGTTATCAGGAGATATCAGTCCCTGGAGAACGACATCATGCTTGGCAACGTACAGAGTCAGTGAAAAAGAGGAAGACCTTCAACGAGATGGATTGACACAGTGGCTGCAACAATGGGCTCAAGCATAACAACGACTGTGAGGATGGTGCAGGCCTGGCAGTGTTTCATTCTGTTGTACACAGGGTTGCTATGAGTTGAAACTGACTTGATGGCACCGAACATGCATAGAGAGGTACACTGTATACTAAGACAAACATTTGACTAACTGACATTAGATATGAACCGTACCTAACTGCTCTGGCTTATATAGGAATTCAAGTTAAAGACAGGCTTAGGGATGGAACTCGTTTGTAATCCAGGGCCTGTATGTATGTAATATGGTACTCACACAACATCCAAATCACACAATGTCCTATTTCACAGAACGTATCATGGTCATTAAGTGACACCTTACTGTACATGTGTATATATTTTTGGACCTCCTTCTTCAATTCTGGATTATTTTATTTAATCTGTAATCCACTCAACTACCTACACTTAGTTGTAGAAAGCAATATCCAATTCCTCTAACAAAACATACATCCTTACTCCCCATACTGAGCCTCTTCACTATTCACTACTATCCTTTACCTAAAACATAACATCTCTCCTTACTCCTCATAATTTGCCTTATCCCCTGAACTCTTTCCCATACCACACGCATACCTGCATACACACACACCTTTGTAGTCTTCCTTTCTTTCTCTTGCCACATTACCATTTCTGTCTTTCCCTGCTGCCTTCCCTCTCTTTGTCCTTTATGCTTCAGCTTGCCTTTCCAATCATCACCAGCATGAATGAGTAAGGTACCTCCACTGACAACTCCGTGCCACAGACAGGTGGTCTGCCATAGTCTGCCCCAAGACTCCTCACCACTAGGAGACTTCAGCTCTGGAGAAAGTAAAATGTTCATAAAAACACAAAGGAGAAAAGAGGACACCTCCCAAAAGGCATTTCAAAGCAGACTTCTTTGATATTCTACCCAGAAGTCATTATAAGTGTGTGTGTGAGTATGTGTGTGTATTAGATAGGTGGACTAACGAATTTATGACAACTAATAATTAGTCTGAATATTATAGAATACTTTTTGAAGTTATCATCTAACCAGAAAGGATTTTTTTTAAAAAAGCAAATTAAAATTATATAATAAATTTATATAGTGAAGAAATACATTTTGTAATATAGAAACTATTATAATTACTATGTTGTAGTTGTTGTCAGGTGCCGTCAAGTCAGTTCTGACTCATAGCAACCCAAATGTACAATAGAATGGAACCCTGCCCAGTCCTGCACCAACCTCACAATCGTTGAAATGGCTGAGCCCATCGTTGCAATGATTACTTTAGCTGATATATAACTCTTTTATGTATGATCACTTTAGCCGAAATAAAAAAATTTAAATGTGCCCAAGAAAATGAAGTATAACCAACAATAATATAAAATATCACTCATACTCTCTAAGGACTTGGTACCCTAACTGAGGGAGAGCAGTGGGGTAAGGCTGGGAAAAATCCAGCTTTGCTCGGTGGGCTAGAGACAGAAACACCAGGGACAGAAGGCAAAAATAAGCCAGTGATGGGAACAATGAGACCATCTGAAGAGACTAGGGAGCTTTGTTCTCTCACCTTGCACCTAGAAAATAATGATAACGCTGCTCTACATTTCAGTTTTACTTTACAAATTACAAAGCACTTTCACATAAGTCATCTCATGTCACTCTCTGAGATAAATAAACCAAATATTTTAATCCCTATTGAATAAACAAAGGCTTAATGAAGTTTACTTCAGGTTGTAAATTAGGAACTTTCATAGACATGATTGCTTTTATTCATCAAAATAACCCTGGGGATACAAGCCTACTTAGGAATACTTGCTATCCCTGAGGCTGAGTGAGTTGTAGGTGGAAGTAGCACAGGGTGGAGAACAAAGGAGTCTTTAACTACATGATGGTATAGTGGTTAAGAGCTATAGCTTGCCAACCAAAAGGTTAGAAGTTCAAATCCACCAGGCACTCCTTGGAAACCCTATGGGGCAGTTCTACTCTGTCCTATAGGGTTGCTATGAGTCGGAACTGACGGCAACGGGTTCAGCTGGATTCTATTGTTTCATTCCTTTTAAAAATCTGAGCAAAGACGCTAAATATTAATATTTGTCACATATTAGTGACAGTGCAAGGTGTTTAACTGTTTTTGTTTTCTCTATTTGAAATATTTCATAAATAAATACAAAAGAAAGAAAAACAGCCTTGTCGAATGTGAATTAGTATCTCCCTTTTTCAGATGGGAAACTCTGGCGGCGTAATGGTTAAGTGCTACGGCTGCTAACCAAAAGTTTGGCAGTTCAAATCCACCAGGTGCTCCTTGGAAACTCCACAGGGCAGTTCTACTCTGTCCTATAGGGTCACTATGAGTCGGAATCGACTTGACGGCAGTGGGTTTGGTTTGGTTTGGGTTTTTTTTTTCAGCTAAGGAAGCTAAAGCACAGAAAGGTTAAGTGATTTGTCATACAAAGTTACACTAATGTCATAAACTGTAGATACGGGACTCAAACTCTGACTATCAGTAACCAAGAAAGATAGAGACACCAATTCCTTAGTACAGATATTGTGGTCGATTTCTTTATTATGCTACTCAAGAGAGACGCCATGAGAATGGAGTTTATCCTTCTCTGATGGATACCAATTTAAAAAATACATAAGTGATTAATCTCCAAAAAAAATGGTCTGAAAATGACAAGACAAGATGAATTACGCCCAAGTTTGAGGATCAAGCTGTGTCTCACTTCTAGACTAAAGCATGCAGGAAGAGGACCTCATTGGGTTCTCCCATCTAGCCTCAACCACCACTTGATGATGTCACTTACAGCAATAACATCTAACCTTCCTGGAGGGCTCAGTTAGGGCTAAATCTACAATCATCACAACTTTCACTCTTTTGCATTCACTATTTTTTATATGAATTATTTAAATGATTGGCAGCTAAATTTTGACCTGCAAAAAAAAAAAACTATTTTTTATATGAATTATTTAAATGATTGGCAGCTAAATTTTGACCTGCGTAAAGGCATTAGAAACTTTCAATTTTGCTCTCCCCTTCTTATGATCCAAAAATAAAAAGTGAAAAATAAAACCACTGACATAAGGAACTTAACTTCTGCTGTGTCATTCATCTTTATGCATAGGTACCATCTTAAGCAGTCCCTGGGTGGTGCGAACAGTTAACACACTTGGCTGCTAACCAAAAGGTTGGAAGCCCGAGTCCACCCAGAGGCACCTCAGAAGAAAGGCCTGACTATCTACTTCCAAAAAATCAGCCACTCTGACACGCAGGGTCACCATGAGTCGGAACTAACTCAACAGCAAGTGGTACTGGTATCATTTTCAAGTTCCCAGAGTTTTCTCAAATGCTTTCAGTTCATTTTAGTCATCTGTAAAATGTGGCTAGTGAGACAGCAATGTTGAATGAGGCCATTCTGATAGAAGACATAGCTAGGGACCTGAACCCAAAGACCTGGGTGCCATGCCAGCTCCACCACCTACGGGTAATGACAGTTTGGACAAGTCACTCACCTTTTCCAGACTTCTATTGTGTCATCTCTAAAATAAGGGTGATACTGCTACCTCGCAGATTTAATGTGAGGAACAAATAATTTATATGAAACCTGCAAAGCACTGTAAAAAAGTAAAGTGTTATTATGTATGGAAATACTATTAAAAACACATTTTCATGTAAACTCACTGTGCTTTTTACCTCAAGGCCAGAAAATTTTTATTTCTTTTATAGACCTTGGGGCCATTATTTTTCAAAGTTGCTGTTTATGATACCTATTTTTAAATCAAAATGATAGGGATTTTAAAAATCATGCTTATAAATATATTCATAGGCTACTAAACACAAAGAGTATCAAATAAATGTTATAAATTAATATATCACAATAAATGCTGAAAAGAACTGAAAATCAATGAAGAGCCTTTGTCCACACGAAGAAAATGGTTGCCCTAAGCATTTTCATCAATGCACCTGGTAAAAAATACATAATAGAGTGGCCTTTTAAAATGACAGTTCAAATAAATACAACTGAATATTATAGAGTTATACTCATAAAATCGTATCTTTGTATACAAACAATATAATGAAGCTATTGTTTCTATATATCATTAAGGACACTGTTCCATATTTGGGTTTTTGGTTTCCCGGTATCTTAGCAGTTGAGACTTTATTCTAAATAATTCATTTGGGTATATAAAATTAATCTTGACATTAGTAGCAATAATAACTCATTTTCTTCACATATATCTCTGCTCATCTAGCTGGATCAATCCAAATCCCAGATTTTTTTTTCTTTTTGCCAGTACAGCAAATTCCTTTCTTTCATATAAATCCAGAGACTCTAGAGCAATTATATGGACAGCATTCAATATTTGAAAAATATTTTAAATCAAATATTAAAACCATTTAAATCATTATCTCATGAACTAAAATAAAAACTTATCTGATCTAAATCAGCATTCTTTGCCCTTTTCCTACTCCTAACATTTGAAAAATTTCTACACACACACCCCATATTTTTCAAAAACAACGTGCCCACACATATAGTGTGCAGAGCGCACCCAGGAAAATAATACACTAGGGGGTTGTGCAGCTGGCAATATGTACAATGCCGTATTATTTGCATAAAAATACAGTATATACGTTTACCAAGTCAAAATCTTAGATTTGGAATTTACTAAGAGCATACGACAATAAGGATATAAAACATGTAAGAAATTCATGTGGTTTTGCTTTACGATGTATAGCTGACTGGTTCAGATTAGAAAAAATGTATCAAAAGCCAAGTTATAGAATTTCCTTTATTTTTCTTTATTTTCCAAATATAGGCATTGAATGGACAAACCAAAGAAGTCACCCTTTTTGTCCTAGAGGTACTCAAACATTTTCCACTGAAGGAGAATTTGGGGAATAAATCCACAACCTAATGGGAAACCTGCACATTGTTCTGTCAAAATGTTTCCTCCTTCGCCTGGGGTAAGTATATGTAAAGGAGAAGAAATTAAATCTTCACAATGAAGAACCCAATAGGCAAAGGATCTTACTGCTTCCTTGTTCAAATCTAACC
Source organism: Elephas maximus indicus (assembly GCF_024166365.1). NCBI lineage: Eukaryota > Metazoa > Chordata > Mammalia > Proboscidea > Elephantidae > Elephas > Elephas maximus. The sequence continues at coordinate 45,628,867 of NC_064826.1, read as the reverse complement.
TTAATTCTTTTCACTAAGATATTTCCGTAATTCATTTGCAAATAGAGATAAGAGGCACTAGAATGGACCCTGGTGGCATAGTGGTTACAGCTGCTAACCAAGGGGGCCGCAGTTCAAATCCTCCAGGTGCTCCTTCGAAACTCTATGGGGCAGTTCTACTCTGTCCTCTAGGGTCTCTATGAATCAGAATCAACTCGATGGCAGTGGTGGGGTTTTCTTGGGTTAGGAAAGATGGAAATGGAGCCCATGAGAAGACCTCTTTTTAAATGATCATCCAAACATGCTAAAAGTTGTCAGTTATACATTCTGCCTAAAAGAAAAAAGAATTAAGTGTGAAAACCTCATCACATTTAAAAGAATTTGATATGAATTTCCACTGTTTTATTGAAACATAAAAAGTCAGTCAGTACCAAATTCAATTAGAAATTTCAGAATGATGGAAAATTCATTGAATTTGAATGATCAATTAGAAAATGTAATAGAAACGATTGCTTTCACAACAGAATAGAACACTTAGGAATAAGTGATAGAAAATGCTCTATTTAATAAATGGTACTGGAAAATGGCTATGCGGAAAAGGTAAAGAAGTTAAATCACAGACACTCTTGTTAGACATAAATGAATTTCAATTGAATTTGCGAGTTATGTGTAAAACAGAAAGCATTTTAAAAGTACTAGGAGAAAGGTTATAGGAATCTTTTTATAATCCGAAAGTTCAGGAAACATTTCTATGCATAACACCAAAGATAGAAACCATAACAACAAGAGCAGTTAACACTCACCGGTTTACTTTAAACCAAGTGTCTTAGTTATCTAGTGCTGCTACAACAGAAATACCATAAATGGGTGGCTTCAACAAACAGAAATTTATCTTCTAACAGTTTAGGAGGGTAGAAGTCTGAATTCAGGGCACTGGCTCTAGAGGAAGGCTTTCTCTCTCTACTGGCTCTAGAGGAAGGTCCTTGCTTCTTTCAGCTTCTGCTCCTGGGAGATCTTCATGTGACTTAGCATCTCTCTTCCCCCATCTCTGCTTCTCTTGCTTGCTTGTTTAATCTTTTTTATATGGGCTGGGTATATCTCAAAAGAGATTGACTCAAGACATACCCTACACTAATCCTGCCTCATTCACATAATAAAGACAATCCATTTCCAAATGGGATTATAACCACAGGCATAGAGGCTAGGATTTACAACACATATTTTTGGGGACAGAATTCAATGTGTAACACCAAGCATACACTATCTTATTTATTTTCATGTCACTAGGATGGCAGTCTTCATTTTACATATAAAGATAATAGGCCTCAGAGAGGTTAAGTAAACTTCACATCAATATACGACTAGAATGTAGCAGAGTCAGGGTTAGAATCCAGACGTGTCTGATTCCTGAGACCATATCTAAAACCTGTGCCATACTTGCTTTCTATAAGTGAAACCACTGATAGGTCTGACTACATGAAAAATAAAACATAAAGAATAATCTAAGAAAAAGTACTTGTAACATATACGATAAAGGATTAAACCAGCTGCTATCGAGTCAGTTCCAACTCATGGCAACCCCATGTGTGTCAGGGTAGAACTGTGTTCCAAAGGGTTTTCAGTAGATCACCAGGCCTTTCTTCTAGAGCAAAGGATTATTAATCCTAATAAAGAGTTCTTAGAAATCAATATGAGAAGGAAAAATCAACATGAGTAGGACAAATCAATATGAGAAGGAGGAACCTTAAAACAGAATGGATATAACAGGTGACTCACACACACACACGCACACACCAATTAATAACAAGACATAAGTAATTCAACCTCTCTAGTAATCAAATTTTTTTTTTTTTTTTTTTAGTAATCAAAGAAGTAAAAATAAAACATTTATAATATACTGTTTTTTAGAACATATTGATTTGGTAAAGACTAAAAAGGATACTATCATCCAGCATTAGTGCACGTGTGGCAACATGTTGCTGGACAAAATGTAAACCGATGTCATCTTTTTGGAAACCAATTTTACAGTAGGTATCAATAGCCTGAATATTATATCCTTAATATTGGTATCTTATGATCTAGAAATGTCAGTTCTGGAAATTTACACTGTGAAATTATTTTGGCATCAATGAATGAGTAATGAACATGAATGAAAAAGAATATCTCTTGCAATATTTTATACATTATCAAAAACTTGGACGCTAGAGGAAATTGATTAAGCACATTTGGGAGGCCTGGTGGCATAATGGTTGAAGAGCTCAGCTGCTAACCGAAAGTTCAGCAGTTTGAATCAATGAGAGGCTCCTTGGGAACCCTATGGGGCAGTTCTACTCTGTCTTAGAGGGTCACTGTGAGTCGGGATTGACTCCACTGCAATGTTTTTTTGTTTGTTTGTTTTAATATGATGTAATACTATGTAGCCTCTATAACGAAGATGCAGCTCTACATTTATTGGCATGAAAAAATACTAAAGATATGTAACTGAGTGAGAAAAGCAGACTGCGGTAGGTAGAGTTTGATCTCATTTGCATCTGTATGCATACACACAGCTGTAGACATGGAGTGTTTACAAGTAAGAGATTAGATTGAGAGATTAGTTTCCTCTCTCTCACTTGACGGCCTAAATCTGGAGGACCATGTCAAAGAGGGTTTCATTGGCTTTCATAACGGAACTTTCCAAATGTTCTCACTGGTATTTCATTCTCAGAATTGCAGCCAAAGAGGCAGGGCACTATCTCACTGCCAGGGTGGAATGTGGGGAAGTAGAGGGGCAGATGCCACATCACAATTACTGGCCCCAGTCACCTGCCTTCTGTTTGGAACAGACGGGCAACCATCCACTGAGAATTGCTGACGTTTGATGCCATCACATTTGGGAAGGAGAACACCATGATGAGATACAGCACTGCTGTCAAACGGAGGCTTAAAAGAAAGGATCAGGAAAGGACTGAGAGCAACAGGAACGGCCTGAGACCTGAATTAGAAAGAAGGGGAAAGCCATCCAGTTTGCATTTCATATGTGTTCATTCCCTGGCTGATTAATATTTTCTTTGATAAAGAGGCAGATACTTCATACACTGCTAATGTATATGGGCAAAAGATGATATCTATGTATCACAAGGTTAGATGAAAGTGCTTATGATTGGCACAAAAAAAGATACCATCAGCAAGAGTGCATTCAGAATGTCAGCAATTTCTCTAATCCAGTGATGTTTGAACTAAGAATATTAGAACTCAAAAACCAATCTGTACAGCAGAATGAATAGGCCCTACTAAAAGAGGCAAAGGTCCCCTGAAGGCTTAAGTAAAGGCATCTGGCATTTACACTCAACCACCACGGTCAGCAGTAATAATTCAGTTTATACAGCACATGGGACAGCTCTCCCAAGAGCATTTATAACGGTGGCTAAGACAAAGTAGGTAATGGCAGAAGGTTACTGTAACGAGAGAGGACCTGTGTGGTTCCAGGGGAACCCTACCCCCAACAAAAAGAAACATAAACAAATGGATCAGCGCAGTACCAAGGCACATATGAGTTAATCCACAATTTAAGATACAGTAAGATAGGGAAAAATATTTACGTGACTATTTACCAGGTCTTTGAGGAGGAAAAGACTCTCCAAGCACAAAGCAATATGAGAGAACAAAGGAGGCAAAGGTACATCTGCTTTCATAAATGTATTAACATAATCTGCATAGAAAAATGGATGGCAAAAATAAAAATAAAAGCGTAAGTTGGAGGAAAGAATTTTCCCAGAATTTGAGAAGTATTCGGCACTGGGTATAACATTGAAACAAAATGAAAATGTCTAAAATGTCAGTTATAAATACATAAATCATAGTAAAGCCATACAATAGATTACACAGCCATTAAAACTATTTTTTTAAATGTCAATGTCATGAGCATATAATGTTAATATATATATAATTATAATATTCTATGATTGTAAATATATATGTACTCAGAATAAAAGATCAGAAATATTGTAACAATACTGATATTTAATGTTATTCCCTGTGCCAGGCATTGTGTTGATCATTATATGTTGTTGTTGTTGTTAGGTGCCATCAAGTCGGTTCCGACTCATAGCGACCCTATGCACAACAGAACGAAACACTGCCCAGTCCCATGCCATCCTTACAATCATTGTTATGCTTGAGCTCATTGTTGCAGCCACTGTGTCAATCCACCTTGTTGAGGGTCTTCCTCTTTTCCGCTGACCCTGTACTCTGCCAAGCATGATGTCCTTCTCCATCCTTGCCTCTAAGGAGCATTCTGGTTGTGCTTCTTCCACAAGAGGTTTGTTTGTTCTTTTGTCAGTCCATGGTATATTCAATATTCTTCTCCAACACCACAATTCAAAGGCGTCAACTCTTCTTCAGTCTTCCTTACTCATTGTCCAGCTTTCACATGCATATGATATGATTGAAAATACCATGGCCTGGGTCAGGCGCACCTTAGTCTTCAGGGTGATATCTTTGCTCTTCAGCACTTTGAAGGGGTCCTTTGCAGCAGATTTGCCCAATGCAATGCGTCTTTTGGTTTCTTGACTGCTGCTTCCATGACTGTTAATTGTGTATCCAAGTAAAATGAAATCCTTGACAACTTCAATCTTTTCTCCATTTATCATGATGTTGCTCATTGGTCCAGTTGTGAGGATTTTTGTTTTCTTTATGTTGAGGCATAACCCATACTGAAGGCTGTGGTCTTTGACCTTCCTTAGTAAGTACTTCAAGTCCTCTTCACTTTCAGCAAGCAAGGTTGTGTCATCTGTATAACGCAGGTTGTTAATGAGTCTTCCTCCAATCCTGATGCCCCGTTCTTCTTCATATAGTCCAGCTTCTGGTATTATTTGTTCAGCATACAGATTAAATAGGTATAGTGAAAGAATACAACCCTGATGCACACCTTTCCTGACTTTAAACCAATCAGTATCCCCTTGTTCTGTCCCAACAACTGCCTCTTGATCTATGTAAAGGTTCCTCATGAGCACAATTAAGTGTTCTGGAATTTCCATTCTTTGCAGTGTTATCCATAGCTTGTTATGAATCACACGGTCAAATCCCTTTGCATAATCAATAAAACACAGCTAAACACCCTTCTGGTGTTCTCTGCTTTCAGCCAGGATCCATCTGACACCAGCAATGATATCCCTGGTTTCACGTCCTCTTCTGAAACCGACCTGAATTTCTGGCGGTTCTCTGTCAATATACTGCTGCAGCCGTTTTTGAATGATCTTCAGCAGAATTTTGCTTGCGTGTGATATTAATGATATTGTTCTATAATTTCCACATTCAGGTGGATCACCTTTCTTGGGAATAGGCATAAATATGGATCTCTTCCAGTCAGTTGGCTAGGAAGCTGTCTTCTGTATTTCCTGGCATAGACGAGTGAGCACTTCCAGTGCTGCATCTGTCTATTGAAACATCTCGATTGATATTCCATCAATTCCTGGAGCCTTGTTTTTCACCACCAATGCCTTCAGAGCAGCTTGGACTTCTTTCCTCAGTACCGGTTCCTGATCATATGCCACCTCTTGAAATGGTTGAATATCGACTAATCCTTTTTGGTATAATGACTCTCTGTATTCCTTCCATCTTCTTTTGATGCTTCCTGGGTCGTTTAATATTTTCCCCATGGAATCCTTCACTATTGCAACTCGAGGCTTGAATTTTTTCTTCAGTTCTTTCAGCTTGAGAAATGCCGAGTGTGTTCTTCCCTTTTGGTTTTCCATCTCCAGCTCCTTGCACATGTCATTATAATACTTTACTTTGTCTTCTCGAGAGGCTCTTTGAAATCTTCTGTTCAGTTCTTTTACTTCATCAATTCTTCCTTTTGCTTTAGCTGCTGGACACTCAAGAGCAAGTTTCAGAGTTTCCTCTGACATCCATCTGGGTCTTTCCTTTCTTTCATGTCTTTTCAGTGACCTCTTGCTTTCTTCATGGATGATGTCCTTGATGTCCTTCCACACCTCGTCTGGTCTTCGGTCACTAGTGTTCAAAGCATCAAATCTGTTCTTCAGATGGTCTCTAAATTCAGGTGGGATATACTCCAGGTCATATTTTGGCTCTCGTGGACTTGCTCTGATTTTCTTCAGTTTCAGCTGGAACTTGCATATGAGCAATATATGCAACATATTTTGCATATATGCAATATGTCATTGAAGTTTCATAATCCTAAGAGATAGGTACTATCATCACCCTTATTTTTTAGAAGTGAAAACTGAGGCACATGGGGGCGAGGTCACTTGCCTGAGGCCACATAGCTTATAAGTGCAAAGCTTAGTAATGAACCCAGTCTGCCTCCTAAGCGTGTATGCTATCCATCACCATATATCCCTAAGAGGTAAATCTCCTCTGATTTCAAAGGCTCATAAAATAAGGTATCCAAACATGTTAGGAATGGAGTGCCAAAAAATTTTTTTAATCTTATCTACAAGATGTGAGAAGTTCTCACTAATTAAACATTCATATTGATATTCACAAAGTTGGAACCTCTAATTCTCCTACCTTATGGTATCAATAAGGTAAATTTAATGAAGGTCTAAGATTCTCAGCTGCTATTCTCGTCTTATATTCATCACTGCTCAAATAGATGTCTCTTAGAAAATGAAATCTTTGGAGAAATCTTTGAGGTTCCTATTTTTGTGTGTTTTTTACAAGGTTATTACGTGTCTATTGAGTACAGAGCCAAGCTATTTTGGTCTCCTGTTCTTCCCGTTATTTATTCCCATTTGGATGAAAATTTAAATATAAACTAGCTACCCATTCATCAAGACTGCTTCAAATTTATTTATGGTACAGCATAGAAAAGGTTCTGGGAATAAGAATTTAAAACCTATTATAGTTGCTATTAATAATTGCAGTCACTAATTGTTATGAGAACTTTTTGGGTATAGTAACATATAGTTAAAGTAAAGCCAATCCAACATTAGCTACTATAAATAGCTTTGCATAGTCTCACAGAAGTCATGAGAATTCTGTAAGTTGGGAGGGTGGGAAAGTAGAAACATGGCCTTCAGGTTTGTTTTTTTTTTTTTAACACAGTTATCAGATTTAAAAGGCCAAAATTTAAAAATTGCACTCACAAATCCATCATTATAAATGATCCTTTTGATCACTTTGTTTTGGAATTACCACTTTCAGACAACAATTGTAATTTTTTAACTGAGATTAGACAGGGAAATCCTAAATGCTATTTTTGTTCATTGGTTCATTAAGTAAAAATGTTTAAGCACCTACTATGTGCCAGGAGCAAACAAAATAGCCAAAAATCCCTGTCTTCATGGCAATAATAGGCATTCTACTGAAGGGAGATATAAAGTGAACAGGTAAAATACATAGATATGTTAACAGCTATGAAAAAACAATAAAATATGCAAGGAGGTACAGAGTACTGGGGAGGAGGGGAGTCACAGTTGTAAACAGTGTGGTCAGAGGAGGGCTCACTGAGAAGGTGACATCTGAGTACTGACCTGAATCAGGGAGAGAGCGAGCAATGCTCTCTAGGGAAGAGCATGCTAAACAGGAGAACAGCAAGTGCAAAGACTCTGAGGCGGGCCTGAGGCCCTAGTGTGCTTAAAAAGCAAAAAAGAGGCCATCAGGGAGGGAGCAAGAGGTAAGAAGTAAGATTATGTGGTCAGAAAAGTAACAAAGAAGCTAGGTCCTGTAGGGTCTTATACGCCACGCGGAGAGATGGGAAGCCAAAAAAGGGTATGTTTTAGGATAACCATATAATTCATCATCCAAATTTGGAAGTTTTTGTTAGGACAAATGCCAAACCAAACGTGACACTGGGAAAACAGGTGCAGACCAGGGCTGTTCCAGGCAAACTGGTGGGATATATGGTCACCTGGGTATGAGGCAGAGGAGTGACATGGTGTTGGTTTTACCCGGCTCCCTCAGGCTGCTGTTTTAAGACTAGAATGAAGACGAGCAAGCACTGAGGCAGTGAAACTGCTGTAATATCAAGGTCAGAGGTGGTGGAGGTAACAGCAGATCCTAGGTATGTTGTAACATAAAGCCAGCAGAACCTGGGGGTGGATCAGATGCAGGACATTAGAGAAAGGTTTTAGGCTATAACCACTGTAAGGAGTGAGTTGGCATTAGCTGAGATGGGGAGACCTAGGAGCAACTAGTGGGGTGCAGCAGGGTAGAAGAAGTCATGGGGAGTCACCAGCATGTAGACGGCACTTAAATCATCGGAATTTTCTAGCTGACATCCCTGGCGGGGGCGGGGGACAGATGAAAAAGAGAAAGGAAAAAGGGCAAAGCCCTGGGTACCCCACAGAGTATGGGAGGAGAGAAGGAAACAGAAAAGGAAACTGAGAAGGGACAGCCAAAGAGTTACGAAGAAAACCAGGAGACAGTAAAATTCCAGAAGCCAAATCATGCAAGTATATCTAGGAGAAGGGAGTGACCAACTGAATCAGACGCTGCTGAAAACTAATAAGAAGAGAAGCACTGAGACATCTTCCCGGTGAGCATAGGGTTTTCTATAGTGAATGTACTCACTAACTTACCTTTGATGCCCCTTGCAAGTCATCAAGTGTAAGACTCCTGGGGTGTGAAGAGGAAAAAGCACAGTCCCAGAGAATCTGGGCTTCCTGTACAGGGCAATCTGTACTGCACTGGGCAGCTTTCAGAAGAGAATTAGCCGCTTTCACAAAACTACAAAAACATGGTAAATCACTTTTAGGTTAGATGTACATGTGATAAGAGAATTACTCTGCTCTCTCCTCCAAAAAAATCAGTAAAAAACTCACATCTGATGAAGGATACTATTGTTGTTGTGTACCATCAAGTCGATTCTGACTCATACCAACCCTCTAGGACAGAGTATAGTGCCCCAGAGAACAATGCTTCTCCATGTGGCCTGCGTAGTAAATAGCACCTTGCTATACAGGGTTGCTATGAGTCGGAATTGACTCAATGGCAGTGGGTTTTGGGTTGGTATCCTAAAGGTGGAGTCCCTGGGTGGTACAAAAGGTTAAAGAGCTCTGCTGCCAACTGAAAGGTTGGAGGTTCAAGTCCACCTAGAGTTACCTCAAAAGAAAGGCCTGGTGATCTATTTATGAAAAATTAGCCATTGAAAACCCTATGGAGCACAGCTCTACTCTTACTCCCATGGTATTGCAAGGAGTCGGAGTTGACTCCACAATAACCGGTTTGTTTTTTTTTGTTTGGTTTACCCCAGAGGTCATTTCACTCTTTCCTCCCACCCCCTTAAACATATATACTAAATACTATAGTGGTCACCTGTTGTGTTTGCCCACCCAACACCCATTCCCCCTTCTTTGGGGCAATAGCACCTCAATTTTCCTTTGAAGAGATACTCCTCCCACTCCAACATCCATCTTGGTAGGATGGCCATGTCCCAGGAGATTGTGGTCCATTGGAGGAATGTGAATCTTGAATTCACTGGCACAAAAAAGGAGTTGGAGAGGACTCATCCCAACTGTGGAACCAGAAAAGCCTGTCCACTAGTCCCTACCACCAAGATTACTTCAGCAGTTAATCACTCTTTCCTGATTGATAGACTATCATCATTTCTAAGGTTAATGTTTGGATTTTCCTTCAAATCTATGAGCTAACCCATCTCCTATTAATAAATTCCTTTTAGCTGGTTTCTGTTGCTGGCAATCAGAATACCCTGATATATCTGCAACTCTCCCATGTGTTTAAGTGTATCTGTACATAACTGCACAACTCTGTGATAGCTAATAAAACTCATAAATCTTCACATTGGGTCAATTTTCCAAGTTTTAGAGGCCATTAGCATAGTGGCAAAATAAAAGCTTAAGAAGCTCTTTTATTTGATAATATTCTGATTGTAAATGTCTCTCTCACTTTCAGAAATTTCTAAACAGAAACCTTCTTTTTATTCACCAGAAATATTTATCTTTAACTAATCAAAGTAATGGACATTTTTTTTTTTAATAGATGTTTCTATAGTATGGCCCCTAGTTACAGATTTCCAATTATGTTGGTTTGCAGGGTTTCCCACTGTTCGCTAACTAGTGTAAAATGACTGGTATAGCTGAGGACAAACTTGTTGAGAAGAGTAAAAGTCATCTGACAATAGAGGTCAAGTCAATGAACGTTATTTCAACAAGTGTCAAGAGTTTGATCTCTAGAGCATTTGCATCTTATTTCAGTGAATACAGATGTCTATCCCTTGGGTGGTCATTAGTGATACCAATTTTGAATTTTCATTCATTGTAGTTTTCTGTAAGTTTAAAATATCTCACAATTTATTTGGAATTGAAAGGTCTGCCTCATAGTTTCCATTAAAAGGCTGGCACAGATCATTTATATTTGAGAGAAATGTTTGAAAAGTTTGAATATCTCCCTCAGGTCAGATCACCAGGTAAGTAGTACTATGGCTTCTTACCTAAACCTCAAGGCATAGAGATTTGTCCATTAGAGCTACAACTTTACACTGCTCATAAACAAATGTTAAAGGGAAAAGACTGTCAAAACAATCTGGTTCGTCATGCCTGAGGGAATAAATATGTATTAATATGTTCGAGAATTTTTTTATAAAGGCTATTGTCCTTTGGGAGCCCTGGGAGCCCTCGTTAAGAGCTTGGCTGCTAACCAGAAGGTCAGCAGTTCAAATCCACCAGCCACTCCTTGGAAACCCTATGAGACAGTTCTACTCTGTCCTATATTGTCGCTATGTTGGAATCGACCCAACAGCAACAGGTTTGGTTTTGGTATTGTCCTTTGATTTGCTAAAACTCCTGTGAGACAAATTTTTGTCATCTGGTGAAAGTATGGGTCTGCCTTCAGGCCCTCTGACAAGCTTGGTGCCTTCAGTCCAGGAAGCTCTCACCCTGAAACTGGCCCCCACCTTCCAATTCAGCTTCAGGGGTCAGTGGATCTCAGTTAAGATCAGATGGCAAACCCTGGGATAAACTATGCCACGACAAATTAGAAAACATATGTATTACTAAGGAAACAGTATGAGGCAAGGACAGACCCTGCTTCTGGACCCTAGCCGATGACAGCCTTGCCGCTCCTCCCATGTCTTCACTCCTCGCCTGGTTGCTGTGAAGCCCTGAGCTGAGCTCTGTCCTCCACGGCAGGAGGTGAATTAGATAGGGGCACAGGCAGGAATGGATGCCTACCAGTTGCTCTTTTTTTCTCATTCAAATGGGCTCAACGGAAAGTGATTTTTGAAAATCTGATCCAGGTATGAAAAATAACTCCACAAAGGCAAGTGCAAAGCAAATGCTACGTCACTGGTTTCAGTATCACTGTGCGAGCAGTCCTCTGAGTGGTGAGCAGATGAGACACTGCAGGAGCCCTTGGTTACCACCCATGGCCTTTCATTGTGAACCACATCACTCAGTCTTACAAGCTGTACAGGCAGGCTGACAACCCTTCAAGGAGCTTCCTAAAGAATGAAACATATTACGAATAGGTGAACTTCAATAAAAATCTTTTAAAATGTCTCTCTCTGCCTGTATTTATAATTCGCTTTTTGTATTCAGGCCCTACTTAAACTGTTAGTGAGTCAGAGAACAAATTTCCTGTTTGCTTTAAAAATTACATTCATCAAAGTGTTAAAAGTAAATCTGAACAAGATTTACAAATTTTAAAAAATATTTTTGTCATTATACTTAGAAGGCATGTTAACCCTTTTAGGCCAACAGTGTACTAGCTGATACCTTTGCTTTGTGCTTTATCTGGAAGACAATATCTAGCTAAAGAGCATTGACGACTTTGTAACCCTGGCCTTGTTTGGCATGGATATCAGCTAACTGGTTGATTTTGCAATCTTTATGTTACATGCCAAAATTAGCTCTTACTTTTCCTTATTTCCTCTTTTTTGAAATACCTCTTTACTATCTTCATAACTCATTATTGTTTTCTTTCCTGAGATAATCTTCATTTCTAAAAATAAATACATACTGGTGAAAAGCATGGATTCTGAAGTAAGACTGAGTACCCCCACACTATTAGGTTTGTGATCTTGGGCAAAACACTTGCTCTATGTGATTCAGTTTCCGCACATGTAAGGGGGATAAAAGTACCTACTTCATGGGGTTACTGTGAGAATTACATGAGTTAATATATGTGAAGCATTTAGGTCTGCCTCTAGCACATATTATGCACCACATAAGGGTTTGCTATTGTTATTGTTGTTATTATTAATTTAGTCTTAAGTCCTTCAGTTGCCTTTGTTTTGGATAGTTCAGGTGCTTAGAATGGGAATGTGAATCCACTTTTTCTAAAAAAGAAAAAAACCTAAAACCAACTAATTTCCTTTATATTCCTCCACCGTGAACACTGGGCATGTAACAAGGTCTGCAGGATGAGAATGCAGGAAGTGTTTATGCAAGGAAAGGAAGTGTGAAAAGAACTGGAACTATGATCATGGGATATTTCAACATTCATAACAAAGGTGGCCTAAGCTGAAAGATTACATGTTCCTGAAGGTAAGACTGATGTCTGTTTCCTCCGTCAATACGTAGCAAGCAAGAGAAATGGTGATCCTGGATTGGGTCCTGGCGGCTGAGCCAGGCATAACAAACAAGGTTACTGTTGGGGCAGAGCTCACATTCACAACCATGTAATACATCTAGGTATTTTAAACGTCAACAGGATTTACACATGATGACACTGCATTTTAGAGAAACGGGACTGTCAGGAAATAAAGTTCAGTGAAGGAAACTAACTAATATAAATTATTAGTATATGAGAAATCCCAGAAATTGGAGGTCAGGCACTGATTATACCCCCAAAGCATTGCTAGAAAACACCAAAAAAACAAACCCATTGCCATTAAGTCAATTCTAACTCACAGTGACCCCATAGGGTTTCCAAGGCCGTAAATCTCTATGGAAGCAGACTTCCACATCTTTCTTTCTTTTTGATAGAAAAGTTAACATAAAACGCACTCTTCGTCACCTGCAGAAGTAGCACACCTTGAGAAATGTTTTGAAAATGCGTCGTCAAAGACGCCTCTTAGGTGACAAGAGCTAGGAAACATCCTAGCTCCCATAAAGGTAACCAAAAGTAATTTAGAATTTGGTACAAGGATTGTGATGATCTAAAAAGAATGTTAACCAGGTATGGATTCTGGAGCAAGGCTGAGTCTATTAATACAGATCGCATTCAGCTGCAAGTAACGGAAACCTGACTTATCAAGGATAATATTTCCAAGTCCAGAAAAGATATCCAAAGGCTGGTATTGCTACTCAAGGGCATAAATAAAGACCCAGGCTGCTTCTAAACTCTTGATCCACCATCCTTAACATGTGGCCATTATCCTCAAGGTATCAAGATGGCTGTACCACCTCCTGATTGGAAGAAATGGGCAAGGGTAGGGTAAAAAAACAAGTATCTGCTGAGTCTTTTTTTTTTTTATTTATTTTAATCAGCCTCATCAATTTATCAGTAACTTTCCCAAAGACCCTACCCAGTAAACCTGCAGTTCATCTCAGTAATTACATGGCCACCCCTAACTGTGAGAGAGGTGAGTATTTTTAATCGGACACAGTTGTGAACAAAATCAGCTAGTTAGTAATAAAGGGAGTCCTAGGGATGACTGGGTAGGCAACAAGCAATGTATGACACAAAATAAGGCATTATGGAGTCTAGAAACAGGGCAATCTCCCTCCAGTCCTGTCTAGAGAAGGAGATGCCAACCAGAGCAGCTAACATGAGTTGGATGGAGAAGCTTTCATAGATTCTGGAATCTACCTAAAGTTCATCTAACTCCATGCTCCCAAAAAACCTACTAATAGTCATTTGGCTATAAAAACAAACTTTACTACAGTGGACAGAGAATGCACTGGCCAGTCAATACCTTTGTTCTGACAAACACATTTTTTTAATGTAAATTAACTAGGTTTCCAGTTTACCACCTAAGCACTTGTGGATTTAAGTTTCCTCAGTCAGCCAGCCCATAAGGCTTGGTGAACTCTATCATAATTCTAGGGAAGCTATATATTTATTTTGGCTGCTGAGCGCTATCTGATCATGCATATTTGATGATGAGCTGATATTTTTTCTATTTTTATGACCCTCCTCAATTTTTTGTGGGGGGGGGGGCCTCAATATATTTAATTTGGGATTTCTCTTGAAATTCACCAGATATTAAAAAGACACGAAATGAAAAGGCATGGGTGAATAGCCTTTATCTGTACACACGATGCTTCAAATATCCTTATCTAAAGTTGGGAGATTGTACTAGGTGATAACAACTGCTATTTAATAAGCACCTACTGTGCATGGAGTCTTCATGGCTGTCATGGATTGAATTATGTCCCCCCAAAAATCTGTGTATCAACTTGGTTAGGCCATGTGTGGTTGTCCTCCATTTTGTGATTGTAATTTTATGTTAAGAGGATTAGGGTGGGACTGTAATACCACCCTTACTCAGGTCACCTCCCTGATGCAAGGTGAAGAGAGTTTCCCTGGAATGTGACCTGCACCACCTTTTATCTCTCAAGAGATAAAAGGGAAGCAAGCAAAGAGTTGGGGACCTCATACCACCAGTAAAGCAGCAGCAGGAGCAGAGCGCATCCTTTGGACACAGGGTCCCTGCATCTGAGAAGCTCCTCGACCAAGGGAAAATTGAGGACAAGGACCTTCTTCCAGAGCCAAGAGAGAGAGAAAGCCTTCCCCTGGAGCCGACACCCTGAATTTGGACTTGTAACCTACTAGACTGTGAGAAAATAAATTTCACTTTGTTAAAGCCATACACTTGTGGTATTTCTGTTATGGCAGCACTAGATGACTAAGACAATGGCACAGTGGTTAAGAGCTATGGTTGCTAACCAAAGATCGACAGTTTGAATCCACCAGCCACTCCCTGGAAACTCTATGGGCCAGTTTTTCTCTGTCCTATAGGGTTGCTATGAGTCAGAATCGACTTGATGGCAACAGGTTTGCGTTTTGTTTTGTTCTTTTTCACCGTGCATGAAATGATTTATTTACATTAAACCAAAACCAAAAACCAAACCCAGTGCCTTCGAGTCAATTCGGACTCATAGCGACCCTATTTACATTACCTTCTTTAATAACTGCAACCCTGAAATATGGATATTATTTCTATGTTAGAAATGAGGAAACTGAGGCTTGAAGAGGATAGATAAATTGCTGAAGGCCTGCAACTAAAAAGTGGCAGAGCAAGGATATACATATGGGTCTCTGCTGCCAAAGCTTGAATTCTTTCCACTGCATCATTACACCTCTCTGGACTTCTCTTGTTAGGGTATTAATTCTGAGCTCTCAGCCATGAAATCTTTGAATTTTTGACCCGGAACAGACATTAGAGTTTACTTAGTACAAAACAATAAAAACAGATTTTGTTCAAGTGACTATGAGATTTACCCGAAAGCAACACATCTCCTTCTATAAGAGTTCTTTAATCAGTAAGTTCCTTCTTGACTTCCAATCTAGGTTTCTTTGCCTTATCCCATGCTGCCCCCTTTTAGGCCTGTCTGTCGAGTTCCAACTACCTAAAATGGTGGCATCACTATTTTGGCAGCTATGCAAATACAGTTACCAGCTTTGGCTATGAGACCAGCAAGTAAATGGACTGAGGTGACTAAGGTGCTGATGGAGGCAGGTCTTCATCAAGTTACTAGAACGGACCCTGCGTACTCAAGCATTCCAGGCATTTCCAAGTTGAGTTGCCTTTTAGATTCAAGCTAATACAAGGTGCAGTTTTCTAATTTCTACACCACCTGCTGCATGTATGTGTTTTTGTGTACAAACTTTAAATTCTGCATTTTGATCGAAGTGGAGGAAGCAGCTAACTCAGAAGTAAACGACAACGGCTTGAAAGTTCTCTTTAGAGATTTTACAGTAGAGGAGAGGGGAACCGCTATTCTCTGGGAATAGCTAGCCTACAGTTTTTAAAAAGGGCAATCTAATATCAAAGATAAAACTGTTTTTCTAAGAGAGCAAGAGAGAAACCTACTCATCCACTTCTATTATTGCAAATTGCCAGCGAACATAATGGTTCATATAAATGTATCTACATTTTCATGTTATAGTCAGTCAGAGGAGAAAAAAGGGAGTGGAGATAGTGACAAGAGGAAACCTAAAGAGAAGACAGAAAAGGAAGAACTGAAAGAGAAAACGAACAGAGATGTGAAACAAAAAAGGAGAAAGGAAAAGGAGAGGGAAATCAAAGACCTGATGTACGGAGTGGAAAGAGCAAAAGAGGTTAGACACAGAGAACATTTAGGAGGATGAAGAGAGGGGTAAGGAAGAGCGCAGGTAAGATACAGATGGAAGGAGAGAGAAGCGGAGCAAGAAAGGAGACAGTCCTGAGGTAAATGTAACACTGATAAACTATGATCATGCCCTCGCTAGGACACTTAGTATGTGGGGACCAATGTATATAAAGTTCTTTTGAGAGATTTGACATGAAAGGAAGCGGAAACCACTTTTCTACTAGAATAACTAACCCGTAAGTTTTTTTTAAATCTCATGTCACAGATAAAACTGGTCTTTTAAGAGAGCAATATAAAAGCCTCAATATAAAAATGTTCATGAGCTCTCCCACAGTTTAAAAGAGCTCTTTAGTCAATAAATTTATTTCATTTTCAAAACAAATTTATTTTTCTAAGGAAAGTTGAATATTGCATTCAGCATTAAAGGATAACCTGAGTTTTAAGTGTTTACTTCAGAGCCTCAGAGTCCCTATAACTATCTCTCTGTGGTACTAAAAGCGTGTTTAATTCCTTTTTTTTTTTTTTTTAATTACCTTAGCTTTGTTCTTTTGAGTGATTAGGGCTGCCTTATACTACAAATCAACATTTGTATATTACACTGATCCTTTCCATCAATTGCTATAGTTGGGTACTGCAGGGAACTGAACAAAGAAGGAATAAAAAATGTGCACACCAGTAGTTTTACAGAAGCACATTTCAGAAATAATTGGTTAACCTGTAGGCACAGCATTCAACCCTCCAGATACTCTGCCTTCAATGAGATGGGCATAGTAGAAGACCATGGTGAAAACTATTCTCTGAGCCACACAACTGACACCAAAGCAATATCATCTCATGGGGAATTTCCTGAGAGCCAAGGATACTTCCTAAAATTACACTATTCCTGCATTTGAATGGTCATTATGGGATCTCCATATGCGAAAATTCAATTCTAATTTCTGAAAATGTGATTTTAAAATCTCTTTGCTTAAAGTTGATGATACAGTTTGGTTATTTTACAAATGACTCTAAAATTGGCAGGGTAGGAGGTAGAGTGGATTAATTATCCAAGTGTTTTTTGAAACCAAAGTACTTAGATAACTGAATTTCACTTTTTATACATGTGTTATATCATTATTCGGTTAGGCCTAAACCATTTGTCCTCATTCATAGTGAAGCTGCCCATTGCAAAATAATGTACTCTCCCTTCCTTCTTTTTCTGAGTATAGGGCTATTTATTTTTTCTATTTCTATACGACATAAAGAACTTTACATTTTTGTGTGAGAATATCTACAAGTCTTTTAAAACTCAAATGTTCAGAAAGTACTGATCACTAAATTTATTTATGCTTTTCAAGTATAAAGGCTACTTGAAATAAAGGGGTCAGCACATCAGCAACTATTTTGAAGATTAAAGACATAACAAATAAGTTTCCAAGCAGCATCTGAAATTATTAGAAGAAATATTTTCACTTAATATGCAACCTCTACCCTAAATGACTGATGATGTAAGGTTTGCAGCTCATTCTATAAAGCTGACTAATTCCAGAAATGGAAAAAAAAAATCAAAGATATATTTCAGATATTTTATTTTGAATAAATCTAATTTATGAAGAAAAAAAATTGAAGTGTACTGACCTCAAAATCTTATTAAAATACCTCTCTCTCACTTCTTAAAAATGAAAAGAAAAATTTACTGTAGTAAAATGGGTTCTGGATTCTATTCTTTTTTGGTGTATTTTTTATTCTATTCTTTACCATTTTAATGAAAATTAATAGCCTGAAGTATTCATAAAAATTAGAGGGAAATATTCTAATTAAATAATTTCTAATAATGTTGTGCTGTTAGTGAAGTAAGAATTTCTGCCTAAATAAGAGGTTTTGAATTGATTCTAAAGACCTGGTTTTTCCAGTTTATGGTTGGAACTGAAATTCATACGGGGAATATGAATTACATGAAGCAACATTTATATGATTTAAGAAACAATCTGAACCACATCAGTAAAATATGTTTGAAATAAATTGTAGAGAGTAAGATGAAATATGTGACAAGTACAACAAAATGCTTTAAAATACCCAATTTTCATAGTCAAATACAAGCAGAACACAGCTGCAGTTCACTTCTGAATTGCATTTGACAAATGGCTCTGAGAGTTTAGAATACATTGATTCCAGAATCTGAGACATATAAAGCACGAGTAGCCATACACCTGATCAACAACACAGTTCCTTTGGCAATGGCAAACTACTTTAATGAAAATATTCCTTTGACAGGAATTAAATCTAGAGTCTGTTTCCAAAAATAGCAGCCAGTTGATTACAGAACACATGTATGTAGAGCAGTAATACTGGCAATTGTTACAATGAACTGCCCTAAATATTTTATCTTGATTATATCATTTTTTAGGTTAATGTTCAGTTTTAGCAGTAGGAAATCGGTTTGCCTGCTCATGCCACGATATGATTAAATAAATAATGGAATGGAAATGTAACAGGAAAGAACAACCAACAGTGAGACTAGATTTGCAAAACACAATAAAATTCTGTTTTTGAAGCATCATGCCATATCACCAATTCAGTTCTGCTTAAGACAATTGTTTTTTCTCAGTCAATATTTTCTAAAACATGTTTCTTACTGTCAGAACACCTCACCCACTTCATGCCATTTTAATAAGGGATCCAAGTCTATTTAGAAATTTACATAAATTGTCTTATTAAAGCTGTGAGTACTTTGGATGGAATCATTTACTAAATCATTGGCTTTCATATATATAGCTTCTTCTAATGACTGGACTCTCCTTTCAGTGGTGAATGAGTGAACAGGCCAGTCCTTAATTGACAAGATTTCAGCCGTATCTAAAAGTATTTCTATCCCAAAATATATTATCTGTCTGCTCAGTGATACCTGAAATCCTTTTAATACAAAATGGGGAAATCTTTCCACAGTTGTAATTAAGGCTTCAAATGTAAAATACTCTGTGGGAGAATTTAATAGTGACAAATCACCGAATGTGATTGGCAGGGGAAGGAAAAAAACGCTAGGCTGATACTCAACAGAGGGACAGGGGTGACGAAGAGGGATTATCATGGGAGAGGAAAGGTGCAGACATCAACTCAACTTTCCCATGTGCCACAATACTGCCCAGGTCCCTAGGAGAAAGAGTAGTGAATCACCAGGTGTGGCTGAGAAAGAAAAACGGCTCCATGACTAGCCATAGAGGTTCCCACTTCCTGTTTAATTTTCCACCATTAGAAACTTTCTACAAAAAAATTCCAGGTTTGGGGCCTGGAAATCCTGTTGGAGAAACTGAGCATATCTTGGGCTTTGTGCAAAAAAGAAAGCTCTAAAGAGAATTTTTTTTCGGGTGCTAAGACCTTTCTAATTCAACACGGCATGTATGAAACCTCTTTTTACTGCGCTTTGACACTGTGATGTGCTCACAGAAAGATACCATAGTTCATTGTGACTGATGGTGCTATGGCAAGAAAATAGTAGACAACAAGGTTTACAAGAAGATGAGAAGAGGTAATTAGTCACATCATTTAATTAAAAGACCAGAACCTATTATGTATAACCACACACTGTTTACAGATTTGCCAATATCGCAAAGATAATACTACTACTTAACTTCAGAAACGTAAGACAAGAAAATGCTTTAGTACTATATATATTCTTTTCTGTTGAAAATATTTTCAGTAGACAGATAACCCCCCCCCAAAAAAAACCAAACCCATTGCCGTCGAGTCAATTTCGACTCATAGCGAAATTGGACAGAGTACAACTGCCCTATAGAGTTTCCAAGGAGCTCCTGGTGAACCTGAACTGCTGATCTTTTGGTTAACAGCCATAGCACTTAACCACCACGCCACCAGGGTTTCCATGAGAGACACAGGGATCCACAATTTTGAACCAGTTTTATGCCAGACTAGACTGGCATTTGCGTCTCCATTTCAAATTCCCAGCTCTGTTACACAGCCCAGGTCTGAGAGGGCAGCTGGCATAGTTTGATCTGTGGTCTGTGTTAGGTGTCCTGTATACACCCCATCTGTGTCAGTACAGTCTCTTAGGTAAAACAGTGACAAACATCAGCTCTGCACCCAAACACCATTCATCCAAATGTTGAGTTCAAAGTAAATCACAGATAAAATTTATTTTTCCTGAGGAAACTGCTACCTTTTACAGATTTAGGAGATTAGAAATAAAGTCTCAAACTAAAATGTTGCAAATTTCTTAGTGTAAGTGGACTTTCTGGCTGAATGACCTCCCATTTTGATCATGTATCAAAATGAATCAACCACAAAAGTGTATTTGGTTAAGTTGACATATCAGCAATTCAATTCTTACAGATGCTGTATAATTAATTTTAAAAATCAATTTTCAAAAGTCTAAAAGGAAAAGAGACATATGTAAGCATCATTTCATGTATAAACATTTCTTCTACCTGTAGAATACATTATGGGAAAACTCTTACTGAAGGCCTATAATTACAGCCAGTTCCAAAACCTAATGTTTTTGATAAAATAAGTAATGGTAATTTAAAGTCTGCCAATAACTATTCCCAAAACTCATATGAACATGACATTTTATAGCTTACACAATAAAATTTCTCTACCGTTATGGTGGAGGAAAAAAGGTAGAAACAGACTTCTTCCCCCAACATCTAACTGGAAGTTTCACACTTTATTCTTCTCTCTGTATCACCCATTCCTCTTCAGATTTAGGGATTCAATTACGATGTGCTTAGATTGACTTACATTTTCTAGCTTTACAGCAAAAGCAATGCTAGGTCATGTTAGTGTTTTTAAATTGTCTATGCCCGCACCTAACAAAGGATGTGGGAAGCAGGAAAAAAAAAAAAAAAAAGGCTTTGTTTCATCACACGGTCTTCCATCACAACCTGACAATCGTACCTTTTAACCCAGCCACGGTTCACTTACCTACCACTCTCACTTAAAGCTAATAACAGGCAAGCACCTTTGCTAAGGGTCACACTAAGTGACAGGCTCAATCAATTAGTCTTTGCTTAGGTCTCAGTTGCCAGCATATTGGCTTGGTCCTTCCACTTCAAGATTCTCACATTCTCAGAAAAGCACAAATTATTCTTGGTAAGAAGTGGAGTGAGCATCTTATTAAAGAAGTGACTAGGTACAGAAAATGAATTGTCCAAAGTCTGAAATTCCAGGAAATCAGACTCCTGCTTTACAGACAAGGCTGCCACCATGCCACAAGAAAGTTGTAAAAGCACTATTTAAAATCTCTATATAGGAAGCTCATCACTATGAGTCGGCATCGACTAGACCGCACTGGGTTTGGTTTGGGTTTGGTATCTAGGAAGCATTTATTTAAACCAATCCTGTTAGTGCAAATATGAAGGTCTTTTTATTTTTTAAAAAAACAGGAAACTTAATAATTCTTGTAATTTTTACATGCATATCTAAAAAACTGCCAGCTGCACCATGGACTATCTCCTGCCACATCAGTAACTGTAGGGCTACTGAAGCCTGAAGCTGTAACGTGAGCTACAGACAGTAGCTGCTGTAGCTCCTACTCAATAGTTTCTATTTGTTTGGGTATAGTATTTTGCCCTGAAATTCTAATTGCAGTGTCTGTTACGACTTATGAAAGCACCATAAAGTAAAATATTCAGAAGTCTTAGCAGGAAAAAAAAGATAGGCAATTTTTTTTAATTTTTCCACATACTTTATTAGCTGAAAATATTTAAAAATGTATGTACTTAAAACTATATTTCTTGGACCTTAATTTTACTCCTCCAATAATGTTTAATTTTGGTGAAAGACTGCGTAATGATTTTTTTAAAGGGGGCTTTAAATTATAAGAGGCTTTTAGTTTTTTCCAGTTCCCGCTTTGAAATAGAGCACTGCTGATAAAAGACAAAGTCATTAACAAACATCCTACAGATAATTCTAAAAACAAGCAGCATGTTAAAAGTAAAAGAGGAATAAAAAAAAAGCGTCCACTGCTGACATTTTAAACAGCACTTTAAACAGCCCAGGTAACGGTACGCCGCCGCTGCATTTCAGGAGGGCTGTTGGACCCTGAATGAAATGAGAGGGACTCCTGGCTGGTAAGCAGCGGGAACTTTGCGGCGGGCGGGCGGCGCAGAGCAGCCACGGACCGTGGCGCGTCAATCTGTCACCAGCCCGTCCGCAAAGCCCAGTGCCAGCCCCAACGCCACCCGGGAGCCGGGAGCAGGACAAAGGTCTGAAATCCAAGTCAGGGGGTTAAGGAAACAAGGCGCGCGGATCCATTCAACCTGCCAGAATGCAAGAATGAGGAGTGAGGGGGAAAGATACCTGTCCCCAGGAATTATCAGGCGTTTAGCACAAGAACCAGCTCATTAGTAGGAGATGTGCTAGGTTGGGAGCGGGGGGGGTGGTAATAAATCCCAACTAGCGACTTGATTCTTCACTAACTTTGTTTTCTCTGGCTCGACAGAGGGCAATGTTGGGGTAAGGGTTGTTACGTTCTTGTTTAAATGGTCCCTTGGAAGAAGGAAAGCAGATAAAAAGCTGCGCTGTCGGGCGCAGGGGCCGGGGGGCGAGCACGCAGATTCTGTGGTACCTACCATGGTATTCTTGTCCCGGTACGTAGTAGGTGGGGTTGCCTGCAATGTGCAGGGAAATGAGCACTTCGCCCTGCTCCCCATCCCCTTCCAGCTCCCCGTGGTGCGTGCACAGGAAAAAGAAGGGCGAAAAGCGAGGGTAATAGCCCACCGCCGCGCGCGCCCTCAGCGTCGCCCCCAGCATCAGCGCCAGGAGGAAAGTCCGCGGGGCCCAGCAACTCCGCTCCATGCCGCCGCCGCCGCCACGCGCCGCGCGCGCCGCTCGCTCATTCAGTTTTGGAGCCGCGAGGAGACGCCAGGACAGAGCAGCCACGCGGAAGGAAGGCAAGGAGGAAGCGGCCAGGAGCGGAGCGCGCTCGGCAGCTGGAGCCCCGCCGGGAAGTTCCACAGACGACAGCAGCTCCCAAAGTTACTTTGAGCCTCAAGAGCGTGGGGCCGGAGCTGCGGGCGCCGAAAGCGCGTCGTCCGCCGCCTCCGTGCGCCGCCGCCGTCTCTGCGCGACGCCCCTCGGCCAGGCCTGGGAAAGCGCCCGCCCCCCTCCACACCTACTTAAAGCCCCGGGCGCCGAGTCCCCCCCGCCGCCGCCACACGTGTCCCGACCGCTCCCCCGCCCCGCGCACCGCCCCCGCGCGCGCGCCCGCCGCCCCCGCCCTCTCGCTCTCGGTCGCCTGCACCTCACGCGGCGCGAAGCGCACGCCTCCCCGGCGCTCTGGCCTGGTGCGCACCCGGAAAGGTCGGCAAGGGGCGCGAGGCAAGGGGGCGCTGTAGGTGAGCCGGGGATATGAGAGCCTCGGAGAGAGGGAACCACCGCCTCGCTCTCTGGAGGAGAAAAAGGAGAAGGCCATCCCCTTTGGCCTTCAGATCTCCCTCTTTTTCTTGGGAGGACGGGTGAGGGAAGTAGAAGGGCGATGGAGAAGGGCACTGGCGCCGGCTTCTTTGTCTGCGCTGGCTGCGCCCCACGCCCCTGGGGGCTCGCCGCCTCTGAGCCGGTGAGGCCGGCACTTGTTCGGTGGCACTTTTCCTGCGGCCCTGAACCGCTAGGGGCCCCTGCGCTCTCTTCTCAGCCAGGCCGCCCGGCCCTCCAGCTGCCCCCCGTCCGGCTCTTCGCCGCAACGACAGAGCATCTGTAGCCGGATTTAAAATAAAATTAAGCGAAAGTGGCATTGGCAGCCTCGAGTGATGCCTGTAAATGGTGATTTGTGATGTTCGGGTGTGGGGAATTGTACGGCAGCTAGGGCTGGTGGAGCAGAGACCCGACCGGCACGCTTCGCTGACTGTTGTTATTCATTGCTACTGAGTGCTTCAGGCGAGACGGTTGTAGTTTGTTTTGTTTTGTTTTTTTAATCAGTGTTTATTTCTTTTAAATGTCAGTTACGACTGATGTCCCTGAAAGGAGGGAAGGGAGACGTTCAGGGTGAGAAGCTGGCAGCAGTGATTTAAGCGGGTGGTACTGAGCTGCTGCACCCTAGACTGCGGGGAAATGCAATAATCCATAAGCACGTTTTTAACCTAAGACCGCTGGCAGGAGCCCTGCGGCATCCGGAGATGGGGGAGCGTGGTTGCCAGGTTTTAATGCCTCTCCCCACCTACCCTTGGCTTGCCACCAAGCTCAGATAAACGCACACGTACAGAAATGAGTAGATTATGAAATTGGTAGGTATGATGTTCTTGCCTGCATTTGGAGGGGATGTTGGAAAAGCGGGGTCTAAGGGGAAATCTGTAGTCGCTTCTTGCTAGTGGAAGAGATTGTTTTCTTTCTCTTACCCATGCCTAGTTCAGACAGGTGGAAAGGGCCCACTTCTAAGCGCTTCTGGGTTCCTTTCCTTCAAAATCCCCAAGGGCCTTGCTAAACTGCTGTATACGTCGGACGTAATAACTAACAGTCGTCGCTACCATAACTGTGTGTGCTGGGTGTAGGCTGTGCTCTGTAGGCACATTACCTCATTGAATCTTCACACCATCCGGAGAGACCAAAATTATCCCCATTTCACAACGGAGGGTACACTCAGAAATGTTAACTTGTCCAAAGTCTGACAAAGGCTGGACGCAAGGCTCCAAAGGCTCTGGCCCTGCTTTGCCCTGAAACCCCGCTACATCCCAGGCTGAAGTAGTTCAACCACCACGTGTTCCCCGCAGGCAGTGTTGCCCCAAACCAAGTTAACAAGAGACTCCTCTACAGGTAGCCAGATGGTTAACAAGTCTTTCTGTCCAGTTGTGAATATAATTACAACAAAATAAATCGCTTCTAAAAGAATTTGAAACTATTGGATGTTTTCAGCCAACACTTTAAAAATGCTTATATGTGCCAAGCACTGTCCTAAGTACGTATATTAATGCCTTTAATTCTCCTAATAACCCTATGGAGAAAGTAGTATTAATATCTTAATTTTGCATCTGATAAAACTGAGGCACAGAGAGATTAAGTAACTTTCTCAAGGTCACACAGCTGGCAATTGATCCCAGGCTGTCTGATTCCAAGGAGCCCTGGTGGCGCAATGGTTGAGCACTCAGCTACATACAAAAGGTGAGTGCTTCTAACGCACCCAGCAGCCCTGCCAGGAGAAAGACCTGGTCTGCTTCTGTAAAAATGACAGCCAAGAAAACCCTATGGGGCAGCTCTACTCTGTCAATAGGGTCCGTATGAGTTGGAACCAACTCAACAGCACCCAACAACAGCAGCCTGATTCCAGAGTTCCAGCACTTAAGCCACTACGAACTGCCTCTGAGGAATGAATATTAACATTGTTAGAAGAAAGGGAAGAGAACTCTTCTTTCTCCAGTGTTAGGTTTCCTCATTTAATTCTTAAATTAGCCTGTGAAGTGAGTATAACTATCCTCATATTTTAAAGAAGGTTAGGTTCAGAGAAGTTAGGCAGTTTGTCCAAGGGCACACAATAAGAAGAAACTGGGATCAATTTTGGCCATCTTGATCCTAAGGTCACTGCTTTAAATGTCTTTAGTAAAGCACTGACCACCTGGTCCCAGCATAATTCACACTTAATTCTCAGAAGGTTCCCATTTTTCCACTCTGTAGTACACTCTACAAGAAGTATTCTCTCAATCATAGGTCTCTTGCCATGCCTCTTTTAACATTCAATTCTTGTGACCAAGTTTAATCTTTCCCTTTTTGTGCTTCCTTAACTTTTTACAACATTCCTTTGCTTTTTTTTGGGGGGGGGGTGACTTTATACTCTTTACCACATAGGCTCAAATCTCTGGCTACAGGTCCACTGTTATTCATTAACAAGTACAAAAACTGCTTAAAT
This sequence comes from Elephas maximus indicus, assembly GCF_024166365.1. NCBI lineage: Eukaryota > Metazoa > Chordata > Mammalia > Proboscidea > Elephantidae > Elephas > Elephas maximus. The sequence continues at coordinate 45,602,860 of NC_064826.1, read as the reverse complement.
AATGCCTTGAGTGGCGCTGAGCTGATCAGTTGTCGTGAGGTGCCACCGAGTCAGTTCCGACTCATAGCAACTTTATGTACCACAGAACGAAACACTGCCGGGTCCTTCGCCATGCTCACAATCGTTGTTATGCCTAAGCCCGTTGTTGCAGACATTGTGTCAGTCCATCTCGTTGAGGGTCTTTCTCTTTTTCAATGACCCTGTGCCCTACCAAGCATGATGTCCTTCTCCAGGGACCGATTCCTCCTGATAACATGTCCAAAGTATGTAAGATGCAGTCTCGCATCCTTGCTTCTAAGGAGCATTCTGGTTGTACTTTTTGCAGACAGATTTGTTCTTTCTTTTGGCGGTCCATGTTATATTCAATATTTTTCACCAACACAATTCAAAGGCATCAATTCTTCGGACTTCTTTATTCATTGTCCAGTTTTCACATGCATAAGATGTGATTGAAAATACCATGGCTTGGTTCAGGCGCACCTTAGTCCTCAAGGTGATATCTTTGCTTTTCAACACTTGATAGAGGTCTTTCGCAGCAGATTTGCCCAATGCAATGTGTCTCTTGATTTCCTGACTGCTGTTTCCGTGGGTGTTGATTGTGGATCCAAGTAAAGGGAAATCCATGACTTCAATCTTTTTTCCGTTTATCATGATGTAGCTTATTGGTCCAGTGGTGAGGATTTTCGTTTTCTTAATGTTGAGGTGTAATCCATACTGAAGGCTGTGGTCTTTGATCTTCATGAGTAAGTGCTTCAAGTCCTCTTCATTTTCTGCAAGTAAGGTTGTGTCATCTGCATAACGCAGGTTGTTAATGAGTCCTCCTGATGCCTCATTCTTCTTCATACAGTCCAGCCTTTTGGATTATCTGCTCAGCATACAGATGAAACAGGTATGGTGAAAGGATACAGCCCCGACGCACACCTTTCAACTGTCTTTAAACCGTGCAATATTCCCTTGTTCTCTCCAAGCAACTGCCTCTTGATCTATGTAAAGATTCCTCGTGACCACAATTATGTGTTCTGGAATTACCATTCTCTGCAATGTTATCCATAATTGGTTATGATTCACACAGCCAAATGCCTTTGCATAGTCAATAAAACACAGGTAAACATCTTTCTGGTGTTCTCTGCTTTCAGCCAGGATCCATCTGACATCAGCAATGATATCCCTGGTTCCACGTCCTCTTCTGCATTTGGCCTGAATTTCTGGCAGTTCCCTGTCAATATACTGCTGCAGTCACTTTTGAACAATCTTCAGCAAAATTCTACCTGCATGTGATATTAATGATATTGTTTGATAATTTCCACATTGTGTCGGATAACCTTTCTTGGGAATAGGCATAAATATGGATCTCTTCCAGTCAGCTGGCCAGGAAGCTGTCTTCCAAATCTCCTGGCATAAACGAGTGAGCGCTTCCAGCGCTGCATCTATTTGTTGAAACATCTCAATTGGTATTCCGTCAATTCCTGGAGCCTTGTTTTTTGTCAATGCCTTCAGTGCAGCTTGCACACCTTCCTTCAGCACCTTCAGTTCCTGATCATATGCTACCTCTTGAAATGGTTGAACATTAACCAATTCATTTTGGTATAATGACTCTGTGTATTCTTTCCATCTTCTTTTGATGCTTCTTGCATCGTTTAATATTTTCCCCATGGAATCCTTCACTATTGCAACTCAAGGCTTGAATTTTTTCTTCAGTTCTTTCAGCTCGAAAAATGCCGAGCGTGTTCTTCCCTTTTGGTTTTCCGTCTCCAGCTCTTTGCACATGTCATTATAATACTTTATCTTCTTGAGCCACCCTTTGAAAACTTCAGTTCTTTTATTTCATTATTTTTTCCTTTTGCTTTAGCTATTTGACGTTCAAGAGCAAGTTTCGGAGTCTCTTCTGACACGCATTTTGGTCTTTTCTTTCCTTCTTGTCTTTTTAATGACCTTTTGCTTTCTTCATGGATGATGTTCTTGATGTCATTCCATAACTCATCTGGTCTTCAGTCGTCAGTGGTCAACACGTTCTTGAGATGGTTTCTAAATTCGAGTGGGATATACTCAGGGTTGTACTTTGGCTCTCATCGACTTGTTCTAATTTTCTTCAGTTTCAACTTGAACTTGGATATGAGCAATTCATAGTCTGTTCTGCAGTTGGCCCCTGGCCTTGTTCTAACTGATGATATTGAGCTTTTCCATCATCTCTTTCCACAGATGTAGTTGATTTGATTCCTGTGTATTCCATCTGGCGAGGTCCATGTGTATAGTCGCTGCTTATGTTGGTGAAAAAAGGTAGTTGCAGCGAAGACGTCGTTGGTCTTGCAAAATTCTATCATAGATCTCCAGCATCACTTCTGTTGCCAAGGCCATATTTTCCAACTACTGATCCTCCTTCTTTGTTTCCAACTTTCGCAGTCCAATCCTGATTGCGTGTCCAATCAATTTCAGACTGCAGAGACTGGTAAAAATCTTCAATTTCTTCATCTGTGGCTTTAGTGGTTGGTGTGTGAATTTGAATAATAGTCATATTAACTGGTCTTCCTTGTAGGCGTATGGATAGTATCCTATCACTGACAGTGTTGTGCTTCAGGATAGATCTTGAAATGTTCTTTTTGACAATGAACGCAACACCATTCCTCTTTAAATTGTCATTCCCAGCATAGAAGACATACGCTTGTTCGATTCAAAATGACCTATACCAGTCCATTTCAGCTCACTAATGCCTAGGATATTGATATTTACATGTTCCATTTCATTTCTGATGACTTCCAATTTTCCTAGATTCATACTTCTTACATTCCAGGTTCCAATTATTCATGGATGTTTGTGGTTGTTTCTTCTCATTTTGAGTTGTGCCACATCAGCAAATGAAGGTTCCAAAAGCTTGACTCCATCCATGTCATTAAGGTTGACTCTACTTTGAGGAGGTAGCTCTTTCCCAGTTGTCTTTTGGGTGCCTTCCAACCTGGGGGGCGGGGGTCATCTTCCAGCACTATATCAGACAATGCTCTGCTGCTATTCGTAAGCTTTTCACTGGCTAATTCTTTCCAGAAGGAGACTGCTGAGTCATTCTTCCTAGCCTCTCTTAGTCTGGAATATCAGCTGAAATCTGTCTACCATGGGTGACCCTGTTGATATCTGAATACCAGTGGCATAGCTTCCAGCATCACAGCAACATGCAAGCCCCCACAGTACGACAAACTGACAGACACGTGGGGGAGGTGAGATAGATATTGGCACACTCCACTTTGCCATCCTTTGGGTTAACATGAATACTTGTACCCTTAAATTAATAGAGACCCAAATTCACTTATCTATGAGATTCTCTTAGTTGAATCCAGTTTAATTGTTATTAATATTTTTAATAATCTTAAAAAGAAAATCAAGGAAATACACAAGATGTATATAAAATCACCTTAAACATTAGGGGTAGTATCCTTCTAGCAAGTAATTTTTTTCTGAGATCACACAATAAGATAGTGGCAAACCAGGTTAGATTTCAAAACTTCCAATTTCCCAACTTGTATGCTAGTCTTGCTGGTGCAGTGGTTAAGAGCTATGGCTGTAAACCAAAAGGTCAGCAGCTGGAACCCACCATCCCCTTCTTGGAAGCCCTATAAGGCAGTTCTGCTCTGTCCTATAAGGTCACTATAAGTTGGAATCAACTCAACAGCAATGAGTTTGTTTGGGGGTTTATGCTAACTCTTAGACTACTTCTAACTAATGAGCCATAATAAACATCTTCAAGAATATTTTTCTAGTCTACAAAATCTGCAAACCCTCTGAACTAATGGAAAAATAGAGAAGTGCTTTTCAAGAAAAATTGGCTTATGTCAAAAACATCTGCAAAAGTAAAAGGTGATGTCAGGAGTGTAAGATGAATAAAGTTACAGAAAAGGGGGGTTTAAAATAGTATAATTTCTTTTTAATTAAAGAGTTTTGAAGTGGTAATTAGTCTGCCAAAAAAATTACACTTAGCATTCTTAGATTATAAAAGTATTGCTTGCTGGTAAGAAAAAAAAATGGGAATTAATTTTCTGCTTATTTATATACAGGATCTACAACATTCAAATCACTGGAAGACTATGAATTTAAAAAGGAATCCCAAAGAGACACAGGATTAAGTTTAAAAGTTATAAGAGTTCACTCACTGTCTGCCTTCCATTGATTTCCTTAAGCCAAAGTATCACATGTTTTGATATGTATGGAAAAGTGAATCTCTGCTCTTATTTACTATGCAAAAGTCAAGCAGAGAGTCTATAAATTTTTTAAAAAAATGTATAAATGTAAATATGCAGAAGGTGAACCAAGTGAAATCAGTCAACTCTTTAGACTTCAAAGCAATAGTAAAAGTCAAGTAAGAGCAAACCCCTCCTTACATAGCAGTTAGTAAACTTGTAAAACCTATTGCCAAAAATGTGGTACAGTCTGAAGAAATTAAGGCAGGCTCTTAAGCAGAGAAGGGATAGCTAAATCTTATGGAATGAAACTTCACTGGGAAAGATGGCATATCTGAGAGCTGGCTCTGATACGCATGCCCAGCCAGAACATGTTACTCAATGCCACCCCAAATTAAAATACTGAGATAAGATAAACCATGGGTCAATAAAAATCATTATATCATACAACTTCTGAAACAGAACCCAATTACTCAACACTAAAAATAACTTTTTTTTTAAGTTTCTCCACGTCTGGGGACTTTCACAAGCTGTTTCCTCTCCCTAGAATACTCTTCCCATTTCTTGTACCCTAACCCACCCCCACCCCCACTCCAAGTCCTCCCCGCTTCACTTGGCCAGTTCCAACTTATCATCCAAGTGACCACTCAAATGTTTCCATCTCCGAGAGACCGTTCCTGACCACCCCTCCCCAATCTCAATTAGATTTTCTAGAGCCAGTATGATAGACCCTAGCCATATATGGCTATTTAAATTGAAATTAAATAAAACTAAAAACCAAGTTCTTCAATCACGCTAGCTACATTTCAAGTGTTCAGTAGCCACAGGTAGCTAGTAGCTATTGTATTGGACAGTGCAGACTTATGTAATATTTCCATTGCAGAAAGTTCTATTGGACAGCACTGCTCTATTTTGAAAGGATGGGTGAATACTCAGTCACTGTCCCATTCAATCAATATTCCAGTCAAAGTGCTAGATGTAGTGGATTCAGCACTGAGTAAGGCAAAAACAGTGCCTTTCCTCATGCAGTTTACAATCCAGAGTTGGAGACACAATAAACAAGACAATTTCTGACAGTCTTAAGCACTATGAAGAGTCAATCAGGATAATGTATTAGAGTGTTTAGGCCAGGGAGGTTACTTTAGGTTGGGGAGTCAGGGAAAGCTTCTCTGAAAGAGTGAAGTTTCATTAATATGGAGGATCACCCCATGTGAACATGTGAGGGAAGGGCAGTCCAGCTAGGAAGAACTAGTATGAAGGCCCCAAAGCAAGAGTGTTCTTCGGATGTTCTATGCGGATGTACAGCAAGGGAAAAGAAGAGCAGCATTGGATGAAGCCAGAGAAGCAGGCAGGGGCTAGGTCACACAAATGGGATGGGAAGATTTGAATCAAGGAGTGAGTGACTTGATCCAAATGAATTTATTAAAGGATGGAATATCTAGGAAGGCCAAAAATGTTTGAGAAAAAAATTTTTAATGAGTTTTTCTCAGAGTTCAGGCAAATATTCACAATATTTTTGTCGTAATTGCCTGCAACATAGTTTCTATTACAGTATAATAAGATTAATTCATTCACTAAACAAATATTAATTGAACAACTATTACATACCAAGCACTATGTTAGGTGTCGAGAAAACTACAGTGAACAAACAAATTTAGTTCCTTCTACACAAAGATTTTTACACAAAGGTTACATTTTAGTGGAAGAGAAAGACATTTGACATCAATTATTATAGTCAATTATCAAGTTAGAAAAGTCATCAGGGTTCTAAAGGGAAATAAAAGGTGGCAAAAAAAAAAAAAAAGAGGATAGTGGAGGCTTACCTGAAGAAGAGATTTGAAGCTAAGACCTGCTAGAAATTAGTTGGGTAAAGTGGTGGAAGCAGGAGAAAAAAATATTTCAGGCCAAAGGACCTATGTGTGAGAAGGATCCTAAGTAAAAAGGAAAGTGGCAGATTCAGGATCTGAAAGGTTGGTGCAGATGGAGTAAAGAGCACCAAAGGGACACTTGGCCCAGGTGAGCTACTGGCATCCACAGTGACCTGACCAGGCAGGGCCTTGCTGGCCACAGCAAGGATTTCTTTGTTTTCCTGAAAACAATGGTGAGACATGGAAGGCACTTTTAGCAGGGAGATAACATGATCATATTTTCATGTTTGGAAGATGATTCTGGCCACAGAACAGGGATAGATTGGAGAGCAATAGGTGCAGGGAGGGGATTAGGACGTGGTGCAATTTGCTCAGGCAGGAGATGGTGGTCTTGAGAGGAGATGGAGAGAAGAGGATGGACCTGAGAAGTACTTAGGAGACTGAGGAGACAGAACTACCAGGACTGGGCGATGGACTGGGTGACTGACTGGACATGGGGCTTGAAGGAGAGAGATGGTGAAGATGCTGCCCAACTTTCCAGCTTTCGTAGCTTGGTGATTGTTGATGTTGGATAAATTAAAATACTTCTTATTAAGTAAATTTTTCATGAAAAGTGCACAAATGCAAGTATAGCACTCGATACATATTCACAAATATAAGCTCCCATCTAAGCAGCATCCAGAGAACAGTAGGCAGAAGCTCCTCTGTCCCATTTGAGTTATCACTCCTCCCCAAGGACAACCAACATACTGTCTTTGAAAATCATGTGGTAGTTTCGCCTGTTTTCAAACTTTGTTGTTGTGTCCCATCGAATTAATTATGACTCAGAGTGACCCAATGGGGCAGAGTAGAACTGCCCACAGGATTTCCTAGGCTGTAATCTTTACAGAAGGAGATAGCCAGGTCTTTTCTCCCATGGAGAGGCTGGTGGATTTGAATTGCTGACCTTTGGGTTAGCAGCTAAGCACTTAATGTTGTGTCACCAGGGTACATTTTCAAATTTTATATAAATGAATTTTAAAATGTATGTGATTTTTATATCTGGCTTCTTTGGCTCATACTTGTGAGAACCATCCATGTTGTTGCTTATAAGAATAGTTCGTTCATTCTTATTGCTATATAGTATTTTATTGTATGAAAAAAATCACAATTTATCCAGTGTTTACAGGAATTTTGGTTATTTTCAGTTTTGGGCAACTGAAAATAATGCAGTTAATGTTTTGGTGGATGTATATATATATTTCAGTTAGGAGAGAGAGTATTGGAACTAGTGAGAAAGAAAGGAAAATCCTCAGAAGTCAAAAATGAAGTGGAAGAGGGAATCCAGGGATAAACAAGTGACATCTGGCCATTTCATTGGGCCTTGAACTTCCATTTTGATGTTTGTGTGAGGTGTGGGAACAGGAGATACAGCTTACGGCCTACCCACGGTAGAAGAATGACAGGACAGTGCTACTCAGTGTGTGATTTGCAGACCAGTCCACATACTGGCTGTTGCCAATTCACGTGGATGTACACAGAAATTGAGAGTGTGTAGAAACATTTATAGTAAATTTAGAGTGTGGTGACATCCAAGTAGCATTCCATTTTTTTAGTAATTCATTTTTATTATATTTTACAAAAGTATCTGTCTGAGATGAACTTCGGGAGCAAAGGTCCCTCACTGCAGGTAGTTTGGGAAGTACTGTGATAGGAAATCCATGCATCAAGTTATGACCCATTCCCAAATGGCTACGTCCTCAATGAAAAGATGAACTAGGAAAAAAAAATCCCCTCAGTAGCCTCAATCATGGCAAAGGGTAGCAATGCAGAGGAATTCTCTCACCAAAATTTAAACTACAATCTGGTTTTCAAGAGAGTTTGTGGCCCAAATTCACATTTCTGTTTGATTTATAAAATCTCAAGCTGAGAATTAATTTTAATATGGTCCTGGGTTGAAAGTCCTCTCAGGCACCTGGTCAAAGTAAATTCCAATCATCTCTAGAGGAAAAAAAAAAATCCTTTAAGTCAGGCTTCAAAGAATCACAGCAGATGAAGTTGCATTGAACATATGTCCATAATAAAAAATCTCTAATACTGCGAGAAAGCAGAACTCAGTGAACCCATAAAATAGATAACCAGAGTCAGACCCAAAAAGATTTCAGCTATTGGAATTATCGGTTATAGTATATAAGATGTATACATTTAGTAGGTTAAGATAAAATAATATTTCAAAAACATAACCAAAAACAAAAAACCATCAAGAATGACCAGACATTCTCAAATTGGAAAATACAATAACAAAAATTTAAAACCCTAAGGACAGAAACTTCTGCTTTTGACAATACAGAATATTAGGTATTCTGGGAGACCTTCTTCCTGTAAAATCACTAGACCCAGAATGAAATGTAATTTTCTTGTGTCACTGGGCTTATAGAAAGTAGAAGAAATGGCTAAGGAATCAGGAAGTTAAAAAAGGAAACAATGATGAGAGAAGCCAGAACAATGTGCAGTGAGCACATGTGAGTGAAAGTTCCCAACTGGCATGAAAACTAAATACATGGCAGCTGACACTGCAGATCACAAGAGAAAAGATGGACTTTTCAATAAATGTGCTGAGATAATCGCCTATCCATGTGGAAAATAATAACATTAGACCTCCACCTCCCAATGAGGGCCAGGGGCTTAAACTTAGGCCCCTTCCCTGCATGAGCCCCTTCAAAGACCCTGAGAGAACCTTAGAAATGTGTTCATATGGCCATATGTTTTTGTAAAATTTGGAAAGGTAAGATATTTTCTTTAAATTGATTAAGGTTATTGTCCCTTTCTACTCTAACTTCCCCTCTAACCCATTTCTTTTTGTGTAGACTGTCACTGGAGTGACTGTGAGCATTTTTTGAAGATGGCTAAAGAGAAGTTGATTTGGAGAAACATCGCGTTTGAGTTAGTGGGATATATTTGTGTGATTGGCAGTCACATTTGTACTTTCTTAAGTTATTGCTAGCTGTCCCAGTAAAGAATGACTTCCGGAAATACTTCTACTGTCCAGTATGCCGACTTAAACTGGAATTGTGCTGTGTAGGTCCAGATTAGAGGTTATATCATAGAACGTGTACAATAGCCCCTGGCACCAGAAATATGTAGATAGCAGAGGGGAAAACAAGGTGTGAAATATATGGAGAAGCTAGTCTGTGGACATTCATCCAATCTTAAGATGTTTCCAATTGTTCTCATCTGCCAGATATACATGAAAAATGCAGTTTTACAATTATAACTATATATGTTTTTCTTTTTTGACGAGAACCAGAATTCCTGTTTGAAAAGCACAAACTTCTACTATTACTATAAACAGCAAGTATATCTGTATGTGAAGTCTTGCGTTTGATGCCTCCTAATACATTGACTCACATATTTAGTGTATTGGGTACAGCTTTCTGTGATGAAATCTGATGGTTCTAGACAAAACAGCACCCAAAATTGCCACCATTGCAGTGAAATGGCCTGAAGAAACAAGTGTTCAGTGAAGAAACTCCTAAACATAGTCTTCAGTAGAAGTATATATGAGTAATTTGATGTTACATTGCATTTGACTGCTCTTGGCATGCCTTAAATTCAGATTAATTTTATGTTTCTTCAGATTTTTTGATTATACCAAAATTCAAACATGATAAGTAAGAAGTATTCTAGTAGACACCAAAAACATAAACCTAAATAAGGAAGATGGGAGGAAGTTTCAAAATGTCAAAAACTATCTTATCTTATTATATAGCAATGGGAAAAAGAAACCCTGATGGTTAATGCCACGGAGACCACGAAAAGAATCCAGATAGCCATGAAAATATAGACAACAAAAACTGCAGTAGAAAAAAAAAAAGAAAATTATGAGAATTAGGACACTCCCAAAGAGGAAATAAAGACAAGGAAGACGAAAGTAACACTACTAAAATACAACTTACATGATCAATGGATCATCTACCAAGGTCTGAATCAGCTTTAATTTGATAAATTTGTTGACTTTGATAAGCACCATTTGTCCAGGTCAGATGGATAATAATTTCACTCATATCGCTTAATGAGAGGTTTTTTTCCCTCAAATTATGATCCCATTAATATTTACAGAGAATCAAACAAAACATACAATGGGCAAATATTTGGAAAAACAAGTTTTTAAATTGTCAAACCACTAGGAAGCTCTGTCTCGGCCATTTCAAGACCAAAAGATGCATTTATTGTTCTGTTTGTAAACTCTTTAACAGGACATCATATGAACTTGCTTATATCAGATCGGTTTTCAGACTGGATGAATTTACGAAGAACACTCCAAATTCATGAAAACTCTTCAAAGCACAAGAAGTCTGTGACATATGAAGCAGTTTTTTAGGGAATATGCAGCCAAAAATGTAGGAAAAGAAGTATTATAGAGGTGAGTCAAGTAGTTCATTAATACAAATATTATGCAGTTTTTTTCTGGATTTTGTGTTGTAGTATTTGTTAACCTTTCAAAGTTTTACTTTGTTGAGATTTCAATTTTAATAAACATTTTTTATTATACTAATTTATTTTTCTTAAAGCAGATCCCCAAATTATATAAGCCTCATGGCGCACATGAAAACCCTGGTGGTGTTGTAGTTAAGTGCTATTGCTGCTAACCAAAAGGTGGGCAGTTCAAATTCCCCAGGCGCTCCTCGGAAACGCTATGGGGCAGGTCTACTCTGTCCTATAGGGTCACTGTGAGTCAGAGTTGACTCGACAGCAATGGGTTTGGGTTTGGTTTTGGCCCACATAGCCTGATCCACCTCTGCTCAGCTGGGATAGTCAGTGTGCACAGTTGTGGCCTTACCTAATATTAACAGGTAGTATCAATTCCGACTTGGAGGCATTGTTTCCCCAAGTTCATTGTGCCCATGCTGCATTAGTTTTGAGGTACTTTGCATATTAACCTTACGCCATAGATTAAAGAGAAAAAGATAAATCACTAGATGAGTGTTCTAAATGTGAAAGACGAAACTGTAAAAATTTTAGAAGGCAATATACTAGAATGTTGTGCTAGATGTCTTTCATTTGTGCCCCAAGATCCACATCCCCCAGTTTCACCCTGTACTCTGCCTGGGATGCTGATCTCTGAAGATGGCATCAACAGGGCACTGTGGCCTCTGTTTTTTTTTGCAAGTGAATTTGCCCAGTGGAGATCTCCAGGGATGAGAATGAGATCAGGGTCTCTACAGGGCTTGGATTACACTGAGGTGAGGAAGCCATTACCTCTTTGAAATTTGCTTCTCCACCACATTCTATCTATTCTCTCCTACTAGAACCCCATTCAGATGTAAGGGAGATATTCTCACTCACTTCTCTGTATCCTTTAATCATTCTGTCTTATTTTCCATCTAGTTGTCTCTCTGTGCTACATTTGAGAAAATTTCTTCAGATCTGTCTTGCAGTTAATTCTTTCACTGTGTCTAAATTGCCATTTAGCCTTTCCATTGAGGCTTTATTTTTAATTTTTATTATGTAGTATTTGATATACCCTGAAGGGAGGTCTGAGACACAGAAATTGTGGGCAAAAGGGTGGTTATAGTAATAATGTACAATTAATAATAATAGTCTTGAATAAAGGCTGTATACATGAGAAATAAAAATGTTTAAGTCATAAAGAAAAAAAAAGTTTTTTTTTAAGTCATAGAATATGTATAATCCTGAACAATAATAGCATGTGCGTTGATGGTAGTATAATAAGAATTAGACTGTTTAGGAGGGTTGTATTGACTGACTTAAATCTTTATTAAGTGCAATTTGAGAGTGTAAATGGATGGACACATCATGTCCAGTGTGTATGGGTATGCAGTGTGTACCCTGTGCAAGGATTCCTGCTGAGAGGACAGGAGTGGAAGAATCAGCCTATGCTCCATTGCTAAACCCAAGCAAGACAATATGAGAAGGGACAATTACGGGCCAATCTCAATCACTCATAGACAGAAACGTACAAGTTCTAAACTATCTATTAGCAACTGAATCCAGTAGAATTAAAAAAAAAAAAAAAAAGGCTCATATAAGATGACAAAATTATGTTCACCTCATGACCAAACAGTATTTTAACATTAGAAAATCTCTTACTTGTCCAAAGGAAGTTCTATCGTTGGGCATGCCCCAAGCGATGCCACCAGGATTCCATTCACTGTTTCCATCTCTTGGCTCTGCTCTTCCCTGCTGTGGCAACATTCTCAGGCAGGCCCTTTCAACATGGTAGTCATTGGACTGGTTTAGAGTCATATGCCAGTCTCTGAGTCAATCACTATGATGAAAAATGCTGATTGGCCCAGCTTGGGGCATGTCCACTAGAACCTAGGGTGAGTATGTGTAATTAAAAAAAAAAAAAGTAATTAAGACCCACTAAAACACATGGACTGTGAGGGAGGGCACGCGAGACCAGGAAATTTTACCAAAAGAAGGGAAAGTGAATGCTAAGCAGAACAAATATCTACTACATCATATCTGAGGACTGAAATGTTCTTTCAACACCTGACAGTAGAGGCTCATTTTGGGGTCATGCGGTTCTCTAGTAGCTGCAGGATGTCTGACAATATGTCTGAACGGATTATCCCATTTAATGATGAATGCTGATCAGGGCTGGGTTTCAGAAGTAGCATTCATGGTAAGTTGAATTTAACCTAATCAGGAAAAGTCTAGACCATTGTAAGATAGAGGACAGGACTCCCATATTCTACAAGACTTAATAGTATTAATGGTGTTTCCTATTCAGGTCCTCAGGTTGCTCCTGCAGATAAAGTCTGATGTGAATAACGTATAATTCTGTAAAGCTTTCCAAGAAATTTAGATAAAGAAGAAGGATCTGTTTAATATTGTTGGATTCAATGTCACATACTGATATAATGAGAAAGTTATTCAGGAATATTTTATTCTTGGGAAATGCTGTCGATATTATCAATGCCTTGGCACACCTGGACTTATAAAAACTACAATCATACTTGCTGAGCACACGACCTTGTTGGCAAGTTTTCACTACAAAAAAAATTATCTTGAAATTCAACAGCTATTAGTACTCAGAAAGTAAATTTTCTGAAACAGGCAAAGATAAAATTAAAAAATTGATGATGATATTTACCCGCTTTCTTTTCACAGTAGTCAAGAAAATTTTCTGAGAAGGTTCTCTACTTATGAACATTCCTCTGGATGAAATGGGTAGTCAGATTTTTGCTTATAAGGGGTTAGGCTAAGAGGAGATTAATAAATACTGATGCGTTAAATATATTTCATCTACTGTGTGCCAAGCATCATGCTGGGCCCTGGGGATATGAGAGTGAAGAGACGCAGTCTAAGCTCTCAAGGAATTTATACTATAATGGAGAAATCAGGTAATTTTAATATAGCGTGATAAATGCCTTGATAAAATGTACAATATGCACAGTGATATTTAGAATTGAAAATCAGCACACACACACACACACACAAAAATGGGGTGGGGGTGACAGAAGTGTTGGGAGATGCTTTAAGAGGGAAGAAATATCCTAGAAGAGACTTGGGTTAATTCTTAAAGAAAAGTAGAAATTTAACATTCATAGGATGGGGTAGAGATGAAAAGAGCAACCCAAGTAGAGTAAACAAAGGAATGAGGGAACATAGCAGATTCAGAGAACTGAAAATAGGCTTAAGTGAAGGATGTATGTAGCTGACAACGTAGGTGCTTCCTGGTGGGACTTGAGAAAGATATCTGCAAAAAATGCCACATACTCACTGAGATTGTATTCATGATAATTGTAATTAATTTGTTTTAAAGCATTTTTCATATGTTAATATTCTTGGGGTGGTTATGGGAGAGATTAGTCATTCATGCCTTAGTGCCAATTAATTTAATCATTTTTCCATCCTAAAACTTCAGCTATGGCAGAGGTCAGCAAACTTTTTCTATAAAAGGCCAAATAGTAAATATTCTCAGCTTTGCAAGCCACACAGTCTCTGTTGCAACTACTCAGTTCCATATTTGTATCTTGAAAACAGCCATAGGATATACATACACGAACTGCCATGGCTGTGTTCAAATAGAACTTGATTTACAAAAACAGGTGACTTCTCCAAGTTCATACAGCCACTAAGTACTGACTTGAGAATTAAACCAAGGGCTTTGCTTTCCAAAAATAGTGCCTCTTCCAAGCCATGCTGACTCCAACAACAAACCTCCACAACTTTGACTATGTGCCTGGTCACCACTTGTCCCTCATTTTTCTCTCAGAAACTATGTAAGGACCTCCTCCTTCCTTTGGAAAATGGTGCTGAAGAGAGAAGGGAAACCTTTCCCCATCCCTGCTTGACTCATTCCCTGCCCTGGAGAGGCAGGAGTCAGGAAACCTATACAGCTAAGTGGCTTCTCTTGTTCCAGGGGTAAGCCTCCCTTTCAAGTTTATGTTGTGAGGCATTAGGCTTCCTCCCCTCCTGGCTGGCCTGGCCTGTGCGTGGCAAACACGTGTGCATAGAAGTAATTTTGACTCTGTGCCATTCATCAGGAGCTTCACTTTCCAATTCTGAATTTATTTCTCTCCCTTTCCCACCCCCAATGTAGTAAATCATGGTTAGTTTTAAGCCTAGACATAAAAGCCTACATAGCTAAAATACATACACTTTTCCACTGCTAGAAGTTCTGTCATGTTTAGTAAATGTTTGGGTCGTGGACCATGAAACTCATTCTGAAAGGCATAAAAATATTCAGGAACTAGGAATCCCAAGACTTTTGGGGGGGGGGGAGAATAAAATTGGTCACCTTTAATAATTTATTTTTGTCATTTTTTATCCTCATTTGAATTTGAGAAGTCTTTAAGGCTTAGAGAGGACTTGTTCATGCCAAATAATTTATCTCCATGAATTCCTTTTTTGTGCACTTCACATATCAGAGACACAAAATAATGCAACCATTACTTGCCAGTTGCATGAACTTTGATCTCAAATATGTCATAGGTCAGTTTCAAACAAAGCACTAAATGTGAAATAATAAGCAACTTCCATGCCTATGATATTACGAGATTTTATTTTTCACATAGTGGACACAATGGCATATTTTTGTCTTTATTTTTCAGTTGGTGACTATTATATGGTGACTGCTTGAAGTCCGCAACAGGTCTAACAATTTTGTTGAAGATATAAACTTGTCAGCATTACACAATCCATTGTAAAATATCTTTCCTTTCTAATAGTTTAATGAACATTTAGTGGTTATTCATAGTAAAGAACTTAATAAGAGGGAGGCCATTGACAAAATCTGCCTTATAATGAAAAAACTAACACTTCAAGATTTATAAAACTGGTCATTACAAGACATGATTTCATACATTTGCTGCTGAGGTTGCACGTACTAATGCAAAAAATAACAATAATTTAAAAGGCCTCAATTTAGCCAAACTACCGTTTATATAATTCATAAAGGAAGTGCTAAGTATCACACAATTTCTATTAAAATGTGAGGCAAAGTGCTTATAACATGACCAACGTTATAGCTCTAGTATTAAGATATGTAAATGAATTTGGACTTGTGACTAAAGCTGCTCAAATCCAGCTTGGTTTTGAAAATAATCCAGTGATACAAATGACATACTATATATAGCATGAGACTTTGGGATTTTAACCAACTATCTCTAACAAAATTCTCAGTCTTTTGCATGCATGGCTAGCTCTCTGTGTTTCTGATTATCTAAACAATTTGTTAGTTTTGTCTTATGAGAACCCATGAAACCAAGAGCCACATAATCTAGTTCTGACCCATTTAATAAGTCTAATAACTTCATTATATGTTCACTTTTAAGAAATTGTTTTTAAAATATAGTTTTAGTACTCTATGAATTATATGTGATAAATAGTTAAATTGAGATCTTTATTATTATTGTTATTTTGCTTTATTTTGTACTCTTAAGCAACCATGCCTTAAGAGTGACCAGTTTTATAACTCTTAAATTGTTAGATTTCTCAATTATCAGGCAGATATTGTTAATGGCATTTTTCTTATCAAATTCTTTTTATTAAGGCTCACAGGATTATTTGTTGTATTATTCCCCCTTTCTGGTAAAACTACCAGCTGCAAGATATGTTTACAACTTTTTTAATTTACTTGTAAATGTCCATTCTAGAATAGCCTTTATCTAAATTTTTTTTTTTTAAATGTTGATGGTCACAGAAATTCCCTCCTTCCATTTTATAACAATTTATCTCATCATTTCACTTTGTCTTTAGATCTGGAATACACCAACAATCTAAGATACATAAAAATGCAAACCACTAACTGCTTGTCTTTGCAGAAAAGGTAGAATTTAAGCCAAATGTATTTATACTTGTTTTTTCTGTTCATTATGATTAATTTTACAACTTAGGACTGTTAAAGACTGACAAAGCTGGCCAAGGGACTACATTTTATGCTCTTATAATGTGTGGCTCTCAGAGATGGCACCGAAATCCTCCCAGAGTTAAATAGCCATACGTTTGAGATTGACCGTCAGATGTGATACGTGTAATCTAAGTGTTCATTTCTTAACTCTCCTTTACTTTTATGAAAATACAGTCTAGCCACCAAGTTTTATTTTGCAGATGCCCCTCCTGTGGGCAAGCTATGGGTCCTCCCAGAGCCCTTTAAAGTGCCTAAGAAAGGATTTTCTCCAAGGATAGGTAGGGTAGTTCAGAGGCTCCACATGAGGTGATATCAGAAGTACTTCCACTTCTAGAAGCTCCAGGGACCAGGACACTCCACAGAGAAGGCAGGGCCACCTGCCCAGACACACCCCTTTGTCTAAGGCACCCATGGTCAGCTCTTTGACCAGGCAGACAAGCCTATCCGACAGAAGCTGATGAGTTATGTGGGATCAAAAACTTTGCTTGCTGAAACTAAAACCCTAAATTTTGCGTGCCAACAAGCAGTATTTTCCGAGAACTCAGTTATGGGCTCTCTCACAAGCTCTTCTCCCTTTCTGAATCTGAGAATGAATCATGGCTTAAACTCTTGGGCGGCCAGATGAAGTCCAACCTCAATCCCATGCCCTGTGATTTCCAGGTCTAAGGAAAACGAAAAAAAAAAGTGTGTCTGTTGGGGTTGGGGATGGAGGGGAGGGAGTTAACAGCAACTGCTGACTTAAGAGAGGCCTGTGAGGAGTGTTACTGTTGAAAAATAATGTTGACCTTAAAATGACCTTCAGTACACCAGTGTTCCTGCTCAAGGATAAACTGAGCCTCAGCTAAGGTCTAACATCTTAAGGTAGAGTACAGATTGTTTTGCTAATATTTGGTAAAATGGCTAATCTTGATTGGGGCAACTCTTTTCCTGACTGATCTAAAGCAGTGGTTCACTGAGGTTTGGTGTGAATGAATCTCTAAGGGAGAAAATAAAATACATATCCTCAAAGATTTTGAAGGCCCTAACTTAGTGATAAAACTGGGCATAGTTTTGTTTACTTGGAGGTATTTATTTTGTTACAGTCATTTTAGGCATCCAATTGCTCATATTCGTTAGATAGCTTGAGGCCAAAATAATGTTTGTTTGTTTGTTTTTGTTTCTTGGCCAAATGAGATACAAACAAGGAAATCTGAACTTACAGAAGAAAAAAAAAAAATCACATTTCAAAAATCCAATAAGCAGAATAATCCTCCTTCTTATACTGCCATATGACATTTTAAGCATACAGAGCTGACTATATTAAATTAGATTTATGTGCGGTTTTGTGGTCAAATATGTTGGTTGACCTAGTCGCTAAATCAAAAACAAAACATTAACAGTTGAAGTTCAGGTACTGAGGAAACTCTGAGGTCATGTCTCACCATGTACCATGCAAGCCCTATATGCCGCCCAAATCCCAACGAGCAGTTCATTGCTACTGAAATTTTTCTAAATCATTTATTGTTAAATGATAAGCTATTAAACAAAAAAGTTTCAGTAAAATAAAAATATAGTAAGTATTCAGTAGATGACTTAGTATTCAACAGTCTAATTTTAGTAAATCTCAGGCCATTAATAAATTTTCATAGCATTCTACAATTGGCAAAGCACTTTCACACACAAGCACTCAATTTATGTAATCCTCACAATAAAACCATGGGGTTGGTATTACAGTTCCATTCTATAGATGCAGATGGTGAGGCTCAGTGAATTTAAGAGGCCTCAATATAGCTTAATTCTTCAATCATTGGTTGAATGTCTACAGTATGCCAAGCACAGGTAGTAAATGGCAGCCAACACTCGGGCTCATAACTAATAACTAAACCTACTGTCAGAAACATGGCTTCAGTATCATTGTCAACACGGAGGAACAGCCACATTAGTCGAAACCTTTTTGCCATCCCTACACTGTGCCAAGCTACCTCTGGCAATGTGATAGCTAGAAAGCCACCCATGGCTTTGTCTAACATTTGAAGTACTAATTACAGGCACAATTGTGAGATAAAGCTGAGGGCCAGCTACCTCCCTCCCTGAACACCACGGGGCCTTTCTTTGTACATGCCCTCCTCTCTGCCATGTTCCACCTTTTTCACTTCGGTTAACATTTACTAGAAAACAATCTGAAACAAGAGCAGGTTCTTAAAAAAAAAAAAAAAGCCTGACTTTGAAAAAAGAAAGCAGGCAAAATATACATGTTTTTAAAAAGCATAATCATAAAAAATGATATGAAAGGGCAGAGTAAATCTTCATAAGCAAGACAGGAAATTCAAGGGCCATTAAGTTAACTAATAGACAGATTTCTATAAATAATCTGAAAAATTTCTAAAGCAAAAGGTATCATAAAAATAATATTAGTAAACAAAAACTATTGGCTTACTGTGTACCAGGTCCTATTCTGAGTGTTTTACATTTATTAATCCATTTAATCCTCATCCCATCTGTTATGGAGTGAATTGAGTCCTCCCACCACCAAAAAAAAAAAAAAAAGATCAGAAAGCCTTTCCCTGAAGCTGACACCCTGAATTTGGAATTCCAGCCTTCTAGACTGTGAGAGAACAAATTTCTCTTTGTTAAAGCCATCCACTTGAAGTATTTCTGTTATAGCAACACTAGATAACCAAGACAGAACTTGGGTAGGGTACTGCTCTAACAGACACGTAAAATGTGGGAGCAGCGTTGAAACTGAATGGATAGAGGCTGGAAGAGTTTTCAACTACCTAATAGTAAATGCCGAGATGGCCTTGAAGAGACTGTTGGTGAAATTATGAACATCGAAGACAATTCTGTTGAGGACTCAGAAGGAAGTGAGGAGAACTGTTACACTGGAGACAGCACAGAGAACAAAAAGTAGCAGCAGAGAATCTGCAGCAGCAGAACCAAGAGACCAGCGAGAGTCAGTGCTGGTGTTGACCCACGGAGCAGAAGCACTGAGGGTCTTTGCGCAGGAGGCTTCCTAAAAGAGTGAGGTGCCCCTGGGCACTTATTGGTGGAGCTAGTCTTGCTGATCCGGGGAGCAGGAGAGCTGAATGCCTTTGAATAGGAGGATTCCTGACAGAGTGGGGTGCCTCCAGGTATTATCAGTGGAGCTACAGAACTTTGGAACAATTGCCTGAGCAGGGCAGACACAGGCAGTGAGGTTGGAGAGGCTGAAAAGTCAAGAAACCAGGAAGCAGAAGCTTAAGAGACAAGGAATACAGGAAGCAAAGCTGCCTCAGTCTCGAAGGGTAGGGCCACAATCTCTGGGGTCTCAAAGGGTAGAACCATGGCCTGCTGGGTCTCAAAGGGTAGGGCCATGGCCTCCTAGGTTTCAAAGAGTCAGTCTTTACCAACTCAGTGCCAGAGTGTGGGGCTGCCATTCACAAGTGCTAGGGAGACAAGGCCAGATCCAATGCCCAAAGCTGAGGGGGCAGGGCTGCCATGCCCAAAAGGCAGAAGAATGGGGCCTGCCAGGGCCAAAAGGGTAGGGCCACCACTCAGATGGACTAGGAGAATGGGGCCGCCCAAATTCGAGGGAGCAGAGTTGCCAGTTCCAGTGGGCTTGGAAGGTGGAGCTGAAGCCCAGGGCCAAGGGGCCTCCACCCAGAGAACACAGGGTTATTTTCAAGCCTTGAGACCAAGTACAATGTGTTCTACTGACTTGCTTGGTACCTGTTATCACTTCTTTCCCTCCAATTTCTCTCACTGGAAATGTCTGTCTTGTGGCTGTTCCTCCATTTTACTTTGGAGGCAGATAGCTTGTATTCTAGACTTCACAAATGAGGAGGAATTTTTTGGATTTTTGGATATGGAGTTGATTTAAGACTTATGCTATGACATGATGGGGTGAATATGTTTTACATGTGGAAAGGACATGAATTTTGGGGGGCCAAAGGGTAGAATATTATGAATTTAATTGCGTCCTCCAAAAATGTGTGTCAACTTGGCTAGACCATGATTCCCAGTATTGTGTGATGCCCAACATTTTGTGATCTGATGTATTTATCTTATAGGTTGTAAATCTTAACTTCTACGATGTTAATGAGGCAGGATTAGAGGAAGTTATAATAATGAGGTAGGACACAACCTACAAGATTGTATTTTGAGATTTAAGAGAGAAGCAGCCAGAGGCGATGGGGACCTCATGCCACCAAGAATGAAGAAACAGAAGGGAAACACAGCTTTTGGACCTGGCTGGGGTCCCTGTGCTGAGAAGCTCCTAGGCCAGGGAAAAATTGACAACAAGCACCTTCCTCCAGAGCCAACAGAGAAAGCCTTGCCCTGAAATTGGCACCCTGAATTCTGACTTCTAGACTGTGAGAAAATTAACTTCTCTTTGTTAAAAGTCATCCACTTGTGGTATTTCTGTTAGTAACTAGATAACTAAGACACCATCCAGTGAACTAAGTACTGTTATCATCATCCCAGTATCACCGATGAAGAATCTGTAGCCCCAGTTGTCACAATAAATACATGATAAAACTGGCATTTGAACTCAGAAAGTCTGGCTCCAGAAACTAGGCACTGAAGCACTATACTAAGTTGCCTCTCACATCATTAACTAAGAAAAAATATTTGCAATATGTATGACAGAAGATTATACTACCAATATAAAATGAGTTCTATAAATTAGTAATCACCATCATCATAATAATAGACAATACAATAAAAACATTGACAAAGGATATGATTAATTAAAAAAATAGGAAATACAATTGATCAATAATCATAAAAATGTTTACCTTTATTAACAAATACAAATAAAAGCAGGCACATTAGAAAGAATGACAATATCCAGTGTTGTAAGCATGTGGGGACACAGTCACACTCAGATGTTGCTAAAAAGAGATTGAGGATGAATTGCTATCTGGCAGAACCACTGGAAATTTAATATACACATACACTTTCACCCAGAAATATCACTTTTTTGGGATCTATCTTATAGAAGTAAAAACACAAGAATATGAGATTATTGTGTGAAGATATTTATTACAACATTGTTATAGTAGCAATTAATTATGGTGTAGCCATTCTAAGGAATATTATGCAGCTGTTAAAAAGGAAAAAAGAAATAAGACTTTAATCTATTATTTTTAAGGGACGCCCATACATTGTTAAGAGAGAAAACAATTGCAGAATGATGTGTAGAGTATCTCTTCTTTTTTAAAAATCAGACAAACAAAAAATATAATTTGCTTGTACCTGAGAATGAGAAAGGCTGTTAATATTGGTTTCCTACAGGGAGTTGAAGAAAGGCAGAGAATACAGAGGAAAAGATGTTTAGCTTTTAAAGTACATCTGTTTGGATCGTCCTAAATGTTTGCATATGCATAGAAATTTTCTGGAACATACACAAGAGCATAATGGAAGTTGAATATGTGCAGAGAAAAAAAAACTTTTTATATCCTTTTGTACCGCTTGCATTTGTTTTATGCACAAGGAACACGTATTCATTTTTGGCATTTTTGATAACCTAATTCCAGTGATTGAAAGTAACTTACCCTTCAAGGAGTGTTAAATTTTAACAGATGGCTCTGAACATATTAACTGGGAAAAATGAGTCTATTTCAAATAGATCACCGGGGTGAGTAGGAGAGGAACTCCTCAAAACATACCATACAGATAACCACCTATTAACTTGGTCTGCCCACTCACACTCTTGTCAGATATTTCCTGTGTCATATATAGAAGCTCAGTTCTTGAACTTAAAAATTTTGATTTCAGGATGCCACTGAAGCTGGAAGGGACACATTTAACATTGGGATACTCATATATGAAAGGAAACCCTGGTGGCATAGTGGTTAAGAGCTACACCTGCTAACCAAAAGGTCAGCAGTTTGAATCCACCAGGCGCTCCTTGGAAACCCTATGCGGCAGTTCTACTCTGTCCTATAGGGTTGCCATGACTCAAAATCAACTCGAGGGCGACAGGTATACATGAAAACTCAAGGTCATGCTTTGGCTCTCATGGACATCCTCTGATTTTCTTCAGTTTCAACTTGAACTTGCGTATGAACAATTGATGGTCTGCTCTACAGTTGGCCCCTGGCTTTGCTCTGACCGATGATATTAATCTTTTCCATTGTCTCTTTCCATAGATGTAGTCAATTTGATTCCTGTGTGTTCCATCTGGTGAGGTCCATGTGTACAGTCACCGTGCACGTTGGTGAAAAAAGGTTTTTGCAATGAAGAAGTCGTTGGTCTTGAAAAATTCTATCATTCGGTCTCCAGTACTGTTTCTATCACCAAAGCCATGTTTTCTAACTACTGATCCTTATTCTTTGTTTCCAACTTTCACATTCCAATCACCAGTAATTATCAATGCATCCTGGTTTCATGTTCAATCAATTTCAGACTGCAGAAACTGATAAAAAATCTTCAATTTTTTCATCTTTGGCCTTAGTGGTTGGTGAGTAATTTTGAATAATAGTCATATTAACTGGTCTTCCTTATAGGCATATGGATATTATCCTATCACTGACAGCTTTGTACTTCAGGATACATCTTGAAATGCTCTTTTTTTAAAAATTTGTATTGTGCTTTACAATAAAAAGTTGAAAAATAACTTATATACACCTTACTACATACTCCCACTTACTCTCCCCTAATGAGTCAGCCCGGTCCTCCTTCCAGTCTCTCCTTTTGTGACCGTTTTGCTAGTTTCTAACCCCCCTATCCTCCCATCTCCCCTCTGGACAGGAGATGCCAACATAGTCTCAAGTGTCCACCTGATGCAAGTAGCTCACTCCTCATCAGCATCTCTCTCCAACCCATTGTCCAGTCCAATCCATGTCTGATGAGTTGGCTTTGGGAATGGTTCCTGTCCTGGGCCAATAGAAGGTTTGGGGACCATGACTGCTGGGATTCTTCTAGTCTTAGTCAGACCATTAAGTGTGGTCTTTTTATGAGAATTTGGTGTCTGCATCTCACTGTTCTCCTGCTCCCTCAGGGGTTCTCTGTTGTGCTCCCTGTCAGGGCAGTCATCTGTTGTGGCCGGGCACCATCTAGTTCTTCTGGTCTCAGGATGATGTAGTCTCTAGTTCATGTGGCCCTTTCTGTCTCTTGGGCTCATAATTACCTTGTGACCTTGGTATTCTTCATTTTCCTTTGGTCCATGTGGGTTGAGACCAATTGATGCATCTTAGATGGCTGCTTGTTAGCATTTAAGACCCCAGATGCCACACTTCAAAGTGGGATGTAGAATGCTTTCCTAATAAAATTTATTTTGCCAATTGACTTAGATGTCCCCTTAAGCCATAATCCCCAAACCCCTGCCCTTGCTCTGCTGACCTTCGAAGCATTCAGTTTATTCAGGGAACTTCTTTGCTTTTGGTCCAGTCCAGTTGTGCTGACCTCCCCTGTATTAAGTGTTGTCCTTCCCTTCACCTAAAGTAGTTCTTATCTACTATCTTATCAGTAAATACCCCTCTCCCACCCTCCCTACCTCCCCCCTCTCGTAACCACAAAAGAATGTGTTCTTCTCAGTTTAAACTATTTCTCAAGATCTTATAATAGTGGCCTTATACAATATGTGTCCTTTTGCATCTGACTAATTTCACTCAGCATAATGCCTTCCAGGTTCCTCCATGTTATGAAACGTTTCACAGATTCATCATTGTTCTTTATCAATGTGTAGTATTCCATTGTGTGAATATACCATAATTTATTTATCCATTCATCTGTGGATGGGCACCTTGGTTGCTTCCAGCTTTTTGCTATTGTAAACAGTGCTGCAATAAACATGGGTGTGCATATATCTGTTCGTGTAAAGGCTCTTATTTGTCTAGGATATATTCCGAGGAGTGGGATTTCTGGGTTGTATGGTAGTTCTATTTCTAGCTTTTTAAGGAAACGCCAGATCGATTTCCAAAGTGGTTGTATCATTCGACATTCCCACCAGCAATGTATAAGTGTTCCAATCTCTCCACAGCCTCTCCAACATTTATTATTTTGTGTTTTCTGGATTAATGCCAGCCTTGTTGGAATGAGATGGAATCTCATCGTAGTTTTAATTTGCGAAATGCTCTTTTTGACAATGAATGCAACACCATTCCTCTTCAAGTTGTCATTTCCAGCACAGCAGACTATATGATTGTCCGATTTGAAATGGCCTATACCAATCCATTTCAGCTCACTGATGCCTAGGATATTGATGTTTATGTGTTCCGCTTCATTTGTGATGATTTCCAATTTTCCTAGATTCATACTTCATACATTTTCAGGTTCCCATTATTAATGGATGTTTGCAGCTGTTTCTTCTCATTTTGAGTCATGCCACTTCAGCAAATGAAGGTCCTGAAAGCTTTACTCCATCCATGTCATTAAGCTCAACTCTACTTTAAGGAGGTAGCTCTTCCGCAGTCGTCTTTTGAGTGACAACCTGGGGGGGCTCATCTTCCAGTGCTATATCAGACAATGTTCTGCTGCTATTCATAAGGTTTTCACTGGCTAATTCTTTTCAGAATTAGACTTCCAGGTCTTTCTTCCTAGTCTGTCTTAGTCTGAAAGCTCAGTTGAAGCATGTTCTCCATGGATGACCCTGTTGGTATCTGAATACCAGTGACATAGCTTCCAGCATCACAGCAATACGCAAGCCCCCACAGTACGACAAACTGACAGATACATGCAAGTTCAAGACAAAACTAAAGAAAATCAGAGCAAGTCCATGAGAGCCAAAGTATGACCTTGAGTATATCCCACCTGAATTTAGAGACCATCTCAAGAATAGATTTGATGTGTTGAACACTAATGACCAAAGACCAAATGAGCTGTGGAATGACATCAAGGACATCATACATGAAGAAAGCAAGAGATCATTGGAAAGAAAGAAAAGACCAAGATGGATGTCTTAGGAGACTCTGAAACTTGCTCTCAAATGTCGAGCAGCTAAAGCAAAAGGAGGAAATGATGAAGTAAAAGAGCTGAAAAGAAGATTTCAAAGAGTGCCTAGAGAAGACAAAGTAAAGTATTATAACAACATGTGCAAAGAGCTGGAGATAGAAAACCAAAAGGGAAGAACATGCTCGGCGTTTCTCAAGCTGAAAGAACTAAAGAAAAAATTCAAGCCTCGAGTTGCAATAGTGAAGGGTTATGGGGAAAATATTAAATGACACAGGAAGCATCAAAAGAAGATGGACAGAATACAGAGAGTCATTATACCAAAAAGAATTGGTTGACATTCAACCATTTCTAGGGGTAGCATATGATCAGGAGCCGACGGTACTGAAGGAAGAAGTCCAAGCTGCACTAAAGGCATTGGTGAAAAATAAGGCTCCAGGAATTGATAGAATATCAGTTGAGATGTTTCAACAAATGGATGCAGCACTGGAAATGCTCACTTGTCTATGCCAAGGAATTTGGAAGACAGCTGACTGACCAACCAACTGGAAGAGATCCATATTTATGCCTATTCCCAAGAAAGGTGATCCAACTGAATGTGGAAATTATCAAACAATATTGTTAATATCACATGCAAGCAAAATTTTGCTGAGGATCATTCAAAAGCAGCTGCAGCAGTGTATCAAAAGGGAACTGCCAGAAATTCAGGCTGGATTCAGAAGAGGACGTGGAACCAGGGATGTCATTGCTGATGTCAGATGGATCCTGGCTGGAAGCAGAGAATACCAGAAGGATGTTTACCTCTGTCTTATTGACTATGCAAAGGCATTGGACTGTGTGGATCATAACAAATTATGGATGACATTGTGAGGAATGGGAATTCCAGAACACTTAATTGTGCTCATGAGGAATCTGTACATAGATCAAGAGGCAGTTGTTCAGATAGAACAAGGGGATACTGAGTGGTATAAAGTCGCCAAAAATGTGCATCAACGTTGTGTCCTTTCACCATGCCTATTCAATCTGTACACTGAGCAAATAATCCGAGAAGATGGACTATATGAAGAAGAACAGGGCATCAAGTTTTGAGGAAGACTCATTAACAACCTGCATTATGCAGATGACACAAGCTTGCTTGCTGAAAGCGGAGAGGACTTGAAGCACTTACTGATGAAGATCAAAGACCACAGCCTTCAGTGTATATTACTGCTCAACATAAAGAAAACAAAAATCCTCACAACTGGACCAATAAGCCACATCATGATACATGGAGAAAAGATTGAAGTTGTCAAGGATTTCATTTTACTTGAATCTACAATCAACACCCATGGAAGCAGCAATCAAGAAATCAAAAGACACATTGCTTTGGGCAAATCTGCTACAAAGGACCTCTTTAAAGTGTTGAAAAGCAAGTCACCTTGAAGACTAAGGTGAGCCTGACCCAAGCCATGGTATTTTCAAACCCATCATATGCAAGGGGAAGCTGGACAATGAATAAGGAAGTCCAAGGAATTGTGATGCTGGTGAAGAATATTGAATATACCATGGATTGCCAAAAGAACGAACAAGTCTGCCGTGGAAGAAGTACAACCAAAATGCTCCTTAGAAGCAAGGATGGCAAGACTGCATCTTACATACTTCAGACATGTTGTCAGGAGACATCAGTCCCTGGAGAAGGACATCATGCTTGGTAAAGTACAGGGTCAGTGGAAAAGAGGAAGACCCTCAACAAGATGGATTGACTTAGTGGCTGCAACAATGAGCTCAAGCATAATAACGATTTTAAGGACGGTGCAGGACCAGGCAGTGTTTCGTTCTGTGGTACATAGGGACGCTATGAGTGAGAATCGACTCGATGGCACCTAACAACAACATATATGAAATGTAAAGGGAAGCAGTTGGTAAACAAATCCTACACATCTATTAACACTGTTCATATCATTCCACTCCATTTCCTTTTTTTTATCATGCTGATTCAAAGATCCACAAACCTCTTACGTCAAAATTATTTGCTGTGTGCCAGTCTTAAGGAAACCTAGAACTGGTGAGTGCATTTCACAAGGAACTGTGAAAAGCCATTTGAAGCTCTCTAACTTTATGGTACCAGCAGAAGGCAGACCTTAATAACATAAAGCAACAGATGGCAATATTAAGAGAATAAATATTCTGCTGTTAAGTTTATAGGAAAGCTCAGCAGGAAGAAATTGCAATAATAAAAGCATAATCCAATGCTACAGTATCTGAACCATTGGGTGTGGAAGAACACAAAGATATATTTAAAAGTTTTTTATTATTTGGAGGTCCTCAGGTTTAATTTTACTCTTTACATTGTCTTAATCACATATCAAATAAATACAGGGAAGAAAAATTAAATGAACCGAGTCGAGTGTTGGATATCAGTTTGAGTAGGGAATTTTAATTGGAGAATAGTACTTACGGACATGGATAACACTTGTAAGTGAAGTTATCACTTCCTTTCTCTCTTCCATCTATCTCAACCCCCAACATGAAGTGATAATTGCTTTTAAAGCGAGATAATTCTGGATACACCGATAGGTTCTTTTTTTTTCTCAAGAACTATAAGTAGCAAATTTCAACACCTGATGAATCGTGTTATTTCTCATCTCACTTAACAAGTTCTAATAGGCAGTGAAAACTCTCTTACGGGGTATTCATTTATCTCAGTACAAAATGTTTGAGGTTGAAACCTCGCCCAGAAAATGGAGCAGAAAGATCAGGAAAGGGAAATTATATAACTGTCATCACGAATAGTATTCTGCTCTTCTGGACCTGAATCATAGCATTTTCTCCATAAACTTTTATATTCCCCTTTCGAAAAAATTAAGAAATCATCAAAAATTTAGAAATTTAAATAAAAAATAGACAAACATTGAGCCTCCTAAATGAACTCATTGTGAGATAATTGAGGGAAAAAAAAAAAACTACATCAGGGTTTTCTACAGAAATGGAATAAACACTTGCAACATTCACAGAACAGACAGAAGATAATTGTGGTCAATTATATTACTCCTACTCCTGAGAAAATATCTCAGGAAATGAGTCCCGAGATCCTTCCCGTATGCGGTAATATGTCCCAGTGAGTCTTATTGTCTATTATATGCCCCACTTTCACACAGTCTAAGGGTAGATGTGCATTTTTATTGATTTTTATGCCACCCCTTCCGTTCCAAAAAGAACTTAAGGTAGTTTACAAAGACACATAAAATGAAACCAGACTTCATACATTAAAAGTGTGAGCAAAGAAGAAAGGCAAATACACACAGGAGTGTAAATGGAGCCAAGAATAAGGCCAATGAAGATATATTAAAGTGACCTGCACTCTTACTACTTATGGGCCACAAAAGGAAGACACCAAACTCCAGTATATCCTTGTAAAAGGAAAAAATTCAGTTGAACTTTCAGTATAGGCTTAAATTATTGTGTTTGTAATAGTAGTAATAGTACAAGTTAGAGTAGCTCTAACTCATACAATACTATAACTCTAGATACTCTTCTGAGGATATTAAATCCTTTAATCCTCACAAAATCTAAGGAAGTAGATATTATTACCCCCTTTTCATAGTGAGGAACAAAGAGATTGTGGAATTTCCAGACTCAGACAGACTAGGGAGAAAGGCCTGGAGATATACTAAAAATCAGCCAGTGAAAACCCTATGGATCACAAAGGTCCCCTCTGCAACCAGTCGTGGGGATGGCCTAGGACTGGGCAGCATTTCTTTCTATCGTATATGGGGTCACCATGAGTCAGGAGCCAATTCAATGGCAGCTAATAACAAAAATTTATCCCAGATCATGCACTCAGTAAGGGATAAAGCTGAGATCTTATTAAATGTGTGCTTAGTTAAACAAGGTGTGAACTATGTGCTTTTAGCTTTTATATATTCACCCATATGGAATACATTTGATTAACTATAAACAAGGAAACCCTGGTGGTGTAGTGGTTAAGAGCTACAGCTGCTAACCAAAAGGTTGGCAGTTCAAATCCACCAGGTCTCCTTGGAAACTCTATGGGGTAGTTTTACTCTGTCCTATAGGGTCACTATCACAAAGCTACAAAAACAAACCATCCTAATAACTTGTATCTAACATAATGCATGGTGATGTTTGAAATCTGCTCACAACATTAATACAGAATTGAACACTAAGACAAAAGTTTTTTTAAGTGTGGCATGCTACTATCATTTGATGGCTCAATTCCTCCTCCATTTTTCTCTAATTAGATTACTGAGACAGCTAGTTCATGCAGCCTGTTGTGAATACCATTTGGCCTTCTTCTGATGAGAAGACATCCTCAATGTATCAAGTTCACCAGTGTTCTTTTCTCATTTCTTGGCAACAACTCAAGAGTACCACTTGGCATCTCTATTGGAAGCACAAATACAAATTCAGGCAGTGAAGACTGCGGGGACATTTTTCAATTATAAGATGATAATCACAATGACCCAAAATCTACTTACATTAATTTTTCTAGAATATCAGTGAAATAAAAACACAAAATTTAAGTATTCTTGTGGAGAACTCTCAAGCTCCCTTTTTTGGGAAGCATGCTTTTTTTTTTTATTGTGAAACATACTTTACAATGATCTTAACTTTAAAAATAAATAAATTGTTCAAGTATTACCAATGTTCATACCAGAAGGCAGTTATTTCTCATGGGAAGGGAGGCAATAAAGAAGACAGTGTAGAGTTAAATAAATAATGGTTTTGGCAACTTTCCAGTAAAAAAAAATACAAGGATTCTGAAAATAGAGTGATGACATCACACTAATGGGCAATTTAGTCAAAATAACCTTGATGATCTGGTTTGACTTGAGGGTAGATTATTAAGTACGGAAAAGCCAAGCTTTGGAAGAAAAAGTTTGTGGTAATGAATTGAAAGTCAAATACCTGAATTCAGCAATTTATACATTGCTGGTTGTTGAATACAGATGCACAGGCTTCAACATCAAGAAGCTCTTATGCAGAAAGCTAAGGAGTCTGATAGGAACTTGAACCTGAATAGACACATTTCCACTCTCACATGGGTTAAGGGAATATTCTTAAGAACTGCCCCATCCAGGAATGTTTATTTATGTAATGTCCTTAAACTTAGACATTAACAAGAACTTAAAGATCCATGATTATTTTTCCACTGAGTAGTGTTAACAGTTAGGATGTTTTCAAACTAAACTAAAAAATAATAAAATGTATTTTCTCATATGATAAAACAACCAGAGTACATAGCTTTAGGGTTGATTGATTTAGCAGTTCAAAGAAGTCCAGGCCCAAGGTTGTTTCCATTTCACTGCTTTGCCTTCCACAATGTGGACTTCTTCCTACAACAGGCTCCTCCTGCAGTCAGAGCATAGTTGTCAATAGCAATACGGGTACACATGTATATCCCAGTCAAACCCAACCCACTGTCATCCAGTCAATTCTGACTCATAGCAACCACATAGGATTTCCAAGGCTATAAATCTCTACAGAATCAGGCTGCCTCATCTTTCTCCCAGGGAGCCGCTGGTGGTTTTGAGCCCCGACCTTTCAGTTAGCAGTTCATTGTTTTAACCACTGCGCCACCTGAGCTCCTTCTTTGTATATCCAGCAGAGAGCAAATAAGAATTTCTCCCCCAATTATGGAATAAGATTCCTTCCTTTCAGTCTAATTGATCCCACATGGGTCCTGTTGTCAGGTGAATTCCAAGGGCTGATTGGCTTAAATTAGGTTACGTAACTAATCACAGGCAAGAAAATGAGCTCACTATAATTGATTTAGACTAGTCAGAGTTCACCCAGGTGCTAGGGCTAGGGTCAGCTTCCGCTAAGTAACAATAAGACCTTTTCCTGACAATGTTCTGTCAGGAAAATATTTTGTACTGTGCCCTAATCTATCCTGGACGGGCTGTAGGGGGCAGTAGCGGCTCAGTACTCAGACAATTTCTGTCAAGTTGTGAGGGAGACTTCTCTGGGGAGGTGTTTATTTCTTTAAGGGTCAAACATCATTTGCTATCAATAAGTCACAACAGATATTTTCATCAATTAATACCATAGTTGCTTAAAGTTGGACACATAGAAATTATGATCTGTTCCTTTTATTACTCTCATTACAAGGCCTTTCTGTACCTTTGACTTCACTCACAGAATAGTTTGAGTTAGCAGGAACAGTTTATGCAATCGATAAGTACTTTTCTTATCAACCATTTGACTGAAAAACAGGCAGCAGAGCGGGGCCGAGATGGCAGAGTAGTCAGACAATTCCTGAAAAAAGACCCCCAAAAATAAATGAAGCGATTATATATATGACAAGTTAGATGCCCTGAACATCAATGGCAAAGTTAGGAAATTGGACTGAGCAAAGGGGAAGGAAGAGACAGTTTAGAAGTGGCAAGGAGTTGCGTGACCTGACTCAGTGGGAGCCAGAGCCCCTCAGGCACAATCCCCTCGAGTGACTGAAGCAGGGCTGGCAGCATTTGGGACTCAAGTTCACTGGGGAGAGTCAGTGAGCTGCACAGTCTACTCACACTTCCAGAATCACAGAACAGCACTTTTGGCAAAAACTAATTTACCATGCTCCCAGGCCCCAAGCCAGCTTCAGTGGCAGTGGATTTCCCTGGGCCTGAGATAGGTCCTGTTGTGCACTCTGAGCCATTCTCCCAGCCTAGGAGAAGAAATAAATTAACAATTGGAGAAAAAGAAAATCTGCCAGCTCCTCTAAGCTAGGAGCTCAGGCCAGAAGCAGCTCCTGTCCAGGCACAAATGGTCCACGGGCTTTGAATGCCTTTCACCCCTGCATGGACGGGTGTGGGTCCATTGCATGAGCTTAGGCCCTTGTTGGCAGACTGCAATGGTGTATGTGCCTGAGATCTGACTTTAACTGTTTCAGGTGTGTGGTGAAGAGGCGGGGTGGGGGGGGGCTGACATTTGATGCTACTCTGCCTATTAAACAAGGTCCTCACCTATCCACGTCAGGGGCCTGAGGACTGGTGGCTCCACCCATGCCACCTAGCCACCCCTGACAGGGGTCCAAGGATAAGTGGTGCCTCCCAGTCCTTACAACCAAAAGCATTGGGTGCCCATGGTCCAGCTTCATAACCCACCCACCTGCATGCTCTAGGAACAGGGACATGCTTTCCTCACAGACACTACAGGGACAGTTGTCAGCCCCCTACCTTGCTCAGAGTGTGACCCCCTGCTGCAACCAGATACCTGTGCCTACACCAATCACACCTGCCCCTCTAAGACTGTAGGACAGCACCTGCACCACATACTTGGTGACTGACTACCTGGACACCTGAGCTGAATCCATACAAGAAAAGTGAGTGGACTCCTAGGCTCATATAACTGGTAACGGCTCTAGCCATCTGCTCTCAGAACTTTAGAGCTTCATAGGTGCAAATAATCAAGCTAACCCTCTCAAGCAGCCTACTTGGGCATATCAAACCAAAACAAAGCAAGAAAAAAACATAAAATAAATCAATACCATAACTTATAGATTTCTCAGAGACAGCAGTCAATATCAAATCACATAAAGACGCACACCATGATCACTTCAACAAGCTCTCAAAACAAAGAATCAAGGAATCTTCCAGAAGAAGATGTATTCCTGGGATTACCAGAGGCAGAATACAAAAGATTAATTTACGGAACTCTTCAAGAGATCAGGAAGGACATCAGGCAAAATGCAGAGCAAGCCAAGGAACACACAGATAAAGCAATGGAGGAAATTACGAAGGTTATTCAAGAGCATAATGAAAAATTTAATAGGCTGAAAGAATCCATACAGAGACAGCAATTAGAAATTCAGAAGATTAACAATAAAATTTCAGAAATGTGTCTATTCAGGTGCAAGTTCTTATTAGACTCCTTAGCTTTCTGCATAAGAGCTTCTTGATGTTGAAGCCCATGCATCTGTATTCAACAACCAGCAATGTATAAATTGCTGAATTCAGGTATTTGACTTTCAATTCATTACCATTCAGAATTAGACAACACAATAGAAAGTCAGAAGAGCAGAATTGAGGAAATGGAAGTCAAAAATAGTGAGACTGAAGATAAAACACTTGGCACCAATATATTCAAAGAAAAATCAGATAAAAGAATTTTAAAAAATGAAGAAACCCTAAGAATGATGTGGGAGTCTACCAAGAGAAATAACCTACCAGTGATTGGAGTACCAGAACAGGAAGGGAGAGCAGAAAATACAGAGAGAATTGTTGAAGATTTGTTGGCAGAAAACTTTCCTGATATCGTGAAAGATGAGAAGATATCTATCCAAGATGGTCATCAAACCCCACATAAGGTAGATCCCAAAAGAAAGGCACCAAGACATATTATAATCAAACTTGCCAAAACCAAAGATAAAGAGAGAATTTTAAGAGTGGCCAGGGATAAACAAAAGTCACCTACAAAGGAGAGTCAATAAGAATAAGCTCAGACTACTCAGCAGAAACCACGCAGGCAAGAAGGCAATGGGGTGACATACATAAAGCATTGAAGGAAAAAGTTGCCAGACAAGAATCATATGTCCAGCAAAACTCTCTCTCAAAAATGAAGGCAAATTTAGGACATTTCCAACCATTTGCCTGCTATATGGGTGAACAGGCAAAAGATACTTCAACATATTTATTCTACATTATATATGGAAACCCTGGTGGCATAGTGGTTAAGTGCTATGGCTGCTAACCAAAGGGTCGGCAGTTCGAATCCACCAGGCGCTCCTTGGAAACTCTATGGGGCAGTTCTACTCTGTCCTATAGGGTCGCTAGGAGTCGGAATCGACTCGACAGCACTGGGTTTGGTTTTTGGTTTTATATTGTATGTATTTATTCTATACAAAGCAACATGGTCAACATTAAACTCAATAGAAAGTTAAGCTAAAAAGCATGCCAACTGAGAAAGTTCAATTCATCACCTACTAATCTAAGCAGGAAGACTACTTGAGTTAGACTTTGAGCTGGATATGAATGACAAGTGTATTTATTCCAAATCCTGAGCTTTTCCCACTGCCTGATGCTGCCTCCTACGGGAGAACATGATAGACCAAGAATCTTACCATTCAGAACTGATCACAAGCTGTTGGGGGAAGATCTGGCAGAGGTGCTGCAGTAATCCAAAAGGCAGCAAGCAGGGCGTATGTGAAATGCTTTATTATGGAGATCTAGATGAGATCTGAAGCCCTGGTTGCACAGTGGTTAAGAGCTCGGATGCTAACCAAAAGGTCAGCAGTTCAAATCCACCAGTTGCTCCTTTGAAGCCCTATGGGACAAGTCTACCCTGTCCTATAGGGTCACTATGAGTCGGAATCAACTCCATGGCAATGGGTTTGGGTTTTTTGGGGGGGGGGGCGGTGGGAAGGGGTAGATGACATCTAGACTCCACAGCAATGGGTTTTAGATGAAATAATGTACAAGTTCCCATTGACTTTGAGTTGATTCCAACTCATAGTGACCCTACAGGACAGAACAGAACTGCCCCACAGGTTGTCCCAGGCTGTAATCTTTACAGACTGCCAAATGTTTCTCCCGTGGAGTTGCTGCTGGGCTTGAACCACCAACCTTTAGGTTAACAGCCAAGCTGCTTAATCACTGCGCCACCAGGGCTCCTAATGTACAGTATGTTGTTGTTGTTGGGTGCTGTCCAGTTGGTTTTGACTCATGACCACCCTGTGTACAACTGAACCAAACACTGCCTGGTCTTGCGCCATCCTCACAATTGTTGCTTTGCTTGAACCCATTGTTGCAGCCACTGTGTTAATCCATCTCATTGAGGGTCTTCCTCTTTTTTGCTGGCCCTCTACTTACCAAGCATGATATTCTTCTCCAGGGACTTGTCCCTCCTGATGACATGTCCAAAGTGTATGAGATGTAGTCTCGTCATCCTTGCTTCTAAGGAGCACTCTGGTTGTACTCCTTCCAAGACAGGTTTGTTCGTTCTTTTGGCAGTCCATGGTATATTCAATATTCTTCGGCAACACCACAATTCAAAGATGTCAATTCTTATTTTGTCTTTCTTATTCATTGTCCAGCTGTCACATGCATATGAGGCAACTGAAAACACCATGACCTGGGTCAGGCACACTTTAGTCCTCAAGGCGACATCTTTGTTTTTCAAACCCTTAAAGAGGTCTTTTGCAGCAGATTTGCCCAATGCATTGCATCTAATGATTTCTTGACTGCTGCTTCCATGAGTGTTGATTGTGGATCCAAGTAACATGAAATCCTTGACAACCTCAATCTTTTTTCCGCTTATCACGATGTTGCTTATTGGTCTAGTTGTGAGGATTTTTGTTGTCTTTATGTTGAAGAGTAATCCATACTGAAGGCTGTGGTCTTTGATCTTCATCAGTAAATGGTTCGAGTCCTCTTCACTTTCAGCAAGCAAGGTTGTGTCATCTGCATAATGCAGGTTATTAATGAGTCTTCCTCCAACTCTGATACCCCGTTCTTGTTCATATAGTCCAATTAAATGCGTGAGGTAAAGGATTCTAAAGTGACTCCAGAGGCTAAGCTTGGTTAATACATCAAATTATTCCCCTTCCAAACAAAATTGAAGATAAATCATCAGGAGCTGATGATCATCACTACCAAGATAGTGACTGGCCCAAGAAATGTTTGCAAAACACCTTTATATATAACCCTGTTGGTAACAATCCACAGACTCTCACTTAGGAAAGGAAATAAATTTCAAATTTGTTCAAAATGTAATTAGGATCCAAGTCACTTGGAATTTGTTCTAATTTAGAAAAGGACTGAGGTAAATTTTCCTTTTTCTTTCATAATGATACCAAAAAGATTTAAAATTTAAATTATCTTACTCTAAAGTTTGGAGTCTAAACAAGCCCAGGATTGTTAAAAGTCAACTGATGAAGAAAACAAACTAAAGGGTACTATTGGCATTACAATATAATTCACAACCGCAATCCAAGAAATAGCACGTTCCCCTGGTCAATTTTAAGTACATATTCAGCCCACATCCTAAAGTCCTGTCTGCTTTTGATTGCATATGTTACAATTGAGGTTGGTTAACACATCTGTTTTACTCATAGGGAATTTCAGGGCAGAAATCCTATTAATCTTAAGAAAACTTCAGTGACTTAATTTAAGAGGTGTATGAGAAATGCTTGTTGAATGACAGCATGTTCCTTAGGTGGAAATTTAACATTTTATATCAGAGTTGGAAAGCTTCTCTGCTTTTTTGCTGAATGGCTTCAAGCAAGTTCTTTAACAGCCAGAGTGTGATCAATGATGCCTACTGAACAGCATTGCAGTGAAGATCAAGCATGGCAATGTATGAAAAAACAACATATGTTATTTATTTTATTAAATAAACTGAGTTACAACTGTGCAAATATTTTAGAATGCTGTTGAATGCTTTCCCCATTCAACAAAGCAACCCTTGATAACCTACTCTGAGTTACTGTAATTGTATTCTATAATCAGACTGGCAACCCTCAAAAGATTTCTTCTTTCTGCTGAAATGGGGTCTAATAATAATGAAAAATGTCCAAAAAAGAGTTGCGAATGAATACATTTTTTCTAGTATGTCAGGGTTTGTTTCATTTCCTTTATCTGTTGACATTCCCTTGAGCAAAGAAGCTGACTGTTTTCTTAGGTTTTTGCAGCGAATCCACTCTGTTCAACTCAAGTCAGTGATCATATAACTCCCAAACGGCTTCAGTAAGTTCTGGACAGAAAACAAGTGTCGATGTTAAGAGTATAAGGTAGAAGAAAGGACTCCACTGGGGAAGGAATTGGAGGATGTAAAGGAAAAGAATGATGGAGTGACTAACAACTGTGGTTTTAGTCTTGGCTTGAAGGGTAAGAGGGAACAGAAAAAAAAAATCAGAAAAGGCATAATTCTGCAGCCGGCAACAGTCCCTACAACAGATTCTGAAAACTTGATGCCTTCAGACACAGGTGCTTCTTCAAACCTCCATCCCTGGTGCAATGCAAGAAAGTATTCTTTAGACATTGTCTACAAATAGTACTGGAAAATGAAGAGGAAATATAGAAATAGTTCAAAGATCAACATAGTTTGCTTATAGCTGCAGACTATAATATAAAATCTCTATCCATTGGAGCCTGGGTGGTGCAGTGGCTAAGAGATCGGCTACTAACCAAAAGTTTGGCAGTTCAAATCTACCAGCTGTTCCTTGGAAACCCTATGGCACAGTTCTACTCCATCCTATAGGGTTGCAATGAGTCAGAATCGACCTGACAGCAGCCCATGACCTTGCCCTGAATCCTGACCAATGGGCACAGCAAAAAAATAAATAAATAAAGGTGGTTGGATGATGTAAAAACTTCTGGCTGCATGGTCCTGAAATTGGCAGTTTTTCTAACACTCACAAATAAAGTGCACAACGAATTAATGTAGACCTTAAAACAATCAGGTTGAAGGCAAGTGACGTTTTTTTAAAAATCTAGAGAACCAGTTCACAGTAAATATGAGAATGGTTCTCTGAAGACTATCACTGAGCTTCTAGCGGGTTGATTCAGGGGCTCTCCCTCCACTCTGTTTCCAAAGTAGTTATTCTGCGTATCCGTTCATTGAGTGAGGAGACAAAACAAGGTAGTTGATAAGAGCTCAAGTCCTGGAGT
The DNA here is from genome assembly GCF_024166365.1 of Elephas maximus indicus. NCBI lineage: Eukaryota > Metazoa > Chordata > Mammalia > Proboscidea > Elephantidae > Elephas > Elephas maximus. The sequence goes on along the minus strand of NC_064826.1, from coordinate 45,565,017 downwards.
TACACAATCACAAGATTGAATCCAAGTACAACTACTTACTAGCTGGGTGGTGCTCAGGAAGTTATTCAGTCTCTCCATGCCCCAATACCCTCACGTGTAAAGAGATACAATAATAGTAGCTGCCTCATAGAGTTGTCGGGAGCATTGCTGAGCTCACTACCTGACACGTAAAGATTCAATAAATGTAACCCATTATTATTAAACATGTTCCTTGTTAACAAAGTAGGAAATCAAAAAACAAAACAAATCTGTTGTCACAGAGTCAATTCCCACTCAAGGTGACCCCACATACTTCAGAGTAGAACTGAGCTCCATAGAGTTTTCAGTGGCTGTAATCTTAGCAAAGTAGGTCTCCAGGGTGTTCTTCTGCAGTGCCTCTGGGTGGATTCGAATCATCATCCTTTCAGTGAATAGTCAAGTGCTGACCGTTTGGGGCAATTGACTTAGGTAAAATATCATGTCTTGAAATGATATACCAGCATCTGGGGCACAGTGAGGGGCATACAGTGGGCCTCTATTACGAGTTACTGGATGGCTTGGGTTTATCAGAAGTAAATGTAGAAAGTGACAGCTCTGCCATTTCTTAAGGAGGGCAGAGAGGGCAGTCTGCCCACAGCTGCACTAACTTGAATGGATATTTGTGTGAACAACAGATTTAAGTTTAAGGCTTTTGCTTTTAACTTTTAAAGCTCTGAAGGACTGCTTCCAGGTGAGCTTTTGCAAACTCTGGGCCAGTCCTTACCTTCAGGGAGCATGGGGAAATGGAGCTTTGGACTTTGGGACTTAGTAGAACATTAAAGGGATTGTACATCTCTTTCCTTCTGCAGCCCCTAGGCAAGGAGGATCATCTCTCCTTTAAAATGCTTTCATTTCTCAGGGGCCCTAGGGTCACTACGGGTTGGAACAACTCGACGGCAGTGGGTTTAGGCAACTCAGATTCATTTTATATTTTGAGTTTTATACCTAGGCTTTTTCTTTCTCTCTGTCTCTGTCATTTCCTTCCTTTCTGCCTTCCTCCCTTCTTCTTCCTTCCTCTCTCTCTTTCTTTCTTTTTGGTAATCCGCATTTGTATTTTTGGTGTTTTCCTTTTTGTCCCTCTTTTCGAACATTGTTTTTTTGGAGGGGGGGAATGCATTTGGGGTTAGAACCCAGTCAATATGCCCTAATGACATGAAGGTCCACTATGAGTTTTTGAAATTGATGGATGATAGATCACCAGACTACTTTTAAAAGCCAGGTATACAGCTTTGCAACATGTACTTTGGCCAATTATTGTAACACATGAAATTTAAGAAATGGCAACATGTGAGATATTTTTAAAGCCTTTTATCTGAGGCTCTCTGAATAAGCTTTATTGTGGTGAGACCTTATTACATGGAAAATGAGATTCAAGAAGCTATCAGAATTACCTAAGTGCATTTAATAAATTGTGACCAAACCAGACATGGAGTTCAGGACCCTTAAGAAGTGCAGGGTCCTGTATGTGCATCAAGATCACTGACAAGCTTGTTTAAATTTGTAGATTTTGCCATCCCCATTCAGTAATGTGGGGAGGGGCCAGGAGTATCCCTTCTCATACATATTTATACTTATTATTTTTAATAATCCCGGGGCTCAGACTCCATGGACCACCCTTTGAAAACCACATCTTTAAATCTACTTTAATGCTCTGAGACAGGGATTCTCAAACTTTTTTGGTTTAGGACTCCTTTACACTTTTAAAACTAATTGAGGATACCGAAGAGTCTTTTTTTTTTTTTTTTTTTGGTAATCGTAGTGGTTGAATAATGTCTCCCAAAAAAGATATGCCCAAATCCTAACCCTCTGTACCTGTGAAGGTAACCATATTTGAAAAAAAGAGTCTTTGCAGATGTAGCTAACCTAAGGATCTCAAGGTGAGATGGTCCTGAATTACTGGGTGAGCCCTAAATCCAATGACAACTGTCCTTATAAGAGTTAGAAGAGGAGAAGACACAAGAAGAAGAGAAGTCCATGTGAACACAGAGGCAGAGATTGGAGTTATGCTGTCACAAACCAAGAAACACTTGGAAACACCAGAAGCTGGAAGAAGCAAGGAAGGATTCTCTCTTTAAAAATCCACTAAATGCATTGGTCTCTCTTATATTTTGAATGATCTTTTATCCATTCATAATTTTGTAACATCATACATTACTCATTCGGAAAATATTGTTTCACTGAGTTATGCAGATCTTCTAAGTGTTCCTATTTCACTATACAATATCAAAAAAACAAAAAAATCACATTCATTTATATCACCAACCAAAAACCAAACCCACTGCCATTGAGTTAATTCTGACTCATAGTGACCCTATAGGGCAGAATAGAACTGTCTGGTAGTTTCCAAGGAGCGCCTGGTGGATTCAAACTGCCAACCTTTCGGTTAGCAGATGTAGCTGTTAACCACTACGCCACCAGAGTTTTCTTTCTACCACTACCAGTCTTATTAGAAAATCTTTAAATATTGGGAAGCTGTCAAGATCATAGTAGCAGATACGAGCTTTACAAAATTCTAATTTTCACTTGAAAGCTCAAATTTTATCACTGGCAACAACTATCTAGTTTTTTTTTCCTTGAAGTGATAGGCTTATTTGGTTCATTTTTGAGAACTCTAAAAAACTATAGCTTATATGTCAATTGTTCTTTCAAATAAAATCGGTGCTCCATGAAAAAAGTAGCTAGTTCAGCTCTCAACTCAATTATACTGCAGCTTTTCCTCAAGACAGCCATTGGACTTTGGTGCTTTATGAGTTCTTCGCATTTCATCACACAGATTAAAAACTTGTTCTCAAAGATCGAGATTTCATAAAATTAATAATTTTTATTGCTTCATCGGGACATTCTTAAGTGAAACTGGAGGAGTTTCCTTTTATTTGATTTTTTTTTTTTTTATTTCAAATGCATGATGCTGAAGAATACAATGACTACTGGTACAATTAGTGCCCCTGCCTTGATTTGTGCTATGTACCAGCAGGTTGCTTTCACACTAACAAGGTAAATGTCAGCACTGCAAGAATTGTGGCAAGGCAAGGAAAGCAAATAACATCTTAGTTATCGTTATGAAAATACTTTTGACTTGAGGACTGTCTTGTTTATCTAGTGCTGCTATAACAGAAATACTACAAGTGGATGGCTTTAACAAAGAGAAATCTATTTTCTCACAGTCTAGTAGGCTAGAAGTCCAAATTCACGGTGTCAACTCCAGGTGAAGTCTTTCTCTGTGTCAGCTCTGGAGGAAGGTCTTTTCGTCAATCTTCCGCTGGACCAGATGCTACCCCCTCTCAGGAACCCTGGGTTCAAAGGATGCGCTCTGCTCCCAGCACTGCTTTCTGGGCGGTATGAAGTTCCCCCCTCTCTGCTCGCTTCTGTTTCCTTTTTATCTCTTGAGAGATAAAAAGTGGTGCAGGCCACACCCCAGGGAAACTCCCTTTACATTGGATCAGGGATGTGACCTGGGTAAGGGGTTACAATCCCACCCTAATCCTCTTTAACATAAAATTACAATCACAAAATGGAGGACGAACACATAATACTGGGAATCAAGGCCAAACCAAGTTGACACATATTTTTGGGGGGGGATATTATTCAATTCTTGACAAGGACCTTCTGTAAGTGTCTCCAAGATTCCCAGGATCTGTGGACCACACTTTGAGAACCACTGCTCTAAAACAACAGTTTGTTATTACCTTAATGTAATCCGGCTTGGAAAATAAAACCCCAGTTTAGCAGCTGGTCCTCATTTATTGCCATATCCTCCCCAATGTGACACCATGAGTAAAATTAATTAACCTATCATTCCTCTTAAACTATCTAAAAAATCATTTTTTTCCTGGGGAGCTGGCAAGTTGGGATGTTTGCAACATGAGATAAAAACTCACCTCCATTTATGGAGTCAATGATAATCCAAGTGTCAAAAGATGATTAAAATGTTTGGAGGGTTCATATCTTATTATTTTAGTTTTGGCCCAATAAAAAAAAAATCAGATTAAAAAGAGTTACAGAGAGATTTAGGTCACAGTGGCTCTTGAGGCTAGTTTATCACAACAGAAAACACATTCCTTAGCTAGACATGCATTTTGCATACCATCAGCAACACAGGAAAAAACCCTTCAGCCATGAACATGAGTTTCCGAATGTTGGGGATTGGCAGAATTGATATAGAAAAGATGATAATGGGATGGGGAAGATAAAAATGGATTTGCCTTTGTCCCTTAGGCATTCACCTGCCAATGACTGGATGTTACCCATGTATACCTTTCTCCCTTCAGGCACAAAGATGGAAAAGTGCTTGGAACTGAGAGTAAAATTTGAATTGGTAGATACCTGCCTTCTGGCTATAACTTTCTACACAGCCAAAGCAGCAGAGCTTTAAGATACTTCTATCTGACAAAATTTGCCATAACCAGGAAACATCATCGTATTCGTTAGAAACCGAGATGCCCTTTGACTTTGCAGTTAGTTTTCAGCTGTGCCTTCAGTCTGTTGGTCACTGGCTTTGAGTGATTTCTCATCTACTCATTAACTAGCTGTGAGACCTTGAGCGGGCCGCAAGTCTTACATCTCATATGTAATAGAGAGGGGGCCTACTCTCTAGAATACACAAAACCCTGGAGTTGGGTCTTCGGAGAGTATTATTTAGTTCAACCCCCTCTTTGTTAGAGCAAAAACAGCCATTACTAATTTACCACTTACTACTACAGCCAAGCGTTATCCTAAGTATGATGATTAGTGTGATGTTTGTGCTCCTATTTCATTTGATGGTCTAAGGCAGTGGTTCTAAAACTTTAACCTGCATCAAAATCACTTGGAAGGCTTGATAAAACACAGATCGATGGTCGGCATCCCCAGAGTTTCTGATTTAGAAGATCTGGGGTGAGGGTCTCAATTTGCATTTCTAACAAGTTTCTAGATATGATAGGCAGAGTTTTCTGAAGATTGCCCTAAAGATTCCCGCCTCCTGGTATATACACCCTATATGATCCTCTCCCCTTGAATATGGATTGTTGTTATTAGTTGCCATCAAGTCACTTCTACTCATGGCAGCCCCATGTTTGCAGAGTAGAACTGCTCCTCAGGGCTGTCAAGGGTGTGACCTTTCTGAAGCAGATTGTCAGGCCTGTCTTTCAAGGAGACTCTGGGACAGTTCAAACTGCCAACCTTTTGTAGTCCAGCGTTTAACTGTGCCACCCAGGACTCCATCCAGGAATTCCTATATGGGTATAACTGAATATATGAATATAATGGGATTTTACCCCTTTTTTTTTTTAATTAGGTTATGTTATATGGCAAAGGTAAAGGGATTTTGCAGATGTAATTAAAGTCCCTAATCCATTGACTTTGAGTTAATAAAAGGATGATTATTCTGAATGGGCCTGAGCTAATCATGTGAACCTTTAAAAAGAGATTCCAGCCCTTTTCTGTAAGGGGAAGATTTGAAGCAGCAGAAATACCTTCCTGTTAGTTTTGAGAAAGTAAACTGCCATGTTGTGGAGAGGGCCAGGTGGCAGGAAACACTGGGCAACCTCTAGGTGCTGAAAGCCAACTGCAAGGAACTGAATTCTACCAACAACCTGAATGAGCTTAGAAGAGGACCCCAGGCCTCAGGTAAGACCTTAGCCCCAACCAACATTTTGATTGTATCTTTGTGGGACTCTGAGAACAGGACCCAGTTAAGCTGTGCCAGGACTCTTGACCCATGGAAACTGTGAGATAATAAATGTGTGTTGTTCGAAGTCACTAAATTAGTGGTAAACTGTATGCTACCACAGGAAACTAATACACCAGGTATTTGCTGCTGGTCCAGGGCAATTTCAGCCTATAAAACATTGATTTTTTTTTTTCATCTCAGAGACTTTACATTAGTTTTATCCTATCAGTTTTATGATTTTCACCCTGAAGAGTTAACTTGTCTAGTAATAAGCTATTCAATAGATGTTGAAGATTTCACTCTAATATTTCCTTCCTTCCTTTTCTTTATCCTAATCTCACCCCCGAACAAATTTGTTAACAAGAATCCAAGTAGCAAATCTGTGCTTGAGTCCAATAACCTACATTTACTGAATGTGAAACGCAGAGATAAATCAGAATCTTTGTTCACAGCCCAGAAATGAAGACAGACATGTGAAAGGTAACATTATTGAGCAATTATTCTGTACCAGGCACAGCTCCGAGCACTTTAGGAATATTAACTCATTTAATTCTCTTAGCAATGGAAGGGCCTATGACCAAGGTACTATAATTATCATCAGTTTAAAATAAGAAAACTGAGCACAGAGAAGTTAAGTAACTTGTCTAATGTCACACAGCTGGCATGGGGCAGAGCTGGGATTTAAGCAAAAGCAGTCTGCTTCCAAGGCCCAATTCTTAATCATTACTGTAAAAAACGCACCTTCATTTTCAGCCCTGAATTTCACTTCTGTGTTTTAACACTCATCTCCTCATGGACATACTGCCCACTACTTCAAACTCAATAGAGTTCAAACCAAACTAATCATTTTCTCATAAATTTGGTCTCCTTGGTTACTGTCTGTCTTTCCATGGATTTATCATTCTTCTCAGTTCAATTCGATAAATATCTAATAGTGCTACTTTGTGCCAAGCATTGTGTTTTACAACAAGGATACAGAGGTGAGGCCAAGCTCTGTGTCCACCAAGAGTTCATAGCCCAGAAGGGCAGAGAGATGTCCGAACCTGTAATTTCAGCACAAAGTAGGGTTATGACAAGCTTTGCCCAGATGCCGTGGTAACAAACTCATAACTCTACCTGAAGATCAAGGGAGGCCTTCTGAGAAAGCTGATGCCTGAGGCAAGTCTTGGAGGGTGAGGAGGGGTTGGTAAAGGACAGGAAAGGTATTCAAGGAGTGGGAACAGCAAGTATAAACTCACAGATAAATGTAGGCCAGAAGCCCCATTCCTTCTTTCCTGCATCTAGTCTGTCACTCACATGAAGGCATTAATTCCTTTTAAAATGCCTTAAGTGTCACAATTATTCATTTAGCCTTGCCCTTCAAGCCTCATTTACAAATTAGAAGTGATTTTTATTAATCACATTTATTGGGCCGTTAGGCAATTTGAATAAAACAGAATGGTATAGAAATGTCCTATAGAAATGTTAAACAGTCAAAGAAAAGGGAGGGCGTATATAATTTACTATAGCCAGCATGTTAATTTGTGACTTGCATTTCTTCAAAGATATAGGGTAATGCACTTGGCCCTGCCAGACTGCAGCCTCTTTATTTGCTCATTCCTTGCCAGTTCTCCATTCAGGGTAACAGGCATGTAGAGATTGATCGGGGTGAAAAGAAGACTTTTGCTTTAAAAAATATTCCCTCAAATATTTACTAAGCTTTCTTTATATAATGGGAGTGAGGGATATAAAATTGAAACAAGACAGTTCTTGTCCTCTAATAGTCATAGTTTCAATCCGATGTTCCTCACTGCATCAAATTCAACTAAGTTGTGACAAATTCTGACTCTAAAGCTCCCTCTAGAGACTCAAATTTAGGTGTCTATGGTAGGGTCTTGTGAGGGGGGAATATGTATATATATATATGTAGCTATGTAATGATGTAACTTGGCAGTTATGTAATGATGTAGCAATCCTCTATTTTGTGATCTGATGTGATCATTTTCTATTTTTTCATAATGCTGATTTTCACATAATGACCTGGTCTTTGGAACCTAACCATGTTGATAAGTGAGGAGGGGGTATAGATAGAGAGATATCTATAGATATATATAGATATCTGTGTGTATGTGTGTACATATATTTAAAAAAAAAATTTTTTATATGTACACATGTATATATACACATTTATACACACACACATCCCGCCCCAGCTAATTTTGATGTCAGTGGTCTTCAAACCACATTTTGAGACCCTAGCAAGATATACTTAAATACTGGCAAGATTTTACATATAATTTCAGATGGTTAGGAAACCCTGAAGTGCATCCATGCATTCTCTGGAACCAGGGACCCCAGGTTCAGTGAGATGGATCTAATGAGAGAGGCACATACAAAAAAAATGTCAATTGCAGCACACCATGAAAAGGACTATGAGAAAGGAATGGAAAGGAGGAAATGCTTTCCTTCAGGAGAAGTGGAAAGGTTTCTTGAGATGTGGTCTGGGCCTTCAAGGTGAGAAAAGCCCATAACAGGGCAGAAAATATATTGAATGAAAGCCAGGAAGTATGAAGGTGCAGCGGAATTTGGGAAATTAAAATATCAGAACGATAGATTAAAAAAAAAAAAAAAAAAAACCCGTTGCCATCAAGTTGATTCTCACTCATAGCGAACCTATGGGACAGAGTAGAGCTGCCCCATGGGGTTTCCGAGGAGTGCTTGGTGGATTCAAACTGCCAACCTTTTGGTTAGCAGCCGTAGCTCTTAACCATGGTGCTGCCAGTGTTTCAACAATAGATATAATGGTAGCTAAGTCTGAGTAGTGTTTTGACATCTTAAGTTTAGAATTCCTGCAGGGCTTGATTATGAAGAAAGGTGGTCTGGAGATTAGGAGGGAGATCAGGGATAAACTCTCAGAGAGAGCTATACAAAAGCATAGTTGAATCAGTGGATGTTAGTGAGATTAACACGTAAGAGAAGAAAAGGGCCAAAGGAGAACCTCAAAGGACAGGTACATTAAAGGCCCAGGCAGGCTTTTCTTAGATGTAGACTAAAAGCAGCATCAAACCAACAAATAAGAGCTAAAGTGCTATGACTAGTGCCAAAATTAGTATGAATTCCATAGTGACTTGTTGAGAGAAAAGAAAGACCTGATATTTCCTACGGTGTACTTCATTCACTTCTAAATATTAAAGGTAATAAAAATGGAATTAGAATGTTGTGTTAATGACAGTGGTCCCATGACAAGAAACATCAGCATCACCTGGAGCTTGTTAGAAATCCAAGTTCTTGGGTCACACTCCAGACTTAAAGTTTTCCAGCAATCTGTGTTTTAACAAGTTTTCCAGGTGATCTTGCCATACCCTTAAGTTTGGGAACCACTGTTTGGAAAAGGATGGCCATAATAGTGAGGCAGAGACTGTCAGTACTGGTTGCAAAGGGTAAAATAAGGAGTGTCTGATCTAGGGAATGTTGGCTGTCAGGTTGTCAGGAAAAAAAATTAATTTGAACATAAATCAGACACAAATCATGTTAATTAAAATATTCCTGGAGCAGAAAAATTACTTCCAGAAAATGTGTTGCTTATTTGATAATCTGCCATCAAAGTCAATGTTTATGAGAACACTAGAAAGCAATAATAATAATTAATAAAAATGACCAAGGAGGTGATAGAAAACCATTAATTTATCATTACTTTCTAAAGTGCTGTAACTAACAACTTGGCTTTATGAACATATGTCAAGAGTAGTATCATGGGTTGAACTGCATCCCCCCAAAAATGTGTATCAATTTGGCTATGCCATGATTCCCAGAGTTGTACGATTGTCCACCATTTTGTCATCTGATGTGATTTTCCTATGTGTCGTAAATCCTGTCTCTACGATGTTGATGAGATGGGATTATTGGCAGTTATGTTAATGAGGCAGGACTCAATCTACAAGATTGGATTGTGTCTTGAGCCAATCTCTTTTGAGATATAAAAGAGAGAAGTGAGTAGAGAGACATGGGGACCTCAGACCACCAAGAAACAAGAGCCAGGAGACTAGCATGTTCTTTGGACTCAGGGTCCCTGCACTGAGAAGCTCCTGGACCAAGGGAAGATGCATGACAAGGACGTTCCTCCATAGCCAACAGAGAGAGAGTCTTTCCCTGGATCTGACGCCCTGAATTTGGACTTGTAGCCTACTAGACTGAAAGAATAAATTTCTCTTTGCTAAAGCCATTCTCTTGTGGTATTTCTGTTATAGCAGTGCTAGATAACTAAGACAAGTAGACATAAGTCAAACCTCATGGATCATATTTTTTCTCATTTTTCCTACCTCATCCTCCAGCACATCCAGCTGAAATAATAAATCCTAAGAAACTCAGAAAACCAACTTGCCACAGAAGCTCAGGGTATGGCACATTTAAGTGGATGATGAAGGCTGATTGTTTCCTTTGTGAATACTTGGATTAAGTAATTCACTTGCAGAACCTCTTTAAGGTTTGTAATAAAAAAAAATATTTAACCTCATTAGTCTTTCTAACATGCTGCTGCTAATGATGATTGTCAACATCTTATATCAGAGAGTGCTTTTGGCTGCAAGGGACAGGAAGCCCCAACCTAGAGTGGCTTAAGTAGCAAGAAAATGTAACTACGAATCCAGAGGTAGGGCAGCTCCATGCTCTGCACCTCAGGGTTCTGACTTCCCCTGACCTCCTATTGGCTTCATCTTCAGGCTGGCAGCAAGATGGCTGCAGCTGTTCCCACTATGACATCTGGACATGACAAGGTCCAAAGAAAGAAGAGGGACAAACTCTTTCTTGCATCTCTTTTTTAGGAGCAAGAAAACTTCTCCCCAAAACTGCCCAGCAGATTCCCCACCCCCTTATTGTCTAAAATTGGGTGGCATGCCCAATCCTAAATCAGTCCCTGTAGGAAGTATGTAACCATGACTATCTCACACTAGCCCTATGGGGTGGAATGGATGTTGGAAAGTAAACCACTACAAATAACAATACCCACTAACATTTACTATATGTACTTTCTCTTGTGCTAGAGACTATGTTAAACTCTTTACATGCATTATATCATTTGATAGCAACTCTAGAGGTACACACACCAACTTCATGTTATAGATGAGGAAACTGAGGCTTAGGTTGGTGAATTAACTTCATCTTACCCAACCAGTAAATGTTTGAACAAAGACTTAAACCTAGGTCTGCTCAACTCCAAAGACCACTCTGCTACATGGGGAGAACAGATGTGCAATGCTTTGTAAACTTAAATATGCTATTCAACTGTCAGACAGGGTTCTACTGCCATTCATAAGGCTTTTACTAGCCAATTTTTTCAGAAGTAGACCGCCAGGTCCTTCTTCCCACTCTGTCTTAGTCTGAAAGCTCTGCTGAAACCTATCCATCAAAGGTGACCCTGCTGGTACTTGAAATACCGGTGGCATAGCTTCCAGCATCACAGCAACATGCAGGCCATCATAGTATGATCAAGACCCAATGGTATTGAAGGAAGAAGTCCAAGCTTCATTGAAGGCATGGATGAAAAACAAGGCTCCAGGAACTGATGGAATACTACCTGAGATGTTTCAACAAATGGATGCAGGTGCCCACTCCTCTATGCCAAGAAATTTGGAAAACAGCTATGTGACCAACAGACTGGAAGAGATTCATATTTGTGCCCATTCCAAAGAAAGGTGATCCAACAGAATGTCGAAATTATTGAGCAATATCATTAATATCACACGCGAGTAAAATTTTGCTGAAGATCATTCAAAAGCGGCTGCAGGAGTACATCAACAGGGAACTGCCGGAAATTCAAGCCAGATTCAGAAGAGGATGTGGAACAAGGGATATTATTGCTGATATCACATGGATCATGGCTGAAAGCAGAGAATACTAGAAACATGTTTACCTGTGTTTTACTGCTATGCAAAGGCATTTGACTATGTGGATCATAACAAATTACGGATAACATTGCAGAGAACGAGAATTTCATAACACTTAATTGTGCTCATGGATCAAGAGGCAGTCGTTTGAACAGAACAAGGGGATAGTGTGTGGTTTAAAGTCAGGAAAGTGTTCATCAGGGTTGTATCCTTTCATCATACTTATTCAGTCTGTATGCTGAGCAAATAATTCAAGAATCTGGACTACATGAAGAAGAACAGGGCAACAAGATTGGAGGAAGATTCATTAATAACCTGCGATATGCAAATGACACAAATTTGCTCGCTGAAAGTGAAGAGGACTTGAAGCACTTACTGATGAAGATCAAAGACCACAGCCTTCAATATGGATTATACCTCAACATACAGAAAACAAAAATCCTCACAAATGGACCAATAAGCAACACCATGATAAATAGAGAAAAGATTGAAGTTGTCAAGGATTTCATTTTACTTGGGTCCACAATCAACACCCATGGAAGCAGCAGCCAAGAAATCAAATGACATACTGCAATAGGCAAATCTGCTGAAAAGATCTCTGTAAAGTGTTAAAAACAAAGATGTCACTTTGAGGACTAAGTTATGTCTGACCCAAGCCATGGTGTTTTCAAATGCTCTATATGCATGTGAAAGCTGGACAATGAATAAGGGAAACCAAAGAATTGATGTCTTCGAGTTATGATGCTCGTGAAAAAAAAAAAAAATGGTGCTTGTGAAGAATATTGAATATACCATGCGCTTCCAGAAGAATGAACAAATCTGTCTTGGAAGAAGTACAACCATTATGCTCCTTAGAAGCAAGGATGGCGAGACTTTGTCTCACATGCTTTGGAAATGTTATCAGCAGCGACCAGTCCCTGGAGAAGGACATCAGGCTTGGTAAAGTAGAGGGTCAGTAAAAAAGAGGAAGACCCTCAACGAGATGGACTGACATGGTGGCTGCAACAATGGGCTCAAGCATAACAATGATTGTGAGGATGGCGCAGGACCAGGAAGTGTTTTATTTTGTTGTACATGCGGTCACTATGAGTCAGAACTGGCTGGACGGCATCTAACAACACTTCCCTATTGAACCTCATCATTGTGAATATTGTCGGAGTTCTGCATGGCTGTTGCAATGAATTGTTGAACTCAGCAGAGAAGTAGAGAGTGCCGTGGGAGGGGTGGATGGCGTCAGAATTGTAAAGATGGCAGAGAAAGAAGGCATGTCTGACCACTGCCTCAACAGGAATCAGTAGTGAGCTGTTGATCTTGATTCTCCTTCCGCCTTGTACAGTTTAAGGAGGTCATATGCCGTCTTCTCATCATTCTTTTACAATACTACTATCCGTTTCCAAATGTTTCCATTTTGAGGAGTCATGTGGAATGGAAAAAAGAGCCAGAAAACTGGAGAAAAGCAAATGCCCAAATCCAAGGAGTGAAAAAAGTAGATTATGAACCAAACAATTAGAGTTAACATTTACTGAGTGCTTACTTTATGCCTGGGATTGTCCTAACAATTCTGTGATGTAGGAATTACTATCATCTGCATTTTATAGATAAAAAATTGTATCCATGGTGTTTCTACAAGGATTATATAAATGATTAAATAAGTAAAGCACTTAAAACAATTCCTAGCACGTAGTACAATACTCCATAAATGTAGGTTATTTTGTTATGGAGCAATCAAAGTTCTTCTCTTTATGCCTGCAGTGTGCCATCTGTATTACAGACAATCTAAGTTACAATTTATAGCTGTCATTTGCTTGTCTAATTCTTTTCATTAGCAGTATTTTATAGCAATATTGTGTATTAAAGGAGAGTACAATGTTAGATTCATTCTGCAGGAAAGGAAATAGAGTCAAGTAGATTAAGCAATTGATGTGAGATTTTCTGATTGGCTCATGGTTTAAGCAAGGACAGCACCACTAACAGGAGGACATAAAGGAGCTAAAACTCATCTCTCTCACTGATGTCAACCACCCCTGAATCCAGCCTCCTCAGCATTCTGGGGCCTAAAAGCAGAATTCCTCCGCTGAGCTTAAACTGTGATCTGTTATTTACTGAACTATTCTCTTTTTCCTCCCTTTGTGTTCCTGGCCTTTGTCTGCAAGTAGTCATAAAAGTTTGATATAATGACAGGGAAATATAATGACAGGGAAAAGATGCAGGCACATGAAATCTAACACTCAAAAGACATATTTGTCCTGCAATGTGCTTCAAACAAAGCATTTTTCTTGGTATAAAATAATAACAATGAAGGAGCCCTAGCCCCTTCCAATGCTAAATTATTTTGGCACAAGAGTCGTTTTGCCTCACCTCATAAAAATAGGTATGAGTTTGGTTCTTAATCACATTTAAATCATTGGAATGTCAGGCTAGCTCAAGAAGGAAAAATTTTGCAAATTCTGGGGTGTGAGGGTATTGGGTTTGTTTACGTATTTAGACAGGAATTTAGACTTCTGTGATACTGGGTCTCATTGACACATAATTCCCACTAGATGGCTGCAGCAAATCTCTGGAGATTGATTCTATTAGGCGTAGACCATGCCAGATTCAGGGACCCTTGGGTGTTCTACGTTTCCATAGGATATTTAGCAAGTAGAGTTAGAGTTTAGGCATTTTTATTAAATTATTGAATAATTTTCCTTTTTCTATTTGTAAAGTTAATAATTCTGAATGAATTCAGTTCCTTTCTCCTCTTCTAATATGATGTCATTCTCATATTCACCCTGAGCATAGTTGTTTCCTAATGTAATCAAGGATCACCCCATAAAGTGACCAGTACAACTGATTCCCCCAATACATGGAAATTGTGTGTGTGCGTATCCATTATCTGGATAACATAAAATCAAAAGATGAAAATATAACTTCCATCCCTGACAAAATTCATATTATTGTAACCAAAAAGGAAGAGAATGTTGAGTAGTCCCATGCATGGCTCCCTTCACCTCCCCCCCTCAGATTGAAGAAATCCAGAGTTTAGTGGTAACATGGGGTGAGAGTAGGCCCCCGGCAGAGGTGGCAGTAGGGTATGGTAGGTATTGCACCGCCCTGGGTGCAAGGCACCACTGAGCAGTTTCTATTAACTCAGTACAGCCAGCAGCATGTCTGGGAAATGACACGTATGGCAAGCACTGAAATTGCACCTCCATCCAAACATCTGACAGCCCACTTTTAGATAACTTTACCATAATATCAATTCAAAAACACAAGTCAAGCTTGTTAATATTTTAATTAACACATCACCTTGCTTGAGAAAGGACTCTGGGCCATACCCGGTTAATAGAAACTGCTGAGTGGTGCCATGCGCCCACGGCCAGTGCAATACTCTAGATAGGCCACTGTCAGGTAGGGGTCACCTACCCCCTCCTTCAGCCAGTTAAACACAGGCACAAAATCCCAGAGGAAGTTCCATCAGTTATGAAACCAGAGTTAAATAATGTAGTATTCCAATTCACTTAGGGTCCTTGGGTTATCTATTTAGGTCATCCTGGGTCTCCACTTTCAGACACAAGGACTTATTACTAGACTCCTTGGTAGTCCTGCTGACCTCAATTATCACAGAGTATTCCTCTGGTCCTTCTCCCTGTGTTTTCTCTTGTCTCCCTCAAAAATACTGCAGGTTCTATAACCATTTCTCTACCCACCCCAAGGGGTAGGCTTTGTTATGTATCCTGCTTCTGCTGATGGTTGTAGTCACTCTATACACCGTCCATTTCTTCTAACACATAGGAAGAGAAGGGAAACTTCAAATCCTGTGAATGGAAAGGGAACAAGGGAAGAGACTCCCAAAGAGGTCTGGTCTAAGGGCAGAAAAATCTAGCAACCAGACATCTCACATTGTAAAATTTAATTAGAATATCCTAGTCTCCTTTCCCTTAGTTACATTATTCCAGTCTCCTTCGCCTTCAGTTACATTAGGAAGAGCTCCCTCCTATTACCAAGGCTTGGGAAGAACCTAGTTCAGAAGGGATGGGTAGAGGGAAGGAGAATGAAAGAGGTCCCACGATATTATAATTTCTGGATCGCCACCTTAACGTGCATCATCAGCTAAAAGACGATGTGCTTTATTACAGCATCATATGTATATCATATTTCTACATACACAAACACATATGGGGCAGAATAGAATTAGTTTTTTATCTGGGAGCCTGTGCAGATTTCCTTCTTCCCAAAGGCTACCAAAAATATCCTGTAACTCCCAGGTCATATCCCTATTCCTCCTCCAGTCTTGTGAAAAGAATGAGTTCTTTTTTGATGTGAGAGATGCTATGTAGTCAGGACTTAGAGAGGAGTGAGGAGGTAAGAGAAGGTAGAAAAGTTGGAAGTGTTTTTGCAGAGTTCAAGCAAAACGTGGCAGAGCAGATGCAAGGGGAGAGGGCGATAGAGAGCTGTGCATTTGGATTCTCTTCAGTGTCCTTTGAGAGAAGCAGGTAAGAAATGTGATTCCTTTTCAACTATTTTTGGCTACTGAATGTGCTTCTTCATTCATGTATTTTTATAACAGCTTTTTGAAATATAATTCAGATATCATCCATGTCACCATTTTAAGCTGCATAATTCAGCAGTTCTTCATACAGCTACAGAGTTGTGCATTACCTAATTCCAGAACATTTTTATCACCCAAAAGAAACCCTGTACTCATCCGCAGTAACTCCCCAAGGCCCTCTCTCCCTGGCCTCTGGCAACCATAATCTACTTTCTGTTTCTGTGGATCTCCCTATTCTGGACATTTCCTATAACTGGAATCATATAATATGTGGCCTTTTGTGACCAGCTTCTTTCACTTAAGCATAACGTTTTCAAGGTTCATCCATGTTCTAACATGTAACAATACCTCATTCTTTTCGTTGCCAAATAATGTTATATAATATGGATATACTACATTTTGTTTATCCATTTATCAGTTGATGGACATTTGGGTTGTTTCTACTTTTTACCTACTGTGATCCTTAAGGTTGGGTGTCAACTTGGCTGGACCATGATTCTCAGTGGTTTGGCAATTATGATGTAATTTGGCAGTCTTATAATGATGTGATCACCTCCATGATGAGATTTGATATAATGTAATCAACTCTATGATGGGATCTGTTGCAAGTAGCCAATCAGTTTAAAGGGAGTTTCCTTGGGGGTGTGGCCTATACTCAATATAGGTGGTCTTTCTCACAAGGCTCATGGGCTTTTGTTTGCTCTGGATTCTGCGGCTGGCTCCTGTTCATCTGACCTCTGGCTCTTGGGACTTGAGCTAGCAGCTTACCCGAAGTCTTGCCTGCTAATCTTGGGATTCATCAGTCTTTGCAGTCTGTCAGCCAGACCCCTGCTCTCTGACTTGCTAATCTTGGGTTCACCAGCCCCTGTGGCTATGCGAATCAGGAGAAGCCTTCAGCCTGACCCATGCACTTGGGGTGTTCCAGCCTCTACAACTGCATGAGCCATTTCCTTAATATAAATCTCTGACTATATATATTTATACACTTTACTGGTTTTGCTTCTCTAGAGAGCCCAGCCTAAGACAGCTACCGTGAATAATGCTGCTATGAACATTCATGTCCAAGTTTTAGTGCAGACATATACTTTCAATTCTCTTGGGTAATGGGTCATACATTAACCCAGTTTAACATTTTGAGGAAGTGCCAAATGATTTCCCAAAATAGCTGGACTATTTTACAATCCCACCATCAATGGATGAGAGTTCTAATTTCTCCACAGCTTTACCAACACTTATTATTGTCTCTCTTTTTTATTATAGCCATCCTAGTGGTTATGACAAAACCACACTGTGGTTTTGATTTTATTTCTCCAATGACTAATGAAGTTGGACATCTTTTCATGTGTTTTTTGGCCACTTGTATATTTCTTTGGAGAAAAGTCTATTCATTTCATTTGTCAATTTTTTAATTGTGTTGTCTTTTTATTATTGAGTTTAAGAGTTCTTTCTATATTGTGAATACTAGACCTTTATCAGATATATGATTTGCAAATATTTTCTCCCATTCCTTGGGTTGTCTTTTCACTTTCTTGGTGGCATGCTGTGAAGCACACACATTTTTAATTTAATGAAGTCCAATTAGACTATTTTTTCTTTTGTTGCTATGCTTTTGTTATCACATCTAAAAAACCATTGCCTAATTCAAGGTCAAGAATATTTACTCCCATGTTTTCTTGTAAAAGTTTTATGGCTTAGCAGTTACATTTAAGTCTATGACCCATTTTGTGTTAATTTTTATATATGGTATAAGGTAAGGGTCCACCTTTGTTTTTTTGCATATGAATAGCCAGTTATTCGGCACCATTTGTTGAAATGATCATTCCCCCACTGAATTGTCTTGGATCTCTTGTTAAAAATCAATTAACCACAAATGTAAGGGTTTATTTCTGCACTCTGGGTTCTATTCTATTGATATATGTATCTTTTCTTTTTCTAGTACCACATTGTCTTGATTACTATAGTTTAGTAATAAGTTTTGAAAGCGGGAAATTGAGTTGTATAACTTTGTTCTTTTTCAAGACTGTTTGAGCTATTCTGGGTCCTTAGCAATTCCATTTGAATGTTAGGATCAGTTTGTCAATTTGAGCAAAAGAGGTAGCTGGGATTTTGATAGGGGTTTCATTAAATCTGTAGACCAGTCTGAGAATTACTGCCATCTTAACAATATTAAATCTTCCAATCCGTGAACATGTGATATCTTTGCATTTACTTACGTGTTCTTTAATTTCTTATAACAATGTTTTGTCATTGTCAAACTATGAGTGTTGTATTTCTTTTGTTAAATTTATTCCTACACAGTTTATTCTTTTTGATGCTATTGTAAATTGATTTTTTTAAATTTCATTTTCATGTCATTTATTGCTAGTGTATGCAAATACAACTAGTGTTTGTATATTGTTCTTGTATCCTGCAATCCTTTTAGTTCTAACTGGTGTGTGTGTGTTTCTGTGCGTGTATGGATTCCTTAGGATTTTCTACATAGAAGACCATGTTATCTGCAAATGGGGATACTTTTACTTCTTCAATCTGGATGCCTTTTATTTCTTTGTATAGCCTAATTTCCCTGGCTGGAACCTCCAGTACAATATTAAATAGAACTGACAAGAGCATATATCCTTGTCTTGTTCCTAATCTTAAGGGAAAAGCTTTCAGTCTTTCATTATTAAAATTAATAGTTGTGAGTTTTTCATAGATGTCCTTTATCAAGTTAAGTTTTCTTCTAACCCTTATTTTTAGTGTTTTTATCATGAAAGGATTTTGCAATTTTTCCTATGGGTTTTCTGTATTTACTGAGATGATCAAGTGGTTTTGTCCTTTATTCTGTTAATTGAAGTACATTAATTGATTTTTTTTCATGTTGTATCAGTTAGCATTTCTGGGATAAATCCCACTTGGTCATGTCCTATAATTCTTTTTATATGAATTCAATTACTAGTGTTTTGCTTAGGAATTTTGTAGCTATATTAATAAGAGATATTGTTCTAGAGCTTCCTTTTCTTGTGATATCTTTGTTTGGTTTTGGTTTTAGGATAATACTGGCCTTACAGAATGAGTTAGGAAGAGTTGCTTCCTCATCTATTTGTCGGGGGAGTTTGTGAAGGATTGAGGCTACTTCTTTAAACATCCAGTAGAATTCACCAATGAAGCCATCTGACTCTGGATTTTCTTTGTGGGAAGTTTTTTGATTACTAGTTCAATCTCCTTACTTGTCATAAATTTGTTCAGATTTTCTATTTCTTCCTGAGTAAGCTTTGATAGTTTGTGTGTTCTAGAAATTTGTCCATTTCATTTTGGTATCTAATTTGTTGACATACAATTGCCATCTTCATTCGTATTTGAGTCCATGCAGATACCAAATAGTCTGGACCCCACAGATTTACTGGGGTGACATTATTTTAGACAAAGCACATCTAAAAATCACAATATGATGGTAGCTGTCTTAGTTATTGAGTGCTATAACAGAAATACCATAAGTGGATGGCTTTAACAAACAGAAATTTATTCTCTCACAGTTAAGGGGGCTAAAAGTCTGAATTCAGGGGACTAGCTCCAGAGAAAGTCTTTCTCTTCCCTCTATTGGTTCTGGGGGAAGGTCCTTGTCATCAATCTTCCCCTGGCCTACGAGCTTCTCAGTGTAGGGACCCCAGGTCCAAAGGATGAGCTCCGCTCCTGGTGCTTCTTTCTTGGTGTATGAGGTCCCACTCCTTTTGGCTTGATTCTCTCTTTTATATCTCAAGAGAGAGTGGTCAAGATACAACATAATCCTGCAGATTGAATCCTGCCTCATTAACATAACCGCCTCTAATCCTGCCTCATTAACATCATAGAGGTCGGGTTTACAACACATAGGAAAATCATATCAGATTACAAAATGGTGGATAACAACACAATACCAGGAATCATGGCCTAGCCAAGTTGACACACGTTTTGGGTGACACGATTCAATTCATATCAGTGGCCATCTTGTTATTTAGAGTTATTCATTAATTCAGTAAACATTTATTGTCTACTCTGTGCCATGTACAGTTCCAGGTTCTAGAAATAAGAGGTGAGTAAAAGAGACAATACCATGCCCTAATGAGGCAATGCTTGCCCTACAGAGAGTTCTTACAGTCTCATAAAAGTGGTGGACAGTAAGTAAAAAGTTATATAATATCTAATAATCAGGTGGAGTCTTAATTATAATAGACAACAATTTACCAATCTGTTTGATATTATATTCTAATCATAAGTTAATATATGAATATATCATGCTGGTAGGATCCCTATCAGGTTAAACAGATCCTAATAACAAGTTTCATTTCATACATATTTAAATATTAGTATTTTTTATATAGAGGAATGTGGAGAGAGAGAAGGCAATAGATATTTATGTAATTTAGTGGTTGTCAACATTGGCCGTATATCAGGATTACCTGGGGAGCTTTTACAATACAGCAATGTGTGACTTTACCCTTAGAAGTTCTGACTTAATTGAGTCTAGGATGAAGCTCAGGTAAGAGTATGTTTTAAGGTTCTGCTGTGATTCAAATGTGTAGCCAGTGTAGAATATCAAGTACCTACTCTGTGAAAGGAGTCCTGGTGGCGCAGTGGTTAAGCATTTGGCTGCTAACCAAAAGGTGGGCAGTTTGAGTCCACCAGCCACTCCTTGGAAACCCTGTGGAACAGTTCTAATCTGTCCTTTAGGGTCGCTATGAGTCGGAATCTACTCAATGGCAACAGGTTAGGTTTTTTTTTTTGGTTTATCATGTGTAAAACCAAAGCAAGATGCTTTTATGTTATTTCGTTTTATTCTTCCAGTATGATCATGAGTTGTGTATATTATCCTCATATGCGTATGAGAGAAACTGAGGTTCAGAGAGATTAAGTGATTTGCAGGAGCTTACACAGTGTCTGCTCCATTTGTGGCTCTTTAAATGGAGTCAGCCTATTCGTGCATTCCATTAAAGCGAGCCTAAAAGCCCAGGACTATAGCATCCTTCCCTTTTATTTTCCTTCCCTTCCTTTCTTCTGCCTTTTTTTTTTTTTTCTTCCCCTCAACCTTCCTCCTTCATATTTAACACCTTATCTTGATTCTTAAACTCCACGCCTTGACTTCACACTCTTCAGCCACTGTCTATTCGAGGACTTGCTTGGATCCCCTTTTCTAGTTTACCGACCTTAGCCTAGTCTGCTCAACTCTTGACTTTGCACCCCCTTAACTTTTAATGTAGCAGCTACAATTATGCGTATAAGAAGCTGGCGATATAATTTTGCATACTGTAGTTAAAGTTTACACAGTGTAGTTTAAATTTTTGGCATAGTTACCACATAATCCAAAGCCATTTATGGGTGCTTCACCTTGAAATACTGAAGGGCTCCAAATAAAAAATAATGTCCCTGTCTTTTATGTACTCTGTGATAAGAAAAGTCCTGTCTGTGTATCTTTTATACGTTACTAACAGCTAGACTCCACGGGAAAAAGACCTAGCCATCTGCTTTTGTAAAGATTACAGCCTAGAGATCCTATGGGGCAGTTCTACTCTGTCACGTGATATTGGTATGTGTTGAAATCAACTCAATAGCAACTATCAACAACAGCTAGACTAGTGGTCTATATAGATAATAAACAGGAACAGGGTAATGAACCAGTTGGCCATTTGGTCCTTCAATAAAATTATATCATTAGAAGACAAACTCATTAATAAAAAATTTGCATATGTTATTTATTTAAAAATTCATGTTGTGGCTACAAAGATATTAATTAGTCAATTAAGACAATTCACTTAGGGGAAAAAACAAGTCAAACAGCTATTTTCTTAAGTGCCTAGTTGTCTTGGTGGCACTTAATCCCTTCATAAAGCTTATGTGCAGCAATTTGTTAATGGTCCCACTTCATTTAGTCAAAATGATGGCCCTGCATAGACACAGCCTGACTGAATGGAATGGAAGGCTGTCCACTTAATAGGCTGTGTGTATTGCAGGACTCTAGGAGTCATTCATGTTGTTAAAATGGTCTTATCATAATGCTCTATGATTCAGGGCCTTGCCAGCACTAGGTTAAGCTCTCTTATGTTAGCAAGTGTGAAAATAATGATACTAACTTTAGTTGTAAAACTATGCTAAATTCTTTATAAGTACAATCCCATTATCCATCACAACACTGTGGCATACATACGATTACTATCCTCTGAGACTCAGAGACATGAAGTCACATACTAGTAGGTGGCAGAAGGAATTTGAACCCAGGAAATTTGATTCCAAATCCATATGTTTAACCACTGTACTCTCCTGCCTCTTTTCTAGGAACAGATAATACATGTAACTAGTCCTTACTCTGCCAATTACATGTGGATAAACTTACTTCAATTTATACTTCTGCCTTCTTCTTAAACACATACATGTCCTTGTGTCCCTCCTCAGAGGCAGCAGCATTTTTATAGACTTCCTGGAAAGACATGTTATACTTGAATTTGTGATGAATCAGGATAAGCCTGAAAGGAAAGGGCAAGGTGCAAATACATGAACAATTCCCAGACCTGCAGATAATGTGAGATTAATGGTACTCAAACCCTTTTCAGCTACCACGGTGTGAAACCATCAGCCTTTCTCTACTGAAAATATAATAAGAAGATTCAAAATACTTTACTGAATTACCTGCAACTTGTGTGAAAAAGAGGAAAAGTTGTTCAAGATACGGGTTCCCGAATTATACGTGTGTCTATAATTACAGCAGTTCAATGGCAGGGCTTTTGTCCCCTTTCAGTTTCTTAGAAAATGAAGGTGAAAGTGGCTAGTCTTTCTAACGCAATTAAGAACAGTCTCACTGAAAGCCTGCTCTGCTCTTGCTGCTTTTTATTTTTAACAAAATTAAACACAGAGGGGATGCTTTCCCCAAAAATACTGGTGAATAGAACAGTACAAATCTACCTATTGGTAAGCAAATGAATAGACTCTCAAACACGAAACTTGAGTGACACAAATTGAACAATCTAACGTCAAGCCACTTCTTGGGATGCCTATGCTGAGAAGCTGAGTTCCATCATGAAGTAAATTAAATACTGGGTTTTGGTCAGGAGTGTATCATGCTCCCGTGGTCTGTGTAACACAGATCACCAAAGTAGGATCACTCAGTTCTCTGGATACACTATGCCAAACACACCTGATGAGCTTGAGGAAAAACGTTCACAAGTACCATCAGTCATTGTCTAGAGATTTCTGATTTGCATGTAAGATCAACCGTCTGGTGTATACTGAATATTTACTGCTGAAGTGCACCATCTGTTTCAACCCCAAAATGTTAACTACGTCTTAGATAATGTTGCAGGATCATCTTCTAAGAGGCTTTCACAATGGCCCTCCAACCCATTTTGACTAAACCAAGTTTGACGTGAGAGCACTAGCACTAGTCTGTATCACTATATCACAGAAACGAAAGGACTCGTCCCTAACAGACAGATATCCTAACCACAAAAATAAGCTATTACTAACAGGCTTTGCAGAGGACAGAAAGCATATGCTCCACAATATCTGCAGATTAAATCAGAAATGCCAATACCTACTCTGCTTACAGATTTAAGAGTATAAAATGTAGATTCTAAAAACAGTAGGGCTGCCTTGCTAAAATTAATTTCTGTTGATTTACAATATGACCCGAGAGTTGTCCCTAGCTACAGTGACAGAGCCTGTACTCACTAAATACCCACATGCTCTCTTACACTTCCCATTCTTCCTTGTACTTAGGCTAGGGCCATATGACTAGTTTGACCTATGGTTTCTGAATGCGTCACTTCCAGGCTGAAACAAGTAAGAATTGGTATGCCTTCTCCATCTCTCTCTTCCCCAGTGGAGGCAATCTTGGAGGGCACACATTCCAGACATCATAGTAGAAGACAGAGGTCTGCCTGGCCAGCATTGGGCTGTGATGCAAGTGAGAGATAAACTCTTATTGTGTTAAACCCCTGAGATTTCAGGGTTGTCTGTGTAATTAATTACTCTGAATAATGCAGCCACAAATATCAGATGGCATTGAGATTTCTTATCACCAAGAACAGATCTAATTTTCACTACAAAACTGGGCATAAGTCAGGAAAGAAGTCTTTCTTTTATCAAAGAAGAAAAAGAGTTCTGTTACTTACTCCATGGCAGTGCCTTTAAAAATCATGATGGTAACAAGGTTCTTTGAGTACTTTTTTCTAAAGATCAGCCTATGTATCTTAGTTATTATGTTATAGACATGCAGAAATACAGATTGTCACTTATTATTACTCCACTCTTATTAACAGGCTGAAAGAACAACATCTAATTCCAGTACCCTGGGCTGCCTGTCCCCATGGCCCCAGACTGTCGAGCCACCTCCTCTGGAAGAGATTTAATATCAAATATTTCCTTGATCTGTCTTACTCAGGCTGAGCACATCATATCAACTGCCTGGACTCAAATGCAGTGTGGAAGGAGTGGTCAGGAGAGAAGGGCAGAGGAACCCAAGCTTTTAACAAGATGCCATTATGAGCTACCTGCCTACAAGAATGACTTTTAGATCTCATTGCTATTCCAGAAGACATCTGTCACGTTATCTTGGCGACAGTAGGTGAAGAACAGTGAAGCAATTGCTTGCAAGAAGTTCTTGGCCGTAAGCTACATTTGGTGACCCAGAAATGATTACAGTATTGCAAGGGCTGTAACAGACTATAGTATATGTAAGAATACTATCTGTAGCTAATTAAAGGGAAACATCTTCCATAAGAAGTAACTAAGAAGCACTGGTCAGGAATGGATGTCAACTTCCTGTACCTACTCTAGATGGAGAAATCTATTTTAAAAGAGGCCACGTGTGTCTGCTTTTTTCCATAATGGCAGCCTTTGGATACCTCTGTGTACACAGAGGACACACCAATGAACAGGAAATCAGCAATTTTACCAGGCTTTAGGGGGACTAAGCCTGGGAAAATTACTGATTTCTTATTAGGGGACTAAGGAAACCCTGGTTAAGAGCTAGGGCTGCTGACCAAGAGGTTGGCAGTTCAAATCCACCAGGAGCTCCTTGGAAACCTTATGGGGCAGTTCTACACTGTCCTATAGAGTTGCTATGAGTCAGAATTGACCCTACAGCAATGGGTTTTGGATAGCTTCCACCAATGAGTAATAGTTATTAACATCTTCCACCAGATGAAATCTCTCATCTGCGGAGGTTCCCCTCCAGTACATTGTTCTTGAAAAAGTTCTGGGCATTGGTAAATAATCCAATGCAAATACACTTTCTCTTCACTTATCAACTATCTCATATCTGACATTTGGCATTTACAATAGTAAAAAACCCACTATCTGACTATTTTGCACATTAAAGACATATGTCTGGCAGGAATGAACACCGAAGTGCAAGGCAAGAGTAACACTAGCTTTGATGGTAAGGTTACATGTCATCTCGGCTGAGCCATGATTCTCAGTGGTTTGGCAGTTATGTAATGATGTAATTTGGCAGCTATGTAATGAGTAGCCATCTTCCATTTTTGTGATCTGATGTGATCATCCTCCATTTTCACATAACACCAATTTTACATAATGATCTGGTCTTTGGAACGTAACCATGTTGATAAGTAAGGAAAGAGTGTACTCCCGTCTAGGCTATTATGACATTTGTTTAATAAAGTAAAAGGATACTCCATTGTGGAGGTGGATACTACTCTACAGAAAGATATTTTTTAATGTAAGGATTGTCAGTTTGTCCATGTGGGTTTGGAGACACGTTTTGAGGGGAGCCCTAGGATAGGGGAGAGAGAAGAAATGCTATTTTTATCAGTCGGTTCCTAGGTCTTTATTAATTTGTTCCCACTCCCCATCTGGAGGACTGGTATTTTCATGAGAGACATCTGGCAGCCCTGTCTGTTCCAGGGTTTCTCATTAGTAGAAACAATAAGGAAAATGAGTTGCAGTTATTATTTCTTTCTTACAAATAAAGCATCTTGTAATGATTGCAACACTCTGGATATTATCATGACTTCATCTCCCTGGTATAATCTCTCATTTTCTACTTTGAGATATACTGTTTTCTTCTGATAGAAGGACCCTCACTCATCTACTTTTCCAGTGACACTAAAAAATTAGAAGGGAAAAAAAAACTTCTGAAGTTGCAAAACAGATGATTAACAGTAATGCTGTGGCCTTATTAAGTTAAAGGATATCACGCTGTTTACCCATTCACACATGCTTATTGATTTAATGTTTTGTAAATTTAGCTCTCTTCAGTCTCAGCTGATGTGTGGGTGCCTATTCCAACCAGACTGATATTTATGCCATAAGTGAGAAATAACTTGATAATTTATGAGTGGTGAAACACAAAGTTGAACAGGTTTTCCCTCAGGAAAGGAAAAAACACATGCAGCACATTTTAGACAACTGACTTCTTTGGCTCTTTCATTTTAAGAACGTACGCACTTTCTGTTGGGGTGGTCAGAGGGAGCATTATGCAATTCAGTCAGCCCACATTTTATTCTATGAACCACTTGGGAGAATGTATCTGAATGGAGATATATATATATATATTTTTTTTTTTCCCCTTGCTTTTTCTTTGCATCTGTCCAGAGGCTGAGACTTTGCTAATGAGAACATCCTGGGAGTTCAGTGCCGACATGTGGGATGTCTGGGTGCCATTACTGAGTGACTAGCCCATGGAAATGCCATGCTGAGAGAATAACTAGTAAAATAGGTCCTATGCACATGGGGTGGCCATGAGTCTGAATGGACTCAGTGGCAACTAACGAGAACAACAACATGCAATATCTGGTATGAGCACCTCCCCTTCTTATATTCTCTCTTTGACAAAACAGCTCTCTGGTTTTGTTTTGTTTTTCTTTTTAATTTTTTTTTTTTTTTTAATTGTGCTTTAAGTGAAAGTTTACAAATCAGGTCAGTCTCTCATAGAAAAATTTATTCACACCTTGCTATGTACTCATAGTCGTTCTCCCCCTAATGAGACAGCATACTCCTTTCCACTTTCTATTTTCATGTCCATTCGACCAGCTTCTGATCCCCTCTGCCCTCTCATCCAGAAAGGAGCTGCCCACATAGTCTCATATGTCTACCTGATACAAGAAGCTCACTCCTCACCAGTATCATTTTCTATCCCATACTCCAGTCCAATCCCTGTCTGAAGAGTTGGCTTTGGGAATGGTTCCTGTCTTGGGCTAACAGAAGGTCTGGGGACCATGACCTCCAGAGTCCTTCTAGTCTCAGTCAGACCATTAAGTCTGGTCTTTTTATGAGAATTTGAGGTCTGCATCCCACTGCTCTCCTGCTCCCTCAAGGGTTCTCTATTGTGTTCCCTGTCAGGGCAGTCATTGGTTGTAGCTGGGCACCATCTAGTTCTTCTGGTCTCAGGCTGATGTAGTCTCTGGTTCATGTCACGCTTTCTGTCTGTTGGGCTCATAGTTACCTTCTATCTTTGCTGTTCTTCATTCTTCTTTGCTCCAGGTGGGTTGAGACCAATTGATGCATCTTAGATGGCCATGTGCCAGCACTGAAGACCCCAGATGCCACTCTCCAAAGTGGGATGCAGAATGTTTTCTTAATAGATTTTATTATGCCAATTGACTTAGATGTCCCCTGAAACCATGGTCCCCAAGCCCCCGCCCCTGCTACACTGGCCTTTGAAGCAAGCATTCAGTTAGTTATCCAAGAAACTTCTTTGCTTTTGGTTTAGTCCAGTTGTGCTCCTGTACTCCTGTACTGTGTGTTGTCTTGTACTGTGTGTTGGCTTTCCCTTCACCTAAAATAGTGCTTGTCTGCTATCTAATTAGTGAATACCCCTCTCCCTTTTTCCTTCCCCCCTCTCGTAACCTTCAAAGAATATTTTCTTCTCTATTTAAAGTATTTTTTTATTTCTTATAATAGTGGTCTCATACAATATTTATCCTTTTGCAACTGACTAATTTCACTCAGCATAATGCCTTCCAGATTCCTCCATGTCGTGAAATGTTTCACAAACTCATCCTTGTTCTATATTGACGCATAGTATTCCACCGTGTGAATATACCAGAATTTATTTATCCATTCATCCATTGATGGGCACCTTGGTTGCTTCCATCTTTTTGCTATTGTAAACAGTGCTACAGTGAACATGGGTGTGCATGTATCTGTTCCTGTAAAGGCTCTTATTTCTCTAGGACATATTCCAAGGAGTGCAATTGGTGGATCATACGGTAGTTCAATTTCTAGCTTTTTAAGGAAGCATCAAATCAATTTCCAATGTTTTTTCTTTTAAACAAGGGAAACGCATTTGGTTACAAGAGTCAAGTTCTTTCAGTGGAGAGGAGTACATAGTTTGAGGAGAAGAGTTGCTTAAAGGTCCTCTTGGAAATACACTAAAAACACCAAAACACACACACACATACATGCATACACACATGCTCACACACATATTTATGTTCACATATACGTGCTTAAAGGTGAGAAGAATGGGGAATATTGAAGCCAAAAAAGAAAGAGCCAGAGGGTCAACCCCCTCCTCCCCAATCTTGCTTCCCCTGCTGTCCTTATTTTTGGAGAAGCTTGTATGGGTCCAAGAGCACCTGAGCCAGACAACTGATCTAAAGTACAAAAGCTTGTGTCAAAATTTGTTACCCTCACAACAATATGGGTCCCTCAGAGACCACAGGCTTGATGTAAGATATAAGCTGCTTTGGCTTAGTTTTGTTACTGATCATTAAGGAGTGGAGAAAGAATTGGAAGTCAAGAAGTTGACTAAAAGGTTGAAGCGGGGGAAAAACAGTCAATTGGTACATTGCGATAGAGGATTCTGGCAGATAGAGAACTGGAGACAGGAAAATAATCAGGGAGTTAAGAGGTTGATCAAGGTGAAGGTGAGCGACTCTGGCCAGTTCTGGAGTTCCCTTTCGAAGAGCTTCTTACACACAGGCTGATGCCCGGTGCCTCATTAGGGCAGAATCCAAAAGGGGCTGACTTGGGTCTAGTGCTGTCACTGTTAGCACCTTCAGTTAGGCAGGTAGGGAAGAGGCAGACTGGGCCCAACCCTGGCCCACAGCAGGGGAAATATGAGGATTTCTTTGCCAAAATTCTTTGCTGTGCTCAGCTGTTCTTACTGCTGTTTTCTCTCTGATTATAGTGATTTTGAGACCCCTGTTTATGAAGATTTCCCCTGAGACACTGAACCTTGTCTCCTGAAAGATCTGTCTGCTATTACTTCTCTGCCTTTGAGTCTCAGAGGATTGCAGGAACCAACCCTGATCTGAGATTCACCTCAATTTCTGCTTATAGTTTATTTGGTCACTTATATATTCATTTAACAAGCATTTCTTGTGTGCCTGAAAGTGCAAGTCCCTGTGATACACACTAGAAAATTCAACCATATCTGATATTTATTGCTGTATAAAAAGCCATCCTAAAACTTAGGGGCTTAAAATAACAACAGTCTTTTATTTAGCTCACAAATCTGCAATTCGGGTGAGACTTGGTGGAGAAGGCTTGTCTGCACTCCACAGGGGCCTGGGGATCTACTTCCAAGATGGCTCACTCCATGGCTGGCAACTTAATGTCACCTGGGACTGTGGTTTGGGGACCTCGGTTTCTCTCCATGTGGGCTGCTCTGGCTTCCTTATAGCATGGTGGCTGGGTTCCAAGAACAAGCATCTGAAAAGGCAGAAAGTGGAGGATGGCAGTTTCTTAAGGTCTGAGCTTGGAAACTGCCAGGTCACTTCCACCACATTCTATTAACCAAGCAGTCACAGAATCCAGATTTAAAAAGTGGGGACATAGTTCTCATCTACTGATTGGAGAAGTACCACAGAATTTGGGGGCATTGCTTTTCAAATCACTACACTTTGCTCTCTAGCCAACACTAATTTCTTCCAGATATAAAATACACTTATTCCCTAAGCCCCTCAAAATCTCATGCAGTTACAGCATTGGGCTTAGGCTTGAGGTCAAGGTCTCATCATGTAAATCAGGTCTAGGTGTGGATGAGGTTCCTTGGGTGTGGTTATTCAGGTACAACTACTTAAATATGGTTCTTTTCAATCTGACGACATGACAACCAAAGAGCTAAATGATCTGTGCCCCCCTCCCAAGATATAACTATAGGACAGACATTCACAGAATAAAGACAATAGATATTTCCATTCAAAACAGGAGGAAACATGGAGGGAGGCACGAGGTAGTCACTGGCCCATAAAGCAATTCTAAAAAACAACCAGGCACTTGTTGCCAATTTCTTAATGAAAATCTCAGTACTGCTCCCTGGGAATGAGTCTCTATTGTTTTTGGCTCTTCCCTCTGCACTCTTGGTTCAATCTTCTCAGTCACTCTGCCTTTTCTCTAGATGTAGTTTGTGTTTGCCGTTGACTGATTTTCTCAATGTGCTTCCTGACTACAGAAGTTCAGGGGACCAAAGGCCAGTATGCATCTTGTCTGGATTCTGTCTCTCTTAGTTCAAGCCAATAGTGCTTCCATCAGTACAATTCTCTTAAATAATCTGTGGGTTCTCCATGAATCTTATTAAGATTCAGTTCTTTTAAGAAAGCCACAACCTCATATCTCTTTAATGTAGGCTGTCTTCTACTTTGGAGTCCTTATAAAGCTGCTGTCAAACAATGCTCTTCAGATTCTAAGAAGTTGCCTTGCTTAACAGAAGGTCTTTAGAAGGACTTTCGCCTATTTAAAAGGGCTATAATGAGGCATCATTTTCTTAGTTACCTTAGTTAAAAACAACAACAACAAAAATACCACAAGCAGATGGTTTTAAAGACAAAAAAATTATTTTCTTACAGTTCAGGAGGCTAGAAGTCTCATTCATGGCATGGCTCTAGAGGGAGGTCTTTCCTTGTCTATTTTGCTTCCAGTAGCCAGCAATTCTTGGAGTTCCTGGACTGTAGATGCACCTGCCATGTGTATCTCTGTGTCTATTCTGTTCTTTTTATAACTCAGAAGTAATTAAGTTTAGGATCCACCTTACTCTGGTATGACTTCATTAACATAACAAAATAAAACTCCTATTTCCAAACAGGGTCATATTTACAGTTAGGGTTGAGATTTCAACACATATTTTTAGGGGATACAATTCAATCCATAACAGTCATCTTAAATCATTCTGAGGTCTTAACAAAAGATTCTACAGGACCATCCTGAGTTTGATCTTTGCCTGGAAGCCATTTATTAATTTGAGAATAGTTTACCATCGTAAGAGTTTGGAAAAAGATCTAGTTTTATTTTTAAGTCCATAAAGTTCTGGCTCCTTTATATTTCCTCTACATTTGGCTTGAAAATTGGACAGTTTTTGTATTAATTTTCTATCGATGTGTAATAAATTGTCACAAATTTACCAGCTTAGAACAACACAAATTTATTATCTCACAATTTCTGTGGATCAGGAGTCCAACATGTTTTAGCTCAGGGTTTCACAAGGCTGAAATCAAGGTGTCATCCAGCTACATCCTCATCTGGAGGCTCAAACGATCTGCTTCCATGCTCTCTCGAGTTGTTGGCAGAATTCATTTCCTTGGACTGTTTAGCTGAGGCCCCCATTTCTTGTAAAGCTCAGCTCCTTGAGGTCACACTCGGGTCCTTATCATGTGGCCTCCTTCACTGGCCCTCCAGAGGCCCTCTCACGCTTCAAATCTCTTCATAGAAAGGGACCTGTCCCATTTAGGGCTTACCTGATTAAGTCAATCCCACTCAGGTTAATCTTCCTTTTGATTAACTAAAAGTCAACTGATTTGACATCTTAACTACATCTGAAAAATCCTTTTTGCCAGAGCACTGTCTGTGCAACTTTCTCCTTTCTCTCTGATACTCTGCTCCACAAATTCGAGCTAAACTGGTCTCCTTGAAGCCATAGCAAGACCCTTAGGCTTGGATTGTGTTTTTCTTTCTGTGCTAAGGCCTGGAAATGGCCTTCAGGCAGAAAGCTGGAGCAATTGAAGGGCTCACCTCATTTGTTTGCCTTTTTTCATGGTTAAGTCTTTTGCTGCCAATTATTATCCAATGTATAAAAACCATAGTTTTATGTATTTTCTCATTTTCTATTGTTTATGGCAGGATATTAACATTAAAAGTACAAATATTTGGACCTCATTCCTGGAAATTCTGATTCACTAAGTATGAGGACAGGCCCAGGCATCTGCATTTTGAAAAAGTCTGTAAAGGTGATTCTGCAATGCACTTCCCCAGTTGTCTGTAACTAAGAAGCCCAATGCCACTAATCGGAGGGCCTATGGTTCCCCGTTTAAATACTTAGTGGTCACACTTACACACACATGAACACGCACAGTGTATGCACATTAACATATTATTTCAATTAGTACATATTTATATAGTATGTTATTTGAACTCTGCTGGGGATTGTGACCTATGAATTTAAATTAAATTCTAAAGTGAAACTCACCATTTGAAAAGTATAAATCAAGCTGGTTTGAAGTGCCTGCCTAATTTTAAAAAAACACATTTAAATGATATCTCTATTCAAGGATTTTTAAGGTTAATCTATTCGGAAAACTGGCTAGCCCCTTTTCATCTAGATTCTGTAATCTGTAGCAGAGGTTTTAGATTATGCAAACCCACAGCATACCATAATTTGCATACATGTAAGTGTTTTTAAGTAGTATAATAGCATGAATAGCTAATATTTATTGAGTACTTATGTGTCAGGCACTGAGGAAAAATCTTCATATTGATTATATCTTTTGAAACTCAAAACTGCCATAAAAACCAGTATCTTGCCTATTGTTAGCTGTCAGAAAAATGTTAGAGCCAAAAACCAAGTCTGCTTTTTTTTTTAATGCCAGGCTCTGTGCTAATAATCACTGCTATGGCACCCATGTAGAATCAGGAAAATTGCCCTAAATATTTTGAAATAAGAAGGTGAAAAGGTGAAGGAATTTGGGGCAAATTCCTGTTTCAGATTAAAGAACGTTTTAAAAAAACCTATTCCATGGAAAGGAGTAAAAAATTTGCAAACAGGAGTTTTTCTAATGATAACCCTTTTCTCTCGAGTAAGCGATGACCTTTTAAGTCAATATTTACTATTCTTGACTCAAATCTAAACATACAGTAAGTTCAACTGAAAAAAAGAAGTTTTGCCATATCAAAGAACTTTGATGCAGATAAAGAAGAAAATGATTAATCCTGGGGGAATCAGAACTTTGATCCCATGTTCACCATCTGGTGAATGGCAGCAGGCACTTTACCAAAGAAGAGTCATTAAAACAAATCAGTGACTTCAGGAATTGTTTGCATCAATACGTAGCTCTCGTCATGTTTTTAAAAGCCCATTTGTCCTGTGCAAACCAGATGATTCCATTTCCACATCTCACGATACCACACATTCTCTGCTTGTTAAAGCCACAAAGGCTGAACTCAAGATGGGTCAGCCATCAAGTAACGTATTGTTCCATCTCCGAAAGGTATTTTTTTAATTAACTTTCACTAAAAGCACTAAGGAGTCCCTGACTGGAGAAAATGGTTAAGGCCTCGACTATTAGCCAAAAGGTTGGCGGTTAAAACCCACTCACAATCACCTGGGAAGACAGGCCTGGCGATCTGCTTCCAAAAGTTTACAGCTTTGAACACCCTACGGAGCAGTCCCACTCTGCACACATGGGGTCACCCTGAGTGGGAATGGACTACATGGCAACCAACAACAACCAAAGCACTAAAGGAGCCTGTTCATGTGCTCCTTTAGGAGGGAGCAATGGACATTCTTCTATTGATTCTCCTCTTCCTTCCTTTCTCCTTATCCTCTCCCTAACCTCCTTCTCCTCCTCCTTGTTCTTCTTCAAAATACACCACCTCCTTGTCCTTTGCACTTGCACCTCTAGAAGCTTTTGCCCATTTTTGAAAACAGCACAGTTAAGGAAACTTGGGTTAATGAACTCCACATGCATGTAAATGATGCCAGTTTTCCATTGTGAATATTTAGGGTTGTTCATCTTCTCCACCCCTTACAGCAATTCAAAATTAGACTTACACCAGCCTGGAAGTCTAATGAGCACCTGTTTTATTTACTCATGATAAAACTCGAGATGCTGCAAAAATTGCTTTTGCAGAAAAGATGAGAAGTGATAAACAAGCCCCCCTCCCCAGGGGCTTAGTAGCTTACCCATAACTATCACTTCATAAACAGATTCAATTCAATTCACCTATTTTGGTGTCTCCGAGGAAAGCAGTACTCGCCTTGGAAACAGAGTAGGAAAACATACTCTGTCTCGAACCGCCTGGATTTGGATCTCAACCGAAACCAGAACCAAGCCTGTTGCCGTAGAGATGATTCTGACTCATAGCAACCCTACAGGATAGAATAAAACTACCCCATAGGGTTTCCAAGGAGCGGCTGGTGGATTTGAACTGCCAGCCTTTTGGTTAGCAGCTGAACTCTTAACCACTGCATCACTTGGGCTCCTTGGATCTCAACAGTACCACTTAACAGCTGTGTAATCTTGGGCAACCATTCTGTGCCTCATTTCCTTATCTGTATGGGAGGAATAATAATAGTACCTACCTCATAGGTTTGTTGAAAGGAAGAGTAGGCTTTTGACACACACACAAAAAAGTTTTGTTTTGTTTTGTTTTAAATCCAGCTATTATTTGACTGTTCCCATAGTCACTGCAGGGGTGAATTCTCACAAAGATGTATCAGTCTTATTTGAAACAGGATAGACAGTATCTGGTAGAGTTAAGAAACCTCTCATTAACTATATTTGGAATATACCTTTGCCACTCCAGCCATCTAGTCATCTAGCCACAAGACCCTTTACAAATCCTTCCTACGCTGCTCTAGAATCTGCCATGACTAGCCTAGACCAAAAGGACATCATTCATCTTCCTCCAAATTCCCAAATTGTCATAACTGCTGCCTGGTTCATCTTGGCAGTTTATCACATATTGTCTTGAATTCTCAATTATACCTCTATTTATTGATAGATTATCTCTCTAACAAAACTGTAAGCTACTCAAAAGTAGGAAACTTTGCTTAAGAATCCCTTGATTCCTCCTTGAATTTAGTATAATAATAAAGAATAATAATATCTACTCTTTGAAGTGTTTTATATAAACTCATTTAAGACACCCACAAATCCTATACGGTAAAAATATGGTAGTTACTATAATTATCCTCATTTTTAAAAGTGAGAAAACTGAGACACACAGAGGTTAAAAAATTGTCTGAGCTTACACTACTAGTAAGTGGCAGGCAGAGCTGAGATTTGGTTGCAGAACCCACCCGTTAACCTTTATATTTGGCCAAAGCAGGCTTTGAAGTGAAGATAACTGTGCCGTAGGTTTACTGAGAAGGGCTCTCAGAATTAACAGCTGTGGAAGGGAATGGAAGGATGCAGGACTGGGCAGAGAGAGAAGGCAAGCTGTAACGCAGGCCCAACAGTTGTAGCCTTAGCCAACCCTGTCGAGGAAAGATGGTACTAGGTTGGAAACAGAAGAGCCAGGTCTTTATACTGCCTCTCATTCCCAACCCTCATCGACTGGTCAGTAATGGCTCTCTTGGGAAAACAGCTTTCTTCAGATGAGGCAATAGGTGAAGGGGGCTGACAGCTGAGGGCTATCTCCTAGCGGCACTCCCAGCAGCTGGGGCAGTAAGTCCTTCATTCCTGAAGGAGGATCTGGGCGGTGCGGTAAAGCACCTATTACAGTATTCAAGTTAGTGGTAGGTATAATAAGCATCGTTGGTGGAGCCAGTCCTTCCCAAACTTGGGCAGAGGTTTCCTATCTGTCCTTTTTTGATGGTGTTGCGTGCAGACTTTCCTAAGGAGATAAATTGGGTGGCCTCTGGAAGGTGACCTTGTCTATTGTCAGTCCATGAACCAATGCATTTAAGAGGCTTCCCTGGGCAAACAATTATTTCCCTCATGAGTCAGAATATTGGGAATGACAAGGGATTTATGTCTGTTTAAGCAACCAGGTACAACCACAGGACCAAGGAATGCCACTGCTGGTTCCTTTCCCCAAGCCTATCCCAAAAGAAACTGAAAAGAGGTAGGAAAGTTGATGATCACAGAGTTGGCTTGGCAATTAAAAAAAAAAAAAATCTATGATAAACCTTGTGAGAAATAGAAGGCAGTCTGAGGTGGGGTAGATGATGAAGCATGGTCTAACACACAAACAGGATAGGCTGGTGGAGACTTTTCTTGTTGTGCTCTTTTCTCTCCCCACAATGGCCCTGGGCAGGTCATCACCTGCTCTGTGACCACCATAGGGCCCGTCGGATAACACCCAGGAAGCTCTGGAACCTGCTGAGGTGAAGAGCAGATAGCAAGAGTGCAGATGGCTTGGCAGGCACCTGACCATGCCCCTCCTCCTCAACCCACACCATGGCTTGGGCAGCTCCAACATCCTTGGGTAAGGGCAGTACTTGGGGAGGAGGGACTGGACTCCTGGGTGGAAAGGATGGAATCAGGGGTGGCTTAATCCTAGCTTTCAACACAGGGCCTCTCCACCATGAGGCATTCCTCCCCAAATCACTCGGAACAACACTCCTTACCTCCTCACACTTGGAAAAGCACTAACCAGGGCCTAAGCTTTTGCCCCTCTCTCCACGTAGACATTACTAGCTGAATATATTAGACAGGGTCCCAGCAGGAAGCAGTGGCATATTCAAACTCAGAATTTGAGGATACATTAAAAATAAGACTATTTGCAATTATGTGGGCAGCATATAGGAGCCTGGGTGGTGGAAGCAGTTTGTAATCAGCTATTAACCTAAAGCTTGGCAGTTCATACCCACCCAGTGGCACCATGGAAGAAAGGCCTGGCAAACTGCTTCCATAAAGATTACAGGCAAGAAAAGCTTACGGATTAGTTCTACTCTGTAACACATGGGGTTGTCAAGAATCAGAATCAACTTGACAGTAACAAGCTAATTTTTTCTATTACCTGAAACCAAATTAACTCTTATAGTGGCCCTGGTTATCATGCAGAATTGATAACAGTATTTCAGCTCATAGAGGCACAGTGCAGCAAACAGCATCTGTCTGTCTGTTATGCTCCCAAAGAAAAGAATGTTCACATCTTGATGTGTTTATTATCGGGAGAGTCAGTAAATGATCTACACAGAGTTCACACTAGTGTGGTGGCGGTGGATAGAATACGATCACATCATTTGAAATTCATGCCGGGTCTGCTATTGCAGCTGTAAATCAGAAAGACAACACTGGTGCTGCCTGGTTGTCCTTGTAAGAGTATCTCTAAATTCATGTTAAACTCATAAGCTGCTTTCTCAATATGATTACAAAACCAGATTCTGGTGAATTCCCGTGCTTACCCAGTTTATCCCCAGCAGAAGTTGGAGAGTTGTACCTTCAGCCTTTCCTGTCCTTCCTCTCAGGCCTCTCTGCCCAAAGGTGTGTCCACTTTCTGTTAAGGGAAGAACTGAGGGGAGAGAGATTTTTTTTTCTCCAAACTATTCAGTCCTCTGTGTCTTACTTCCTACAGAGTGCTAATTATTGGTGGAAACCTGTTAGGTACAGTTTGTGAATTGGGCATCTTTGTACAAGTAACAGGAAATGAAATTACACTTCATTTCACATAAATATCAAGTGGTCGCCAAAAAGGCAACAACCAGTGCCAAATTCAGATATGAACGGCTGACTCGCAGGGAGCAGGTTAACTTTAGATGTAAGTTAAGTAGGGTGCTGAGATGGGTGAGGAAACCAAGCCAGCCAGAAA
This sequence comes from Elephas maximus indicus, assembly GCF_024166365.1. Classification (NCBI taxonomy): domain Eukaryota; kingdom Metazoa; phylum Chordata; class Mammalia; order Proboscidea; family Elephantidae; genus Elephas; species Elephas maximus. The sequence continues at coordinate 45,527,300 of NC_064826.1, read as the reverse complement.
ATACCTTCTCTTCCTGCAGAATAAAATCTGAAACTCCTTAGCTTAAATTTTGCTTCTTAGTTTAAGACATTGCCAGGTTCATGCATTGTGGTCAAGCCGATTCTGACCCTATAGGACAGAGTAGAACTGCCCTATAGGACAGAGTAGAACTGCCCCATAGGGTTTCCAAGGCTGTAAATCTTTACAGAAGCAGACTGTCACTTCTTTCTCTTGTGGGGCAGCTGGTGAGTTCCAGCCACTGATCTTGTGATTAGTGCTTAACCACTGCACCACCAGGGCTCCTTTTTGCTAGGTTAAAAAAAAAATTGCTGTCGAGTCGATTCCAACTCATAGAGACCCTATAGGACAGAGTAGAACTGTCCCATAGAGTTTCCAAGGAGCACCTGGTGGATTCAAACTGCTGACCTTTTGGTTAGCAGCCGTAGCTCTTAAGCACTGTGCCACCAGGGTTTCTATACAACTATCACTGCTATCTAATTGCAGAATATTTCATCACCCCAAAAATAAACCCCAACTCATTAGCAGTCACTCTCATTCCTCTCCCCTCAACGTCTGCAAATCAATATTCTAGTTTCTGTCTCCATGAATTTGCCTATTTCATATAAATGGAATCATACACTGTGTGGCAATTGTGCCTGCTTTCACTTAGTATATTTTCAATGTTCATCCATGTTGTAGCATGTGTCAATACTCTTTTCCTTTTTATACCCGAGTAATATTCCATTGAAGCCCTGGTGGTACAGTGGTTAAGAGCTCGGCTGCTAACCAAAAGTTCAGCTGTTCAAATCTACCAGCCGCTCCTTGGAAATCCTATGGGGCAGCTCTACTCTGTCCTATAGGGTTGTTATGAGTAGGAATGGACTCAAAGGCAACAGGTTTGTTTTTTAATATTTCAATTGTATTGGATATACCACAATTTCCCCATTCATCAGTTGATAGACATTTGGGTTGTTTCTACTTTTTGACTATTATAAATAATACTGCTATGAAAGGTCACAGTTTTGTGTGGATACATTGCCTTGGTCATCTAGTGCTGCTTTAACAGAAATACCACAAGTGGATGGCTTTAACAAGGAGAAATTTATTTTCTCACACTCTAGTAATTACAAGTTCAAATTCAGGGTGTCAGCTCCAGGGGAAGGCTTTCTCTGTCAGCTCTGGAAGAAGGCCCTTGTCCCCAATCTTCCCCTGGTTCAGGAGCTTTTCATGCACAGGGACCCCATGTCCAAAGGAGGTGCTCTGCTCCTGGTGCTGCTTCCTTGGTGCTTCCTTGCTGGTATGAAGACCCCAACTCTCTGCTTGCTTCCCTTTCATCGCTTGAGAGATAAAAATTGGTGCAGGCCACACCCCAGGGAAATTCCCCTCATCTTGGATCAGGGAGGTGACCTGAGTAAGGGTGGTGTTACAATCCCACCCTAATCCTCTCAACATAAAATTACAATAAAAAAATGGAGAACAACCACATAATACTGGGAATCATGGCCTAACCAAGTTGACACATATTTTTGGGGGGACACAATTCAATCCATGACATATATGTTTTCCACTCTCTTAGGTATATAACTAGGAGTGGAATCGCTGGGTCATATGGCAACTCTATGTTTAACTTTTTGAGGAACTGCCAAACACCCTTTCCAAAGTGGCTGTACCATTTGCCAATCCCACCAGCAATCTATGAAGGTTCTAATTTCTCTGCATCTTTGTCAGCACTTGTTATTGCCCATCTTTTCTTATTAGAGCCATCCTAGAAGAGTTGCTATGAATCAGAATTGATTCAATGGCACATAACAAGAGTAGGTGTGAAGTTGTATCTCATTGTGGTTTTGATTTTCATTTTCCTAGTGACTAATGATGTTGAACGTATTTTCATGTGTTTATCGGCCATTTGTGTATCTTTGAATAAATGTCTATTCAAATCCTTTGCCTATTTTTTAATTGGGTTATTTTTTTTTTACTGTTGTGTTTTAAGAGTTCTTTCTATATTGTAAATGCTAGACCTTTATCAGATATACGATTCGCAAATATTTCCTCCCATTCTGTAGGTTGCCTTTTCACTTTCCTAACGGTGTCCTTTGAAGCACAAAAGTTTTTAATTTTGATAAAGTCCAATTTATCTATTTTTCTTTTGTTGCTTAGGCTTCTGGTGTCATACTGAAGAAATAATAGCCTAATCCAAGGTCATGAAGATTTCCTCCTTTGTTTTCTTCTAAGATTTTTATGGTTAGCTGTTACATTGAGGCCTATGATCCATTTTGAGTTTTTTTTTTTTGCATATGGTATGAGGAAAGGATCCAACTTCATTTTCTTGCTTGCAGATATCCAGTTGTCCCAGCACCATTTGCTAAAAAGACTATTCTTTCCCCCACTAAATTGTCTTGGTACCCTTTCAAAAATCAAGGGTTGATTTCAGGACTCTCAATTCTATTCCATTGATCTATATGTCTATCCTTATGCCAATTCTCTGCAGTACACATTACTATAGCTTTGTAATAAGTTTTGAAATTGGGAATCCTAGAACTTTGTTCTTTTTCAAGGTTTTGGCTACTGGTACTCTACTACATTTCCATATGAATTTCAGATCAACTTGTCAATTTCTGCAAAAAAAGCAGCTAGGATTTTGGTAGGGATTATGTCTAATATTTTTTTAAACTTCACAAAGAGTGACTTCAGGATGATGGCCAGAAAACTTTTCTAAGCAAGTGGGTTTTTCAAGGACAATCATTTTTAACTATTTTTATTTTAATTGTTCCAAAGGATTAGATGCAGGGTGTTTAATTTTTAAATAACTATGTTCATTTTGAAAAAAAAAAATTATATAAATACATGCAAGCCTGAATTTCAAAGGGTGTTCATGAATAAAGATGTGAGCTGCCAAGTAATCTTCAGCACTCTCCCAAGAACCAGTGCTCTTTAATCAGCAACTTTTTTTTTCCAAAAAGATAATTTTGCAAGGGATTCTTTTTCCTTTTGAAGAAACCTGATTGCTAATTATTAAAAAGAGTACTACATAGCTCCAACGACTAAGAAAGTGAGGAACAGACTGAAAGATGAATTTTCAGTGAATGAAAATTCAAAATGTAACATCCATGCTTCAATCTGTCGGTATAAGCTCTTAAAGTGTTACCTTACAGAAGAAGTCTGATTGCCTAGGATTTCAGTTAGCAGTGCTGACAGGGAAACAGACTGAAAAACGCTCCCCCTTACAGGCTTGTATGCCTAACCACTGCAATCTAGTTTTTTCACTAGATTCTTCTCGATGCTTCCTCATCACTCACCTCTCTCTCCTCTTCACCGAGTATTTCTTTCCTTTTTTGGAATTTCATGCATAGATTTAAAAAAATCTTAAAACAAAACAACATTAAAATATATTATTATATTACATAAGTAATTAGTTTTATTTTATCCAGGTCACTTCTGACCATCCTACACCAAAATCTTGGGTTACTTCTTGAGAAAGTGGTAGAGACCTTGCCAAGAGGCATATGGATCAATTCATATGAGTGTATGCATGAATACTGAGACACAGTGCTACCCAACCCTCCACTGACTCATCACCAAGACAGACTTAGGTCTAAAATGGACTAATAAAATATTTTGTGGTACTTCCAAGGCAAATTCACCTAAACTAGGACTCAGGATTGATCATAGTTACAACTAAAATTTTCTCTGTGACAAATGAGTTGATTCAGACTCATGGCAACCTCATGTGTTTTAGAGTAGAACTGTACTCCATAGAGTTTTCAACGGTGGTGATTTTTCAGAAGTAGATCACCAAGACTTTCTTCCAAGGCACCTCTGGATGGATTTTAAATGATAACCTTTCTGTCGGTAGCTGAGCACTTAAACGTCTGTGCCACCCAGGGGATCCATGGCAAATACTATGTAATTTAAAAGATAGTATTCAAATGAATATGTCATAAATGTAAATCTTCCCAGGTGCAAACGCTCTCATGAAATAGCTACTTCATAGATTATAATAACCCACTCATATAATATTATAATATTAGATTATAATAGGGAGCTTTTAACCCCAAACTGACTCCTTTCAATCACCTGGTTTGCTTCTTAGTCACCTTTCTCGACTGTTAGAGTCTCTATTCAGAAAAGTAAACTCACCTTTATACAACTGTACCTGAAATGCAAATACTGAAGGAAAAAAGCTAGTAAGAAAAATCAAGTAGCATATTCCAAAACAAATATATTAATTATCTAATATTTTGAGCTTTCTGCTTCACTAGGCTCCATGCATTACCCTAAATTACCAGAAGTTGAACATATGCAGATTTAATATGTTTGGGCTTCAAAAGATAACATGCTTTAAAGCAAACACCCACACAAAGATACATTCACACTCGCCCGTTTTACTGCAAGGTTTAATCTTCCAGTTAGGGGCAGTTTCTGGGAGCATCCTTGTTTAGGCAGGTTTAAAACAACTCAAGGACTAAACTCTACTTGCCACAAAATCCTCGTGGAAAATTATTATAATAAAATATTCTTTCCAAAGGAATTGGGATTTTAAGGTTTCCATGTTTTTAACTTGTAATTTGGTAGTCTTGAAGAGTGTACTCTGTGACAGTAGAGTGTGTGTATTATGGATTGAATTGTGTCCCCCCAGAAGTTACGTTGTACCTGTGAATGTGGCCCTGTGTGAGAAGAGGGGTTTTCTTTTGTTACATTAATGAAGTCATACCACAGTAGGGTCGGTCCTAAGCCTAATCACTTCAAAGAAGTATCTTGGAATAAGAGCAGAATAGACAGAGACACACACAGAGGGAGACAGGCACTCTGTGATGATGGAGGCAGATGAATCTACAAGCTCAAAAATGCCAAAGATTGCTGGCAACTCAAATCAAACCAAATTCATTGCTATGGAGTCAGTGCAGATCACAGCAATCCCATATGTTACAGAGTAGAACTGCTCTATAGGGTTTTTCGGGCTGTAATCTTTACAGAAGCAAATTACCAGGCCTTTCTTCTGCAGCACCCCAGGGTGGGTTCAAACCACCAACCTTTAAGTTAAAAGCTAATCACAAACCACTTGTGCCAAGCTAAAAGAGGGAACTTCCTCTATAGTCAATGATCTGAATTTAGACTTGTAGCTTCCCGAACTGTGAGAAAATAAATTTCTGTCCTTTAAAGCCACCCACTTGGGGTATTTTTTTATTATGGCAGTGCTAGGTAACTAAGGGGAGACCGTGGTTGCATAGTGGTTAAGAACTACAGCTGCTAACCAAAGGCTGGCAGTTCAAATCCCCCAGCTGCTCCTTGGAAACCTTACAAGGCAGTTCTACTCTGTTCTACAGGGTCGCTATGAGTTGATATCTACTTGATGGCAGTAGGTTTGTTTGTTTGTTTTTTGGTTTAGGTAAGTAAGATAGTGTATAAGTGTGAAATTAGGAAACCCTTACTATATGCAATGCACTCTGATATTTTCTATCCTATTTATTTCATTTTGTAAAAATGCTGGGTAATCCAGGCAACTGATTTCACAACTCAATAATGCGTCACAACCTATGGTTTGAAAAACACTATTCAGATAAAGTCTTATCACATCAGGGTAATCCATGTATAGGACTTCAGTTGGTCACCTGATAACCCCAGCTCTGACTCAGCTGCTAGCCCCTTTGAGTGATCTGGAAGGCTTGTCTTCTTTCCTGTTTTCTTTCTTCTTTAATAGTCTCAGATGCTACTTACTGTAGGTAGGGAAATACAAACATACAAAGAGATAAGACTGAAAAATCCCATACCATCAGTCATGGGCTTTTTAAAAAATCACCATAAAAAAATCTATAAAGTCAGTGACTATATAATGAGCAATGAAGAGAAGGACAAATATCAAAGGAGAACTAATCCCACTAAAGGAAAACATACAGAGTTAATGTTCTACAATCGCCCTCTCTCTGGGCTTGCTTTTTATCTTCTGCCCTCCCCAGTGTCAAATTTTTTGCTCAGTGGGTAGGATACGGTTGCCTTCTTTGCCCTAATGCCTGCTTTCTTTCCCAGAAAGTCGCTTTTCTCTTAGGCCCATGGCAGCCTTCCATGCAGTCTCTCCCGGTCTTCCACTAGCACTCTCTGAATAATGGAAACTCTTTTATTCGATCAGGGCACTAGCTCTCACTTGACTCCTCACCCACTAATCAATCACCCACTGCCCAAGGATTCCCAGTAAACTCGCTTCCTTTCCTCCCCTGCCAGAACATCTTGTCAGCTTTCATCAAAGGCGAGTGATTACGTATCCAACCAGGCAAGAAAAATACAAAAGCAAAAAAGAGTTTTTAGAAGAATTTTATTTCATTACATAAGAGTCTATCAGAGAGATATTATTCACAGTGTCTACCCAGCATAAAATATAGATTTTATTTGATTTGCCCATGGATTAGGTGAAATTAATTAAGCAATAGGCAATTCCACACCTCTGCTCTGGCTAGGCCTTTCTGTTAACTGCGTGTATGTGGCCCTCACTAGCGAGGCTGTGTCACTTTTAATTTTCCATCTCTTCACTTTTTTTTTTTCTCTTACAGCTTTTGTTAATTACCTTTACTCTTCCTGTGATAAATCTTTCTTTTGTTACTCAGATCCCAAACTAAATAAAAATGATACGTGTAACCTAGAGTAGAGTAGAACTGGACCACCAGCTTTCTGCTCAAAGACAGGTTGTTTCAGCAACTGCCATTTTATCTTTTTGGAAGCCACATTTTATTACATCTTTTCATCTAAAAAGAGATGCGCTAGATAAAACATATTTAATATCAGATGGACAAGGCTTGCACTGGTTGTAAGTTACATTGAAAAAAAAGTTCAAAGACTAAAAAGACTGACATAGTGAGCCCTAGTAAGGGCAGAGGTCATTTGGCTGGGCAGTGGGATTGGGGGTGGGGGGGGTGCAAGGGGAAGGATGGGCAGGTGGGGAAAGGGGTCTGTAGAGGAAGGATATACCAACTAACCATACCTAATTCTCAGTTCCTGCTGTTAATATTCTCAGAACTTTCATACTCGGGCACCTTCACGGTCACTTTCAAATATATGTTTATATTTTCCAGGACTTCACTAAGAGCTAATAAAAAAAAAAAAAAATTTACCTAGATCCTTTGCCAATGTCAAGAAGTGGGGAATAATTTATAAGCATTTCCTTAACTTCTGCTATTTGTATCATTATGAAAAATACCACTCAAAGGTAGGATATAGCTGGCAGGAGAAATGTGATTATTATCTGTGTTCCTGCCGTCAGGCCCAGAGAGGCGGAAGTGCAAGTGTCTCTGCAGGGCTAGGACTGACTCCCCACGGACCGCTATTTCAATCTAACTCTGTTAAATTACACTCCTTCGCCAGTCCCAGGAAACTCCCCTCATCCCTAATGAAGCATTTATCACCTTCTCACACTGAATCTAAACCCTTCCCCTCTCTTGTACCTTCATATCCCAGCCTAATCCATCTCCTTCCCTTTATTTCACTTTGAGAGGGAGGCTTGTTATATATTGCTTGTATAATGCTTTAATCATGGATCTGGGGCGGCTTTACAACTCCCTGAATGCCTTGGCAAGGTCCCTATGTAAATAAAATGATTATTATTAAAGTCAATTAATCAGAGAAACAATTCACTTTTCAGTGTCTGACATCCTGAATGCTTACTGATGCAGAAAAGTCTTTGTGTTCACCTCCAGTGTAACACTTTTGGGAATCAATAATCTAGAACATGGTGCTATAGAAGTCTTTAACTAGATGGTAATTTATACATACATATGGATGTATGTGTGTTGTTGAGTTGTGAGGGATCAATGACTGATCGGCAGTGAAATAAGACACGTTACTAATTGCTTTAAGGTAGCGCTGGTGAGGACTGTCATAATTAGCAAGTTATTTTAATTCATGCTCAGCAAAAGATAGAAGGAGCAGCAGCTTCTTGTATAATTAGAGCCTCTCATCCATCTCAATTTCTTTTGATAGAGCTGGACTAGCTAATTATTTGATTTTTCTTTTTCTTTTAGTGAGCTTTTTATTGATGCATACATAACATACACACAGAGGTGAGTACAAATCACACCTTCCAATAATTTTTACAAAGGAAACATGCCCATGTAAAATACCACTGAGATTAATTAATAGAACACAACCATCTCCCACAGACCCCCTCATGCCACCTCCCATTCATTACCCCTACACAAAACTAATCGCTGTCCTCACTCGATTAGTTTTGCCTGTTTTGGAACTTCTATATGCAATCACACAGGATATATTCTTCTGTGCCTGACCAACGGTTTAGCTTTATTACCAAAAAAAAACCCAGTGCCGTCAAGTCGATTCCAACTCATAGCGACCCTACAGGACAGAGTAGAACTGCCCCATAGAGTTTCCGAGGAGCACCTGGTGGATTCGAACTGCCGACCCTTTGGTTAGAAGCCGTAGCACTTAACCATTACGCCACCAGGGTTTCCGGCTTTATTACATGTAGTGTTTTATCATTTATGAAGTACTTGCCATGAGGCAGGAATAACAATAAGGGACTACAAAGACCTATTAGAAACAATCTTCGACTTTCAGGGCCTTCCAGTCCAGGGGGCAGACAGACATGTAATGAGATGAGGCAGGAAAACGTTGGCAGTGCTGTCAAAAGGAAGACAGTGGGGCTCCAAGGAGACAGGGCTCAGTCCCATCGTGGCTCAATGGGTAGGTCAAAAAGACTTCCCAGACATCTATCCAGATACCTATTACATATTTTAAAATTCTCTAAAGACTTGATAAAAGAGTGGGAAGGCATAGAGTTGATGGGACAGCCTTCCTGGGTTGCTGCTGGGATCATTTTCTCACCCATTCACTTTCTTCCTCTCCTTAATATCTAGGTTTTCCACGCACTTGTTCTTCTTTGGAGCCCTAGTGGGGCAGTGGTTAAGAGCTCAGCTGCTAACCAAAAGGTTAGCAGTTCGAATACACCAGCTGCTCCTTGGAAACCCTATGGGGGCAGTTCTACTCTGTTCTATAGGGTTGCTGAGTCGGAATCAATTCGACAGCAAAAGGCTTTGTTTTGTTTTTATTCTTTGCACCTCTCTCCTCTCAACTCTCCTTTTCCTTCTTCTCTTCTTCTTGGTCTCCCTCCATCAGGATCTGCAGGTGACCGCCTCACATCTGCTCCAGATTCTTCGCTACTGACTGACACCAGCTTCCCAGGTAAAAAAAAGAAGGAACAAAATAGCTAAGTCTCAGCACCCATGATGTCCACACATTCTGCTCACTCACCTTCCTACTTGGGTTTTCTCAGGGCTAGTGGGTACACAGCACTCCTGGGGGCTGAGAGATGAGCAAGCGGAAAGAATAAAGGGAAGGATAGATGGGGGTGGTGGATGAACAGAGAGGACAAGCAGACCCATTTCAATCTGTTCTTTTTGCTTTCCTACCTTGAGTCTTGTTGCCAATTGAAATGAGTTTGGCTAATGTAATAATAACGTTCACTGCGCTCCCTGTACCATTGCCAAGTGCTATTCAACTTTGGGTATTGAGGTAGAGTGGACAAAGTTTTGTTTTGTATTTGCTCCAGCAAGTCCATCCTTCTCTCCAAAAATCCAAAAGGTGGTTTGTGGTGATTGCTCGTCCACTGAGGATGCTGCTCTCGTGTCTCCTGTCAAAGGGATGCTCTCTGTTCATTGTCAATAGGAGACCAGTTAAAACACCAGCAAGGGACCTGGACCTCCTGCTCCATTATTATGCCAAGAATCCCCAGCCTGTATTTCTTTTTCAACTGATTCCGACCGGGTGGTTTTTGTATCTTACCCACTGGCTGGCTGAATTGGAAACTTGGCTGAAGATGAACTGGCTGAAGTTCAATCGAGACAAGATGAATGCCCAGGGCTGGTAAACCATACATATTGGAAGAGATCGCTCTGGTCCCTCTTTCCATGGGATTTTGCACATGGGGATTTTAGAGTTCCAGGGGAGAGAATGGGACTATCATTTGGCAAGTGTTAGGTTATATTAGGAGGCAGATTGTCAAGATGGTGAACATTGAAGGGCTTTGGATGGAACAATCTGAGTCTGAATTCTGGCTGTGTCAACTAGCTGGGTGACCTGCGGTAAGCTGCTTAAACTTGAGGCCTGTTCACCAGTTTGTCATTGGTAATACTGGCCTCATAGGTGTCAGGCTGGAATAACTGAGATCATGCGTGTATGTGAAGGGCTTGATACAGTGCCTGACACACCTCCTCCAGTGAGTTGTATTTTTATCTCTTTTGGATAGGATTCTGTTTTAAATACATGGGCTTGCTGATGTCAGAGCCCTGTGACAAAAGGCCTTTTAGGGGTCAGATTTCAGAAGTGGGGTGGTTGAAACTTTAAAAAGTATCTGCTGTTTGCATGTCTGGTAAACAGATCTTACAGAGTGCCAGATGCCTGCTGGTCCCATCACTTCTACAACAGGTAATACGTGGGTGAGGATTCTTTGTTATCAATGAGCCGTCACCAGAGTCCGGACCCTGAATGATCGAGGGGCCAGCTCCAAGTTTGTTTAAAAAGGTCTGAGGTGTTTATTGTTAAATGCAACAAGTTGGAACTCATTTATGTGGTCTGGAAGTTCCTAAAGAAGCATCTCCTTGTACTTCTTCAAGCTGAGAATTTCAGTAAAAATCAGAAATAATAATTTAACCAATATGGCAGCTTAAATATCCAAGTCCTTTTGGACGTACCACCACTCCTCTGTTAGTTTGTCTTACTGTGGTGGCTTGCGTGTTGCTGTGATGCTGGAAGCTATCACTGGTACTTCAAATACCACCAGGGTCACCCATGATGGGCAGGTTTCAGCAGAGCTTCCAAACTAAGACAGACAAGGACAAAGGACCTGGCAATGTACTTCTAAAAAAATTGGCCAGTGAAAGCCTTATGCATAGCAATTGAAACATTGTCTGATATAGTGCCAAAACATGAGCCCCTCGGGTTGGAAGGCATTCAAAATGCAACTGCGGAAGAGCTGCCTCCCCATATTTCTCAATAGAGTTGACCTTAATGACATAAAGAAAACAAAAGTCCTCACAACTGGACCAATAAGAAAGATCATGATAAACGGAGAAAATATTAAAGTTGTCAAGGATTTCATTTTACTTGGATCCACAATCAACACCAATGGACACGGCAGTCAAGAAATCAAATGATGTATTGCACTGGGCAAATCTGCTGCAAAAGACGTCTTTAAAGTGTTGGAAAGCAAAGATGCCACTTTGAGGACTAAGGTGCTCCTGACCCAAGCCATGGTATTTTCAATTGCCTCATATGTATATGAAAGCTGGACAATCAATAAGGAAGACCGAAGAAGAATTGACGCCTTTGAATTATGGTGTTGGCGAAGAATATTGAATATACCATGGGCTGCCAGAAGAATGAACAAATCTGTCTTAGAAGAAATACAGGCAGAATGTTCCTTAGAAGCAAGGATGGCAAGACTTCGTCTCACATACTTTGGACATGTTATCAGAAGGGATCATGCTTAGTAGGACATGAAGGACATCATGCTTAGTTAAGCAGAAGGTTAGTAGAAAAGAGGAAGACCTTCACTGAAAGAGATTGACACAGTGGCTGCAACAATGGGCTTAAGCATAAAAACAATTGTGAGGATGGCACAGAACCAGGCAGTGTTTCATTCTGTTGTACATAGGGTTGCTATGAGTTGGAACCATCGACAGCGCCTAACAACAAGAAGTGTTGATAAAGGGAGCCCTAGTGGTGCAGTACTTAACTGCCCAGCTACTAATCAAAAGCTCGGTGGTTTGAACCCACCAGCTGCTCGGTGGGTCAAAGATTTGGCAATCTACTTTCATAAAGACTTACAGCCTCAGAAACCCTTTGGGTCAGTTCTACTCTGTCCTGTAGGGTCACTATGAGTTGGAATTGACAGCAACAGGTTTGCTTTTGGTTTTATTAACTATCGATAGGGTACTGGGCTTATCTGCTGATTAATGTCTTGTTTTGCAGGATGTATGGGAGAAATAAACACATGTCTCTCGTGTGTAAGTGAAAGTATAATATCCTATTTCATAGAACATCTATTCACAGCCTATAATAAAAGAAGCCGCATTTAATGTAAATTCAGGGCTGCTCGGTGCACTCTTTACATACAGTAGAGAGAGGAGTTTCTCTGAGGATGTACATCTCTAAAGTTATAATGGCAGAAAGTAAGATTTGAAACCAAAACGATCGATTCCTCTTTTTCTCTTACATGCTACATCCAGTGCATCAGGAAACCTGTTAGTTGTACCTAATATCACTAGAATTTACCCACCTCTTACCTCCTCTTCTGCTACCACTCTAATCCAAGCTACCCTCATCTCTCACTGGGTATAGCCTTCTAACTCATCTTCCATTATACTCAATTCTAAACAGAGCAGCCAGAGTGATCCTTTTAAAGCATGCCACCTCTATGCTCAAGGCCCTATACTCACTCTATGTTTTCCTATTTTACTCAGAGTAAATGCCAAACCCTTTATAGTGGCCTATGAGGTGTTAACTTAAATCTGGGTTCCCATTCTCTCTCTGACTTCATCTATCACCTCCCCTTGATCTCTCTCTCTGCTCTACTACACTGGTTTACTGCTGCTCCCTGACCCCCTTGCCTCCAGCTACACTTCTACCCCAGACCCTTTGTAATGGCTCCTCCCTCAACCTGGGCCACTCTTCTCCCAGATACCCATATGACTAATCCCTTGAGATCTTTAAAATTTTATTCAAATGTCTCTTCTCAATGAGTACTCTTACCAAAGGATTTTAAATCATCATACTCACACACCTAGGCCCTCCTAACTTTTGCATTTCTATCATTGGCTCACTGTTCTACATTTGTGTAATTTACTTGTTTTTTAAGTTTATTGTTTATTTTTGCCTCCTCCCACTAGATGCAAACTCCATTATTTGCTTTTATTCACTGCTGTGTCCGAAGTACCTACAATATTTAACAATACATATTTGTTAAATGAATGAATTAACCGTATAACTAGGGTAGGTAGAGTCTTTAGCAATCATCTGACCACCCACCAGATACCACAGACTTTTCAGGATGCATTTGATACACAAACTGAGGATAATCTGTACTTCCATGCTTTAAATCCAACCCTGCTAAGACTGTATTTCTTCTTCTCATTTTTTGTAAAGTAAAAAGAAAGGTTTTATTAGGCATATGTTTAAAGTGGCAAAAGTAGGAAACAGAGAAGCCTGCTGCCAGAGCCATATCTGCCTGAGTCCGGGGAACATTACAGAGTAGACAAAAGTGGGAAAACAGACAAGCATGCTGCCAGTGCCATGTCTGTCCTAGTTCAAGGAACATTACAGAATCATCAGTATATATTAACATTACAAATGGGCAAAACCATTGAACGCTTCACATTTTCACATATTGGCTAAAAACTGTTAAATCACCATGATTCTACATTTTGAATTGTCTTCCTTGGTACAGGTTTCAGTAATGACAGTCAGGGGGGTCTTCATTGGTCCAACAAATCTTACTATTCACTAAATGCTAATAAGAGTATACTTCTTGGCAATGGATTTACTTAAATAGTTCAGTTTTAGACTTGTTATTATTGTTGTTAATACCCCAAAACCCAGTGCTGTTGAGTCAATTCCAACTCATAGCGGCCCTACAGGACAGAGTAGAACTGCCCCATAGAGTTTCCAAGGAGCACCTGGCAGATTCAAACTGCCGACCCTTTGGTTAGCAGCCATAGTTGTCATCAAGTCAATTTCAGCTCATGATGACTCCATGTGCTTCTAAAATTATTTGTGGTACAGAATCTTTTTTAAAAATTTCCAATTTGCAGTGAACTAAAGGAAACCCTGGTGGTGTAGTGGTTAAGTGCTACGGCTGCCAACCAAAATGCCAGCAGTTTGAATCTACCAGGCACTCCTTGGAAACTCTATGGGGCAGTTCTACTATGTCCTATAGGGTCACTATGAGTCGAAATCGACTCAATGGCAATGGGTTTGGTTTGGTGAACCAATACTTTTATAAATTATAATATTCATTACTAGAAAAATAAATTTTTAAAAAACAAAGATATACAAAAATAATAAAATATAGTATATTATTATTAGGTTCAGTTAATAGAAATATAATTACTCTGTCAAATTGCTAAAAAAATTATGTTTACTCTCAAATTCTGTATTTATGTCATTGTGGGCCAATAATGACTGGCTCACACTTTGAGAAAGAGTAGTCTAGACTCCTATTTAGAAGTAATCTCTTCCGTACTGCCCCTCACATGTCCTGCCATTCGTTCCCCCTCCTGTCCCCAGGTTAACAAGGTGGCCTATGTGCTTTGCTATGTCTACAACTTTTCTTTGGGGAAGGGCTCAAGAGGCTACCCGTGGAATCCTTGCAAGTTCTACTTTAACAGAAGCCCGGTGAATTGACCTTTGGAATGTGGGGATAAAGCCTTATATTTCCAAAGTCAATTATTTTTCTGTCAGGGAATAGCCAGGCCACTGTTTTTAGTTTATTTTTCAATATTTCATTATGCTCACTATTATTAAGACGCATATTTCTCAAAATTCAACACGTTTAATACAGTTCATATGTATGGCACCTGGGAACATCTAAAAATTAACCTGAAATTTTATCAGTATGTATGATTGTAGTGGACAATATACTCTTCTTATTCCACAGCAGTTACAAGTCTATGGCCTGAATACAGTAATAATCAGGATTCATTCATAAAAAAAGATGTGGACATTTTAAAACCACCTAAAATGTTTTGGGGAGGAAGTAGAAATATAATTTGGAAAATACAAAAGGGAATTTAAAAACACGGTTTCTTGAAAAGTTTGTACCCATATGATTCATTGCAACACAGTTTGCATTTCAGCGTGCTGCAATTTCTCCTCTTAACAATACCGTGCTTGAGCTTTTGTAATGTTACCAGGCATTTGTTTTCAGTTTATGTACAGGATTTCTCCATGGAGATACATCCATAACATGAAGGCATCCAATATAGAAAATGACATGCAATGCCTTTATTCTTCCAGTTTAATTAATGCTGTGACAACCACTTGGCAGAAACTGCAGTGGAGAAGAGGCCTCTGTAGAGAACTGCAGGTTATAAGCAGTAAGGAAACTGTCAAACTCTTACTGGGATCCAACATATCAAAACCCAAGCTTTCTTTGCAGCATCACTGGAGATAAATTCCATGGAGAACAAGCAACTTGAAAAGCTGGGTTGTTTAGTCTAACAAAGAAGACCGTTGATAATGGTAGAAGTCAATATTTTTTATCAATTTCAAATTTCTAGAAAACGGTTTCCCACCTTTAAAGAAAAAATCCAAATCCCCATCTAAGCCATATGAGTTCCCATTGCCCTGAATACTTCCCTTGAGGAATTCAAGATTCTTTCCTTCCTTCAAAAGAGATTTGTTGAGCCCAACTTTGCACTGGGTAGAGAAGTGAACAAGACAAAGTCCCTGTTGCCAAAGTGAGTCTGGGGGCAGACAATGAACAATAATTAAATATAGACTAGGTGGGTGATGAAAAGGACTGGTGAAAGAATAAAACACTGAGGGCTAGAGAGTGAAGTGCTATTGCAGATAGGGTGGTCAGGGAAGGTCTCTGACTTTGGACTGAGACTTAAGTGAAGGAAGGGACTGAGTCTCCCAGAAGAGTGTTCCAGGCCAGGGGAACATGAGTTCAAAGGGCTGAAGCAGGAGCCTGTTTGCTGGGCTTGAGAAAGAGCAGGAGGGCTAGTGCAGCTGGAGCAAAGTGAACAAGGTGGAAGGTGGCAGGAGGTGAAGTGAGAGAGTTAGCCAGGGGCCCACATATACTGGGGGGTTCTCAACTCTATCAAACCAGTCAGCTTTTAATAAATATTTTTTTTAATGCCCCATTTGCGCTCTTGTAATGAAATCTCTAGATAATATAACTAACCTACATTTATGATAAAAGCAAATATACCGTAATATCCTAACTCCAGGATAAAGGAGAAATACAAAGCCTACAAGAAAATAAGTATTTTCTGCCACACTAGAAAATAAAATGAATTAGTCAGATGCTTGCATCTATACATAAAATGTGACAGCAGCTGGTAAAGGTGTGTTGGCAACTCAAATAGCATAATGTTGCTGTTAGCCTGGAGATTTTGTGAAACGGTGACCAACTCTTAAAGAATTTTGAACAAAACAAAATACAAGCATCCTGTGAGATATACAATAGTTGTATGCTTGGATACTTATGTGGTAAAACCACATAAAAAGCAGTTTGTATTTATGTATAAAATAAAGTTGGGATTTAGGCTCAAGTCATAATTAACAGATTTCAGGAGGACTTTCCAAAGTCTAGCTAGACAATGCTTCATTGTGTGAGATGGTTCTGCGTACTGCACAACATTTGGCATTCCTGGCTTACCCACTAACTACCAGTAGTAGCACTGCCGCAAATTTCCCATAAGACTGCCAGTGAACAGCATCTCTTTGGACCATCATTGAGATAGGCCATGACAGACACTTTAGGTTTTATGAGAAAGCATTGGGGAGTTGTGGGCAGCTCTATAGATTAGCACTGTCCAACAGAACTTTCTGCGAGGATGGAGATGTTTTGTATCTTCACTGTCCAATAACCGCTAGCTGCATGTGGTTACTGAGCACTTGGAATGTGGCAGTGCAACTGAGGAACTGAATATTTAATTTTGTTGTTGTTGCTAGGTGCCGTCGAGTCGGTTCCGACTCATAGCGACCCTATGCACAACAGAACGAATCACTGCCCGGTCCTGCGCCATCCTTACAATCGTTGTTATGCTTGAGCTCATTGTTGCAGCCACTGTGTCAATCCACCTCGTTGAGGGTCTTCCTCTTTTCTGCTGACCCTGTACCCTGCCAAGCATGATGTCCTTCTCCAGGGACTGATCCCTCCTGACAACATGTCCAAAGACGCAGTCTCGCCATCTTTGCCTCTAAGGAGCGTTCTGGCCGCACTTCTACCAAGACAGATTTGTTCGTTCTCTTGGCAGTCCATGGTATATTCAATATTCTTCGCCAACACCACAATTCAAAGGCGTCAACTCTTCTTCGGTCTTCCTTATTCATTGTCCAGCTTTCACATGCATATGACCTGACTGAAAATACCATGGCTTGGGTCAGGCACACCTTAGTCTTCAGGGTGACGTCTTTGCTCTTCAACATTTTGAAGAGGTCCTCTGCAGCAGATTTGCCCAATGCAATGCGTCTTTTGATTTCTTGACTGCTGCTTCCACGGCTGTTGATTGTGGATCCAAATAAAATGAAACCCTTGACAACTTCAATCTTTTCTCTGTTTATCATGATGTTGCTCATTGGTCCAGTTGTGAGGATTTTTGTTTTCTTTATGTTGAGGTGTAATCCATACTGAAGGCTGTGGTCTTTGATCTTCATTAGTAAGTGCTTCAAGTCCTCTTCACTTTCAGCAAGCCAGGTTGTGTCATCTGCATAACACAGGTTATTAATGAATCTTCCTCCAATCCTATGCCCCATTCTTCTTCATATAGTTATTTAATTTTAACTAATTTAAATTTAAATAGCCATATGTGGCTAGTGGTTGCCATGTTGGAGAGTGCAGCTATATATGCTAAATAGAGATTCTTGACCACCAGTTTTTTCTCCAGTAGTTATATTCCCCCCTTTTATTTTCATGATAATTTCTTTCTTATTTCTGCTGACTTATCCACATTTGAAAAACAAGCTCCTTGGAAAAGTCGGATTTGGAGTACTGTACTAACAATTACTTATGGGCTAAACAAGTAATAAATAATGTAGCCTTCCTTGAATTCCCTGTGGCTGCCTACAGCTGTGAATAAGTCCATTTTACCCCAGTATTTTTTTTTTTTTTACCCAGTGCTTCTTACCGAATACTGGACTAACAGCAAGCTG
This sequence comes from Elephas maximus indicus, assembly GCF_024166365.1. Lineage (NCBI taxonomy): Eukaryota > Metazoa > Chordata > Mammalia > Proboscidea > Elephantidae > Elephas > Elephas maximus. The sequence continues at coordinate 45,509,444 of NC_064826.1, read as the reverse complement.
GGACAGTTACCCAGAAAACAGAACATCTGAATGTGAAGTGCACCTTACCGTTAAGCAGAATTAACTGAGGAACTAAGTGTCCTAGGAACTAGAGGTTTAGAAGACAAAGTTGTAGCACAGTGATGACTGAGAATGAGAGAAGAAATAACGGGGAAAATTAAGAGAGATTTAAAGGGGCCAAGAGAGGAAGCAGAAATGTTAAGAGAATGGCTTAATGTGGTGCAGAGGGAAGCCTTTAAGAAACAGTACAGTATGATCAAAACAGGGGACAAAGATATCTTGTTTCAGGAGCTTTGAATCCAGCGGTGGAATCCCAGATAAGTGAGGCTTTCCTGCCAACCAGGCCCTTCCCTCACTTCCTGAAGAAGATAGCATTCCTTGCCTCTAGGTTTTGCTCCCTTGTTCCCTCCACCTAAAATGTTTTTCTCTTCCCCTTAAAATCTTAGTTCTTCAGTGCCTGAGCCACACATCATCCCATCCGCATACAGTCCCCACACAATGAAGCTGTCAGCCTATTGGATGAATCTCCTCCATACTCCTCCACCCTGTGTGCCTCTATCATAGCACTTATCCAACGAGGTAAAGTACCTCCCCTGACACCAGCAGGTGAGAATGCTCAGCTTTTTACTTCATACCAACCTAGCTACAGCCACACGTATGGTTCCCTGATACCTTCTGCTCCAGAGGAACAGACGAGATCCCCTCTTCTGTCCATGGCTAATCCCCTGCCTGTCTCTGAGACTTTTTTTAAAACATTGTCAAAACAAATTTAGTCAATTACAATCAGCATTTTTGTCTTTTGTTTTGTTTTTGTATGGTTCATATTAGGCTATTTTTACATAGTGTTTAAATAGTAGTAAATAACATTTGGTATTAACTCCACAGATCCCTGGTGGCACAGTGGTTAAAAGCTGGGCTGCTAACCAAAAGGTCGGCAGTTCAAATCCACCAGCCACTTTTTGTAAACCTTAAGGGGCAGTTCTACTCTGTCCAATAGGGTCGCCATAAGTTGGAATCAACTAAACGGCAATGGGTTTGGTTTTTTGGCATCTAGGCTTCTGTATAAACAATAACTGTAAGCACTCTCATTTTAAAAGTCTTTCGTAAAACAATAAGCCAGAAATAGTCACCTGACGGCACTGGGTTACTGGGTTTTCACTTGATGTGAGAATAGGTAGAGGAAAATTCTGAAGGAATAGAATCAGTTTGAATAATTGCATTTCCTCCCTACACATGCCCCATGCTCCCACCCTGAGCATAACCTTCTTGGATAGCTACTATACCACTGCATGTTAGGGCCAATTACTGTTCCATATCACTCAGCACATATTTTGGCATTATAGCTTCCTAGGGCTTCTTTCAGTCAACAAATATTCAGTAGAACTTGGCTATAAAGAAACCGTCTATAAGCATCAGCCTTGAATTCATCAAGGGTCCGGCTGGATGATCCTTAAAGTAAGTGGCTGGCAGATGGGGAAACACTGTGGAAGGCACCGCTTTTTTTTTTTTTTTTTTTTTAATGCTTATCTTGGTGGTTATTTGTTTGTATTGGTTATTTTCCACCTATTTTTTTTTTCTCTCTTGTCCACTTGTAATTTTACTGCTGCTGAGGCAGATTTGCAACCAGAATAATTATCAAATGTCATTAATGCACTGTTTATCCCACAGTGCACATTTATAAACCTAGTTCACCCATGAATCCTAACCTAAACCTCAGCCTCTTAGAATTTCCTCGCTGTTCAGTATGTTGCTGTTAAGTTGTCCTTTTATGGGCTTAATATTTTAATCAATACACTTCTGTGTGTGTTAATTTACAAACTACTTTGGGAGAGGCTTTTATCAGATGATTTTATTTAAATATAAACTTCTGACAATTCTGCTTGTTCGCTAAGTTTGTGAACTTACTAATACAAGGCAATGATGTTGAGAAAATAATTTTCAAAGTCCATTACTTTGTCTCAGCATCAAAAGTCATAGATTTTTAAAGTATAGCATGCTATGCTCAATGCATTTTCTTCCTTTCACTGTCAACATTTAAAATATAGATTCCCATGACAGCTGAACTCCACAGGGTCCCCACTGTCTGCTCATGACTGAAAATCCAGCAGAGATTGATTGCAGGGTCACAAGCTTCAGCCGCAGCCCCTCACCACGACCCAAGAGCATTTTCAGTGGGGAAGGAGACATGACTGGCTTAAACCTGTCAGAACGCTTCCCCTTCCACATACATGAACTTCTCTGATTGCACTCCCTCCCTGAGCTAATCAATGGCAAGGCTTCAAATGAAAAACAGACGAGCTCCTCACCACAAACACTATGGGGCTCCTTCAAATACAATGTAATGCAAATATGCTAACTCTGTATTTGGCAAAAGTAAATTAAGAGATCCTGAAATTTATGTTTGTGGTATCTACATTTCCATTAATTAGGATCCCAAGGTTTTTCTCAAGGATTCTATCTAGGCCACATGCTGTTTCTAAAGAACAGAGTATTGAAAATATAAGCAGCTACCAAACCTTATCAGAAGTGTAGCCATGATAGGGGGAAGCATGGCTTGGGTTTGAATCCTGACCCAACAGCTCACTTAGCAATGCCTTGGAGATGCCTCTTAACCCCTGCAGGGTTCGGTTCCCTCACTGGTAAAAAGGAAGAATAGTTATCTCCTTTGCAGGGTTGTGGAAATGTAGCGGCATTTCTAAAAGTGGGAAATTTAACCCAGGGTTTTCTTTTCCCCACTTTTTGCTTTTTGCCTTTTCTTTTTTTTAATGTTAATCTTTTCTACTGAACCAGTGATACTCAACTTACTCCTAAAGGAGGTTACGTATAGTCTAGAACAGAATCATTGCTAGCAGGGCTTTTTTTCCCTAAATATAAAAAACAGATAATGAAGTGCATAAATTGTACAAATCTGAAGTGTATGGTTCAATTGAATTTTTATATACACCCATGTAACTACCACCCAGATCAAGATATAGAATACTTACATCACTCCAGAAAGCTCTATGATATCCTCTTTCAGTCAACAACACCACCACCACCATCACACTCTGCATAGCCACTGTTTGGACTTCTATGGCCATAGATTACTTTTTTCTGTTTCTGGCTTATTTCCCTCAACATAATGTCTATGAGATCCATGCTGTTGCAGGTATCAGTGGTTCATTATAAGATTACACCATAACTTTTTTTTTTGTCCATTCTTCCACTGATTTTTTTTTTTTTTTTCAGTTTTGGCTATTACGATTAAAGCCTCTATGAACATTCTTGTACACGTTTTTGGTGGCAAACACAAAATCTAGGACTGGATCAGAAGATGTTGTTGTTAGGTGCTGTTGTGTCAGTTTTGACTCACAGTGACCCCATGTACAACAGAACGGAACACTGCCCAGTCCTGTACCATCCTCACAATCCTTGTTATGCTTCAGCCCACTGTTACAGCCACTGGGTCAATCCATCTGGTTAAGAGTCTTCCTCTTATTCACAGACCCTCTACTTTACCAAGCATGATGTCCTTCTCCAGGGACTGATCCCTCCTGATAACATGTCCAAAGTATGTGAGACGTGGTCTTGCCTTCCTTGCTTCTAATGAGCACTCTGGCTATACTTCTTCCAGCGTAGGTTTGTTCGTGGTATATTCAACATTCTTTGCCAACATCATAACTCAAAGGCATCAATTCTTCTTCAGTCTTCCTTATTCATTGTACAGCTTTCATGTGCATATGAGGTGATTGAAAATATCATGGTTTGGGTCACTTAGTCCTTAAAGTGACATCTTTGCTTTTTAACACTTTAAAGAGGTCTTTTGCAGCAGATTTGCCCCCTTGCATGTGTTATTTGATTTCTTGACTGCTGCTTCCATGGGTCTTGATTGTGGAACCAAGTAAAATGAAATCCTTGACAACTTTTCTCCATTTTTTTTTTTATTGGTCCAGTTGTGAGGATTTTTGTTTTATGTTGAGGTGTAATCCATACTGAAGACTGTGGTGTTTGATCTTCATCAGTAAGTGCCAAGTTTTCACTGGCTAATTCTTTTCAGAAGTAGATTGCTGGGTCCTTCTTCCTAGTCTGTGTTAGTCTGGAAGCTCAGCTGAAACCTGTCCGCCATGGGCGACCCTCCTGGTATTTGAATACCGGTGACATACCTTCCAGCATCACCGAAACATGCAAGCCTCCACAGTATGACAAACTGACAGACATGTAGGGGAGTCAGAAGATAGGCATGTGTTTATAAGAAACTGTCAAGCAGTTTTCTAAACTAGTTTTACCACACACCCATTGGCAATGTATGAGAACTGCAGTTGCTCCACATCCTTATTTCATCTGACATTTTAATTTTAGCTATTCTAGAGGGTGTATAGTGTTTATCTCATCGTAGTTTTAATTTGCCTTCCCCTGATGAATAATAATGTTAGACATCTTTTCATATGCTAATTATCCATTTGTATATTCTTTTTTGCAAAGTGCTTGTTAATGTTTTTTGGCCATTTTTAAAATTGGGTCATCTGACTTATTATTGGAGTTATATATTCTGGGCAGTAGTTCTCTGTCAGATATATGCAGTGCAAAAACTATCTCCCAGTTTATGGCTTGCGTTTTCACTCTCTTAATAATTTTTGGTAGGTAAATAGAAGTTCCTAAATTTAATTTTGTCCAATTTCTCTCTTTTCCTTTATGATTAGTGCCTGTGGGAAAACATTTTTGCCTATTCCAAGGTCATAAAGATACTCTCCCATGTTTTTTTTTGTTTGTTTTCTAGAAGCTTTGTTGTTTTACCTTTCTCATTTAGGTCTATAATTCTTCAAGAATTAATTTCTGTATATGTGAGATAGCGGTCGAGGTCCCTTCTCCTCCCCCACCCCTTCCTATACAGATATCTGATTGCTCCAGCTCTGTTTTTTGAAAGGCTGTCCTTTCCTCAATGAATTGCATTGAAGCCTTTGTCATCAATCAGGTGGCTATATATGTAGATTCTCTTTTTCATCCCATTAATCTATATATGTAACCCTTATATCAAAACCCTTACATCAGTCAGGTGGCTATATATCTGGACTCTCTATTTCATTCCATTATCTATATACATACCCTTACATCAGTACCACATCATCTTTATTACTCTAGCATTGTAATAAACTTTGGAATCAGGCAGTGTAAGTCCTACAACTTTATTTTCTTTTTTTGAAATTGTTTTGTCTATTGTAGGTCCTTTACTTTCAATATGAATTCTAGAATTGACTTGTCAGTTTACACAAAAAAGCCTATTGGGATTTTTACTGGGATGGCATTGAATTTATAAATCAGTTTGGGGATAACTGACATCTTAATAATATTGAGTCTTCCAATCCATGAACATTTATTTAGCTTTTTAAAAATATCTTTGGGGATATTTTATAATTTTTTTCCAGTGTAGAGGTATTGCACATATTTTGATATCCACATACATTTTATGTGAAGCCCTGGTGGTGTAGTGGTTAAGAGCTTGGCTGCTAACCAAAAGGCTGGCAGTTCAAATCCACCAGCTGCTCCTTGGAAACCCTATGGGGCAGTTCTATTCTGTCCTATAAGGTCGCTATGAGTCAGAATTGGTAGAATTCACTTGTGAAAGCATCTGATCTTGGAATGTACTTTCTTAGAAGGATTATTTATGAAATTGATTTCTTAAAAAAATATTGGAATAACCACATTATCCCCTTATTTCTTCTTGTACCAGTTTTGGAAAACGATTTTCAAAGAAATTGTTTATCTCATCTAATTTGCCAAATTTCTTGGCATTAAGTTGTTCAGCCCTTGTTATTTTTTTTTATTAATGCACTTTATATTTTAGAGCAGTTTTACGTTTACAGAAAAATTACGCAGGAAGTACCAAAAAACAAACAAACTTTGAGTTGATTTGGACTCAAAGCAACCCTGTAGGACAGAGTAGAACTGCCCCATAGGATTTCCAAGGCTATAAATCTTTATGGAAGCAGACTGCCACACCTTTCTCCCATGGAGTGGCTGGTGGGTTTGAACCCACCGACGTATTGGTTAGCACCTTGGTGCTTTAACCTCTGACCTACCAGGGCTCTTTACACAGAAAGTACAGAGTTCCCATATACACCCTCTCCCCTCTACACAGCTTCTCCTACTATTAACATATTGCAGTAGTGTGGTATACTTGTTAAAACTGATGGACTAATATTGTTACATTATTATTAACTAAAGTCCATAGCTTAATAAGGGTTCAGTCTTTGTTTTGTACAATTCTATGGGTTTTGACTACACAAAGGCGTGTGGATCATAACAAATTATGGATAACATTGCAAAGAATGGGAATTCTAGAAAACATAATTGTGCTCTCGAGGAACCTGTACATAGATCAAAAAGCAGTCATTTGAACAGAAAAATGGGATACTGCGTGGTTTAGGAAAGTTGTGCATCAGGGTTGTATCCTTTCACCATACCTAGTCAATCTGTATGCTGAGAAAATAATCCAAGAAGCTGGACTATATGAAGAAGAACGGGGTCATCAGGATTGGAGGAAGGTTCATTAACAACCTGCATTATACAGATGACACAATCTTGCTTGCTGAAAGTGAAGAGGACTTGAAGTGCTTACTAATGAAGATCAAAGACCACATTCTTCAGTATGGATTATACCTCAACATAAAGAAAACAAAAATCCTCACAAGTAGACCAATAAGCAACATCATGATAAATGGGGAAAAGGTTGAAGTTTCAAGGATTTCATTTTACTTGGATCCACAATCAACACCCATGGAAAGATCAGTCAAGAAATCAAACAACACACTGCATTAGGCAAATGTGCTGCAAAAAACCTCTTGAAAGTGTTAAAAGCAAAGATGTCACCTTGAGGACTAAGGTGCGCCATGATGTTTTCAATCGCCTCATATGCATGCAAAAGATGGACAATGAATAAGGAAGACAGAAGAAGAATTGACGCCTTTGAATTGTGGTGTTGGTGAAGAATATTGAATATACACCATGGACTGCCAAAAGAATGAACAAATCTGTCTTGGAAAAAGTACAGCCAGAACGCTCCTTAGAGGCAAGGATGGTGAGACTGCATCTCACATACTTTGGACACATTATCAGGAGGAACCAGTCCTTGGACATCATGCTTGGTAAAGTAGACAGTCTGTGAAAAAGAGGAAGACACTCAACGAGAAGGATTGACACAGTGGCTGCAACAATGGGCTCAAGCATAAGGACAATTGTGAGGATGGCGCAGGACCGGGTAGTGTTTCGTTCTGTTGTACGTAGGATCATGCAGGACCGGGTAGTGTTTCGTTCTGTTGTACGTAGGATCACTGTGAGTCAGAAGTGACTGGACGGCACCTAACAACAACTACGTGGGTATTGACAAAAACCTAATATTGTATATTCACTATTACTGTTTCATGCAGAATAATTGCAGTCCTTCAAATGCCCTGTGCTCTACCTATTCTTTTATTATTTTTTTAAAGTCCACAGAGTCTACAGTGTTGCCCCAATTTTCATTTCTGATATTACGGATTTATGTTTTCTCTCTTTTCTTAGTCTGCTCTGCTAGAAAGTTTAACAAATTTCTTAATCTTCTCAAAGAACCTCCATTTAGCTTTTGTCAGTTTTTCTCTATTGGTCATTTGTTTTCTATTTTATTGATTTCTACTTTCATCTTTATTATTCCATTCTTTCTACTTACTTGGATTAAATTTCTATTCATTTCCAACTTCTCGAAATGAAAGTTTAGATTACTGATTTTAAATCTTTCTTCTTTTTAACTGTATGCATTTAAATATATAAATCTTTCTGTAGGCATTACTTAGCGACATCCTTTGAATTATATTTTAATTACAGTTAAGCTTAAAATATTTTCTAATTTCTATTGTGATGGCTCCCTTAACCCATGGATTATTTAGAAGGTTTGGTTAATGTCCAAGCAATTGGGGATTTCTAGTTATCTTCTGGAAATCCTGGCAGCGTACTGGTTAAGAGCTATGGCTGCTAATCAAAAGGTCGGCAGTTTGAATCCACCAGGCGCTCCTTGGAAACCCTATGGGGTAGTCCTACTCTGTCCTTTAGGGTCACTCTGAGTCAAAATCGACTTGACGGCAATGGGTTTTTAGTTATCTTTCAATTATCAATTCCTAGTTTAATTCCACAGTGAGCAGAAAACATACACTGTATTTAAGTACTTCAAAATTTGTTAAAATTTTCTGTGTTCTATTTTGGTGAATATTCCATGTGCACTTGAAAAGAATGTGTATTCTGCAGTTGTTGAATGCAGTGTTGTTATAAACATCAATTAGGTCAGGTTGGTTAAGTGTGTTGTTCAAATCTCTATAAATTTACTGTCTTATGTAAGAGTGTGTGTGTGTGTGTGTGTGTGTGTGTGTTTTATCAGCTCCTGAGAGAAGGATGTTACACACTCAAGCCATGATTATAGATTTAGGATTATTTTATCTTCCTTTAACCATTATGAAATGTCCCTCCTTATCTCTTGGCCTAAAGAAAGTCTTCTTTGAATATTGATATAGCCAGACTAACTTTGTTTAGTGTTTGCATGACATATATCTTTCCAATCTTTTCCTTTCTATCACCTGCACTTTTATATTTAAGGATGTTTATTGCAATCAGCATGTCTTTGAGTCTTTCTTTAAAAATCTAGTCATAATGTGGCATATTTTACATAAAACAGAGCTCACTCTTTTTAGGTGAGTTCTATGAATTCTGACAAATGCAAGGAGTATTTTAACTACCACCAAAATTGAGAAAAAGAACATTTCAATCCCTACAAAAAAGTTCCCACATGCCTCTTTGTAGTCAATCCAATCATTCCACCTCCTAGGATCTGGCAACAACTGATTTGTTTTCTACCTTATAGTTTTGCTTTTTCCAAAATATCATAAAAATGAAATCATACAGTAGGAGTATATATGGCTTTTGCCACTTACTATGATGCATGTGAGTTGTGTCCATGTTGTTGCATGTATCAGTATTTAATACTTTTTGTTGCTTAGTAGTATTCCATTGTATGAATGCACTGCAGTTTGTTTATTCATTCACTACTTGATGGATTGTTGCCAGATTTTTGCTATTGTGATTGAAACCACTATAAACATTCAAGTAAAAAGGTTTTTTGGACATATGTTTTCATTTCTTTTGGATAAATCCTTACAAGTAGAATTGCTGGGCTGTATTTTTTTTATGGTAATTTTATGTTTAATTTTCAGTGAAACTGCCCAAAGTGTTCTCTAAAGCAGCTGTACCATTTGGCATTCCTACTACCAACAACATAAGAGAATTCTGGTTGCTCTGCGTCCTTGCCAGAACTTGATATTGTCAGTTTCTGTTGTTGCTTGTTTGCTTGCTTGCTTGCTTTAGTCCTTCTAATAGTTGTGTAGTGGTATCTCACCATGGTTTTAATTTGCTTTTTCTAATGATTAACGATGTTGAGTGTCTTTTATGTGTTTATCTGCCATCTTTATTTCTTCTTTATTAAAGTGTCTGTTACAATCTTTTGTCAAGATTTTATAGGTTTTTTTTATTGAATTGTGTAACTTTTTATATATTCTAGATACCAGCCCTTTATCAAATATGTATTGTGTGATTATATTCTCCCAGTCTCATGGCTTTTCTTTTCATTTTCTTATCATGGTCCTCTGAAGAAGAAAAAAAATTAATTCTGATGAAGAGCAATTTATCATTTTGTTCTTATACGGTTTGTGCTTTGTGTCCTACCTAAGATATCTTTGCCTAACCCAAAGTCACAAAGATTTTCTTCTGTTTCCTTTGAAAAGTTTTATAGTTTTAGGCTTTAAATTTAGATTTATGATGCATTTTGAGTTAATTTTTGTAAATGATGCAAGATTGGGGGGGTGCAGTTTGCATACGGATATCCAACTATTCTGGCATATTTGTTGAAAAGATTGTCCTTTCTGCCTTAAATTATCATTACACCTTTGTAAAACATCAATTGATTATGTATGTGTGGGGTCTATTTCTGGAGGAGTCTTGATTCTGTTCCACTGATCTATGTGTACATCCTTTTACCAACACCTCACTGTAGCTTTGTATTCAAGACTTAAAATCAGTAGTGTGAGTCCTCCAATTTTTTTTCTCTATTTTCTATATAAATTTTACATTCAGCTCATCAATTTCTACCAAAAAAAAATTTTTAAGGCCTGCTGGGATTTTGATTATTATTGCAATTAATCTATATATCAACCTGGGGAGAATTAACATCTCAATGTTGAGTTTTTCAATTTGTGAACACAGGATTTATCTCCGTGTATTTAGGTCTCCTTTGATTTCTCTCATCACTAATATTTTGTAGTTTTCCTACAAGACACTGCTGCAAGAAACCAAGAGAGACCTACATAAGTGGAAAAACATACCTTGCTCATGAATAGGAAGACTTAACATTGTAAAAATGTCTATTCTACCAAAAACAATCTATAGATACAAAGCAATTCCCATCCAAATTCCAGCAACATTTTTTAATGAGACGGAGAAACAAATCACCAACTTCATATGGGAGGGAGAGAGACTCTGGATAAGTAAAGCATTACTGAAAAGGAAGAAGAAAGTGGGAGGCCTCACTCTACCTGATTTTAGGACCTATTATACTGCCACAGTAGTCAAAACAGCCTGGTACTGGTACAACAACAGATACATAGACCAATGGAATAGAATTGAGATCCAGACATAAATCCATCTACATACGGGCACCTGATATTTAACAAAGGCCCAAAGTCAGTTAAATGGGGAAAAGACAGTCTCTTTAACCCACGGTGCTGGCATAACTGGATATCCATCTGCAAAAAAATTAAACAAGACCCATACCTCACACCATGCACAAAAACTAATTCAAAATGGACCAGAGACCTAAATATAATATCTAAAACAATAAAGATCATGGAAGAAAAAATAGGGACAATGCTAAGAGCCCTAATATATGGCATAAACAGTATACAAAACATTACTAAACATGCAGAAGAGAAACCAGATAACTGGGAACTCCTAAAAATCAAACACCTACGCTCATCCAAAGACTTCACCAAAAGAGTAAAAAGATTACCTACAGACTAGGGAAAAGTTTTTAGCTAAGACATTTCTGATCAGTGCTGGATCTCTAAAATCTACATGATTCTGCAGAAACTCAACTACAAAAAAACAAATAACCCAGTTAAAAAATGGGCAAAGGATATGAACAGGCACTTCACTAAAGAAAACATGCAGGCTGCTAACAGATACATGAGGAAATGCTCACGATCATTAGCCATTAGAGAAATGCAAATCAAAACTACAATGAGATTCCATCTCACTCCAACAAGGCTGGCATTAACCAAAAAAACACATAATAATAAATGTTGGAGAGGTTGTGGAGAGACTGGAACACTTATACACTGCTGGTGGGAATGTTAAATGGTACAACCACTTTGGAAATCAATTTGGCACTTCCTTAAAAAACTAGAAATAGAACTACCATAAGATCCAGCAATCCCACTCCTTGGAATATATCCTAGAGAAATAAGAGCTTTTACACAAACAGATATATGCACACTATGTTCATTGCAGCACTGTTTACGATAGCAAAAAGATGGAAGCAACTAAGGTGCCCGTCAACAGAAGAATGGATAAATAAATTACGGTATATTCACACAATGGAATACTATGCATTGGTAAAGAACAATGATGAATCCATGAAACACTTCATAACATGGAGAAATCTGAAAGACATTATGCTGGGTGAAATTAGTTTAGTCAGTTGCAAAAGGACAAATATCGTATAAGACCACTATTATAAGAACTGGAGAATAGTTTAAACAGAGAAGGAAATATTCTTTGATGGTTACGAGATGGGGGAGGGAGGGAGGGAGGAAGGGAGAAGGGTTTTCACTAATTAGATGGTAGATAAGTTTTATTTTAGGTGAAGAGAAAGACAATACACAATACAGGAGAGGTCAACACAACTGGACTAAACCAAAAGCAGAGAAGTTTCCTGAATAAACTGAATGCTTCGAAGGCCAGCGTAGCAGGGGCAGGGGTCTGGGGACCATGGTTTCAGGGGACATCTAAGTCAACTGGCATAATAAAATCTATTAAGAAAATATTCTGCATTCTACTTTGGAGAGTGGCATCTGGGGTCTTAAATGCTAGCAAGCGGCCATCTAAGATACATCAATTGGTCTCAACCCACCTGTGGCAATGAAGAATGAAGAACACCAAACACACAATGTAATTATGAGCCTAAGAGACAGAAAGGACCACATAAACCAGAGACTACATCAGCCTGAGACCAGAAGAACTAGATGGTACCTGGCTACAACCGATGACTGCCTTGACAGGGAACACAACAGAGAACCCCTGAGGGGGCAGGAGAGCAATGGGATGCAGGACCCAAATTCTCATAAAAAGACTAGACTTAACGGTCAGACTGGGACTAGAAGGACCCCGGAGGCCACGGTCCCCAGACCTTCTGTTAGCCCAAGACAGGAACCATTCCCAAAGTCAACTCTTCAGACAGGGATTGGACTGGAATATGGGATGGAAAATGATACTGGTGAAGAACAAGCTTCTTGGATCAAGTAGACGCATGAGACTATGTTGGCATCTCCTGTCTGGAGGGGAGATGAGAGGGCAGATGGGGCCAGAAGCTGCCCGAATGGACACAAGGAAAGAGTGGAGGGAAGGACTGTGCTATCTCATTAGGGAGAGAGCAATTAGGAGTGTATAGCAAGGTGTATGTAAATTTTTGTATGAGAGACTGATGTGATTTGTAAACTTTCACTTAAAGCACAATAAAAATTAATTAAAAAATTTTTTTTCTAGGTTTTAACATACAAACCTTGTATATATTTTGTGCTTTAAGTGATTGGTAGAATTTGCCAGTGAAGAACATGGCTATTTGGGTTGTCTATTTCTTCTTAAGTTTTGGTAGCCTGTGTCTTGTACAAGGAACTGGTCCATTTCATTTAAGTTATTGAATTCATGGGAATTACTCAATACTATGAACAATTTTTTTGATGTCCGTGGTATCAGTGGTTATGTCTTTCATTTCTGATATTGGTATTTTGTGTCCTCTCTATTTTCTTGGTTAGTCTAAATATAGGTTATTAATATTTGGGATTTTTCCAAAGAATCAGTTTTGGGCTTTTTAAATTTCCTTTCCTATTTTTGTTTTCAATTCTTGAACACTTGAGTATTTATTACTTTTTTCCCTCTGGATTTAATTTTTTCTTCTTTCTCTGATTTTTTAAGGTAGAAAGTTAGCTTGTTGATTTTAGACTTTCCTTTTTTCCTAATATATTCATTTAATGCTGTAGATTTCCATCTGCTTTAGCAATATTTCACAAACTTAACATGCTACATTTTCATTTAATTCAAAATATTTTTTTTTAATTTCTCTTGCAACAACCTCTGACTAATGGGTTCTTTAGAAATGTATTGTTTACTTTCCAAATATCTGGGGCTTTTCCAGATCTATCTGTTATTGATTTCTAATTTAATTCCTGAGTTCTGAGAACACCCGTTATATGATTTCTATTCTTTTAAATTTAAGATTTGTTTTATGGCCCAGAATATGGTTTGTCTTTGTGAATGCTCCATGTGCACTTGAGCAGAATGTGTACTTTTCTATTACTGGCTGAAGTATTCCTTAAAGGTCAATTAAGTCAAGTTGGCTGATAGTACTGTTCAGGTCATTTATTACATTACTTATTTTCTAACTACTTGTTCTATCAATTTCTGAGACAAGAGTGTTGAAATCTCCAACTTCTTCATTTTGAAATATATTTTCACTGGTTAGAGAATTCTGGTTGCCAGTTTTATTCTTTCTGTACTTTAAAGATGTCTCCCCATTGTTTTTTTTCGTTTTATAATTTCTGAATGTATGTAATTCTTTCTGCTGCAATTCTTGTTTTTGTTCCTCTCTCTACATAATGAATCTTGTTTCTCTAACTCCCTTCAAGATTTTCTCTTTGGCTTTGGAATTCAGCTTTAATATGATGTGTGTAGTTTTGCGCGTATATATTCATTTTGTATTTACCCTGTTCAGTGTTCTCTGAGATTCTTGGATCGGTAGCGGTATCTTTCATTAATTTTGAAAAATTCTCTTTCATTATCTTTTCAAATATTTCTTCTACTTCATTCTCTCTCTTTTTCTTATGGTGTTTCAATTATACTAGACTCTCTAGTATACTTAGAAATCAAGTAGTCTCGATATACTAGACCATGTAATATTACCCCACAACTAATGGATGCTCAGATCCATTTTTTTTCCTATTGTTTTTTTCTCTTTCTTTTTAATTTGGATTATTTCTATTGACCTATCTTAAAGCTCATGGATTATTTTCTTGGCTGACTTGAATTGACTGATAAGCCTGCTGAAGACATTCATCATCTCTGTTACTGTTTTCTTGTTTTTTCATGTCTAGTATTCCTATTTGATTCTTTCTTGTAGTTTCCATCTCGTTGCTGATATTCCCCATCTCGTCTTGAATGTTGCTCACTTTTTTCACTACTGCCTTTAAAATTTAATCATGGTTATTTTTAATTTCCTGTCTGTCCAACATCTGGGTCACATCTGAGTCTGGTTCTATTTATTAATATGTCTCTTGAAATGGGTTGTTTTTTCTTGTTTTGTATATCCCATAATTTTGATTGGTTGTTAGATGGACAGCAGGTATAGGATAGTAGAGACTTAAGTAAATACTACTTATATCTGAAATTGAGCACGTCTCTTTTTCCACAAGGCAGAAAGCATGTGTGTGATTGTGTGGGGGGAGGGGTGGAGTGTGGGGGGGGTATGTGTATCAATTCAGTCAGTAGTTGAGCTGAATTTAGGTTTCATTGTTATTGTTGTTGCTATGGTTATCCTGAATGGGCAGCAGGCTTCAAATTCCTCTACTATTACTTTGTGTTCGGGTAAGGAGGTCTGGGTTACCGGAGGGTTTATTTCAAAGTTCCTGTTCCACGCTCAGCTTTAGGCTTGTTCTGTGAGCCTGAGAAAACTTCACTCCCAAGACATATAGACACAATGTCTGGATAAAACTAAGGCTGAACTAGAACAACAGAGAAATCACTGCATCCAAATCAGGCTGGCAAGTACCAGGTAATAAACACGGCTTGGGTAGAGGAAGAACAGGAAGGGAAAGAAATCTCTGAGGCTCAGCTTGGAATCCTATATAACCTTAGAATAAGAGACCCACTTTACGGAAAAATATGTAGTACTGAGCAAAAGACCATGGGAGCCACTGATCCTACCATATACCACATCATCCAGAAGCTATTGGCTTGATAACATATAAGAACATTCTCTTGAAGGTATAGCTGAGGCATAAGATTAGAGATAACACTCCATCCTTCAAGATACAATATCCACCTAAAACCCATCAGCCATTATATTGAGCTGTATATGGTTGCTATGAGCCGGAATTGACTCGATGGCAACAGGTTTGGTTTTGGTTTTTTATCCTCAATAGGTAGAATGAATGGGTCTGGCAATCAAGGGGTGAAAGACAAGGTGCCTCACTATCCATCACTCCCAAAAACCCATTTGGGTAATTTTTGCTTCTTGTCCCCACAAATTTGGGAACCGTGAGTTTAGGAATACTGAATCCTTTGGGAGAATGCTAATAAGGGGCATAATAAGAGTACCATTAAAGTTACAGCTGCTGACTTGTCATTTTGTTACTGAAAATTTAAGCGTTCCAGGAAAGGTCACATCTTGAATTGAAGAAGCAATAACTTAAAATTGTGCTGTGCAGATGACACAACCTTGCTTGCTGAAAGTGAAGAGGAGTCGAAGCACTTACTGATGAAGACCAAAGACTACAGCCTTCAGTATAGATTACATCTCAACATAAATAAAACAAGAATCCTCACAGTTGGGCCAATAAGCAACATTATGATAAATGGAGAAAATATTGAAGTTGTCAAGGATTTCACTTTACTTGGATCCACAATTAATGCCCATAGAAGCAACAGTCAAATGACATATTGCATTTGCAAATCTGCAAAAGACCTCTTTCAAGCGTTTAAAAGCAAAGATGTCACTTTATGGACTAGGGTGGGCCTGACCCAAGCCATGGTATTTTCAATCGCCTCATATGCATGCAAAAGCTGGACTGTGAATAAGGAAGACTGAAGAGAACTGATGCCTCTGAATTATGGTGTTGGTGAAGAATATTGAATATACCATGGACTTCCAGAAGAATGAACAAATCTGTCTTGGAAGACAAACAGCCAGAGTGTTCCTTGGAAGCAAGGATGGCAAGGCTCTGTCTCACATATTTTGAACATGTTATCAGGTGGGACCAGTCCCTGGAGAAGGACATCATGCTTGGTAAGGTAGAGGATCGGCAAAAAAAAGCAAGACCCTCAACAAGATGGACACCTGGCTGCAACGACGGGCTCAAACAAAGCAATGATTGTGAGAATGGCATAGGACTGGGCAGTGTTTCATTCTGTTGTCCATTGGGTCACTACGAGTTGGAACCGACTTGACAACACTGAACAACTTTCTCCTCAGCTATATCACCCATACGGTGTCCCAGCTTACAGACTACCCCTTGTGCTCTTGCTCTGACTCTCAGGAGCAAAACCAAATTCTCAGGCAGAAGAGTTTACCCATCTTCTCTGCTGCCTTAGCTCCTTCCTTGGAGTTTTGGTAGCTGTAGTGGTTAAGAGCTCAGCTGCTAACCAAAAGGTGGGCAGTTCAAATCTACAGCCACTCCTTGGAAACTCTATGGAGCAGTTCTACTCTGTCCTATAGGGTCACCATGAGTCAGAATCGACTCCACGGCAATGAGTTTCATTCGGGTTTTTTTTTTAGCTCCTTCTTTGGAGCTCATTTTCTGCCTTTTCTAGATCTGTTATCTCATCTTCTACCACTAGTTGCTGATCAAGGCATCCGGTGTCAGCTGTGGTGTGAATAAATTTTTCATCCTAGCTACATAAGCATTAGAGATAATGTATGTAAATTTTTACAGTGCCAGGCACATAGAAGTTCAGTTGATAGTTTTAATAGTGAAAATAAAAGTATAATTTAAGAATGTATTCTATTAATGTAGTTAGAAGAAGAAGAGAAAATCAATTTCCATCTCAAAGGGCAATATGTGTCCAGTAATCCCCCTAGCTTTCTCCTTCATCTTCCTTATTCAGGTAGCTCGACTGGTTATCATATGATAACGATGGGACTGTGTTTATAGCATTCATCATTTATTGGCCTGTCAGTTGCATTCTGTTCTGCCTCCTATAACTGTCTTACTAACGAGTGTCATTGGTCACAATGGGGATTAAGAGAGAGGATCAGTGCAAATCAATCCAACATCTGGAGCCACAACTCAAAGCATGTACTCTTACTGAATGAGACTCACTAGTGGATTTATCATAATTACCACAAAAAATACAACTCATTGCCTATTTTCAGTGGAAAAAAAGAGTTAGGTACTCATAACCAAATATCCCACACTTAGATATACTTAGGGACCGGACAGTGATTCATTCTGATGTACCCCGGGTCTCTATGAGTCGGAACTGATTTGACAGCACCTAATAACAAGATATACTTAACAGGAACCTTTATATTTTAATGAAGAAATTCAGCATATAGCCTTTTCTTCTTTTTAACTTCTGAAATAGAAAGAAAGTAAATGTGCTTTTGGAGTCTAATTACCTTATTTTACCTGTGAGCTTAGTGTTCAGAGCCCATTCTGTCTGAGCTGGACATGGTATACATTGAGGTATTATCTAAATCTATGACCTACACACTCCCTTCCTGCTGTTTTTCTTAATACTGCAAGGACCACAAACATTTGAAATCATAGTATTGAAAAAAAAGAAAAGAAATTCCAATTGTATCATCAATCCCACCTTCCCAAAGGAAGACAATTAACAAAAGATTCTTTACAGTTTAATTTAGGAGCAACTCCCCAGCGAGAGGCTCCACCTTTCAGAGGGAATCTGAGTGCTCTTGTACAGAAGGCTCAGCTATTTCCAGTGAATAGGTGGAGTTTTCCTACCCTGAGGGGCTGATCATATTTCGTTTATATACACATTCCCCTTATACATATCTATCAAGACAATGACAACCCCCAAGTTTATATCCCCTTCTGAACTCCAGACTTGTCTCTCTATGCCTCCTTGAAAGCTCCACTTAGATACCTAATAGAAATCTCCAATTTATCATGTCCACACCTGAACCCCTGGTCCTTCCCTTTACCCCCTAAATTCGCTCCTCCAGTCTTCCTCATCTCAGCTAGGGGCAATTCCATCCTTCCGGATGGTCAGGTCAGAAACCCTGGGTCATCCTTGCTTCTTTCACAGTGACATCCTGAAGATATTTCTTTAAAATTATATCCAGAATCTGACAAGTTCTCACAATCTCCACTGCTAACATCCTTACCTGAGCCACCATTATCTCTCTCCTGCAATATTTTAACCGCCTTCCAACTGTTCTCCCTGCATCTATCCTCGTGTCCCTACAGCTGTTCTCAATATAGCATCCAGTGATCCTTTTAAAAACCTAAGCCAGATCATGTGACTCCTCTGCTCAAAACTCTCCACTGCTCCCCATCTCACTCAGGATAAGAACCAAGGACCTTCCAGGCCCTGCAGGCAGGCTACACATGCCCTGGTGCCTGTCACCTCTCTGATTCCATCTCCTACCACAACTGCTCTGCTCCCTGTGCTCCAAACTCACTGGCCTCCTTGCTGCCAGGGCTCCTGTGCTTTGGAAGGAGGGAAGAAAGATACTGGGGGAAAACCAGCAGTGTCTGCTATACCAATTCAAATCTTGAGATGACATAAAATATACTCCATCTATTTTCAGCCTCTATGTCTGTATGGTGATTTTAAAGCAAGTCTGCAAATTCTTTGACACTCCTTCCATCAAGAGGTAGGACCTAATTCCCTTTCCTTTAAATACAGATGGGCCTTAACACTGCCTGGACAAACAAAATGCTGTAGACGGGATGCCTGGCTTCAGAGCCCATAGAAAAGGCCACACAGTTTTCTCTTGGCATGTTCCCTTTTGGATCCTAATTATAATGCCATGAGGAAGTGGAGCGTGCACATGGAAAGGCCTGTAGGTGTTCCAGAGGAGAAAGCATCATCAGCCAGCATCAGTCTCAGGCCTGAGTGAACGAACCACCAGGTGATTCCAGCCCCAGCCTTCAAGGAGCCGCAGCTGACACCGTGTGGAACCAAACCCTGCCCAAAACGCAGATTCATGAGCAAAATAAATGATTGTTGTTGATTTAGGCCACTCAGTTTGGGGAGGTTTGTTATCCAGCAATAGATAACTGGGACATCCTATTTCCATGACATGCTTCTACAAGTTTGAATCTATTTCACTGTCCTCCTGCTTCTACACCTCGTTTTTCATCTCTTTTCCCTCTCCCTAGTTTTTGTTTTGCTCTTTTTTTCCATTTTATTATCATGATGAGCCTCTGAAACAAGCAATCCTATTGAAGAGAGGCATATTATTGGCCACCCATTTTTGAGAACTGGTTTTGAGGTTATGTCTCTCAGGTATTGCTTTTCATTATGTTCATGCAGCTTCATGTTTCAACTACTTGTGATTTTTTGAAACTGCTATAATTCTAAACATTTTTGATGAAACGCTAATCTTCAACCTCCCACCAATCATATTTCATAGGCTGCTAGGACTGCTGTTAGTCTCCACGTGACCTGCCCTTTCTCAATGTGAAGGACATAATTATATACATTATTCTTCCTCAGGGGGAAAGAAACCCACAAACTTTTTTTTTTTAATTGGAAGAACAATATAGTAACTAGAAGTAAATGTATCAAAACACTTACAGTGGCTCTCTCTGGGTGTTCAGCTTGATTTTTATTTTCTGCTTCACAGTTTCCCCACTTTCTACAGTAAATATGTGTTTCTTCTACAATTAAAGACAATTATGTATAAGAGTATTAGGAAAAATGTTTTAAAGTGTTTGCTTCTTGGGTTTTTTTTTTTTTTTTTTCCTTAACATTCCTCACCCTCTTGTTTCTTTTCAATTTAGCCCAGGCATTTAGGCAACCAGCTCATGCTGCGAGGCTCTGTGGACAGTTGTCCCCTTCTGTGCAACAGTCCAACGTTCTATTCCTACCTAAGCTGTGGGAGTTCTGTCATAACCCTCCTATTCTATTAACCATATTGATATGTTTTATTTCTCCCATAGACATTTTAGTTATATCATGGTAAAAACAATTCAAATATTTGGATTTATATAACTCCTTTCTGTGTAGGTCATTTCAGCTTAATTATTATTAAATTCAGAGGCACTTGTAGTAGCTGTCTGCTCTATGCCACTTTTAGCCCTGTAGCTCTTTCATATGTTTTTACATTCTCTTGAAGATTACCCTTGAATTAGTCCACAATTTTCAATGAAAAAGACTGACGTAGGAAAGCATGGTATCTTTTCCTACCTGTTTTGGTAGCAGCCTAATATGGCATGTGGAAGCTCAAGGGGTTAGTGCATCTCAGTTCCTCTAAGGCTCTGTATCCAGCTGGCTGGGTTCCATGAACAAGCCTGGCTGAATGTTCCTGCCCAGAGGAGGTACACATTCTAAAGAGGGTTCAGACATCCCAGGACTCACCTGAGCCAGAACCCTGCTCTACTCTATTATTGTGAAAGTCGGCCAAGAGGGATGAAATCATGTGTGTGTTACCTAACATTCTCCACAGAACTAAGACTCTAATTGGATCTGGTTTTTCCTCTCTGGACCAGATACTAACTGGGACTTTGCCCTATCTTTTACAGCCACTTCATATGCTGAAGGGAATGGGGTTTATATGAATAGTGGATAACTGTTATTTGAAAAAAATAAAATTGCAGTACTTTGGTTAGTTGGAGGAGCCGTGGTGGTGCCGTGGTTATGAACTCAGCTATTCAAATCCATCAGCTACTCCTTGGAAACACTATGGGGCAGATCTACTCTGTCTTATAGGGTCACTACAAGCCGAAGTCAACTTGATGGCAACAGGTTTGGTTAGTTGGAAAGCAATGGTGATGACCACTGTTATGGATTAAATTGCGTCCCCCAAAAATATGTGTTAACTTGGCTAGGCCATGATTCCCAGTATTATACTGTTGTCTATCATTTTGTGATCTGATGTAACTATCCCATATGTTGTAAAACCTAGCCTCTATGCCTGTGGTCCCCCACGTGTCTGTCAGTTTGTCGTACTGTAGGGGCTTATGTGTTGCTGTCATGCTGGAAGCTATGCCACCTGTATTCAGATACCTGCAGGGTCACCCATGGAGGACAGGTTTCAGCTGAGCTTCCAGACTAGGAGAGACTAGGAAGAAGGACCCAGCAGTCTACTTCTGAAAAGCATTAGCCAGTGAAAACCTTATGAGTAGCAGTGGAACATTGTCTGATATAGTGCTGGAAGATGAGCCCCCCAGGTTGGAAGGCACTCAAAAGATGACTGGGGAAGAGCTGCCTCCTCAAAGTAAAGTCGACCTTAATGACATGGGTGGAGTAAAGCTTTCAGAACCTTCATTTGCTGATGTGGCAAGACTCAAAATGAGAAGAAACAGCTGCAAACATCCATTAATAATCAGGACCTGGAATGTACAAAGTATAAATCTAGGAAAATTGGAAATCGTCAAAAATGAAATGGAATGCATAAACATCAATATTCTAGGTATTAGTGAGCTGAAATGGGCTGGTATTGGCCATTTTGAATCTGATAATCTACTATGCTGGGAATGACAACTTGAAGAGGAATGGTGTTGCATTCATCGTCAAAAAGAACGTTTCAAGATCCTGAAGTACAATGCTGTCAGTGATAGGATAATATCCATATGCCTACAAGGAGGACCAGTTAATACGACTATTACTCAAATTTATGCACCCACCACTAGGGCCAAAGATGAAGAAATAGAAGATTTTTATCAGCTGCTGAAGTCTGAAATTGATCGAACATGCAATCAAGATGCATTGATAATTACTGGTAATTGCAATGTGAAAGTTGGAAACAAAGAAGAAGGATCAGTAGTTGGAAAATACGACCTTGGTGATAGAAACAATGCCAGAGATCAAATGATAGAATTTTGAAAGACCAACGACTTCTTCATTGCAAATACCTTCTTTCACCAACATAAACGGTGACTATACACATGGACCTTGTCAGATGGAACACACAGAAATTAAATTGACTACATCTGTGGAAAGAGACGATGGAAAAGCTCAATATCATCAGTCAGAACAAGGCCAGGGGCCGACTGTGGAAAAGACCATCAATTGCTCATATGCAAGTTCAAGCTGAAACTGAAGAAAATCAGAGCAAGTCCACAAGAACCAAATTATGAACTTGAGTATATCCCGCCTGAATTTAGAGACCATCTCAAGAATAGATTTGACGCATTGAACACTAGTGACCGCAGACCAGACGAGTTGTGGAATGACAACAAGGACATCATCCATGAAGAAAGCAAGAGCTCACTGAAAAGACAGGAAAGAAAGAAAAGACCAAGGTGGGTATCAGAGGAGACTCTGAAACTCGCTCTTGAGTGTCGAGCAGCTAAAGCAAAAGGAAGAATTGGTGAAGTAAAAGAACTGAACAGAAGATTTCAAAGGGCCTCTCAAGAAGACAAAATAAAGTATTATAATGACATGTGCAAAGCGCTGGAGATAGAAAACCAAAAGGGAAGAACACGCTTGATGTTTCTCAAGTTGAAAGAACTGAAGAAAAAATTCAAGCCTTGAGTTCCAATAGTGAAGAATTGCATGGGGAAAATATCAAAAGACGCAGGAAGCATCAAAAGAAGATGGAAGGAACGCACAGAGTCATTATATCAAAAAGAATTTGTCGATATTCAACCATTTCAAGAGGTGGCATATGATCAGGAACCGATGGTACTGAAGGAAGAAGTCCAAGCTACTCTGAAGGCATTGGCGAAAAACAAGGCTCCAGAAATTGATGGAATATCAATTGAGATGTTTCAACAAGCAGGAGCAGCACTGGAGGTGCTCACTCGTCTATGCCAAGAAATATGGAAGAGAGCTTCCTGGCCAACTGACTGGAAGAGATCCATATTTAAGCCTATTCCCACGAAAGGTGATCCAACACAATGTGGAAATTATAGAACAATATCATTAATATCACACACAAGCAAAATTTTGCTGAAGATCATTCAAAAGCGGCTGCAGCAGTATATCGACAGGGAACTGCCAGAAATTCAGGCCAGTTTCAGAAAAGGACGTGGAACCAGGGATATCATTGCTGATGTCAGATGGATCCTGGCTGAAAGCAGAGAATACCAGAAGGATGTTTACCTGTGTTTTATTGACTATGCAAAGGCATTGGACTGTGTGGATCACAACAAACTATGGATAACACTGCGAAGAATGGGAATTCCAGAACACTTAATTGTGCTCGTGAGGAACCTTTACATAGATCAAGAGGCAGTTGTTCGGACAGAACAAGGGGATACTGACTGGTTTAAAGTTAGGAAAGGTGTGCATCAGAGTTGTATTCTTTCGCCATACCTATTTAATGTGTATGCTGAAAAAATAATACAAGAAGCTGGACTATATGAAGAAGAACGGGGCATCAGCATTGGAGGAAG
Organism: Elephas maximus indicus; assembly: GCF_024166365.1. Classification (NCBI taxonomy): domain Eukaryota; kingdom Metazoa; phylum Chordata; class Mammalia; order Proboscidea; family Elephantidae; genus Elephas; species Elephas maximus. The sequence continues at coordinate 45,485,874 of NC_064826.1, read as the reverse complement.
ACTCATTAACAACCTGCGTTATGCAGATGACACAACCTGGCTTGCTGAAAGTGAAGAGGACTTGAAGCACTTACTAATGAAGATCAAAGACCACAGCCTTCAGTATGGATTATACCTCAACATAAAGAAAACAAAAATCCTCACAACTGGACCAATGAGCAACATCATGATAAACGGAGAAAAGACTGAAGTTGTCAAGGATTTCATCTTACTTGGATCCATAATCAACAGCCATGGAAGCAGCAGTCAAGAAATCAAAAGATGCATTGCATTGGGCAAATCTGTTGCAGAGGACCTCTTCAAAGTGTTGAAGAGCAAAGATGTCGCCCTGAAGACTAAGGTGCGCCTGACCCAAGCCATGGTATTTTAGATCACGTCATATGCATGTAAAAGCTGGACAATGAATAAGGAAGACCGAAGAAGAGTTGATACCTTTGAATTGTGGTGTTGGTGAAGAATATTGAATATACCGTGGACTGCCAAAAGAATGAACAAATCTGTTTTGGAAGAAGTGCGACCAGAATCCTCCTTAGAGGCAAGGATGGCGAGACTGCGTTTTACATACTTTAGACATGTTGTCAGGAGAGATCAGTCCCTGGAGAAGGACATCATGCTTGGCAGAGTACAGGGTCAGCGGAAAAGAGGAAGACCCTCAACAAGGTGGATTGACACAGTGGCTGCAACAAGGAGCTCAAGCATAACAAGGATTGTAAGGATGGTGCAGGACCAGGCAGTGTTTCGTTCTGTTGCGCACAGGGTCGCTATAAGTCGGAACCAACTCAACGGCACCTAACAACAACAACATGCCTGTGGTTATGATCCTATCTGGGAGTGGGCTGTCTGTTATGTTAATGTGGCATGGTACAATCTACAGGATTAGGTTGTATCTTGAGTCAATCTCTTTTGAGATATAAAAGAAGTGAGCAGAGAGGAGAGGGACCTTAGTACCATCACAAAAGAAGAGCCAGGAGCAGAGTGTGTCCTTTGGACCAGGGGTCCCTGTGCTGAGAAGCTCCTAGACCAGGGGAAGATTGATGACCAGGACCTTCCCCCAGAGCCAACAGAGACAGAAAGCCTTCTCCTGGAGCTGGTGCCCTGAATTCAGACTCCTAGTCTCCTAAGCTGTGAGAGAATAAATTTGTTAAAGCCATCCACTTGTGGTATTTCTGTTATAGCAGCACCAGATAACTAAGATAACCACCATCCATACATTTTCTTTAACTCACATCAAGCTGGTTTCTTCCCACCATGCCATGGACACTGCTGACAGGACCAAGTGCACTAAACCTCTGAATGACCACCTCCACCCCAATGATTCCAGCAGTTATATTTGCAGCAACTCTGATTGCTCACCTAGATCCACCTACCTACTTGACATTTCCACTTGGATTTCTCACAAGTGCCTCAATGGCAACATGTGTAAAACTGAACTCACGATCTTCCCCACACCACAATCGTAGTCCTCCCCCAAGATTTCCCATCTCAGGGAATGTCTCTACCAACAATGACAGCACCTGTTGTTCTGGCCAAAAATCTGTCTCCCTTGTCCACTGCTGTATTCCCTGCACCTAACACAATGGCTGGCACATAGCTGGTACTTAGTATTCGTTGAATAAATACTGAATACATTTATGAAAACTGTCATTAAAACAGACTCTAAACTCCTTCAGAGACAATGAAATGGATTAAGGTTTATCCAAAGCCCAAGCAAATCTTTAATGCCTCTATACCCAGGCTCTTTCCATCATGCCAAAGCCATCACTATTTACTCAAACATTTGAATGCCTTCTAAAATTCCCATCATTACTGTGCAACAACATGCAGTTAAATGAATGAATTGATTATAATTTTCTCTGCTCTACCGAATTTCTACTTCTCACATTGTGCCTCATGAATGTGTCACTGCTGGAAAATGCGCATTAACTCTGTATTCAGGGCATTTAATGCCAAATTTGAGTGAGATGTTGATATCTTGATAGGAAAGATTTCTTTGAACTCTACTAAGCATTTTTCAAAGCAAATTGTGTCAGCAGACTGAAATTACATGCAAAATTATCTAAACTATTCACATATGATAGGCAATCACACTTTGTAGTAGATGAAGCTTTCAACATGTAGGAGATGAAGCTGAATAATATCAACCTCTGGTCTAATTAGCTCCAATCCAAAGCTTTCCTCATGTCTAAAGGCATAAAATGCAAACCATTACAGTATATGAGATTCAGGTAGCAACAGATGACACCACAACGGCCTTAATCGCACAAATGGGGCAGGTTTTGTATTTCATTCACTACTTGAGAGACCTACTGAGTACTTAACCTGATAAAACCAAACAAGCCAAACCCACTGCTGTAGAGTCAATTCGGACTCATAGAGACCCTATAGGACAGAGTAGAACTGCCCCATAGTTTTCAAGGAGCACCTGGCAGATTCGAACTGCCAACCCTTATGGTTAGCAACCATAGTACTTAGCCACTACACCACCAGGGTTTCCCTTAATATGATAAGAGACGCATTATTCCTAGGCTTGGTTCGTTACTTTACTCTTCTTTCCATAGTAGAAGTAGAAGAGTGATACTTGGAGAGGTTGAAGGGTCTTCTTACTGTCCGAGTTTTCCATGCTACCCGTTGCTTTCAAGTTGATTCAGACTCAACGGCCCTATACAACAGAGTAGAACTGCCTCACAGGGTTTCCATGGACTAGCTGGTGGATTTGAACTACCAACCTTTTGGTTAGCAGCCAAGCTCTTAACCACTGCACCACCAGGACTCCGTGCTACAGACCACCCTAATTAAACAGCTGATTAGCTAAATCAGTTGGAGGTATAACTACTAATTATTCAGCCATCACACCTTGAAGGTAATAAACAATATAAGTCCTCAGTCAGCTGCTCTCTGATTTTATCACTCTTAGCTCCCACTTTTGACTATCCCACAGGATCCTGAAAAAGTAATAAAATCTACATGTGGATTAGAACTCAGGAGATAACCCTCAAATTCTAAAACTAAGAACCCAAGGTGCTCTGCCCATTTTAATAACTCCAGAATTTTAACAAAAAAAAATTTCCAGATATGGTTATATAAGAGTATGATTTAAAAAAAAAGGGAATGTGCCTTTTCTTTTTTTAGTTGGAAATGTCACCACATTCCCACATTGACCTCTTTTCTAGGCACACATAAAAATTTCACAGTACTATTGTTGTATTGTTGAATCCACTTGAGGACAATGGGTTTGGTTTTGGGTTTTTTTATTGCTGTTGTTAAGGTGCTGTAGATTTCTATTCATAGGGTCTCCATGTGATAGATAAGAACTGTCCCAGAGCTTTCTAGGCTGTAATCTTTATGGAATCAGATCACCAGGTCTCTCTTCTGTGGAGCCACTGGGTGGGCTCAAACCACCAGCCTTTCGGTTAGCAGAGAGCACTTAACCATTTGGCCACCAGGGCTCCTTGCACAGTACTATTAATAATACCTAATATTTATTGTACACTACTGCCAGGTACCACGCTTAGAGCAAAGTTTCTCGACCTTGGCACTACTGGCATTTTGGACCAAAAAATCCTCTCTTATGGGATGTGCATTTCAGGATGTTTAGCAGCATCCCTGGTGTTTACCCACCTTCAACTCCCAGTTATGACAACCAAAGCTGTCTCTGGGAAATTGCCAAAAGTTCCCTGGTGGGCAAAATTGCCCCTAATTCAAACCCACTAGCTGTTCCACAGAAGATGTGGCAGTCTGCTTCCGTAAAGATTACAGCCTTGGAAACCCTATGTAGCAGTTCTACTGTGTCCCATAAGGTCACTAAGAGTTGCAACTGACCCAATGGCAATGTGTTTTGGCCTTAGACCAAAAAACCAAACCCAGTGCCGTCGAGTCGATTCCGACTCATAACGACCCTATAGGACAGAGTAGAACTGCCCCACAGAGTTTCCAAGGAGCACCTGGAGGATTCGAACTGCTGACCCTTTGGTTAGCTGCCGTACCACTTAACCACTATGCCACCAGGGTTTCCAAGACATATCAATTTAATCCTCAAAACAATGCCATGAAGTATACTGTTTTCCATTGTATAGGTGAGAAAACAGAGGCACAGAGATGTTAAGTAACTTGTTAAAGGTCAAGAAGTAGTGATACAACTAGTATTTGACCCAAGGTAGTCTGACTCCAGAGCCAGGATCTTAACTGCTGCTCTGGTATTAAGACTTGACCCCTTTTAAGGCCATGGTTTCAGAGGACATCTTGGTCAATTGGCATAATAAAGTTTATTAAGAAAATGTTCTGCATCCCACTTTGGTGAGTGCTGAGTGGTGTCTGAGGTCTTAAAAGTTTGCAGCGGCCATCTAAGATGTATCAGTTGGTCCCAACCCACCTGGAGCAAAGGAGAATGAAGACAACCAAAGACACAAGGAAAATATTAGCTCAAGACCAAAGGGCCTCTTAAACCAGACTCTCCATCAGCCTGAGGCCAGAACTAGATGGTGCGTGGCTAACACCAATGACCGCCCTGACAGGGAATACAACAGAGAGTCCCTGATGGAGTAGGAGAAAAGTGGGGTGCAGAACCCAAATTCACATAAAAAGACCAGACTTAATGGTCTGACTGAGACTGGAGGAACCCCCGGACTCTGTTAACCCAGAACTAAAACCATTCCCAATGCTGACTCTTCAGACAAAGATTAGACTGGACTATATATAAAACAAAATAATACTCATGAAGAGTGTGCTTCTTAGTTCAAGTAGTTACACGAGGCTAAGTGGGCGGCTCCTGTCCAGAGGCAGGATGAGAAGGCAGAAAGGGATAGCAGCTGTTTAATGGACACAAGAAACAGGAAACGCTGGGTGGAAAGGAGGAGTGTGCTGTCACACTACAGGGATTGCAACTAGGATCACATAGCAATAGCTGTACAAATTTTTGTATGAGAAATTAACTTGAGCTAAACTTTCACCTGAAGCACACACACACACAAAAAGACTTGACCTCCTTCAGATGTTAGGGGTTAATGAGAAGATTGATGGCTCAGAATCCCTTCCAAGTTGTCAAAACAAATTCCATCAGCAATAAAGAGTTTCCAGCGTTTAAAAATGAATTTAAAGAAGAGAGAGTACAGTCACCACCTAACTATGTATACCTGCTATACCTGGGTCATGGTAACTGGAAGAAAATATTTTTAAAATGAGTATCACCCACATATGAATCTAAAAACCCACAGGTTTCTACTTCTACCACTTGAATCACTTTTATAAGTAGGTGGAGTAGATGCTGAGTATATAATTTAAGCTCCTCTTAATGGAAATATCTGGCCCACCAGCAAACATAATTCTCACCATTAGATTCCCTCCTGTAATTGGAGATTTCTGTCTTCCAATTAGAGATTTCATTTGCAGATGACCCTTGTTAAAATGCTAATATCCACATTAAGCTGTTAGTCTTCGTTTAAATAAATTAATCAAATTAGTTAGTGAGTCATTTAGCAAGCCACTAGAAAGTAAATTACAAAACAGGAAGGTCTGATGGACCAGCCAGAGGCTGGGAAAATCTGGTTATAGGGTAGGGAAGCCAAAATTAGGGCTGGTAGCAGGAGGTATTGGGTTGGAACTGTGCTGGGCAGGGGCTAGTGATCTGTTCATCTCCCCAGTTCCCTATTTGACAGTCTCTTTCTCCACAGATAAACAAGAATTTTTCCCTCAAAATGCAGAGAACTAGAGCAGACTGGAGCCCTGGTGGCACAGTGGTTAAACACTCAGCTGCTAACTGAAAGGTGGGTGGTTCGAACCCACCAGCTGCTCCATGGGAGAAAGATGTGGCAGTATGCTTTCATAAAGATTACCCAGTGCCGTCAAGTCGATTTCAACTCATAGCAACCCTAAAGGACAAAGTAGAACTGCCCCCATAGAGTTTCCAAGGAGCGGCTGGTGGGTTCGAACTGCCCATCTTTTAGTTAGCAGCCGATCTCTTAACCACTGCATCACTAGGGCTCCTCTGTAAAGATGACAGCCTTGGAAATCTACGGGGCAGTTCTACTTTGTCCTATAGGGTCCCTACGAGTGGGAATTGACTCGAAGGCAATGGGTTTTTAGACCAGACTGGCTCCAGCCTACCCACGACAGGCTGCTACAGCAAAGATGCCTCTTTATAGCAAACCAAGAGGGGCTGAAAACTACCCCAGGTGGTGTTGCTCTTCCTTGAATCAGCTACTCAAACTGCTATTTTGATGGTAATGGATTTATCTGTTCATGAAACCTAAGCCTGAACATGCACTGCACATGGCTTCTCCCTAGTCCTGGCTTCTCCAAACATCTTGTGAAACACAAAACTTCCCATTTTCTGTGGGACAGGAGACTCAGAGGGAGGATGTGCTACCACTCTTGCATGTCATACTTTGATTTTGGGAAAGAAAGTTCTCCCTTGCTATCCTAGGATTCAATTCCTTCTCTCCCTACTCATTAATTGCCACAGAGTTGGCTCCAACTCATAGCAACTTTATAACAGAATGAAACATCGCCCAGTCCTGTACCATCCTCACAATCGCTGATATGTTTGAGCCTAATGCTGCAGCTACTGTGTCAGTCCATCTCACTGAGGATTTTCCTCTTTTTTGCTGACACTCTACCAAACAGGATGCCCTTTTCTAGTGACTGGTCATCCTAATTTCTAAGGAGCATTCTGTCTGTACTTCCTCCAAGACAAATCTGTTTGTTCTGCTGGCAATCCATAATATATTCAATGTTCTTTGCCAGCACCGCAACTTGAATTCACCAATTCTTCTACTCTTCCTTTCTCATTGTCTAGCTGTCCCCATGTATATAGGGGATTGAAAATACTATGGCTTGGGTTATGCACACCTTAGTCATCAGTTGTATCTTTGCTTTTTAAGATTTTAAAGAGGTCTTCTGCATCAGATTTTCCCAATGCAATACATCATTTGATTTCTTGACTGCTGCTTCTGTGGATGTCGATTGTTGATTAAGTAAAATGAAATTCTTGACAACTTCTATTTCTTTATTGCCCCAATTGTGAGGATTTTTGTTTTATGCTTAGATGGAATAAGGGATGTCACTGTAATGTCAGATGGATCTTTGCCAAAAGCAGAGGATACCAAAAAGATGTTTACCTGTGTCTTATTGACTAGGTGAAAGCATTCAACTATGTGGCAACATTATGGCAAACATTATAAAGAATGGGAATTCGAGAACACTTTCAGTAGTGTTCATGTGGAACCTGTACATAGATCAAGAGGCAGTCATTCAAACAGAGCAAACTGGAAAAGGTGTGCAGCAGGCTTGTGTCCTTCCACAGTACTTATTACATCTCTATGCTGAGCAAATACTCATAATCAGAGAAGTTGGACTATACAAAGAACACGACATCAGATATGCAGACGATACAACCTCACTTGCCGAAAATGAGGATGACTTGTATTACTGATGTCAAAGACTACAGCTTTCAGTATGGATTACACTCGAACATAAAGAAAATGAAAATTCTCACAACTGAGCCAATAAACATCATCATGACAAATGGTGAAGAAACTGAAGTGGTCAAAGATTTCACTCTACTTGGATCAACAACCAATGCCCTACTCATACCTTTAAATAAAAGCAAGTGGTTAACTTCTTGTTTTCTTTGAATCTGATAGCGTCAAACAATCACTACATAAAAAGCCTTTCCTTTTATCTGGGAGTGCCTATTGTGAGAATTTTTCTTCAAAAAAGGAACGAAGGAATAAAATGCCACTGAAATTTAAACGAGGCTTTGTAATTAAGCACTTTATATCTGCTCAAAACAATTTTCAAGCATTCAAATGCTAACAGAAAGCTTCTTCAAAAAAAAGAACAGAAAAATCAGAACCAAGGTTTGCAGCTGATGTAACAGGGAAAATTTTTATTGTAAAACTCTTGAAGAGATTTAAAAAAGAAAGGCATCATGCTGATAAAAAACTAAGTTGGGTGGTTAACTTAAGAGTGACCAGGTAACTACAGCATGCTTGTGTGAGGTTTATCAAGTGGGCTTAGAGATGGAAAGTTGATCTATGTCAGATCAAACTACCTTGCCTTTTGAAAAAATTAGAGTGGAAGGATAAGCATATACAAACTTAGATTTTAAAAATGAACTTGTATTTATTATATTTTCCAACTATGATCTTTTAAAATGGTGGCCTTAGGAAAATCTGCTTTGGCAAGCAACTGCAGAGGCTCCTGCAGAGAGCAAGTGAAAAGACTGGGCATATAAACAAGGGCTGCTGGCACATTCAAAGCACAGGGGATAGTTCACAGAGCAAAATGTAGTTCTAAGTAAATGGGTTTCAGGCAATTTCAGTGTTAAGATAACATCATTAAGAGTAGAACAGATTGTGCTCAAACCCTGCTGTTTATAATTAACACATTGCTTCCAAATACTCCAGGGTCCCTGGTAAATAGTCTTCTGCTCACATCCACCCAGACCAATCAGAGTATTTTCATCAGGTTCCATGCTGGGCCAGCACCTGTTTGGACAAATCCAATAGAGCCAAAGAACTCCTCTCCCTGGCCAGCTAAGGAGTTGGATGAACACAGCTTGGCTTAGTCATTGTCACAGTGTCCATATGGCTTTGAAGCTTGTTTTCACAAGAAATCATACAAGTATTTTATTATGTCAAAGTTCACCGTCCTATAAACAAAAACAGATAATCTGTTAGCATCCTCACCCCTTAGATTGCTCAGATTTGTAAGATTCTGGGAAGCATATGCAAAATAATTCATAATTAATTATAAACAACCCTACAGTGTTATCAAATGCACATGATACTAATTTTTTAAAATGTCCCTAGAAACTCATTTCTTTTAAAAGTCTTTTTTTGGCCATACATAAAGTTTGCTTTTCTAAAAAAGGAAAAGTTAGAACTATTCAACACTCTGTATTTCAATTATACTACAGATTTTGTCTAATAAACAGAATAAAGTAATTAGAGATGCAAAAGTATTTAAATCTTCTTTGCTTGTGAACATTGTTTATCTTCCCAAACACCTGTTTTATCATTACATAATGCACAGCTCATCTGTCCTCATTTGTAGTTTTCATTCTCTCAGTCTTTTAACACTGGTTGACCTGTGTGTGTTGTAACTAAATCTGTATGATCCAAGAATACCATGCAACAAACAGACGATGTGAATGTATATTTTTGTACTCTGATGGCAGGCAGAATAAAATAGCAGAGAGACAGACATATAATTATTTTCCTTTCTCCAAACTCATTCTTCACTATAAATATTCAGACTTGGAGGATTTATTATTTGAATAAATGGTCAAAATAATTAGATATAATGATCCAGCAATAAGTATAAAATTAAAGCTTTAAAGTATTCAACTCTGCAAAAATAAGCATCCATGTGAGAACAGCCTTTTAAAGATTCACTGATTGCATGCTCTTATTTATTAAACCATCATCGATTAATGTTTTTGTCTATCATTCTGTAAAACACTTGCTAAAAAAGTTTCTAAGCAAATGACTGACATATTAAATATTCTTTAAAAATTGGAATGGGGAACTATAGATACTGCTTATGAAAACACATTCAAAGACAGCTCAAATGAGATGCTATGGCTATTGTGGTACCTAATGCTGGACTGAAGATTACCTTAGTTTTCCCAATAGTGCCCTTTGAAGAACACTAAACCTTCCCAAATGGTACAAAAACACTGCCAAAACTATTCTGTTATAAGCATTAGCAGAAATAAAACAACTAAAAATAGGTAATAAAATTAAAATCTTATCTCAAGCATAAAGACACAAAAGGTATGGTTATTAAATCATAAAGCTATTTCCTTTTTATGTGTTTATCATTCATTCAACTCCAGAAACTCCAAAATTTACTTGCAACAAGGTATCTTTACAAATATCTAAAACATATATATAACATGTTACTGGTTGAAAAGATCTTCTTTTAGAGGGTCTTAAAAAGAAACAGATGGAGTAGACTATTTTTAACCACAGGCAAAAGGGGAAGTAGAATTTGTACATCCCTCCAAGCAAATGTCCCTACAATGACTTTAGGTTATAAACGTAAAGTCATAAGCTAAAGTGGACGGTATGTTAAATTTTATTTATTTTTTTACCTCAGGTTAAAAAAAAAATTGTTCAGAAGAAGCTAAAATTAAAAAAGAGCTTAAATTCCAACAGCAGACCAGCACTAGGGGAATCCCTAAATTACAAGGCATTATTTGATGGAATGTTACGGAGCCATAAAAAATGATCAATATGAAGACATACTTAAATATTACGGGACTAGGAGAATACAGAATTGCAACTATGTTGTGAATAGAGAATTGCAACTATGTTGAAACATCTGTATAATGGAAAAATATTAGAAGAGAATGATAATACTGTTATTTGTTATAATAGTAGGATTCCTTTATTCTATTCAGTTATCTGTGTTAATATAGTATAGTTTGAGCAATAAAATTTTCTTTCATAAAATAAACTCATTTAAAAACACTACATGATTTAAATACATTCATTTATAAAAGCACTACTACATTTCATCTCTGCTTTGTCATTGGGAAGTACTGAGGTAAGTTGAATCCTACAGGAAGATTCTTTGGACTTTTTAAAATTAAATTAATCAGGAACTGAATATGTAAGATCATTCCTTTAAAACACATTTACTGTCCAAGACGTATGACCACCCCTCTCTACCATCTCTCCATCCCTCCCAACCACCTGCAATATAAGCAGGTGACCGCCCAAGTGATTCCCATAGATATGTTTCTAGGGCAATGGCACACTGAGATAGAATAATACAACAGCAACAACAAAAACTGTCACACGCTCATAGCACAATAAAATAACTGTGTTTTAAAGGACTTGGAGACAAACATTTGATTAATTCACTTTTAGAGAAAGGTTTAACTTACAAAGGAAGCATGTAATTTGCATGTATTTTCTATGTCTTCAGATGCATATTGTTGTTGTTGTTAGGTACCCTATCACTGGCCCCCAACTCCTGGTGACCCTGTGCAATGGAATTAGACCATTGTGATGCACAGGGTTTTCACTAGCTGATTCTCAAAGATTGCCAGGCTTTTCTTCCTAGTCTGTCTTAATCTGGAAGCTCCACTGAAAACATGTTCAGCATCACAGCACCAAGCAAGCCTCCACTGATAGATGAGTGGTAGCTGAGTTTGAGGTGCACTGGCTGGGAATCAAACCTGGGTCCCCCATACAGTAGAACAGAATTCTAACACTGAACCACCACTGCCCCTCTCAGATGCATATTAGATTCATACAAATACAATTTTAAGATTTTGGATAGCTGTTATATATTACAGGAGAGTCTCTCTTTCATAGAACCCAAATGAATTAATTTCTCAAGTAAGCATCATAAAAGAAACACAATAAAGTAAATAGTATTGGTGACAATTTGCCCAGGATTAATTCTTAAATCAGAATTTAAAATACTTTAAAACAAGTTAATTATATGCATATATCTAAGGATTTAATTTTGCCTTTATCTTTTTATTTCATTTTGCTGATTTTTTTACTCCACATTGAATTTTTTTTTTCCTTACAGGATACTATTTTATTTCCTTTTACTTTTGGGGGCAATTTTACTTTGGGTTCTTTTTTAGTTTTAATGTTTGCTTCTTCTGACAACTTGCAACCATTCAGCTTTAAGTTCCAATCTTAAATTATCTTGTAGTGTCTTCCCCTCTGACTGTGAAGAAAAAACATTGTAAATGTGTAACTACCACTCACATTAAGAACAATCCAAGGACAGTACTTAATAAGCTTCTCAGTCATCTGCCTTCTCCTATACTCCACCTCCATACTGTGTGCTCCCTCTCTGGAACTAGCCTCCAACTGCTTCTCTGCCCAAACCTGTCTACTGTTCCATGGTCAATAAAATTCTCTCTCCTCTACCTCTCCAATGAATATGTTTTCTTTTCCCTTCCTGGATTACCTGAAACCTGGCTCTCTCTGAAGGACCAAGCCCCATCTTCAGCTCCCCGCAATGAAGGTGAGACTCTCTCCTATACTTCCTCTACCTCTCCAATGAATATGTTTTCTTTTCCCTTCCTGGATTACCTGAAACCTGGCTCTCTCTGAAGGACCAAGCCCCATCTTCAGCTCCCCGCAATGAAGGTGAGACTCTCTCCTATACGTCATGTGGGGGTTGGCTGGTGTCCTTGTGGAAAAGCTCTGCCCCTCTGAGACTCAGACCATTCTCTTCACCATCTTCTATCCTCCCTTGTCATCATCTCTTAGTCACTAATTTAGCATTCAATTCGGTCTTCCTTTCCACCCCAAGACCTGCATCAGCTTTAATGACTTCACTGCACACTTGTCTTTCTTACATCCAATGACCTTCTTTTCCACTCTCATGATCACACTCAGAAATGCTTTTCTTCTAAAAACATAAATTCATTCTACCCTCTGATCCCCAATCTCTTCCTTCAAGCTATTTGTAACACTTTGGAACAACCAGTCCACAAGCACCTTCACTTTCTCTTAATGTACAAAAACTTGCTGAATATTTATTTATGTGTGGGGCACTATATTATTAGCCCCCTACTGGCTTTACTTCCTTCCTTCCCTTCCCAGTTTAGTCACTTCAACCACTCACTTGGGAGTCTCCACTGAACTCACCTGGTAAACCTCAATCGATATGATTTCAGTTATCTCTCTCTGCTATCCCATTACCCAGCATATGGAATGCTGCTGGAGAAGATCACAAGTCTCATGGATTGGTGTGGTGCCATAATTCATGACAACCTCAACTGGGCCCTCAACACTCCCGGCAAGCTTTTCCTTATTAGTACTCTTCTCCATTCCCTGTGGCAGATATTTCAAATATTCCATATTCCTCTCAAACTGCTACTACTTCTGCCCTTAGTCTAGGCAGAGAATTCTGCCTTCTCTTTCAGACAAATCAGAAGCTACCAGATCAAAACTTCTTGCCACCAAATCTCCAAACTCAGCTCCATCTGAATCCATCCTTTGCCCTGGTTACAATGCCAAGAAGATTCTCCTTTATTATCCAGGGCTATTTCTTTCAACTCAAGTTCTAAATCCCATGCTGCTATGCTGTTTCAAGGACTTCATGCTTTTAACTAATCTCTCTCTCTCTCTTTAGTATCATTAAGTCTCCTTCTTTACCTGTTCTTTCCCATCAGCATTTAAATATGCTTGAATCTTTTAAAAATTGTAATTATAACTCTTTTACAACACCACATTCCCTTTAGCAGGTATAAGCCTCTCCTTATGACAAAAATTCTAGAATATAAACTCATAAGGTTAAGAATATATATCTGTTGCTCTTTCCATAAAGCCTAACACAGTGTTTTGTTTATAATGGGCAACGCAACAAATGCTGAATGAATAAAAGGCATTATATCTACTTGCTGCATCTATTTCCTCATAAATTCTCATAAATTGCAATTAAAGTCACTATAATTTGACTTCTACCCCACCAAACCACTGAAAAAAGTTACAAATGACTGATTTATCATTAAATCTCACATGGACCTTGTTTGACTTCTTGGCAGCATTTGACAATTATGAACTATCCTTCTGTTTTCCTAGTTTTCTTGATATACAATTTTAAATATATAACTGTTTTTTCCTCTAAAGATCATATAGAAGCATTGTGTTTTTACCCGTCAAAAGTATGGCTTTCTATAACTGCATACTGTTTCTTCATGAGAATTTACAATAAATTATTGATTTATTCCCTTATTGGACATTTTAGTTGTGTCCTGTGATCTAATCTTTTTATCTCTGCCACAGGTGTGTGGAATTACACATACCACCACTTCTTTGGTAACTATATATGTGACTTCCTTTCTCCACCAAGCTGAGATCTGGAATGAGACTAAGTCCCCTTAGTTCTCTTCTTCCTGCTGCCCCAGAAAACGAACCCACAATGGATCCCTTTTCATCTGAAGTTATACTGCTTATCACTATGGGAAAACATGCCTATCGTAAATATTTATTTATTTAGCACACACTACGTTTAACGTGGCGCACTGGTTAAGACCCTGACTGCTAACCAAAAGGCTGGCAGTTCGGATCCACCAGCCACTCCTTGGAAACCCTATGGGGCAGTTTTACTCTGTCCTAGAGGGTCACTTTAAGTTGGAATAGGCTCAACAGCCAACGGGTTTAGTTTGGTTTTGGAAGTTTAAGATATTGTGGTAGACCTCGAGAATAAGGCCGTGATTGACACAGACATAGTCTGTGCTTTGAGCTTCATGAAATTATATTCTAGAAAGACGAACTCTAATTAGTTGTGTATCTGTGTGATGGTGGCTGTGGTACGTTTGAGAAAGCTTCTTTGAGAAAGAGATATTTAAACTGAAATCCAAAGCTTATACCTCAGTTAGGTTAGCTAGATGAAGGAGAGGTAGAATTGCAAAGTGCTGCATATGCAAATGTAGGAAGCAGGACAGTAAATATGAAAAAGTAAAAAAAAAGATGGTGTGGTTAAGCTGCAAATACTGAGAGGAGAAGTGGTGTGTGCCAGATGTGGCTAGGCACAAAGTCAGAGGCCTGACCATTTGGGCCTTGTAGGTTATCAAGGATTTTGTTTTTCTATCCCAAGAGTTATGGGAAGCTACTGAAGACTTTTAAGCAGGAAGGTAACGTTAAATTTTTAATAAATTTTGTAAGATCTTTCTGGCTATAGTATACACAATAAATTATAAGGGACAAGAGTAGATAGAAGACCAGTTGGGATGTTACTAGAAGGTGATGATGGTGGGTTGGTACAGTACAAATGATAAAAAGTGAATGAATCTGAGATAAGTAGGAGGGGCTTGGTAGGCTCAACAAAACTAATGATTGGATACTGGAAGCATAGGAGAGAGGTTTCAAGAATGACTAGGAACGAATTACCCAATAAAAAGGGTACGCATAGGCTTACTTCTGCTTACTTACTGATCTGTAGTGTACAATTTCACCTGTTTTTCAACACATCAAATGTGAAATTATGCACTACACAGCAGTAAGCAGGCGTAAGTAAGCCCATGCTTACCTTGCTTACTGGGTAATCCACCCCTGTTTATAAATTTGAAAAGAGACTTTGATTCTGTAGGAAGGTGCTGTGGGGTTGGGAAAGGGACTGATGCCAGCCATACATAGAAGCAGAATGTTTGATGTGGTGAAAAAATGTAAAATTGTTCATTACAGATGATCTGGCAAGCAAGGTAAGCACTGTGCTTACTTTGCCTATTGGATAATCTGCCCCTGGCTCTAAGAGAAGATGGTTTAAGGAAGAGAGTGGTCAACAGTATTATGTGCCACTGAGAGGACAAATAACCTGAAGACTAAACAGGTTCTGGGAAAACCCAGAGGAGGCGAAATTCAGACCACAGGTGGAAAAACACACCTTGAATAGGAAGAGGGAGCCTACCTCCTACCTGCCCATCCATACAACACTGAAAAAAGGAAACAAAAAGAAGATGGGAACCAATGTAGGTAGTTGAAGGACTTCTCAACTGATGTTTTCAATTTTGTTTTGTGAAACAGAGTGAATGCTGAGCGTGAACAAAGATGTAGGGATCTATGGTTTGAACAGAGTCAAGAATATAGGTGGAAAGGAAGCCTGTGAACCAGATACTCTATTCTTCAATAAATGAGGTAGAATGGCTAGGATGCTGGTAGAAGATAATTAGTCATAATAATAGGGAAATAGAGGCAGATTGTAAAGAAAGACGCCCAAGTTTTTATAAGAAGTTATGGGGAGAGAGACCAGTCAGGAAATGGCAACCAGGACAGACAGCACTAAAATAAGTTCCCAACCCGGCAGGAATGGGTTTGATGACTCCAGAGGAGATAATATCCCTACGGAAGAACCAGGTTTTAGTTAAAGCAATGAGGAAGAATATTGGGAGAAGATGGAAGGATACAAGAGGGAGAAAAAGAACAGAAGGTTAAGTCAGCAGATAAGAAGTACAAAACATTATGGGGATGAGAGAGTGGAAGAGGACAGGTGCAGGAAGTGGAAGGGAATGCTTATATTATCCAAGAAAAGTAAGAGAGCAAGTGACAAAGTTCCCAAGTTCTTCCAGCAAAATTCTAGGTCTATGGTTCCTGCTCCCTTCTGAGATGGAACCAAAAATCCCAGTGCCATCGAGTCGATTCCAACTCATAGCGACCCTATAGGACAAAGTAGAACTGCCCCATAGAGATTCCAAGGAGCACCTGGTGGATTCGAACTGCCAATCTTTTGGTTAGTAGCTGTGGCACTTAACTACTATGCCACCAGGGTTTCCAGTAAATGGAAAGTGCACTTTTTTTTCCCAAGGATTTAATATCACCATGATGCTGTGGATTAAGTAACACCAAATTCAGTTTGTTTCACTGTATCACTGTATTAGGCATTCATTAACATCTGTACTGTAAAAGAATGGTTATGTTGGGACATAACCCAATACCTTCAGAGTAACGGCAAAATCTCTAAAATAAATACGCATCATTCCAAAGTTACGCCTTTACTGGAGAAAAATGTAGAACAAGATTCTAACTCAGAAAGAAAGACCAGACTTGCTGGCCTGCCAGAGACTGGAGAAACACTGAAAGTATGGAACTCAGACACCTTTCAGCTCAGTAATGAGGTCACTCCTGAGGTTCACCCTTCGGCCAAAGATTGAACAGGACCATGGAACAAAACAAGACTAAAGGGGCTTATTAGCCCTGGGGCAGGGACTGGAAGGTAAGAGGAAACAGGAAAGCTGGTAATAGGGAATCCAGGGTTGAGAAGGGAGAGTGTTGACATGTCATTGGGTTGTTATCCTACGTCATAGAACAACGTGTATACTATTTGATGAGAAACTAGTTTGTTCTGTAAACTTTCACCTAAAGCACAATTTTAAAAAGTTATACCTTTCATGGAGCCTCTTAGATATAAATTTCTGTATCACTGTTTAGAAAAAGAATACCTACTGCTTTATGATGGAGCCTTGGTAGAGCAGTGGTTAAGAGCTATGGCTGCTAACCAAAAGGTCAGGAGTTCGAGTCCACCAGCCGCTCCCTGGAAACACTACGGGGCAGTCCTACTCTGTCCTGCAGGGTCACTACGAGTCAGAATCAACTCGGTGGCAACGGGCAAGGTGTTGCTTTATAAGCATACTCGTAACATTAAAAAAAAGTTTCTGCCCAATTTCCTCTGTGTAAAAATTTGCCTGGTTTTATCACAATGACTTATTTTATAATCTTCATCTCGTGTTTAAGAGTCTACACATCACCAAAACGGGGCAACTGCCAGCATCATAAATATCACAGAAATTTTAACTCAAAAGAAACTTCAGGGTAGAGGCTGGCAGCCTGTGGACTTTAGAACCTCAGGAAGCGATAAAATTTATTAGAGGCAATTTACAAATTCATATCCCCATCAAAAGCTGTTTTAGGCTAAATAATATTTCATGCCTGTGTATTATGAATTTTGAAAAGTATGTAAATACTTTCATGATTAATTTTAAGAGAAAAGAATGTTAAAATGGAATCTTCGTATTCAGAAAGGTTGGGCAGTCAGTCACATGGGCTGTCTTGTTCGACTTTTCAGTCTACACACATTACCTCTTCTGCTATAGTCCTGACAGGTCGTCATCTAGCTGCGACCATGAGATGAAGTCATTGATTCACATAGACAGCTTGAACATTTATGAATGTACTTATTGTACAGTAAGTATACCTCTTTATGAGGAAACCCCTTACATATTTTAGACAGCTTTCATTTCGACAAACATACTTTCCTCTCTAGAACTTCTAACACTAGAGAATTTTTCAGAATAAGTTTAATTCATTTTGAACATGTCAGTCCCTGAAATAACATGTCCTTACTAAGGCTTTTCTTTCACCTCCCCATCCCTCAGGGATATGGCATGCTTCCTAGTTCTACCACTCTCTGTGTCCCCCTCAGCAGACACCAGTTGCCAATGCCCCTCCAAAGACAGCACAGCACATCAGGTTTGATCTGCCTACAGCAACAGACAGCAGAATGTAACATCCCTTAAACTAGATGCTATATTTCCATCGGTGTTACCTCAATCAGGACTTGTAAAACTTGTAGTCAGTTAAAATCCTTAGGACTTAAACTAGGTCTCTCCCAACCTGTTTTAGTACATGTGATTTCTTTGGCCCTGCTAAATCCCACTGCTATTATGGGACCATCATTCCAGTCTATTAAGATCTTTTAGAATCTTGGTTTTTGTGATCTAACATATTAGCTATTCTTCCCAATTTTGTGTCATTTCTAAATTTGATGAGAGGGTTTATTCCACAGTGGATCTTACTCATTCTTGGCACTTAAATAATCTTTTTCCTTTAAAAGACTAATGACACTACATTAGGAAGAACATTGATTTCTATATTTAGCATATAATTTACAATGATTCAAGACATTTTACATTAACAGTTATTCTACTCTTACCTTGCAATAGCTCTGATGAAGTCTAGAGACACTGTGCATTTGTATTTCGGTCCATCAAGCTGATCATCATGGCCAACCAGGGTTAATAGCTGAAGGGTCACTAGGGAGGTAATCTGAAAATGAGAAAGCGTTTCTAATGAGAAATTGTTTCAATGAGATTACATGATGTCCTTGTTTCTGAAACATTTTGCAGTTCCCCTGAGAAAGATATATAACTGAAACCACAAAAGGGTCAGCAAAAAATATGACCACTTTGAAATATGCATATACAAATTTGTACAGATGTTTAAAGTCCTAGTTAATCAAACTAAAACTCAGTCTTTAAAGAGTCCACTAGAGACAGCTTTGCTTCATTAATGACTTTGACAGTGATAACCTTTAAAAACTACAAATAAAGCACATTCCTTCTCTACATAGCATTTCATGGAGTTTCTATCTAAATACCTCAGAACATGAATACTCCTTTGGGAATTACACAATTAAAATATGGAGCTGGGCTTTTTTCAGTCTTGGGTATCTGGTTGGATGAGAGATAAGAAATATATCCCTCAGATCTGAACTTTAGCCTTGCTTTAAAACTGAATACTGATCAGGTAGTTAGCAAAACACCAGAAGGATTAATACTGACAAATACTGACAAAAGGGTATTTTGACAGGTCAAAACCTCACATTCATAAGGCCAACCAAAGTATTAAGCTCTCTGACAACCAAGAAAGAAAGCTTAACCAAGAGCTGAAATTCTTTGAGCAGCCTAGGCTAGTCTCTTCTCCCAATTTCTTATTCTCATCTCCTAGAGACCAACTTGAAAAAGAGGCCACCAATGGCACAAAGACTTGTAGACTTGGTGACCGGTAACTACTCTGTGGCAATATAAAGAATAACAGTTTTAAATAACAGTATCTATAATGCTTAACCTAACCATATGCCTTAGAAATTAAAACTGCTCACTTAATTTGGGGCTAATACTTTGCAGATACTCAGTAAACATTCCATGGATAACAACAATAGCAGTAGCAATTTTACTTTATACCAAGTGTTCTATACACATCATTTATTCCTCATGACCCTACAAGGTAGACATTATCATCACGCTCATTTTGTAGATGAGCCTTAGAGACGTTAGGCAACTTTCTCCAAATCTCAGAGCTAGTAGGCAGCTTAGCAAGAATTCAAATCTGGAATCTGGGCTCATCTTACTAACCTACACAGGCTCCCACTACATTTCCCATTATAGTTTTAAAGAGAAAACTGTCATGCAGTATTCAGTCAGCTGTCATTACTTTATTAGCAAATTAAAGGGTGACAGATGATAGATACCAAAGTATTTTGTATAGAGAAAAGATTATATTTAGTAAATATGAAGCATCATTTCAACTAAATAAAGCATTTTGTATTACTACATCAAAATATAAAACTGTATTCAAAAGGCTAAGACTTTTCATTTTTAATTCAGTATCACAAATTAAGTTATGCCTTGAAATATTTATGAACATTCTCTGTGTTGAAAGTATGTATTTTGCAGCTGCTGTGCAGTCTGTAATGTATGTCTATTACATCGAGCTTGTTAATTGTGTTGTTTGAATCTTACACATACCATTTATTATCTATTAAAACTAAGCCAGGTATCAAAATTCTCCCACTATGATATGGAGTCTGTCTTTTTCTCCCTGTAATTGTTTTTGTTTTATACTTTTGAAGCTATGTTATTAAATGCATACAGGCTTAAAATCACTATATTTTGCTGGTGAAATGAAATTTTTCATTACTATACGATTCTTTTCTTCTCTAGCAATGTCTTTACCTTTTTCTGATATCAAGAAGTATACAAGCATTATTTTAGGTGCAGTACCTTTTTCCTTATATGTTGCTTTCCATCACTTTACTTTCAAGTTTCATGTTTTCTTAACTTTAGACAGTTCTCGTGTAATGAACATATAATGGGATTTTGTTTTTATAGCCAGTCTGACAACCTTTATCTTTCAGTTAGACCATTTACTCCATTTGCTTTTATTACTGGTTTTCTAAAATTTTATTTCTAACCATTATGTTGACTTTTCTATTTCTCTCCTTTTCTATGTGTCTTTCCCATTCCTTTCTCACCTTTTATAGAATTGAATGATATTTTCTCATTCTATTTCTTCCTTAATGCCTTGGAAGTAATTATACATTCCATTTTGTCATTTCCTTTTGAATTCTTCTTTGGTTCCAAGCTATTTTAGAAGTCTTTCTTCTAGCTCCCTCCTGGGCCAGTCACCCTGTCCTAAGAACTTCTCCAGCTGATGGTAACTGAGCACAAAGTGTGCCCACCATCCGGAACAACCCACCCCAGGCAAAAGGGGTGGAACAAGACAAGAGTTCTCTCCCTTATACAAGTACCTACATAATATCCTCCATTTTGGCTCTTGGCCTGCTAAGCGTAAGATGTTAACTATCAGGAACTTTACTGAAAAAGTTTGCTGACTCCTGAATTAGAGAATTGCTAGATCCAAATGATTAATTTAACCAGTGTGGAAACTGAGATGTTCAGTGACTTGCCCAAAGTGATGACTGGATGGTTACAGAAACCCATTTGACTTGTATGTAGATCTCCTAACTCCAATTCCAAAACTTTTATAAAGCATGACTATATTGTGATGACAGGTAAGAGAACTCGTATCTAATAAGTTGTAATATAGTCTTGCCTGAAAACAGAAAGTGTTAAAAGAATGGGGATAATATGAGAAGCGGTCATAAAGGTAGTATTCAAGAGGATAAACCTGGCAAGGTGCCCCTAGCGATAACACAAAGGGCCCTTTTCCCATTAACTTAGAAATATGTTGTGTGTGCTTGAAGTATGTATGCACCATTAAGACGCAGGAGGAAAATAGGGAACTGGAGGATAGTTCTGAAGAAATTACCAGAATGTAGACTAAAGAGATAAGGAAGAGTATACGAAAAAGGTAAAAAAGGACAGAAGCCAAAGTGAGAAGATCTATCATATTTCTAATCAAAATTCTAGAAGAAGAGAGAATGAGGCAGACGTATTATCTGAAGAGATAATGGATAAAAACTTATTAGAGGAGATGAAAGACACCAATCCATGGAATTAAAGCCAAAGAAATTCCAAGAAGTAGAACTCAGAAGAAATTCACACCTAGATACATCACATCGAAACTGCAAAGACAAAGAGGAACTCTTACAAGAAGCCAGAAGAAAAACAGGTTACCTTCAAAGGAGCAGTAATTTGGCTGACAGCTGACTTCACACCACCACCAACAGAAGCCATAAAATAGTGGAATGGTATCTTCAATATACTGAAGAAAGTAGAACTGTCAATTCAGAATTTTACACCCAGAAAAAAAATATATTTTAAGATTGAAGATGAAATAAACATATTTCTAAACTCAGAACAATCAGAAGTTTGCTACCACAGACCTTCACCTACTAAAGGGAATTCTCAAAATGTATCTCCAGGTGAAAGAAAAGTGATTTCAGGTAGAGGTCTGAAATGTAAAAATTATGGTAAATCTAAATGAATTTGTCTGTATAGGTAACAATAACGTATTATGGGCTTAAAAATAGGATTAAAGAGCACAATACCAGTAAGAAATAAATTGGGAAAGGAAAAAATGAAGTCAAAATGTTCTGAAGGCCTTCTGGTGTCTGGGAGAAAGTATTTGTACTACATTTTGACTTTGATAAGTATGAATGTTATAATTCTTAAAGTAACCACTGAGAACAAACAAGTGTATCTACTTCCGCACTAGTAGAAGGGGATAATGAATTATAAAAATAATTCATGCAAGAAAAAGAAACAAAATCAGGTAATCCAAACAGAAGGCATAAGATATAAATCAAATTACATTAGTAATTATATTAACAGTAAGATAGATAAAAGCGTCAATCAAAAGACAGAGATTGACAGACTGGAATTCCAACTACACACTGTTTAGAATTGATGTATCTAAAATACAGGCAGTCCCTGGGATACGAACGTCCGACTTACATACAACCCATAGTTATGAATCAACCTCTGTAAAGCATATTAAAAACTCGAGGTACACATAATGGTTTGTAATAACAAACGGCTGCTACCTTGTGACGTGCATCAAAACATTATCATTACTATGTTATTATGTTGAAGGTGTTTTGGTGCATCTGGAAATGCTTCTTTAATATTTTTATGCATAGAAAGGTACACGTTATAAGACAAACATTTGACTAACATTAGATATGAACCATACCTAACTGTTAACGAACCATACCTAACTGTTACGTACAAATTTGACCTAAGACAGGCTTAGGAACAGAATTTGTTCGTAATTCAGGGACTGCCTGTAGAAGAATAATGGAAGGTTAAAAGTTAAAGGAGCCCTGGCAGTGCAGCAGTTAAGTGTTCGGCTGCTAACCAAAACCTTGGCAGTTAGAATACACCCAGCGGCAATGCAGGAGAAAAATCTGGTGATCTGCTTCTGTAAGACTTCAGCCTAGAAAACCCTATAGCCAGTTCTACTCTGTCACATGGAGTTGCTACGAGTCGAAAATTGACTAAACAGCAACTAACACCACAACAAAAGTTAAAGGATAGAATGAGATACATCAAGCAAACAGTAACTAAAAAGAAAAGTGGTGAATGTATGCTAACATCAGACAAAATAAACTTAAAAAGAAAGGTCTGCTTAAAAATTGATAAAATGTAGGCTATGGGTTCATACCTTTCACAAGATTAGTTGACTAAGACCTTTAATACAAAGGGATGAGACACAACAGGACGGGATAATGGGGCCTTTGAGGGTTAGAGTAGTATTGCTGAAAGTCAAGATAATACAAACTCTGTATCCTTCCGAGTTTGGAAACAAGCAGAAATCGATAGTGAGAAAGTGGGCCTAAAATTTTAATGAATGGAGGATAGGCAGAAAAGGGTTAACACAGTCTCCTGTGACAAAATGCCTTCGTTAATTCCAACTTTCTACTTTCTATAATGGATTCATTTACTAACGTAGGTTAGAAAAATCACACATTAAATCTGCCTTTATTATTAGAGTTGGGTCTCTTCAATTGTTCCTTTTATTTTACTATAGAACAAAACATTAATTACCTTTTACTTTGCCACTGGCATTTCCTTATTTCTTATAACTTTTACTTTTCCATGATTCAAATAGTCTTACATATTTAATTAGATTCATTAACCCAAACTGTATGAGAAATTACTCTTTTCTCACAAATCTTCCACACAGAAATAAAAAACTGTGTTTAACCAAGTTAAGTTAGAATTTCAAGAATGTTTCAGGTATCCTGCAGTTTTATTACTTCTACTACATTAGTTAGTTACAACACATGTCCAAAGGAAGTGAGTTGGACCAGATAGTCCTTCAAGTCACTTTCAGTTCTACCGGTATTCCATGGATAAATTAATCATATAATTTTGCAAGGATACAGTATTACTTCAAGTTTTAGCAGGCAAAAGGCATTTCTAAGGTATTAACAAGATGACTGCTCAATTATTTTGTTGTTGTTAGGTGCTGTCGAGGCAGTTCTGACTGATGGAGACCCTATGCACAACAGAATGAAACATTGCCCTGTCCTGTACCATCCTTACAATCGTTGTTATGCTTGAGCTCATTGCTGCAGCCACTGTATCAATCCACCTGGCTGAGGGTCTTCCTTTTTTCCGCTAACCCTATACCCTGCCAAGCATGATGTCCTTCTCCAGGGACTGATCCCTCCTGACAACATGTCCAAAGTATGTAAAACGCAGTCTCGCCATCCTTGCTTCTAAGGAGCATTCTGGTTGTACTTCTTCCAAGACAGATTTGTTCATTCTTTTGGCAGTTCTTGGTAGATTCAATATTCCTCGCCAACACCACAATTCAAAGGCGTCAGTTCTTTGATCTTCCTTATTCATTGTCCACCTTTCACATGCATATGATGCAACTGAAAATACCATGGCTTGGGTCAGGTGCACCGCAGTCTTCAAGGTGACATCTTTGCTTCTCAAAATTTTTTTGGGGGGGTTGGGGGGGTCCTATTTTAGAAAAAGCTAACATAAAAAAAAGAGTCCTTGGATACTGCAATTGGTTAATGCATTCAGCTGCTACCTGAAAAATTGGAAGTTCAAGATTCAGGTCCACCAAGAAATGCCTCAGAAGAAAGGCCTGGTGATCTACTTCCAAAAAATCAGCCACTGAAAAACCTACAGAGCACAGTCCTACTCTGGCACGCATGGGGTCCTAAGTCGGAATCAACTTGACAGCAACTGGTGATACTGATAATATATAAAGACGATACACAGGCTACCTAAACCTAAAGAAAACAATTAAATCAGGGTATGATTTTTCACTTTAAAAAATATGAATTCAAAAGGTCCTTTATTACTGCTTGGCCTTACCATCGAAAATGACTCAAAAACAACATACAAATACCTCAGTTCAGGAGAACACCTATTATGTAAAGCAGTGAACAAATGTACTAACAACTTAAAACATGATCCCAGTTTATTAAATATTGCTAGAGGTAACCTGAAAAAGAGTCAAGTACAAAGATTAATTCTGGGGGTTATATTTCAAATCTTAAACATATAATTTATACCTGTACTAAATGAGAAATATATGTGTGAAACTTTGGAAAAATTATTTCTATACATGCATAAATATAAGAATATTTACTTTCCTATTTATTATCCAACACTTAAATTATCTAATTTTTATTTCTAATTGCGTATCATGAAACTCACGATGACCCAATCTAAATACAGAACAAAGACAAATGGAATCGCAGAAAATTACTTACATCCTTGCCCAACTTTAAATGTTCCTGAGTGAAAAAAAAAGCTAATTACAAAAGGTTACATACTGTATGATGTCATTTATGCAAATTCCTGAAATGACAAAATTACAGAGATGGAGAACAGATTAGCGGTTGCCAAGGGCTGGGTGTGATTAAAAAGGGCAGCAGGAAAAATCCTAATAATGATGGAACTGATCTATTGTCTATGGTGGTGAATTCATGACCCTGCGAGGACTTCAAACCAGTTCAGTCATGGCTGAGGAAGCGAAACTAGAAGAGACCTGAATTTTTACGATTTGGGTGATATGGAATAACCAGAATGAGAAAAATTACAGGTTGAAGCCCTGGAACGAGAGACTCAGAAGAGGCGTAGTGAGTCCATTCAGGAGCCTGATGCATAAGATTAAATTACTGGCAAGACCACAGAGAGCTACACACATTCAAAGCTGCACAGTCCATAGCCATTGTTCAGTGGGGCGCTGCTGTTTCTGACTCTGCTGAAAATCCTGCGGGCAAGAGATTTGGTTGCTATACAACACTTATGCTGCCCTAGTTTTCTGAAAGAGAGATTAGTTTTCTAGCAAAGCTCCAACCCATAATTTTCCAGTTATCCTAGTTCACCCAAATTTTTTAAAAATTCAGATCTGTTCCAGTTTCACCTCCTTGGCCATGACCAAACCAGGAAGAAGTGGCTCAAAGCCCTGGACCCAACACATGTAATAAAATTTAATATAACTAAATACACACTGATACAGTCAAAAATTAACACATGTAAAATGTGAAATCTGGATTAAGATCAGTGGGTTGTATCAATGTCAGTTTTCCTGGTTGTGACAGTGTCCTGCAGTTTTGAAAGATGCATTGTGGGAAACTGGGTAAAGAGCACATAGGAACAGAGAGCACATATTTTCATTAAAATTGCACATGAATCTACAAATATCTCAAAATAAAAAGTTTAATTAAAAAATAAATACACTGATAAAGTACACAAAAATATACAGGGCTTTGGGGAAAAACTTATAAATTGCTGGAATAATTTTATCTTACAATGTTAAAGCACATATGAAGTTGCAAAAATATAGTAGAAACAAATGTTTGATGACTCTTGATTAAAGAAACTACTTGGTAAAAAAGATGGCTTTAAGTACAAAAAGAATGTTAATTATTTCAACATTGATATGCCACTAGGGTGAAGCTATACGAGTTTTTAAAACTTCATAGATTACAGAGTTTTCTTACTTAAAGCTGATGATTAGTTGACTGTGGTTCAGCCTCAAGGATGTTTTCTAGCTGCTGATTACATGCTGTGAACCCATAACGGTTCTCATGAGTTGCCACAGACCTGTGGCTAGGATAAATTGTTACCAATCTATAGCACAGGAGAATTATAGCAAAGCTGTTAATATAAAAATTCTTACCTGAGTGTCCCACATTTTCCCAAATTCTATTTTTTTATTTCTTCTTTTAACGATAAAAGTTTTGCTTGTTTGTCTTTGGGCTATAAAAACCACCTAAGATTTATGGATAAAAAAATTTTTAAATTAAATTCTGAGCTAGCCCATAAGGACTGGAAACCTTGGAGATCAATGAGTACCACTTCGTTTTACAGATGAGAAAACAGACATCAAAAAAGGATGACTGGCATTATTAGTCCCTACTCAGTCACCCCAAAAAAATAGGTTGAGGCACTTTAGCTCATGTTTCAAGTTATTTAATCCGTAAATCCCAATGAAAAAAGAATACACCATATACTAAAGATTTACTAGAAAACATTTTAGAGTTGTAACAAGTTCTAAATTAAGCACTTAATTTTAAGAATATTTAATGTATTAAAATGGTTGGCCAAATACTTCATTTTCAGGGCTAGTAAATATTAGAAGGTGGTTTGCCAAGGCAGTATTAATACTATTATATTAATATAATACATATTATGTTATATTAATATATAATATTAATATTATTAAATACTGAATACTATTATATTAAAGGCCTCCCATACTGAACAAACCACACATTTATCTTTTCTTCTACTATCCTTCAAAATTCCTGAGAATGACTGATACGTAATGTGGCATACGGTCCCTCCCTCAGGATCTAGCAGAAGAACAAAATTTGGAGGGGGGAGAGGGGAAGAGCTATAGGAACAAATTGATATTAGTGTCCATGGGTAATTAGTGGTACAGGGATTGAAACATTTATTGAGTCTAGCCTCTAGGGCAGATGTTGTGCTAGGCACTTTAATTTCTTTACTCCTCACAACCCACCCACAAGTTAAGTACTACAAATTATACAATATATGTAATAGTTAAGTAAACTAAAAGTTAGAATAAACATTCAAATTCTTGAATGTAAAGGTAACAAAAGTTCTCTCCTGAAACACTAAAATTTCTTCCAAGAAATGCCATTTTAACAATCTAAGTAAATTTAAAACTTTGTGGGAAAATGATTATTACTCCTACTCTTAGTTTCTCTTATCTATGCAGGTATTTTCTTTTGCCAGTAATTTTCAGATTTTTAGGGAATATGTACTGTTTTCCACAGCCACTTTTCTTAATACATGTGTCAAAATCAAATTCGAATGAATAAAATTGAGATGAATGAAAAGTAGCCAAAGGAGTGGATTTTCTTTTTCAAAGGATCTACATTATCTTTTTCAGGATCTACATTTCATGCTAAAAAATACAAGACAAAGCACAAAAAAATACCGTGCCAAAAGTCAGTGACCTTACCTCTAGGTTTTGAGTCATATGTTTCCACTGTTTTGTTTCAAAATAAAAGTTCTGGTTTTTAGTCATTTTAAAAATAAATAAACAAAAACCCTAAAAATCTGAAGCATTTTGCTATGAAAGGGAACAGCATTTCCCTAGCTTTCATATATCGGCAGCATATTGACACTGATTAAGGTATTTTATTCTACTTTGGGTTACAATAATCAATTTACTTGATTCAAAAACCAAAGTATATTTTCCTCCTGTGACTAGTTCAGGTATCATGACTAAGACATTCACAAAAAAAAAAAACTAAAAAGGAAAGCCTCCTTATAGGTAGAATATTTTTAGATTTACATTTTTAAATGGAGTTGTGCAATACTTGCTTAGTTAATCTTTGGTCTGTGTACTATTATGTCCTTTGTTCTCGTCTATGTAGGGGATGAGCTAATTATTTATGTCTTAACAATAGCAGTTCATGTACCACAGTGAGGGTTTTTTTTTTCTTAATCTGAGAGGCAGTCCCTAACAAGCTTCAGCTGGAAATGCTTGATATAAAAACTGTGTGAACCTGTTCCTGGGCTAATAAATTATGTTCTTTCTGCCAACAAAAGGAAATCAATTTACAACTGTAATTATTTTTTAACATGCTCATTATATTTTCATAGGTTGGTATATAAGTTAATTGATTTGTGCCTAACCCTTTCCCGCTCCTCCTAGAGGAGCTTTAAAGTCTGAAACATAGTAAATTGTTTAAATAAAACAACACGTGATGCTAACGTATGGGTCCACACAACCCAACACGCGGCGCGTTTGAGCTGACCTGAGGATTGCGGTAGCTCGTGAGCATGCGGCACGTAAGAGAGTTCAAATGACATCTGTGCACATACAAGGTAGAGGTGGTTAGTGCAGCCCATGGAAGAGAAAGACAAATACTGCCAAAGCAGCTCAACAGAAAATCATCATGAATTTTTATTTCTAAAAAAAGGGGGGAGGGTGGATTTTTATTCTTCAAATATGCTCTGATAAACAAAAAAGCAGCATGTATGTTTATGCTTACACAAGAGAGTAACTAAAGACAGTGCCTCTTAACACACAAATGACTGCAAACCTTCAGTGACCAGGAAAACTACAGCTGCATGCTTAGGAGAATGGAAGGTCATTCACTCACTGAGTGAATTCTTTGTTCAGCGCACTGTGCAAGAGATACGAAAATGAAAAGACAAGGTCTATGTTCTCAAGGAGTTCAGGGTCACAGGGAGAGAAACATACAATAATATGAGTAGTATGTTAGAGGTATGTTTAAACACAATTCTCTGATTACAGAGGAGAATGACTAATGCAGGGAGGTCAAGCGTGGATTTAATGAAAAGCAGCATTTGGGAGTTGGCTATGAAGCATAAGAGAGAGCTCAAAAGGTATGGCACCCATAAAAACAGTAAAAATGCGTGTTTTCGTAAAGGAAGCAGCTTAGTCTGACTGGTATATTAGATGAATAAAGGAAATGGGGCCAACTATGAAGCATGCTGCAAGAAATACTACGGAATGTAGATGTGGTTCTGCAGATAATGTAGCTCATTAAAAAAGTGTAAACAAAAGAATAAGACAAAATTTATTTTTAAGATTATGCTGATGACTGTAAGGAAGATGAACTAGAAGGAGCCTGGTGGCAGGGAGACCAGTTAGGAAGCTGGTGCAGTAGGCTAAGAAATAGTGAAGCTATGGATCTAAGGCAACAGCGATGGGATTGAAAGAAAGGAGTAAGTTTAAGAGGCAAGTTTAGAGAAGGCAAAATACACTGGACTTGCTGACCAACTAAATGGGAGTAAAAAAGAGGGTTCAGAGATAATGTCTCCATTTAGCTAAACTAAAAACTAGAAACTGTATTATCTTTGTTTTGCAAGCACATAACAACGAATGACTAAATTAATGAATAAATAGCTTTGAAATCTAGGGAAGGCTGATAACCAAGGAAAAGGTTTAGGAAAATAATTCGCTTTTTAATATAACAGTGTGTGATGTATATAGAACATTTGAGTGTGATTTTTTCAGTGGCAATTTGGGTCCTAAGTCAGAGGCACAATAAAGGCTACAAATACAGAATTCAAAAGTTATCAGAACATACACAGCATTTGAAGCCAGGGGAGTGATAAGACTGTGTGAGGTAAACTCAGTTCCCTTTCTTGAGAATTTCTGATTTAAAGGCATAACTACTTTCTATTGTAAGAATCAACTCTCTTCCGCCACTCAGAGTGCTCAAAGGTGAAAGAGCCATCAGGTTCTCATCTAAGAGAAAGGACAAGGACTTTTCTACAGCACCAGCTACTGAATTAGTGTCTGGGTATGTGCAAGTGAAGCCAATTTCCTCTAAAGGACTCCAATTAGTTGTAGGCTAAAAGGAATGGAGATTATTTCTCATTTGAAAGTCCGTTAAGCATCAACACTTCTTTTAATCATCCTTCTAAAGAAATATTTAAAAACGTAGCACACATTTCCGTAATGTAGATTTTTCCAAATTATTTGTCTTCTAACCTATTGTTATTAAAATTCTTTTTCTCATTACAATAATCTAAAGCTCTATCTAATGTATCTGCCTATATTATATTCACTATATTAATAATTAGAAACCCTGGTGGTACAGTGGTTAAGTGCCACGGCTGCAAACCAAAAAGGTCGGCAGTTCGAATCCACCAGGTGCTCCTTGGAAACCCTATGGGGCAGTTCTACTCTGTCCTATAGGGTCACTAAGAGTCGGAATGGACTCAACAGCAACAGGTTTGGTTTTTTGGTTTATATTAATAATATGGAGCCTCTTCAATAAACATGCACTCGAAAGCACACATCAATGCAAACTTTTTTGGGGCTTTCAGCAAAAAATATGAAAAGTCAAATAAAATTTACTGGTCTTGAATACATTTCCCCCCAAAAAACATACAAATAAAGGATATACATTTGGTATATTTCTTGGAAGCAAGACGAGCCTTTGAGAAAGATACAATGTATTACTTCAAATAAAACCTGGCAGCATAATTTAGGCATTTTTTTTTTTTATCCCTTAGGCAGTATTTTATTTGTCACCCTTGAGCTATATAGTTCCATTTTTTTAGAGTTCAGTAAAAATGCATACCGCTGGGCTGACAAATTCGCAAGAGCAAAGTAGTAACACTAAGGAATTTTAACACCAAAATCAGGGAAGACAAGAAAAAAATGGGGGTAAACACTGTTCTTTTAAAAATGGAAAGAAAAACAATGTTTTCGCACCAAACAGAAAAGATACTGTGCTTTTTATTAACCGTGGTAATGCTTAGTATTAGTACTCCAAGTATCTCTTACAACAATTGTGGAACAATGAAAATCATAGATCAACTTTACTCTTTTTCCAACGTGAAGCATCCCAAAACAGTTTTTTTTTTTTTTTTTAAATCTCCTGAAATAGGCACCTACTGCAAGAGCAATCTGATGGCAGAATAGCAGTCTACCCAGACCAGGTGTAGTACGAGATTTGAGGATCTATATTTGCTGCACCAGTGGAGACTGAGCATTATGGTGGCGACGCTCTTAGCCCCCAGAGGAGGGCATGTCCCTGTCAAACAGCACCCCCGCTGACCTAGTCATCAGTGGGGGGAAAAAAAAAAAAAATTTTTTTTTGGGATGCTTCACGTTGGAAAAAGAGTAAAGTTGATCTATGATTTTTTTTTTTTTTCATCAGTGAAGTGGGCGTTAAATGAGGCTCCTTTACTGTCTTGGGAAAGGCATGCCTCACAATCCCAATCTGGTTAAGGAGAAAACAGATTACTGGAAAATGTTAGCATTCAAGATATTTCCTGTGACTTACCTCATCTACCTTAGTAGCATCAAGTTTCTCACTTTGGTATTTGTAGAGACGTTGGAATACAGGTAGTACACGCAAAATGAGGCACAGAGAAACTGCAGAGGAACTGCCTTTTACATTTTCTAATCTAGTATCAAGGGATTGGCTTTTCAGAAAAACTGTCCCTGTTGTTCACCAAGTTTAATCTCTATAAAGATAATTCTCAGAATCAAATCACTTTACATGAATACCTTATAGCTAGATTTTATGCTGACACTTTCTGTTTACAAGACTCAACTTCTCACCTAATCAACGTATGCATTAGATAGTATTTCATCAACTATGATTTCTAATGGTATGACTAGCACTTGAACATTAATTACTTTTTGTAGAAATACAAATCAAACAACCATAATGTTATACAATATGAAATTGATTTAAGGTTAAGAGGTTTTATAATCTTAAGTAAAATCTTTACTACATCAGTTTATCTGGTGAAAGTGCTTTTGGTTAAAAAAAACTACAGAAGTAGTATAAAATACCTGAGTGATATAGTGAGTATAACTTTTAATTATAAAGTATTTGAAATACAGCCATGTAAATTTTTAAGAAAAGCCACTTAGTTTATAATAGGCCATGTATAATACAATGCATATTTGTCTATAACGTAAGTTTCAAACCCTCGCTGAGATTGATATTGATGTCATAACTAAATTTAGTTGGGCATCAACAACATTTAGTTATGACACAGGTGTTCACACAACCATTGCTGCACAACACTAAGTTCAAGGCACATTGTAAGAAATGATTCAACAGGTCTGCCCTCACTTGGTAGAAGATAATTAAATACCTTAATTATCAAATATCAGGGACTACTGTGAAAATGTTATTTTTATTGTTATTTATTTACTCTAAATATTTACATACTCATATTTACTTTGAGTGTTTGTTCTTTCAACATGTATATGTCCTCCCAGTCAATACACAATAAAGCACTAACCACAGTGTAAACTAGAATCTGGTAGCTGCACCAAGTAGAAAATGAAGAGTAAGGCAAGCCACAGACTAGAATAAGGTCCTCGATGGTAGGAAGTACATTTTGTTCACCTTCATACTGTCATTATCTAACACAGTGCCTGGAACATAGTTGGCACTAGTTAATATCTGTTAAATCGCCTTTCCAGAAAAAAAAAATTTTTTTTAATTCCAACTAGGGAAAAAGATAAATACTGACTCTGGTTGAATCTGAACCCAAATTTGGTTGAATTCGGGTAAGATTAAAATATTTTAATTTTAAAAAATTTTTAAATTAAGTGATATTAACAAAATCCCTTCTTTACTTTAAAAAGCTGAAAATTACATAAAACTCTAACATATCTGTATTTGAAGAAAAATGCCAAAAAGCTGTTTTTAGTTGAATAAAATGTTAGCTGTCCTAACATAGCAAAAAACATTTTCCTACAGCTATGGTGAATTAGGATGAAGTATTTACTTCAAAAAACTCTCAGAAATAAAATAAATTATCATCCTGCTTTCTGGCTGATGATAAATTCATTTGGAAAAATAAAAATAATTAAATCAAATGTATCCTATGTAGCTCATAAATCAACACCCAAATGAGTAGGAAGTTTAAGGCGTTCTAAGTGTTACTGCAATCAATGCAAAGTTTATGTGAAAAGATTAAGCTGATATTTAACTAGAAAATAAAACTGACGACAAATAAGTCATCCCAATATATAGTATTACAAGGTGAATTCAAAAGAAGAGAAAATATAAATGGAAATGTATTTTTTGGGGAAAAAAACACATTTGTACATTAAACTTTGCTCCAAAATGCTTCTCATTTACATGCTTTCATAAAATGAAAATAAACTTTTAAGAACATTTTAAAGTTTTTCTTATTTAAAATTATGTACAACTAACTATAGAACCACTGAGAAATTAGACATTAACTACTGAAGAATAAAACTTGTCAATACAATACACAGAAACATTCTCTTTCAGCCATTTCTTGATACTAATTTATAATACATTGTTTTTTACAATAATGACCTAGCTACCAGTTTAAACCTTAAAGACATAAAGTATGTCATCAAAAGAATGAATTATAGTAAACAGCTTTCAAAAATAATTTTTAAAATGCTAAATTGCTCAAATAAGATCAATGATAGTATGTTATAACCATATATAGCTATTAAATGCCTCTACTTTTTTTAAAGATAATTTCTCTTTTAAAAGTCATTTTAAAAACCTGTACCAATAACTTTAGAAATAAAACTCTTCAGCAATCTTATTCTTTCTGAAAAGATAAAAGGATATGGTTTAATAGTTAAAAATAAGCACTATATCTAACAGTCTTAAAAACTGTACTCCCACTGCCTTCCCCTACCTACAAGACTGTGGTGGAGGTAGGTGGGAAGGAGTAGGAGAAGATACAGAAATAGCAAAAGAATAAAATAGATGATTCAAAAATTTCCAAAAAATTATCATTTTTCTCCAAGGGAAAAAAAAAAAAGAGGTAAAAAAGCATAGCTTGGTTTTAATATAATCTGGAAAAAAGAGAATTCACTAATATTTCTTTTACAGATGATAAATTATATTCAAAAACATATCTGATCAAGTAAAAAATTTAAAGGTAATACCAATAAACTATTAAGAGCATGTAAATGGTACTGTTTATTCACTCTACCCAAGCTGAGAGGACAAAGGAGAGTGAAAACTCCAGAATTAATGCCTTGTCACTCTTTATGTCCAGGCATATATAGGTGGGCTGCATTTATTTTATTTGAATGTGAATTAAATAATCTTCCCATGATAATGACTGAAAAACTGTGAAAACTGGGTAACACTAAAGTTATTTTAAAAGTCTAAAAAAAATTTTTAAACCACATTTAAGTTCAATAAATCTGGGCAATAACAAAACATAAAATGTGGTAGTATTCACTTTACTTATCTGTAGATTAAGAAGTTAATGAGTAGAATTTTATCAGAAATTCAAAAGAGGCATAAAGAAACTCAGACTACTGCTACAATATAATACTATTATTATATTATTAAGGGCCCTTGGTGGCGCAGTGGTTAAGCACTCAGCCGCCAACCAAAAGATCAGGGTTGGAACCCCCTAGCCGCTCCTCAGGAGAAAGATGTGGCAGTCACTTTCCATAATGATTACAGCCTTGGAAACCACCGGGACAGTTCTACTCCATCCTATAGGGTCACTTGACAGCAATAGGTTTGGGTTTTTTATTATTATTAACTGGAATTTTAACAAATTTTAAAGATTTAGTAAGCTACTATTTTTTATATCCTTATTATGGAACAGTTTTAAATAGATTTAAATGAAAATAAACCTTTGCTTCAAGATAATTTTGAATGTATATATCATACATTGTTCATTTATATGTGGGAAAAAATTAAATACAGTAAAACCTGTGTAAGGTGAAAACCTGTCGAGAAGGAAAACTCAAATACTTTCCACTAAAACAAGCAATAGAAAAGTGGTAAGGCCACACACTCTGTCAAAGGCAGAAAACTTGCGAGACCTGGAAAAACAAGGCAGTCCTTTCGCGTTCTGGCTCTCACAGGTTTCACTGTAACTTTTTTATTATTGGTAAATTGAGCTACGAAAATAACACATTACTATAAAAAAAATTCCTAAAAATAGTGGTAAGTAGATTAAATGAACATAAAAATAATACATGATCATCTCTTACAGATACATTATAACCAATAAAGACAATTTACTTTCAACTGCAAAATACTCATACAACACAATTTCTTACTGGCTTTATTTTCATTTTCATGAAAGTTATCTATACATACATATACAACATCAAATATCTTCTGGCAACTTTATTCAAGTAAACCAAGGTGTTAACAAACAGCTTTCTCTAATGCATTATTAACAAACAAAAGCTGGCTTTCTTAGCGAATCTTAAAGCTAAAATGCAACAATATTGCCATCTAGTGTTCATATCAAGTAGGCACTTCCAATACAAATGCAGTCATATTGGTTTTTCACTTAAAAAATTAAGTGTGCATAAGTTAAGCAGAAATTGGACAAGAGCATAATTTTGATGGATGAATAAAAGGAGAAAAATATAGAAGGTCACTGGGAACCAATGGGAAGAAAAAAACATGTAAGACACGTAAGATAAAAAAAAAAAAAAAAAAGATACATCCTTCTCTTGGATGAGATTATTGCCACTCTTTGTTCTTGAACACAGTACAAATGCTTTTTTGATTTTTCTGGATACTTTACTGACCACACAAAAGTAAAGGTCAACTAGTCATATCTACCCCCACGTACCTATTTCTATCCTAAATGGGAACCATATTGAGTGACTTGTTACAAAATGAATATAAATTCAGTCATAGCAATGTTTTAAATATATAAAATTTACCATTTCGTTAATGAGAAAAGACACAGAATAAAAAGATCAGCATATACAATTGTTAATATTGAAAAGAACTTAACTTTATTAAAAGTTGAGCCAAATTTTTTCTTAATTACATTATTGTCATTATTGGAAACAAAGACTGGTGGAACTGTTTATCTGCTGCAAAAGTCTCAGAGTAGCCAGCATATCTTCCTAAATCACTGGCCTCCCATTGTTTCTGTCTATCCCACTAAACCTGAACCTGCTCTTGGGAAAGCCTTGGTTCAAATCTGGATGCTACCACTGATTTGCTGTGTGACCTTGAGCAGATCGCTTAAGTAGCCTAAATAGTGGATGGACTACCTTTTTTCAAAAACACAATAAACGTCGACAGGATTTTCTACAGATGCTGACTTATATAAAACCTACCTAACTCCAGCATGAAGAACACTGAGAACATATCTATTTCTCAAAGGCCTCTTTAAATGATCAAAGTTATCACCACACACTGTATTACAAAATCTGAC
The DNA here is from genome assembly GCF_024166365.1 of Elephas maximus indicus. NCBI lineage: Eukaryota > Metazoa > Chordata > Mammalia > Proboscidea > Elephantidae > Elephas > Elephas maximus. Next base: position 45,449,279 of record NC_064826.1, on the reverse strand, counting down.
ATCCATGCAGGATTCACAGTGAATTAATTAAAACATAAATGCTACATTTATTTATTCCTCAACCTAATAACATATACATAAACAAAATGTTCACTGTAACAGCTGACATGACTTTGATTTTCAATAAATGCTAGTCAACGTCATTCTACTTTTTCTTTCATCCATTCCATACCAAGTGCTAAGTTATTATTTTATGGACCATTTAAAAAACCCGCTGTGACTATGTTTCTAATAAATAGGTTTTTCATAAAAAGTCAACTTAAAAAAAAAACTACTTTCTTAAAAATAAAAATTTCACATTTTCTATTCTTATAAAAAAAAATTTTTTTTTATACTACTGCTGCCACCTAGTGAAATTTTTGAGAACTTAACCATTATACTGGAAAACAGGTTTTTGTTTTTGCATATTGTCAAACTGCAAAGTACATATATGAGGAATCAGAACATTGCACTTTCTTCTGAACACATTTTTAATTTTCTTTCCTTATAATTCATCAATTTAGTCATCAAGCCATTTGTTTATTTAATCGGCAAGACAATTATAATCTTTTAATTTTAAAATTCTTTTACTGAAAAAAGAGAACCAGAAACATAAACTTGCTTTTGCCAACAAGTTATACTTGTAAATATATGCAAATTCCGAAATACCTCCAAAGATTCTGTATTTGAAATATTAAATTACTTACCAAAAATATTACTCATTATACACTGACAAATAAATCAAAACACCTCAAACTCCACTAACTATACTAACTGAAGAATCCCACAAAGATAACAGGTAATAGTCCATGATTAAGCTTACCTGGGAAAAGATATTTGCAGTTGGAGCAACTCTACTGTCCACGATACTGTATAAAATTGCTAACAATCTGTCTAATGGAAAAGATTTTGGTCCGAGGAGATGATTGCTTGTCTGTAAGAAAAAAAAAAAACATTAAATTTTCTTCCTACAGCTGAGCACTCACTTTTTGCACTACAAAATCCCAATAACAATATATTTATAATTTATATGGTTCTTCTAATGCTGTTAATAAATCTAAGCTGGAGTCTCTAAGTTAAAACTTCACCTGATAGAATCATGATTTATCTTTAACATCTTCTCAAGGCTTTCTGACTGAGCATCAACACATATTAACAGAAGAACTTGTAGGTCACCCCAGCCTAGTCCTCAACACTGCCCCTATTTTACGGTTGTAACCAGGTGCTGAATGACTTAGCCCAGTCATTTGTCAAGATAATGCATAACCAAAATACGGTCCAGGGCTCCTGACTCCTAGACTAGTATTTACTACTTACTTCTCACCATTTCTCTTTACAACACTGCCTAGAAAATGTATTTGTTTAACACTAATAGCTCTAAAAAGATCAAATAAATATTAGCTTAGAAAACTAGTAAAATTTTTGTAATTTATAAATAAGCAGTCAACCTAAAAAAATGTAAAATTTAAAATGTTAGATTATAAAATGTTCATACTTGACTACAAGTCATACAGTATGATTACCTGTCATAAAAAAAATGGCAATACTCAAGTTTCATTCTATTAGCGGATCATTTTTGTAAATCATAACGACTTAACAATTTAAGTACCCTATGTTTTTGTTTTTTTTTTTTTATGTTTAGCAATGGCAAATAAAATGGTGACTACTTGGATGGGATAAAAGACTTCTTTAAATAAAGATTTAAAGAAATAGGAATAAAGATTGCTTTAAAAGAAGAATAATTATAAGGAAAAATGCCTACTCAGTATTATAAAAATAAGTCTTTATTTCAGCTATTTATATCTAAAAGATAGTTTAGAAATCATCTTCCCAGGTGTTAAATTTTGCATGCTTACAGGGTCGCTATGAGTTGGAATTGACTTGACGGCACTGGGTTTGGTTTGGTTTTTTGGTTTTCTCATGAAATACTTCAAACATTCAGAGGCGAATATAATAAACAGCAATGTACCCATTTTCCAGTTTTACCAAATCCTAACATTATATCACACTTGCAAAGAAATAAAACATTAGATAACATTACAGATATGCTGAAGTCCCCTCGAGCCCCTCCCTCACCTATCGCATTCCCTTTTCCCTCTCTAGAAGGAACCACTATCACTCATGACTGGTTTTGTACTACTCCTCCACAGCATTGTTTGTATAATTTAAAATATTATGTAAACAACTCATACTGGACATACCACTCTACTAAATTTTTTCCTTCAACATTACAGTTTTTGAGATTTATCCCTATTGATACATACAATCTAGTCCATTTTTTAAACCACTCTATAGAATTCCATTTTATGACTCCATCACTCTCTACTTTTGAAAATTCATCACTATTAGAAAAAATACTGTGACGCACAATCTTGTACATTTCTCCTTATGCGAGTGTATGAGCATATCTAAGTAAAATCGCTGGGTTAAGTATAAGGCAGACAGTGCTATGTGTTTAACAACATTGCTTCCTCTTCTTGGGTAAATAGGAATACTATGTATTTCAGTTTCTCTCGCAGTTAGATAAAGAGTACGTGACTAAGCTCTGGCCAATGGAATGTGGGTAGAAGTAATGCAAGCTACTTTTAAGCCTATCCTTTCAACCACTTTAGTCCTCTTTCCATTTGATAGCAACCTCGGAGTTCACCACGTTTCACTTGACATCATTATAAGATGAAGGAAGGCCATTCAACTCATATTCAACTGAGCTGTGAGCAGTATATAACCCTTTGTGTTGTTAAGCTAATGAGAAACTACAGCATAGTCCAGCCGCCTATCCTGACCAACACGAAGTATATTCACGTATTATCTTTATTAGATAGTGCCAACCAGCAGAATAGGCAGGCTCTTATTTTTCGTATCATCACTAGCACTTGGAATCATCAGACTTCTTTTAGTTTTGCCAGTCTGAGGGTGTGAAATAACACCTCGCTGTTGTTTCAATTTGCATTTCTCTCATTAGTGCATGAGGCTAATAATAATGCCATGTTTACTGCTATTCAAGCTCCTTCTTTTGTATCATTTACCCATTTTTCTATTGGGTTTGTCTTTTTCTTGTTGGTTTATGTGAGTCTTTAAAAATTCTAGATGCTAATTCTTTTTCAGGTGTATGAGTTCAATGTTAGTGGTTAAAAGCATCACAGGCTTTGGAGTCAAGCAGTCCTGGAATTGGATGGCTGTTCTACCACTTTAACTATGTTACCTTGGGGAGGTTACTTAATTTCTCTTTAAAATTCAAGTTTTCTCACCTAGAAAATGAGGATAATGACAGTACCCACATTCATTAGGTACACTGTGAGAACTGAGATCATATGAAGAGCTTAGCAGTGTTTGGCTCAGAGGTACTCAATAGCTTTTACTATTATCATCATGATACACTTGTTTGTGCTTTTTCTTTTTCTAGACAAATGCCTAGAAAACAGAAAATGCCTTATTCACCTCTGTATTGACAGTACTTAGGATTGTTAGTAAATAACAATGAATGAATGAATGAGTAGATGGATGGATGGATGGATGAATTGGTTTTAGAGGGAAGAAACACAAAAAATAAAGGCAAATGTTGATATGTCTAAACAGAACTGGTATCCTTGTCCTCACTAACACTTGGAAGTGATTTAGTAAAAAATATCTAAAATCCTCAAGTGTTAGGAATAGTGTGGGAGGTAATCAGGTTGACAATGATACTGTGAAAGCTGATGACACTTTTCTGATTTTCACTTTTATTTTTACTTGATGATGAGAAAATACATTTCCTACTTAAAAGGAAAGTAGTCTAGTGACATGTAGGGTATGTTACATTTCTCTTCCTCACTGAACTAATTTTGTGTGCTGTAAGTGCAAACTGGCCCCCTACCTAGAAAGGAAGGCAAAATCTGGAAAGATTTTACTACATTCATTTAAGAGAATGAAGACTGGTAAGAATTAAGAAAGAATGGAAGAAGGAAATCTAATAAAATGAAATTCTGAGGTAAAATGGAATCAAAATTAGTACCAAGGTAAATCAAGAAAAATAGGGATAGAAGCATAAATCTAGAGTTATGGAGATTTACATCAGGAAAATTAAGACCAGAAAGAGTTAAAAGCTGCCAGTGGGGAACAGGACTATGGGTGATGAGAGGATAAAGACTCAACTCAGTCTATCTCCAGCAGCACCTTGCCTGAATGTGCCTTGTATTACTGTACTAAACATAACAAAAGACTACTATAACAGTATTAGGACATCGTAACAAAACACAGTAAGTTCTTACATCCAAATGACTAATGCAATTATGCATTCATTCATTAACTACAGTATTCTAAC